>NC_092713.1:134781324-136115699 GCF_047496885.1 Scyliorhinus torazame | reverse complement strand
GGTCTTATGGCTCCTCATGTGACTCCGGAGAAGGACTGGTCCCGGAGTTTTCAGCCAAGATGGAAGCGAGACCCCGGAGATGGACTTCCTGGGGAAGATAAACAAACGGTCGTGAGGGGTCTCGTTCGTGGATGTGCAGAGAAGCAATCTAATGGAGTGGAGGGCGTCGGGGAGGACCTCCTGCCAGCGGGGAATTGGGAGACTTCTAGACCTCATGGCCAGAAGGATGGCCTTCCATACCGTCGTGTTCTCCCTCTCCACCTGCCCATTTCCCTGCAGGTTATAGCTCGTAGTCCTGCTCGAGACAATGCCTTTGTTGAGCAGGTACTGACGTAGCTCATCGCTCATGAATGATGTGCCCCGGTCGCTGTGGACGTAGGCAGCGAAACCGAACAGTGTGAAGATGCTGTGGAGTGCCTTTATTACGGTGGCCGAGGTCATGTTGGGGCAGGTGACAGCGAAGGGGAAGCGGGAGTACTCATCGATGACGGTGAGGAAGTATATATTATGGTTAGTGGAGGGGAGGGGCCCTTTGAAGTCAATGCTTAGGCGCTCAAAGGGCCGGGAGGCCTTTACCAGGTGGGCCTTGTCTGGCCGGTAGAAGTGCGGTTTGCACTCCGCGCAGACTCGGCAGTCCCTGGTCATTGCCTTGACCTCCTCGGTGGAGAAGGGCAGATTGTGGGCCTTAATGAAGTGGGTAAGCCGGGTGACGCCCGGGTGACAGAGGTCTTTGTGGATAGCCCGAAGTCGGTCATTTTGCGCGCTGGCACATGTGCCGCGGGACAGGGCATCTGGGGGCTCGTTGAGCTACCCAGGACGATACTTGATATCGTAATTATAGGTGGAGAGTTCGATCCTCCACCTCAAGATTTTGTCATTTTTTATTTTGCCCCGTTGTGCGTTGTCAAACATGAGGGCGACTGACCACTGGACGGTGACGAGGGTGAACCTCCTACCGGCTAGGTAGTGCCTCCAGTGCCGCACGGCTTCCACTATGGCTTGTGCTTCCTTCTCGACCGAGGGGTGTCGAATTTCGGAAGCGTGGAGGGTCCTAGAGAAGAATGCTACTGGCCTGCCCTCCCGGTTGAGTGTGGCGGCCAGTGAAACGTCTGACGCATCGCTCTCTACCTGAAAGGGGATGGACTCGTCCACCGCGTGCATTGCAGCCTTGGTGATGTCGGCCTTAATGCGGCTGAAGGCCGAGCGGGCCTCATCCGTCAGGGGAAAAGTGGTGGTTTGAATAAGTGGGCGGGTTTGTCCGCATAGTTGGGGACCCACTGGGCGTAGTATGAGAACAGCCCCAGGCATCGTTTTAGAGCCTTGAGGCTGTGGGGAGGGGGGAGTTCTGTGAGGGGGCGCAGACAGTCGGGGTCGGGCCCTAGGACTCCGTTCTCCACGACATAGCCGAGGATGGCTAGTCGGGTAGTACGGAAGACGCACTTTTCTTTGTTGTATGTGAGATTGAGGGATTGGGCGGCCTGGAGGAACCTCTGGAGATTGGTGTCATGGTCCTGCTGGTCATGGCCGCAGATGGTCACATTGTCCAAGTAATGTTATGTAGCCCGCAAACCGTACTGGTCTAATTCGGTCCATCGTTCTCTGAATGACTGAGACCCCGTTAGTGACGCCGAAGGGGACTCTGAGGAAGTGGAAGAGTCGGCCGGCTGCTTCAAAGGCAGTGTAGTGGCGCTCTTCCGGGCAGATTGGGAGCTGGTGGTAGGCCGACTTCAGATTGACCGTTGAGAACACACGGTACTGCGTGATCTGGTTGACCATCTCCGCTATGCGGGGGAGGGGGTATGCATTCAGTTGCGTGAATCGGTTAATTGTCTGGCTGTAGTCCACAACCATCCGATTCTTTTCCCCGGTCCGGATGACCACCACTTGTGCTCTCCAGGGGTTGTTGCTGGCCTCGATGATCCCTTCACTCAACAGTCGCTGGTCCTCTGACTTGATAAACGTCATGTCTAGCGAACTGTCCCGCCTGCTCCTGGTGGCGATGGGCTTACAGTCAGGAGTGAGGTTCGCAAAGAGTGAAGGGGGGGAGACCTTGAGGGTTGCGAGGCTGCACACCATGAGGGGGGGGGGGCAAGGGTCCGCCGAACTGTAAGGCCAGGCTTCGGTGGTTACATTGAAAGTCCAATCCTTGCAGTAAGGGGGCGCAGAGGTGGGGGAGGACGTAGAGCTTAAAACGAGCGTACTCTGCGCCCTGCATGGCGAGATTGGCGATACAGTACCCCCGGATCTGAACCGAATGGGACCCGGAGGCAAGGGAGATTGTTTGGGAGGCTGGGTAGGTGTGGAGGGAGCAGTGCCTTACCGTGTCAGGGTGGACAAATCCATCTCATGAATAGCCGCTTGAAGCATTTCATGATAACAGATGTCAGGGCCACCGGTCGGTAGTCGATGAGGCAGGCTACCTTGTTCTTCTTTGGTCCTGGTATTATGATGGTCTTCGTGAAGGAAATGGTGACCTCGGAGCGGAGAAGTGAGGTGTTGAAGATATCTGCGAATACACTCGCCAGCTGGTCTGCGCAGGATCTGAGGGTTCACCCATGGACTCCGTCGGGGCCCGTCGCTTTCCATGGGTTCACTTTCAAGAAGGCAGCTCTTACCTCCGAGGCTGTAATAGTGGGTATGGATGTGTCCAGGGCTGTTGGGGCGGGTGGCACTGATGTATTGGGTGACTGTTCAAAGCGGGCATAGAACTAGTTCAGTTCATCGGGGAGGGATGCTCCAGCCCCAGATATTCCGCCTGGCCTTGCTTTGTATTCACCTTGAGGAAGGAGCAGCGCTCCGAAAGCTAGTGATATCGAAACAAACCTGTTGGACTTTAACCTGGTGTTGTAAGACATCTTACTGTAGCCTGGGAGCACAAGCTGTTTAGACATTCAAGGAAGGATAGAAGAGGATAACAAATGATCCTTTAGGGACCAAGCTCTTGAGGTTCTTATTCAAATATTGTACCACAGACAACTATTGGGCTCTCACCCGCTGAATTATTGATGGATAGAAGACCGAAGTCTCACCTGGATCTGCTACATCCAGATGCCAAAGCAAAAATGGGACGGAGACAAGAAAAGCAGAAAAAGAGACATGATTATCATGCTAAGGAGAGATTTTTTAAACCCGAATGATTGTGTTTATATCAGGAATTTTGGTAGTATCCAATGTTGGCCACCGAAGTGGTCCAGTATAACTGGTAGTGTAACTGAACAATGGAAGAGTTGTTCGCTGACATCAAGATCATATTCGTCTTCGCATGACTCAGAGACAGCAAAAGTTTCAGATAACACAATGGAAGGAAATGCTGCTGTGGAAATCCAGCAAGAAGTGGTTCCTGTTGTACCAGGACTTCCAGTGGATTCTACTTAAGGAGAGGGACACTCGTGCACAGATACTCAACCTACTCCTGCGCGCACAAGTTCAGTTGAACTAAGTCGAGCATCAACAGTGTTTAAAAAATATATATATTTTTATTAGGGTAGTTGCAAGTTTTTATAATAATAACAGTAACAGCGACATAAACATGGTACAATAAACATTTCCACCCCATCACAATCTTCACACACCCCAACCATGAAACACCAATCCGGCCCTCTTCCCCCTCCCCTTTGGAATACTGCTTCTGCTGACGTTTTAATTTTCCCCGAGAAAGTCGATGAACGGCTGCCACCTCCGGGTGAACCCCAACATTGACCCTCTTAAGGCAAACTTTATTTTCTCAAGACTGAGAAACCCAGCCATGTCACTAACCCAGGTATCGACACTCGGGGGCTTCGAGTCTCTCCACAATAATAAAATCCGTCTCCGAGCTACCAGGGAGGCAAAGGCCAAGACGTCGGCCTCTTTCACCCCCTGAACTCCCGGCTCTTCCGACACTCCAAAGATCGCCATCTCCGGATTCGGCACCACCCGTGATTTGAGTACCGTGGACATTGCCTTAGCGAAACCCTGCCAGAACCCTCTAAGCTTCGGGCATGCCCAGAACATGTGGACATGGTTTCCTGGGCTTCCCGCGCACCTCGCAAACCTGTCCTCTACCCCAAAAAACATGCTCATGTGCCCGGTGGACTACCTTGAATTGTATCAGGCTAAGCCTGGCACATGATGAGGATGTATTAACCCTGCTTAGGGCATCCGCCCACAGACCCACCTCTATATCTCCTCCTAGCTCAACCTCCCACTTGCCCTTAAGCTCCTCCACTGGAGTTTCCTCTGCATCCCACAGCTCCTGGTAAATATCTGATACCTTCCCCTCTCCCACCCATGTACTGGAGACGTCCTGTATCCCCCATGGCAGCAGCAGCGGGAAGGTCGGAACCTGCTTTCTCAAGAAGTCTCGCACCTGCAAATACCTATACCGGTTCCCTGCTGGTGATTCAAATTTATCCTCCAAGGTTTTCAAGCTGGGGAAACTCCCATCTATAAATAGATCCCCCATCCTTCTAATTCCTGCCCTTTTCCATCTCCAGAACCCACCATCCAGCCTACCCGGTACAAACTGATGATTATTATAAATCGGGGTCCAAACCGGTGCTCCCTCCACTCTCTTATATCTCCTCCATTGCCCCCAGATTCTCAGAGCCGCCACCACCACCGGACCTGTGGAGTATCGGGCCGGCGAGAACGGAAGAGGTGCCGTTATCAGTGCTCCCAAACTGGTGTCTGTGCATGACGCCGCCTCCATCCGCTCCCACACTGACCCCTCCCCCACTACCCACTTCCTAATCATGGCTATATTAGCCGCCCAGTAGTAATTGCAGAAGTTCGGCAGCGCCAACCCACCCTCCCCCAACTGTGCTCCAGCAACACTTTCTTCACTCGCGGGGTTTTACCCGCCCACACAAAGCCCGAAATAACCTTATTCACCCGCTTCAAAATGGCCTTTGGGATAAAGATGGGGGGAGACTGAAAGACAAACAGAAATCTGGGGAGGACCGTCATTTTCACGGTCTGTACCCTCCCCGCCAGTAATAGCAAGAGCATGTCCCATCTCTTAAAGTCCCCTTTCATTTGTTCTACCAGCCGGGATAGGTTTAACTTGTGCAGTGTCTTCCATTCCCGGGCCACCTGGATTCCCAGATACCAAAAGCTCTTTCCTACCATTCTAAGCGGCTGCTCTCCCAGTCCCTTCTCCTGTCCTCTTGCCTGGATCGCGAACATCTCACTTTTCCCCACGTTCAATTTATACCCCGAAAAATTGCAAAATTCCCCCAGGATTCGCATTACTTCCCCCATCCCCTCCGATGGGTCTGAAATATACAAGAGCAGGTTAACTGCGTAAAGCAAGACCCGATACTTCTGTCCTGGTCACAGTACATCCAAAAGAGAGAGAGAGAGACCCAATGTGGTTTCTTTTATACCCCTGTTGGTCCGGCCCTCTAGTGATCATCTGGTGCTACTGATTACACATTAATCCCTTATGTACATGCACATACAGTGATCACTACATCCCCACTTTTTTCTTGTGTTACATATTTTCTGTGTGTTTTAAAGAAAATTGAACAAACATAATGGGTGCAGTTTGCAAATGCACTACATAACATCAATGAGTTAACTAGTCAATGTTAATACATTTAGTCTTTTAGGGTTTTTTATTGTTTGCTTGAAACAGGTCGATAAATGATGATATGTACAAGTTGTGATGATATTGATGATTATACAAAGTCAATTAATATTTATGAGTCCAATCTTAATTTTAAAAATTTATGAGTCCAAACTTTATGAATTTATTTGGTTGAGTTGCTTTCTTCTTCTGTTGTTGAAGTGGTGATGTTGTAATTTCTTTGTGAACGTCGTCAGTGTTCTTGTGTTTAAATAACCAAGAAGTCATCATGAGGTGTTCGAATGTTCGAATCACTTTGTTGTCTGATTTTGACTTTTTTTTCGATGCTTGTGGTAGCGATTCTTTGTTACATCTTTGTTGTCTGACCTGGACTTTTTCCTGTGTTTGCGGTATTGATTCTGTGTGTCACCTGCCTTGAAAGCTGGTTTGCTTGTTTGTTGTGGAGCAAATGTGAATTTGTGAGATTCGCTGTCATGCCATGGTATGTTTGTACTCTTGTCATTGTTTTGCAGTGTGCTGTTGCATTGTCCTTCATGTGCAGAGTTGTACTATGTTGTACAGGTCGTTGTTTCATTGTTGTTGTTTCTGTCGTTTCTGTCTTTGTTGTTTTCGTTGTTGTTCTTGTAATTTTTGTTGTGCTTGTTGTTGCCCTTGTTGTCTTTATTATGCTTGTTGTTGTTGTTTTTGTTGTTGTGCTAGTAGTTTTTGTTGTTGTTCTTGTTGTGCTTCTTGTTGCTGTTGTTGTTCTTGTTTCTGTTGTGCTTCTTGTGGTTTTTGTTGTTGTTCTTGTTGCGCTCAATGACTGTTCCGTGTGGATAATTTGAGTCATTCTCAAAGTTATTGGTGTCAGTGCCCTTTGCGGCATCTGATGTTTCATTGAGCGATTCTTCTTGAGGATTGTGAGAATGATCTGATGTTGCATTGGTTTTGGTGACATCAGTCATTTGTGGTTGATGTGATTCCTCTTTGATTTTGGTGCTCCTCTTCTGGAGTCATTTCTGGTTGATCTGCTTCATCTGTGACCTCTTGGTGCTCCGCTTCTGGAGTCATTTCTGGTTGATCTGCTTCATCTGTGATCTCATGATGTTCCTCTTCTGGAGTAATTTCAGGTTCATTTGAATCATCTTTGGTTTCTTGGTGCTCCTCTTCTGGAGTCAAAATCTTCAAGATTTCATTTTCTTGTGAGTAGTTTAGAGTAGATGAGGTTTTAATTGACATAGTGTCACTGGACTCAAGAGTAGTTTCACTTTGATTGTTGAGTGCTTCTGTTAGGGAAGTGTGCATGTGCGGACTGGTCAGACTGCATACGCGCGAGATGGCTGCCGCTCAGAACTTCCGTTTTCTTAAGTTTCAGCCCTGCCACTGCCTCGTGTTGAGTATTCGCGCCATTTTTACGGATTTTGTTTTCTAGATACTGATTCTTTGTTTGTAAAGATTCAAAGTATTGATTTTGTTTTTGTTCATAAGCAAGGCATTTTTGTGTAGTAATTTCTAGACTTAGATACGTTTTTGTGAAAGTTCTTCCCTCAAATTTTTATCAGATAGTCCAGAAATTAATTGATCCATTATCATTGAGTCTCTGAAATCAGCAAAATTACAGCCTTGTGCTATTAACTTGAGTCTGTAATAAAATTAGTGATGGGCTCTCCGTTTCTCTGGCACCTATGACAAAAGTTAAATCTTTCCAGCATCTCACCAGACTGACTTTAACAGTGTTGTTCAAATTTTTTGAGTGTTACTTCTAATTTGGTGTTGTCTTCACCTTCTAAGTAATGAAAGCAATTATAGATTTCTCTAGCTTCATGTCCTGTTGTTGCGAGTAACAGTGATATTTTCGTTGCGTCAGAGACTGTGCTCAAATCATTAGCTGCGATTAATATTTGGAACATCTGTTCAAACATTTTCCAGTTATACCTTAAATTACCGGTTGTTTCCAGCTGCCATGGAGCTCCAACGAGTTCCATTGAATCAGTTAGTTGTCGAGGATCCATATGCTGCGAAGTCTTCCACAGTTGAATAAAGGTTTGAATTTTCTTCTCTTTTTATCTAACCTAATCTAACTAGTTATTTTAAATCCGCCAATCCTGGTACCATCTTTTATTATGCTCCTGTATTATCTTTTATTACACTTCTCTGTGTGCTTTGATATACTACAGCGTGTAATATGTGTTATTCAAACATTGGTTACTGATGAGGCCTTCTGAATCTCGAAGAAGAAGACTCAAACTCGTCCAGTAGTAACTAAAGGTTTATTGAGTAACTATAACAACAATTGCATGAGTTCTTTACTTTAACATTGATACTAGTGATAAGGTTGACAAGATCTAACTACAGTAACTATGCGTAACTACACTAACCATCTGAGCTAATCTGATACTCCTGTCCTGGTCACAGTACATCCAAAAGAGAGAGAGAGAGACCCAATGTGGTTTCTTTTACACCCATTTTGGTCCGGCCCTCTAGTGATCATCTGGTGCTACTGATTACACATTAACCCCTTATTTACATGCACATACAGAGATCACTACACTTCTCTCTTACTTCATTAAATGTCCTCACCAGCAGTGGGCTCAATATCTCTGAAAACTTCTTATAGAATTCCACCGGATAGCCATCAGGCCCTGGGGCCTTGCCCAACTGCATGCCCTCCAGCCCCTCGATTATTTCCTCAATCTCAATTGGGACTCCCAGCCCTTCCACCAGATCCTCACCTACCCTCGGAAACCTCAACTGATCCAAAAACTGCCTCATCCCCTCCACCCCAGCTGGGGGTTCCGACTCATATAATTTACAATAAATGTCCTTAAACACCTCATTCACCCCACATGGAGCCAGGACAGTATTCCGGCCTCTACTCTTTACTTTCCCTATCTCCCTGGCCACCTCCTTTTTTCTGAGAAGGTGCGCTAACAATCTGCTTGCCTTTTCCCCATACTCATAAATCGCCCCCCTTGCCTTCCTCAACTGTTCCTTCACTTTCCCTGTAGTCAACAGCCCAAACTCTGCCTGTAACCTCCGCTGCTCTCTCAGTAGTAACGCGTCCGGGGCCTCTGAGTATCTCCTGCCCACCTGGAGTATCTCCTCCACTAACCTATCCCTCTCAGCCCGTTCCGCCTTTTCTCTGTGGGCCCGTATCAAGATTAATTCCCCTCTGACCACTGCATTCAAAGCTTCCCAAACTGTCGCTGCAGAGACCTCCCCCGTATCATTTGTTTCCAGGTAGTTCTGGATGGGCTTGTTAACCTGCCCACAGATCGCTTAGTCCGTTAGCACCCCCACATCCAGTCTCCACAGCGGACGATGCCCTCTCTCCAAACTAACCCGTATATCCACCCAATGTGGGGCATGATCCGACACCGCGACTGCCGAGTACTCAGTATTCACCACCCCCGGTATTAGCGCCCTGCTCAGCACAAAAAAGTCAATGCGAAAGTATACCTTGTGAACATGGGAGAAAAAAGAAAACTCCTTCGCCCTTGGCGAGATTTCTCAATCTCGTCTGGTCTATAACCTTTAGGTGTGTCTCTTGTAGCAATACCACGTCCGCCATCAGCCCCCTCAAATGTGCAAACACGCAAGCCCTCTTGACCGGCCCATTTAACCCTCTAACGTTCCATGTAATCAGCCTGGTCAGGGGGCTTCCTCCCCCCCACCCCTGTGGACTAGCCATCACCCTTTTTAGGCCAGCCTCCAGCTCGCACCCTCCGCCTCCTCGAGCCTACCTCGGGCATTTGCCATTCCCGACCTCCCATTTGTCCCCTAGTAACAGTTCCTCCTCTGTCAGAAAAGCAGCTCCTCCCCACTCCCTCCACCCCTAGCAACTGCACTAGAAACCCAACCCCCCAAGTCAAGCTCCAGCTTAACACCTGCTCGCCCCCCACTGTGCTTCCGTGAGTCAGCTGACCCATGCTGACTTGATAGCGCCTGCCCATGGCACCAAGCAGTCTGTCTCCCCATTGTTCTCTCCCCTCTCCCCCCAACTTGGACAAACATATTCAAAGCATCACATTCCCCAGTAAACAAACATCAGAAAAAACAGTGAAGAAACAGCCTCTTTAGGAAAAAAAAACACAAAAGCAAAACCAGCCCTAAAAACCACCCCCCCGTCTAACCACCTCCCTGGAAGTCAAAGGTAACTTTAGCCATCAAAACAGCCCCTTATTACATATAACCCGACTTATACTTATACAGCCCAGCTCAACAAATCGCCACCACAGTACTCTCCAAGGCTTCAGTGTCTTTTAGTTCACCTCCAGTCTTTTTTCTTTAATAAAAGTCCATACTTCGTCTGGTGTTTCAAAGTAGAAGTCCCGTTTCTCATGTGTGACCCACAGACGGGCTGCGTACAACACCCCGAACTTCACCCCCTTTTTAAAGAGGGCCGTTTTTGCCCGATTAAACCCAGTCGCCTCTTGGCCAAATCCGCGCCCAGGTCCTGATAAATGCGCAGCTCACAATTCTCCCACTTGCTGCTCCATTCTTTCTTGGCCCATCGCAGAACGTATTCCTTGTCCAGGAATCGGTCAAAGCGTACCACCATCGCTCTTGGAGACTAGATGGGCGTGGGAATCGGGTAGTATGGCCACAGACCGCACACCATGGCAACAGCCGACCACCCACACCCCCCACCCATCCACCCACCCAGCACCCTCCCCCCCCTCCCCAACCCCACCCACCCCACCCGCATGCACCCCCCCCCCATTGCCGATCCACCTGCGGCACAACGGGCCGGGCTCACATAGTTGCGGGTGGACGCGTGTCTATCGCAGGCCATGGAGGATGATGACAACCCGCCCTGCGATGAGCTCCTGGCTCTATATCGTTGGACTATGTCTGACCCATGGCCACAGTACCACCATCCACCCGGACCATCCCTGCATGCGGCTGTGACACTGCAGCGCACGGTCCCGTCCTCTGCCCGGGGGATGTTGATGGCGGCCCAGGGGGAAGGGGGCAGACTCACCTGGGGCTGAGGTAAGACCAGCCCTCACACACACACTTGCGCTCAACGTACATGACACCCCCGCACACTTTGGACAGAGCACAAAGGCAGCTTCGGTAGGTGTAACATTGACTTTACTAACCAAAGGAGTTCATGCACGTGCCCTAGCCCCTAAAACTCATCTGTGCCCTGCACCCGTGCCAACTTACTCAGTGTCTAATTGTTTGGCCTTACGGGCCCTTTGACTACGTCTACGTGGTTCCCCAGACGGTACAGCAGAACTGGAGGTGGACTCCTGTGATTCCTGCCCTCTGACACTGGATCCCTTTGGCGGCCGTTTCCTGGGGCATCCTGGCCTAGATGGGCCAGGCTGCGGCCCGGGCGACTGGGATGGCGAGCTGCCAGCCTGTCCTGCCCGTTGCCCACCCGATGCACCTGGGACGGAAGGGGGGGAGTCCGAGGTGTCGCGGTGTACCGGGACCTCCCCTACAGAGGGAGCCGGGACGGACCACACCACCTCCTCCTCCCTCGGGGTGCCCGATGGCCCCCAAGCCTCTACATGGGTGGGGGATGCGAACGGACTGGCCATCCGACGCCCCCCCGACATCTGGCGCTGCCAGTCCTGGAGGCCCGTGCTGGTATCGACAGGGGTCTGCAGGTTTGCAGCCATGGAGCCCAGGGGGTTGGCAAACCCTGTCTGTGACAGTGCGACGCCGGCTCGCACATGGCCACTGGCGCCGATGCCCTCAGCGATGGCCTGCAGAGACTGGGCTATGGCGTTGAGCGCCTCTGCCATCTGGCGCTGGCACTGGCTCATGGCCTCCTGTGAGAGGGCAGCCATTTCCTGGGCCACAGACGCCGCCTGCACGGAAGGCCCCAGGCCTCGCAAACCGTTCCCCATGTTTGACACCGTCGCACCCATTGACTCCACCGCGGACGCCACCCGTGCGGTGTCGGCCTGGGTGGCACGCATGACCGGCACCACTCCCAGCTCCTGGACGCGGGTGGACTCCTCCACCTGCGACCGTAGCCGCCGCAAGCCGCCCGTCACCCTCTTCGCTCGTCTCCGGGTCGGTGGTTGCATCGGATCTATGTGTGGGTGAGGTAACTGCAGGAACCCGGGATCCATCTGGGCGGCAGATGTTCGCTTGGGCTGGGCTGCCCTCCGACCGCCCGGTCCCTCTGCTGCTCCTACCTCCACCTGCTGTACCGGGACGGCTGTGTTGTGCGCACCAGTGAGTGTACCAGACGCCTCATCACTAAAGTGCCCAACCGTGGTGAGTGTTTCTGCGATGGTGGAGGTTGTTGGTGACAGCAGTGGTGTTGTGTCGTGCTCTTCGTCCCACTCTGAGTCCATGGCACTTTGGGGTGGGGTTCGTCTCCACCCATCCACTCTGAGTCACTGTCCGGTATTTCGTCTTCCTGGGTAGTGCTGTCCCGGGTAGGGGTGTCCTGGGTAGTGGTGTCCTGGGTAGTGGTGTCCTGGGTAGTGGTGTCCTGGGTAGTGGTGTCCTGGCTCGGATGTGACGGGGGCCTGTGGCTGCCCCCCTCGTCGCTGGGTGGTCGCTCCCGCACGTGACGGGGGTGTCATCGCCCTGTTGCTCCAGGTCTCTCCGTCTCCCGTGGTGTGCGAGGGGCATCCTGCGGGCGTCGCATGCTGGAGGGTCCGGGTCTCTCCGTCTCCGAGGGGCATCCTGCGGGCGTCGCATGCTGGAGGGTCCGGGTCTCTCCGTCTCCCATGGTCTCCGAGGGGCATCCTGCGGGCGTCGCATGCTGGAGGGTCCGGGTCTCTCCGTCTCCCGTGGTCTCCGAGGGGCATCCTGCTGGCGTCGCATGCTGGAGGGTGCGGGTCTCTCCGTCTCCTGTGGCCTCTGAGGGGCATCCTGCGGGCGTCGCGTGCTGGAGGGTGCGGGTCTCTCCGTCTCCTGTGGTCTCCGAGGGGCATCCTGCGGGCGGTCTGCATCTGCGGGGATGGGTGCCTGGACGTTTGGTCCTGCGATACACAATGAAGCATGCATGGTTAGACATCAGGCAGTGATCAGGTGATACGGGGGAGGGGGATATAGGGGAGGGGGGATATGGGGACGGGCTGTCGGTGGCTCACTCGCTAGTACGCCCCCGACCTCTGCATCAGCAACCTCCCGGTCCTCAGGTCCGCCAGCCAGTTCCAGGGCCCTTTCCTCGTGTATGGTCAGTGGCCTCTCATCAGCGGGCCCTCCTCCAGTCCTCACATGCTCCATATTGTTGTGTGCGCGCTTCTCCTGTGCGGGGGAGGGGCAGGGGTAAAAGGCAACAGTATTAGGCAGGTATATGAATGCACGCCATCGGTTGCGCGTGCATTGCAGAGGTTAAGGTTAGGGCTGGATTCACTTGGGGATATGGGGGATATGGGGGAGGGGGGGATATGGGGATATGGGGAGGGGGGATATGGGGGAGGGGGGATATGGGGGTGGGGGGATATGGGGGATATGGGGGAGGGGGGATATGGGGATATGGGGAGGGGGGATATGGGGGATATGGGGAAGGGGGGGATATGGGGGATATGGGGGAGGGGGGATATGGGGGAGGGGGGATATGGGGGAGGGGGGATATGGGGGAGGGGGGTATATGGGGAGGGGGTGATATGGGGGAGGGGGGATATGGGGGAGGGGGGATATGGGGGAGGGCGGATATGGGGGAGGGGGGATATGGGGGATATGGGGGAGGGGGGATATGGGGGAGGAGGGGATATGGGGAGGGGGATATGGGAGATATGGGGGAGGGGGGGATATGGGGGATATGGGGAGGGGGGATATGGGGGAGGGGGGATATGGGGGAGGGGGGATATGGGGGAGGGGGGATATGGGGGAGGGGGGATATGGGGGAGGGGGGAAATGGGGGAGGGGGATATGGGGGATATGGGGAGGGGGGATATGGGGTATATGGGGAGGGGGGTATGGGGGAGGGGGGATATGGGGGAGGGGGGATATGGGGTATATGGGGGAGGGGGGATATGGGGGAGGGGGGATATGGGGGAGGGGGATATGGGGGAGGGGGGATATGGGGAGGGGGGATATGGGGGATATGGGGGAGGGGGGTATATGGGGGAGGGGGTATATGGGGGAGGGGGGATATGGGGGAGGGGGGATATGGGGGAGGGGGGATATGGGGAGGGGGGATATGGGGGATATGGGAGAGGGGGGATATGGGGGAGGGGGGATATGGGGGAGGGGGGATATGGGGGATATGGGGAGGGGGGATATGGGCGATATGGGGGAGGGGGGATATGGGGGAGGGGGGATATGGGGAGGGGGGATATGGGGGAGGGGGGATATGGGGGATATGGGGGAGGGGGGATATGGGGGATATGGGGAGGGGGTATGGGGGATATGGGGGAGGGGGGATATGGGGGAGGGGGGATATGGGGGATATGGGGGAGGGGGGATATGGGGGAGGGAGGGATATGGGGGAGGGGGGATATGGGGGATATGGGGGAGGGGGGATATGGGGGAGGGGGTGATATGGGGGATATGGGGAGGGGGGATATGGGGGATATGGGGGAGGGGGGATATGGGGGATATGGGGAGGGGGGATATGGGGGAGGGGGGATATGGGGGAGGGGGGATATGGTGAGGGGGGGATATGGGGAGGCTCACCCTGCCTGCTCTGACGAGGTTGTTCACCTTCTTGTGGCACTGGGTGCCTGTCCGTGGTGTCAGGGCCACAGCGGTGACGGCCTCTGCCACTTCCCTCCACAGACGCCGGCTGTGGCGTGGGGCAACTCTGCGGCCGTGCATGGGATACAGGGCGTCCCTCCTCTGCTCCACCGCGTCCAGGAGCGCCTCTACATCGCGTGACTCGAACCTCGGGGCTGAGCGACGGCCAGCCATCCAGTCGGGTGTTCCGGTCGGGTGGGGGGGAGCAGCGTGGCCTTATGAGCCGTCACGCCGTGCAGCTTGTTTGACGCTGCACGGCGTGAACCACTGCGCAAGCGCGGATCCCGTTACGTCGCTGCTAGACCATTTCGGGCCGGAGACTATCGACCCATTTTTCCGACGTGACGCAAGTCAGATTTGCGCCGTTTTTTGCGCCGATCAGCGGACTTTCCGCCGATAACGGAGAATTTCGCCCCATATGTCCATAGTCCATGCCCCATATCCCTGATGATGGATAAAGTGGTCAAGAAGGAATATGACATACTTGTCTTTATTAGCTGAGGCAGGGAATATAAGAGCAGGAAGGTTATGCTAGAACAGTATTGGGCAGCACGGTAGTGCAGTGGCTAGCACTGCTGCCTCACAGCGCTGAGGTCCCAGGTTCGAACCCGGCCCTGGGTCACTGTCCGTGTGGAGTTTGCACATTCTCCCCGTGTCTGCGTGGGTTTCACCCCCACAACCCAAAGATGTGCAGGGTGGATTGGCCACGCTAAATTGCCCCTTAATTTGAAAAATGAATTCTAAATTTATAAAAAAAAGAAATCTGGAACAGTATAAAACACCAGCTAGATCACAGCTGGAGTGCTGCATGTAGTTCAGACTACTGTTGTAGGAAAGATAGCATTGTGCTTGAGAACCACAGAGGAAAATAATGAGGATGTTGCCTGAAATGGAGAATTTTAGCTATGAAATAAGATCGGATAGGCTAGTATTGTTTACTTTGCAATAGGGGAGGCTGAGGGGAGACGTAATTGAAGATAATAAAATCCTGAGGGTTCTGGATAAAGTGGAAAATAAGGCCCTCTTCCACTTGGTTGAGGGGTGCATAACCAATGGGCATAGATTTATGGTAAGAGATTGGACGTTTAGAGAAGATTGAAGGGGAATTTGTTTTCAACGATAGAGTGTTGGGGGTCTGGAACTCACCATGCGAAAGGGAGTCAAAACCCCTCATAAGATTTAACATGTACTTGGACTTGTCACACTTGAACTGCTTTAACCTGCAAGGCTATGGACAAAGATCTGGAAAGTGGGACGAGACTGGATGGCTAGTTGCCAGTCAGCACAGACACGATAGGGCAAATAGTCTCCGTCCATTCTGTAAATTTCTATGATTCAATGATAGTGATCCTGAGAGAACAGCCATTAGGATAGGTAATAAATGACTTTGCAAACTGCACTTAGATCCAAAAAGGATTTTTAAATACTTAATGTAGACACTGGGAGATACCAGTGGATTACATTTTAAGAAGAGAGGCTAAATTGATACAACTACTATAGGTTCTTTACTCTTACATCAAAAACTTTCTAAAATAATAAAATTGATTATCCGATGAAACATGAGGATTTACAGTACATTAACAATCTTTGTAAACTAAAGTCTGTAAAAATATATATTGTTGAGAATACAAAGGGTTAACAATTTCATCTTAATACTCACCACCAAATGGGGATAAAGAGTACTCATATAAATATGTGACTCCTGGGATTCTGGGAGAAGGTGTTTAGGCGTGAGAGAGATCAGTTGATAGTGAGAGAGTTCTGTAGTTAGAGATATCGTATAGTTTAGTTTAATATCCTTTTACCTAGGAACTTGTTTGAATCTAATTTAAGTAGTGTAAATAAATAAACTTTGTTCATTTACTTAGCTTGACGTTCTTTGTTCAACACTACATGCTCAAGACATCCTGACAAACAAAACAGAGAACATCACATGGTACCAGGGGTGGTTCCTAACGTTGTATAATAAGATTTAGAGAGAGAAAGAAAAATCTCCAAAGGAAAAAAAAAACTTGCGAAAATCGAGAAACATAAAATCTCAACCAGACTCCGATCGCAAACACGTCGTGGAAGCCAGTCGCATCGAAGAACAGAGCCCAGTCAAAGCTTTACGGAGGGTTTGCAGACCCCAAAGCAGTCCAGGACATTGAGTAAGTTGGTGCAAACTGGAGAAATTTCAAACAACAGTTTGAACTGTACCTCTCATGTCAATGCCTGGGAAACTGGGAGACCCTTGCTCAGAAGAGACCTACTTGGAGGAACATCCCAATTGAAAAAACAAAATTTTTCGAGGACACCTGTTATGGAAGCCGGAGACCAAATCCCAACAGTGGCTAAGACACTAGTGCATTTTTATAATGACTGTGCAGAAAGACCAATTCGCTTTAGGAGTGATTGCATAAGAAATATGGCTTGGTTATTTTTTACAAATAAAGCGTTACTTTCTGAAAAGAAAAACAATATTTAAACTTTGAACCTAAAAAGAACAGCTTACATGCATCTCTCAACCCTGCCATGTGAGTGCCCCTTTAAGAAAGGTTTGGTCTTACCACATGAGTTGTAGCACAGCTTCAGTGATGCCATTTGTGGGTGGAGTTGGGCCGTGGCTGTCAGGTGAGAGGGGGTTAAGTGTTTGGGTTTTGGTTTGTTGCCTTAGACTGCAGATGAGAATCAGTGTTTCCCTGTTTTCCTTTTAAAGTTGTTCCAGGGAACTGAAAGCACATTGGGTGTGGCAAACTGCATTGGTACCTTTAAAGATAGAGTTGCTTTCCGGAAGGAGTTTTGAATCTGCTGGTTGGAGGCTGGATCTCGGGGAAGGACCAGTCCCATTCAAGTGAGATTACAGTGTGCTGGGCCATGCTCTTGAAAGGGGTTTCAGTTTATTGGGTTTTGTATTGAATTGGAACAGCTACTAAGGAGGATTCATTGCGAGTTATTTACATAGATTACTGCAGGTGTTGTGTTTTCTTTATGTTTGTAACTGCTAACAATTTTTTGCTATGTTTTATATATGTTAACTACATTCGTATAATAAACTTTGTTTTGATGAAAGCGTCTAGGAATCTGATGAATCACACCTGAAGTGAAGGCTCTCGTGCTTATCCTAGCCAAATTCAACATAAAAGTTGTAGGTCAGGTGAACTTCACAATACACTTTGGAGTTTCTAAGCCCTGCCCATAACAACTCTAACACATGATTTCCCATTAAACAGCATGTAAAATGAACATACTGCTCTCAACTCCACTTACACAGCCAGGCAAAAATGATACTTGCAATACAGAAGATATTCCTGCTGCTAATGAGGCTCTTTCAGACCCTGTTTGAAAGCCTGTCTCTGAAGCAGTTTTTTTATGGCCTCTCCAAGTTGTTCTCCCAATCCTTCTGCCTCCACCCGTTCGAAAAAGGATTCTTTAATCTCTCTGAGTTCCGTACGGCCCCTCAAAGATGGTTCTGTACAGCCGTGTCCAGACGTGAACTCATTGCTATCTGAACTTTGATTACCCACTCCCATTTACACAAAAGAACAGGGCCATGCTATGCATATGCAACTAAACTCAAATTTAAAGACAAAGGAGGCCATCAGACTATGTAATAGGCTAATGGCTAGCCAGCCAAGAGTGTCCTGGAGGACAATAGATCTTTAGTGAATCACCTCAGCTGAACAGGGGTATCCTATTTATTCTTATTGACAAGTTTAAGTCTGCATGGTTTGGGGTCAGCACTGCTGCCTCATGAAGCCGAGGACCTGGGTTCGATCCCGGCCCCGGGTCACTGTCCGTGTAGAGTTTGCACATTCTCCCCATGTCTGCATGGGTCTCACCTCCACAACCCAAAGATCTGCAGGACAAATGGATTGGTCATGCTAAATTGCCCCTTAATTGGGAAAAATAATTGGGTATTCTTTGCAGGAGAGTTCTCTGCTCAGGTATCCTGACCAAAATCTATTCCTTCACATAGAATCTAGTCACTTCTTTCATTGTTGTATGTGGGATCATACATTATACAAATTGGCTGTCACAGTGATAGTGTTTCAAAAACAACTAAACTTCAGAAGTATAGTGCTTTGGGGCATCTGAGAAGCTAAATCAATACAAGTCCCTCTCCAATAAAAATTCAATTTCATTCTTGAAAGTTTGGGGCAACCACAATCATTTGGAGGTTAGGAAAGGGTAGCAATTCCCATTTTCTACTAGCCAACGTGTGGAATCATAGAAGTTACAGTACAGAAGGAAGCCATTCAGCCCATCAAGTCTGCACTGGCCCTTTGAAAGAGCACCCTACCGAAGCGCACACTCCACCCTATCCCCACACATCCATCCTATCCCCGTAACCCCACATAACCTTTTTTCGACACTAAGGGCAATTTTGCATAGCCAATCCACCTAACCTGCACATCTTTGGACTGTGAGAGGAAACCGGAGCACCCGGAGGAAACCCACGCAGACACAGGAAGAACGTGCGGAGTCCGCACAGACAGTGACCCAAGCCGGGAATCAAACCTGGGACCATGGAGCTGGGAAGCAACAGTGCTACCCACTGTGCTACCATGCTGGAGAATTACTGATTTTACTCTTTATTGGCCTAGTTTTAAATTTAAGATAATTTAATAATCTTTATTGTCACAAGTAGGCTTACATTGCAATGTTACTGCATAAAATCAAGCTTTGTGATTCGAGCTTCAGACTAAAAAAGGGACAGCGATATTGCTAGGTGTTTATTATAGACCCCCAGATAGCGGGATATTAAGGAGCAAATATGTGCGCAATCACAGAGGTGTATAAAAATAATAATAGGGTAAGTATATTAGTTCATTTCAACTTTCCCAACATTAATTGAGATAGTCATCGTGTTAAGGGCTTAGATGGAGTGGAGTTCTTAAAATGCATGCAGGAGAACCTTTTAGCTCAATATGTAGAGAGTCCAATAAGGGACAGTGCAGTGCTGGATCTAATTCTGGGGAACGAAGTCGGACATGTGGCTGATGTGTTGGTGGGAGAGCATTTTAGTGATAGCGACCATAGCATGGTGCAATTTAAGTTTGTCATTGACAAAGAAATAGACACGTTGCAAAAAAAGTTTTTGGATTAGGGGAGAACTGATTTTAGTAAAATAAGGCAGATCTGGCTGAGTTACTTGTGGGGAAATCTACTGAAGAGCAGTGGGCGGGGGGAGTTCAAAAATGAAATGGGGAGGGTACAGGCCCAACATCGTCCCTCTAGGGTAATAGGAAGGAGTAACAAGCCCAGAGAACCATGGATGACCAGAGACATTCAGGATATGATGAGAAGGAAAAGAGAGGCTTTTAGCAAGTACAAGGGGAGCAAATCATTGGAGGCATTAGTGGAGCACAGAAAGTGCAGGATGGAGCTTAAGAAAGCAATTACGAAGGCAAAGAGGGGATATGAGAAAGCTCTGGCTGGTAAAAGTAGGGAAAATCCCAAGATATTCTATAAGTATATCAATAGGAAGAGGATATCCAGGGAAAGAGTAGGGCCCATTAGGGACCAAGGGGGCAATCTGTGGGTGTAGCCAGAGGACAGTGGTAGGGTGTTGAACGAATACTTCACATCTGTCTTCACCCAAGAGAATGAGAAGGTAGATATAGAACTCAGCAAGAGAAACTGTGAAGTTCTTGAGCAAGTTGTCATAGGGAGTGACAAGGGGTTGGCAGGTTTAAAAGTGGATAAGTCTTCCTGTCCGGATGAATTGTGTCCCAAGATGCTGTGGGAGGCAAAAGAGGAAATTGCAGGAGCTCTGGTCACGGGGAGGGGCCAGAGGACTGGACAACAGCTAATGTGCTATGTGGTTCCACTATTTAAGAAAGTTTGTAGATCTAAGCCAGGGAACTGCAGACCAGTGAGTCTCACGTGGGTTGTCGGGAAACTATTGGAGAAAATTCTGAAGGCGAGAATCTATCTCCACTCGGAGAGGCAAGGTTTGATAGGACTAGTCAGCATGACTTTGTCAGAGGGAGGTCTTCCTAACAAATTTGATTAGATTTTTTTGAGCATGTGACCAGGTATGTAGATGATGTAATTTACATGGATTTCAGCAAAGCCTTTGACAAGGTCCCACATGGGAGGCTTATAAAGAAGGCAAATGCACATGGGATAGAATGTAACCTGATAAGGTGGATTCAAAATTGGCTTAGCTGTAGGAGACTGATGGTGATGACTGGAAGCCAGTGTCCATGGCATACCACAGGGATCTGTACTGGGACCCCTATTGTTTGTCATTTATACAAATGACATAGACGACTATGTGGGGGTTGGATCAGTAAGCTTGCGGATGACACAAAGATTGGCCGGGGGGTTAGAATCATAGAATTTACAGTACAGAAGGAGGCCATTTGGCCCATTGAGTCTGCACCAGCCCTTGGAAAGAGCACCCTACCTAAGCCCACACTTCCACCCTATCCCCGTAACCCCACATAACCTTTTGTTTTTGGACACTAAGGGCAATTTAGCATAGCCTATCCACCTAACCTGCACATCTTTGGATTGTGGGAGGAAACCAGAGCACCCGGAGGAAACCCAGGCAGACACAGGGAGAACGTGCAGACTCCGCACAGACAGTGACCCAAACCAGGAATTGAACCTGGGACCCTGGAGCTGTGAAGCAACTATGCTACCACTGCGCTACCGTGCTGCCCTAAGTCAACAGTGAGGTTGAGTGTTTTGGATTACAAAAGATATAGACAGGATGGTCAAATGGACAGGAAAGTGGCAGAAGGACTTTAACCCTGGAAAATGTGAGGTGATACACTTTGGAAGGAGTAATTTGACAAGGAGGTATTCCATGAATGGCCTGACACTGGGAGGTTCCGAGGAACAAAGGGACCTTGGAATTTTTGTTCATAGATCTCAGAAGGCAGAAGGGCAGAGGTTAATAGCGTGGTGAAAAAGGCATATGGGACACTCGAGGCATAATTTACAAAAGCAGGGAGGTCATGGCGGGATTCTATGATCCTGAGGCTAAGTATTGACGCCGTTGGAAACACCGTCACTTTTCTCGACGGCGTCAACACGGCCTCAGGATCAGCATTTCTGGCCCCTACGGGGGGCCAGCAGGGCACTGGAGCGGTTCACGCTGCTCCAGCTGCTGATCCTGTTGCGAACTGGGCACCGCGGGATCCGCACATGCGCAGTGGCACTGGCACCAACGCGCGCATGCCCAGTGGCACCGGCACCAACGCGCGCATGCCCAGTGGCACCGGCGCCAAAGGATGGAACATTTAAGTTATGGAGCGAGGTTGGACAGGCTTAGGTTGTTTTCGCTGGAGCAGAGAAGACTGAGGGGCGGCCTCATCGAGATATACAAATTATGAGTGGCATAGACAGGGTGGATAGGGAGCAGATGTTCCCCTTAGTCGAAGGGTCAGTTACGAGGGGACACAAGTTCAAGGTGAGAGGCAGAAGGTTTACAGGGGATTTGAGGGACAACTTTTTTTACCCAGAAGGTGGTGACAGTCTGGAATGCACTGCCTGGGAGGGTGGTAGAGGTGGGTTGTCTCACATCCTTTAAAAAGTACCTGGATAAGCACTTGGCACGTCATAACATTCAAGGCTCTGGGCCAAAAGCTGGAAAATGGGATTAGGTAGGCAGGTGCCTTTCATGTGTTGGTGCAGACTCGAAGGGCTGAAGGGCCACTTCTGCACAGTATTTTTCTGTGATTCTGTGGGTGACTCACCTCCTGACTACCCAGACCTGTCCACCCATCTACAAGGCATAAATCAGGTGTGTGATGGAATACTCTCCACTGGCCTGGTTGAGAATCACTCCAACAACTCTCAATAAGCTCAACATAATCCAGGACAAAGCAACTCACTACATTGGCACCTCATTCACCATCTTAAAACATTCATTCCCTCCACCACTGACACACAGTGTCAGCAGTGTATTGTATACAAGATGCACTGCAGCAACCCACCAAGGTTCCTTTCGTAGCACCCTTATTATAATATCTTCAGGAGTCCCTAGAAGGTTAAACAATGAAGGTTTAGTTAGGCAAACAAAAGCAAAGGCCACAATGCCACACACAGCACATACACCCTGTCATGATATTCAGGTAAACATCATAGCACATACATACTGATGGACAGATCAACGGACCAATCAACACACACACAACACCACAGCCAATCACAGGCAAGAGCATACACAGTACAAAACAGGGAATACGACACTTCCTGAGCATTCCAGCAGGAGACAGCTCAGGGCACAGAGCTCACAGCAAGCCACTCAGACATCCACCATGTGCTGAGTGCCACTACAAGATAGTATTAGGAATAGGTCCACAGATTCTAGGGTTATGATCGAACCTCAGTAACCAGTTTACCACTGTAAATAAATGTTAGCAACAAAACTGAGTTGTACCATTCACAACCGTGTTGGTTCGTCTGTGTAGCAGAGTACCAAACACATCATAGTACCAGGAGTAACTGTGGGACCTACCTACGGATCCTCCGGAATCTGCCATCCTGCGCCATGGACACCGTCAGCACGCCGCAGCCGCTACAAATCGCTGGAAACCTCGGAGTTAATTGGAAGCTGTTCAAACAGCGCTTCCAGCTCTTCCTGGAAGCCAACGAAAAGGAGAGCGCTTCGGACACCAGAAAGATCGCCATCCTCCTCTCCACGGCAGGTCAACACGCCATCCATGTCTGCAACTCCCTGGTGTTCGCGGAAGATGAGGACAAGACCAAGTACAAGACAGTCCTTCTCAAACTCGACCAACACTTCAACGTCGAGGTAAACGAGAGTTTCGAGAGGTTTCTCTTCCAGCAGCGCCTGCAGGGTAAGGATGAGCCCTTTCAATCCTTCCTTACGCATCTCCGTATCCTCACGCAGTCCTGCGGTTACGACACCACCTCCGATTCCATGATTCGGGACCAGATCGTTTTTGGGGTCACCTCTGGCACCCTATGCCAGCAGCTCTTAAAAATAAAAGGCCTCACCCTAGCCTCCGCAATCGAAGCCTGTGTCCTGCATGAAAACGCGACTAGCCGCTACTCCCAATTTCAGGCAGCCGAATCGGCACAGCAGGGGTCCTACGAGGCCGGATCGGCGAGGCAGGGGTCCTACGAGGCCGAACGGGTCCAGGCGATCGAGTTCCTCCCGGCCCGTGGCCCAGCCGGGAGCGGCCATTTCGCGCGCTTTTCGAGGCCTCCCGCGTTTGTGCGCGCCAAAAACGACGTCGACACAGAGGGACGTGATGCGCAGGCGGCTCGACGCAAGACCGAACTGCGCATGCGTGGTGGCGCAACGAACGCCATGATGTCACGACATGCGGCAACTGTGGAGCCACACATTTAAAGAGGCAATGTCCAGCAAAGAATCGACAATGCCTCCGCTGTGGCAAGATGGACCACTACGCTGTCTGCTGTCGAGCAGCTCAACCTGCCAATGTTCCCCAATTCCGACAACCTCGCAGGGACGTGCGGACCATTCAGCCTCCTTACTACGAGTCGTGCCCAGACGATATCCAGACCAGTGACACAGACGACCGGGATGGCTTCCGTGCTCCGGTCATTGATGGGAACCGGATGTCTCCAGCCAGGACCCACCAGCCGTTGCAAGTGTACACTGTCAATCCGGGTGATGTATGGTGTGCCACCCTAACGGTCAACCGATCACCGATAACATTCCGTCTGGACACTGGCGCCTCCACCAACCTCATAGCATGGTCAGCCTTCCGTGCCATGAAGGTCAGACCACCAATTCGGCAGTCCCGTTGCAAGATGGTCAACTACAATTAGAACGTTATCCCGGCTATGGGATCCTGCCAGCTCCAGGTGACACACAACACACACACGGCCACACTCTCATTCGAGATAGTCAGATCATCAAAGGACTCCCTGCTAGGCGCACAGGCATGCAAGGTTCTCTACCTCGTGCAGCGGGTCCACGCTCTGTCTTCAGAAGGCACATCTGACTTCCCGGATGCAGAATTCAGGGCACAGCTCCAATCGCTCCTCGCCCACAACCAGGAGGCATTCGAGGGCATGGGCACACTGCCCTACACCTACAGAATACGGCTCAAACCGGACGCCATCCCGGTCCTTCACGCACCTCGCAGGGTCCCGGCGCCACTCAAAGACCGCCTCAAGCAGCAGCTGCAGGATCTCCAGGACCAGGGGGTGCTATCCCGGGTCCCGGAGCCCACGCTGGTGATCAGCTCCATGGTGTGTGTTAAGAAGCCCTCCGGCGAGCTCCGGATCTGCATTGATCCAAAAGACCTCAACAACAACATAATGAGGGAACATTACCCCATACCCAAACGGGAAGAGATCACGAGCGAAATAGCCCAGGATAAAATCTTCACAAAACTGGATGCCTCAAAGGGTTTTTGGCAGATCCAACTGGATCAGTCCAGCCGAAAGCTGTGCACCTTCAACACCCCTTTCGGCGGGTTCTGCTATAACAGAATGCCGTTTGGCATCATCTTGGCATCCAAGGTCTTCCACAGGATCATGGAGCAGATGATGGAAGGCATCGAAGGGGTGCGCGTCTACGTGGACGATGTCATCATCTGGTCCACCACACCACAGGAGCACATCAATTGTCTCCAGCGCGTCTTTGCGCGCATACGGGAAAACGGCCTGCGCTTCAACCGAGCCAAGTGTTCTTTCGGCCAAATCGAGCTGAAGTTCCTGGGGGACCACATTTCCCGGTCAGGGGTCCGTCCGGATGCAGACAAGGTGAGCGCCATTACAGCCATGCCGCAGCCGGCAGACAAGAAAGCAGTGCTACGCTTCCTAGGCATGGTCAACTTCCTGGGGCAGTTCATTCCCAACCTTGCCTCCCACACGATGGCTCTGCGCCACCTCGTCAAGAAGTCCACGGAGTTCCAGTGGCTGCCCACACACCAGAAGGAATGGGAGGAGCTCAAAATTAAGCTCACCACAGCCCCGGTATTGCCGTTTTTCGGCACATCTCGTGACACTAAAATTTCGACTGATGCCAGCCAGTCCGGCATTGGGGTGGTACTCCTACAGCGGGATGACATTGCATCATGGGTCCCGGTCGCCTATGCCTCGCGGGCCATGACCCCCACAGAACAGCGCTACGTGCAGATCGAAACCCCGGGAAAGGACCTTATCGTTGTGGATGCCCTATCCAGAGCAGTGAGCACCCAACCTGCTTCGGAGGGGTTCATCTGTCAGGTCGAAGTGCAGGTGGCCTTCACATCGGCAAATCTGCCAGCTGACGACTCCAGTCTGGCCCGTATTCGCCGGGAAACTGCGGCTGACCCCCTTCTACAATGGGTGATGCACCACATGACGGGTGGGTGGCTCAAAGGACAGTGACTGTAGTTCTACAATGTCCGAGACGACTTGGCCGTCATTGATGGTGTCCTTCTAAAGCTGGACCGGATTGTGATTCCGCACAGCATACACAAGCTGGTCCTCGACCAACTACACAAAGGCCATCTGGGCGTCGAGAAGTGCAGACGGAAGGCCAGAGAGGCGGTATACTGGCCAGGCATCAGTGATGACATTGCCAATATGGTGCTCAACTGCCCCACCTGCCAAAGGTTTCAACCGGCGCAGCCTCCTGAGACGCTTCTGCCCCATGAGCTGGTGACGTCCCCCTGGGCGAAGGTGGGTGTGGACCTTTTTCATGCGCTTGGCAGGGACTATGTCATCGTCATTGATTACTTTTCCAACTATCCAGAGGTCATACGCCTGCACGATTTAACATCGTCCGCTGTCATAAGGGCCTGCAAAGACACCTTCGCTCGCCACGGCATTCCGATTACTGTCATGTCGGACAATGGGCCCTGTTTTGCCAGCCAGGAATGGTCGTCCTTTGCTGCTTCATATGGCTTCACACACGTGACGTCCAGCCCTCTGCATCCCCAGTCCAATGGAACGGCGGAGAAGGGCTTTCACATCGTCAAGCGGCTCCTCTGCAAGGCTGCTGCTGCCGGATCGGATTTCTGCCTAGCCCTGCTGGCGTATCGCTCGGCCCCACTAGCCACTGGCCTCTCACCAGCCCAGCTGTTGATGGGTCGCGCCCTCAGGACCACTGTGCCATCCATTCTGGTACCCACAACCAACCATGCTCCGGTACTACACAGAATGCAACAGCAGCGCGTTCACCAGAAGATAGCACATGACACACGGGCAACTGATCTTCCTGCCCTGGCGCCTGGAGACGAAGTCCGCATCCACCTACCAGAAGGTGGCTGGTCGGCACCTGCCGAAGGTCTCCGACGCGTGGCTCCCCGCTCGTTCCTGGTTCGCATGCCTGATGGGTCCATTCGTAGGCGCAATTGCCGGGCTCTTCGCCTACTTCCACGCTTGCTACGGGAACTTGCACCGACACCACGCCCTCCTGTTGTTCCTGATATCGACTTCGTGGAGCTTCCTGCCACCATGCCCCTTCCGTCGTCACCCGTGGCCAGGCCCATTCCCCAGCCGGTGGATCCAGACCCACCCTTGAGGCGGTCAACCCAAATTCGTCGCCCACCTACTAGACTGGACTTATGAGCCTGTTTGTACATTGAACTCATAATACCACTGTGTTAATATGTTTCTGTTCTTCCTTGTCGTTACAGGAGTTCGTTTTTGTCGTTCAACATTTCCCCGTTCTTTGTTAATGGTACAACCTCGATGTTATGTCGCACCCGACATCGCCCCATGTATATAGTTTAGCACCATGTACATGCTGTAGATATTGCACACACACCCATTCAGCTGCACTCAGTACACACCTCTATTTATAACCACACAGGCACATGTTCTTGTACAAAAGGGGGGATGTCATGATATTCAGGTAAACATCATAGCACATATATACTGATGGACAGATCAATGGACCAATCAACACACACACAACACCACAGCCAATCACAGGCAAGAGCATACACAGTACAAAACAGGGAACATGACACTTCCTGAGCATTCCAGCAGGAGACAGCTCAGGGCACAGAGCTCATAGCAAGCCACTCAGACATCCACCATGTGCTGAGTGCCACTACAAGATAGTATTAGGAATAGGTCCACAGATTCTAGGGTTATGATCGAACCTCAGTAACCAGTTTACCACTGTAAATAAATGTTAGCAATAAAACTGAGTTGTACCATTCGCAACCGTGTTGGTTCGTCTGTGTAGCAGAGTACCCAACACATCACACCCCAGACAGGACGACCTATCATGCCCGTCCCAATTCTGGCCGGTTTGTAGTGCCTGGTTCATGAGCCCCAGCTTCTAGGCCTCCGCCCCTCAGTGGGGGAGCCCGCATTTCATGAGCCCCAAGGGGAGATCAATTGGGTGATCCCTGTGGGTCTCGTGAAGATTATTACACTTATCAAGGGCAATTAGGGTTGAGCAACAAATGGTGGCCTTGCCACTCACATTCACATCACATGAAAGAATAAAAAAAGCAAAAACTTTGTTATAGCATTTCAAAGGGGTTCAATATCATTCAAACAATATTAATGAGACCACACTGAGGAATTGCACTGATTAAATACACATATATCTGCATGGTGCTGCAGCAATAATCAGGAGCAACCATTAGCTAGAATACAGCAGAAAAGGAGGCACTTGCCCATTGTGCCCGAGTTGGTGCTTTAAAAAAACTATCCAATTAGTACAGGTCGCCCTATGATTTTCAAGGGCAAATCGCCCTACTCTTTCCCCATAGCCTGCAATGTTTCCATTGGTTAGAAATTACAATTGGATGAGCTTCCTCCACCCTTTCAGGCACTGTAGTTGCTGCGTGGAGAGAGATCCTTGGCTCCACTCTGCTTCTCTTGTGCATTATCTTAAATTGGCAACAAATTAGTTACCAGTTTTCTGGAAACAAATTTTCATTCCTGTTCTCTTTAATCAGCTGATGCTAATACATAGTAGGTTAATAGCTCAGGATTAATTGCAGGGTCTAGTAATTGACACATTGAACATTTCACTCAGTGGGAGGGGATTTTCCCTGCCGCATGTTTTGTGGTGACGGCCGACCGACCATCGTCCAGCGGTGGGATTTTCTGGTCCCACCATTGTCAATGGGGGTTTCCTGTTGTATGGACCCCTCGATGCCGGCAAACCCGTGGAGGGGGTTTGCGACAGTTGGACCAGATGATTCCACTGGTGGGAACGGTTGGAAAATCCTGACGATTAAGCAAGGAAACCCTGTGGGAATGGCTGTTTCTTGGTGAAAGGTTCTTCCATAGCAGCAGCTACAGTAGGCAAAAAGAATCTGATTCAATCAAAGTGCTTTGCAAAATAATTTGTAGATTTTTTATATTTGCTCATGGGATGTGGGTGTTGCTGGAAAGGCCAGCATTTATTGCCCATCCCTAATTGCCCTTGAGAAGGTAGTGGTGAGCTTGACTTGAACCACTGCAATCCATGTGGTGCAGATAAATCTGCAGTGCTGTTAAGAAGGGAGTTCCAAAATTTTGACCCAGTGACAATGAAGGAACAGAGATATGTTTCCAAGTCAGGATGGTGTGTGACTTGGAAGGAAACTTTCAAGTGACGATGTTCCAATACATCTGATGCTCTTGTCTTTCTAGGTGGTAGAGGCTGCATGTTTGCAAGGTGCTGTTGAAGGAGCCTTGACAAATTTCTGAAGTGCATGCTGTTGCCACTTTGTGCCAGTGGTAGAGGGAGTGAGGGTTTAAGGTGGTGGATGGGAATGCTATTCAAATGGACTATTTAGTCCTCGGTTGTGTTAAATTGCTACAGTATTGTTGAAGCTGTAATTGGAAAGTATTCCATCACACCCCTCACTTGTGCTTTGTAGACAGGCCACGGTATACCATTTCTAACTGTGTAAAATCTATTGACCCTAATCTATGTTTCCTGCCAACTTTTTACGGTTCTGAAGAAGATTCAAATTGGACTCAAAACATTAACTGTTTCTCAGCCACAGATATTGCTGAGTCTTTACAGCATTTTCTGTTTTTGTTTCAGATTCCCAGCACCTGCAGTGTTTTGCTTAATTCTAGCTTATCTCGTACCACATGGCTCAATTTTTGTAAGAGATTTCTTGTAGCTATCCAACCTGTAGGCCCTTCAAAAATAAACTCTAAGCATCTCAAACACTTGTCCAGAGGAAGTCCAGTTACTCCAATTCTCCGGAAACGGCGCGATGTCTGCCGACTGGCGCCCAAAACGGCGCAAATCAGATGGGCATCGCGCCGTCCCAAAGGTGCGGAATGCTCCGCATCTTTGGGGGCCGAGCCCCAACATTGAGGGGCTAGGTCGGCGCTGGACGGATTTCCGCCCCGCCAGCTTGCGGAAAAGGCCTTTGGTGCCCCGCCAGCTGGCGCGGGAATGACATCTCCGGGTGGCGCATGCGCGGGAGCGTCAGCGGCTGCTGACAGCATTCCCGCGCATGCGCAGTGGAGGGAGTCTCTTCCGCCTCCGCCATGGTGGAGACCGTGGCGGAGGCAGAAGGGAAAGAGTGCCCCCACGGCACAGGCCCGCCCGCGGATCGGTGGGCCCTGATCGCGGGCCAGGCCACCGTGGGGGCACCCCCCGGGGCCAGATCGCCCCGCGCCCCCCCAGGACCCTGGAGCCCGCCCGCGCCGCCTTGTCCCGCCGGTATGGTAGGTGATTTAATTTACGCCGGCGGGACAGGCATTTAGGCGGCGGGGCTTCGGCCCATCCGGGCCGGAGAATCGAGCGGGGGGGCCCGCCAACCGGCGCAGCGCGATTCCCGCCCCGCCGAATATCCGGTGCCGGAGACTTCGGCAACCGGCGGGGGCGGGATTCATGCCAGCTCCCGGTGATTCTCCGACCCGGCGGGGGGTAGGAGAATTTTGCCTGGGGTCTCAGAACTTTGCTCATTATTCCAGGAACTGAACCTTTCAATCCTGTATCATCTCCTGCTCCTTTATTTCATTTATCTCTTATCTACCCCATCAATTCCTGCAATCGCTTTTGAAACTTCAAACTAGATCATCACCTAATTTTTATCCTCAAGTTTAATCTATACAATCTTTGTTCTTCTCTATTCCTCCCTAGGATGTGCCTGTCACTGACAAGGCCAACATTTGTTCCCCATCCCTAATTACCCTTGAACTGAGTGACTTGCTTGGCCATTTCAGAGGGCATTTAAGAGTCAACCACTTTGCTGAGTGTCTGGAGTCACATGTCGGCAGACCAGGTAAGGATGGCAGATTTCCTTCCCTGAAGGGCATTAATGAACCAGATGGGTCTTTACAATGTTCCTATGCCTACCAGTACAGGGTTCTAACTAAATGTAACTAGTTTTCCCTAAATGGTTAAGGAAATAAAAGACAATAATGTGCTCAATCTCTAAAATGGCGTGAAAGTTATCGCAATTCTTAATTTTCTGAATCTGCATGAATGCACTTTATTGGATATTGGGGATGTAAAAGAAAATACATGAAAATGAATACATAATAGCATGTATTCTTATTCAAAAATGTGAAGTCTTACAGCGTAGTTCTGTTGGTTAATTGCTGGGTGTTTGGACTTCTTTAAATATAATCGCCCCTAACAGGATCGTAGCGACACATATAAGTCAAAGTATTTCATAAGTTAGATGCACTTTAAATTGAATGAATATCATGGTGAGAGCAGTAGGAGGAATATAGTTGGAACATTGTCTTTCAATCATACCAAACAAAGCCCTATAATTCAGCAGAGCTCACCATTGCCACTGTTCCTCTCGAAGCTGTCAGAAACACAGAAAATAGGAGTAGGAGTAGACCATTCAGTCCATCACGCCCGCTCCGCCATTCAATCTGATCATGGCTGATCCTCTAACTCAATTCCACTTCCCGCGCCCACCCCATATCCTTTGGCTCCTTTAGAGTCCAGAAAATCTATTTCCTTCTTAACAATATTCAGTGAATTGACCTCCACAACCTTCTGTGGTAGAGAATTCCACAGGTTCATCATTTTCTGAGTGAAGACAGGCTTCACGTTTCCATCCGAACAACACTTTGTACAGATTAGGTTACCAGCACCAGCCCCAATGGTGGCATCTCACTTTGCCATTTTCACCTAACAAAGCAAACCACCACCAGTGGGTAATGACACATACTGACATTAATATTTAATTCATTCTGCAAAAAAAAAAAAATTCCTTTCAGTGAAAGTCATAGGCTAAACACAAAAACAGAATGAAATCACTGCAAATGCTAGTTGTGGACTTAATAGATAGTTGCTTGGTAGTACAGAACTTGACTCTTTTTGCAGCAATATTTAGTACTGACATTTTATGCAGTAAACCTGTTATAACCGGCCTGCTTACCATTGGCTGGGGACTAATGACAATCCCCTATCCTGTGGGAGTATGAGCTTCCCCAATGAGGGGGGCGGAGAAATCATTAGCCGATTCCCTGTATAAATAAAGCTAGCCAGTTTGGAACCAGCAGGAAGGAGTGAGCAGCAAGCGAAGTTGTTGCTGCTGTTGTATATATATGTTATTGTAAATAAATGTTATTTCTTTGTATCCTTAAAACTCGTGCTGGATTCTTCGTGGGCCTCACAAAAAAAACGTATTTAATTTGGTAGATAAATGTTGCAGCATCATTGTGTTTACTTACTTAACTGATGATCTAAGATCCGGTACTAGCAGAGAGCTTTTAAAGGAATGTTTTAATTATTTTATTGTGGGTTCAGGAGGAACAGAAATGCGGATTCAAGCCGCACAAATGTTTTGCCCCCTACACCCAAAGAGCCCTCCCTGCTGCCAACAGCTTGTGGGTAAGCTTCCCTTTGGTGCCATCTAGTGGCCTCCTGGCACCCAAGCCTCCACTCCGAACAGCAGCTAAGGTGTACAGCTAACAGACGAGGCTAGGGAATCAAAACTGGGATTAAAGCTTCTGGATTGGGCTGCCAGGGAATTTTTTAAGCTTCATCCTACTCTCTCAATGTTCGCAGGAAGCTGCATGCGAGCGTGGAGTTGAGTTGGATTTGTGAAGGTCATGTGCAGTTGACACATCCAGCCCAGAGGTCCTTTCTGACTGAACCGATAAGAGGCAGTAATTTCCATTTTTAAAATTTGAGTCAAAGGTACCATGAGGCATGACCAAAGAGTAGGGCCCCCAAAGGAGGTGGTGCAATTTCTGGTTGGAATTCCAGAGGTTGGGTCTCGGTGGCTGAATTAAGCTCCCAATGGTGGTGCAGAGACAAAAGGAAAAGATAAGAATCAGAGTAACTGAGAGCTTTGTAGGTCCCATTGAAGAAGCATTTAGATGAACACTTAAAACGCCACAGCAGACTTCCGGTTGTGGCTATGCCTAGGTAGGTCGCACGGTCAGCAGCTCCCGCCGATAACGGACTTCTAGGCCCTTTTATGGAGCTCCAGCGGCACTTTGACGGCGATTCCCGGTGTGGGAAGGAAACAGTGAGGGTCCCCCAGTGCTGTATGGAGTGGACCAGGAGTGGGACGATCAAAAAAGCGGCTTTGGAGAAGAGAGGAGAATGGGTGCGAAAAAACAAGATGGCGGCTGGCGGGGATCAGGCAGCGTGGGCCCAGTGGTCATGGGAGCAGCAGGAGCTTTTGAGAAGCTGTTTGGCGGTTTAAAGGCGGAGATGTTGGCCCCTATGAAGGCGTCAATTGAGAGGTTGGTGGAGTCCCAGAAGATGCAGGGGACGGGATCAAGGAGGTGCAGCAGAAGGCCTCTGATAACGAGGATGAGATTTTGGGCCTGGCGGTTAGAGTGGAGGCGCACGAGGCGCTGCACAGTAAATGTCAGGAGAAGCTGGAAGACCTGGAGAATAGGTCAAGGAGGCAGAACCTGCGGATTCTGGGTCTCCCTGAAGGCGTGGAGGGGTTGGATGCTGGGGCGTATGTGACCACTATGCTGGGTACGCTGATGGGCGCGGGGGCTTTCCCACGGCCCCTGGAGCTGGATGGGGCGCAGAGTCCTGGCAAGGAGGCTGAGGGCGAACGAGCCGCCGAGAGCTATGGTAGTAAGCTTCTACCGCTTCACCGACAAGGAGTGTGTCCTGCGATGGGCGAAGAAGGAGCGGAGCAGCAGGTGGGAGAACACCAAAATCTGTATCTATCAGGACTGTTGGGAAGAGCTGCGTCACCGGTGGTGAAGTTGGTCCAGACAGGGAAAGCGGTTTAGCCGCTCAATGGTGGGGGCAGTACCCGAAGCTAGGGGGTTCGAGAGTATTGTGCCTTGTTTTTTTTTCTTCTTTCTCTGTACGCATGGGGTGTGTGTGTGTGGGGGGGGGGGGGACACTCTGTTTACCTCACTTAGGTGTGGGGGGGGGGGTGTTGGAGACTCGTAAGGGGAGCCGACAATGGGATTGGAGGTGGAGGCGGGAGCGGCCGGGGTCAGCATGAGTCAGCTGACTTGCGGGAGTGCAATGGGGTGGGGTAGGGGGATTAAGCGGATGCTTGACTGGGGTGGGGGTGGGGGGTTATGGGGGGGGCTGCTGGGATGCTGCTTTGCTGACTGAAGGAGAATCGGTTTTAAAGGGGAGAGTTGGGATGGGGAGCCTCCGGCTGGAGGGCTGGAGTATGCGGCTGGCGCGGGCACATGTCTGGCCTAAAAAAGGTGATGGCTAGTCGGCAGGGGGGGTGGTAATTAGCCCCCCGACCAGGCTGATCAAGTGGTACATGAGAGGCCTGAATGGGCTGGTCAAGAAGGCACGTGTGTTTTCGCATTTAAAGGGGCTAAAGGCAGACCTAGCCATGCTACAAGAAATGCATCTGAAGATCGCGGATCAAACCAGGCTGAGGCAGGGATGGGTGGGGCAGGTTTTCCACTCAGGGCTGGATGCAAAGACCAGGGGGGTCGCAATTTTGGTGAGCAAGCGGGTGGCATTTACGGCGGCGGGTATTGTGGCAGATAAAGGGGGTAGATATATTATGGTGAGTGGCATGTTGCAGGGGGCCCGGGTGGGGCTAGTGAATGTGTATGCTCCGAACTGGGGTGATGCAGTGTTCATGAAGCGCATGTTGAGTAGGATTCCGGATTTGGAGTCAAGCAGTCTGGTAATGGGGGGGGGGGGGACTTCAATACGGTCCTGGACCCGGCACTGGACCGGTCTAGGTCGAGATCGGGTAAGAGGCCGGCAGCGGCCAAGGTCCTGAGGGGGTTCATGGACTAGATGGGGGGAGTGGACCCGTGGAGATTTGCCAGGCCAAGGGCGAGGGAGTTTTCCTTCTTCTCCCATGTGCACAAGGCGTACTCGCGGATTGATTTTTTCGTGGTAAGTAGGGTGCTAATGCCAAGAATGGAGGGGTTGGAGTATTCGGCCATTGCGATCTCGGACGATGCCCCGCACTGGGTGGAGTTGGGGCTAGGGGAGGAGAGAGGCCAACGCCCTCTGTGGAGACTGGACGTAGGACTATTGGCGGATGAGGAGGTCTGTGGGCGGATTCGGCGGTGTATCCAAAGCTATGTGGGGACCAATGATACGGGAGAGGTTTCAGTGAGTGTGGTCTGGGAGGCGCTGAAGGCAGTTATCGGGGGGGAGCTAATTTCAGTCAGGGCCCACAGGGAGAAGAGGGACAGAATGGAGAGGAAGAGGTTGGTGGGGAGATATTTAGGGTGGACAGGAGGGTACGCGGAATCCCCCGAGGAGGGGTTGTTAAAGGAGCGCCGGAGTCTGCAGGAGGGGTTTGACCTGCTTACCACGGGGAAGGCTGAGGCTGAGTTGCGGAAGGTACAAGGAACGGTGTATGAGTACGGGGAGTAGGCAAGCAGGATGCTGGCGCATCAACTGCGGAAGAGAGAGGCGGCCAGGGTGATTGGGTGAATTAGGGATAGGGGGGGTAACACGGTGCTGAGCTCAGCAAGGATCAATGAGGTCTTCAAGGACTTTTATGGCAAATTGTATGAGTGGGGGGGGGGGGATGAATGAAGCAATTCCTGGACCAACTGAGGTTCGTGTTATAACCTGCCTGCTTACCATTGGCTGGGGTCTAATGACAATCCCACAATCCTGTGGGAGTATGAGCTTCACCAATGAGGGGGCGGAGAAATCATTAGCAGATTCCCTGTATAAATAAAGCTGGCCAGTTTGGAACCAGCAGGAAGGAGTAAGCAGCAGGTGAGGCTGCTGCTGCTGCTGCTGCTGCTGCTGCTGCTGCTGCTGCTGCTGCTGCTGCTGCTGCTGCTGCTGCTGCTGCTGCTGCTGCTGCTGCTGCTGCTGCTGCTGCTGCTGCTGCTGCTGCTGCTGCTGCTGCTGCTGCTGCCGCCGCCGCCGCCGCCGCCGCCGCCGCCGCCGCCGCCGCCGCCGCCGCCGCCGCCGCCGCCGCCGCCGCATATGTTATTGCAAATATATGTTATTTCTTTGTATCCTTGAAACTTGTGCTGGATTCTTCATGGCCCTCACAAAACTGGTGATGAGGGTTAAAGTGAATAGCTGTCGACACTGCTGAAGCCACCTCCCTGGATTTTTGTTGGATACAGGTTGGAAGTTGTTTATTATGCCTCTGTACGAACATTTGGATGTTTTTGATGCTGCGCTGGAAAGCTGGAACCAGTTTGCACAACGGATGCGTTACTATTTCGGGCAAATACTATCACCGAAAATGAGCGCCAGGTGGTCATATTGCTCACCGTCTGCGGCCCGCATACATTTGGGGTGATTAGGAGCCTTATGTACCCAGCTGCGCTGGACACCAAAACGTTTGATGAACTTGTGAATTTAGTGGGGCAGCATTTTAACCCAACCCCGTCCACGATAGTCCAGCGTTACCGGTTTAATACCGCTGAGAGGACACCTGGAGAATACCTTGCCGATTTTCTATCCAGGCTACGCAGGATTGCGGAATACTGTGACTATGGTGAGAACTTGTCAGAAATGTTACGCGACCATTTGGTTTGCGGTATTAACAATGTGGCCACCCAGAGAAAGTTGTTAGCTCAGTCAACATTGACTTTTCAACAGGCCATTCAAATAGTATTGTCCCGAGAGAGCGCAGAACGAGGAGATACAGGGAATGGAAGTGCATGCCTTGGGGCGCAACCCCTTCCATCCGAAAACGTCACACCGCACTCCTGCGGTACCTTGGGCGAGGCAACGTCCAGATCGACGCCAGTGGCCGTCGGACATTCCTCCCCAAAGTGAGCCTTCTCCAGAACCAATGGATGAGGAGCCATGTCCGTGTCAGACTTGTAGGCGCCGACCCCATCGCGGACGCCGGTCCTGGGGGTGCCAGAGGCGCCGTTGTTCCGACCGAAACTGGGACCAGCCCAGGGGCCGTACCTTCCATGTGGATGAACCTGCGGCGACTACTCCTGAGGACATGGAGACAGAGGACGACTGCCTGCAGCTGCATTGTGTGACAGCTCCCCGTGTGGCCCCCATTAAGGTGACAGTACGGGTCAATGGTCACCCGCTTGAGATGGAGTTGGACACTGGCGCAGCAGTCTCCGTGATTGCCCAGAGGACATTCGACTGCATCAAGCAGGGTATACAGAACCTTACATTAACTAACACACAGGCCAGGTTGGCCACCTACACGGGGGAACCATTGGACATTGCAGGAACTATGATGACCCCTGTTGTTTATGGACGCCAGGAGGGGTGTTTCCCACTGATCATGGTGCGCGGCCATGGGCCCAGCCTGTTGGGTTGGGACTGGTTGTGCCATTTGCGCTTGCAGTGGCAGCACATCCTCCAAACAGTTTCTGAATGGTTGACTGAGGTGCTAGGACGATACCCAGAGGTATTCTAGCCTGGTCTGGGGAAAATAAAAGGGGCCATAGCCCGTATCCAAGTCGAACCAGGAGCCATGCCGCGCTATTTCCGGGTGCGCCCGGTGCCTTACGCCTTGCTCGAGAAGGTAGAAGGGGAGCTCACTCATTTGGAAACTTTGGGTATTATCAGGTCCGTCCGTTTCGCTGACTGGGCAGCACCAATTGTACCTGTAATGAAGCCAGATGCCACAGTTCGCTTGTGCGGCGACTATAAACTTACAGTGAATACGGCTTCACGACTCAACCGATATCCAATGCCTCGCATAGAGGATCTCTACGCAAAGCTTGCAGGTGGACTCTCGTTCACAAAATTAGATATGAGTCACGCCTACCTACAGTTGGAGCTGGACCCTGCCTCCCGACCATATGTAACGATTAATACACACCGGGGCCTGTATGAATATACACGTTTGCCCTTTGGAGTATCCTCTGCCTGCGCTATTTTTCAATGCGCTATGGAGGGCATTTTGAGAGGTTTACCGCGTGTCGCTGTCTACTTAGATGACGGTTTGATCACAGGGACATCGGAGCAGGAACATTTGGAAAATCTGGAGGCTGTCCTTAGACGCCTTTCGAAGGCCGGAGTCCGTTTACGGCCCACAAAGTGCGTCTTTCAGGCGAAGGAAGTAGTCTACCTGGGTTATCGGGTGGACCGCGAAGGTTTGCACCCCGTCGCAGAGAAGGTGCGCGCGATTCAACAGGCCCCGCCCCGACTGACACTTCGCATGTTCGTTCTTTTCTCGGCCTCGTAAACTATTACGGGAAGTTCCTCCCCAATCTGGCAACTACGCTGGCCCCGTTGCATCTTCTGCTAAAGAAAAATCACACCTGGGTTTGGGGTCAGCCTCAAGAAACCGCTTTCCGGCGGGTAAAACAACAATTGTCGTCGTCTGGGTTACTAACCCACTATGATCCTGGAAAGCCTTTGCTCGTCACATGTGATGCATCCCCGTATGGTATTGGGGCCGTCCTGTCCCACAAGATGGAGAACGGGGCCGAGCAGCTGATAGCTTTCGTCTCCCGCACATTGACTGCAGCGGAGAAAAAGTACGCGCAGATCGAGAAGGAGGGCCTGACAGTGGTCTTTGCGGTGAAACATTTCCACCAGTACGTGTATGGCCGCCACTTCACTATCGTGACTGATCATAAGCCTCTGCTGGGACTTTTCCAAGAGGATAAGCCAATACCGCCCATTGCTTCCTCACGGATCCAGCGCTGGGCTTTGTTTTTCGCTGCATACGAGTATTCTCTGGAGCACAAACCAGGATTGCAGATAGCGAATGCCGACGCACTGAGCCGATTGCCTTTATCGACCAGCCCCATGTCGACTCCCACGACCGGTGAGGTGGTTGCAACCCTAAATTTTATGGACACCTTGCCTGTCACGGCATCACAGATCCGTGAGTGGACCCAGACGGAGCTAGTCCTGTCAAAGGTTCGACACATAGTCCTGTATGGTGGGCAGCATAGGCAGCTCCCAGGCGAGTTGCGGGCATTTTCCTCCAAGCTGTCAGAATTCAGCGTGGAAGACGGCATCCTCTTGTGGGGGACGCGTGTGATTATCCCGGAAAAAGGACAGGAGCTGATACTAAGAGACTTGCACAATGGGCATCCAAGTGTGACCAAAATGAAAATGTTGGCCTGGAGTTATGTTTGGTGGCCAGGCCTCGACGCCGACATTGAGAAGGTGGCCCAAAACTGCTCCTTTTGTCAAGAGCATCAGAAGCTTCCGCCGGCTGCGCCCCTACATCACTGGGGATGGCCAGGGCGGCCTTGGGCATGCTTGCATGCGGATTTCGCCGGCGCTTTTAAAGGATCCATGTTCCTTTTATTAATCGACGCCCAGTCTAAATGGCTAGAGGTGCATAAGATGCTAGGCACAACGTCCTGCGCAACAATTGAGAAGATGCGTTTGTCTTTTAGTACACATGGCCTCCCCGAGGTGTTGGACACGGATAATGGCACTCCGTTCACCAGTGAGGAGTTCGCGAAGATGAACGGCATACGCCATATCCATACTGCCCCTTACCACCCGGCTTCAAATGGGTTGGCGGAGCGCGCAGTGCAGACATTCAAACGAGGCCTAAAGAAGCAGTCTTCCGGGTCAATAGACACGAGACTGGCTCGCTTTTTGTTTTCGTACAGGACCACCCCCCACGCAGTGACTGGGGTAGCTCCTGCAGAACTCCTAAGGGCCGGAGACTTTGCACCCGCCTTAGTATGGTTTTCCCGGACATTGGCGCAAAGGTACGCCGCACACAAGAACGGCAGGGACAGGGTTTTTCTCGGCATCGGCTGATTCGGCGGTTTACGCCCGGTAACCCAGTGTTCGTTCGCAATTTTGCTGGTGGTGCCCAGTGGGTCCCTGGCATAATCTTTTGCCAAATGGGCCCTATATCTTACCAGGTGCAAGCCCAGGGTCATCTCCAGCGCAAACATGTAGACCACGTTCGGTCCAGAAGACTATCCCTTCCAAAGATTCCCCGCCCCCGGAGCTCATTGCTACAGTCACAGAGACCAGAGACAATGGAAAGTAGTCCTCACAATCTTCCTCTGGTGCCTCACTCAAAGCCTGCGCAGGTCGTTACAGAACCGCGCGGAGATAGAGACGCCGAGATGACAGAGGCAGCAGACTCTGACTCCGAGATAGAGACACAGGACGCATCAGAGGGGGAATCTTCGGGCCCACGGGCCGTGGATATACAACCATTACGCCGTTCATCACGGAAGCGCCGGTCTCCGTCTCGTACACGCCGCCCGATCCAGCGCCTCGTGCAAATGCTGTCCGGCCTGCGGCAAAACGAGTCCGACGCCCTCCTTCGCCAGAGTCTTCGGTGGATTCCTTGGACTTTGAGGGGGAGGGATGTTATAACCTGCCTGCTTACCATTGGCTGGGGACTAATGACAATCTCACAATCCTGTGGGAGTATGAGCTTCCCCAATGAGGGGGACGGAGAAATCATTAGAAGACTACCTGTATAAATAAAGGAAGGAGTATGCAGCAAGTGAGGTTGCTGCTGGTGTGTATACATATGTTATTGTAAATAAATGTTATTTCTTTGTATCCTTGAAACTCGTGCTGGATTCTTCGTGGCCCTCACAAAAGTTCGCTAAGTTGGAGGAGGGGCGGGTAGAGGGATTGGGGGCCCCGATTGAGATGGAGGAATTGGTTAAGGGGTTGGAGGGTATGCAGTCGGGCAAGGCCCCGGGACCGGATGGGTATCCTGTAGAATTTTACAGGAAATTCTCAGAGCTGTTGGGTCCGCTGTTGTTGAGAACTTTTAACAAGGCTAAGGAAAAGGGAATCCTTCCCCCGACGATGTTGCAGGCTCTGATCTCGCTCATCCTTAAGCGAGATAAGGATCTGTTGCAATGTGGCTCCTCTAGGCCGATTTCGCTCCTTAATGTAGATGCCAAACTGTTGGCCAAGATCTTGGCCACTAGGATTGAGGACTGTGTCCCGGGAGTGATCAATGAGGATCAGACGGGGTTTGTGAAGGGCAGGCAGTTGAACACGAATGTGCATCGGACGAGCAAGTGAACCCCCCCTGAGTTGCAGTTCCCCAAGGCATGTGTGTCGCCACCTGTACCATCAACTCCCCACCCCCACCCCCACCCCCTCCTCCAACTCTCGATTTAATCATGCGTCATGTCTTGTGTCTTGCAGGAACTCCTGCCGATGAGGCAGACCCCGCTCGCGTTCCCCAACCTCAACCCCGACCAAAACCCCAACCTCAAGTGGATAGCAGTGAAGAAGAGAACACGGACAGAGACAGGAGCCCTCGACCCACAGCCCGAATCATCCCAAAGCGCCAGTCCAGGGATGACACTGACTTTCTGACACAGCTGTTTCCAACACCCCTAGCCATCCCAGAGACACTCACCTCAGTTGGGCAATTTAGTGAAGAAGCTCCTGGGGCAATATCTGGTCGACCACACATGTGCTGCGGGACAGCAGTTGGAGGTAGGAACCCCCGAAGGGGCGGACAGTCTGAGGGCAGCCTGACCACAGGGACTAGCTGCCATCTAGAAGGATTTTGGATGTCTGGAAAGGGCAGTCCCATTAATAGTGGAGATGCAGTTGCAGAGCCAGAGACTACATGAGGGGTTGTCAGCAACCATTCAGTGCCTACAGGTGCAGTTGGAAGAGTCCAATCACATGCAGGAGTAGGAGGTGGTGCCAACCATGTTTGTCATCCAGGCCACCACCGCACGGGTGGCGTCCATGGTGGAGGCCTTAGGGGTGAAGGTATCGGCCATGGGTCAAGATGTCCAAAGCCTGGGGCACTGTGCAGGCGGTGGCCGATGCCTAGGACAGGGCTGCCCTATCACTGGCAGTATGTACCAGGGCCATCTGCACATTGCAGCGGCGCGCCAGGTCATGACTGAAGGCATCGCCGGTATTGCCCAGGCGCTGGCCAACGTAGCACAGGTGTAGAGGGAGGATGGGCAGTCACTGGTTGATGTGGCACAGACCCAGGTGGTGACACAGTCACAGCGTAATTAGGCGCATTCCCAGAGGGAGGTGGTCCACTTCCTGTGCTCCACGGCCATGAGCATAGAGACCCCAGTCAGAATGGGAGTGGGCCACCAGGTCTGGCAGCGGCAGGTGGTGGGGGAGCCTCCAGGGTTAGCTCCGCTCGCACCCCCACCCCATGGAGTAGCCTGAGGGCTTTCGGGCATCCTGAGGGAGGAGGAGATGGGACCCATGCTGGTGATTCCATAGTTGGTGGTGCAGAGAGTGGGGGGTGGAATACGGGAGTGGTGGTGGTGGTGGTGGTGGTTGGGGGGGGGGGTGGGGGTGGTGGTGCACCCATACGCCCATGACATACTGGGCAACTGCGGCCCACAGTGGGCATTCAGTGGGGTACGCAGCAAGATGGCTGCCTCACAGGTGGCGGCAATGGCATTGGTCCTGTGGGGGGTCACCCCAACCCCACAGCCCATCCACTGGTCACTTCCCATCATCACCCCCAGGCCTGGCGGATGCCCTCCCCAGGTCACTTCCCGTCACCATCCCCGGGCCTGACAGATGCCCCCCACCCAGCCAGCCGTGCCAATGGCAGGACTGGCAGCCCATTGTCATGCCTCTTCATGTTCTACTTCCTCTCTCCCTTGCCAGCGGTGGTGCCTGTTTCTCAATTATTGAAACCACAAGTGAAAAACGTTATCAATAATGCCCCCGATGGAGGCCCCGCAGATTACAAGTTCAGGCCCGCTAATGATATGCGAACGCCGATTACTGTAGTGCGGAGTAGAACGCATTGATGCTGCTGTCGAGACGGCCAGCACTGACCCCGACTTTGGATTCACGACCAATTCTCCGCCCAATCCCAATTCACAATTCTGACATCGCTGGCCGGAGAATCCCGCCCAGGGAGTGACAGGCACACAAGCAGTCTTGATGCAGATATGGGATAGCAGACGTTTGGATGAGCTGAAGCTTAAAGAGATTGGAGGACCACAGATCCATAGAGCATTGGCATAATAGTCTGGAAATGACAATGGTATGGATGAGGGTTTTAAATGGCAGGTGAGCCGAGGTAGGGGGAGGGATGATGTGATGCAATCATTTGGAGGTAGATATAAGCAGTCCGAATGGTGAGGTTATTTGGGGGTACGCTCAGCTTACAAGTCGAATATGCTGAGATTGGAAACATTCTGGTAAGTGTGAGACACTGGATGGCAAAGTAGTAAAGTCATGAAGAAACATAATGGATTTCTGGCAGAGGCTGCCAAGTTGGAGGAAGCTGACAAACATTAATTTCTCTCCCCAAGGATTCTGCCGAATCTTACCAGCATTTTCTGCTTTTATTTCAGATTTCCAGCATCCGCAGTATTTTGCTTTTATTGCAATGCATCAATGACTGGCTGATAGACAAGGGGTGGAATTCTCCATCCCGCTTGCCCTGTTTTCCAGCGCGGCGCATCCAGCTGTCAGCGGGATTCTCCGTCCCCGCAGCCGGTCAATGGGGTTTCTCATTGCGGCCACCCTACGCCATCGGTAAACCCGCGGGCGTGGGTGCGCTGCCGGCAAAGCGGAGGATCCCGCCAACGGAGAATCCTGCAGAAGAAGTCTGAGAACATAGAAAGATGGGGGGTGAGATTCTCTAATCCTGCGGCAGAGTGTCCACGCCGTCATAAACGCCGTCGCATTTTACGATGGCGTGAAAGGGCCGCTCCCACGTCTAATTCTGGCCCCTCCAGGGGGCCAGCACGGCGCTGGAGCGGTTTGTGCCGCTCCAGCTGCAAATCCCGGCGCGAACTGGGCGCTGCGGGATCCGTGCATGCGCAGTTGCACCGGCGGCAACGAGGACATGCGCAGTGGTGCCGGCGCCAATACGGGCATGTGCAGTGGTGCCGCCGCCAATGCGGGCATGCGCAGTGGTGCCGGCGCCAACGCGGGCATGCGCAGTTGCCTCCTTCAACAAGCTGACTCCGACGCAAGATAGCGCAGGGCCACCGGGGCCGGCCCACCGATCGTCAGGCCCGCCAGGCCACACCGCAGCCCCCCCCCCCCCCCCGGGGGTCGGACCCCCCCCCATCCCCCCCACGGGCTGCCACCCGACCCTTACACGCTGAGGTCCCGCCGGCTCAAAGCAGGTTAGAACGGCACCGGCGGGACTCGGCTCTTTACCTACGGCCGCTCAGCCTATCCAGGCTGAGAAGCGGCGGGCCGGCCGTGTAGAGCGGCAACTGGCGTTGCGCCAACCATGCCGACGCCAATGGCACCAATTCTCCACACTGCGGAGAATCACATGCCGACGCGGGGCGTCGTGGCCCATTCGCGGGGATTCTCCGGCCCGCCGCGGGGCTGGGAGAATCCCGCCCAGGAGAGATTGAGAGGTGGAACTGACCATATGCCTGCGGATGATGTAGATGAAGCAATGGGATAGTCCAATCATATATCCTTGAAATTTACCAGCGGTAATTATGTGGGGCTGGAAGAAAAGCTATGGAGATGATCTGGCTTTGATTGGGTAGGTCAGCGTGGAACCAAGTGAGGGATTATTATTAAGCTGGACAATGACGGGCAGGCATTGGAGGATGATAGTTATGGTGCCAGGAAGTGATAGCACTTACAATCACAGAGAATATTGTTACATCACCCTGGGCAAGTGCGTGGTCAATTCCAGCCCCACATGCTCCAGAGTCACAGCACAAGTGAATTAACCAATAATTCTTACAAAGATTCCCGATGACTTTGGTCCTTGGCTGCCCAATAATAATAATAATCTTTATTGTCACAAGTAGGCTTACATTAACACTGCAATGAAGCCCTTAGTCGCCACATTCCGGCGCCTGTTCGGGTACACAGAGGGAGAATTCAGAATGTCCAATTCGCCTAACATTACATCTTTCGGGACTGTGGGAGCAAACGGGAGCACCCAGAGGAAGCCCATGCAGACATGGGTGGAAGTACAGACTCCGCACAGACAGTGACCCAAGCTGGGAATCGAACCTGGGACCCTGGCACAGTGAAGCCATAGTGCTAACCACTATGCTACTGTGCTGCCCAATAATTACAATCACCAGGTTTGTAAGTTGAAATACAATTACTGTTTATTTATACCAAGAATTATCATGAAATACGCAGTAAATACACTGGATAACAACGAGCTAATACCTACTACCCCTTTAACTGACCCACCCTTTACCCACACACAAAAGACAGCCAAACACGGAGGGGTGGAAAGGGGTAGAAATAATACAGATGAAGGTCAAAAGTGCCGTTGCTTCAGATGGTGGTTCTTTAGCACACTTTCTTCACTGCAAGCTTGCTGATTAAAGTCTCTGGTTTACAAGTAGTAATGGTCTTCTTTGCAGAGTCATTCCTTCAGGGTATCCACAGGTTAGAAAATAGAGCACTTACAGCTCGCAGGCTTTCTGGAGAGTCTACTTATTATGAAACTGGGCCTTCAGCTCAAGGTTCGCCTTCAGGTCTATATATTTCTGTAGAGACATTTTATTTCACACCAAACCTTGCTTTCAACTCGTGTTTTGACTTCAGGTCTCTGCAGTCTCAAGACAACGACACCTAGACTTGCTGGAGAGTAAGCCCTCAAAGTGGCCTCATGGAGAGAATTAGTTAGATTTTTTTTTGGAGAGAGTCAGTTAGGTCTCTTCATCCTGGCTCTCAGAATCAAAACTGAAACTAAACTGGAACCTCATGACTCTGCAAACATTCCCGTGGGATCAGATCCAATCACTAGCTGTTACCGGGCACAGCACTGTCTTTTGGGCCAATTCATTGACCATCAGCCAAATCAATCAAACTGAGTCATTGCTGATACTAGCCAGTCTGTAATCACCAGTCTAAAACAGCACAGCCCTCTAGAATCATCTGTTTGAATTAAAGGCACAGTCCACTGCTTCCTTCTGCTTGAATTAAAGATATAGGCAGCCTTAAAGACCCACGTCCGTAAATCATCCATGGATCAAAAATGTGAAGCAAAGATAAAAGAAAGGAGAAACTAAGGGAATAAACAAGAAATAAACAGGAAGGACCCATACAATATTATTTATGACTTTGGTTTGAGCTATTCTTGCACTGTGCAGTGGCAGGTGGTGCAGAGAGAATTGAGAGATGGGCAGGAGATTTAAAAAGCAACTGGATCGGGTAAGAGGTAGCAAAATGGAAAGTCAGTGACTACATTGATGCAGATGCACCCTTCACGATTCTACTGGAAACTACCTCCAAATAGATACGGCTACCAATCTGATATTGAGGGGAATTAATTCAATAGCCCACAGAGTGTGATGCAGGCACTTCCTGCTGTTAGGTCATTTCAATTATTTTAGCATCCAGTTAGTAATAACAGTACTGTTAATTGGTTGGATGCAACATCAAAGGGCTAATATCTTGTGAGATAGCATCATTCAAAGCTAGCCTGCATCGCTTAAAGTTATACTGCACCTCTTAAAGGTGTGGGTGCATTTTGTCTAGAGCGAGTCACTCTGGAAATAATACTGACAGTCAATATTGGCAGAAGGTGGGAGACGCAGGCTCTAAGTTTCTAAGATGTTGCACTAGAGGCCATTTAGGGGGCAGTTGAAAAATGTCCTGCATTCGCAAGGGGACCAGCAGGCTGTCCAGGCACATGCTCAGGAGGCAGTGAGACATGGAGGTCCAAAGATGTGCAGGTTAGGTGGATTGGCCATGTTAAATTACTCCTTGGTGTTAATGATGTCTAGGTTAGATGGGGTTACAGGGATGGGTGGAGGAGTGGGTCTTTAGAATGGTAGGTGAGTAAAGCAACAGCTGCACATACCAAACATATATAATAGGAGCCATATAATAGGCCATTCAGCCCCTCGGGCCTGCTCCACCATTCAGTAAGGCCATGGATAATCGGTTTGTGTTTTGAATTCTACATTCCCATTTATCCTCAATGATTGCCTTGCCCAACAAGAATCTATCTACCTCCAGCGTAAGAATCTTCAATGACCCAGTCGCCATCGCCTTCTGACGCAGAGGGCGCGATTCTCCCAGCCCCACGCTGGGCCGGAAAATCGGCGCAACCGCGCCACGACGCCGGCGCGCGATTCTCCGAGGTGCAGAGAATCGGCACCATTTGCGCCGGCGCGTTTGGCGCGGCGCCGGCCGCTGGAATCGCCCGCCGATTCTCCGGCCCGAATGGGCCGAGCGGCCGTGCCGATACGACAGAGTCTCGCCGGCGCGGTTCACCCCTGGTCGCTGCCGACCGGAACTCTGCACGAACGGTCGGGGTGCGGCCTGTGGGGGGGTGGGGAGGGCGGCTCCTTCACCGGGGCTGGGGGAGGGGGGGGGGGGGGAGAGCTCCAATGGGGCCTGGCCCCCGATTGGGGCCCACCGATCGGTGGGTCAGCCTCTCCCCCCCCCCCCCCCGCAGGCCTACATTCTGGCGCGGCCGGCCCCTGAACGCAGACATCATGTTGAGTCGGGGCCAGCGCGCTAAAGAAGTCCCCCGCGCATGTGCAGGTTGGCGTGGCCCAACTGCGCATGCGCGGGTTGGCGTGGCGCCCATTTGGCATCACGAAAGGAGGCTGGAGCGGCGTGAACCGCTCCAGCGTCATGCTGGCCCCCTGTGTGGGCTAGAATCGGTTGTAGCCGGGCCCGGTTTGCGCCGTCGTGAAACGCGACGGCGTTCACAATGGCGCGAACACCTGGGCTCCATATTGGAGAATCACCCCCAGAGAGTTTCAAAGTCATACAGCCCTCAAAGAAAAAATGTCCTCTCATCTCTGTCCTAAAAGGGCAGGCGTTATATCAATTAAGGGCTTGTTTCCATGCCCAACACAATAACATGTCCAGCTGGAAAAGATGAAATGAGGGAAGCCAGTCTTGCAGCGTCACCATCTCAGGTGAAAAGGCAGGAAGGAAAGGGGTTACCTCCATTTGGGAATGGCCTGTGCCCATCAGGGGTATGCTGTCCCCTTAAAGATGTTACTCCCTTCTTTGTGACCCCCTCTCCCCCCCCCATCCAAACCACCACCAGCCCTGTCCCGAAGGATGCCGATTCGTCCCACGTACTCAGGACTCAGTTCTAAATCTGGTTGCCATGGACCTTCTCCCGAGGACTGCTTGAGATCCCAGCAGTAGCCACCAATGAGTTCTGGTGCTGCTGGGAGTACTCAGCTGTAGTCAGAGTGGTCTCAAGGCAAAGACTTCCATTCCCTGAAGGACGAAAGTCCCAAAATTAGCTAATTGAGGCTGCCCTCTCTGGGTATTATTGCTACGGGGCAGCCATTTTTTAAAGTAGTTTGTCTAGTGACTGGCTTTTCTATGGAGGCCGGGAGATGGGGGTGAGCAATACGTCCCTGTAAAATTCAACCCATACAAGGCTATCTGTTTAGATTATGTGGTCCAATCTTTGGAGCAGGGTTGCAATTGTTACCGACTGGGGACTCTGAAAACAGCGCGGGAGATTTAAAAAGCGCGGGAGCTGCGAGTCGGAGCAGAGATTTTAAAAGATCGCGGCCTAGTTTCGGGAGCCGTTCGGAGGAGGAGGATCAGTCTCTGTCAGGGAGAGAACCTGAGAACATCTAAGACACTCAGAGGGTAAGAAGGTAAGTAAGTGATTTTTACTCATTTTTACTTTTATACCTTTTTCAAATTGTGTATGTCGGGGGGAAACTGAAGGGACATCACAGAAAAGCTGTGGCCTGAGTGGCTGGTTGGGAATCTACACTAAATTAAAAAAATTAAGCCTCGGTAACTAATTAAACATAATTACTTAATTATAATTTAGAGGGGTATCTAAGCCAGAGATCGGAGAGTACTATATTGAGCTTTCGCATTTCTATTAGAAATCTAGTACTATGAAACAGATAGTTAACAGTAACTTTGAAATTTAAAAAAATATATATTTAAAATTAAAACATTAAAAAAAATTTTTTTTAAATTAATTGACGCAATGTCAGTTCGAGAGGTGCAGTGCTCTGACTGTGAGATGTGGCAGGTCCGGGAGACTTCCAGCGTCCCGGATGGCTTCATCTGCAGAAAGTGCACCCAACTGGAGCTCCTCACAGACCGCATGGTTCGGTTGGAGCATCAATTGGATGCACTTAGGAGCATGCAGGTGGCGGAAAGCGTCATAGATCGCAGTTATGTAAATGTGGTCACACCCAAGGTGCAGGCAGAGAAATGGGTGACCACCAGAAAGGGCAGGCAGTCAGTGCAGGAATCCCCTGTGGTTGTCCCCCTCTCAAACAGGTATACCCCTTTGGATACTGTCGGGGGGATAGCCTATCAGGGGAAAACAGCAGCAGCCAGAGCAGTGGCACCACGGCTGGCTCTGATGTTCAGAAGGGAGGGTCAAAGCGCAGAAGAGTAATAGTAATAGGGGACTCTATAGTCAGGGGCACAGATAGGCGCTTCTGTGGACGTGAAAGAGACTCCAGGATGGTATGTTGCCTCCCTGGTGCCAGGGTCCAGGATGTCTCCGAACGGGTAGAGGGCATCCTGAAGGGGGAGGGCAAACAGGCAGAGGTCGTTGTACATATTGGTACTAACGACATAGGCAGGAAGGGGCATGAGGTCCTGCAGCAGGAGTTCAGGGAGCTAGGCAGAAAGTTAAAAGACAGGACCTCGAGGGTTGTAATCTCAGGATTACTCCCTGTGCCACATGCCAGTGAGGCTAGAAATAGGAAGATAGAGCAGCTAAACACGTGGCTAAACAGCTGGTGTAGGAGGGAGGGTTTCCGTTATCTGGACCACTGGGAGCTCTTCCGGGGCAGGTGTGACCTATATAAGAAGGACGGGTTGCATCTAAACCGGAGAGGCATAAATATCCTGGCCGCGAGGTTTGCTAGTGTCACACGGGAGGGTTTAAACTAGTATGGCAGGGGCGTGGGCACGGGAGCAATAGGTCAGAAGGTGAGAGCATTGAGGGAGAACTAGGGAATAGGGACAGCGGGGCTCTGAGGCAGAGCAGACAGGGAGAAGTTGCTGAACACAGCAGGTCTGGTGGCCTGAAGTGCATATGTTTTAATGCAAGAAGTATTACGGGTAAGGCAGATGAACTTAGAGCTTGGATTAGTACTTGGAACTATGATGTTGTTGCCTTACAGAGACCTGGTTGAGGGAAGGACAGGATTGGCAGCTAAACGTTCCAGGATTTAGATGTTTCAGGTGGGATAGAGGGGGATGTAAAAGGGGAGGCGGAGTTGCGCTACTGGTTCGGGAGAATATCACAGCTGTACTGCGGGAGGACACCTCAGAGGGCAGTGAGGCTATATGGATAGAGGTCGGGAATAAGAAGGGTGCAGTCACAATGTTGGGGGTTTACTACAGGCCTCCCAACAGCCAGCGGGAGATAGAGGATCAGATAGGTAGACAGATTTTGGTAAAGAGTAAAAACAACAGGGTTGTGGTGATGGGAGACTTCAACTTCCCCAATATTGACTGGGACTTACTTAGTGCCAGGGGCTTAGACGGGGCAGAGTTTGTAAGGAGCATCCAGGAGGGCTTCTTAAAACAATATGTAGACAGTCCAACTAGGGAAGGGGCAGTACTGGACCTGGAATTGGGGAATGAGCCCGGCCAGGTGGTAGATGTTTCAGTAGGGGAGCATTTTGTTAACAGTGACCACAATTCAGTAAGTTTTAAAGTACTGGTGGACAAGGATAAGAGTGGTCCTAGGATGAATGTGCTAAATTGGGGCTAATTATAACAATATTAGGCGGGAACTGAAGAACATAGATTGGGGGCGGATGTTTGAGGGCAAATCAACATCTGACATGTGGGAGGCTTTCAAGTGGCAGTTGAAAGGAATTCAGGACCGGCATGTCCTGTGAGGAAGAAGGATAAATACGGCAATTTTCAGGAACCTTGGATAACGAGAGATATTGTAGGCCTCGTCAAAAAGAAAAAGGAGGCATTTGTCAGGGCTAAAAGGCTGGGAACAGACGAAGCCTGCATGGAATATAAGGAAAGTAGGAAGGAACTTAAGCAAGGAGTCAGGAGGGCTAGAAGGGGTCACGAAAAGTCATTGGCAAATAGGGTTAAGGAAAATCCCAAGGCTTTTTACACGTACATAAAAAGCAAGAGGGTAGCCAGGGAAAGGGTTGGCCCACTGAAGGATAGGCAAGGGAATCTATGTGTGGAGCCAGAGGAAATGGGCGAGGTACTAAATGAATACTTTGCATCAGTATTCACCAAAGAGAAGAAATTGGTAGATGTTGAGTCTGGAGCAGGGTGTGTAGATAGCCTGGGTCACATTGAGATCCAAAAAGACGAGGTGTTGGGTGTCTTAAAAAATATTAAGGTAGATAAGTCCCCAGGGCCTGATGGGATCTACCCCAGAATACTGAAGGAGGCTGGAGAGAAAATTGCTGAGTCCTTGACAGAAATCTTTGGATCCTCACTGTCTTCAGGGGATGTCCCGGAGGACTGGTGAATAGTCAATGTTGTTCCTCTGTTTAAGAAGGGTAGCAAGGATAATCCCGGGAACTACAGGCCGGTGAGCCTTACTTCAGTGGTAGGGAAATTACTGGAGAGAATTCTTCGAGACAGGATCTACTCCCATTTGGAAGCAAATGGACGTATTAGTGAGAGGCAGCACGGTTTTGTGAAGGGGAGGTCGTGTCTCACTAACTTGATAGAGTTTTTCGAGGAGGTCACTAAGATGATTGATGCAGGTAGGGCAGTGGATGTTGTCTATATGGACTTCAGTAAGGCCTTTGACAAGGTCCCTCATGGTAGACTAGTACAAAAGGTGAAGTCACACGGGATCGGGGTGAGCTGGCAAGGTGGATACAGAACTGGCTAGGTCATAGAAGGCAGAGAGTAGCAATGGAAGGATGCTTTTCTAATTGGAGGGCTGTGACCAGTGGTGTTCCACAGGGATCAGTGCTGGGACCTTTGCTCTTTGTAGTATATATAAATGATTTGAAGGAACATGTAACTGGTCTGATTAGTAAGTTTGCAGATGACACAAAGGTTGGTGGAATTGCGGATAGCGATGAGGACTGTCAGAGGATACAGCAGGATTTAGATTGTTTGGAGACTTGGGCGGAGAGATGGCAGATGGAGTTTAATCCGGACAAATGTGAGGTAATGCATTTTGGAAGGTCTAATGCAGGTAGGGAATATACAGTGAATGGTAGAACCCTCAAGAGTATTGAAAGTCAAAGAGATCTAGGAGTACAGGTCCACGGGTCATTGAAAGGGGCAACACAGGTGGAGAAGGTAGTCAAGAAGGCATACGGCATGCTTGCCTTCATTGGCCGGGGCATTGAGTATAAGAATTGGCAAGTCATGTTGCAGCTGTATAGAATCTTAGTTAGGCCACACTTGGAGTATAGTGTTCAATTCTGGTCGCCACACTACCAGAAGGATGTGGAGGTTTTAGAGAGGGTGCAGAAGAGATTTACCAGAAGGTTGCCTGGTATGGAGGGCATTAGCTATGAGGAGCGGTTGAATAAACTCGGTTTGTTCTCAGTGGAACGAAGGAGGTTGAGGGGAGACCTGTTAGAGGTCTACAAAATTATGAGGGGCATAGACAGAGTGGATAGTCAGAGGCTTTTCCCCAGGGTAGAGGGGTCAATTACTAGGGGGCATAGGTTTATGGTGAGAGGGGCAAGGTTTAGAGTAGATGTACGAGGCAAGTTTTTTACGCAGAGGGTAGTGTGTGCCTGGAACTCGCTACCGGAGGAGGTGGTGGAAGCAGGGACGATAGTGGCATTTAAGGGGCATCATGACAAATACATGAATAGGATGGGAATAGAGGGATACGGACCCAGGAAGTGTAGAAGATTGTAGTTTAGTCGGGCAGCATGGTCGGCATGGGCTTGGAGGGCCGAAGGGCCTGTTCCTGTGCTGTGCATTTCTTTGTTCTTTGTTCTTTGTTTGACTGAACCAAGTTGAGGATCCGTGGGATGTGTGTTTTACTTCCTCTTCTGGAATTAAGTTTAACTTTTTAAGAAATAGGAAAATATTTATCAGGCAGTGTGTAAAAATCATTCTTGTTTTCTCTACCCTTCTATTCCTGGAGCGCGTATCACAAGCACCTCAGCCAGGCTATCCTCATCATCCCGAATATTCTGCATGTTAATTTCTCATGAATAGAAAGGATATTCAGTTTGTAAATGAGTAATTTTAGCACCACATGGAACATTTTGTTCATGAGAGTAAAGCACCCACAGTTGGCACGCAGATTCTTGGCAAAATGTCCCTTAAATCAAAAACAACAGCTGAACCAGATATAAAACCTGGTTCATTTAAGGCACTGGGTCTTCAGGAACACATTCTACTGGAATCAAAGTATTGCACAAGAGAGGTAATCAATGCTATGATTAAAAACAATCAGAATCCAAATCTCTATCGTTAATTAGCTAACATAAGGGCCTCAGGAAAACCTTTTTTGCCTAATTTAGAGAAACAGATAAACAGCACCAAGGACAACCAGCAGAGCCATGAATTTCAGCAGGATTGACATTGATTCTTGCCGCTTCTTCGTGAGCACACGGGTTTTGGTCGGTTTGATGATACGCTCCCACTGTGTGAGGATGGTCTGTCGAGCCTTTGGCCATTTTCCGGGCCCTGTCAGTCGAAACTGGTATGGCGAGCAGGGGCCAAAAAGAACCTGAAATGCCAACTGTGGGTCACTGAGGAGGAGCTGCTTCAAGTTGGGCTTCACACCAATCTGCTCCGCTAACTCATCCATGTAGGGTACGTAATCAACTTGAATAGTGTGCCTTTGGGAGCTGACATACCTTAGAGAGAGGGAGACAGAGAGATGTACAACTTTAAAAATTCCTGACTTTGCCTTGAATTTCCACACCTTTCCCGCATGCCACGACCTCATAGTGCGTTACTATCCCAAGGGGCTGGCAGCCTTCAGTGCGGTGGAAATTCTTGTTGTGAGCATCAAGCAATCTATCACAACCAAGCTCATCTCCTTTTCTCACTGAATGTTCTGACATACTTTCCACCAAGTGTCACTGGGAAGTTAATATTTTCACTAGCATTTGTTTCTACTGCCACTCTCTTTGAGATCAACAAACTCACTGCCGCCCTGCAGTGCACTTACCAGTAGTTGACCTCTGTGGAAGCTCATACACAAACCTCATATGCTACACTCCTCAATATTAAGAAATTATCCTGATCATAAACAGTAACAAACTCCTGAAATTCTAAGAGTTAAAAAAATTGTTTCAAGGGAAGGAAATCAATATTTTCTCAGATCTTTGAAAAATATTAGTTGAGGTTCCAAGGCAGTACACCTGGTGAGCTATGATCTAGGGGTCTTTATTGCATTTTATCTAGTATCCTTAGTGTAGTAAAACACACCAAGATTCTTTGAAGCAGGAGAAAGATATTTAGATACAAGCCAATCCCCGTTTTAAAATCTTGCATCCTCTCCTGTGTTTATATTATTACTAGCAGATTACCTCAGGGCTGTGCTTATGGTGAGCCAAAAGGATTAGCTTTTTTTATTGTTTCTGCAGGGAGGGGAAAGCATTTAAGCCGATGAATCACATTCCATTTTAAAATAGTCATTTGGTAGCAGGGAACTTGAATATTCGCTGAAAGAAAATACTTTTATGTTGGGGCTTTTCATCTTGCATTCATCAGGACAATCATAAGAATACCAAATGCAAGGGAAACAACAAATTTACACTGTATGAGAAGAAAGTGCTGAATGGTAGGAAAGTGGACTCTGACTGGTCGAGGCATTACCATAGAGAATGCACCAGTTGATGGTGACTGGAGTTAACTGCCAAACATGGTTTGAAATTTAAACCAGGTAGCTTGACTCGGATTGGTCTCTTCTTTTCAGCAATTTTCCATTTTTATTTAAATTTGTGATTTTTTGATGATACATTGGGGTTTGAGCTCCGTAAATGTCTATTGACCTGTGAAAAGCATAAAGGGAGTGATGTTCCGCAGGTATCAGGGGCTGGATTCTCCGATTCTGAGACTAAGTGCTGATGCCGGTGTGGGAACGGTGCCGTTTTACAATCGAAAAAAGTGCAAAACGGCAACCGATCCCCCATCTGGTGGGGGGCTAGCAGGCACGCAGCGTAAAGCCCCCGGCTCTAGCTGCCAATACGGCCGGAGAATTGCCGGGTCCATGCAACATGGCGCCACCTGAGCACGGACCCAGCCTGCCAAATAGTGACCTCCTTTGGCCAGGTTAGCCACCCCCGGACCACCCCCCACCAGTGCCCCCAGCCCCTGCCAAAGCCCCCCTGCCCGCGAATCAGTTCCCCCCCACCGACTGTCGAGTTTCCGAAAATAAATACAACGAGTGACCAACGCCGCCAGGAACTCGGCCCATTGGGGGGAGGGCCTCAGGTAATGTACTGAGGCCATCCATATGGCGTGCGGCGTACTCCTAGAGTACGCTGTTTTGGAGGGGGTGGAGCATCTCAAATGCGGCACCTGCCCCAATTATGGCGCCAACGTGGATTCTCCGGCCGATCGCTGAACGCGATTTTGGCGTAGGAGACCGGAGAATCCTGCCCTATGCTGGAACCTAGGTTGTTAGTAGTATATATAAATGATCTGGAGGAAAATGTGGGTGGCGGAGTTGCTGATAGTGCCGAGGATTGTCAGAGGATACTACAGGATACAGATAGATTGGAGAGTTGGGCACAAAAATGGCAGATGGAGAAATGCGAGGTGATGCATTTTGGAGGATCAACTCTTGGTATGAATTATACTGTAAATGGCACAACCCCTAGGAACATAAAACATACAGAGGGATCTGGGCGTGCAGATCCACAGTTCCCTAAAAGTGGCAATACAGGTGACCAAGATGATTAAGAAGGCATACAGCATGCTTGCATTCATTAGCCGGGGCATTGAGTACAGGAGTTGGGAAATCATGTTGCAGCTGTATAAAACCTTGCTCAGGCTGCATTTGGAGTATTGCGTGCAGTTCTGGTCACCACATTATCAGAAGGACGTGGAAGCTTTGAGAGAGTACAAAAAAGGTTCACCAGGATGTTGCTTGGTCTTGAGGGTGTTGGTTATGAGGAGAGATTGAATAAAATAAGATTGTTTTCACTGGAAAGACGGTGGCTGAGGGGAGATCTGATAGAGGTCTACAAAAGTCAGAGAGGCAGAAACAGGGTGGATAGAAAGTCAGAGGCTTTTTCCAAGGGTGGAAATGTTGTACGTACTGTGTACGTTCCCTCGGCCGCAGAAAAATACTTTTCACTGTACTTCGGTACATGTGACAATAAATCAAATCAATCAATCAATCAATTACAAGGGGGCACAGGTTCAAGGAGAAGTTTAAGGGAGATGTGCAGGGTAGATTTTTCGCGCAGAGAGTGGTGGGTGCCTGGAATGCGCTGCCAGAGGATGTGGTGGAAGCAGGCACATTCGCAACATTTAAGAGGCATCTGAATGGATAATGAATAGGGAGAAAATAGAGGGAAACGGACCAAGTAAGGGCAAAAGGTAGTTTTTTTTTAGTTGGGACACCATGATCGGCATAGGCTTTGGGGGGCCGAAAGGCATGTACCTGTGCTGTACTTTTCTTTGTTCATTGAGTGGTCTTTTACCCTGTTACTCAGCCCCCTCTCAATGCTGACCTGACTGGCCCATGCATGCAACAGACACATGGGACAGATACCATCAGTTTTGCCCTGGGCCAAACTTCCCACAGAGTGCTTCCTACAGGCTCTGTCATGGCAGGGGCCTGACCATTCACCCACCCCTTAACTGAAACAGATACAATGTACTGAAAATCGGCTCCGTCCCTAGCCAGATGTGACTTCCCATCTCTTTCCCTCACCGAGATGCAGGTAAAACACACAAGTACGAGCGGACTCTACCCTTCCAGTTTTTCTTTTCTTATCATTCCCTTTCCTCTCCGTCTTACTTAAATCTCTGAGTACTTTTTCCCTGTGGAGGAGACTATTTTAGGTTGATTTACTCTTTCTATTTGAGGGCAGCCAGATGGCATGGAACTGTGATGGGAATGGGAAGGGAAATAGAAAGATGGGTGGATCAGATGTAACAGGCATATATGAGTGACCATTCTGTATACCTGAGTGTTCAGGGTATCAGCAGCTGTGTTAAGGTACACAATCTTAATGGGTGCTATGTGAGGAACCTCACCAAGAGCGACACGTCTTGGGGCTTTGGATCACCTTCTCTATGGAGCATGGTCTTGCTGGTGCTTTTCTTCCCTTAAATACCTGCCAGATAACTTCACATCCATTGACAATCCTGTACTGTCTCTACTGATGTCAAACTCTCCCTCTTTCCTCTGATAGATAGGCGTCCACTTCCTTTCCCTGGTCTTACTCTTCCTTTCGATCAACTGGATGACCACCCTTATACTCTGAGACATTCACAGTATATTGTTCAGCTGACACACCCATTGAATTAACACTAAACTGTTGGTATATTTTCTTTCTACGTTCACACACCGGTAACTAACAGAAAATATTATTTTGCACAATCTGCCAACATAACACCATATTCCACAGAGTACAATGAATTTGATTATTCACTGCTCCATAGTATATATCCAACTCAAAATGCATCCATCTGATAAGGCGACTGATGTTTCCAGTAGTTGCCTTCGACTCATATTATATTGTTCCAGTGGCTTGTTATTGGGATTATTTTGACACTTGAGCTATAATAGGTCTCGTGTTATCACCCAGGATTTTAATAACTCTTGTATACCACTCGGGAGTTTGATAGGTCCAATGCGCTAGGATTTATTCTCCAAGGTTCTCATTGAGTCCCACTGTTATTAACAAGAAAAAGAGGGGGAATGGAGATCTCAACACATTTAGTAAAACTTAATGAAGACAGTGAGTCGATATGAGACATAAAATGAATTATCTTTGCTACTGATGTATAAAATACATAGCAATAGCAAGGTAAAGCAAAGAAGTGATATCAACCTTTTATAGGACCTTGCTTATATCACATTTAGTGCAGTCTGGTCTCCATTTTATGAAAAGGATATGGAGATACTGAAGAAAGAAAAAAAAAGCACACAAGAATATTACTGGTACTAAACGTATGCACTTATCAGGGATGGCTGAATAGACTGGGGCTCTTTTCTCTCGAAAACAGAAGGCGACCTTGTGCATGAATTACAAAACGTTGGTTTGCAGTTGCAGCAGGTAATTAAGAAGGCAAATGGAATTTTGTCCTTTATTGCTAGAGGGATGGAGTTTAAAAACAGGGAGGTTATGTTGCAGCTGTATAGGATGCTGGTGAGGCCACACCTGGAGTACTGTATACAGTTTTGGTCTCCTTACTTCGGAAAGGATGTACTGGCACTGGAGGGGGAGCAGAGGAGATTCACTAGGTTGATCACGGAGTTGAGAGGATTGGCTTATGGGGAGAGACTGAATGGACTGGGACTATATTTATTGGAATTTTGAAGAATGAGGGGGAATATTTTAGAAACATATAAAATTATTAAAGGAATAGATAAATATAAAAGCAGGGATGTTGCTTCCACTGGCGGGTGAAACCAGAACTAGGGGCGTAGCCTCAAAATAAGGGTGAGCAGATTTAGGACTGAGTTGAGGAGGAACATCTTTAGCCAAAGGGTCATTAATCTGTAGAATTCCCTGCCCAGTTAAGCAGTTGAGGCTACTTCGTTGAATGTTTCTAAGACAAAGATAAATAGATTTTTGAACAGTAAAGGAATTAAGGTTTATGGTGAGGGGCGGGTAAGTGCAGCTGAGTTCACAAAAAGATCAGCCATGATCTTATTGAATGACAGAACAGTCTTGAGGGGCAAGAAGGCCTACTCCTGCTCCTAGTTCTCATCCAGCAGAGGGCAGCAGAGTGGAGCTGCTGATTGGCTGTTGCAGGGAAAATTTGCATCTGTGCATTGCGGTCACTGTATCTAGACAGTAGTTTGTGGAGACGCTGTTGTCAAGTGATTGGCTGGTGACTGGTAAGTAGTTTTTCTTTTCCCTGAGGTGTTCATGTGCGGGGCGCAGTGGTTGCTGAGTGAGTGCCTGCTGAGAAGGGGAGTAAATATTTAAAAAACTTACTGTTGGGAGTTTCCAGCTGAATCCGGTCGGAGTGAGGACAGAGTGACTGCTGGGTAAGTGGTAAAGATTTAAATTGTTTGCGCAGGCCCATAACAGCTGATTTCTGTTCTCGTGCGGGGCGCAGTGGTTGCTGGTTAAGTGTTTCATTTTACCTGTATTTAAGTTGGGCAGTTCCTAAACCCTAGACACTACAGTTGTAGGGTCCCCCACCCTTCCACCTCCTCTAACCTAAGGGGTAGACTGAATAACCGGTAAGCTCTTTCTTTCTTTTTCTTGTTTTATCTAGAGGGGATGGCAGGGAAGGCAGTGCAATGTTCCTCCTGCAGAATGTTTGAGGTGAGGGACACCGTCAGTGTCCCTGCTGATTTCACCTGTGGGAAGTGCACCCATCTCCAGCTCCTCAGAAACTGCATTAGGGAACTGGAGCTGGATGAACTTCGGATCATTCGGGAGGCAGAGGTGGTCATAGAGAGTACCTTCAGGGATGTAGTTACTCCGAAGAATCAAGATAGATGGTTGACAGTGAGAGGGGCTGGGAGGAAGCAGTCAGTGCAGGTATCCTCTGTGGTCGTTCCCCTCAGTAACAAGTATATCGCTTTGGATACTTTTGAGGGGGACGACCTACCAGGGTAAGCCATGGTGAATGGATCTCCAGCACTGAGTCCATCCCTGTGGCTCAGAAGGGAAAGAGGGAGAGCAGGAGAGCAATAGTTATTGGGGACTCGATAGTTAGAGGGACAGATAGACGGTTCCGTGGCAACGAAAGACTCACAGATGGTATGTTGCCTCCCGGGTGCCAGGGTCCGTGACGTCTCAACCGTGTTTTCAGAATCCTTAAGTGGGAGGGGGCACAGTCACAAGTCGTGGTACACATCGGTACCAACAACATAGGTAAAAGAGGGGACGGGGATTTAAAACAGGAATTTAAGGAGCTAGGGTGGAAGCTGAGAGCCAGGACAAACCACGTTGTCATCTCTGGTTTGTTGCCGGTGCCGCGTGCTAGCGAGGTGAGGAACAGGGTGAGAGTGCAGATAAACACGTAGCTGCAGGGATGGTGCAGGAAGGAGTGTTTCAGTTACATGGACAATTGGAGCACATTCTGGGGAAGGTGGGACCTGTACAGACAGGACGGTTTGCACCTGAACCAGAGGGGCACCTATATCCTGGGAGGGAAATTTGCTACGGCTCTTCGGGGGGGATTTGTCAGGGGGATGGGAAAACGAGCTGTGGTCCAGAAGCCAGTGTTGAGAGTAGTGAGGTACTGAGGAGGGTATCAAGGTCACAGGAGTCTACCGGCAGACAGAAAGGTGGGTTGAAGTGTGTCTACTTCAATGCAAGGAGCATCCGGAATAAGGTAGGTGAACTTGGAGCGTGGATTGCTACTTGGGACTACGATGTTGTGGCCATTACGGAGACATGGTTAGAATAGGGACAGGAATGGTTGTTGGAAGTTCCGGGGTATAGATGTTTCAGTAAGAGTCGGGAAGGTGGTAAAAGAGGTGGAGGAGTAGCATTGTTAATCAAGGATAGTTTAACGGCTGCAGAAAGGCCGTTCAAAGGGGATCTGCCTACTGAGGTAATATGGGCCGAAGTTAGAAATAGGAAAGGAGCGGTCACGTTGTTAGGAGTTTTCTATAGGCCCCCAAATAGTAATAGAGATGTGGAGGAAGAAATTCCAAAACACACTATGGATAGGTGTGGAGGTCTCACGGTAGTTGTCATGGGTGACTTTAACTTTCCAAATATTGATTGGAACCTCTATAGGTCGAACAGTTCGGATGGGGCAGTTTTTGTACAGTGTGTGCAGGTGGGTTTCCTGACACAATATGTGGATAGGCCGACAAGAGGGGGGGGCCACATTGGATTTGGTACTGGGTAATGAACCGGGCCAAGTGTTAGATTTGTTTGTGGGAGAGCACTATGGAGATAGTGACCACAATTCGGTGTCTTTCACTATTGCAATGGAGAGGGATAGGGCCATACGGCAGGGCAAGGTTTATAATTGGGGGAGGGGTAATTATGATGCGATTAGGCAAGAATTAGGGAGCATAAGGTGGGAACAGAAACTGTCAGGGAAAGGCACAAATGAAAAGTGGAGCTTGTTCAAGGAACAAATACTGCGTGTCCTTGATAGATATGTCCCTGTCAGGCAGGGAGGAAATGGCCGTGTAAGGGAACCATGGTTCACAAAAGAGTTGAATGTCTTGTCAATAGGAAAACGAAGCATATGTAAGAATGAGAAAACAAGGTTCAGTTGGGTCGCTTGAGAGTTACAAGGTAGCAAGGAATGAGCTAAAAAAAGGGCTTAGGAGAGCTAGGAGGGGGCATGAGAAGTCCTTGGCGGGTCGGATCAAGGAAAACCCCAAGGCTTTTTACTCTTATGTCAGAAATAAAAGAATGACCAGGGTGAGGTTAGGGCCGGTGGGAACAAGTGGGAACTTGTGCATGGAGTCAGAAGAAATAGGAGAGGCATTGAATGAATACTTTTCTTCAGTGTTCACCAAGGTGAGGGGCCATGTTTTTGAGGATGAGAGTGCGATACAGGCGGGTAGGCTGGAGGAGGTAGATGTTCTGAGGAAGGATGTATTAGCAATTTTGAAAAACCCTAGGGTCGACAAGTCCCCTGGGCCTGATGGGATATATCTTTGGGAGGCAAGGGATGAGATTGCAGAGCCTTTGGCTTTGATCTTTGGGTCCTCACTGTCCACAGGGATAGTGCCAGAGGACTGGAGAGTGGCGAATGTTGTACCTCTGTTCAGGAAAGGGAATAGGAATGACCCTGGTAATTATAGGCCAGTTAGTCTTTTGGTGGTCGGTAAGTTAATGGAAAAGGTCCTGAAGGATAGGATTTATGACCATTTGGAAAGATGCAGCTTAATCCGGGATAGTCAACACAAATTCGTGAAGGGTAAGTCTTGCCTCACAAATTTGATTGAATTCTTTGAGGAGGTAACTAAGTGTGTAGATGAAGGTAGAGCAGTTGATGTCGTATACATGGATTTTAGTAAAGCGTTTGATAAGGTTCCCCATGGTCTGCTTATGAAGAAAGTAAGGAGGTGTGGGATAGAGGGAAATTTGGCCAATTGGATAAGTAACTGGCTATCACATAGAAAACAGAGGATGGTGGTGGATGGTAAATTTTCAGACTGGAGACCAGTTACCAGCGGTGTACCACAGGGATCAGTGCTGGGTCCTCTGCTATTTGTGATTTTTATCAATGACTTGGAGGAGGGGACTGAAGGGTGGGTCAGTAAATTTGCTGATGACACCAAGATTGGTGGAGTAGTGGATGAGGTGGAGGGCTGTTGTAGGCTGCAAAGAGACATTGATAGGATGCAGAGCTGGGCTGAAAAATGGCAGATGGAGTTTAACCCTGATAAGTGCGAGGTGATTCATTTTGGTAGAAAAAATTTGAATGTGGATTATAGGGTCAACGGCAGGATTCTGAGGAATGTGGAGGAACAGAGAGATCTTGGGGTTCATGTCCACAGATCTCTGAAGGTTGCCACTCAAGTGGATAGAGCCGTGAAGAAGGTGTTAGCGTTTATTAACGGGGGCTTGAGTTTAAGAGCCGCGGGGTTATGCTGCAACTGTACATGACCCTGGTGAGACCACATTTGGAGTATTGTGTGCAGTTCTGGTCACCTCACTATAGGAAGGATGTGGAAGCATTGGAAAGGGTGCAAAGGAGATTTACCAGGATGCTGCCTGGTTTGCAGGATAGGTCTTATGAGGAAAGGTTGAGGGAGCTAGGGCTTTTCTCTTTGGAGCGGAGGAGGATGAGAGGCGACTTAATAGAGGTTTATAAGATGATGAGGGGGATAGATAGAGTGGACGTTCAGAGACTATTTCCTCGGGTGAATATAGTTGTTACAAGGGGGCATAGCTATAAGGTTCAGGGTGGGAGATATAGGAGGGATGTCCGAGGTAGGTTCTTTACTCAGAGAGTGGTTAGGGTGTGGAATGGACTGCCTGCTGTGATAGTGGAGTTGGACACTTTAGGAACTTTCAAGTGGTTATTGGATAGGCACATGGAGCACACCAGAATGACAGGGAGTGGGATAGCTTGATCTTGGTTTCAGATAATGCTCGGCACTACATCGAGGGCCGAAGGGCCTGTTCTGTGCTGCACTGTTCTATGTTCTATGTTCTTATGACCTGATAGAGATTATGAAAATGTGATGGGGGATAGATGAGGAAATACCTGTACACTTGTGGAAGAATCCAAAACTGGAAGACACAAATATAAGAAAGCCACCCTTAAATCCTAGAGGGAATTCAGGAGCAATGTTTTTACTCAAGGAATGGTCAGAATATGGAGCACATCACCACAAGGATTTTTGAGACAGATAGAGCAGATTAATTTAAAGGGAGGATAGGTAAACAAATGAGGGAGAAGCAAATAAAAGTTACATGACAAGGATAGCAGGAAGCTCAAGTGCAGCACAAACTCAGGCATTGACCTGTTGGGTGGAATGGCCTGCTTTTATGCTGAAAGATCTATGCACTATGATACCTTTTGGCCATTTTTTCTTTCTTCTCCATTATCTCTGCCATCATGGTGCTGACAGAGGGCAGTTTAACCAAACCTGGAAAATGAAATACGAAAGTAAAAGACCATTGTTCACAAACCAGACAATCCCTACAGTGTAGATGGAGGCCATTCGGCCTATTGAGTCTACACTGGCCCTCAGAAAGACCACCTTACCTAGGCCCATTCCCCCACCCTATGCCCGTAACCTAACCTGCACATCCCTGGACCTGTAAGGGGCAGTTTAGCATGGCCAATCCACCTAAAATACACATCTTTGGACTGTGGAAGGAAACTGGAGCACCCGGAGGAAACCCACGCAGATACGGGGAGAAAGTGCAAACTCCACACAGACAGTTACCCAAGGGCGTAATCAAACCCAGGTCCCTGGTGCTGTGAGACAGCAGTGCTAACCAGTGTGCCACCGTGCCGCATACTGAATCAGGTTTACCTCTTCAATATTGTAAAAGTAAATGCAGTTACAACAAAAGCACAGTGCCATTTTTGAGAATAATTAATATGCTTTAACTTGCTGTTTGATCAGTGATTTAATCACCAGAGGTTGATAGAAATGCGGATATTAATAATGTCTTAAAGAGCCCGCTTTGAATTCATGATAACACCCAAGAGGTTATTTTTAAGTTAAGAAGCTAGAGTGCAGGGCCAAAGCCCACAGTGCGGGACAAACAAGAGTTGAAAAATGAGAAGAGATTGAGGTAAATTGGAACTTAGTGATTGAGTGGCAGTCTTAGGAAGATAAGTCATTCTTTTGCTTTGATCAACTCAAAAAGAATAAGTTAAAGCAGATGCAATGACTGCTGGCAAAGTCTCTATTAATCACATTTATTTCCCTCTCAATTTCCCTCCAGATGTTGTTAACTATTGCCAGTCCACTGGACCTTCAAGCTAGAGAGGGATTCTGCATGTATTATTCAAGACAAGTAACCGCCACTGACTACTTGGTTTGCCAACATGGTCACCTCACGATTGTTCTTATTCAGCATCCTTACACTGGCTTTCCTGAGCTCGCCACCAGCTGGCAATATAGAGCAGGAACAAATTATGTCTCTCCTCGGTCAAGGCCTTTTGCATTCCCCAGTTGAGAAAGCAAAGTGTAATTGAAGAGATTAAGCTCAATGCAGCACAAGCTGGGAATTGAAACTTCTACGTTCTAGCCTGTTCAGCACAGTGTCCGTCAGAGCATTTAAGGATTTGTGGTAAATCGTAAATCATCTTCACTTTGGCAAAAATATATCTAAATAATGACATTACCTCGGCAACACACCTTGCTGTATACAATATTACTTCGCTCAGCACTATGGAATTTACATGTAACAAAAATGAAGGATATAAAGTATTAAATGTTGCAAGTGTCCACATACCTCTAAAAACTCTTGTGGCCCAACGTGCTTGAAGTTCAGATATTGGCATAATGGCGCCTAGTGGCTGGATAAGACCAATGATGGCCAGAGTTGGCTGCTCCAACTGAAGTGGAAAGACATATTTGTGGAGAGAAACATGGTTTTTGTTGACTTTAACAACAGACTCATCCAGAAATGGATAAGAGAAGGTGTATCCCGTTGCAAAAACAACAACATCAATGTCTTCCACTGTGCCATCTTCAAAGATGGCTGCAGTTTCAGTAAATTGCTTCACATTAGTTTTCACAAGTATTGCTCCTGATATAATGCGATTTGGTAGATCATCATTGACCGTTGGATGTTGGCTGAACATTCTATAAGATAGAGAAATCCCAGCAATAATGAATAGAATACATTGGTGTCATCAATAAAATTTCAGTCTGGGTTTACAAAAGAACTTAGAAAATGGAAGCACCAGTGAATGTATAAATATTGCAGCTAAGTGGTGGGCAACTACAAAAAGAAGGAGTTTAGTGACTGGAGGTCACGAGGATGGAGGTTCCCTTCTTTCCACCAAAGAGTGAAAACCCAGGAGATGCGATGAGCACAGATTTAATGCTATCACATGGGGAAGGACGGAAATTAGAACAGGTTAGATCCAAGACTGAGGTGGGCACTTAGAAGGAGTACGGGGCAAGATACTAGAGAGTACATGTTCACACTCTCTCTGATGACCAGCACTGCCAAAGTTACCACGTTACCAGAAACACAAATTGAGTGGGAAAATAAAATCGGCTGAACCCTGCTTTGGTGAAAGACAAAATTATCACAAGACTATTTAGAAACACAAGTATCTATACTCCTATGGTTAATGAGTTTATCTGGTGCTTGATCGATATAGGAAATGAAAGTCCCCAGGTTCAATCCATGGTTGGTATTGAATTTGCTTGACCTAAGCCAGAGTAATAGGGCTACAATTCGCGCAGTGCCTCTGGGTTCGGGAAAAGGAAAGAATAGTCAGGATTTTTGTTTCTGATGGAAATTTGCACAGGCGGCACAGTGGTTACCACTATTGCCTCACAGCACCAGAGACCCAGGTTCAATTCTGGCCTTTGGTGACTGTCTTTGTGGAGTTTGCACTTTCTCCCGGTTTCCTCCCACAGTCCAAAGATGTGGAGGTAAGGTGTATTGGCCATGCTAAAATTGCCCCTTAGTGTCCAAAGACGTGCAGGTTAGTTGGGGTTATTTATAGAATTTACAGTGCAGAAGGAGGCCATTCGGCCCATCGAGTCTGCACCGGCTCTTGGAAAGAGCACCCTCCCCAAGGTCAACACCTCCCCATAACCCAGTAACCCCACCCAACACTAAGGGCAATTTTGGACACTAAGGGCAATTTATCATGGCCAATCCACCTAACCTGCACATCTTTGGACTGTGGGAGGAAACCGGAGCACCCGGAGGAAACCCACGCACACACGGGGAGGATGTGCAGACTCCGCACAGACAGTGACCCAAGCTGGAATCGAACCTGGGACCCTGGAGCTGTGAAGCAATTGTGTTATCCACAAGGCTACCGTGCTGCCCCACGTTATCCAGTTAAGGGGTAGGGCGGGGGAAGTGGGCCTAGGTATGGTGCTCTTTAAGAGAGCTGGTTCTGACTCAATGGACCGAATGGCCTCCTGCTGCACCATAAGGATTCTATGGTTCTATGTATGTCTTCTGCAGACAGGCTAGGCCTTGGCTATTCTAGGTACTAAAGAACATTTTGGATCAATGGAATATTCCTGCAGGAAAGAGTTGATATCAAGCCAAGAGAGGTGAAGAAAATAAGTAAATAAGAAAATAATTGGGAGAATTACTGAAGTCTGAGAGACAGAATGACTGAAGTCTGAGAGACTGCAAAAAGTAACATAAATTTGCCTGTAGTTGTGAAAAGAAAATTCTGCCACAATACCAACTCACATTTAAATAACATTTCTAACATAGTAAAACATTTCCTCAGAGCATTCAGATATCTGAGACTTTTTTTTCATTAATGTTTTTTATTGGGTTTTTGAATAAAGTATATTTACCATTATGTACACAAAATAGAATACATATATATATATATAGAAGAGAAAGGAACACGCACAAAAAACAAAACAAGCAACAACAACAAAAAAGTTAGAACAAAATAACTGGTCGGGTATTATTTAAAAAAAAAAAAAATTTTTATTAGGGTTTTCACAAACTATCAACAACAGAATGTAAAAGAAACCCAATAGAATTAAATACAGAACAAAGTAAAACAACCCCTGTGCCCCCCTCCCCCTATACATAAATAATAAATTAACACCCCGAGTTAACACAAAGCAAACATAGCAAATATATACACCCCCTCAGATCCCCCAGGGTAAATAAACAAAAATAAAATAGAACCCCCCCCGCCCGCCCCCGGGTTGCTGCTGCTGCTGACCAATGTCTACCATTCTGCCAGGAAGTCCAAGAACGGTTGCCACCGCCTAAAGAACCCTTGTACCGATCCCCTTAAGGCAAATTTCACCCTCTCCAATTTAATAAACCCCGCCAAATCGTTGATCCAGGATTCCACACTTGGGGGCCTCGCATCCCTCCACTGAAGAAGAATCCTTCGCCGGGCTACCAGGGACGCAAAGGCCAGAATACCGGCCTCTTTCGCCTCCTGTACTCCCGGCAACCCCAAATAATTGCAAGCCCCCAGCCCGGCTTGACCCTGGATCCTACCACCCCTGACACCGTCCTCGCTACGCCTTTCCAAACGTCCTCCAGCGCTGGGCACACCCAGAACATATGGATGTGATTTGCTGGGCTCCCTGAGCACCTAGCACACCTGTCCTCTCCCCCAAAGAACCAGCTCATCCTTGTCCCGGTCATGTGTGCCCTGTGAAGCACCTTAAACTGTATGAGGCTGAACCTCGAGCACGAAGAGGAAGAGTTCACCCTCCCTAGGGCATCTGCCCACGTCCCCTCTTCGATCTCCTCTCCCAACTCCTCCTCCCACTTACCTTTCAACTCCACCACCGAGGCCTCCTCCTCCTCCTGCATCACCTGGTAAGTTTCCGAGATCTTCCCCACTCAAACCCACCCCCCCGAGAGCACCCTGTCCTGTACTGTGCATGGCAGCAGTCGTGGGAATTCCACCACTTGCCGCCTGGCAAACGCCCTTACCTGTAAATAACTGAAGGTGTTCCCCGGGGGGAGCCCATACTTCTCCTCCAGTTCATCCAGGCTCGCGAATTTCCCGTCCACAAACAGGTCCCCCAACCTTCTTATCCCTGCCCAGTGCCACCCCGAAAACCCTCCATCTATTCTCCCTGGGACAAACCGGTGGTTCCCCAATATTGGGGTCAACACCGAGGCCCCAACTTCCCCCTTGTGCCGCCTCCACTGCCCCCAGATTTTGAGGGTAGCCGCCACTGCCGGGCTCGTGGTATACCTCATTGGAGGGAGCGGCAGTGGCGCCGTTGCCAGCGCCTCCAGACTCGTATCCTCACAAGGCGCCGTCTCCAGCCTCTTCCATGCAGCCCCCACCCCCTCCATCACCCACTTGCGCATGATCGCCGCATTGGCGGCCCAGTAGTACCCACAGAGGTTGGGCAGTGCCAGCACCCCCCCCCCCCCCCAACCCTACTCCGCTCTAGGAACACCTTCTCACCCTCGGAGTCCCTCGCGCCCACACAAACCCCGTTATGCTCTTGTTGACCCGCCTAAAGAAGGCCTTCGGGATAAACATGGGAAGGCACTGGAACAGAAACAAAAACCTCGGGAGCACCGTCATCTTAACTAACTGCACCCTACTCGCCAAGGACAGTGGCAACGCATTGCACCTCTTGAACTCCTCCTCCATTTGCTCCACCAGCCTTGTGAAATTAAGTCTATGCAGGGCCCCCCCAGCTCCTGGCCACTGGACCCCCAAGTACCTGAAGCTCCTCTCCGCCCTTTTTAGTGGGAGCTCGTCAACCCCCTCTCCTGGTCCCCTGGGTGAACCACGAACAACTCGCTCTTCCCCATGTTGAGCTTGTACCCTGAGAAATCCCCGAACTCCCTGAGGATCCTCATTACCTCCGGCATTCCCCCCACCGGGTCCGCCACATATAGCAGCAAGTCGTCCGCATAGAGCGACACCCTATGCTCCTCCCCGCCCCGCACCAGCCCCCTCCAGTTCCTCGACTCCCTCAGTGCCATAGCCAGGGGTTCAATTGCCAGTGCGAAGAGCAGGGGGGACAGGGGACACCCCTGCCTTGTCCCTCGATGCAACCAAAAGTACTCAGACCTCCTCTTGTTCGTGGCCACACTCGCCATCGGGACCTCGTACAACAACCTAACCCACCTGACAAACCCCTCCCCAAACCTGAACCTCTTCAGCACCTCCCACAAGTACCCCCACTCTACCAAATCGAAGGCCTTCTCAGCGTCCATCGCCACCACTATCTCCGCCTCCCCCTCCCTCGCTGGCATCATAATAATGTTCAGGAGCCTCCGCACATTCGCGTTCAACTGCCTCCCCTTCACAAATCCCGTCTGATCTTCGTGGATCACCTGTGGCACACAATCCTCAATTCTCGCGGCTAAGACCTTCGCCAGCACCTTGGCATCTACATTTAACAACAAAATCGGCCTGTAAGACCCACACCGCAGGGGATCCTTGCCCCGCTTCAGGATCAAGGAGATCAGTGCCCGGGACATTGTTGGGGGCAAAGCCCCCCCCTCCCTTGCCTCATTGAAGGTCCTAACAAGCAACGGGCCCAACAGGTCCACATATTTCTTGTAGAATTCGACCAGGAAACCATCCGGCCCCGGTGCCTTCCCCGCCTGCATGCTCCCTATCCCTTTGGCCAGCTCCTCCAGCCCAATCGGGGCCCCCAATCCCGCTACCAGTCCCTCCTCCACCTTCGGAAACCTCACTTGGTCCAGAAAGCAGCCCATCCCTCCCTCCTCCCGTGGGGGCTCGGACCGATACAATTCATCATAAAAGTCCCTGAAGACCCGGTTGATGTCAACCCCACTCCGTACCACACTCCCTCTCCTATCCTTAACTCCCCCGATTTCCCTAGCTGCGTCCCACTTCCGAAGTTGATGTGCCAGCATCCGACTTGCCTTTTCCCCATACTCATAAATCGCCCCCTGGGCCTTCCTCCACTGCACCTCCGCCTTCCTGGTGGTCAACAGGTCGAATTCGGCCTGGAGGCTACGCCTCTTCCTCAACAGTCCCTCCACCGGCACCTCCGCATACCTCCTGTCTACCTTCACCATCTCCCCCACCAGCCTCTCCCTCTCCCTCTGCTCTCTCCTCTCCTTGTGGGCCTTAATGGAGATCAGCTCTTCCCTAACCACCGCCTTCAGCGCCTCCCATACCATCCCCACTCGGACCTCCCCATTATCGTTGGCCTCCTGGTATCCCTCTATGCTTCCTCGGACCCACTCACTCACCTCCTCGTCCGGCAACAGCCCCACCTCCAAGCACCACAACGGGCGCTGGTCCCTCTCCTCCCCCAGCTTTAGGTCTACCCAATGCGGGGCGTGATCCGAAATGGCTATCGCCGAGTACTCGATATCCTCTACTCTCGCTATCAGCGCCCGAAGTCGATCCGGGAATAAGCCTTATGAACATGCGAGAAGAATGAAAATTCCCTTGCCCCCGGACTTGCAAATCTCCAAGGGTCCACCCCTCCTATCTGGTCCATAAACCCCCTCAGCACCTTAGCCGCTGCCGACTTCCTACCCGTCCTAGACCTGGAGCGATCCAGTGCCGGATCCAACACCGTGTTAAAGTTCCTCCCCATTATCAGGCACCCCACTTCCAAGTCCGGGATCCAACCCAACATGCGCTGCATAAAACCCGTATCGTCCCAGTTTGGGGCATACACATTGACCAGCACCACCCTCTCCCCTTACAGCTTACCACTTACCATTACGTACCTGCCACCATTGTCTGTCACAATGCTCGACGCCTCGAACGACACCCTCTTTCCCACCAAGATCGCCACCCCCCGATTTTTGGCATCCAACCCTGAGTGAAACACCTGGCCTACCCACCCCTTCCTCAATCTTACCTGATCTGCCACCTTCAGGTGTGTCTCCTGGAGCATGACAACATCCGCCTTCAGCCCCTTCAGGTGCGCGAACACCAGGGCCCGTTTGACCGGCCCATTCAGTCCCCTTACATTCCAGGTTATCAGTCGGATCGGGGGGCAACCCGCCCCACTCCCCCACTGACTAGCCATAACCCCTCCTCGGCCAGCCACGCGCCCGCACCCCACGCCCGGCCCGTTCCCCACGGCGGCAGACCCCCGTCCCAACCCGCTCTACTTGCTCCAGCTCCTCCTTGGCCATAGAAGCAGCAACCCGGTTCCCCCCCCCCCCCCCCCCACCCAGCTAGGATCCCACCTAGCTGCTTTACTCCCCCCATTGCAGTCCCCGCAAGTCAGCTGAATCCAGCTGACCCCGGCTGCTCCCGCCTCTCCTTCGACTCCTCCCATTGTGGGACATGCCCTCCTCCTCCATTACCCATCCACGGCTCTCCGCCTCTCCCTTCCATCCTAAGCGCGGGAAACAACCCTCGCTTCCCCACCCCGGCCCCACCCCCTCCAGCCTTCAGAACGGGAAAAAGCCCGCGCCTTCCACGTGCCCGGCCCCGCCACCTCTGTCTCAGCTCCTTTTACAGGCCCAGTCCCCTCACCCCCGACTCGGGCCTCCCCCTCCCCCGCGGGGACCCATCCCCCCTACCGGCCATCCACCCCTACCCCATTTAATTACCCCCCTCCAAGAGCCCACCCGACAGACCCAACCAAAACAGTGCCCAACCCACCCTAACCACCCTCATCGAACCAAACAGAAATAAGAGCAAAGAACCCCCCCTCAAAGTGTAACACCCCAACAGCAATCCCCGACCACTCATCCCGACCCTCAGTTTGTGTCCAGTTTCTCGGCCTGAACAAAGGCCCATGCCTCCTCCGGAGACTCAAAGTAATGGTGCCGGTCCTTGTAGGTGACCCACAGTCTCGCCGGCTGCAGCATGCCAAACCTCACCCCCTTTCTGTGCAGCACCGCCTTTGCTCGATTGTACCCGGCCTTCTTCTTTGCCACCTCCGCACTCCAGTCCTGGTACATTCAAACCTCAGTGTTCTCCCACCTGCTGCTCCTCTCTTTTTTGGCCCACCTGAGCACGCACTCCCGATCAGCGAACCGATGAAACCGCACCTGCATCGCCCGCAGCGGCTCGTTAGCCTTGCGCCTCCTCGCCAACACTCTATGGGCCCCTTCCAGCTCCAGGGGCCCCTGGAAGGACCCCGCTCCCATCAGCGAGTTTACCATGTGTAGCACCATCGATCACACACGAGGCGAGACGTAAAGAACTTCAATCGAGGCTTTATTGAGCAGACTTGTTCAGACACGTTCCCCAGCAGCTCAGTCACAGAATGCAGCTGCGGGGATTAAACCCAGGTTCTTATACCCCTCCTATCTGGGTGGAGTCCAGTAGGTGGAGGATCCAATCGGGATCCAGCATCTGTCCTCCAATAGCTCCTCGGCATTCCTGGTGTACCGTATTACCCCTAATACATACCACCACATTCACCCCTTGTTAAAAAAGAACCCGGCGGGGTGGTGGGTGGTATGGTGGTAGGGGTTTACAGGGTCGGTGCCTTAACCATTGAACTATATACAATCATGCCGCTTTTACTGGGCCACCGAATTATTCACATTTTACCCGATTTACAGCGTTAACTATTTACAACAATGCCGCTTTACTGGGCCACTGAATTATATACATCTTCAGTCGATTCGATGAGTCGAGATGGTGCCCTGGTCGCCCTTTCTGATCGTCTCAGCCCGGGTGGTGGTGGTGGTGCTGGCTCGGGTCCGGTCGACTCTGGGAGCATCGCGATGTCCCCTTCTGTTTCCCTACTCCTGGACGGGCCTGGGAGGAGGACCGATCCCCCCGGGAAGGGGGTGGCTGTGGTGTGCACCGGCGGGAGTGAGGGGGAGGTGATTTGTGTTGGGGGGGGGGGGGGGAGCTCCGGCAGGCGCCAGGTCCCGCAGAGAGACCGTGTCCTGTCGGCCACCTGGGTACACCACGTAGGCGTACTGCGGGTTTGCGTGGAGTAGATGTACCTTTTCCACCAGCGGGTCTGATTTGTGCGCCCGCACATGTTTCCGGAGCAGGATGGGTCCCGGGGCCGCCAGCCAGGTCGGAAGTGACGTTCCAGAAGCGGACCTCCTAGAGATGACAAGGAGGCGCTCGTGAGGCGTTTGGTTAGTGGTGGTACACAGCAGGGACCAGATAGAATGAAGGGCATCCGGGAGGACTTCCTGCCAGCAGGAAGTTGGCAGACTCCTAGACCGTAGGGCCAGGAGGACGGTCTTCCAGACCGTTCCGTTCTCCCTCTCTACCTGCCCGTTCCCCCGGGGGTTGTAGCTGGTCGTCCTGCTCGAGGCTATGCCCTTGCTGAGCAGGAATTGACGCAGCTCGTCACTCATGAAGGAGGACCCCCTGTCGCTATGGATGTAGGCGGGGAAACCGAACAGGGTAAAGATGGTGCCGAGGGCTTTAGTGACCGTGGCCGCGGTCATGTCGGGGCAGGGGATGGCGAAGGGGAAACGGGAGTATTCATCAACGATGTTAAGAAAGTACGTGTTGCGATCGGTGGAGGGGAGGGGGCCTTTGAAATCCAAACTGAGGCGTTCAAAGGGACGGGAAGCCTTTATCAGGTGCGCTCTATCTGGCCTGAAAAAATGCGGTTTGCATTCTGCGCAGATTTGGCAGTTCCTGGTGACTGTTCGGACGTCCTCGACGGAGTAAGGGAGGTTGCGAGCCTTTATGAAGTGGTAGAAACGAGTGACCCCCGGGTGGCAGAGGTCCTCGTGGAGGGCTTGGAGACGGTCCACTTGTGCGTTGGCACAAGTGCCGCGAGATAGGGCATCGGACGGCTCATTCAGCTTTCCGGGATGGTACAAGATCTTGTAGTTGTAGGTGGAGAGTTCGATCCTCCACCGCAGGATCTTGCCGTTTTTTATCTTGCCCTGCTGTGCATTATCGAACATGAAGGCTACCGACCGTTGGTCAGTGAGGAGAGTGAATCTCCTACCGGCTAGGTAATGCCTCCAATGTCGCACAGCTTCTAATATGGCTTGGGCCTCCTTTTCTACTGAGGAGTGGCGAATTTCCGAAGCGTGTAGGGTCTGGGAGAAAAAGGCCACAGGTCTGCCCGTTTGGTTGAGCGTGGCCGCCAGAGCTACGTCGGACGCGTCGCTCTCGACTTGGAAGGGGAGGGACTCGTCGATGGCACGCATCGTGGCCTTTGCGATATCCGTTTTGATGTGGCTGAAGGCCTGGCGGGCCTCTGTCGACAGGGGAAAAGTAGTGGACTGGATTAGTGGGCGGGCCTTGTCTGTGTACTGGGGGACCCACTGGGTGTAATAAGAAAAGAAGCCCAGGCAGCGTTTCAGGGCTTTGGTACAGTGGGGGAGAGGGAACTCCATGAGGGGGCGCATGCGTTCGGGGTCGGGGCCTATCACTCCATTACGCACTATGTAGCCCAGGATGGCTAAACGGTCGGTGCTAAACACGCATTTTTCCTCGTTGCAGGTGAGGTTGAGGGCGTTAGCGGTCTGGAGGAATTTGCGGAGGTTGGCATCGTGGTCCTGCTGGTTGTGGCCGCAGATGGTGACGTTGTCGAGGTACGGGAACGTGGCCCGTAAACCGTGCTGGTCGACCATTCGGTCCATCTCTCGTTGGAAGACCGAGACTCCGTTCGTGACACCGAATGGAATCCTTAAGAAGTGGTATAGCCGCCCGTCTGCTTCGAAGGCAGTGTACTTGCAGTCACCGGGGCGAATGGGGAGCTGGTGGTAGGTGGACTTAAGGTCCACGGTGGAGAAGACCTTTGTGGTAGTATGTATTAGGGGTCATGTGGGACTGGAAGCCTTAATGTCATTGGCTGACAGATCCCGGGTCCTGGTTGGCCGTTGACCTTTAGCTCCGCCCTGAAGGCGGAGTATAAGAAGCCGGAGTCCTCCCCCGCAGGCCATTCTACTATCAAGCTGCGGGGGAACAGACACGCTTAATAAAGCCTCATCGACTTCACTCTATTCGTCTCACGGAGTCTTTGTGCGCTACAATTTATTAAGCGTGCCTAAAAAGGACTATGGAGCTCAGGATCATCCCGGAATGCCTGAGGATCAGCCCCCACGCAGTGAACGCGGCAGCAGCCTTCAAGCACTGGCAGACTTGTTTTGAGGCCTACCTCAGAACGGCCACCGGCCGGGTCACGGAAGACCAAAAACTACAGGTCCTGCACTCGAGGTTAAGCACGGAGATTTTCTCCCTCATCGAAGACACGGAGGATTTCCAGACGGCGTTCGCAGCACTGAAAAGTCTCTACGTCCGCCCAGTTAACCAAATCTACGCTCGCTACCAGCTCGCGACGAGACGGCAAAGTCCCGGAGAATCGATGGACGAATTCTACGCCGCGCTGCTGATTTTGGGACGAGCCTGCAGCTGCCCTTCGGTGAACGCAAATGAACACACGGACATGTTAATGCGCGATGCTTTTGTGGCAGGTATTAATTCCTCCCAAATCCGCCAAAGACTTCTAGAAAAAGAGTCGCTAGGACTCTCAGAGGCACGGGCCCTAGCAGCCTCTCTAGACGTGGCAGCGCGTAATACCCGCGCCTACGGCCCCGACCACGCGGCAGCCCATTGGGCTCCGTACGTACCCGTCGCGACAAACCCACCCCCCCCCCCCCGGACACCCCACAGGCTTGCGCGGTCCAAACGCCAAGTCGCACCGGGGGCGCCCGCTGCTATTTCTGCGGACAGGCGAAACACCCCCGGCAGCGCTGCCCGGCCCGCGCAGCAATCTGCAAGAGCTGCGGGAAAAAGGGCCATTTCGCGGTTGTGTGCCGGTCCCACGAGGTCGCCGCTGTCCCGGGAGAACAGGGAGCCCTGCAAGCCGCTTACGCTCCCCAACCCCCCCAGCGCCCCATGTACGACCCGCAGGCGCAGCCGCTCTGGGTCCCGACCACCGCGGTCCCGGGAGAACAGGGAGCCCTGCACGCCGCTTACGCTCCCCAACCCCCCCCCCGTCCTCACGTATGACCCGCCGGCGCTACCAATTTGGGTCCCGACCACCGCTGTCCCCAGAAATGAGGGAGCCCCACGCGGTCCTAACGCTCCCAACCCCCCCAGCGCCCCATGTGCGACCCGCAGACGCCGCCATTTTGGGTCCCGGCCACCATGAGGGGAGGAAGGGCGCCGCTATCTTGGACCACCCCAGACCTGTACGACGCGTGGGGGTGGCCATTTTGTCCACCCCCGCCGCCATCTTGTGACCCCCCAGCCATGTGCGATGTATGGGGGCAGCCATTTTGTTCATCCCCGACGCCATCTTGGACGGCAACAACGGACCCCAGTGTCGACGGCTCCACGGGGTTCGAGGAAGACGCTCCACTACTACAACCACGTCTCGCGTCAATTACGCTCGATCAAGCTCGGCCCCGGACACTCCAGACGACGACGACAACGGTGCTAATAAACGGGCACGAGACACCATGCCTAGTCGACTCCGGGAGCACGGAGAGCTTTATCCACCCCGACACGGTAAGACGCTGTTCCTTGACCACCTATCCCAGCGCACAAAAGATTTCCCTAGCTGCAGGATCCCACTCCGTACAGATCCAAGGTTTCTGCATAGTTACCCTAACGGTGCAGGGGAGGGAGTCCAAAAACTACAAACTACACGTCCTTCCCCAACTCTGCGCCCCCACATTACTGGGATTAGATTTCCAGTGCAATCTACAGAGCCTTACGTTCAAATTCGGCGGCCCAATACCCCCACTCACTATCTGCGGCCTCGCAACCCTCAAGGTGCAACCCCCGTCCTTGTTTGCGAACCTCACCCCGGATTGCAAACCCGTCGCCACTAGGAGCAGACGGTACAGCGCCCAGGACCGGACCTTCATTCGGTCCGAAGTCCAGCGGCTACTAAAGGAAGGCATAATCCAGGCCAGCAATAGTCCCTGGAGAGCACAGGTGGTAGTAGTGAAGACAGGGGAGAAACAAAGGATGGTCATAGACTATAGCCAGACCATCAACAGGTACACACAACTAGACGCGTACCCTCTCCCCCGCATACCCGACATGGTCAATCGGATTTCCCAATATAAAGTCCTCTCCACCGTGGACCTCAAGTCCGCCTACCATCAGCTCCCCATCCGCCCAAGTGACCGCAAGTACACAGCCTTTGAGGCAGACGGGCGATTATACCATTTCCTAAGGGTCCCATTTGGCGTCACAAACGGGGTCTCGGTCTTCCAACGGGAGATGGACCGAATGGTTGATCAACATGGGTTGCGGGCCACGTTCCCGTATCTCGACAATGTAACCATCTGCGGCCACGACCAGCAGGACCACGACGCCAACCTCCAAAAATTCCTCCAGAGCGCCAAAGCCTTGAACCTCACGTACAACGAGGACAAGTGCGTTTTTAGCACCAACCGGCTAGCCATTCTGTGCTACGTAGTGCGCAATGGGATAATAGGCCCCGATCCCGAACGTATGCGCGCCCTCATGGAATTTCCCCTCCCGCACTGCTCAAAAGCCCTGAAACGCTGCCTGGGGTTTTTTTCATACTACGCCCAGTGGGTCCCCCAGTACGCAGACAAGGCCCACCCCCTAATACAGACCACGACCTTCCCTCTGTCGACAGAGGCTTGCCAGGCCTTCAGCCGCATCAAAGCGGATATCGCAAAGGCCACGATGCGCGCCATCGACGAATCCCTCCCCTTCCAGGTCGAGAGCGACGCCTCCGACGTAGCTCTAGCGGCCACCCTTAACCAAGCGGGCAGACCCGTGGCCTTTTTCTCCCGAACCCTCCACACTTCAGAAATCCGCCACTCCTCAGTGGAAAAGGAAGCCCAAGCCATAGTGGAAGCTGTGCGACATTGGAGGCATTACCTGGCCGGCAGGAGATTCACTCTCCTCACCGACCCGGTAGCCTTCATGTTCGATAATGCACTGCGGGGCAAAATCAAAAACGACAAGATCTTAAGGTGAAGGATCGAGCTCTCCACCTTCAACTACGAGATCTTGTATCGTCCCGGAAAGCTGAACGAGCCGTCCGATGCCCTATCCCGCGGCACATGTGCCAACGCACAAATTAACCGCCTCCAAACCCTCCACGAGGACCTCTGCCACCCGGGGGTCACTCGGTTTTTCCACTTTATCAAGTCCCGCAACCTCCCATACTCTTTAGAGGAGGTCCGTACAGTCACAAGGGACTGCCACATCTGCGCGGAATGCAAACCGCATTTTTTCAGGCCGGATGGTGCGCACCTGATTAAGGCTTCCCGCCCCTTTGAACGCCTTAGTCTGGATTTCAAAGGGCCCCTCCCCTCCACCGACCACAACACATACTTCCTTAATGTGGTGGACGAATACTCCCGCTTCCCAATCGCCATTCCCTGCTCTGACATGACCGCGGCCACAGTCATTAAAGCCCTGAACACCACCTTCACACTGTTCGGTTGCCCCGCATACGTCCACAGCGACAGGGGGTCCTCTTTCATGAGTGACGAGCTGCGCCAGTTCCTGCTCAGCAAGGGCATAGCCTCAAGCAGGACGACCAGCTACAACCCCCGGGGGAACGGGCAAGTAGAGAGGGAGAACGGCACGGTCTGGAAGACCGTCCTACTGGCCCTACGGTCCAGGGACCTCCCAGTTTCACGGTGGCAGGAGGTCCTCCCGGACGCTCTCCACTCCATCCGGTCGCTATTATGTATGAGCACTAATCAAACGCCTCATGAGCGTCTCCTTGTCTTCCCTAGGAGGTCCTCCTCTGGAATGTCGCTGCCGACCTGGCTGGCGGCCCCAGGACCCATCTTGCTCCAAAAGCATGTGCGGGCACACAAGGCGGACCCGTTGGTCGAAAGGGTTCACCTCCTCCACGCGAACCCGCAGTACGCTTACGTGGAGTACCCCGACGGCCGACAGGACACGGTCTCCCTGCGGGATCTGGCTACCGCCGGCAACACACCCCCCCCCCGACACCATTCACCCAACCCCCCCCTTCCTGCCACCGCCGCACCCCGCGACCGCCCCCTTCCCAGGAGGATCGGTTCCCCTCCCCTCAGGCCCGACCAAGAATAAAGCCCAAGCTGAAACCGTAAGGCTCCCGGAGACGACAACACCGGTACAAGCACCACCACCACCACCGGGGCCGAGGCGATCGACACGGACGACCAGACCGCCCGACCGACTCGTGGCGTCGATCTAAATCAATATATGGACTTTTCACAAGAACATTTTGCTTTTCTCCCGATACCTTCTGTAAATAGTTGAAACAGGACAAAATTGTACATACTGTCTTGCCATATGAATGTTTTCCTCCCAGGACCAGCCCTGTAAACCCTTACCACCATGCGAAGCATCACCCCGCCGGGTTCATTTTTGACAAGGGATGAATGTGGTAGTATGTATTAGGGGTCATGTGGGACTGGAAGCCCTAATGTCATTGGCTGACAGATCCCGGGTCCTGGTTGGCCGTTGACCTCTAGCTCCGCCCTGAAGGCGGAGTATAAGAAGCCGGAGTCCTCCCCCGCAGGCCATTCTACTATCGAGCTGCGGGGGAACAGACACGCTTAATAAAGCCTCATCGACTTCACTCTATTCGTCTCACGGAGTCTTTGTGCGCTACAACCTTGTACTGTGCAATCCGATTGACCATGTTGGATATGCGGGGAAGAGGGTACGCATCTAGCTGCGTTTACCTGTTGATGGTCTGACTGTAGTCTACGACCATCCTTTGCTTCTCCCCTGTCTTCACTACTACCACCTGGGCTCTCCAGGGACTATTGCTGGCCTGGATTATGCCTTCCTTCAGCAGCCGCTGGACTTCGGACCTGATAAACGTCCGGTCCTGGGTGCTGTACCGTCTGTTCCTAGTGGCGACGGGTTTGCAATCCGGGGTGAGGTTCGCAAACAGGGAGGGCGGTTCGACCTTGAGTGTCGCGAGGCCGCAGATAGTCAGTGGGGGTATCGGGCCGCCAAATTTGAATGTTAAGCTCTGGAGGTTGCATTGGAAGTCCAGCCCCAGGAGGGTGGGAGCGCAGAGGTGGGGGAGGACATACAGCTGGTAATTTTTGAACTCTCTCCCCTGCACCGTTAGGTTTGCGATGCAGAACCCTTTGATTTCAACGGAGTGGGACCCCGCCGCCAGGAACATTTTTTGGGTGCTTGGCCGAATTACAAGGGAACAGCGTCTTACCGTGTCCGGGTGAATAAAACTCTCCGTGCTCCCCGAGTCGACCAAACACGGCGTTTCGTGGCCGTTCACCAGCACCTTTGTCGTTGTCGTCTGGAGCGTCCGGGGCCGCGACTGGTCGAGGGTCACTGATGCCAAGCGTGGTTGGTGTATCAGATCCTTGTCTTCAGGCAATGTGGAGCCGTCCACGCCGGGGTCCTTGCCTGTCAGCCAAGATGGCGGCGTCCATGGATCGTACGCGGTCGGGGGTGGACAAAATGGCCGCTCCCATGAGTTACACGTGGCCGGGGGTGGACAAAATGGCCGCTCCCATGGGTCGCACGTGGCCGGGGGTGGACAAAATGGCCACTCCCATGGGTCGCACGCGGCCGGGGGTGGACAAAATGGCCACTCCCATGGATCGCACGCGGCCTGTGGGTAGGAAGATGGCGGCGCCAGTCCCCCCCTCATGGTGTCCGGGGTCCAAAATGGCAGTGCCCGTTGGCCGCCCGTGGGTCGCTGGGGGGGGGTAGAGCCCATGGTCTCATTTGTTCCCCGGAGATAGCGGCGACCCCACGGGACTGGCACACCGCTGCATAGTGCCCCTTTTTACCGCAGCTTTTGCAGGTGGCCGAGCGGGCCGGGCAGGGCTGGCGGGGGTATTTTGACTGCCCGCAAAAGTAGCAGCGGGGGCCCCCCGGGTGGTCTGGGATTCTGGCTGCGCACGCTTGCGGAGGGGTTGGGGTTGCCGGGGGGTCGGTCGCGGCGGGGGTCCATGGAGCCCAAGGGGCTGCAGCGCGGTCGGGGGCATAGGCGCGGGTGTTTTGGGAGGCCACGTCGAGGGAGGCTGCAAGGGCCCGTACCTCTGTGAGTCCGAGAGAGTCTTTCCCAAAAAGTCTCTGGCGAATTTGCGACGATGCCAAACCTGCTACGTAAGCGTCTCTGATCAGGAGGTCCGTATGTTCGTTCGCCGTAACCGCTGGGCAGTTGCAGTTTCGTCCCAGGATCGTTAGAGTGTTGAAGAAATCGTCTAGCGATTCCCCGGGGATTTGTCGTCTCGTCGCGAGCTGGTAGCGTGCGTAGACCTGGTTGACGGGCTTAATGTAGATCTCCTTCAGCAAGTTGATCGCCTCTGGGAATTCTTCCGCGCCCTCGATGGGTGAGTAGATTTCGGGACTCACCCTGGAATGCAGGACCTGCATCTTCTGGTCTTCTGTTGGTCTGCCGGGGGCCGTTCGGAGATACCCCTCAAAGCACGCCAGCCAGTGTTTAAACGCGGATGTTGCGTTTGCTGCGTGGGGGCTGATTCGCAGGCACTCCGGGGTGATCCGGAGCTCCATATTCCTTTTTAAGTCTGCTCAATAAATTGTAGCACCATCGATCACACACGAGGCGAGACGTAAAGAACTTCAATCGAGGCTTTATTGAGCAGACTTGTTCAGACACATTCCCCAGCAGCTCAGTCACAGAATGCAGCTGCGGGGATTAAACCCAGGTTCTTATACCCCGCCTACCTGGGTGGAGCCCAGTAGGTGGAGGATCCAATCGGGATCCAGCATCTGTCCTCCAATAGCTCCTCGGCATTCCTGGTGTACCGTATTACCCCTAATACATACCACCACACCATGGTGACCACATAGGCCCCCATGTCTGACCTCTCCAGCCCCTCCGGGAGGCCCAGAATCTGCAAATCCGTCCGCCTCGACCGATTCTCCATCTCCTCGAACCGTTCCTGCCATTTCTTGTGGAGCACCTCGTGCGCCTCCACCTTTACTGCAAGACCTAAGATCTCGTCCTTGTTCTCGGAGACCTTTTGTTGGACCTCGCGGATCACCACCCCCTGGGCCGTCTGGGTCTCCAGCAGCTTGTCGACAGAAGCCTTCATCGGCTCCAGCAGGTCCGCTTTAATCTCTCTAAAGCAGCGCTGGACAACCTCCTGCTGCTCCTGCGCCCCTGCATCCATGCTGCCTGGTCTCCGCCCGCCGCCATTTTGCTCTTCTTCCCTCGCACCTTCTTTGGGTTCACCACCAATTTTTTAGTCGCCGCGCTCCTGGTCCAAGCCATACACTGTCGGGGAACTATTGCAATCTCCTTCCCACACCGGGAAACGTTGAAAAAATTCCGTTGGGGGCCCTGAAAAGAGCCCAAAAGTCCGTTTTTAGCAGGAGCTGCTGAATGTGCGACTTAGCTCCGCATAGCCGCAGCCGGAAGTCCTGGTAGGGTATTATGTGCTAGCTCAACAACAGCAGCTCTGTACAATTGGCAGTATTGTTTTTAGCACTTAAGTAGGCATCTGTTTGTGGGAGGGGGAAACTGGGGGGGGGTACATATACATTTGGGCACCGGGGAAACAATTAGAGAACAATTACAGAGGGCAATACGCGAATGGATCTGGTGTTGGTGTTGTCGCTTGCTTCTCCCGGATGGTTTTTGCTGCCGTTGTCGTCTCGCGATCACCTCCGCTTCAGCCGTTCGTCCCGTCTTTCGCCCGGATTTTCCTTGTTCTCTGCTCCTGAAGATGCCAAGTTTGTTCTTGTTTCCCATGGCCTCCTTCCGGCTGTCATTCCCTTGCCTCCCCCCCACCTCACTGGTTCCCCTCTATTGTTCCCTGTCTCCTCCCTCTTCCATCCCCTCCCCTTCTCCTGTGATTCGCCTTTCTTTTCTCTTAGGTTTAGCAGCTATCCCCCCCCCCCCCCCTCTGCACCGCACCCCCCCCCCGCCCCCTTCCGCCGGTCTATCCCTCCCTCCCCCGCCTCGGCTACTTTCCTCTGATTCTTGGCTACCCGGCTATTCTTCTGCTTGTTCGTTGGCCGCAAACAGGTCCCGGAACAATTGGGTGAATGGCTCCCACGTTCCGTGGAAGCCGTCGTCTGACCCTCGGATGGCGAATTTGATTTTCTCCATTTGGAGAGATTCTGAGAGGTTGGACAGCCAGTCTGCAGCTTTGGGTGGTGCTGCTGACCGCCAGCTGAACAGGATTCTATGGCGGGCGATCAGGGAGGCAAAGGCAAGGGCGCAGATATCTGAGACTTAATCATGTCAGGGAATACTGGTCTGGATTTTATGTTAACAATTACAGTGACGCAATCAACATTCATCTTTATCAAGGCATAACTCAGTCACCAACCTCTGGTATCTGGACAGGCACAGTCAAACATAGAAATAAGGAAGTTGCTCCACAGGTTTTGCCACACCAGTACCTTGAAATAGATATGGCATTAAACACGTGAAGGGCATGAATTTGCGATATGTACCCACAATATACACCACAAAAAGTTGGTACTTGTGCGTCCAGGTTCAAGTAAGTTTTAAGCAGTGTGATAAGTCTTAATTACGGCCAATCAAAGTCTCTGGGATTGAAAATTTACTTTTACAAGTTTGGAGTCCCATTCCTTTAGATTTCAATTGTTGGAATTTTAAAAAAATGTAATTTGTTTTCTTTTGATCTCTTTTATCTCTCCCTCTTAATCCCATCTTTCTTTTCCTTCTATTGCTCTTTCTGTATATGACTTTAGGTCGAATTGATTATTCTAATTGACACTTTCTGCTTTCAACTTCACATGCCTCAGTGAGGATTCTTCAATCTAATTGGGTGAAGAGACACGTTCTTGAGCCATGCTGCTGCTGGCCCTGTTCACACATGGCACAACTCTCAGGTACAGAGTGTCATGCGGAAAATGATCTTGCAGTATTGTAATTCGCCACGCAAAAAGATCATGGGAAGTCTGTGGGGAGATGTAAGCGTTAATGAAAAACAAATGCCATTCCTTTGCCAGTGACTGCAAAATCTGGGCCAGTAGGATAGGTCATCAGAAGTTGATCAAAATGGCATATATGCAAGTGTGACTTAAAGAAGGCGAGAGATAGCTATGCCACAGTGTTCAGTTGCCTAGAACAGAATGCGCTGGGTACTACAAACCTGTGGCTAGGCTGCAGGCCATAGTTTTCATGATCAAAGCGATGACTCATGGCCCTTTCAACAAACCAGGTAGCAAAAAACAAAGGTATATAGGTATTAATGCGGCTGTTAAACCATATATCTCCGGGTAATCCTCTGTCTGCCACACGGTGCACTACCCAAGCACCACTTCTTGTACTCAGAAATACCTACAGGACATTTCAAAAACACAAGTACAGTCGGTTTTAAAATCTTCCCCATGTGCATGCACAGGTAAATGCTAACACTGTATTTTACTTTCCCCCAAAGGGGAACTAAATATGTACAGTTGGTTCTAGTAGCTCCTATTGGTATATTGGAAAGGACATAAACATAAAGAGGGGACAAGAAGCCTTGTAACATGGGTAAAATATCATGAGCATCAAAGTGAATTTGAAAGTGCTGTTTTTAAATGAACTGAGAGATAGCTTTTGTTTTACACATGATGGACATAGAGCGGTGCAGAAATTGGGTCGCAAACTGTCCTTTCCATCAAACCTGCTGCCCATTGCTATCAGCCTCTGCTTTTATTTCAGGTTTCTAGGTTTTGCAGCTTTCTGTTTTTATTTTTATATTTTTCCCATGGTGCGGGGGACCATCAAGCTCAATTAGAGATTGGGACATCCTTTCAAAATGGCAGCCCAATCTCTGAGGGGCCGGTCTGGCAAGCAAGTTCAGCTCCCCAGTGATGGCAGAAATTCTGGGTGCGATTTTACTAAAAGGGAACAAAGTCTCAGAGCAAGCGTGTTTAGCCGCAGGTTTCCCGGCCCTCACAGCGCCGAGTACCACAAGGTTATAAAACAACACTCTCGTTAGACAAAGGGCCTCAGCGGGGAATGTGCAGCCAAGACTGCACATATCCCTGTTTTGTACACTGAGGAGCTCCGCTCATCGGAACTCTTCAGTGTGGTAAGAGAATGGGGCGCCATTTTTAAATGTCGTCCCGATCTCCGAGGCCCCCGATGTGGCTCCCGACTCTCCCCGAGCCCCCACACACTATGGGAGGGACCCCAGGCCACCCCAACCTCCCCCAACACCCGCGCAGTGCAGGGCATCCCTAGTTTGATCGCCAACTTGGCACCCTGACAATGCTAACCCGCCACCCTGGCAGTGCCCCTGCCAACTGACAGTGCCATTTGGACTCCCTGCCAGTGTCAGGCTGGAGCCCAGGTGGCACCGCCAGTGTGCCAGGCTGGCACTGCCAGAGTGCCCGGGTGGCACTAGCTGTGCCAGGGTGCCACCCTTCCCAAAGGGCATGCACCAGGGGGCCTCCGATCCCCTGCGAGACCCCAATGAGCACCGTTCCATCTGGTCCCTGTTTGTGGAGACCACTACTGAACAGCACTCTTTCCTTTCCTAATCTTTAAGCCTGACCAATTCATACTAATCTTTACTTTCCTGCACTGCACAGTATCTTTAAGATTGACGTCTTACATCGCATTACGTATCCTCAAAGGACTGCTTCTTGCTTGTCCCATGTTATGCACATTCCCAATTGTCACACAGCCATGTAATCGTACAGCTCAGAGGGAACATTTGTTTCAAGGGTTGAACTCTGGCGAGACATTATATAAATTAGCCTTGTGATCAGATTGAAGTATTCAGGATTTTGAGAGGAATCAGCGGGGTTGGACTGAGAGATTTCACTCTGCTGCTGCAAGAGTTTTGGACAAGAGGGTATAATCCTAAAATTAGAGCCAGACCATGCATGAGTGGCATGAGGAGACACTTCTTCATGCAGAGGGTGGCAGAAGTGGGTGGTGGAACTCTCCCACACAAAACAAAAAGGAGATGTGAGCTCAATTAGAAATTCAAAAATCAGAGATTGATATCGTTTTGCTAGATAAGGGTCAAAAAAGGATGGAGAGACAAGGCAGCTGGCGGAGTTAACAGAACAGCAGCTACGATGGCAACTGAATGGAGGGGGGGGGGGGGGTGGAGTGGGGGGGGGGGGGAGGGGGGACAGGCACTGAATGATGCACCAACAAATATGCTATTTGTTGTCACATTCTAGATATCATTCTTTACCCTGCAACCTGTGCCATGTGACAAGACGTGGGGCGAGGGAAGATGTGCCGCAAAAGCTGGTTATAACCAATAGGGTTTGGAAGAGCACTAGGTGACAGACAGGTAAAGTTTCAGTGTAAGTTGGTCGATTCTTTTACATTAGTAACTATTTTCAACAATTCTGAAAGGTGAGACGCCTTATTTTGTGGTGGCCCTTACCTGTTTAGCATGTCGACTGATTTCAACTGCAAGGTCACCCCCAGAGTTTCCAATTCCAATTACTACCACTCTCTTTCCTTCAAATGGCAGGGGTCCTTTATATTCCTTACTGTGCAGGTATTGACCCTTGAACTTTTCTATGCCTAGTTAAAGGTAAGAGAGACAACAAGAGGAATGTTACATGCTCAACACACAATTCTGTCTGGTGATAAAAAGCTTGATACACGGGATCACGTGATGCAGGTGTCGGAATAGCGGTGTCTCCATGGGCCCTGCCGCTACTCGTCCTTTAACCCTCTCATTTATCTTGTTCACACAGCACATGCTACCTAATCCGGGAATAAAAACTCCATAGTATTTCTCAAGACGTGTTCTTGGCTAGATGGTATTGAGAAAATGCTGAGGAATCCGAAAAGAAATCGCAGTCGGGTGCAACTGGGGTGGAGCTGTCTCCTTCAATATGTCAACCCGATCCTCGACTCTTGACTCGGCTCTTTCGAAGGCATTGCAGATGATGACTGCAAACATCATTAAAGTCATTGACGTTGACACGGAATATTAGTGCTCACAAGACTGAGTTGCAGAATGCAAATAAGAGGCTAAATGAAACGGAGGACAGAATCCTGATTGTTGCAAATACAACTTGCTCAGCAGAAGCCTGTTTGCAATCCTTGGAAAACCAGCTTCGCGGTATGTCTGAAAACCTGGAGAACTGAGGCCAGAAGAAACATTTTCAGGTCATCAGTTTGCCGGAAGGAGTGGAGGGTAAGCTCCCTATTAAATTTGAGAGCTGGTTGCCACGTTTTCTTAAGCTGGGTGCATTAAGTTGAAAAGGACACACAGTTCAACATCCCGTCTCATAACTAGCCATTTTCAAAACTTCAGAGATCGGCAGAGAGATATGGAGGTGGTGAGCCGTGGTAGCCCCTGGCTCTATGAGGGGTCAAGAGTCTCTTTTTTTCCAAGACTTCTGGCAGCGACACAGCAGACGCCCAGAGACTTCAATGAAGTAGGAAAGCAACTCAAGGCTGTTGGGGTGAATTATGCCCTGCTTTATCTCGCAACATTGAGGGTGGTATCCCACAATTCCACAAAGACATTCGTCAATCTGCCTAAGGCCTTGGGCTATGTGAACTCCATGGAAGGCAATAACTTGTAGTCACATTCTGCAGCTCACTGTAGAATCCGGACATTATCCCTGTTATAATCCTTCTTGCCTGATCGTACGTTATTATTTGTCACTTTAGCAGGAATATGTTACCAGTTGAGCACTATACTGAAGGTTTTATCATTAAGAAGAATCTCAGGGACTTCCATTTATTTTAAGTGGAAATTCTCCTTCACGTCCTCCTTCTAGTTAAGGGGTGCGCTGTGTGGGTGGTATGGGTAGCCTGGTTGCGAGATAGTCAACCGACTCTTCTTCTTATCAGTACTTTATGAGGGTAATCTATGCTTTAAGGTCCCTTACTTTAATCATGATAAATATGAGTAGCCCCATTGCCGGGAGGCGGGTGAGTGGTTTAGGTCTTCATGGATGGGGTTAAATGTAGGAGGAATTTGGCACCAATCCTCATTCTGGTTTAACTTTTCTCCTCTCTTCTGAGAAGTCTGTCTCCTGAGTATAACAAAGGGAAGGAACTGTTGAAGGGATAGTCCTACAAGCCCTCACACGTGTTGAGGAATGAGCCCTTAGAATTAGTGCCATCGTGAATTTTTTGTTTGTTTTTCATTTTGGGGTGAAAGAATTGTTAATTGGACCCTGCAATGGTACAGGCAGGTCTCCTATCCGAGAAAAAGACGTTATTGTATCTGTGATGTTGTTGGCAGGATTGGAAATTGGGGAGGTATGTTTCGGACACGCCCGAATGTGGCCTGAAAATCTTGTCCTATATTTTCTCCGGCTGATTGAGCAATGGCGGTAGCTAGATTAATAATTTGATCCTGGAATGTATGGGGAATACATCATCCTATTAAGAGAAAAACTATTTTGTCTTTCTTGAAAAGAAGAAGGTTGACATAGCGTTGTTGCAGGAAACTTATTTAGATGACAAGGAAAAGAGTTGAGGTGGGACTGACCTGGGCCAGTTCTCTTGCCTCATTCTCAACCAGTAGTTGTGGCTTAACAGTATTAGTCACAGAAGCACAAAATACTACAGTGCAGAAGAGACCCTTCAGCCCATCGGGTCTGCACCAACACATGAAAGGCCCTGACCTTCCATTTAATCCCACTTGCCAGCACTTGGCCCATAGCTTGAACAGAATAAAAATGTCAATAAAAATGTTTCTTTCAACAGAGAGAATTGTATGATGGGCAAGGGCGGAGCAGGGGCGATATGTGAAAGTCAAGGGCCTTTTATATGGGGAATCTGTCTTGATAATGAATATGTACGATCTTCTTAAACATTCACCTGACGTTACTATAGTCTTCCTGGTCATGGACTTTGCTGACCTGGCGTTGGCTAATTCACTTATAGGGTACAACTTCAATTGTCACCTTAACCCCTTGATGGACAAACTTCCAGTAGCCAGAGCCCCCTTCCCCACCCAACCCAACAGGCAAGCGTCGGTTTGCAAAGAGATGGGGTACTTAGATGTGTGGAGAACTCTTCAACCTCGGTGTCATAATATACACCAGTATATCATGGTGCAGGTGCACACACTGATGGACACACAGTGGGACCAATCAACACACACAACACCGCAGCCAATCACCAGTTAGAGCACACACACTATAAAGACAGGGGGCATCAGAGTTCCCGCTCATTCGAGCTGCAGCTTCCTAGTAGGACAGAGCTCACAGCCTGCAGCACAGATCTTCACCATGTGCTGAGTGCATCGACTGGTTAGGACAAGGCATGTTAGACATTTTAGTTGCTGTGATATGAAGAGTCTAAAGTGCTGTTCCTTTTTCACAAACACACATTTATTTCCTTCCGACAGCCTTTGCACAAATCTCACTATACATCGCCTGACAGAGGCTACCTGAAGCCACTTTACATATCAGTGTCAATTAATGGATACTTAACATAAATGAGACAACTAATTGCAATGTCTCTTAACCCATTACTTAACAGTCTCCCCTTCCTTGGAGAAAAAAAATAATTCGGTGAAAACAAAATTTCAAGAAACTCAAAAACACACACATGATTTCCCGCCCCCTTTTTTGGGGGGACGAGAAAGAAAAAAAAAAGTCACAGAAACAAGCGCCCTTCATTAACAATATCCAAAAGTTTCTGTGAACTCGCCCCTCTTTTTGTAAAACAGCCTGACAGTTGATAGCTCCTGTCGACTCATTTAATTTTTGTTACTTCCCCTCTGTGCAACATCTGCTTCAAACTTATGATGTCTATCCGTAACCTCTTTTCATTGACACTTTTTGTAGAGTGCACATTTTCCCACAGGCATTTATTGTCAATGTGACAGTCAATAGGTATATCACCCAATTCCCCAATCCCAAAATTTCTGTCAATATCATACTTATATAAAAGGCCATATCCACCGCCTCTACAAGGCTTAACGTCTCAGCAGCCAAAGTGCTTTTTACCACTCTCCTTATTTTCTTTGCTTCCCACACAAGTGGGCAACATTTACCATTGTTCCCCAAAAAGAAAATTATAAAACCTCATGTGCTTGAAATCCCATCACACAAATTTGCGTAGGACACATCACTATAAACTATGAGTTTCAAGTGCCTAAGGTCACCTAAAACCAGGAACTTCAAAACACACTCCTGCATTTTTAGTTTGGCCAACGCTTTATTTGCTCTTATTATATCTTCCACTTTGGGATCATTCATTTTTGTACTCAACTCTAAGACATCAAAACTCATGTCCGGTCTAGTCTGTCTACCTAACCAGTTCAGTTGCCCAATTAAACTTCGCAGTTGCTCTGTTTCTATCTTTGAAACCATTGCGTCTTTTTGTGAAACTCGGCCACGACTAATTGCTATTGGGCTGATGCTTTCCAAATAAGATTGCTGACGTAAAGTTGCCCCTAACTTAGTCTGTCCAATTTCCAGTCCAATATATTTAAATGCACCGGAAGCCTGACTTCCAACCCTGAATTCTTTCTTCAAACCAGAGATTACAATAGCTTCAAAATCACTAGTCCCACCCCACAAAAAATCACCGACATGCATCATAAAGATGCCAGAAAGATTTCCTTTATAGTGCCAGTAAAACATTGCAGGATCTGCTTTCAACTGACAACAGCCTAACTTTAACAAAACTGACCTTACCGAAAAATACTAGACTCTAGATGCATCATTTAATCCATATACACATTTGTTCAACTTCCAGAGTACCCCTTCTGTGTTAGCTGCTTCTTTAGAAGGACGGAGAAAAATGTCTCTCTGGAGCTGATGCCCCTGCAAAAAGGCAGCTTTTATATCTATAGATTTGCATTCCCATGCCTTTGTGGCTAATAGAGCCAAGAAGATCTTTAAAATAACCTTTCCTGCTGTAGGTGAATCTACCCTTAAATCCTGATCTTCTAAGTTTTCTTCAAATCCCCTTGCCACAAGCCTGGCCTTTGCCTTATAAGTTCCATCCGGAAGAACCTTTTCCATGCAAATCCATCTGTGGGATAGAGATCTTTGTCCCCTATCCGGTACTTCCGTGTATACCCCAAATTCACTCCAACTATGCAATTCTTTCTGTTTAGCTTCTTTGATAACTTTTTCATATAATTTATTTAAGCCACCAAAATCTCACGTGCATGTGGGCTTCTACGCCTATTAGTATTCATAGTCTTACTCATGTTCCAAGATCTTGATAAACTATGTCCCCTCTCCCGCCTGGTATCTCGTTCTGTACTGCTACTGCTTGATCTTTCCCTTCTGCTGTGGGATGTCCTTTCAATAGTTCTCGACCTTTTCCTGCGGACCTGTTCACTATCCGATGTACTATCTGAACTGGCACTGCGTTTCTGTGCCCTCTATTTTTGAACTTAGTTTTCCCAATCCATTGTCTTGACACCTTCCCCTGAATGCTGTACATTCAACCAATGTTTATACTTTCCAGTGGCCTTCCCTGCTCAACTAATAACAGTTGCATCCTTCCATTGACTAGACTCTTCAGGCAAGTATGTCACTTTTGTACCAACTTTTGGTAGTTGCCCTTTCGGAAAAATGGCCTGTTCTAATTCATCAGAAGTGTTGTGTTCCTCCACAGAAACCCTGTCTATATCAGTTAATTGGTCCTCATAGTTCTGTTACACATGCATACCAGATGACTCTGGTTCCTCGTCATGTCTGTCTGCTCTGTCTAAATTTGAAAATGTGTCATCTGTACCATTATCCTTGATGAGTGTACCCTAACAGTTTGATTACCATGTTGCAAAATAATTGTTTTGCCATCTATGCCTATGATCTTCCCTGGGCCTTTCCATTCATTAGAATTGTCTCTCTTATAGTATACCATGCCTCCTTGTTGAAAAAGGGCATCTGATGGCCGTACGTTATGTCTTAAAGCTCTGCGAATTCTTTCAGAAACTTCTGCTTCCAAAAAAGCTTTTCTACTGCTATGTAATGCATTTAAATGTTCAGCAAAACCAGAGCTAATTGTAGTCCCCTCCCAAACTGGAGGCTGGTCATCCAGAATGGACGGAATTCTAGGATTTCTACCAAACGCTAATTGATAAGGACTATAGCCCCCAACCATCTACAATGAATTCTTTGCATGTACTGCCCATGCTAAAGCTGAATTTAGCCTGCAATTTGGTCGATCTGCCAAAATTTTCCGAAGCATGTCATCGATGACAGCATGATTTCTTTCACAGCCACCATTACTAAATGGGCTTTCTGCAGCCGTATTCATAACTCTGATATTCATGTTTTCACACATATCCCCAAACTCATCATTATCAAATTCTCCCCCATTGTCCATAAGGAATTTTGCCGGTGGACCCATTCCTGTCCCTATCCATTTTTCCACGATTTGATCCAGAATTACTCTCTTTTCTTTACTTCGTACAATCGTTGATTGACTAAATCTGGTTGCTAAATCTACAAAATGCAAAATAAATATATTATTTGCTTTATCCCATATCATAAGGTCCTTGGCCACAATGTCGTTAAAATCCCTGGCCAAAGGTAAGGTTACTATCGGTCGTGCTGGTGTCCTTCCTACAAACTTCACAGCGGTCACTAACCTGTTCTATCAGTTTAGTATAGTCATTATCCCTTACCCCTGCATCCTTTAATAAATTTTTCAGCCTCCGAGGAGACGGATGTGCAAATTGCCTATGCAGTTTTAATACCACAAGCTTTTTATCAGCTAAAGTCCCATTTTCAACTGCCATTAACACATCCTTAACCACTCGACTTGAAATATTATTTGTCAGTAATGGAATACAATAGTGTCCCAACTTTGTAAATTGTAAGTCCACCGTCTTTCCAAAAACTGTTGCCTTACCCTGTTCCATATCCAGTTTAATGTGTGCTTTCTTCATCGACGGTCTGCTCAGAAGCAAAGGTATCTCACTTGATATAACATCCATGCTAATGAAATGATTCACTCCGGCAATATTGCAAGGGATCACCACTCTTTTCAGCGACTTCAGAGTATTATCATCCCCAAACCTGAAACTTGTGGAACTTTCAAATTCCTTAACCTTGTTACGATTTTCAGCATTCAAAGAGTCCAGGTAACATGTTAACCAGTCAATTCCACACACAGTAGATGTGCAGCCACTGTCCAATACAGCACAATTGAAGCATTCTGCAACCAACACCCTCATTACCGGCGTAAAATTGCTTGTCAATAGGACAATGCCTTCTTTCTGGTCACTATCTTTTTCCTCTTCTGACTCTTCCGTGTCATGTGTCGCTTCAAACACTCTATCATAATGAGTTGGATAGTTGAAAGCATAAGACACCAGCCACTGTCGGTATATAGCATTGATCCAGACGATGAGTGGTGTGCCACCCTGACGGCCAACCGGTCCCAAATACGATTCCGCCTGGACACTGGTGCCTCTGCCAATCCTATTGCGCGGTCTGACCTCCAAAGCCTTTGTGTCAAACCAGCCATCCTTCCATCAGCCTGCTAGCTATTGGATTATAATGGCAATGCCATTGATGCCAGCGGCTCGTGCCAACTTGAAGTGACGCACAGGTCACGCAAAGCCATCCTTCCTTTTGAAATCGTGGGCTTCTCGAAAGCCTCCCTGCTTGGCGCGCAGGCATGCAAGCTGCTGAACCTAGTTCAGAGAGTTCACTCTCTCTCCTGATGACACGTCTGCCTTTCAGGACACCGACTTCAGGGCGCAACTCGACGCCATCATCAACCAGCACTGCGACGTCTTCGAAGGTATGGGCACGCTCCCTTACACCTACAAGATCTTATTGAAACCGAATGCCACGCCTGTGGTGCACGCACCTCGCAGGGTCCCAGCACCCCTCAAGGACCGCTTCAAGCAGCAGCTGCAGGACCTCCAGGACCAAGGAGTGATTTCCAAAGTCACAGAACCGACCGACTGGGTCAGTTCCATGGTATGTGTAAAAAAGCCTTCCGGCAAATTGAGAATTTGCATTGATTCCCAAGGATCTAAATCGCAATATCATGAAGGAGCATTATCCAATTCCCAAGCGCGAAGAGATCACATGCGAGATGGCTCGCGCCAAGCTCTTCACCAAACTCGACGCCTCAAAAGGATTCTGGCAAATCCAGCTCGACAAATCCAGCAGGAAACTGCGCACATTTAATACCCCTTTGGCAGATATTGTTACAACAGGATGCCGTTTGGGATCATAACTGCTTCAGAAGTGTTCCATTGGATTATGGAACAAATGATGGAAGGCATTGAAGGTGTTCGCGTCTATGTCGCCGACATAATCATTTGGTCCACCACCCCGCAGGAGCATGTTAGTCGCCTCCAGCGCGTATTCAAACGTATACGTGAGCATGGCCTCCGCCTCAACAGGGCCAAATGCTCTTTTGGTCAGACGGAACTCAAGTTCCTCGGGGACCACATCTCCCAGTTGGGTGTGCGGCCGGATGCGGACAAGGTAGCTGCTATCACAGCTATGAAAACGCCAGAGGACAAGAAGGCGGTCCTTCGATTTCTGGGCATGGTCAATTTTTTAGGGAAATTCATCCCTAACCTCACCTCTCATACCACGGCTCTCAGGAACCTGGTCAGGAAGACGACAGACTTCCAATGGCTCCCTGCCCACGAGCGGGAATGGAGAGAACTCAAAACAAAATAGACCACGGCCCCGGTCTTAGCTTTCTTTGATCCAGCAAAGGAGACCAAAACTTTGACCGATGCCAGCCAATCCGGCATTGGGGCAGTGCTCCTGCAACGTGATGAGGCCTCATCATGGGCCCCCGTTGCATATGCGTCACGTGCCATGACCCCCACGGAGCAGCGCTACGCGCAGATAGAAAAGGAGTGCCTGGGCCTTCTGACCGGTGTGGTTAAGTTTCACGATTATGTATACGGACTTCCTCAATTCACCGTCGAGACCGACCATCGCCCGCTGGTCAATATAATACAGAAAGACTTGAACGACATGACGCCTCGCCTCCAGCGTATTCTTCTCAAGCTCCGGCGATACGGCTTCCAGCTGGTATACACCCCAGGCAAAGATCTCATCATTGTTGATGTTCTCTCCAGGGCAGTCAGCACTCCATGTGACCCAGCGGGATTCGTCTGCCAGGTTGACGCCCATGTGGCCTTCACTGCCTCCAATCTACCTGCCACGCATGAACGCCTCGTCCAAATTCACTGCGAGATGGCGGCTGACCCCTTGCTACAGCGTGTCATGCACCACCTAACAGATGGGTGGCTCAAGGGCCAATGCCCTCAATTCTATAATGTCAGAGATGATCTGGCGGTAGTAGACGGGGTTCTTCTGAAACTGGACCGCATTGTCATCCCGCCTAGCATGCGCCAGCTTGTCCTGGAACAGCTACACGAGGGCCACCTTGGCGTGGAAAGGTGCCGCCGACGGGCCCGAGAGACAGTGTACTGGCCCGGCATTAATGATGACATAGCCAACACAGTGCTCAACTGCCCCACTTGTCAGCACTTCCAGCCGGCCCAACCACGTGAGACCCTGCAGCCCCATGGGTTGGTCACGTCACCATGGACCAAGGTGGGCATCGACCTGTTCCACGCGCTGGGTAGAGACTATGTCCTGATCGTGGACTACTTTTCAAATTACCAGGTGATACGGTTGCACAATATCACATCATCTGCAGTCATCCGTGCCTGTAAGGATACCTTTGCTCGACACAACATCTCACTCACGGTTATGTCGGACAATGGCCCCTGCTTCTCACCATACACTATTTATTGCCGCACATGTACATTCTTTTATAAAAGGGGGATGTCACAATATACACCAGTATATCATGGTGCAGACACACACACTGATGGACACACAGTGGGACCAATCAACACACACAACACCGCAGTCAATCACCAGTTAGAGCACATGCACCATAAAGACAGGGGGCATCAGAGTTCCCGCTCATTCGAGCTGCAGCTTCCTAGTAGGACAGAGCTCACAGCCTGCAGCACAGATCTTCACCATGTGCTGAGTGCATCGACTGGTTAGGACAAGGCATAGGTCTTTAGTTCAATCTAATATCGTGTTAACCCACAGTGAAAGTATGTTAACCAGTTTCTGTCTTAATAAAATAGTGTTGCACTATTTCAAGTGTTGGTGACCTGTATGTGTTCCACGGATCCAGAGCACCCAACACAACACTCGGGATAAGAAATTTCCTTTTTTGACCTGTTCCTCAATGTCATACTAGAAGTGACTATTTTTTATGCCAAGAGCAAACACGCCCCCCCCCTCCCCCCCCCTCCTTTTTTGAGATTGGGAAGAAACTGAGTAGATACATGGCCTTTCTGACCAAGGAGAAGGCTGTCTCTAGGGCCATTTCCTCTGTGCTAAATTCCAAGGGTAACAGACTGATCAAAACTGAGGATATCAATAAAACATTTAAGGAGTTTTAAACCAATTTATTTAAATCAGACCAGACTGGGGATGCACTGACACTGATGGAGTGCATCTTCTCTTCTATTTAGCTCCCAGCGATTTCTGAGGAACAATGGTTGGTCCTAACTGCTCCTATTTATAAGGTAGAAGTGACTCTTGCATTGAAGGAGTTTCAATCTGGTAAGACCTCAGGCCCAGATGGTTTTGGAAGAAAGTTTTACAAGAAATTTGAAGACTTGCTGTCAGATCCTTTGATTGGCATGTATAGTCGCTCATTTGAAGCAAGTCTATTGCCATAGATCCATTGAGTGGGTAATATCTCCCTGATCCTGAAGACAGGCAAGAATCCAGGTGACTGTGTATCCTATAGGCCAATTTTTCTCCTGAACGTAGATTTGAAGCTCTTGTCTAAAGTGTGAGCATGGTACCTAATAATAATCTTTATTATTATCACAAGTAGGCTTACATTACCACTGCAATGAAGTGACTGTGAAAAGTCCCGAGTCGCCACACTCCGGCGCTTGTTCGGCTACACAGAGGGAGAATTCACAATGTCCAATTCACCTAACAGCACGTCTTTCAGGACTTGTGGGAGGAAACGGTAGCACCCGGAGGAAACCCACGCAGACATGGGGAGAACGTGCAGACTCCACACAGACAGTGACCCAAGCCGGGAATCGAACCTGGGACCCTGGTGCTGTGAAGCAACAGTGCTAACCATTGTGCTACCGTGCCGCCCCCTGAAGGAAGTTCTCCTATTGATTATGAAAGGCGATTCGACTGGGTTTATAAAAGGATGGAACTAATGTAACAATGTTAGGAGGGGACTGAAGGTTATTCAGGTTTTTCAAAAATAGGCGTTGAATGGGTTAGTGATCTCCTTAGATGTAATGCGGAGAAAGCTTTTCATAGAATCCCTACAGTGCAGAAGGAGGCCATTTGGCCCATTGGGTTTGCACCGACCCTCTGAAAGAGCACCCTACCTAGGCGCAATCCCCCGCCCTATCCCCGTAACCCCACCTAATCTTTGGACACAAAGGGGCAATTTAGCATGGCCAATCCACCTAACCTGCACATCTTTGGACTGTGGGAGGAAACTGGAGCACCCGGAGGAAACCCACGCAGACACGAGGAGAATGTGCAAACTCCACATAGACAATCACCCGAAGTTGGAATTGAATCCGAGCCCCTGGCGCTGTGAGGCAGCAGTGCTAACCATGGTGCCGCCGTGCCACTTTTGACCAGGTAGAGTGGAATTGTTTGTTTTATATGCTGCAGAGGTTTGGGCTTGGAGGGGAGCATGTTATGTGAATACAGGTGCTTAATAAAAGTCTGATGACAGCAGTGCTTAGGGGTGGTTATAGGTCTGAGAGTTTCTGTCTCCAGTGAGGGAATAGACAAGGATCCCCATTATCTCCGTTATTGTTTGCAATTGTCACATAGGCAATTAGACAGGACCTTTGGATTTTGGGTTACACAGTGGAGGGAAGCAGAACAAGATCACTCTTTATGGATGACGTGTTGCTGTTTGAGTCTGAGCCAGACATTTCTGTTCTCGCTGTTATTGGTGTGGTGGATAATTTTAGCCTGTTTTCGGGCTATAAAATTAATTTTATCAAGCCTGAGGCTATGCCATTGGGTGGGCTTCGAGGTGCATTTCAGTGGTCCCCATCAGGGTTTACTTATCTGGGCATGGTGGTTACCCCCTCCTGTATGGGGCCAATTTCCCCCCGTTAATTGCGTCTATTAGGTGGGACCTGCTCCCTTGGTCATTCTTGCCGATTTCATGGTTAGACAGGGTAGCATTGATTAAGATGAATGTGTTGCCTAGATTACTGTATCCTTTACAGATGCTGCCAATCTTGCTTTCTGCTCAGGTCCTAAAGGAAATTAAAGGGCTGTTTAATTCCTTGATATGAAACAAGATAAACCTTGTTTAAATTTTGCTGAACTGTAGCTTCCCAGTTCAAAGTGGGGGCTAGCGGTGCTGAATATTAAAATGCATCAATTAGACTTGCATTTTATGTTTATAAGGGACTGGGTCAGAGAGGACCCTGTGCTGTTGGGTGCTCTGAGGTACAGACGAACCAACACGGTTGCGATTGGTACAACGCAGTTTTATTCCAACTAGTTATTTACACATCTTGGTACTCAGCACGTGGTGACTGTGTGAGTGTCTTGTTAATGAGGTCCTGGCCTTGTCCTGTCTCCAGATGGACTGGCCAGCAGGTGTCGTGTTTCTTGTCTTATACTGTGTCTGCTCTTGTCTGTGATTGGCTGTCGTGTTATGTGTGTTAATTGGTCTGTTGGTCTGTCTATCATGATGTGTGTGTTGTGATGTGTGTTTGAATCTCATGACAGCCCTCCTTTTTTTACAAGATTATGTGCCTACGTGGTTATAAATAATGTGTCCTGAGTGCAGCTAAAGGTGTGTGTGCGTGATATTTACAGCATGTACATGTGGCGTAGCTATATACAAGGGGCGATGTCAGGTGTGACATGCTAACGAGGTTGTACCATAACAAAAGAAGAAGGACGTTGAAATTTGGACCGACCAAACAAGGCCTGGAACGATAAAACAGTGACATGTTACAATACAGTAGTTGCTAAAATGTGACGTGTGAACAGTCTCATAAGTCCAGTCTAGTCGGTGGGCGACGAATTCGGGTTGAACGTCAGGGTGGCACTCCATTCATCGGCCGGATTGATGGTGTTGACCCGGTTCACATCAATGACCGCAACCCGGAAGGCGTCTTGGTCATCTGTGTCGTCGGTTTGGATGTCGTGATGTGGAGGCTGGATGGTCCGCACGTGTCTGCGAGGTTGTCGGAGATGTGGAAGATCCACAGGTTGAGCCGCTCGACAGTAGGCAGTGTAGTGGCCCATCTTGCCACAGCGTAGGCATTGTCGGGTTTTTGCAGGACATTGCCCTTTTAAATGTGCAGCTCCACAGTTGCCGAACGTCATGACGTCATGGCGTTCGTTATGCCACTGCGCATGCGCAGTTCTGTCTTGCGTCGGTGGCACCTGCGCAGCATGTCCCTCAGTGTTGCCGTAGGTTTTGGCGTGCACAAACGCGGGAGGCCTCAAAAAGCGTGTGAAACGGCTGCCCTCGTCCGGGCCGCGAGCCGGGAGAAACTCGATTGCCTGGATGCGTTCGGCCTCGTGGGCGGCCTGGCTTGCCGATTCGATCGCTTGGGACCCCCTCCGTGCCGATTCGGTCGCCTGAAATTGGGCATAGCGGCTGGTCGCATTTTCATGCAGGACACAGGCTTCAACTGCAGATGCTAAGGTCAGGCCTTTAATTTTTAGAAGCTGCTGGCGTAGGCCACTGGAGGCAACGCCAAAAACGATCTGGTCCCGGATCATGGACTCAGAGGTGGTGCCGTAACCGCAGGACTGCGCGAGTATGCGGAGGTGCGTCAGGAAGGACTGAAAGAGCTCATCCTTACCTTGTAGGCGCTGCTGAAAGATATACCTCTCAAAGCTTTCATTGACCTCAACGTTGAAGTGCTGGTCGAGCTTGAGGAGGACCGTGTCATATATAGATTTGTTCTCGCCTTCCGCGAACACCAAGGAGTTGTATACATCGATGGCGTGCTGACCTGCGGTAGTGAGGAGCATGGCAATCTTTGTTTCGTCCGAGGCGTCCTGTTTTTCGTTGGCTCGCATGAACAGTTCGAATCGCTGCTTGAAGAGCTTCCAATTGGTGCCCAGGTTCCCAGCGACTTGCAACGGCTGCGGTTTGTTGTGGGTGTCCATGGCTCAGGATGGCAGATTTGCCGGTAAGTATCGATTCACTCACTGGTACCATGTGGTGTTGGGTGCACTGCGGTACAGACGAACCAACACGGTTGCGATTGGTACAACGCAGTTTTATTCCAACTGTTATTTACACATCTGACTTGGTACTCAGCACGTGGTGAATGTGTGAGTGTCTTGCTAATGAGGTCCTGGCCTTGTCCTGTCTCCAGGTGGACTGGCCAGCAGGTATCGTGTTTCTTGTCTTATACTGTGTCTGCTCTTGTCTGTGATTGGCTGTCGTGTTATGTGTGCTAATTGGTCTGTTGGTCTGTCTATCATGATGTGTGTGTTGTGATGTGTGTTTGAATATCATGACAGACCCCTCCCCCATTTGGCTTGGCATTGAGGCAGACCAGTCAACACACTCCTGATATTTAGAGTGTGGAGGATGGGCTGTCAGCTGGAAGGAAGATCTAAATTAACTTCTGCTTTCTCTCCCATTCAGGGCAACCCAGACATTATGGCCCATAGATTCGATATCTGGCGAGATAGAGGCATTTGTAGGCTTGGAGACACGTTCAGTGTTGCTTCCTTGTCATCTTTTAAGCAGCTATGCCAACAATTTGACTTCCCGAGACACCCCTTTTTAAAATATCTGAAACTTAGAGGCTTTACCCTTAGTAAGAAAACAATAAACAATGGACTTCCAGAGGGGACCATGGAGTGAGGGGTCGCACATTTGGTGGCTCCTGCTCGTGGGGGATATTGCGGATCTTTTCCCCAGTTAACAGCTGGATCTGAGGAGGAAAAAAGGTGCGGGAGAGTGAGTGGAAGAGATTGACCCTTTGGTGTACGGAGCTGAGGGCCAGAAGCGGTCCAAAAAGAGAGAATCAGTCGGTTACAGCTGGTGCGGCGCCTGCGACGCATGTGGGGATGGCGGAGGGGCAGGGAGCGGCCCTGCCGGCTCAGTGGTTGACGGACCAGCTGGTGAGCTTCTTGAACGAGAAGTTCACCCGGCAACAGAAGGAGAGTCTGGAGGATCTGGCCGGGCCGTGGATTTGATCAAGGTGGTGGTCATCCGCGTGGAAACGAAGCTGACGGCCCAGGGTCAGGTGATCCAGAAGATGGAGGAGGTGGCAGGGGAACACGAGGAGCAGTTTGCCTTGATGGCAGCGGAGATGGGGTTGATATGCGATCAGCAGAGGCGGCTCCAGGAGAAGGTTGAAGACCCAGAGAACCGGTCATGCAGGTAGAACATAAGGACCGTGGGCCTGCTGGAGGGAAGTGAAGGAGCCGATACTGGCGCATATGTGGGAAGGATGCTGGAGAAGCTGCTCGGAGAGAGTGCATTTGCACGACCTTTGGAGGTGGATCGAGCGCATAGGGCGCTAATGAGGAAGCCCCAGGGGAACGAGCTGCTGAGGGCGATGGTGGTGCGGCTGCACTTTTTCCTGCACAAGGAGCAAATTATGAAGTGGGCCAGGCAGACGAGGCGCTGCACCTGGGAGGGCAGTGAAATCAGTGTTTACCAAAACCTGGGTCCAGAGTTGGCCAGGAGGAGAGCGAGCTTTAACAAGGTCAGGGCAACCCTCTACAAGAAGGGGGTGAAGTGTGGGCTATTGTACCGGGCACATCTGTGGGTGACCAACGAAGGCTGTGTATTGTACTTTGGTTCGGTGGAGGAGGTGGTAGATTTTGTTAAAAGCAATGGACTGGCAGGAGAATGAGGACTTTGAACTTTGGTGGAGATGCTATGATGATGCTGCTGTTAACTTATGTTTGGGGCTATTTCTTTCATTTTTGGCTTCAGGTTTGTTCTTTGTTAGGGGATGGGGGTTGGTCTCTTTGTTTGGGCTTGGGTAGGGGTTGTTTTTGCTTGCTTGGACTCATATTCGAGCATGGAAGGAGGGAAATCAGTGGGGAGTTGAACCTAGGGCCATGGGCGGGCTGCCAGGCTAGCTGAGCAGGCTAGTTCATGAAGCACAATGGGGAGTGAGTGGAAGGTCAGTGGGGGGATGGGGGAATAATGCTGACAGGGGAAGGGCTTTCAAAGTGTAAGGGGAGGAGGTTCGATGACGGTGGGTGCCCGAGGACGGGCCTGGGGAGGTGTGGGCGATTGAAGGCGGATGTGGCCACGCTACAAGAGACGCACCTGAAGGTGGGGGACCAGATTAGGCTGAGGAAGGGATGGGTTCTGCAAGTATTTCATTCGGAATTGGACTTTAAAACGAAGAGGGTGACGATTTTGGTTAATAAGCAGGTGGCGTTCAAGGTAGGAAATATAGTGGTGGACTCTGGGGGAAGGTACATTTTGTCAGCGGAAAATTGAAGGGCATGATGGATGTCGGTAAACAACTATGCCCCGGACTGGGCCAATTTGGAATCTATGAGGCGGGTGCTGGGGAATATACTGTCATAATATACGTTGGCACATTATGGTGCAATCACATACACACACTGATGGACATGCAGTAGGACCAACCAGCATACATAACAACGCAGCCAATCACCAGTGAGAGCACAAGCACTATAAAGACAGGGGACAGGAAATGGTCCACAGTTAAGCTGGTATTGCTTATACCCACGTTTACAGTATGTTAGCATAGTTGAACAGTTAATAAAATAGCGTTACACCACTTCCAGCATTGTTGGCTTGTTTGAGAACTAGAACACCCAACACGACATGGTACACGGAGTGGCCGCAATCAAGCACTTGTGAGACCTACCTGAAACTTCTCAGCATTCTGGCATCCTACAGCATGGAGAATATCAACCCGCCGCTGCCGCTCCACATCGCTGGCAATCTTGGGGTAAATTGGAAGATATTTAAACAGCGCTTCCAGCTCTTCCTCGAGGCCACGGACAGGGAGAATGCATCGGACACCAGGTAGATAGCCCTTCTTCTCTCCAGGGCTGGGCAACATGCCATCCACATCTTTAACTCCCTGACATTCGCAGACGACGAGGACAAGACCAAGTACAAGACGATGCTCCTCAAATTCGACACGCGCTTCAGTGTTGAAGTCAACGAAAGCTTCGAAAGGTACCTGTTCCAGCAGCGCTTGCAGGGTAAGGACGAGCCTTTCCAATCCTTTTTAACACACCTCCGCATCCTCGTGCAATCCTGTGGATATGGGCCCACCTCCGACTCCATGATACGCGACCAGATTGTTTTTGGGGTCATGTCGGACACACTGCGTCAGCAGCTCCTTAAAGTTAAGCAACTAACCCTAGCGACTGCCATCGAGACCTGTGTCCTGCATGAGAATGCCACCAGCCGGTACTCCTACATACAGGCAGCTGAAACGGCATGGCAAGGGCCCTATGAGGCAGAACGGGTCCAAACGATCGAACACCTCCCGGGCCGCAGTCTGGAGAAGGGCGGCCATTTTGCGCGCTTTCCGAGGCCTCCCTCGCCTGTACGCGCCAAACGAGGGGACGGTAACGGGGAGGAACGCGATGCACAAGCCCGCACCACGCAAGACCGTACCGCGCATGCGCGGTGGCGCAACGAACGCACTGACGTCACAACGTGTGGCAACTATGGCTCTGCCCACTTAAAGCGGCAATGCCCTGCAAAATCGTGACAGTGCCTACGCTGTGGCAGGCTTGGCCACTATGCTGCCTGCTATCAAGCAGCCCAGCCTGCCAACTCGCAACAATTTAACCAGCCTCGCAGGAATGTTCGGGCAATCAAACCCACCTTCACCGAGTCCGATCCTGACTTCATACAGACTAGTGACACTGAGGACAGGGAGCCTTTCCGCATTGCTGTCATAACCAAGAACAGGCTGTCCCCGAATCGAAAGCACCAGCCGCTGTTGGTGCACAGCATTGATCCGGACAACGAGTGGTGTGCCACCCTGACGGTCAACCGATCCCAGATCAGATTCCGTCTGGACACTGGTGCTTCCGCCAATCTCCTCGCATGGTCAGCATTTCAAATCCTGGGGGTCAAACCACCAATTCTTCCATCCAATTGCCAACTGGTCGACTATAATGGTAACGTCATTCCCGCCACCGGGTCATGCCAACTCGAGGTGACGCACAACTCGCGAAATGTCACCCTACCCTTCGAGATCGTGGGCTCCTCAAAGGACTCCCTGCTAGGCGCACAGGCGTGCAAGCTCCTCAACCTCATGCAGCGCGTACATTCCCTCTCTCCAGAGGACACGTTTGACTTCCAAGATGCGGACTTCAAGGCGCAACTAAGTGCCATCAGAAGGCATGGGCACACTTCCCTACACATACAAAATCCTGCTCAGACAGGACCCCACGCCTGTGGTTCATGCACCCGTCAAGGACCGCCTCAAGCAGCAGCTGCAGGACATCCAGGACCAAGGAGTGCTCTCCAGAGTGATGGAACCAACCGACTGCGTCAGTTCCATGGTGTGCGTCACGAAGCCTTCCGGCGAGCTCCGGATCTGTATCGACCCGAAGGATTAAATCGTAAAATCATGCGGGAGCATTACCCTATCCCCAAGCGTGAGGAGATCACGTGCGAGATGGCTCGAGCCAACATATTCACCAAGCTGGATGCATCAAAGGGCTTCTGGCAGATTCAATTGGACATGTCCAGCAGAAAGCTGTGAACTTCCAACACCCCATTTGGCAGGCACTGCTACAATAGAATGCCATTTGGAATCATATCAGCATCTGATGTTCCACCGCATCATGGAGCAGATGATGGAGGGCATTGAGGGTGTGCGCGTCTATGTGGACGACATCATCATCTGGTCCACCACCCCATAGGAGCATATCAGTCACCTCCAACACGTTTTTAAGCGAATACGGGACCAAGGCCTGCGCCTCAACAGAGCCAAATGTTCTTTCGGCCAGACCGAACTCAAGTTTTTAGGAGACCACATCTCCCAGTTGGATGTGCGGCCGAATGCAGACAAGGTAGCAGCCATCACGGCCATGCAGAAGCCGGCGGATAAAAAGACGGTGCTCCGGTTCTTAGGAATGGTCAACTTCCTAGGAAAGTTCATCCCTAACCTCGCTTCCCACACCACGGCGCTCCACAACCTAGTTAGGAAGACGACGGACTTCCAGTGGCTTCCCGCCCACCAGCGTGAATGGGAGGAGCTCAAGGTCAAGCTGACCACTGCCCCGGTATTGGCGTTTTTCGATCCTGCAAGGGAGACGAAAATATCAACGGACGGTAGCCAATCTGGCATAGGGCGGTGCTCCTGCAACGAGATGACGCCTCGTCATGGGCCCCTGTTGCCTATGCGTCACGGGCCATGACACCCACAGAGCAGCGCTATGCGCAAATCAAGGAGTAGTGCCAAGGCCTGTTGACCGGTGTCGACAAGTTCCATGACTAGGTGTATGGCCTTCCCCAGTTCACTGTGGAGACCGACCACCGCCTGCTGGTCGGCATCATCCAAAAAGACCTCAATGACATGACCCCTCGCCTACAACGCATTCTGCTCAAGCCCGGAGATACGATTTCCAGCTCGTGGACACACCGGGTAAGGACCTGATCATAGCCGACGCTCTGTCCAGGGCGGTCACCACTCCATCCGACCCAGAGGGGTTCGTTTGCCAAGTCGACCCCCATGTGGCCTTCACGGCCGCCAATATGCCGGCCACGGATGAACGCCTAACCCACATTCGCCGTGAGACTGCGGATGACCCCCTGCTACAACGTGTGATGCGCCACATGACTGACGGATGGCCCAGGGGACAATGCCCGCGGTTCTATAATATTCGAGACGATCTGGCAGTCGTTGATGGCGTCCTCCTGAAGCTGGACCGCATCGTGATCCCACACAGCATGCATCACCTGGTTTTAGAGCAGCTGCACGAGGGTCATCTCGGCGTAGAGAAGTGCCGACGGAGGGCCCGAGAGGCTGAACTCAGGCCTGGCATAAATGAGGACATTGCCAACACAGTGCTCAATTGCCCCACCTGTCAGCTGTTCCAGCCGGCCCAACCACGGAAGACCCTTCAGCCCCATGAGTTGGTCACGTCCCCTTGGTCTAAGGTAGGCGTGGACCTATTCCATGAGCTCGGCAGGGACTATGTTCTCATAGTTGATTATTTTTCCAGCTATCACGAGTTTGTACGCCTGCACGACATCACGTCATCGGCTGTTATCCGTGCCTGCAAAGAGACCTTTGCTCCTCACGGCATCCCACTCACTGTGATGTCGGACAATGGCCCCTGCTTCACGAGCCAGGAATGGTCTAACTTCGCCAGCAGGCACAACTTTGTACACGTGACGTCCAGTCCCCTGCACCCCCAGTCAAATGGCAAAGCAGAAAAGGGCGTCCACATCGTAAAGAAGCTCCTCTGCAAGGCTGCTGATGCAGGATCTGACTTCTGCCTCGCCTTGCTGGCCTACCGCTCGGCTTCACTGTCCACGGGCCTGTCACCAGCCCAGCTGCTGATGGGTCGCACCCTCAGGACCACTGTACCGTCCATTCACGTCCCAGACCTCGCCCATGCTCCGGTCCTTCAGCGGATGCAACAGTCTCACGCGCAGCACAAGGCGGCGCATGGCGCTCGAGCGACTGATCTTCCTGCTCTGGCACCAGGTGACAACGTCCGAATCCATCTTCCGGAGGGTGACTGGTCTGCGACTGCTGTGGTTCTTCGGCAGGTGTCTCCCCACTCATTCCTGGTTCGTCTGCCTGATGGCTTCATTCGCCGCCGCAATCGGCGTGCCCTTCGTCTGGTTCCACGCTCGCTACGCAATCCTCCACCGGTGCCACGCCCTCCTGTTGTCCCCGACCTGGACTTTGTAGAGCTTCCGGATACTCTGCACCCTCCTCACCTGGCCGTGGCCCGGCCCGATCCTCAGCCGGTGGCTCCTGACCCACCCTTGAGGCGGTCAACCTGAATTCGTCGCCCACCTCAGAGACTTGATTTATGAGCCTTACAATGTTGGACTCAATGCTTTGTTCTTTCATCCTGTTTCAGCATTTCACTAGTTTGTTTATAGTTTGTTATTAGTTTTGTTGTTGGTGTAACACCTTGTTTTTCTTTTCTCTGCACCAGGCACCTTCCCGTGTATATAGACTAGCCTCATGTACATAGTTATGTAAATACTGCACACACATAGTCAGATACACTCATCAATGTTATTTATTCTCACATAGGCACATGTTCTTTGTAAAAAAAGGGGGATGTCATAATATACATCAGTACATTATGGTGCAATCACATACATACACTGATAGACATGCAGTAGACCAACCAGCATACATAACACTGCAGCCACTCACCAGTGAGAGCACAAGCACTATAAAGACAGGGGACAGGAGAGTTCCCGCTCATTCTAGCAGCAGCGAGCTCAGAGCACAGAGCTCACAGCCTGCATCACAGACATTCACCATGTGCTGAGTGCCTCACCATAGCTAGTGATAGGAAAGGGTCCACAGTTAAGCTGGTATTGCTTCTCCCCACATTTACAGTATGTTAGCATAGTTGAACAGTTAATAAAATAGCGTTACACCACTTCCAGCATTGTTGGCTTGTTTGTGAACCAGAACACCCAACACGACATTGACTGAATCAGTCTAATTACCTTGAGGTCTGCAGCAAACCAGGGGGAACGAGTGCTCCAGACAGATTAACACGCCCTTCCTGCCAGCTTGGGTGCGAATTCAGTCAACAGCCATCCTATAAGGGGATTCTCCCCTCCACCCCGTCAAATCCACCCTCTTCCCCAATGGCGGCCTAGCTGTTTTATAAAACTTCAGATAAAAAGCGAAAAAGTTGATAAGTGGATGTCATCTTGTTAAAGTTACCTACCATCTTACTGCAGCCTGCTGGATATCTGAAACTCGAAGATTTTGGATTGGCCCTCTAGTTTCAAGAGCTTGCCTGCCAACCTCATCGTCCCTTGACTTTTGTAAAAAAAAACATCAGGAAGGAAATCTGCCATCCGTACCTGGTCTGGCCGACGTGTGACTCCGACCCACAGCAACATGGTTGACTCGTAGCAGCCTTCTGCAATGGCCTAAGCAAGCCACTCAGTTCAAAGGAAATTAGGAATGAGTAATGTTGGCCTTGCCGGCGACGCCCTCATCCCATGAAAGGTTAAATAAATAAAAAAGGTTGACTATTTTGCCCAAGATAAAATAGCTCACTGGTGGCTATTTTGCCTCTGTCAGAATATTGATAGCTCAAACTCTACCCCAGGAACTTGGGCACAAAAGTCTCAGCTGACACATCAGGGTAATATTGAGGGAGCTCTGCACTGCTGGAGTTGCCATCTGTTGGATGAGACAAAAATCTGAAGGCCCTGTCTGCTCTCACAGGTGGATTAAAAGATCCCATGGTGCTATTTCAAACTGCAGAAGGCGATTCCTATCCAATATCTCAGCCAACCCAAGGTACGATTCCCACGAAGAACGGCGATCTGGAAAAACTCTCCCACACAGCACTTCAACGCAAATTCCACCTGGACAAATCAATGGGAATAATTGTACATGGCTACAAAGTGCCTGGTAATCTTGGCTAATCTCCACAGATGGGATATTAGAGCCAGCCCCCTACGTACCTATGGGAGAGAACAAACTATGCACCACATCACAGAAGAATTTCTAATCCACAGACTCAGCAGAGGCCTATCCACACTCAAACAGCAGGACCGAAGAAACTGCTTGGCTTATGTACTGTGCATTTGCTAAATAAATAACAGGCCATTCATCGCAACAAGTCCAAGCAGGCATTTACATTCCACTCGAGTCTTCTCTCAGCCTTCCTTATTAAACTCCATCAACATAACCCTCATTCCCTTTGCCCTCAAATGCTTATTTAGCTTTCCCTTAAATTCTTCCATACTATTCACCTCAACAACTCCCCGTGATTTTGCCTTCCACATTCTCGGTGAGAATCAACTCAATCAAACTGTTCCATGAATTTGAAGATATTTATTCGGTCACCCTCCCAGTTTCAGGTGAGAAGTAACCCAGGCTATCATTCTTTCCTGATAAGGAAGAACATTGTAGTTCTGGTATCATCCTTGTAAATCTGTTCTTCGTCCTGCCAGTGCCTCTATCTTAATTTTTGCAATATGGCAACTAGAATTGTACAATACTCCAAATGTGGTGTAACCCAGGTTCTTTAAAAATCGCAGCATCACATAACCTTTACCTTTAGAAGGACGCAATTCAGCCCATCGAGTCTGCACTGACTCTCTGAAAGAGCATTCTATCTAGTCCCACACCCCTGCCATATCCCTGTAATCTTTCAAATGTAATCTTTTCAGATAGAAATTCAATTTCCTTCTAAACACCTCGATCGAACCTGCCCCCACCACCTTCTCAGGAAATTTGTTCCAGACACCAACCACCCTCTGGGTGAAAATGGTTCTTATCACATCACTTTTATTCCTTTTGCCAATTGTTTTGAATCAGTGCCTTAGTTCTTGATGGTCTCGAAACAAACAGTTTCTTACTATTTCTCCTGTCCACACCCCTCAGAATTTTGAACAGCTCAATCAAGTCTTCTTTTAACCATCTTTTTCCCCACAAGGAAACAGACGCAATCTCTCCAATCTATTCTCAGTTACAGTTCTTTATTTCTGGAATCGTTCTTGTGGATCTCCTCTGTACTCTCTCCAAATGCCTTCACACCCCTCGTCCTGACGTCCTGAACAGGACACAGTACTCCAGATGAGACCAAACTTTAGTATGACTGTTCTACTTTTCAACTCTGTCCCTTGTGGAACAAACCTTAGTGTGTTTGCCTTTGTGGTGCTCGAATTGACCCATGTCGCAACATTCATTGATTTGTGTATTTGTATTCCCAGATTCCTTTGCTTCGCAAACTATGTAGATTCTTTTTTGCAAGTTATATGTAACTTCCTTCCTTTTATTAACAAATTGTAATACCCCAACTTTAACTGTACTGAAATTCATTTGTAATTATATGCCTAATTCGAAAGCTTTCTGGTGTAGTTTGTTGAAGTCTTCCTCGTTATCGACTGTACCTCCCAATTTGCTGATATCTGTGTAGCACCGTCAATATGACGCGAGGCAGGTTGAGGTAATGTCAATTGAAGGCTTTATTAAGCAGAACTTTATCCCCAGCAGCGTGGTTACAGAATGCAACTGCTGAGGGAAATGGAGGGAAAAACTGGGTTCTTATACCGGCATTTCTGGGTGGAGTCCAGTAGGTGGCAGATCCTATCAGGACCTGGCATCCCTCCACCAATAGTCTGTCGACACGTGGTGTACTGTATTACCCCTAATACATACCACCACAATCTGCAAATTTAGAAATTGTGTTTAATCCTAAAGTCTACATTTTTAATATAATTTATAGACAACCGTGTCTCCAGCATGATTCTCTGAGACACAACTCACCACTTTCTGCCACTCTGAATAGCTGCCCTTTACACCCACTCTGCTTTCTGCCTTGCAGCCAGTTAATTATCAATGTAAAACTGCCCTTTGACTGGCAATGCTCTGGCATTATTCCTTCAGTCTATTATTGGTCCCTTATCAAAGGTCATCATCACATTGCTGTTTGTGGGAGCTTGCTATGAGCAAATGACACGTTGTGTTTCCTTCATTATAAGTGACCACTAAAAAAAAATGATTGTTTTGAGATTTGGGCTGTCCTAAGGCCATGACGGGTGCTACATAAATTAAAATGTATTGTTTTAAATGCCTGCCATATGTTACAGAATGGGCTCTACTCTCTGTATAATTTGTTTTCTCCAGCTAAACGTCCTCAACATATGACTTAATTGATGAATATACGAACTTCCGGTGGCGGTCATAAAGGAGTAGGTTGCACATTTGATAGCTCCCGCCTGTGACGGACTTTTGGACCTTTTTCTCCTGTTTTTCCCCGGAATTTATTGGATGAATCGGTGGAGAGTGAGACATGAGGAGAAATCCCCATCCAGTGTATGGAGAATTGGACCAGAAGTAAGAAGACAAATTTCTACAAGAAAATGCGCGCAGAGCTGGCAATGCAGGAAAGCATGGCGGAGAAGCAGGGCCACGAGGAGTTGGCACAGTGGTCGGCGGAGCAGCTGGTGAAGTTTTTTGAAGATTGCTTCGCCAAGCTTAAGAAGGACACGCTGGACCCGATCAAGGCTTCGATTGATGAGGTGGTGCAGAATCACAAAACCCACGGACGTGCGATCCAGGAGGTGGAGAAAAAGGTTTCCGAGCACGAGGAATACCTAACCGTGCCGGGCACCAAGGTTGAGATGATGAATGACCGCCAGAAAAGAATGCAGGAGAAGCTGAAGGACTTGGAGAACAGGTCCAGAAGGCAGAACTGAGACTACATTGAGAAAGGGGTGGGTTGGCCAAGTATTCCACTCAGGGCTGGACTCAAAGACCAGGGGGGCAGCAATTTTGATTATTAAACGGGTGTCATTCGAGGCAGGGAGAATCGTGTCAGATAGGGGGGGCATATACATAATGGTGAGTGGGAAGCTGGAGGGGGTGCAGGTGGTACTCGTGAACGTATATGCTCCGAATTGGGATGATGTGGAATTTATGAGGCGGATGTTAGGTAAGATCCTAGACTTAGAGTCACATAATTTGATAATGGGGGCAGATTATAATACAGTCATCGATCCGGAATTGGACCGGCCAAAATCCAGGACAGGGAGGATGCCAGCCGCGGCAAAGGAATTGAAGGGGTTTATGGGACAGATGGGGGAGTAGACTCATGGAGGTTTGCACGGCCAAGGGCAAAGCAGTTTTCTTTTTTCTCCCATGTCCACAAGGCATACTCTCAGATCGACTTTTTTGTGCTGAGCAGGGCTCTAAGCAGGGGGTGATGTATACTGAGTACTCGGCAAACGCAGTATCGGATCATGCCCCACATTGGGTGGATCTATGGGTTAGTTTGGAGAGAGGACAACGCCCGCTATGACAAAGCGGTCTGTGGGCGGGTGAACAAGTCCACCCAGAACTACCTGGAAAAAAATGATACGGGGGAGGTCTCTGCAGCAATGGTCTGGGAAGCATTGAAGGTAGTGGTCAGAGGGGAATTAATCTCGATATGGGCCCACAGAGAAAAGGTGGAATGGGCTGGGAGGTATAGGTTAGTTGAGGAGATACTCCAGGTGGACAGGAGATACTCGGAGACCTCGGACGCGGGGCTACTGAGGGAGCGGCGGAGGTTACAGGTGGAGTTTGGGCTGTTGACTACAGGGAAGGCAGTGGAACGGCTGAAGAAGGCAAGGGGGGGGGGGATCTATGAGTATGGGGAAAAGGCAAACAGAACAATAGCGCACCAGCTCAAAAAAAGGGAGGGGACCAGGGAGATAGGGAGAGTAAAGCGCAGAGGTGGGATCACGCTCCTGGACCCAGTGGGGGTGAATGAGGTGTTTAAGGACTTTTATAGCAAATTATATGAGTCGGAACCCCGACTGGGGTGGAGGGGAGGAGGCAGTTTTTGGGTCAGTTGAGGTTCCTGAGGGTGTATGAGGATCTAATGGAAGGGCTGGGATCCCCAGTTGAGATTGAGGAAATACTGGAGGGGCTGGAGGGCATGCAGTTGGGCAAGGCCCCGGGACCAGACAGCTACCCGGTGGAATTCTATAAGACGTTTTCAGAGACATTGAGCCCACTGCTGGTGAAGACATTTAATGAAGCAAGAGAGAAGGGAGTCCTCCCCCCAACAATGTCTCAGGCCTCAATTTCATTGATTCTGAAAAGGGAGAAGGATCCGAGGCAATGCGGGTCATACAGGCCAATTTCTCTACTGAATGTGGACGCCAAACTGCTGGCTAAGATACTGGCCACAAGGATAGAGGATTGTGACCCGGGGGTGATAGGGGAAGACCAGACGGGATTTGTAAAGGGCAGGCAACTCGAGGCCAATGTGCGAAGGCTGCTCAATGTTATTATGGTGCCCTCAGAAGGAGGGGAGATGGAGGTGTTGGTCACGATGGATGCGGAGAAGGCTTTTGATTGGGTGGAGTGGGATTACCTGTGGGAGGTGCTGGGAAGGTTTGGGTTTTGGGAGGGCTTCATTGACTGGGTGCGGTTGCTCTATCAGGCACCAGTAGCGAGTGTGCGTATGAACCGGCTGAGGTCGGAGTATTTTAAACTACACCAAGGGACGAGACAAGGGTGTCCCCTCTCCCCGTTACTGTTTGCTCTGGCCATAGAGCCATTAGCCATGGGGTTAAGAGCCTCTAGGAACTGGAAAGGGTTGGTTTGGTGGTGGTGGTGGTGGTGGGGGTGGGGGTGGGGGTGGGGGTGGGGGGCTCTTGTATATTTCAGACCCGTTGGATGGGATGGGGGAAGTAATGCGAATCCTGGGGAAATTTGGTAATTTTTCAAGGTATAAATTGAACATGGGGAAAAGCGAGATGTTCGTGATCCAGGCAAAAGGACAGGAGAAGAGACTGGGAGAGCTGCCGTTTAGAATGGTACGGAAGAGCTTTCGATATCTGGGAATCCAGGTGCCCAGGGAAAGGGAGGCACTGCACAAGTTAAACCTATCCCGCTCGTAGAACAAATGGAAGGGGACTTTAAGAGATGGAACTTGCTACCCCGCTATCACAGACCGTGAAAATGGCGGATCGCCCCAGATTTCTGTTTATCTTTCAGTGTCTCCCCATCTTCATCCCGAGGGCATTTTTTAAACGGGTTAATAAGGTTATTTTGGGCGCTTTGTGTGGGCGAGTAAAACCCCGCGAGTGAAGAAAGTGTTGCTGGAGCGCAGTCAGGGAAAGGGTGGCTTGGCACTGCTGAACTTTTGTAATTACTACTGGGCGGCTAATATAGCCATGATTAGGAAGTGGGTGGTGGGGGAGGGGTCGGGGTATTTTAAACTACACTGAGGGACGAGACAAGGGTGTCCCCTCTCCCACCTACGGTTTGCTCTGATCATAGAGCCACTGGCCATGCGTTAAGTGCCTCTAGGAACTAGAAAGGTGTGGGAGCGAATGGAGGCAGCGTCATGTAAAGATACAAGTTTGGGAGCACTGATAACAGCACCTCTTCCGTTCTCGCCGGCCCGATACTTCTGGTTTAGCTCACTGGGCTAAATTGCTGGCTTTTAAAGCAGACCAAGGCAGGCCAGCAGCACGGTTCAATTCCCGTACCAGCCTCCCCGAACAGGTGCCGGAATGTGGTGACTAGGGGCTTTTCACAGCCTACTTGTGACAATAAGCGATTTTCATTTTCATTTCATTTTCACGTCCGATAGTGGTGGCGGCTCTGAGTATCTGGGGGCAGTGGAGGAGATATAAGAGAGTGGAGGGAGCATCGGTTTGGACCCCGATTTATAATAACCATCAGTATGTACCGGGTAGGCTGGATGGTTGGTTCCGGAGATGGCAAAATGCAGGAATTAGGAGGATGGGGGATCTATTTATAGACGAGAGCTTCCCCAGTTTGAAAGCCTTGGAGGATAAATTTGAATTGCCAACAGAGAATGGGTTTAGGTATCTGCAGGTATGAGACTTCTTGAGAAGGCAGGTCCGGCCTTCCCGCTGCTGCCGCTACGGGGGATACAGGACAGAGTAGTCTCCAGTACCTGGGTGGGAGAGGGGAAAGTATCAGATATTTACCAGGAACTTTTGGAATTAGAGGAAACTCCGGTGGAAGAGCTTAAGGGCAAGTGGGAAGACAAGCTGGGGGAGAGATAGAGGCGGGTCTGTGGGCAGATGCCCTAAGCAGGGTTAACACATCCTCATCATGCGCCAGGCTTAGCCTGACACTGTTCAAGATACTCCACCAGGCACACATGATGGTGGCCCGGATGAGCAAATTTTTTGCGGTAGAAGACAGATGTGCGAGATGCGCGGGAAGCCCAGCAAATCATGTCCCCATGTTTTGGGCATGACCGAAGCTTAGAGGGTTTTGGCAGGGTTTTGTTCAGGCGATGTCCACGGTACTCAAAACACAGGTGGTGCCGAGTCCAGAGGTGGTGATCTTTGGAGTGTCGGAAGAGCCGGAAGTCCAGGGGGAAAGAGGCTGATGTCTTGGCCTTTGCCTCCCTGGTAGCCCGGGGGCCGATCGTATTAATGTGGAGAGACTTGAAGCCCCCAAGTGTAGAGACCTGGGTTATCGACATGGCTGGGTTTCTCAGTCTCGAGAAAATAAAATTTGCCTTAAATGGGTCAATGTTAGGGTTCACCCGGAGGTGGCAGCTGTTCGTCGACTTTCACGGGGGAAAAAATGTCAGCAGTAGCAGAATTCCAAAGGGGGTGGGGGAGGGGCGGGGGGGGATGTGGAGTGCCAGACTGTTGTTTTATGGTTGGGATGTGTGAAGATTGTGATGGGGGTGGAAATGTTTATTGTACCATGTTTATGTCATTGTTATTGTTATTATTATAAAAATTGCAAATACCCTAATAAAAATATATATTTTTAAAAATTGATGAATATACCAAATAAAGTAAGTGATAGCCATTAGCTGGTACATTCCTCATTACCTTGACCAGAGTCAAGCTGCCTGGTTTAAATTTTCAAACAATGCTTGCTGGTTAACTGCCAGTCACCATCTACTGGTATATTCTCTATGGCAACGCCTCTGCCAATTAGAGTCCACTTCCAACCAATCAGCACTCTTAAGCTGTTGTTTCCCCTGACATTGGTATTCTTGTGAATTATCCTGATGAGTGCAAGATGAAAGCTTTGACAAAATGTCTTTGTTCAGCAATGCTCAATATGCCCATTACCTACTTACCAAGAAAAGAATCCAGAGGATAATGGGGGTTGGCATGGTGACCAGTAGCAATCAGAACAGCATCGAAAATGGCTGATTCAGAGTTTCCCTCACCATTCTGTGTCACAACGTCCCACTGTCCCGTGGAGGAGAAATCTGCTCGCTTTGTTATGCTGCACACATTGGTCTACAGGAATGGAATGGAGAGGAAATAATTTAGGAACATTATTGCTAAATTCATCCTGCAATTTCCCATAGAGCTCTCCGGGATCAGAACAAGATACAGATCACAAGGAACTTTGACATGGCTTGAATTAAATAAATCATGTTGTTATTTTTCTGGACTTCATCCTTTTCGTCTGCGGCATTTTTTGGCGAGCCCAAGACATATATCTGGTTCCCTGAATAAGTGACTTACGTAGACTGCCCAGCTGTCTACGGTTGATCGTAGCACGGTAGCACAGTGGTTAACACAGTTGCTTTACGAGGGCAGCACAGTGGCATAGTGGGTTAGCCCTGCTGCCTCACGGCGCTGAGGTCCCAGGTTCGATCCCAGCTCTGGGTCGCTGTCCGTGTGGAGTTTGCACATTCTCTCCGTGTTTGCGTGGGTTTCGCCCCCACAACACAAAAGATGTGCAGAATAGGTGGATTGAACACGTTAAATTGCCCTTTAATTGGAAAAAAATGGGTACTCTAAATTTATTTTAAAAAACACAGTTGCTTAACAGCTCCAGGGTCCCAGGTTCGATTCCCGGCTTGGGTCACTGTCTGTGCGGGATCTGCACGCTCTCCCCGTGCTGCGTGGGTTTCCTCCGGGTGCTCCGGTTTCCTCTCACAGTCCAAAGATGTGCAGGTTAGGTGGATTGGCCATGCTAAATTGCCCTTAGTATCCAAAAAGGTTAAATGGGGTTACGAGGATAGGGTGGAGGCGTGGGCTTGAGAAGAGTTCTCTTTCCAAGGGCCGGTGCAGACTCCATGGGCCGAATGATCTCCTTCAGCATTGTAAATTCTATGATTCTATGATCCACACAGTCCATCTTTTGAGTTGAATGACTAACTTCTTAGGATGTACACGAGACAGCCAAAGCCATTTCGTTTTAAAAGAGTCCATTTGCTCCCCTCATTTTTCTTTCCAAGAATTGTGATGGCGAAACCTCTACCTAAGTCAATGAATGTTTTCAATGAGTCTCTATCAGCAGCAAAGTAAACATTATGATACAATACTATCTCAGCCCTATCAGACTCCCTGCCCTATTTTTTGGATTTAAAAAAAGAGATGCCGCATAGCTATTTCCAGTGAAGACGTCCATTTGGTCTGTCCCAGAAGCTGATGATGTTTTGTTTCAAATTAATTTGTGGGGTGTGGGCGTTGTTGGCTAGGAAGGTCATTTGTTGCCCATCCTTAATTGCCCTTGAGAAGACAGTGAGAGGGCAGTGGGGGTTGCTCATTGACTCCCTGATTTCCCAGCTTAACACCAGCAACTCGGGGATAGAGCACTCACAGTCTCTGGAAATTCCCATAAATCACAACAGGGTATGTGCATCTTGATTGACAGCAAAAAGAAAAGATCCCGTTATCTAAAAACACCTTGCTGACTTTATTCCTATTTTCAAAGTAACCATCGCAATTCTGCAAAGATGACATTTGCCTTACACCTGCTCCTGAAGACATTACAGGTAACAATCAGGCGATCATCGCAATGGATCCCAGAATACTCAAAAGGAAGTACAACAATAAGGGATATTTTACACTGAGGCAAATTAGAGTTCTGATAAAAGGTTATCAACCTGAAACATTAACACTGTTTTTCTCTCCACAGATGCCGCCAGACCTGCTGAGTATTTCCATCACTTTCAGTTTTTATTTCATATTTTCAACGTCTGCGGTACTTTGTTTTTGTACCAGATTGGAGTCACTGGAGCAAGAAAAGCAAAGCTAACTCTACATGTTCCATTTAAAACATCCTTTTCGTTATTACTAAATTCAGACTGGATCTAGACAGCTCGGCATTTTAACCCTTTCCATACTTTGAGCATTCTCAAGCTGTAGAAAGTTCAACAAGCGTCAGGCAACAGAATCACAGGATTGTTATGGCGCAGAAGGAGGCCATTTGGCCCATCGTGTCTGTTTTGGCTCTCCAAATGAGCATCATGGTTTAGTACCATTCTCCTGCCTTTGCCCCGTCTCCCTGCAAATTGTTTCGAGTCACGTTATCATCAAATGCCCTCTTGAATGCCTTGATCAAACCTGCCTCCACCACACTTCCAGGCAGTGCATTCCAAACCTTAACCACTCACTGTGTGAAAAAATGATTTCTCACATCGCATTTGCAATGTGATGTGGTCACAGATGGCGGTGAAAAGGTCATATCTGAAACGAGTGTTAACGTTTACTGTTATAGATTCAATCACACACGCACCCCTCTCAAGGTCCCACCTGACCCCCTGATCTCTGAATCCTCTGACCTCCCCCCCCCCAGCCCATTCTATATCCAAAGCCACTGCCCACCCCCACTTTCTCCCCCCCCCGTAGGCCTTACCCAATCCGGTAGGATATACCTCCAGCAAGGCCCAAACGACCCGAAGGCCAAACCACTGACCAACCAACCCCTCCCTCCAAAAAGAAGGTAAGAAATTGGGAACGGAGTGGTAATCCGATGCCGAATGTCACTCCGACGCAGTTTAGGCCCATTAAGAAAGATAATCAATATTTAGATCAGAGGTAGGATTGAAGGAATGTTAGATAAATGAAGAAAGAGAGATGGAGAGGTGTAGGGAGGGAATTCCAGAGTTTAGGGCCGAGACAACTGGTGTGCAGCGAAGAAAACAGAAAATGCTCAAGAGGCCAGGATCAAATGAGCATGGATATCTCTGGGGCAGGTGAGACTGATGGAGGTACGGATTGAGGGTTGGGAGGGTGGGGCAAGACAAAGGAGAAATTTGAAAACAATTTTGAGAATTTTAAAATCAAGTCATTGCTTGACCGGGAGCTAATGTAAGTCAGCGAGCAAAAGGTGAATGGAATTTGGTGCGAATTAGGGCCAGGATTTTCCGGTCCCATCTTGGAAGATTTGGCAGAGCAGCCAAAAGTCCACTGACTTTCAGTGAAAGTGGAAAATCCCAGCAGTTGACGGGGCGGGAAAACCACACCCAATGACACAGGCGGCAGCGTTTTGGATGAACTCAAGTTTAAGGTGGACACAATGTGGGAGACCAACCAGGAGTGTATTGGAATAATCAAATCTAGAGGTTACAAAGGTATAATTGAGGGTTTCAACATCAGATGAGCTTCGGGGTCAAATCTGATAGCCAAGTTGTGAACAGTTCAGTTTAGTGTCAGACTGTTGCCAGGAAGAGGGATGGTAGCTGCAGACTGTAGTTTGGAGCAAGAATTGAAAACAATGGGTTTGATGTTCCTCATATTGGACTGGAGGAAATTGCTGCTCATTCTGTGCAGGGTGTCAGATAAGCAGTCCAATAATTAGCAACAGCGGAGGAATCTAAAAAGGTGGTGGTGAAATAAAGCTGGATGTCATCAGTGTACATGTGAAAACTAATGCTGTGCTTTTAGAAGATGTCACTAAGAGGCAGTACTTAGATGAGAAATAGAGGGCCTCGCTTGGATCCTTGACGACACCATGGATAATGGTGCAGAAGCAGGAAGGGAAACCATTGCAAGCTAAGATTCGATAGATAAGAATGGAACAAGGTGAATGCCATCCCACTCAGCTGGATGACAGTGGAAAGGTGTTGGAAGAAGATGATGTGGTTAACCGTGTCAAAAGCTGCAGAAGGATAAGAATCCTGCTACCAGGTCTACCTATAGCCAAACAAGTGTGTACAGAGGCATCGATCGACCAACTGGTGTATTACTCTCAGAGTGAACAACTTCACCAGTGTTCCTGAGGCAAATCACCATCAAGATGACACATGCAGGGGGCGGCATGGGTGGCACAGTGGTTAGCACGGCTTCCATCATAGCTCCAGGGACCCAGGTTCAATTCCAGCCTCGGGTGACTGTCTGTGTGGAGTTTGCACTTTCTCCCCGTGTCTGCCAGGGTTTCCTCCGGGTGCTCCGGTTTCCTCCCACAGTCCAAAGGTGTGCAGGTTAGGTGGATTGGCCATGCTAAATTGCCCCTTAGTGTCCAAAAGGTTAGATAGGGTTACTGGGTTACAGGGATAGAATGGAAGCGTGAGTTTAAGTGGGGTGCTCTTTCCAAGGACTGGTGCAGACCCGATGGGCCGAATGGCCTCCTTCTGCACTGTAAATTCTATGATTCTATTGCCACAACTTGGGGAGAAGCAGATGTAAATCTTACCTTGAACTGTATGTACTTCATCAGATTGAAGTGCTTAACATAAAGGTGGAAGTACTCCATAATCCTCGAGTTATGCATGTAATTTGGGTAATCTTCAGGAATTGGAAAATCACTATAGCACATCAACTCCTTGGAAGTGTTGATGATCAATGATTTATAGATGCTGGCTTTGCCATCTGTTACATTTTCCTGAACAAACATAATTAAAAAAATAATTTGTAAGAGATCTTTGCAGTATTTTGTGCAAAGCATGAACATTAATATTCTGTAACACCCCCCTTAATTTACATTTTTGAGAATTTGAATTGGTGATCTTTTGTCTTACTCGCAGTTTAAAAGCTTTGCCTCCCTCCCACCCGTTCATAGTCTTACACACCTTGATAAAGTCTCCTCTTAGATGTCTGCATTCAAGTGTGAAAAGCTTGATTTCTACACCAAGCATCTGCCTTTTCGCCTCTCTGTCTGCCTCCAATGATCCAATTGCTTGTCTCACAGTGACCGAAACATTCTAGAGTTTAAATCACAAGTTCTCCTATATGTATTGCCTTTATAGTTAAGTATTCCATTGACCTTATTGTTTGTTGCCGAGCAACAGCTGGGCATGTCTAGAATGTCTGGAAAAGAGAATGCTGAGGGTGTGATCTTGTACAAAGCATTTGGGATTGTGAGGAGGTTTAGGGGAGAGAATGTTCCCATTTGTGGACCACAGGACAAGGTATCCACAAATAAGTCCAACAGGGAATTCAGGAAAAACCTCTCTACCCAGAGAGGGATTAGAATGTGGAACTCACTACCGCAAGTAGCAACTGAAGTAAATAGTATAGATGCATTTATGTGAAACTGGATCAACAAAAGTGGGTGAATTCTCCACCTTCCCAGACGCATGTTCCTTGGCGGCACGCCATCGCTGATAGCTGGATTCTCCGTTCCCACCGCCAGCCCAAAGGATTTCACATTGCAGTCACCCCATGTCGCCAGGAAATCTGCGGGCGAGGGTGTGCTGCCGGCGGAACAGAGAATCCCATTGGTGGAGAATTCACTCCAACAGAGAGAGAGAGAGGGAGAGAAAGGGATGCTGATGGTGTTCATTGAAAAGAGGCTTGTGTGCTGTATAAACAATAGAATACACCAGTTGGTCCAAATTTGTTTTGTAAAGCAGAAATACGTTTTTTGTAAAGAGTATATAACCTGTCGTATAACCAACAATCTATATTGGTTTATACTTAAAAATAGAAAGCAACTCATCATTTATATACCTAATTTCTTAGTTTTTAGGAGGTTTTTAAAATAAATTTAGAGTGCCCAATTCTTTTTTTTCCAATTAAGGGGCAATTTAATGTGGCCAATCCACCTACCCCTGCACATCTTTTGGGTTGTGGGGGTGAGACCCCCGCAGACATGGGGAGAATGTGCAAACGCCTCACAGCTTTTAGGAGTTTGTCTCTTGATGTACAAGGTGGTGGGGTTGGTATTCCTGGAATGGTGTTAACTTGTATTCAGTGAAACATCTTTCGTTATGGTTGGGGTTATACTGCATTACTGGTGTGTGACCAAACTGAGAAGATGTATAATGCAGACTCTGTATCGGTGATGAGAGAGCTCTGTTTACACGTGTTCCGCTCGTCGGCAGTAATTCTTAAAAAACTTTGAGTGCCCGATTTGTATGGAGGGAGCATTGAGCAATATTTACACCCTGCTTGACACCCCATTGGAGTTACACAGCATGAAGTGTCAGGGCCCAAAAGTGTAAGAAATCCTCTCCTTTTTTAAACTTTTGAGTTGGATCATTAGCGGACACAGGATCTATATTTGTGCACAGTCTTTGGACAGTGTAATGGATTCCTAGGATTTTACTGCCTTTTAGACAAATGAAGCACCATGGTGCGGCAAATGTGGGGGAGGTAAGACTATGTATATTTTATAAATAAAGTTTTATTGTTGTTTGGGGTGAGACCCACCATGAATTTGAATGGCATGGGCAGAAAGGGATGGAGTTGGAACACTGTGGCTTTCAGTCACACCAAATGGAACTCTCTCAAACACCAGAGCATACCTGAAAATTCCAGAGTCCTCCAATGTCATTGCTCCTCTCAAAACAGACAGGCTCCAAGTCTTCATCCAAACAGCACTTTATACAAGTGATGCCACTGGCACCAGCCCCGATAATAGCGACTCGCTTTGTCATTTTCACCTGACAAAGCAAACTGGCATTAGTTCAATACAATTTAATAGGGTGAAAATACATTTGAGACACCAATATCCATCATGCTCTTCAAATAAATCGAACATTTTTCTCATGAAAATCAAAGACCAGCCATATTACTGGACAGCAAGGCAATTAGAGATTAATAACAGTGGAGGAAGTGGTCACACCAGCTGTGGAAGGAGTGGGCACCGTTGTGCTGCATTTGGTCTATTTTTTCCCTTTTCTGAATGTTAATTACGGTCACGTAACATTACTGTGATGATATGGTGTGTCTCCTTCTTCTGTGGGAGGTACAGTAGTTGGGAATCTTTCCAAACCAGGATAAAATCATTCAATGCATCATGTCTTTTAGTATTGTCATGCATTCACTGATACCGCAGTAGTGCCTTTTCTTACTTTCAGATATTAATGATGCAGCATATTGAATTGTGTAGCAGCGATATACATTTAACAGTACCACAATATTTGTCACTGCGTCTCTTAGCAAAATAAAACTTGAGCTGGACGAATTTCTGCTTTGGGTTAAAATGGCGATCCCAGTGCGATTTGCACCCAAAATTGAAGCCATCTTGAAAGTTGATTTTTCCCTGGTTTTTCATCCTAACCCATTTGCACATAGAATCATAGAATTAATACAGTGTAGAAAGAGGCCATTCGACCCATCAAATCTGCACCAACCCTCTGAAGGAGTACCCCACACAGGCCCATGGCCCCCACCCTATCCCCAAAACCCCACCTAATCTTTTGAACGCTAAGGGGCAATTTAGCATGGCCAATCCACCTAAGCTGCACATCTTTGGTCTGTGGGAGGAAATGGAGGACATGGAGGAAAACCACGTAGGCAATCACCGACAGGGGCAGATCTACTATGAAACTAATGAAGCTTAAGCTTCAGGGCCCCTAGTCCCGGAGGGGCCCCAGAAGCGACTTTAGTCCACATTGCTTAAAAAATTAGGGTCTACTGTATGAGAAGGGTTTTAAAAAAAATAATAATATTAATAATATAGTGTAATTCAATACAAAATAATAGTTAAAATAAAAATTAAAAGATTATTAAAGTATCATGTAGGTTAGCCGTAAACGAAAAAACGTTCAAATTAAGGATGTTTCATTCTAAATATATTTAATATAAAATAATTATAAATAATTTAAAACACTATTAACATTTATGACAGAAATACAAACAGTAGATGACGTGTCATAACAAAAAAGGGAGCTGTTGACAAGGCAATCACAATGCTAATGTGAATTTTCAATGTGATAGTCCTCGTGATAGCGATCTAGACAAGAATTTTTTTCAATAAAGTGTTCATAAGGATACAATATTTTAATTACCCCTACTCAAATATAAATGTTATATTTAGAAAAGTAAGGTAAATAATAAAGGTGAAATAGTGTTAGATTAGCCTAAGCCTATTGTTTTTATGAAGAGCTGAACGGAAGGTAGGCTATGACCGCATAGCCTAGGCTAATATATTACAAGTATTTATGAAAAAGTAATAAAAGGGTAAATTTGTGTGAAATTACAGATGTTTATTATGAAAAGTGTTCAAATAATGGTAAAATTGTGTTACATTACCTTAGCCTATGAGTTTTGGTGGCCTAGTCTTGCCTAACTTAGTCTAGCCGAGCGTAGGCGAGCTTGAACATAGCCTAGTTTAGCCTATTTAGCTTATTTATTATACAATTTTAAAAATGGCACTTTACTTTCTGAGAAGGGATTTTTAAAAAAAACCTTTCTCAGAAAGTAGACCTAAAATGTTTTCCTTTCAAAGCATGCGACAATTGTCGCACGACACAAATTGATTAATTTTTTGTTGTATATATTTCAACAATCCCAAAGTTTGAGAGTCAGTAGCACAGATGTTGTAAAGGCGGAGTGTCGCGGTAAGTTGGCTGTTCTGCTAATGTAATTTTTTCCCCTTTTTAACAGAGTGTAGCGCACAAAGACTCCGAGAGACGAATAGAGTGAAGTCGATGAGGCTTTATTAAGCGTGACTGTTCCCCCGCAGTTCAGTAGTAGACTGCCTGCGGGGGAGGACTCCTGGTTCTTATACTCCGCCTTCAGTGTGGAGCTAGAGGTCAACAGCCAACCAGGACCCGGGATCTGTCAGCCAATGACATCACGGCTTCACAGTCCCACATGACCCCTAATGCATACTACCACATTCACCCCTTGTTAAAAATGAACCCGGCGGGGTGATGCTTCACATGGTGGTAAGGGTTTACAAGGCTGGTCCTGGGAGGAAAACTTTTGCATGTTATTACAGTATGTACAAGGTGTTTTTCTGTTTCGAACTATTTACAGTAATCATCAGGAGAAAAAGACAAAATGTTCTCGTTAAAAGTCCACATATTGTAGTGTTAGATCGACGCCACGAGTCGGTCGGGCGGTCTGGTCGTCCGTGTCGATCGCCTCGGCCCCGGTGGTGGTGCTTGTTCCGGTGTTGTCGTTTCCGGGAGCCTTACGGTTTCAGCTTGGGCTTCACTCCTGGTTGGGCCTGGGAGGAGGACTGATCCTCCTGGGAAGGGGGCGGTCACGGGGTGCGGCAGTGGCAGGAAGGGGGTGATTGGTGTCGGGGGGGTGTGTGTGTTGCCGGCGGGCGCCAGATCTCGCAGGGAGACCGACTCTGTATAACTACTAATAATAATCTTTACTGTCACAAGTAGGCTTACATTAACACTGCAATGAAGTTACTGTGAAAAGCCCCTAGTCCCCACATTCCGGCGCCTGTTTGGGTATACAGAGGGAGAATTCAGAATGACCAAATTACCTAACTTGAAAGGGCAAATGCATTTATGGGAAAGAGAGATCAATAGATGAGATAAGAAGAGAATAGAAGGTTATACTGACTGAGCGAAATAAAGAGGGATGAGATGGTGCTCAAGTGGAGCATGGTTATCTGTTCAGACCAGGTCAGCTGAATGCTCTGTTTTTGGCTGCAAATTCTATGTAATACTTTGGAATAAAGCAGCTCATAATTAGGACCAATCTTAGGCTCATCAAGTGTTAACTTGGCACACACAGGGGAGGCTGTGGCGTAGTGGTATTGTCAGTGGACTAGTAAATCAGAGACCCAGAGGAATACTCTGAGGACCCAAGCTCTAATCCCCCACTGCAGATGGTGAATTGAATTCAATAAAAACAAAAATCTGGAATTAAAAATCTAATGATGACCATGAAATCATTGCCGATTGTCATTTAAAAAAATCCCATCTGGTTCACTAATGTCCTTTAGGGAAGGAAATATGTCATCCTTACCTGGTCTGGCCTACATGTGACTCCAGACCCACAGCAATGTGGTTGACTTAACTGCCCCTCAAGGGCAATTAGGGATGGCCAATAAATGCTGGCACAGCCTGCGACGCCCATGAACATATTTTTAAAAACCTTTGGAGAAATTGAAGATGTACCTGTATGTTGGAATAGGAAAACCAGCTTAGTTAATGAGGGAGTTTCATTGTCATCCTCGTGGGTTCATTACTCTACCAGTAGATATAGTGCAATGAGAGTTACGTTCCATAAAACAAAAACTAGGTGCTCAAACCGATTAGAGGAATTGCAGTACTGGCACCCTAAGCCCTAGAAGGCACCTGCAATAGTTAGTGTGGTGATGTGCATCAATGTAAATGCATGTAGGCTAGCTAGACACTAGAGGGAGCACTAGAAACATCACACACACACACTCAACCAATAGATAAGTTAGATAGGACCCGACCAATGGACATTCACGATACACACAGAGGTGACACGACCACAGGGGAGCATTACACCAACCCATATATAAAGGACACCACACACATGATCTGCCTCTTTCCAGTGGAGACACTCAGTGAGTACAGAGACATGGTTGATTCAATATTACTCCCACCACATGGATTGCAGCAGCTGGTTAGTCAGTCTGGGTAGCTATAGTAGGATTAGCAGTAGTGTCGAACCCGAGTAATAGAAGTGTAAATAGTTTAATAAACGTGTTGAATTTATCTCCACGTCTGAACCTTCCTTTGTCAAGTGCACCACAAGGAAGCCGCTTATGTTACACCTACAACATAACAAATCATGGTACCAGCAGTGAACTGTTTCAATCCATATAGCCATATCTCAGCGTACAGTGACAACCAGCAATGATATCCAGGCAAGATGTTCGAGATCCGGGTTCTGCAGCAGCTCCAGTGCCACGGCGATCTCCGCGAAAACTGGCGGGCATTCCGGCAAAAGTTTGAAATCTTCCTGGTGGCAGCCGAACTAGAAGAAGTGGCCAATCCTGAAAAAACAGAGCTTCTCCTCACCATCACCGGTGCCAGAGCAGAAGAAATCTTTTTAAAATTCAAGTTCTCCATGGGGCAAAACAGGAGCGACTTCCGGGCAGTCCTGGACAAATTCGGCAAATACTGTGAGGAAAACACACTCCAACCAGCAAGAAAAGGTAAGACCCGGGCAGGATGAAGAGAGTGAGTTGAACTTGGGGGCTTTATAGTCCCCAGGGGCTTCCCGCCTTTCGGGGCGGACCCTGTACCTGGTTCTAGGTGATTGGACTTTGTTCCAATCGCTTGGTTTGATTTCTCCAATACTGGAGCGGTTCCCTGATCGATGGGCGGTCTTGAGGTGTTCGTTAACCTCCTTTGTGTTGGCTCCTGCTGGCGCCGGGGAGTCTGGCTTAGTTTTGTGTGTCCCAAATGTTGCTATTATTACCGGGGATTGCTCATTAGTATGTAGATGGCTGCTACATTATCATGCTGATGATCGCTGGTATCGATGCTGTCTGGGCTTTTGCAGAGTTAAATACACAGCAAACCTGCACCTGCTGGTTTCTGCCTGTGTTGGCTGAATTTCCCATCAGCCTTTGCCGTTCGCCATTTTAAATCGGGAGTTGGCCAATTTAGGTGGCTACACTTCTCATCTACTATGGCTTCCAGTAAAGCAGCGCCTTGATTTGTAAATTCTCCTCCTTATTTTCAAATCCCTCCGTAGTCTCACCTTTCTCTATCTCTAATTTCCTCCAGCCCTGCTATCCTCTGAGATTTCAGAGTTCATTTAATTCTGGCCCTCTCTGGCATCCCCATTTCTCATTGCTCCTCCATTGGCTGGGCATGCCTTGAACTGCCTAGGTGCTAAGCTGCGGAATTTCCTCAGAAATCTTCCCACCTTTGGTCCTCATCTTTTTTCTGATAATACGTTCCTTAAAGAATAAAGAACAATACAGCACAGTAACAGGCCCTTCGGCCCTCCAAAACAACTCTTTGAACACGACAAAGAGAAAGTGCTGGAAAATCTCAGCAGGTCTGGTTCCATCTGTAGGGAGAGAAAGGAGCTAACGTTTCGAGTCCAGATGACCCTTTGTCAAAGCTTTTGATCACTCTTTTGGTCATTTACCCTAATGACTCCTTACGTGGCTTGGTGTCACATTTTGCTTTATCCTGACCCTGTATAGTGTCTTGGGATACTTTATTACATTGAAGGTGCAAGACAAGGTTGCTGTTAAATTGAAAATATTGCTGTTAATACAACTAATAACTAGTGAGGGTGCAGCCTAAGGATGGATCTGCTTAATGGAGAGTGGTTTCTACAACAGCACAATGCAAGAGTGGTATTATATGTGCCTTTATGCATCAGTGTCACTGCAGTTCATGCAGCAATTAGTGACAATATGTGAGATCAGGGCAATAGCTGTTGCTTCTCTCAAATAAAACACATGCACAGAGATTGGCAACATTGCCATCCATGTCAGCATGATGTGATTCTCTCCGTGAGGGGTGAACCAAAACAAGACAATCAGCCATGAAACTTTACAATATTAAGCATTGGCACCAAAGCACTGTTTGTTCCTTCCCACAAGACATATGCTAGGTAATATTGCAGAATTCCTGTAATAATACATTATCAATAGCACCAGCTGTGCTAGACAGATACCACCAGCTGCACTGTTCAAGTATATTTGTGGCTGAATCATGAATCATACAATTCATTTTTTCCCCCAATATATGGCAATTTAGCATGGCCAATCCACCTACCCTGTACATCTTTTGGGTTGTGGGGGTGAGACTCAAGCAGACATGGGGAGAATATGCAAACTCCACGCGGACAGTGACCTGGGGCCGGGATTGAACCCGGGTCCTCGGCACTGTGAGACAGCAGTGCTAACCATTATGCAGTCGTGCTCCCCGTTATTTATATTTTTAAGAAGCAATTTCCGGTAAGTTCAAATTGATCACAGGAGTTGCACTGACCCTGTTAAAATGTTGTTTTTTGTGATCAACTTATTTTCAGTTATATTAATCAAATTTTACAAAGTTTCTATTCTCTTAAATAGTTCAAGGAATCGTGTTAATAATTTTTTTCAATAATTAAACGTTAAAATGCTGCCTGAACGCACTGGTTCATGGCCACAATTGCATTCAGGCATGTGGTCAAGGTGGCACAATGGGTAGCACTGCTGCCTTACAGCGCCAGAGACCCGGGTTTGATTCCGGCCTCCTGTGACCGGTGGCCCTGAAGCTTGAACAGTTATGGGGGCCCCTTCGCAACCAGCAAAGAGGTCTGGGTAACCACTGTTATCTTCTTCAATGGGGTTGTTCCACGACAGATCACCACAAATTTTTTAAAAATTTAACCACTACATCTCAGATTTTGATTAAAATTGCTGTTCTGGGTTATCTCACATGTCAAAGTCACTGGTGTGAATAAAAATTTCCCATGCCTTATAATTTTCGAGTTATGGGGGGATGAAAATTAGGGAAATGTTATATACATACATGATGCATCATAGAATGATGAAATAAAACATTGAAAAGTCCACAGTCAATATAATCTTTTATTTTAGACACCTATGAGAATACATACTACATGAAGCACATTTTACAAAGTACTCTTTTTTCTGTTTTTTCCAGCAACATATTCACAGTTTTGTCATATAAGAGCTTCCTTGCAATGTCATTTTCTAGAGACAATGTGCATAAAGAATTTAAGCGCTCTTCAGTCATGGTAGACCGAAATTTGTTCTTTATAAAGGACAGCTTTGAAAAATTCCTTTCTGCTTCACAGCTCGTGATAGGCATTGTCAAGTACAGCTTAAGCGCAGTAGTCATATTGGGGAACACTTCAATTAGGTGTTGCTCACAAATAAGCTGAAGAACCTCTGCGCATTGCATTTTAGATGGAGTGTTTTCTTCTGTGACTGGGATTTCCTAAGGTACAAATATTCTTTGAACTGATAACACTCGTTTACTAATTTGTGATCAATATCATCTTTGTAATGCGATATTATAAGTTTAATACTGTCCTCATCAATTTCAGAATTGTTCATCAATTCTGAGAGGAACTTGAACCTTTTCGCAATCTGCTCATATGGGTCAACCCTCTTGCGTAACTGGATTATCAAGCAGTCATAGAGTTACGATAGAACTTCTATCGTACATTTGTCAGCTTCTCTCAAAGAAGCAATACCACATGTTCCATCTGAAAATTTCCTTGTAACAATGCGTTTGGTAGCATCAGAATAACTTGAGGTGATATCATAGATGTTTCAGTGCAGAAGGAGGCCATTCAGCCCATCCAGTCTGCACCGGCTCTTGGAATGAGCACCCTACCCAAGCCCACGCCTCTACCCTAGCCCCATAACCCCATGACCCAGTAACCCAACCCAACACTAAGGGCAATTTTGGACACTAAGGGCAATTTAGCTAGGCCAATCCACCTTACCTGCACATCTTTGGACTGTGGGAGGAAACCGGAGCACCCGGAGGAAACCCACGCACACACGGAGAGAACGTGCAGACTCCACACAGACAGTGACCCAAGCCGGGAATCAAACCTGGGACCCTGGAGCTGCGAAGCAATTGTGCTAACCACTGTGCTACCGTGCTGCCAGGCCACTAAACCCCACCCCCTGCAGCACCTCACACACTACTAGGCCCCGTCCCTGTAGCACCACACGCACCCTGAATGGACCCGGCCCCTGCAGCGACTCACGTACCACTAGGCCCCGCCCACTGCTGCGCATCACACGGCACTATGTCCCACCGGCTGCATATCCTGAATGACCTCGCCCACTGCTGTGCCTCACACACCACCAGGCCACTCCCCTTGCAGCGACTCACACACCACTAGGCCCGCCCCCTGCAGGGCCATACGTATTCTGATTGGCCCCGCCCTTGCAGCGACTCACACACCACTAAGCCCCGCCGCCTGAAGCGCATCGCTCACTGACTGCCGCACCCCCTGAAATGCGTCACACTGCATGTGCCGTCAGTCACGGGGTTCTGCGCAGATTGGGCACAGACAGCGACCCGGCGCCGGGAATCGAACCCGGGATCCTGGCGCTGTGAAGCCGCTGTGCTAACCAGTGTACTACCGTGTCACAAACCTTATGCTTCTGATTCATAGTGTGCAATCCTATCGGCTGAATTTTCTCTGAGTTCTTTAACAAACGAAAGTAAAGATGATAGCAGAAGATAACCTTCAAATACATCAAAACCAGGGGTTTGGAGTTTCTGACTTGTTTTGTTGAAACGCTCCAGCACTTGTTCCCGAACGACTGTTAAAATAGCATATTCCAGCTTTACCAACTTGTGGTATAAATTCTTTGCATCTTATTTACATTCAGGCTTCTTTTCTGAGTCTTCAAAAATATGTCTGAGAGTTTGTAAAATATCCATATATCCATTTTTTAATTGTCTGGACTGCTTCATAGTGTGCAGACCATCTAGTTACACTTAAGCTCTTTCGAGAAAAATGTAGATTGCCCTGTGTGTTTAAAATCCCCCATCTTCGTGGAGAGCCAGAAAAGAAAACATACAGCTCCTGCAAAATGCCAAAATAGTCAACAACTTCAGGTACAGTAGACACTGCATTTTCTCCAACAAGGCTAAGTGAATGGGCTGCACATGGTACATAGTCTGCGTACCTGTTAATGTTTTTAAAGAGTGCTTGCAGCCCTTTCTCCGAACCCTTCATGTTAGATACATTATCGTAGGACTGACCACGGATATTTTCAAGTGAAAGCTTATGTTCACCCAGGACTTGTTGTATTTTGTTGAACAAGGTCGTGGGTGAATGGTTTTCTATCGGTAAAAATGTTAAAAATCTCTCACAGGGTTTTCTATTATAGCAGTATCGAACCACAATTGCCAGCTGGTCAACATGTATCAGGTCAGACATAGAGTCAACAATAATAGAGTAGTATTTGGTGTCTAGGTTGTTGATTTGATTCACAATTTCACCTTGCACATGTTTTCCCATGATTTCTATCAATTCTTCATATACGGGTTTGGATAGGTAAGTAGCATTTACTTTTTCATTTTTACATTTTTACATTTCTAAAGATGTTCATGTAAAAATGGGTCGAACTCTGCAATAAGTTCAATGGCCCCCATGAAGTTTCCATTATTTGGTGAGCCCCACTTCTCCTCATGACCTCTAAATGCCAAACCTCTTTCACTTAAAAACTTTATTTCTGCGGCCCCCAGCGTCGACGGCTCCACGGGGTTCGAAGAAGACGCTCAACCATTACAACCACGGCTGGCTTCAATGACGCTGGACCAAGCACGGCCCCGGACGCTCCAGACGACGACGACAACGGTGCTGATAAACGGGCACGAGACACCATGCCTGGTCGACTCCGGGAGCACGGAGAGCTTTATCCACCCCGACACGGTAAGACGCTGTTCTTTGGCCATCCGTCCCAGCGCACAAAAGATTTCCCTAGCAGCAGGATCCCACTCCATACAGATCAAAGGCTTCTGCATAGTTACCCTAACGGTGCAAGGGAGGGAGTTCAAAAACTACAGGCTCTACGTCCTTCCCCAACTCTGCGCCCTCACATTACTGGAATTAGACTTCCAGTGCAATCTACAGAGCCTAACCTTCAAATTCGGCGGCCCAATACCCCCACTCACTATCTGCGGCCTCGCAACCCTCAAGGTTCAGCCCCCATCCTTGTTTGCAAACCTCACCCCGGATTGCAAACCCGTCGCCACTAGGAGCAGACGGTACAGCGCCCAGGACCGGACCTTCATTCGGTCCGAAGTCCAGCGGCTACTGAAGGAAGGCATAATCCAGGCCAGCAATAGTCCCTGGAGAGCACAGGTGGTAGTAGTAAAGACAGGGGAGAAGCAAAGGATGGTCATAGACTATAGCCAGACCATCAACAGGTACATACAACTAGACGCGTACCCTCTCCCCCGCATATCCGACATGGTCAATCGGATTGCCCAATATAAGGTCTTCTCCACCGTGGACCTCAAGTCCGCCTACCATCAGCTCCCCATCCGCCCAAGTGACCGCAAGTACACAGCCTTCGAGGCAGACGGGCGATTATACCATTTCCTAAGGGTCCCATATGGCGTCACAAACGGGGTCTCGGTCTTCCAACGAGAGATGGACCGAGTGGTTGATCAACACGGGTTACGGGCCACGTTCCCGTATCTCGACAATGTAACCATCTGCGGCCACGATCAGCAGGACCACGACGCCACCTCCAAAAATTCCTCCAGACCGCTAAAGCCTTGAACCTCACGTACAACGAGGACAAGTGTGTTTTTAGCACCAAGCGGCTAGCCATCCTGGGCTACGTAGTGCGCAATGGGATAATAGGCCCCGACCCCGAACGTATGCGCTCCCTCATGGAATTTCCCCTCCCGCACTGCTCAAAAGCCCTAAAACGCTGCCTGGGGTTCTTTTCATACTACGCCCTGTGGGTCCCCCAGTATGCAGACAAGGCCCGCCCCCTAATACAGACCACGACCTTCCCTCTGTCGACAGAGGCTTGCCAGGCCTTCATCCGCATCAAAGCGGATATCGCAAAGGCCACGATGCGCGCCATCGACGAGTCCCTCCCCTTCCAGGTCGAGAGCGACGCCTCCGACGTATGGTGCGCACCTGATTAAGGCTTCCCGCCCCTTTGAACGCCTTAGTCTGGATTTCAAAGGACCCCTCCCCTCCACCGACCGCAACACATACTTCCTTAATGTGGTGGACGAGTACTCCCGCTTCCCATTCGCCATCCCCTGCCCTGACATGACCGCGGCCACAGTCATTAAAGCCCTGAACACCATATTCACACTGTTCGGTTGCCCCGCATACGTCCACAGCGACAGGGGGTCCTCCTTCATGAGTGACGAGCTGCGCCAGTTCCTGCTCAGCAACGGTATAGCCTCGACCAGGACGACCAGCTACAACCCCCGGGGGAACGGGCAAGTAGAGAGGGAGAACGGCACGGTCTGGAAGACTGTCCTACTGGCCCTACGGTCCAGGGACCTCCCGGTTTCACGGTGGCAGGAGGTCCTCCCGGACGCCCTCCACTCCATCCGGTCACTACTGTGTACTAGCACTAACCAAACGCCTCATGAGCGCCTCCTTGTCTTCCCCAGGAAGTCCTCCTCTGGAACGTCGCTGCCGACCTGGCTGGCGGCCCCAGGACCCATCTTGCTCCGAAAACATATGCGGGCGCACAAGTCGGACCCGTTGGTCGAAAGGGTTCACCTCCTTCACGCGAACCCGCAGTACGCTTACGTGGAGTACCCCGACGGCCGACAGGTCGCATGTAGACTCAAGTTCCAATGAGTATATGACCTCCTCATTCTTCCTACCAAAATGCACCGTCTCTTACATACCTGTATTGAAATTTATTTGCCAACTCCACGCATGTTCTGCAGACTTAATGGCCGGAATTCTCCGATATCGCGGCCAAGTGTTGAAAGCGGCGTAAAAACCGGAGCGACCCACGCCGGCCTCGACCTGTCCAAGTGCGCCTATTCTGCACAACGGAAGGGGCCAGCACGGGCACCACGGGAAGCGTGATGGCGTGGCCCAGAACAGTGTCACAGACGCGCACGGCATAATTGATGCTGCGCCGCGTAATCGGCGCTGCGCCGCGGTCAAATAGACGGCACCCGCACACACACAGGCCGACGCTGTAAGTTGACCGCCCGCCACGCCGAGGTTCCAGGACCGAGATATGGGGGCGCTCCTGGACACCGTGGATCAGAGGAGGGAGGCCCTGTACCCCGGACATGGCTGCAGGGTCGCAGCCAACACCGTCTGGCGTCTGTGGAGGGAGGTGGGCGAAGCGCCGTAGGGATTACACCCAGGACAGGCAGCCAGTGCCACAAATAGCTCAACAACCTAGTCAGGGCAACCAGGGTGAGTACCCAGCACTGTGCCCACGGCACCAACCCCCCCAACCCCCCCACACATGTGGCACCACCCGCGCCCCGCATGGGGGGTAGTACAACCCCAGCTGTGACCCACATGGCTGCAGCCACCCATGCCAGCTGCATTGGCAGGATGGCCTGTGAACCGATGCCAACATAAACCTAACACTGGGCTGCAAGTATCTGTCTGCCTAACACTGCTGATCTTTTTGTTTCCCCCCCTCCCAGGAGAAGCGCGCCCATAACAACCGGGGGCGTGCCAGGACCGGAGGGGATCCACCTGAATTGTGCCCCCTCAGCTTGCATGAACAGAGGGCCCTGGACATCGCAGGCGGACCAGGAGGTTGCCGATGCCGAAATCGGGGGCGCGCCACCAAGTGAGACCCCCCCTGCTTGGCCCGCACCTCCTCCCCCACCCCCTCAGCCCACCCCTTCAGCCCCGCCTGCGTGTCTAACCATGGATGCTGTATTGTGTCTTGCAGGACCACAGGGCGATCGACCCGGCCAGCGGATGCAGCCTGCCCGCAGCCAGTGCCAGGGCAGCAATGCCCCAGGGACTCATCCACGACGGGGAGGGCAGCCACACCAACATCCCCCCGTCCCAGTCGAGTCACGACGCCACAACCCAAGAAACGGAGACACAGGGGACAGACGGATGGGACACCTCGACGCAGGGAACCTACAGCGAGGACACGGACAGACAGGACACACCAAACCAGGACACCCACACACAGAGGACGGAGAGTCAGGACACCCAGGCCAGGGAACGGACGGACAGGACGCACCACCCCAGGGAACCCCGGACTTCGGGTCCGATGGGGACCTCACCATAACGCCACTGCTATCTCCTACACCCCCCACCATTGCAGAGACTCTCACTTTGGTTGGTCAGTTTAGTGATGATGCTTCTGGGACACTCACTGGTGAACACCACACAGCCGTGCCGGTACAGCAGGTGGAGGTAGGAGCAGCCGAGGGGCCGGACGGTCGGAGGGCAGACCGGCTCCAGCAACCAGCTGCCGCCCAGACGGGTCCCGGGTTCCTGGAGTTCCCACACCCACCCATAGACCAGATGCAGTCAGAGAGCCAGGGACAAGTGAAAGGAATGACGGCCGGCTTGCAGCACCTGCAGAGGCATGTGGAGGAGTCCAATCAGTGCAGGGAGTGGTGCCGGTCATGCTTGCCACCCAGGCCGAAACTGCACGGGTGGCACCCGCGGTGGAGGCAATGGGTGCGATGGTGTTGGACATGGGTCAGGTTATGCAAGGCCTGGGGCTTTCTGTGCAGGCGTGGGCCGTGGCTCAGGACATGGCTGCCCTCTCACAGGCAGCCATGAGCCAGAGCCAGCTGCAGATTGCAGCGGCGTTCAGCAACGTGGCTCAGTCTCAGCACGCCATCACTGAGAGCATCGGCACCATTGCCCAGGTGCTGGCCAGCAGCACAAACACCCAGACAGGGATGGCCAACTCCCTGAGCTCCATGGCTGCAAACTTGCAGACCCTGGTTGATACCAGGACGGGCCTCCAGGACTGCGCCAGGTGCCGGGGGTGCCTTGGGTATTGGATCTGCTCGCACCCCCATCCATGGAGAAGCCAGGGGGCCATCAGGCACCCCGAGAGAGAAGGTGGTGCTGGGGCCCGATCCGGGCCCCCTTGCAGGGGAGGTCCTGGAACACGGTAGCACGGTAGCATAGTGGTTAGCACAGTTGCTTCACAGCTCCAGGGTCCCAGGTGCGATTCCCGGCTTGGGTCACTGTCTGTGCGGAGCCTGCACGTTCTCCCCGTGTGTGTGTGGGTTTTCTCCGGGTGCTCCGGTTTCCTCCCACAGTCCAAAGATGTGCAGAATAGGTGAATTGGCCGTGCTAAATTGCTCTTAGTGTCCAAACAAGGTTAGGTGGGGTTATGGGGATAGAGTGGAGGTGTGGGCCAAGGAATGGTGCTCTTTCCAAGGGCCATTGCAGACCCGATGGGCCGAAAGGCCTCCTTCTGCACTGTAAATTCTATGATTATATGATTCTATGAACACTGCCCCAACCTCGGACTCCCCCCCCCCAGCCCCCCAATCTTCCGTCCCAGGTGCATCTGGTGGGCAACGGGCAGAACAGGGTGGCAGCATGCCATCCTAGTTGCCCGAGGTGCAGCCTGGCCCATCCAGGCCGGGCCGCCCCAGGAAACGACCACCAAACGGGACCCTAGTCACAGGGCAGGAGTCACAGCAGACCGCCTCCACTCCTGCCATACCGTCTAGGGCACCGCCTAGACGTAGTCATCGGGTCCGTAAGGCCAGAAAAGTAGACACTGAGTAAGTTGGCACGTGTGCAGGGCACAGACTAGTTATAGGGGCAAGGACACATGTATGTAATGGTTGTAATTAAACTCACTTTCACACCTGCAGAAGCTGCCTCTGTGCTCTGTCCGATGCGTGTGGGGGTGGGGTGGGAAGTGAGCGTCAGTATGGGTGAGGGGTGATGAAACGTTGTTCTCCGCTGAGTGTGGTGCGCGCCCCCCACCCCCCCGGGTCGCACCCGCCACCCGCCCCAAGCCAGACGACAGGCAAATGCGACGCAGTTTCAAGGCCGCATGCAGGGACGGTGGAGGGTGTTACTGTGGCCATGAGTCAGACATTGTCTAACGATGTAGAGCCCAGAGCTCATCGCAGAGCGGGTTGTCATCATCCTCCATGGCCTCCAGTAGACACGCTTCCACTGACGACCGTGTGAGCCCTGCCCATTGTGCCGCAGGTGGATGTGCAATGGAGGTGTGCATGCGGGTGATCGGTGGTGGGCGGTGTGAGTGTGGTGGGGTGCTGCCATACTGTGTCGTCTGTGCCCATGCTCAGCGAATTTCACTCCCCCTAGTCTGTGAACCATGCGATTATCAACTCCTCCTGTGCCCGCTGGCCCAGCCGGTATCGTTGGGCAGCCTCCCGTCCCTGTCCAGACCCTATGTCCCATACGATGTCCCCCCCTCCACTTCCTCCTCATCTGGAGAGGCATGTCCTTCGTCGTGATCCTCCCTCTTCTCCTCCTCCTCCTCCCCCTGCCCTGCCTGCAGCACATCGCCCCTCTGCTGGGCTATATTGTGCAGGATGCAGCAGACCACAACGATGCGGCCGACCCTCTCCGACGGGTATTGGAGGGCCCCGCCAGAGCGGTCCAGGCACCTGAAGCGCATCTTCTGCAGCCCACAGCACCTCTCGACCATACCACTGGTCGCACAATGGGCATCGTTGTAGCGGTGCTCCGCATCAGTCTGTGGCCTCCGTATAGGCATCATCAGCCACGCCACAACGGGTAACCCCTGTTGCCCAGCAACCAGCCCCGCAGCCAAGGGGGTCCCTCGAATGAACAATGGCGGGGATGAATGATTATGCCAAGATGAATGAGTCATGCACACTGCCCGGGTACCGGGCGCAGACGTGCTGGATCCTCATCCGGTGGTCACAGACCACCTGCACGTTCATGAAGCAGGTCCCCTTCCTATTCATGAACACCGCCCTGTCATCCGATGGTGGCCGCACGGCGACGTGCATCCCATCGATCACCCCCTGGATCATGGGATCCGCGGCAAAGCCTGCTGCCTGGGCATCATGGTGGGCGTAGTCCATGGGGAACTGAATGTACCGGTCCGCTATGTGATACAGGGCGTCAGTCACTGCACGGATGCACCTGTGCACCGATGTCTGGGTGATGCCGGAGAGGTCCCCACTCGGCGACTGGAATGACCCCGTGGCGTAGAAGTTCAGGGTGACCGTCACCTTGACGGGCACTGGGAGAGAATGTCCACCAAGTTCCACGCGGTGCCAGGTGTGCTGTCAGGTGGCAGATATGGGCGACAGTTTCCCGTCTCATCCGGAGACTCCTCCTGCGTGCCCTGTCCGGGAGGACCTGGAAGGACATGCGACGCCGGTACACATGAGGCCTCATCGGGCGCCTCCGTCGCCGTGACATCACCATCACCTCCTCCTCCTAATCGTCCTGTCGGGCGGGTAGCCCGCCAGCCTGGGCTGCTGTCACCTGCCCCTCTGCGGCACGCTCCTCGGCGGCAGCCTCCACCGCCTCACATGCACGCCCTTGCTCCAGCTCCCATAGGGCTTCATGCAAGGCAGCAGCCCCCGTCACGGCAGCTAACATCGCTGGGTTATGGTCAAACATAACATTCTGCAGGGGGTGGGGGTAGACGGAATTCATCATTCCACATACCCCACTCCACAACCAGGTGCCATGGGCTATTTGGTCGCCACTGCTGCCAGCTGGCACCCAGCCATGAATAACCCCGGCCCCAAACCCCCACCCCGCCCCTCCCCGACACTCTCCCTCCCCGGCCCTGACCCCCCCCCCCGACACTCTTCCCCCTCCCCCCTGACCCTGACCCCCCCCCCCCGCCCCCCTCCCGACGCTCCCCCCCGCCGACACCGACCCGCGCCCCCCGGCCCTGAGGTGTTTCCGCCCCCGGCACCGACCCGACCCCTCGGCCTTGGGGTGCCTCTGCTCCCGACAACAGCATCCTCCACGGCCGTGCCATTTCGACATCTCTGGCGTCCCCCCTGCGGTCACGTCAGCGGGACTTCGGCCCATCCGGCCCGCAGAATTGCGGCGTTCACGCGGTTCTGGCCGGGTCGGAGAATCGGAGTCCCAGCATCAGAGGGATTCTCGCGCCCCCTCCTGGCGATTCTCTGACCCGGGGCGGACGAGGAAAATCCCGGCCAATGTTTCCCCCGTATTTTGTTGCAGCCTTTATTATTGTCAAAATCCACAACTTGGTGTCATTTAGAAAATCAAAAAATGTTCTTTCAATCTCTAATTGTTTCTGGAAGTAGTGAACAACAGTGATCAGAACACTATCACTTGTAGAACACAGGTTCCCACTTGTCGTTAGTCTGAGTAACTACCCTTTATTCTACTTTCCACCTTGTCGCCAGTTTGCTTTCTATTCTGCTACTTGACCCCCATCTCCACAAGAGTTTATTAGATAAAACACAAGAACAAATTAGATCAATAAGAGTCACATGGTATTGTTGATTTGAATTCTGTTTACACACTGTCACACGGTTAAACCAGACAGGAGCACTATCCCTAGTTCTAATTAAAAGCACAATCTATTTGTACCCCAACTGACTGACACCATCTTGCTCTCATGGCTGCCTTTCATTGCTCCATTGATTCTTGTGTTCCAGATCTTTTAAAGCTGCTCACAGTCCCCAAAGAGGTCAAAAAAAGTTTCCAACACCAAGGTGCAAAGGTATCCTTGTGAATAGCCAGGCATCGATAATGAATTGAACATAGCTTGGATCTCACGGAATCAAGTTTCCATCTAATTTATAATTGGTATATATATCCTCAGCCTGCCTCCTGATCCATAAACCAATATCAGCCTTTTTGGAGGCACACTTTGACTAAAGAAAATGCTCAATATGATGTAATGTTTGTAATTAAACTCACTTTCACACCTGCAGAAGCTGCCTCTGTGCTCTGTCCGATGCGTGTGGGGGTGGGGTGGGAAGTGAGCGTCAGTATGGGTGAGGGGTGATGAAACGTTGTTCTCCGCTGAGTGTGGTGCGCGCCCCCCACTCCCCCGGGTCGCACCCGCCACCCGCCCCAAGCCAGACGACAGGCAAATGCGACGCAGTTTCAAGGCCGCATGCAGGGACGGTGGAGGGTGTTACTGTGGCCATGAGTCAGACATTGTCTAACGATGTAGAGCCCAGAGCTCATCGCAGAGCGGGTTGTCATCATCCTCCATGGCCTCCAATAGACCCGCTTCCACTGGCGACCGTGTGAGCCCGGCCCGTTGTGCCGCAGGTGGATGTGCAATGGAGGGGTGCATGCGGGTGATCGGTGGTGGGCGGTGTGAGTGTGGTGGGGTGCTGCCATACTGTGTCGTCTGTGCCCATGCTCAGTGAATTTCACTCCCCCTAGTCTGTGAACCATGCGATTATCAACTCCTCCTGTGCCCGCTGGCCCAGCCGGTATCGTTGGGCAGCCTCCCGTCCCTGTCCAGCCCCTATGTCCCATACGATGCCCCCCCTCCACTTCCTCCTCATCTGGAGAGGCATGTCCTTCGTCGTGATCCTCCCTCTTCTCCTCCTCCTCCTCCCCCTGCCCTGCCTGCAGCACATCGCCCCTCTGCTGGGCTATATTGTGCAGGATGCAGCAGACCACAACGATGCGGCCGACCCTCTCCGACGGGTATTGGAGGGCCCCGCCAGAGCGGTCCAGGCACCTGAAGCGCATCTTCTGCAGCCCACAGCACCTCTCGACCATACCACTGGTCGCACAATGGGCATCGTTGTAGCGGTGCTCCGCATCAGTCTGTGGCCTCCGTATAGGCATCATCAGCCACGCCACAACGGGTAACCCCTGTTGCCCAGCAACCAGCCCCGCAGCCAAGGGGGTCCCTCGAATGAACAATGGCGGGGATGAATGATTATGCCAATATGAATGAGTCATGCACACTGCCCGGGTACCGGGCGCAGACGTGCAGGATCCTCATCCGGTGGTCACAGACCACCTGCACGTTCATGAAGCAGGTCCCCTTCCTATTCATGAACACCGCCCTGTCATCCGATGGTGGCCGCACGGCGACGTGCATCCCATCGATCACCCCCTGGATCATGGGATCTGCGGCAAAGCCTGCTGCCTGGGCATCATGGTGGGCGTAGTCCATGGGGAACTGAATGTACCGGTCCGCTATGTGATACAGGGCGTCAGTCACTGCACGGATGCACCTGTGCACCGATGTCTGGGTAATGCCGGAGAGGTCCCCACTCGGCGACTGGAACGACCCCGTGGCGTAGAAGTTCAGGGTGACCGTCACCTTGACGGGCACCGGGAGAGAATGTCCACCAAGTTCCACGCGGTGCCAGGTGTGCTGTCAGGTGGCAGATATGGGCGACAGTTTCCCGTCTCATCCGGAGACTCCTCCTGCGTGCCCTGTCCGGGAGGACCTGGAAGGACATGCGACGCCGGTACACATGAGGCCTCATCGGGCGCCTCCGTCGCCGTGACATCACCATCACCTCCTCCTCCTAATCGTCCTGTCGGGCGGGCAGCCCGCCAGCCTGGGCTGCTGTCACCTGCCCCTCTGCGGCACGCTCCTCGGCGGCAGCCTCCACCGCCTCACATGCACGCCCTTGCTCCAGATCCCATAGGGCTTCATGCAAGGCAGCAGCCCCTGTCATGGCAGCTAACATCGCTGGGTTATGGTCAAACATAACATTCTGCAGGGGGTGGGGGTAGACGGAATTCTTCATTGCACATACCCCACTCCACAACCAGGTGCCATGGGCTATTTGGTCACCACTGTTGCCAGCTGGCACCCAGCCATGAATAACCCCGGCCCCAACCCCCCACCCCGCCCCTCCCCGACACTCTCCCTCCCCGGCCCTGACCCCCCCCCCTCCGACACTCTTCCCCCTCCCCCCTGACCCTGACCCCCCTCTCGACGCTCCCCCCCGTCGACACCGACCCGCGCCCCCCGGCCCTGAGGTGTTTCCGCCCCCGGCACCGACACGACCCCTCGGCATTGGGGTGCCTCTGCTCCCGACAACAGCATCCTCCACGGCCGTGCCATTTCGACATCTCTGGCGTCCCCCCTGCGGTCACGTCAGCGGGACTTCGGCCCATCCGGCCCGCAGAATTGCGGCGTTCACGCGGTTCTGGCCAGGTCGGAGAATCGGAGTCCCAGCATCAGAGGGATTCTCGCGCCCCCTCCTGGCGATTCTCTGACCCGGGGCGGACGACGAAAATCCCGGCCAATGTTTCCCCCGTATTTTGTTGCAGCCTTTATTATTGTCAAAATCCACAACTTGGTGTCATTTAGAAAATCAAAAAATGTTCTTTCAATCTCTAATTGTTTCTGGAAGTAGTGAACAACAGTGATCAGAACACTATCACTTGTGGAACACAGGTTCCCACTTGTCGTTAGTCTGAGTAACTACCCTTTACTCTACTTTCCACATTGTAGCCAGTTTGCTTTCTATTCTGCTACTTGACCCCCATCTCCACAAGAGTTTATTAGATAAAACACAAGAACAAATTAGATCAATAAGAGTCACATGGTATTGTTGGTTTGAATTCTGTTTGCACAATGTCACACGGTTAAACCAGACAGGAGCACTATCCCTAGTTCTAATTAAAAGCACAATCTATTTGTACCCCAACTGACTGACACCATCTTAATCTCATGGCTGCCTTTCATTGCTCCATTGATTCTTGTGTTCCAGATCTTTTAAAGCTGCTCACAGTCCCCAAAGAGGTCAAAAAAAGTTTCCAACACCAAGGTGCAAAGGTATCCTTGTGAATAGCCAGGCATTGATAATGAATTGAACATAGCTTGGATCTCACGGAATCAAGTTTCCATCTAATTTATAATTGGTATATATATCCTCAGCCTGCCTTCTGATCCATAAACCAATATCAGCCTTTTTGGAGGCACACTTTGACTAAAGAAAATGCTCAATATGACGTCGCTAATGACCACATCTTTTTGGTTTGAAATATGGTCACGATGGATCAAATGGCCTCCTTCTGCGCCGTAACAATTCTGTGCAATTCTGGACATCGTAGAAGATAACAATAAATTTTCATAGATTATCATAGAATTTACAGTGCAGAAGGAGGCCATTCGGCCCATCGAGTCTGCACTGGCTCTTGGAAAGAGCACCCTACCCAAGGTCAACACCTCCACCCTATCCCCATAACCCAGTAACCCCACCCAACACTAAGGGAAACTTTGGACACTAAGGGCAATTTATAATGGCCAATCCACCTAACCCGCACATCTTTGGACTGTGGGAGGAAACCGGAGCACCCGGAGGAAACCCACGCACACACGGGGAGGATGTGCAGACTCCGCACAGACAGCGACCCAAGCCGGAATCGAACCTGGGACCCTGGAACTGTGAAGCAATTGTGCTATCCACTGTAGCCACCTAAAATGGCTGATTCCCGATTAGAATGGTCAAACCCCGATCTAAAATGGGGAACGAAAGAGGCTGATGGGAAAATCAGCCAACAGGACTCAAACGGACAGCTGCAGGCAAAACAGTGTATTCGGCTCTGGGGAAGTGGCTGTGACAAAGGAAGGTAGACGACCACCCCCCGATCAAGGAATCGCCCCATTATTGGAGCATATCGAACCCAGTGATTGGGACCAAGTCCAATCACTTGGAACCAGGTACGAGGTCTGCCCCGAGAGGTGGGAAGCCCCTAGGGACTATAAAAATAGGGGCCAAGTTCAGATCGACCCTTCTCTTCCTGCTCACAACCTTCGAGACCCTTCGACAAAGAAACAAGTAAGTCTTACTCCAGCGATCGCTACCAGATAGGTGCTCCAGACTATCGACTCGTACCAGCCTTTTTGAATCCCGCAGGCCAGACCCAATTCGATAGACCATTCGTTTCCCTGACCTGGTGGGCCATCACCAAAGTTAAGTATTGGCCTTTAGTGGTAGGTAGTAGTCTAGAAGTAGGATTATTGTATAAGTATTTATTGCTGTATATAATAAATGATCGTTGATTTAACTTTTACTAAGCGGTGTGCTGCATTATTAATCATTACTTGAGCTTGAACCACGTGGCGGTATCAGAAAGATACCTGGCGACTCGTGAGCAAAGGTGACAGAATTAGAGCTAATAAAACTAAGGCAAATAAGAGCAACATTTTGGCAACATCCTGACAGGACCCGATCTAGAAGTGGAAAACCACTCCGGGAGAACCCAAGAAATTTTGATTTAGAATCCAATTGGAAACAAAAAAAAAAACCCACAAGTGTTCAAGCAGTTCTGATTAATAATTCATAATTTGGAAGTGTGTGTATGCATGCGTAACTAACAGGGCTATAAGGTAAAACTGATAGATTTTTGTTGCGTCAAAACTGACGGTAGTCTGTATTTTCGGAAATTAGCGCAAGCCGTACCCGCATCTATGACACCACCTTAGCCCCCTGTTCCAAATTTAAACGAAGCAAGCGGATAGGAGAGATGGCCATGCAGGCAATGCAACGCCTCATGAACCCCGAGGAATTTGCGGTCACAACGACCAGCAGCAGTAGAGTGGGACAGTGTCCCATTTGGGAAGAGGAGTTCCGGAAATATCTCAAGGGCAAAGGATGGCCCATGTGGAATGATTTCTGCGATAATGAAGACTCAGGTCCTGGAAGTATAGGGCATACTTGGTGGGAGAACATGAGTGAGATCCATAAAAAGAACTTAGCAAAAGCTCGCAAGCCGATGGCAATTGTGTCCTGTCTGGCACAATTGCAAGGCACAGAGGAGGTCGTCAAGATGCTCCGCAAAGAAGTAGAGGGCATACATCGGATGAGTAATGTCGATGTATGCGAGGTTGAGAAAGAGAATTTAGAGTTAAGAAGGAAATTAGCAGCAAAGGACGAAGATGTGGCTGACGCCAAACGGGGTCACCAGTCTTGTCTGGCGCATTTGAGTAGTTTCCAGTCCCAGTATGAAAAGGCTTATCAGGACACGCAGCGTGCAGTCCTGGTAAGGAAAGAAACAGAGAAGCAGGTGGAGACGCTACAGAAGCAATGTAGTGATCTCAAGGCAGCCTTGAGAGCGCTCCGCGCTGCAACCACAGAACAAAGACAGAGCACCATAGACCATGCAAAGTGCTGGAAGCAAATTGCAGACCTGCAGTCACTGCTTTCTGTCCAGAAGGGATTTCAAGAAACCTTTGGGGAAAAGTTAGACCAGGAAGACGGCCCTGATTGGGAAGAGTTACAGGATCAGCGCAGAGATATGTTCAGGGAACATGTGCGCAGGGAAAGCCCCAAAGGAGAAAAGCACCCCACCCCCCACACAGCAGGTAGTTCAGGCTCCCATGAACCCTGTAACAACCCACCGCACAGCCACATCAGACGAGGCGGAATTTCTATATTCCACCCCCCTCACAGTAACCCAATTACGGGACGCGTGTGCGAAAATCACACAGTTCCTCCCCGCTTCAGACCCACACCATTTCTTTGCCACCGTCAAACATCAGGCGACCATGTACGGCCTGGATGAGAGAGAGCATGTAAAGCTCATGGTTCTAAGTTTGGATCCATCGGTAGCAGCAGCCCTTCCCGACCCACAGAACGTAGGAGGAGGCACCCTTGCAGAAATGCATACCGCAATCCTGGATGCGATCGGGTATAACCGGAGTGACCCCGCAGATGGCCTAAATAAGTGTAGGCAGAAGAAGTCTGAGCACCCCACAGCGTTCGCAGGACGCCTGTGGATTCACTTCGAAGCCGTTTTTGGAGACGTAGACCGTGCCCATTTGTCCCCAGACAATATGGCCAAATGGACCCGCACCCTTATCTCCCATGCCACAGAGGCAGGACAGAATGCCTGTAATAGTTATGATCCCTTGGAGGAGGCTCATAACAAGAAGTGGGTGGTTAAAAGATTGTCCCGCGTTTGGGAGCAGTCTGTTCACAATAAACCCGCCGCTAAAACCACCGAGGAAAGGCAAGCTGTCGCACACATGCAGGCAGTAAGAACCACTCCTCACAACCCCACCTGGGTAAACGAGGGAAAGAACAGCCCCCCACCCAAATTACAAGAATGTTACAACTGCAGACAGTTGGGACATTTTGCAAAAGAGTGCAATGGCCCCAAAAAGCCACAGAGAGCCCAGCAGACGGGCACTCTGAGTAAGAAAAAGGCAGAGCCCATCCAGAGCGTTAGCGCCTGTTCGGATCAGGCGGACTTGACCGAAACAGACTGATGGTGTACGGGCTCCCCCAGTTGGGTCTGCGATACCCTTTGGGATAGGTCAGGACGACCCGTAGTCGCAGCGAAAATTCGGGGACAGCGTATCGAGTTTCTTTGGGACACAGAAGGGTCCCGCACCACCATAAATTCCTCCACCCTTTTTCAAAAGGACACGTGGCCCACTACAGCCACTATCACCCTCAGCTGCTTTACAGGCCACTCGCAGTAGGGACACATCACAGCCCCTGTACCCATTCAAATAGGAACCATGACCACAAAACATCCTGTAGTTTTAGTCGACCTGCCCCACACAGCAGAACACATCCTGGGGATTGATTTTATGAATTCCCACCACCTATCCTTCGATCCAGTCAACCAGTGTGTCTGGAAGATGGCAAAATCCGCTAGATCCCCCGCAACGCTAAACATAGCGGACTATATGAACAAAATTAGCGCAGTAGCCGAGTTTTGGTTCAACCCCACCACGCTTAGCACGGACAGGCAGGTTAGGGCAGTCCTGCAAAAGAACAGGGCAGCATTCGCGACCCACAAGCACGGCTGTGGACGGATGACTGGCTCCTTACAAGTAACAGGACCGGACCCTAGACCCCAAAAACAGTACGGATTCCCCCAAGAAGCAGAGGGAGAAATCCTAAAAGTTATAGAGAGCTTATTAGAGCAGGGTGTACTAAGATCAGTAGCCTCTACTAATAATGCCCCGATTTGGCCAGTGAGAAAACCCGACGGATCATGGCGCTTGACCATTGATTATCGGGAACTCAAAAAGTTACCCCCGCAGCAGCCCCCACCGTTGCAACAAGTCCCGAGACCATGCTCAAACAGGGACTCCATGCCCGATATTTCACGGTTTTGGACGTCAGTAATGGATTCTGGTCCATTCCATTGGCAAAGGCGTGCCAGTATAAATTTGCCTTCACTTTCCGAGCTCAGCAGTACACGTGGACATGCCTGCCACAAGGCTTCCACAACTCCCCCTCCATTTTCCACCGACAGCTGGCAAATGGACTAGCAAACTTTTCTCGCCCCGAATGTCTGGTACAGTATGTAGATGATCTACTACTGCAGACAGACACAAAGGAAGAGCACATTGAGCTTCTGTCCGAACTCCTGGAATTATTACATTCCATTGGTTGTAAAGTCAACCCCAAAAAGGCCCAGATATTGGAAGAAAAAGTGGTACATTTGGGTACAATTATCACACACGGCAAATGCGAGATCGAGCATAAAAGAATTGACTCGATCGCTAAATTGCCCCTTCCCCAAAACGTTTCAGCCCTCCTGTCGTTTTTAGGACTGGTTGGCTACTGCCGAAACCACATTGACGGTTTCGCCAGCAAGGCAGCGCCCCTCTCAGACCTCCTAAAGAAAGGGGCCCCTTGGGAGTGGCTTCTGCAGCATACGGATGCTGTGGAATCATTAAAACAGGCACTCATAGCCGCCCCCGCACTACAAGTTCCAGACCCGCTTTCCCCTTACGCAATAGAGGTAGCGACCACAGACTGCACCCTTTCAGCCGTGCTGCTGCAGGAACGACACGACCAGTTAAGACCAGTAGCTTATGCTTCCCGACCTTTAGATGCTGTGAAGCAGGGATTTTCAACCTGTGAGAGGCACCTGCTCGCAGTTTTCTGGGCCGTACTTTTCCTACATTACCGGACTGAACCCCATCACCATTTTGACCGAACACACCCCCACCCAACTTTTACTGGACAGATGACTCAAGGACGGTACCGTCAGCCAAATACGTGCAGCTAGATGGACCCTTCTCTTGCAAGGACGGGACATCACAGTAAAACGGACAAAGACTCACACATACTTAGCGGACAATTTACAGTACCCTGGAACCCCCTATGAATGTGAGATCATCTCTCCACACCATAATACAGGCCCCTTTATAGCAGAAATGCCCCCCAGAAAGATAGGAAATTCATCTCAGAGCTCCCCTCACCCGGACACGTGTGAACCCATTAAGATCTATGGATCTTCCACAGTCTTAGATGGGCAACGCATAACAGGTTGCGGGATTTATGTTGAGGACGAGCAGGGACGCGCCCGCGAGGAGATAGCATTAAAACTCCCCGGACACTTAGGCGCGCAGGCAGCAGAGCTTGCGGCCATTGCATATATAGTGGAGCACCCAGATCCCTTCCCCAGCCCAGCAGACATATACTCAGACAGCCTCTATGTCTGTAACAGCCTTACAGAATTTCTGCCCCTGTGGGAAACAAGAGGATTTGTTTCCGCGGATGGGAAACCCCTCCCCTCAGCCGCCATATTTTACACAAAGCCCAGAACAGGACTTTTGGCATCATAAAAGTCCGCAGCCAAGGTTGAAAAGTTACATTGAAAAGTTTGTATATATCCATTTGACTTTTATCGCCTTGAGCAACAGTGGGCAAGAAACTAAATCATTAATCTCAGAGATGGAAGTTCTCCATTCTGGTTATAGTCAGGAGGAACGAGAAGCCTCCCGGTTCACTGTTAACTGCTTTACAGAAAATGTTAAAATACAAACAAATTCATTTTGGAATGTGAAAGTAGTTTTCAAGAAATAGAAACACTGATACTAGGGAGGCGATTCTCCAAAATGGAGACGAAAGGTTCGCGCCGTCGTGAATGCTGTCGCGTTTCACGACGGCACGTAACGGGTGCGGGGATGACCGATTCTGGCCCCGTGTGCTGGAGCGGTTCATGCTGCTCCAGCCGCCCTTCCTGGTGCCAACTGGGCGCCGTGCCAACCCACGCATGGTGGGGACATCTTCAGCGCGCCGGCACCCCTACGCAACATGGCGTGGGGATTCTGGGGCCCGCGATCGGTGGGCCCCGATCGCGGGCCAGACCCCATCGGAGGCTTCCCCCCGGTGAAGGAGCGCTTTTCCCCGCCCCACAGGCTACCCCCCCCCCGACCCTTCGCGCAGAGTTCCCGCCGGCAGCGACCAGGGGCGAACGGAGCCGGCGGGACTCTGACGTCTCCGCGCGGCCGCTTGGCCCAACTGGGCCGGAGAATGGGCGGCCCCGCCCATTCCAGCGGCCCACGGCCAGCGCCGTGTCAAACGCCGTGGCGCGGTTGCGGCAATTCTCCGGCCTGGGGCTCGGAGAATCGCGCCCTAGATTTAAAAAAAAACTATTTTCCAAATTCATTGCAACCATCAAAAGTACAAATCAAGTGTCAAACATTTAATCTATAATTTGGGGGCAGAAGTCCCATCACTCCCCTTCTCACCCCACCCCGCCCCCTCTTCACACCCCACCCCCTCTCCCCGTTACACCCCAACACCTCTCCCCGTTCACACCCCACCCCCGCTCTCCCCTTCTCACTCTCACCCCCTCCCCATTATCAACCCCATCTCACACCCATCCCCTCTCCCCATCTCAAGCCCACCCCCTCTCAACTCCACCCCCTCCCCCTCTCAACTCCACCACCCTCCCCATCTCAATCCCTCCCCCTCTCAACTGCACCCTCCACCCCCACTCAACCCCACCACCCTCCCAGCCCACCCCCACAACCCCTCTCAACACCTCCCCCTCAACCCCCCTCACAACGCCTCCTCTCTCCCTCTCAACCTCATCCCTCCCTCTTCTCAAACCCACCCCCTGCCCCTCAACCCCTCTGCCTTCTTAACCCCCTCCCCCCTTTCTCAATCCATCACCTCCCTTCTCAACCCACCCCCTCTCCCCCTTTCCAGCTCCACCCCCTCTCCCCCTTCCCAACCCTACCCCTCTCCCCTTCCCAGCCCCACCCCCTCTCACCCCTTCCCAACCCCATGCCCTCTCCCCCCTTCCCAAACCCACCCCCTCTCCCCCTTCCCAACTCCACCCCACCCCACCCCTCCTTCTCACCCCCACCCCCTCCCTCCTTCTGAACCCCACACCACTCTCCCCCTTCTCAGCCCTACCCCTTCTCGCCGCTTCGCATCCCCACCCCTCTCCCCCTTCTCAGCCCCACCCCTTCTCCGCGCTTCTCATCCCCACCCCACTCCCTCCTTCTCAGCCCCACGTCCTTCTCTTCTCAGCCTCACCCCTCTCCATCCTTCTCAGCCCCACCCCCTCTCCCCCTTCCCAGCCCCACTCCCCTCCCCCTCTCAGCCCCACCCCACTCCTCCTCTCAACCCCACCCTCCTCCCCCTTCTCAACCCCCCCCTCCCCCCAACCCCACCCCCCCACAACTCCTCCCCCCCTCAACCCCACCCCCTCCCCTCTTCTCAACCCCCTCTCTCCGCTTCTCAATCCCACCACTCTCCCCCTTTTCAATCCCATCCCATCCTCAAGAAAATCGATCTGAGGCCTTCACACTCTTTTTCAATCTGGATGTTGTTTGTTTTGTTTACTTCAAAACTGAAGGACATTGAGTGTGCCTGTCTCACTCCACTTACTGTAATTACAGTGCAATAAAAGTCACCATGCCAGCAACACCGACATCACCAGAATTATCTTCTCCAGGTAACCAGCGAAGGCCAATTCCACACCAGGACAACAATTTTGTCCCTGCAAGCAGGTTTGCTGACTGCTGCCATGATCACTGTTATCTACAGCTGTTTTTTCCCCAAGTCATTGAACAAAGTCCAAAATAACATTGGCATTTCTTTTTATTTTGATAGCGACTTGGAGTGTAGCTACTTAATGACTGAACTGGCGGACGGGGACCTCAATAAACCTAAGTGGAGCAAATACTGCGATTTGTTGCTTAAAATCCAATGTAAGTGCTGACGCTTTAAGATTAATTTTCTCTCCCGGAAACTTTAATTGCATGAACAACACACCATGAAGGACCACAAAGTTTTTGCAACCAGTGGTATAATGCAAGACTTGAATCCAGACAGAATTTACATTGATATCAAAAGGAAAACATAGTTTTTGGCAGGTTTTAACATGTTTTAGTGGTGTGCAGTACGATTCCCTATGGTCCGTATGAAGTCCAGCTCACACAGGTACAAAGGAATAGTACAATGTATGCAATGAAAGGACTTGGAAATGGGGTAAACACTGAGGAGGATATTACGTGACTTTAGGAAAACATAGACTGGTGGAATGGGAAGATGGAACTTTTATTTGTTAATTTACAGTACCCAATTATTCTTTTCCAATTGAGGGGTCATTTAACATGGCCAATCCACCTAACCTGCACATCTTTGGGTTGTGGGGGTGAGACCCGCGTAAACACGTGGAGAATGTGCAAACTCCACACGGACAGTGACCCGGGGCCAAGCTCAAACCTGGATCCTCAGCGCCATGAGATAGCAGTGCTAACCACTGTGCCACTAGCGGGGAGATGGCACTTAACACCAAGAAAAGTGCATTTGTGCGTTTTTGAAAGGAAGAATGATAATAATAACAATAATGGCAGGAATGTAAACTAAATGGCGCAGGATGTGAGACAGCAGTGCACTGTGCCACATGTCGTGAAGTCTATTCTGTGCAAGTAGTGAAGTCTATTTTCTAGAATGGAACCCTCAGCTTTATAAATTGGGGATAGGGTAAAGCAAGGAGTGATACTAACCCTTTTAAAATCCCTGAGCATTCTCTCCAATTCCGGAAATCACACTTTAGGAAGAATGTATAGATCTTGAAGGTAGTGCAGAAGAGATATACTAGAATGATATCAGGGATGAGGCACTTTAATTAGTTGGGGTTTGATAAATTGGATAGAGAGAAACCAAGATGGCAGGAGGGTGAGCAACAGGGGATTTAAGGTAAATGACAAAACAGTCAGAGGGAAGAAGAGGAAAATTATTTTAAGGAAGCAAGTTATGATGATCTGGAATACATTGCCGGGAGTCGGAAGCAGATTCAATGGGCGCGATTCTCCACTCCCACGCCGGTTGGGAGAATCGCCTGGGCCGCCAAAATTTCCGGGGCCGCCGGTCCGACGCCCTCCCGCGATTCTCCCAAGCAGCGGGAACGGCCCGGTCGAGTTTCGCGGGCCGCAGGCCGGAGAATCGCTGGAGACACCCAAAATGGCGATTCTCCGGCACCCCCGCTATTCTGAGGCCCAGATGGGCCGAGCAGCCAGGCCAAAACGGTGGGCTCCCCCTGGCGCCGTCCACACCTGGTCGCTGCAGTCGTGGGCGGTGCGTGAACACTGGGGGGCGGCCTGTGGGGGGGCGAGGGGGGATCCTGCACCGGGCTTCACATGGAATGTGGGGTGGCCCGCGATCGGTGCCCACCAATTGTCGGGCCGTCCTCTCTGAAGGAGGACCTCCTTCCTTCTGCGGCTCCGCAAGATCCGTCCCCCATCTTCTTGTGGGGCGGATTTAGACAGGACGACAGGCGCCGGCCAACCCGTGCATGCGCGGATGACGTCCGTTATGCAGCGCCGGCCGCGTCATCTATGCGGCGCCGCTTTTACGCGGGCGACAAGGCCTGGCGCGGGTAGATGACGCGGCCCCGATACTGGCCCATTGTCAGGGCCTGAATCGGTCGGGACCGGGGCCGTTCCGTGCCGTCGTGATCCTTGACGGCGTTCACGACGGCGCGGCCACTTCGGCGTGGGAGTGGAGAATCCCGCCCAATAACTTTCAAAGGAGATCTGGAAAAGACACTCAAAAACGAAAATGAAAATCCAGGACATTGGGACAAGTGGAGGGGAATGGGGGTAATTGGGCAGCTCTCTCAAATAATGGCCTTCTTCAATCCTGGATGTTTAAAAAAAGAAAATAAAGTAGAAATGAAAATGAAAATTCTGAACTGAATAGTGGACAGTACATTGCATTTACTGCAGTCATACCAACCAATAATGTCACTGAGACAGATTGTCTGCTCATTGTTCCAGATTGCTGCTTGTTGTCCAGAAATTGGCCTGCTAGCTTTCCTTACATTGGTCGGGACTTCAAAACAATTATCATCGAAGCCCATGGAGATATTCTGTGAGATGATAAATATAAATGCAAGCTCCTTGTTTAGAGCACATTAGTGGAATTCTCCACGGTTGCATCAGCCAGGGTACAAATTATACTTTTATCTGGGCTTGGGGAGAAGATGGGAATAGTTCACCAGAGTTTCCAAAAGTAAAGTTGGTCTTCAGTGGCTCGGCCCAATGATTTCCTTCTATCCCCATAGTCTGGTCATTGGTCTGCACAATTACAAGCCCAACCATGCCAACTAAAGCACCAGGAGAGTGGTGCTTCAGCCAAGGTATTGGCCAGGGTCTGGGCCAGACTGGGACTGGGTCACTCACCGGCGGGGTATCAACGTGGATCTCTGACCCCCGGGATGGACAACATGGAAGTGAGACCCCCAGCTCTGTCCACTAACATGCCCCGGTTAGGCTGCCCTGAACTGAACCACACATGTGCCGGAGGCTCTGAATACCCTGCTACTCCTGGGAGTGGGGGAGCTGAACTGAGAGATTCTTGGCTGCAATCGAAAAAATATGCTCGGTTTTTCAGAGAGTTGGGGCGGGCCAGAGGGGGGGGGGGGGGAGAGAGAGAGAGAAAAAAACAAGTAAAACAATATAGTGCGAAAACGTGACAGTCTTTTCTTTGGATTCAGACAAAAAATACAACTTTCTAATTTAACTTTATTTTTTTAAAAATAGAATAAGTCACACAGATCCCACTGCTTTGGACTCTCGCCAGGCTCACTCTATCATTGAAATATATATCGGATTGCGTACAGCAGCAAGTTGCATTTGGAATGTAAGCAAGCGACTGGAAAGAGAGGATCCCTGTCAGCCTGCCACAGAAGATAGCTAATGCCATTTACTCACCCTCTTTCCCGATCCCTTGCTCTCACTCTTCTTCGTTATCCACAAATCTTATCTGGAAAGTGACGTCGTTTCTGCCTGAACTGCTAACCCAGGAAGTGAAATCTGATGAAGGCTGTTTATCCGCTTCTCAAATGCAGGCATTTTTTTTTTCTTCCCCACTGAAATTATTTCATAAGCAAATCATCAACCTTTGCAACACACCACCCAGGGAGGCGATGGAAACAGTATGAGATTCATTTGAATGTAAATTGATGAAGTTGATTGTTTTGTTATGCTCTTGTCGTATCATAAGCTGCTTCCTTGCGTAAGAATCTCGGGCAACCCCTGGTCCCCTTGAACTGTGAAACCGGACTTTAAACTCAGAAACTGTAAAATGGACACCTTTTCAACAAAGAGTTTGGCCAAATTTTTCCCAGCAAGCTTGGCTGTCTGTGAGTGTGAAAGGAATGTTTGCAGCACACACCCCCCCCCCCCCCCCCCCCCCCCCCCACCCCCCGGGCTTACAACTCATCAGTAGACAGACAGCACTAATTGGATCAGCAAAGGGCACAATGGAAATGCTAATAGCCCTGAAACTCCCCCAGCCAAGAAACAATGTGTTGGTAAAAACTCCTTGTATATGTTAATGAACTTGTCTCCATCGGAGCTGGAAAACCCATCAGCATAATCAGGTCGTAATGGCAGCAATCTCCGGAGCGGATAGCAGACTCGAAAATCCCATCTTCTTAACGAGGTGTGGAAGACCGCGATCTCCCAGGACAATGGAGCTCGGTGACTGGAGCTGGCGACCTGGATGTATCAGGAGAAGGGGCGGGACCTGCGGGAACTTTGAAATGATAACTTACCTGCTCACACAAAAGAAGCTGGACTGGCGCGAAAACTTGAATTTTGGACTATAAAAAGGGTGGTCAAACGGCCATTCGCTCTCTTAGGATCTTTTGCTCTTGCTGAACTCTCTGCCCCTACAACATCTCGAATTGAGCTGGACCTCGTGTTCCAGCTACAGCCTTGGATTGTAAGTATCCCGCAACAGCTTGCGAAGCTCCCGGGACTAGTATAGTGGTTGAGGCTTTGGGGAAAGGGGGTGCATGCTCCTATTTTGTCTTTTTAAAAGATTGCTAAAATTGTGTATGTAAGTTTTAGCAAGGTGTAGTGTATGTACATTAACCCTTTGAGTACTTACAGTGATGTATATCACCACATTGATTTCACAAAAAAAAGGGATAGAGCATAGGAGTAGTTTGGAATTTGGTTTGTGATGTGGGTAATTTATGAGGAGGAACTGGTGGTTTTTGGTTACCAAAACTCTCCAATATTGGGGCTTTTTTAGATCATATCTGGGTCCGTTGTAGGCTTAGTGATAGAGAGTGAATGGTCTGATTAGGCAACAACTTAACTGGACTGAAGAGTACTGTGCACCAGTCGGGTCCGACTCAACCCATACCCATCCGTCTTGTAGATCCCCAGCTCAACACAACAATGCGAATCATCACAGGTACCCTCCGACCAACTCCCCTGGCTACCAGTTCTCACCAACAGCCGACCCCTCACATAAGGAGGGAGAATGCAACGAGAAAGCTCCTGGAGAAAGTCGATATCAACCCATGTCTGCCTCTACACAACCTTACCAATCCACCTGCAGCTCGCCTCCCATCATGCCAGGCCATCTGGCTAAGGCCACAATGCCAAGGAATAACAGCAGAGGCCATGTAATAATAATAATAATCTTTATTATTGTCACAAGTAGGCTTACACTAACACTGCAATGAAATTTCAGATTGTGAAAAGCCCCTAGTCCCACAATCCAGCGCCTGTTCGGGTACACAGAGGGAGAATTCAGAATGTCCAAATTACCCAACAGCACGTCTTTCGGGGCTTGTGGGAGGAAACCGGAGGAAACCCACGCAGGCATGTGGAGAACGTGCAGACAGGAGTGGAACCAAACTCCCCACCATTAAAAATCACTTCCTTATCACAGATCACACAGCTGCCCACCCGGCTGCAGCAAATCGGCACAAATGGAGCCTTTCTAAAGTGGAGCCTTGAAGAGAACGCAGACTGCATCTATGGTGTACCCCAAACAATGACTTACACCACTGAAGGCTGCACCTTGACAAAATTCAGTAGAGGGCTCAGAGAGATCCATTTAGCCACTGAGGAAGCTATTGCCTGGTGTTATGTTCTTGTCAGTTGGCCTTATTTATTACAAGAACATTTGTAGTTAAAGCTATAAACGATTTATTAATATTAAGTGTGGGTAAACTATATACAAGAGAACAGATGAAAAAACAGTAAAATCATGCACAAGCAACCTCTCTCTTTGACTTCCTCTAGCCCAGTCATTTTCAAACTCAGGGTCACGACCCGCCTGGTACACTGACATCATGTACTCTGGGCGCAAAATTACTGAGGAGTGCTTCCTCCATTTTGAAGCTGCCAGCAAGCAAGGAACAGGACTGCGTGAACAACTGAAGATGGATCTTTTTGGAAAGAGAGGGCTAGAGACACAAACAGGCCAGGATCTCACAACTGAATCTGCTGGTGAGAGCTTCGCAGGAGAGTCCACGGCAGGACAAAGCAGAGCTCCAGGATCTCTGATGAACAGCCCATACAGAAATGTAACATTGAATGACAAAGCAAGTGAGACCATGAGGGCCAAGCAGGCTCACCTGTCGCATTAAAGGTAAGCGAAAATGGTGGGTTGTGAAGTTTGGCCGGCGTGGGTCCCGAAGGACAGCTGATTGGTAAAAATGGAAAAAAAGTTTGAAAAACACTGCTCCAGCCAGTCTGAGGGGTCAGCTGACTTTAACATTCACTTATATACTAGTGAGATGCCTAGTGGTCAATTGGCGAATTACAACACAACCATGATTTTAAAAAAATTAATTTATGGGATGTGGGCGTCACTGGTTAGATCAGCATTTATTGCCCATCCCTAGTTGCCCTTCAGAAGGTGATGGTGAGTTGCCTTCTTGAACCGCAGCAGTCCTTCAGGTGTAGGAACACCCATTGTGCTGTTAGGGAGGGAGTTCCAGGATTTGTGTCCCAGTGACAGCGAAGCAACAGCGATATATTTCTAAGTCTAGGTGGTGAGTTACTTGGAGGGGAAATTCTAGGTGTGGGGTTCCCAGGTATCTGCTCCTCTTGTCCTTCTTGATGGTAGTGGTGGTGGCTTTGGAAGCTGCTGGCTAAGGTACCTTGGTGAGTTACTGCAATGTATCTTGTAGATGGTACACACGGCTGCCACTGTTCGTCGGTGGTGGAGGGTTGGAATGTTTGTGGAAGGGGTAGCAATCAAGGGGGCTGCTTTGTCTTGGATGGTGTTGAGCTTCTTGAGTGTTGTTGGAGCTGCACTCATCCAGGCAAGTGGATATTGTCCTGGTCTTGCAGCATTTGGACACGGACTGCTTCATTATCTGAGGAGTCGTGAATGGTGCTGAACATTGTGCAGTCATCCGCAAACATCCCCACTTCTGACCTTATGATGGAAGGGAGGTCATTGATGAAGCAGCTGAAGATGGTTGGGCCGAGGACACTACCCTGAGGAACTCCTGCAGTGATGTCCTGGAGCTGAGATGATTGGCCTCTAACCGCCACAACCATCTACCTTTGTGCCAGGTATGACTCCAAGCAGCGGAGAGTATTTCCCCTGATTCCCATTGACTCCAGTTTAGCTAGGGCTCCTTAATGCCATACTTGGCCAAATGCTGCCTTGATATCAAGGCGAATCACTCTCACCTCACCTCTGGCATTCAACGCTTTTGTCCATGTTTGAACCAAGGTTGTAATGAGGTCAGGATCTGAGTGACCATGGCAGAACCCAAACTGAGCGTTCGTGAGCCGGTTATTGCTGAGTAAGTGCCATGTAATAGCACTGTTGATGACTCCTTCCATCACTTTGCTGATGATGGACAGTAGACTGATAAGACGATAATTGGTTGGGTTGGATTTGTCTTGTTTTTTGTGTACAGGACACACCTGGGCAATTTTCCACATTGCCGGGTAGATGCCAGTGTTGTAGCTGTACTGGAACAGCTTAGCTAGGGGTGCGGCAAGTTCTGGAGCACAAGTCTTCAGTACTATTGCTGGGATATTGTGCAGTATCCAGTGCCTTCAGCCATTTCTTGATATCACATGAAGTATTGACTGAAGACTGACATTTGTGATGCTGGGGATCTCTGGAGGAGACCGAGATGGATCATCCACTCAGCACTTCTGGCTGAAGATTGTTGTGAATGCTTCAGCCTTGTCTTTTGCCCAGGTGTGCTGGGCTCCTGCATCACTGAGGATGGGGATATTTGTGGAGCCTCCTCCTCCAGTGAGTTGTTTAATAGTCCACCACCATTCACGGCTGGATGTGGCAGGACTGCAGAGCTTAGACCTATTGCATTTGTTGTGGTATTGCTTAGCTCTGACTATTACTTACTGCTTATGCTGTGTGGCCACAAATAGGCCTGTGTTGTAGCTTCACCAGGTTGACACTCCATTTTTCGGTATGCCTGATGTTGCTCCTGGCATGCTCTGCTGCACTCTTCATTGAACCAGGGTTAATCCCCTGGCTTGGTGGTAATGGTAGAGGGGGGATATGTCAAGCCATGAGGTTGCAGATTGTGGTTGAATACAACTCTGCTGCTGCTGACCCACCGTGCCTCATGGATGCCCAGCCTCGAGTTGCTAGATCTGTCTGAAGTCTATCGCATTTAGCACGGTGGTAGTGCCACACAACACGATGGAGAGTATCCTCAATGTGGAGACGGGACCTTGTCTCCAAAGGGACTGTGCGGTGGTCACCTCTACTAATAATGTCATGGACAGATGCATCTGCAGCAGGCAGATTGGTGAGGATGAGGTCAAGTATGTTTTTCCCTCTTGTTGGTTCCCTCACCACCTGCTGCAGTCCCAGTCTAGCAGCTATATCCTTTAAGACCCGGCCAGCTTGGTCTGTGGTGGTACTACTGAGCCACTCTTGGTGATGGACATTGAAGTCCCCCACCCAGAGCATGTTCTGCTCTCTTGCCACCCTCAGTGCTTCCTCCAAGTGGTGTTCGACATGGAGAAGTACTGATTGATCAGCTGATGGTGGCCGGTACGTGGTAATCAGCAGGAGGTTTCCTTGTCCATGTTTAACCTGAAGCCATAAACTTTATGGGGTCCAGAGTCGATGTTGAGGACTCCCAGAGTAACTCCCTCCCGACTGTATACCACTGTGCCACCACCTCTGCTGGGTCTGTCCTGCCGGTGGGACAGCACATACCCAGGAATGGTGATATTGGTGTCAGGGATATTGACTGAAAGGTATGATTCTGTGAGTATGACAATGTTGCTTAACTAGTCTGTGAGATCCAGATCTCTTCACGGGGAAGAGGGTGGACGCCCTTGCCTTTACCTCCCTGATTGCCCGCCGCTGAAACCTGCCCGGCTGGCGGTCAGCGGCACCACCTGAAGCTGCAGACTGGCTGCACGACATATCGGAATAAACAAGTAGCCAAGAGCCTGGGGCAAGTAACCAAGACATTATGGAAGAGAGGGAAGGGAGGGAGGATCGGGTGGGGGGGTGGGGGGGTGGGGGGGGGGGGGGGGGCGGGGAACAAGATGGAGTAAAATACAGCAGAAAAGGGGAGTAGCAGAGAGGAAGGGGGTGGTTGGGACGGGGGGACAGGGAGGGGCGGGGAGGACAAGGGAAGGATAACAACAAGGGGAGCCAGAAGGGATGAAAGAGGAGGGAAAACAAACTGGGGGGAGAGCACAGGAAACGACAATGACCAACAAGCACAGCAAGGCGAAAGAGAGAGAGAGAAAGAACAGTAAGAAGGAACGGCAGACGGCCGGGGCTGAGGCAAATGGCAAATGGACAAACACAGAAAAGAAAATCGACCAAGAGATGCAAGCGACATCAGGAGCACCCAGGTGCCCTCTTCTTCTGGTCTGTTTTGCTTGTTTTGTATAAAAGCAAGAGAAGGTGGGGGGGGGGGGGGGGAGAAAGCCCTCCCCCCACTTACTGCTATGTGTTATGAAAAAAAATTCTTGTTCCTTTGTATATATACTTGCTGTTTTTATTCTTTGTTTTTCTTTTCTCATTTTTTGGTTTCCATGTGTGTACATTTGTAAGCATATCATATATAAAACCCGATAAAAACATATTTTTAGAAAACTAGTCTGTGAGACAGCTCTCCCAACTTTGGCACAAACCCCCAGATGTTAGTAAGGAGGACTTTGCAGGGTCGACAGGGCTGGGTTTGCCGTTGTTGTTTCTGGTGCCTGGGTCAATGCCGGGTGGTCTGTCTAGTTTCATTTCTTTTTTGTGTTTTCGTAGCGGTGAATACAACTGAGTGGCTTGCTCGGCCATTTCAGTGAGCATTTATAAGTCAACCACATTGCTGTGGGTCAGGAGCCACATGTAGGCCAGACCAGGTAAGGTTGGCAGATTTTCTTCCCTAATCGACATTAGTGAACCAGATGGGTTTTTATGACAATCGATAATGGTTTCACGGTCATCATTAGACATTTCATTCCAGATATTTTTTATTGAGTTTACATTCTGGCACCTGCCGTGGTGGGATTCAGACCCGGGTCCCCAGATCATTATCTGGGTCTCTGGATTACTAGTCCAGCGACAATACTAGAATGCCACTGCCTCCCCTTATCACTACACCTAGATTGGTGATTACTGCACACGCTAAAAACAATAACTGGACCAGTCACATAACTGTTGTGACTACAAGAGTGCGTCAGAGGCAGGAAATTCTGTGACAGGGACCTCACCCCCTGACACCCCACCATCTACAAAGGACAAATCAGGTGTGTGATGGAATGCATTCCACTTGCTGGGATGAGTTCAGTTCCAACAACACTTGTGAAGCTTGATACCATCCAATGAAAAAGCAGCCCATTTAATTGGCTTCCTATTCACAACCCTGAACATTCACTCTCACCAATAATGCACAGCAGCAGAAGTGTGTAGCATATACAAATGCACTGCAGCAACTTGCCAAGGCTTTGCAACAGTACATTCCAAAATGTGCCTTCTGCTGCCTTTAAGGACTGATGTGTTATGCAGGTTGGTTCGATGTGGACTGCACTCGATGCAGGGAAGTTAGAAACAGACGTCTAACACAGGAGAAGATCCAACACTGTTTTATTCAACTAGATGAACTGCTGTACGTATTCAGCTGTGGGTCGATACTATACTGATCTGACTAGTGACCTTGTAGTAGCCTGACCAGACTTACTAGCTACCGCATGGTGTTTGTGCTTGCTAGCTCATGGACTCTGACTGTCTCAGTAGCTGGGTCCCGAGAGATTGGGAAACCTAGTGCCCTCTGGCTTTATAGTGGTAGTGTCGTGTCTGGTGATTGGCTGTGCTGTGTTGTATGCTTACTGGTCATCCTATGTGTCAATCACTGCCTGTCTGCATCTCATTATATACATGAGTGCATATTATGACAAGGACAAGGGCAGTAGGTGCACCACTTGTAAGGGAACACCATCAACTATAATTTACTATCTAAGTCATGTACCATCCTGACTTGGGAAGATATCGGGTGCAATTTAAAGGAAAAGAAACAGAGTCCTGTGTCGAGCGCATTTAGCCGGGTGTTTCCCAGTGCTGGCAGCATTGAGAACAACCCCTCTATCAAATGAGACTCTGCTACATTTCTGGTCCTCGGCGAAGAACGTCCTGCCAAGGCCACACTTAATGCCATTTCCTGCACTGCCAAACTCCTCTCACCAGTGCAGGAAAAGATCGCGGCCCTATTTTTAACTAGACCCCTCACCGTGGCCTCTGGACCCCCCCCAACACCCCAGTAAGGGGGTCATCAAGCCTCTCTGCCGCACCCCACCTTGTAAGGGCAGGGAGCCCCAGCACGGTCATGATACCACCTGGGAACCTTGACACCGCCAGCTTAGCACCAGGGCAATGGCTCTGCTAGCCTGGCAGTGTCACCTGACACAGTGCCCAGATGACATCAGTGGTGCCAGGCTACCACCCTGCTCAGAGCTCGACCAAGCAGGGGCCCCCGATTGCCTGGGGAAACCCACCGCCCCAAGTGCCAATATGCCTGGTCCACGTTTGTGGTAACCTTTGCTAAACGGCACCCACTCAGGGTCTCCAAGGCGCGAGGCTGATAGATCGCGCGCATCACCTTTCCTTCATTGTCACTGGGTCAGAATCCTGGGACTCCCATCCTCACAGCATATGGGTGCACCTACACCACTTGGACAGCGGTCCTTCAAGAAGGTAGATCATCATTATTATCTTCTCATGGACAATTAAAGATGGGCAATAAATGCTGGCTTTTATGAGCGAGTAAAATTAAGATTTCCAGAAAGTATCCAATGGATTTCAATTTACCTCCGGTATCGGCATCTATTTTACAACTTTGTAAATGTGAATGTAGTTTGACGACTGAGATTGACAGCCATCTTAAAAAGATCTGAATTGCTTTCATCTGGCAACATGTTGTTGGGCTACAGCGGCTTCTAACATTTGCCACTTGGGGGTGCACTCAACTAATCTATCTCAACTCTACAGTGACTGGAGATGTCTCACTTCTGTCAAAACATAACGTGTTGCATATTACAATCGACACCTGTGACAACATTTCAAAGGCACCCAACATCCAGAAGAGCACTACTAGCTAACTCAGAATTCACAATTACAGTCGTCAAGGTTAAATCTAATTCTGTAACCATGATGAATGGCAATTGGCTTGAATGGATAATTCTCAACAGTGACAGCTAACTACAACAGGTTACTAAATAAATAGCACATTTAAAAGAAATAACTCACTCATTTTTGTAAATCAGCTGGCTCAACAATGCCATGTTAATAGCTGATGAATGAAAAAAATGATATGCAGTGATTAAATAACTCCTTATTAACACCACACGGAACGTTTTGTTCATTAAATAAGCAACTACTAGTTGGCAGGCTGCTTTCTTGGTGAAATGTTTCTTCCATTGAAAGCAACAGCTGAGCCAGATGTCGAACCTGGCACCGAGTCTTCAGGCACAGTTTCCACAGGAATCAAAAATACATCACATGAGAGGTAATCAATGCTATGTTTAGAAGCAATCCAAATCTGAATCTCTGGCATGAATTGGCTGAGAGAAACTCCTTCGGAAAACCTTCCGACTCATTAGAGAATCGGATAATCAGGATCAAGGGCAACTGGCAGAGCCAAAAGTGTCAGAAGCCTTGACAAAGAAACCTCTTACTGATTCCTAGTGAGCGCAAGGGTTTTGGTCAATTTGATGATGAGGAGATGGCCTCCCGAGACTTTGACCATTTTCTGGGCCCAGTTAGTGGAAAATGGCACAGCGAGGGTAGGGACTGAAGAAAACTTGAGAGGCAATCTGTGTATCGTCAAGGGGGAGCTGCTGATAGCCTAGACAGTAAGCAGGTTATTCAACTATTTGAAACATTACATCTAATCCCAACCTTATTCTCACCTGGCATCCACAGATGTACATTGTTACTGGACTGTCACCAGGAAGAAGAATCTGATTAACTTTTCTTTCTTGCCTCTCTTCTCTGGTTGTCTTCTACCAGTACACCAACTAACTCAGTACAGGCTGGGGGATTGGACTTGGGAATGTCCAGGTTCCTATGACTCAGCACTAAATCCAGCCATCCACCATTGGCCATCAGGAGAGCTGATACACCTCTTCCAATGGTACTATTTTGAATTTTGACGTTATATATTCACGAGAAATGATTCTGTCACAAACAGTAACACACTCCTGTACTATACTTATGGAAGAAAGTCAGGGAGGGTGGAGGTGGTGTGGGAGCGGGGTGGGGGGAAAGGTGCGTAGTTAGAGAGGAGTGATATAGAGGAAAAGTGACAGTGATTGAGTGGGTAGCCTAAAAGTAGTGGGTCAGGGTTCTTTTATATTCCTTCAGCCTCTCCCCATCCCTGTCAGCCTTTCTCCCACGCCCCTCCCTCTGCTCATCTGCCCTTTCTCCTCGCCTGCCCCTCTTTGAGTTGTCCCAGCTGTCGTAATATCCACTCATGTATATAATGAGATGCAGACAGGCAGTGATTGACGCACACAGGATAACCAATGAACACACACGACACATAACAACCAATCACCAGACAGGACACCACCACTATAAAGCACATAGGGCATTAAGACTCTCCCTCTCTCTACAGGACACAGCTACTGAGATAGTAAGAGTGCACAAGCCAGTGAGCACTATCACCGTGAGGTAGAGAGTTAGTCTGGTCAAGCCAGTAGGAGGTTATCAGTTAGATTGCTGGAGTGTCAACTCACAGCAGACTATGTACAGCAATCAGGAAGTTCAATAAAACAGTGTTGGACCATCTCCTGTGTCAGAAGCCTGTTTCTAGTTTCACTGCATCCAGTTGCAGTCAACGTTGAACCAACTTACTTAACACATCACCAGCTGCATTACAATTTACCATGTGAGGGGAGTGACAGCACGGGCTTAAGTGCATTGCCATGATGAGGATCAACTTATTTGGGGTTCACAGTGAGGTGGGGAGCAAAACAAGGAAATATTGTACTGTTCAGTGTAAGGATGGAGAATCAGGAATATCAGTTTTTCAAACCTCCAGCACTGGTCTGGAGTCTCTGATTAATTGTTGTGACACTGCTGTGAGCACCTCAGGAGCAAGATCATAGGGCATTAAAAATTGAAAAAATTGTTTTCATAGAATCATGGATTTTACAGTGCAGAAAGAAGCTATTCAGTCCATCACGTCCGCACCGCCCCTTGGAAAGAGCATCCTACTTCAGCCCACAACTCCACCCTATCCCCGTAACCCAGTAACCCCACCTAATCTTTTTTTTTGGATACTGAGGGCAATGTAGCACAGCAAATCCACCTAACCTGCACATCTTTGGACTGTGGGAGGAAACCGGAGCACCCAGAGGAAACCCACGCAGACACAGGGAGAACGTGCAGACTCCGCGCAGACAGTGACCCAGGTCGGGAATCGAACCCGGAACCCTGGAGCTGTGAAGCAACAGTGCTAACCACTGTGCTACCGTGCTGCCCGAATTCTACATTCTCATCACTCTTCTCCTTCATCTGTTCATCCAGTCTCCCCGATATCCTGTGGAATTCATTACCACAGGAAGTAGTTGAGGCTAAGACATTGAATACATTCAAGAGGTGGATAGATATGGCACTTGAGGCAAATGGGATCAAAGATTATGGGGAGAAAGCAGGATTAGGCTATTGAGTTGGACGATCAGTCATGATCATGACGAATGGCGGAACAGGCTCGAATGGCCTCCTCCTGTTCCTATCTTCTGTTTCTAGACTATTCACCTCAACCACTATCCACGGTAGTGAGTTCTACAATTACACCATTCTCTGGGAAAGAGGATTATTATTTTTTGAAGACTTCCATTTAGTGTCATAGAAATTTTGGAGTTGGGTGAAAGGCTGTTTTATTGGATTGGATGGTTGGCGGCCATGTGATTCAAATTCCAGGAATATGTCCAGCCAGAGTTGGAAACTCCAGATCGCAATGGTGTAAGGCCCGAGTAACTATGGTAATCAGCCTTAGAAAGACTGTCAGCCCTTTTCTGAATACTTTCAAAGGTTTTGCATTGCAGCTTTGTGATTCTGCTGTATCACACAGTTCCACCGTATTCCAATACAAAGATGTGAAAATGGCGACAAGATCGCTGTTTGGGAAGGAATGGTATTTCTGCTTCCAAAGCATACGTTTAGATGTCAGCAGTTAATTTATTTAACAATGGAACTGACATGCTTGTGAGATTAAAATTATCCATTGTCTTTCATGCGTTCATTAAAATTTCCACTCGAAGGCCTCAGCCTCAGCCAAAAGCCTGGGCTTGGATTAGCCATTTTTTGCTTGGAACTATGATGGTGTAAACGGAATTTGGCTTGTGCAATCTGAGCATGTGCAAAGTGCCTAATTTCCCAGCATGCACCAGTGTCAGTCAGCAATACTGAAGAATCTCTTTTTCGTTAATTTCTCCTCAAATGTTCTTCAAAGTTAAAATAGGAAAAGACTGAGGATAAATTAAGGCAAAAAATATATTTTACCTCAGGGATGTCCGGTGGGGATGTCCGGCAGGGAGGATGGGGTGTCTGGGGAGTAAGAGGACGACAGTTGTCAGGGGAATAAGGCTCCACTTGGGTGGGGCTGCGGTTGGTGTCAGTGATCTTGGAGACTGCTTTCAGTGCTGTGTGAGTCTGCTGTCACTGTGTGAGTATGCAGTCTGTGGCGTGGGAGTCTTGGACAGGCGCGTCTGCGGCCACATGGGGTGGGGTGCGATGAGAGTCAAGGAGCCAGGTCTAATGGGCTGGGTGGATGAGGCCCTGAAAATAAAGCAACACTTGGGGGGGGGGGGTTGCTGTTATTAGCTGTCCTGGCTAATTAGGTCTTGAGGCACGACAACAATGAGCTCTCTGAATTAAATGCAGCCTGAGTAAGAAGGGTGCCTATTAGCTCTGCCTCTCCCTGAAGGAGAAAGCAATCGTGCCCTCTAACATTCCTGAGATTCATGCTCGTTGGCCATCAAACCGTACCAAATCAGCTCCCCATAGCCTCAAAGTCAAGGAATGGGATTAATCCTAGATTGGAGGGCTCAAAGCATGGTGGCACGTGATCAAGAGGCAATGGGGTCGCTCCTCTGCTGGGGCTCCAATGCCTGCCTGTCAGGATCCATCAGCAACATCCCCTCCCCCCACCACCACCACCAAGGCGGGCATTGCCATCCGGTTGACCGAGGCCATTTGCGATGAACAAGTACATGACCCTCCTGTAATAACCACTAGTGGTAGTGGGTTGAAGGGAGGGGAAACCCAGAGCGGGGCATACAGATGAGTCTAAATGGATGTAGGCCTATGGCGAGCCAGTGTTGTTCTGGAGATGCGAGGGCATCTGAGCTGTGAGTGTGCGATCACTGCTGGCGAAGGACTAGCTGCATCCAGTCAGGAAGGCCAATGTGTCTGGGGAGTTAATGATAGTCAGCAGACCCAACACCAACATGACTCCCTCTCTCATCCATTGCAGAATCCTCGTCTTCTACACCATGTGGTCCTTTCAGGGTTCCACAAGGGACCATTGTGGTATTTCACAGGCATCCACCCATTAGTGCATCCGTGAGGTGACAGATGCACTGTATGCACAGGCTCTGGATGATATCACTTTGACCTGGATCAGGCTCGGCAGGATGAGAGGGCTATGGAGTTTGGGCATATAGCTGGTCAGCGTCAGATGTAGGGGAGATAGAATGCACCCACATCGCTCTCCACGCCCCGTGGCATCAGGGAATTCCCTTCATCAATTGGAAGGGGTTCCACTCCCTCCATGTCCAGCTGGTGTCCAACCACCAAATGCGTTTTGTGCATGTGTGTATCCGTCTTCCAGCAAGCGTGCATGACAGCTACATCCTCGGGCAGGCACAGATCCCTGGAATCTTCGAAGGACACCCAAGGCTACAGGGATGGCTCCTGGTCACAAGGATATCTCCTCAAGTTGTGGCTGATGGCGCCAGTGCAGAGGCCACAAACTGCGGTGGAGACCAGATACAATGAGGCACAGAGTGCGACCCGTGCTGTCACAAGCGGTGCATCAACCTGTTAAAAATGCAGTTCCGTGCCTTGCCTGTGGCCCTACAATACAGCCCCCAAAGGGTCTCCCACATTGCTGTGGCTCTGCAGCTTCCTGAGGACGGCCTTGAGGAGTGGCACGTATCCTTGGACGTGTAGCAGGGCGTCCAGGAAGAGCCTGCTGAAAATCCTGAGATTGGAGGCTATGTGAGAGCAAGGTTGTGCATGGGCAGGAGGGCTAGAGATGTCCTTATCGCCTTCTGTTTTGTGGAGGAAGACTGCTCGCTGTCTGACAGCATGTTCCCCCACCCCCTTGGCCCCACCCCAAGACTTTGTGACCCCCTCTACAACCAGGGAATAAAGGTGTCTGAAATAACAATCATCAGGGTGCTTAGGCTGGGGAGTCCTTGAGTGCCTGCTGCCCATTCAATGCAGGAGGGCGATGATGACTCGCAGTGAAGAATGGTCTGTGGTGCTCCTCAACTGCTGCTTATGTCTGACTCCTGTCTGTCTGTTGCCTGTTTCCTGTCAGAGTGAAGTTCTGCACGACATTCCTTTGTCCCTTTGCTTTAGAGGGGGATTAGGGACGAGGGTCTAGGGTTCACTGAGTCATGCCTGAGTCCTATCACTGCAAATGAAACATTTACTCTGAGAGGGCCTAACCATCTGGCGGGCATGAAGGCCCACTGAGAACAGCTGCACCCCGATGGGGAGAAACGCCATGCCACTGGGAAGTGGGTTAACGTTCTGAGGGATTAAAGTGGTGAGCAACATTAATATTTAATTTAGTGACATATCAAAATGAAAATCTCCCCAACTATGAGTGACTACCTTCACCTGTGCCCACGCTGTGCCCCTATACCCTCCCACTATGTCTAGGTGTGAACCCAGGATGCAGATCAAAAGTGGAGGTGGCCTGCTGCCTTTCACACCCTGTTGCCTGAGATGGCATTGGCTGGAGTCCTCTGGAGGATCGATTCCTAGAGGACCCCGGCCTACTTTCAGGTGGCACTGGCATTGTAGCGCCATCCTGTTCTGCCTGTTGTGCCTGAATTGTGCCAGTCTCAGGAAGGGGGTGATTCAGATTGGCTGGGCACTCCCTGAGTCTTGGATGGAAGGTCCCACGCTGTCCTCCAGCTGATCCTCCTCCCTCCGTGTGCTCTTGGGCCCCTGGGTTGCTCCATGGGATGGAGATGCAGTTGGAGTGAGCTCTAGAAGCCTCAACGGCATCTGGTGATGTCAGGCATGGAGATCCCCAAATGTTTGCAGTATACAGTTGAAGCCCTCAGCCATGGGCATCAGGGACTGAATCATGTTTTGGAGTTCCCCCATCATGGATATTCCCTCTTAGGGCAGCACGGTGGAGCAGTGGTTAGCACTGCTGCCTCGTGGCACTGAGGAACCGGGTTTGATCCCAGCTCCGGGTCACTGTCCATGTGGAGGTTGTACATTCTCACCCCCACAACCCAAAGATGTGCAGGCTAGGTGGATTGGCCATGCTAAATTGCCCCTTAATTGGAAAAAGAATTGGGTACTCTACTTTTTAAAAAAAAGATGGATCTTCCCTCTTACCCCAGGCTTTCCACTGCGGTTGCCACTTTTGGAGGGTGGTCAGACATTGTCAGCAACATCTCTTCAGTGCGGAAGAAGGCCATTTGGCCCATTAAGTCTGCATGGGCCATGCTCCGATAGAGCACCCTACCTTGGCCCAATCCCCCATAACCCCGTCTAACCTTTTTTGAGGCAATATTAGCATGGCCAATTCACCTAACCCGCACATCTTTGGACTGCGGGAGGAAACCGCAGCACCCAGAGGAAACCCACGCAGACATGGGGAGAAAGTGCAAACTCCACACAGTCACCCGCGGTTGGATTCAAACCTAGATCCCTGGCGCTGTGAGGCAGCAGTGCAAACCACTGTGTTACCCTTGCCGCTCTGGATGGGTCAGACTGCAAGGAAAGGGACATGGTATTAGTACAAGGCCAGGTCAGATGTCTGGGACACATAGAACTCACTTGAGTTTAGTCATCTGGATGAACCTGTAGCAGCTCCTCCCTTTTCTCTTGCAGACCCACCTCGCTCTCAGCACAGGCCTGCTCCTCCCCTACGAACTCCACGACTCTCCCCTCAAAACGAGCCAGTATCTTCAACTCGGGTATCCCACCAACCTTCTTCTCTTGCTTGCGGCGGTTGTGGACAAGCTTATCCTGCAGTAACACAAATGGGGATGAAGTTAGCTGGCCCCTTGGCGGGTCAGATGTCAGTGATATCTGGCATGTGTGGACACGGTGCATGAGCAGGGATGGGTTCTGAGAAGAGGAGTGCTGAGGGTGTAAGGAAGCTTGTGGGAGGCCGAGGGGTGATGGCAAGATGGAGTGCAGAGAGGATACAGGGAGCATTTACCCTGGCAGAACGGAGTAGGTCATTCATCTTTTTATGGCATTGCACTCCGGTCTCTTGTGGAGGGTGTTGGCACTGACCAGTGCTGCACCCTCTCCCAGGTGGGGTTTGTGATCTTGCTCGAGGGTCTCCTGCCAGCCTGAGGGTAAATTGTTCTTCTCTCCTCCATGGCATCAAGCAGATGGGTGAGGACATCCTCCGTGAAGCAGGGAGCAGGCTTCTTTGCTGCCATCCTCCTGGCTTGACTATGAGCAAGTGCTATTTAAATGCAGCACCCCCTTGATTGAACTGCTTCGTTGACCCCGGGGATGGCGAATCAGACATTCACGCCACACCGTGCCATTTTTACATGGACAATTTTTTTCCCTCAGTACTTAAAAATTGTGGTCAGGATCATGCCGCTGGGGCCTTGGAACCATAATATAGAACCATAGAATTCCTACAGTGCGGAAGGAGGCCATTTGGTCCATCAAGTCTGCACCGACCGTCTGAAAGAGCATCCCACCTAGGCCCAATCCCCCGCCCTATCCCTGTAACGCACCCCAACCTGTACACCTTTGGACTTTGCCGCAGGGATTCGCACCGGTTTTCGGACAGAAAGTGACACTTCACCATTTTTTTTGAAAATTCCACACAATAAGTGCAACTATCAATAAAAAAACCTTTCCGAACTGATGTTGGAGGGAAAACCTTACCCTTAGTCTTGCTGAAATCTGTGCATAGAAAGTGGTTCAGTAATTGTGGTTGAATGGAAAGCATGGGTGAATTCCATAAGGATGCCTAAGGCACCTTCACATGAAATTCCAACAATACGTCCTTTGAGAAAACAGGCTAGAGAAAAAGAGAGAGATTTGAGCTAAGGAATATAAACATCTGAAAAAGATAAGCTTCAATCAAGAGAAGAAAATACGGAAGTAAAAACACAAGAAGATGTGACTGTCTATAGTTAATCGTAATGTCTCCTAATCAAAAATGAAAATTGGAATATATAAGATCACAAGATTACTTTAACACAATAAAAACAAAGATTAATCGAAGGTAAGGTAGCTGTAGGTAAGTAGAATGAGAGTTTTGTAAAGGGGTGAAATTCGATCATTCAAGTTGGTTCCTGGAAAATAGGCTCCAGCTGCAACCTCATTCGAAAAAGCTACAGAACAGAGGAATCGTAAAAAGATAAGGGACTGGTTTCTCCGATCCCCGATAGCGAAATTGCCGAAACCCCTGAAAAGCGGCGTACTTTAGGAGTACGCCGCGCACCGTATCCACGGCCTCAGGCGATTGCCTGAGGCCCGCACCGCGATGCTCCGTCCCCGACTGGCCACGTTCCCGCCAGTGTGGGTCTCTCATGGTCTCATCCGTCGGTAACCCAGCACGGTGGTTGTGGACTCAGTCCAGTGCCGCCACAGTCGGACGAGGGCTGATCCGCGGGCAGGGGGGGGCATAATTGGGGGCTGGGGGCACAGTCGGGGGATTGGGGGGGGTCCGGGGCGCGTGAGCCGGCCGAAGGAGGACTATTTTTGCAGGCTGGGTCCGTGGGCTGCGTCCGCCATGAAGCACGGCGCAGCCGCTGCAGGCCGCCACCGTGCGCATGCGCGGCCATGGACCCGGCAATGCTCTGGGCCATATCGGCAGTGAGAGCTGGGAGCTGCCTACGCAGCCCCCCCCCCCCCCCCCCCCCCACCCCACAGAGCAGGAAATCGGTGCCCATTTTGCACTAGTTCCCCTGGCGTAAAACACTACCGTTTTCACACTGGCGTGGGGACTTAGTCTCTCAAACAGAGAGTCCAGGCAAGCTCTAATTTTTGTCCTGCAGAACTTGACAAAACCAGCTCTACCATTTGCCTGAGAATAGGGCATGTTGCTAACTGGCTTTAGCATATTTCACTTTCAGTGATCTTGATATATTACCCTGGTGACCTTTTTTAATTCTGACAGCAAATTCCTCAATCTCCCTTTAAGGGCATCACGGTAGCACAGTGGTTAGCACTGTGGCTTCACAGCACCAGGGTAACAAGTTCGATTCCCGGCTGGGTCACTGTCTGTGCGGAGTCGCACATTCTCACCGTGTCTATGTGGGTTTCCTCCGGGTGCTCCCACTGGTATCCTCCCACTTGTCCTCCCCCCAAAAAACATGCTATTAGGTCATTTGGACATTCTGAATTCTCCCTGTGTACCTGAACAGGCGCCAGAATGTGGCAAATGGGGGCTTTTCACAGTAACTTCATTGCAATGTAAGCATACTTGTGGCAATAAATATTATTATTATAATTATTATTAATTACCCGAATGTAGATTGGGACAATGATAGTGTAAAGGACAAAAGGGGGCAAAAGTTCCTAGATTGCGTTCAGGAAAAGTTTCTGCAGCAGTTTTTGTCCAGTCCAACAAGAATGAAAGAATGCACTATTGGACCTGGTTCTTGGAAATTATATGGGCCAAGTGGATCAAGTGTCAGCGGGTGAACATTCAGGAGACAGTGATCATTAGTAAGTTTTAGGATGACGATAGAAAAGGATATAGGCAATCCAGAGTAAAGTAACTAACTGGGGGAGAGCCAACTCCGATGGGGCAAGAACAGAGCTGGACGGATTAGACTGGGGTGAAAGGTTGTTGGGAAAACTGCAGCAGAACAGTGGGCTGATTTCAAAACAGAAATGTCCCGGACACAGGCACGGGTAAAAGGGAACGGTACAGCAAACAAGGCTCCCTGGATGAAAAAGGAGATAGAAATTAAGATGAGGACGAAAAAGTGTGCTTACGACAGGTGTCCAGTAGAACATACAGTTGAGAACCAAGAGGAATACAGAAGGTCCAAAGGGGAAGTGAAAACGCTCATTCGAGGAGCAAAGAGGGACGATCAGAAAAGACTGGTATCCAACAAAATAAAGAAACCCAAAGGTATATCAATAGTAAAAGGGTGGCAAAAGGAGGAGTAGGGCTGATGTGGAATCTAAAAAGGGAATTTACACATGGAGGGAAGAGGCATAGCTGAGGTATTAAATAAATACTTTGCATCCATCTTTACCAAGGAGGTAGGTGCTACTCAGGACATGGTTACAAATGAGGAAAGTCTGCCCCTAGAAGGATTCAAAATTGATAAGGAGAAAGTGTTGAATAGACTGTTGGTATTGGAAGTTGACAAGGCACCCAGGACCAGTCAAGTTGCATCCAAGAACATTAAAGGAAGTGAGAATGGAAATTGCAGGGGCGCAGGCCTTAATCTTCTCGTCTTCTTTAGACTTAGCAGAGGTGTCAGAGGGTTGAAGAATTGCAAATGTTATGTCCTTGTTTAAAAAAAGGTTGTAAAGATAGTCCCAGCAATTACAGGCCAGTCAGTTTAACATCAGTGATGGACAAGCTTCCAGAAACAATTATTCGGATGGATTGAGTATTCAAATAGAACAATGTGGATTGATTAGGAAGACCCAGTATTGATTTCTAAAGGGGAAATCACATTTAGCTAACTTGCTGGAGCTATTTGAGGAAGTAACAGAAAGGGTCGATGAGGGTAATGCTGTTGATTTGGTGTACATGGACTCTCAGGAAGCATTTGACACAATGCCACACAACCGACTTGTATGAAAAGTTATAGCTCATGGAATAAAAGGGACATTAGCCGCGTGGATACAAAATTGTCTGAATAATAGGAACCAGAGGGTAATGATCAATGAATATTTTACAGGCTGGAGTTTGTAGTGGTGTTCCCCAGGGGTCAGTATTGGGACCCTTTGTTTTCCTGATATATATTAATGATTTAGATCTTGCAGAGAACAATTTTAATGTTTGCTATACTACAAAACTTGGAAGTATTGCAAGCTGTGAAGAGGATAATGTAGAACTTCAAAAGACATAGACAAGTTGGTAGAATGGCAGATAGGTGGCAGATGAAGTTCAATGTGGAGAAGTGTGAAGTGGTGCATTTTGGTAGGAAGAACATAGAGAGATAATATAAAATAAGGGGTAAAATTCTTAAGAGAGTGCAGGAGAAGAGTACCTGGTGTATATGTGCATAGATCATTGAAGGTGGCAGGACAGAACAGTTAATAAAGCATATAGCATTCTGTGCATTATTAATATTGGCATAGAGTACAAGAGCAAGGAGGTTATGCTGAGCTTATATACAAGGCACTAGTTAGAATTTAGCTTGAACATTATGTATATTTCTGGGCGGTCTACTGTAGATGTGAACACATTGGAGAGAGTGCAGAAGAGATTTACAAGAATGGTTGTAGGGATAAGAAACTTCAGTTAGGAGGCTAGATTGGAGAGGTTGGGACTGTTCTCCTTGGAGAGAAAAAGGCTAAGAGGAGATCTAACAGAGATATTCAAAATCATGAGGGGGCTGGATACAGTAGATAGGGAGAAACTGGATCTGCTCGTAAAAGGACCAAGAACAAGAGGGCATAGATTTAAAGTGATTTGCAAAAGAAAAAGCCAATATGGGGCGAAATTCTCCGGAAATGGCGCTATGTCCGCCGACTGGCGCCCAAAACGGTGCAAATCAGTCGGGCATTGCGCCGCCCCAAAGGTGCGGAATGCTCCGCATCTTTGGGGGCCGAGCCTCAACCTTGAGGGGCTAGGCCCGCGCCGGACGAATTTCCGCCCCACCAGCTGGCGGAAAAGGCCTTTGGTGCCCCGCCAGCTGGCACGGAAATGACATCTCCAGGCGGCGCATGCGCGGGAGCGTCAGCGGCCGCTGACTGCATTCCTGCGCATGCGCAGTGGAGGGAGTCTCTTCCGCCTCCGCCATGGTGGAGACCGTGGCGGAGGCGGAAGGGAAAGAGTGCCCCCACGGCACATGGCCCGCCCGCGGATCGGTGGGCCCTGATCGCGGGCCAGGCCACTGTGGGGGCACCCCCCGGGGCCAGATCGCCCCGCGCCCCCCCCCCCCCCAGGACCCCGGAGCCCGCCCGCGCCGCCTTGTCCCGCCGGTAAGATAGGTGGTTTAATATACTCCGGCGGGACAGGCATTTTAGCGGCGGGACTTCGGCCCATTCGGGCCGGAGAATCGAGCGGGGGGGGGGGGCCGCCAACCGGCGTGGCGCGATTCCCGCCCCCGCCGAATCTCCGGTGCCGGAGACTTCGGCAACCAGCGGGGGCGGGATTCACGCCAGCCCCCGGTGATTCTCTGACCCGGCGGGGGGTCGGAGAATCTCGCCCCAGATGTGAGAAAAAACATTCTGACACATTGAGTGGTTTGGGTCTGGAATGCACTGCCTAGAAGTATGGTGGAAGCAGATTAAATAATAATTTGAATAGAAACAATGTGCAGGGGTAAGGGAAGAGCACTGAGTCATGATGCTTGTTTGGAGAGCCAGTTCAGACACAATGGCCTCCTTCCGCACTCTAATAATTCTGTGATTCTTTGCAAGACCCCCATTCAATTCTTCCCTATTCCATTGGTTTCTGTGCAAATAAGGTCTTCAGGCTGCACCCTTTCCAAAACCTGGTCCACTTGAAATGAGCAGACAGTTTGCAGCTTTTCAATTGTGCCATTGAAAAGGTTATCTAAAGCTTTCAGGACTGCATTCCAATAGGCACCACTTTATTTTGCTCAACATTAATATCCCTCCCTCTTCTCCCCCACAACCACAAAATAACTCTGATAATATTCTCCAAGATGTTGACATTCCTTGTAATTGTCATCACTTATATTCTTATTAGACCATATGGGGTCTCCTGGACAACTGGTAGCAATATCCTTTCCCACTCACTTCTTCAAGTCAATGGTCAGCCATTTCTTTCCTCTACTTCAGTATTTATTTCCTCTAGTTGCAGGATGACTACTTCCATTTCCACACCAGCATAAATGGAATTGCACAATGTGCATACCACTATAGGATGGAAGGAGTGTAGCAGGGTCTCACAAGGTGCATCTGGTTATTTAGTGGTTTCTACATGCCACTGTAGAATGTGAAGGGTTTAAATGGGTATCAAAGACTACCAACTGGGGATTTAATGGATCCCATGGGCCCTTGATTAGTCATTTAATAGACCCTGCTTCCCACTGCTTGTGAAGCCAAAAGGCCCTGTGTGTGACTGCTTGAGGATTAAGTGAATCCTGTCAGTCACCATTCAGGCATTGAGTAGCTTGTATGAATTACGGTTCAGTGCTCAGGGGAATAATGGGTCTCCCAAGCACAAGGGGTTCAATATTCTTGCGCATCACCCCTGAGGAGATCGACAAGTTGACAATTTGACAGCCCTTATGGGCAACTGCTTGTTTTTCCATTCTTATCCCGTGTGGAATTCTAAATTCTACTGGCATTGACCAAAAAAACACCAAATATTACGAGGGAAAATGGAGCTTTCAACAATAGTTAGTGAAACCCAATTAAGGCAGTGGATTAAAGCGGACCATCAACTTGATTATCTTTGACATTGATGTGTAAAATCCAAGCCTGTTGGCCATCTTTTCTTTACTCGCCAGTGACTTTGCCATCATACATCAGACAGATTGGAGTTTAGCCAGATCTAAAAATATAAGCAAAGAATTAATAGAAAGTTGCCCACACAAGGAATGGGTGTATCTCACCGAAATTATAAAAGCAAATGTATTCCCAGTATGTAGCAGCACCATGCTGTATTAGACTGAAATGAGTACATTTTAACTTGCTATTCTACCAGTGATTGCATAACAAAGGTGCAAATAAGGCGAAAACCAGGCCAAATATGACACGGTCATCCTCAAAATGGACCAGCACTTTCAAACTGAAGTAAACGAAACTTTCGAAAGATACATCTTTCAGCAACGCCTGCAAGGTAAGGAGGAGCTTTTTCAACCCTTTTTGACGCACCTCCGGATTCTAGCGCAGTCCTGCGGTTACGGCACAACCACAGAGTCCATGATCAGGGACCAGATTGTTTTTGGCGTTGCCTCCAGTGGCCTACGCCAGCAGCTTCTTAAAATAAAGAGCCTCACCTTAGCGTCTGCTGTGGAAGCCTGTGTCCTCCATGAAAATGCGACCTGCCGTTTTGCCCGATTTCAGGCGTCCGAGTTGGCACGGAGGGGGTCCCCAGCCGTCGAATCGGCAAGCCAGGCCGCCCACGACGTTGAACGCATCCAGGCCGTCGATTTCTTCCCGCCCCACGGCCCGGACGACAGCGGCCGCTTCCCGCGCTTTTCGCGGTCTCCCGCGCAGGTGCGCGCCAAGAATAACGGCCACAACGAGGGACGCACTGCGCAGGCGCGCCCACCGCAAGATCGCACTGCGCATGCGCAGTGGCGCAACGAACGCCGTGACGTCATGACGTGCAGCAAGTGTGGAGGTCTACACTTAAAAGGGCAATGTCCTGCAAAATACCAACAGTGCAACAGATGTGCCATGATAGGCCACTACGCAGCCCGCTGTCGTGCGGCTCAACCCATGGATCCGGCGCATCCTCGACAACCTCGCACACGAGTCAGGACCGTCCAGCCCACGCATCAAGACTTCCAGTTAAGTGATGCAGATGACCAGGATGACTTCAGAGTTGCCGTCATTGATGTCAACAAGGTCAATGCCATCAATCCAGACGATGAGTGGTGTGCCACCCTGACGGTCAACCGATCGCGCGTCGCCTTCCGTCTGGACACCGGCGCATCCGCCAACCTGATTGCTTACTCTGCAGTCCAGGCCATGAAGGTCAAACCACTCATCACACCATCCCGGCTTAAGATGGTTGACTATAACGGGAACGTTATCCCGTCCGTAGGATCTTGCCAGCTACAGGTGACTCACAAGGGGTACACGGCCACACTCCCCTTCGAAGTTGTGGGCTCATCAAAGGACTCGTTACTGGGCGCACAAGCGTGTAAGGTCCTTCACCTGGTACAGCGCATCATGTCTCTCTCTCCAGATGAGATATCCGACTTCCCGGATGCTGAGTTCCACGCGAATCTCCATTCCCTCCTCGCTCACAACCAGGAGGTTTTTGAAGGCATGGGGACATTGCCACACACGTACAAGATTCGACTCAGACCGGACGCCATCCCTGTCGTTCACGCACCTCGCAGGGTTCCTGCGCCTCTCAAAGACCGCCTCAAGGCACAACTGCAGATTCTTCAGGACCAAGGGGTCCTATCCAAGGTCACGGAGCCCACGCCATGGGTCAGCTCCATGGTCTGTGTAAAGAAGCCCTCTGGCGAGCTCCGTATATGTATAGATCCAAAAGATCTGAACAACAACATCATGCGGGAACATTATCCCATCCCAAAACGAGAAGACCTCACCAGCGAGATGGCGCGAGCCAACATATTCACTAAATTGGATGCGTCCAAAGGATTCTGGCAGATCCAACTGGACCCGGCCAGCCGAAGACTATGCACATTCAACACCCCTTTTGGCAGATTCTGCTACAACCGGATGCCATTCGGCATCATTTCGGCATCTGAAGTATTCCACCGCATTATGGAGCAGATGATGGAAGGCATCGAAGGGGTACGTGTATATGTGGACGATATCATCATTTGGTCCACCACTCCGCAGGAACACATGCATCGTCTTCGACGTGTCTTCACCCGCATACGGCAAAATGGCCTGCGTCTCAACCGTGCGAAGTGTGCTTTCGGCCAGACGGAGCTGAAATTCCTCGGGGACCACATCTCAAGGTCCGGGGTCCGTCCCGATGCAGACAAGGTTAGCGCCATCACAGCCATGCCACGACCGGCTGACAAGAAGGCTGTCTTAAGATTCCTGGGCATGGTCAACTTCCTTGGGAAGTTCATTCCCAACCTGGCTTCTCATACAACAAACATGCGCCATCTCGTAAAAAAATCGACGGAATTCAACTGGCACCAGTCGCATCAGCAGGAATGGGAGGAGCTCAAGCACAAACTGGTCACGGCACCAGTGCTGGCCTTCTTTGACGCGACTCGCCCTACAAAGATCTCAACAGACGCCAGCCAATCTGGTATTGGAGCGGTACTCCTGCAAAAAGACAGCACGTCATCATGGGCCCCGGTTGCGTATGCCTCACGAGCCATGACCCCTACCGAACAGCGCTACGCGCAAATCGAAAAAGAATGCCTGGGCTTGTTAACTGGACTGGACAAGTTCCACGACTATGTGTATGGCCTGCCACGATTCACGGTCGAAACTGACCACCGCCCCCTGGTCAACATCATTAACAAAGACCTGAACGACATGACTCCTCGCCTCCAGCGCATCTTACTCAAACTCAGGAGGTACGATTTTGAACTGATCTACACTCCGGGGAAGGAACTCATAGTGGCGGACACTCTTTCCCGAGCAGTGAGCACACCACCAGATGCGGAGGGGTTCGTGCGTCAAATTGAGGCACACGTGACTCTGACAGCAGCAAATATGCCAGCTGATGATCCTTGTCTGGCCCACATACGCGCAGAGACGGCGACTGACCCTCTGCTGCAGCGAGTGATGCGCCACATGACGGAAGGGTGGCTAAAAGGGCAGTGCCCCCAGTTTTACAATGTGCGAGATGATCTCACCAATATAGACGGGGTCCTTATGAAATCGCATAGGATCGTCATTCCACACAGTGTGCGCCAGATGATTCTTCGTCAACTACACGAAGGCCACCTGGGTGTCGAAAAATGCAGACGAAGGGCCCGGGCGGCGGTATATTGGCCGGGTATTAATGAAGACATAGCCAACATGGTGCTCAACTGCACAACCTGTCAGAGGTTTCAGCCGGCGCAACCTCCGGAAACACTTCTACCACACGAGATGGTGACGTCCCCCTGGGCGAAGGTGGGTGTTGACCTATTTCACGCGCTCGGCAGAGATTACATTGTTATTATAGACTACTTCTCAAACTACCCGGAAGTCATGCCTCTCCATGATCTGACGTCGTCCGCAGTCATTGGGGCCTGCAAGGAAACGTTTGCTCGCCATGGCATTCCAAGGACTGTCATGTCAGACAATGGACCTTGTTTTGCCAGCCGTGAATGGTCGTCCTTTGCCGCAGCATATGGTTTCACTCATGTGACATCCAGCCCTCTGCATCCACAATCGAACGGGAAGGCTGAAAAGGGTGTCCACATCGCAAAGCGGCTCCTGTGCAAGGCGGCTGATGCCGGATCGGACTTTAACCTTGCCTTGCTGGCCTATCGATCGGCCCCGTTATCCACGGGCCTCTCGCCAGCGCAGCTACTAATGGGTCGCTCCCTCAGGACGACGGTACCTTCCGTCCTGGCACCGACAACAGACCATGAGGCGGTTCTTCGGGACATGCAACTGCAGCGTGATCGCCAGAAAGGTCGGTACGACACACGAGCGACGGACCTGCCCCCCCTGTCCTCCGGAGACAAAGTACGCGTCCATCAACCGTATGGTGGCTGGTCAGCACCGGCCGAAGTCCTCCGACAAGTGGCTCCCCGCTCGTTCCTGGTTCGCATGCCGGATGGTTCCGTGCGTCGCCGCAATCGGCGCGCCCTTCGCCGACTTCCACGTTCACAGCCACACAACACGCCAGATCCTCAACAGGCTTCCGAGGATGACTTTGTGGAGCTGCCGCACATCACGCCCTTTCCATCGCCACCCATGGCCATGCCTGCACAGCAGCCGGTGGTTCTTGATCCACCCTTAAGGCGGTCAACCCGAATTCGTCGCAAACCCATTAGAATGGACTTATAATACAGTTCATATGTTTAATAAGTTGGACAATTTTACATGATAACCTGTTGTTGTTTATCGTTCCAGATGTCGTCTGACTGGACAACTGTTCAAAATTTTTTTTCTTCTTCTCTCGTTCGCATTTCTGTTATGTTATGGTACAACTGGATTCATGTGACGCACTCGACATCGCCCCATGTACATAGTTCCGTCATAGACACATGCTGCACACGACACACACACACTCTTAGATGCACTCACGTCACGATCATATTTATTACCACGTAGGCACATATCTTTGTAAAAAGGGGGGATGTCATGATATTCAAACACACACATCATGATGGACACACTAACAGGCAAATCAGAGTACACAACACCACAACCAATCACAGACAAGAACACCAACCACATAAAAAGCACGAGCACGACACCTGGAGGTCAGTAGGTCTGGGGAGAAGGAAGCATGAAAGAGCTGTTGAAACACCACAAGCAGGGAGCCCCCCACGTGCAGAGTGCAAAGACCAAGTTGTAAATAGTGAGTTTAAATAAACAAGTGTTGTACCATATGCAACTGTGTTGGCTCTTCTGTGTGTTAGAACACCCAACACCACAAAAGGATTTAGATGAAGAAGGGCAATTGTTTTGTCATAAGGGCCTGCTTTCAAATCATTGGACCAAAGACCATGGTCAGAGCAGCACCAAGGGTGAAAAGACTAAATGAGATGAATGGGGTAAATTAGTAAGCAGTATTGGTGAGTGCATGCAATGCTCTACCAAGTCCTCTTTATTTTTCCAATTTTTCCCTCAGGTTATTGGTTACTGATGGGAACCAGCAACTTTACAGCAGTTCTTTTTAAAAATAAATTTAGAGTACCCAATTTTTTTTTCCAATTAAGGGACAATTTAGCGTGGCCAATCCACCTACCTGCATATCTTTGGGTTGTGGGGGTGAGACCCACGCAGACACGGGGAGAATGTGCAAACTCCCCATAACAGTGAATTGAGGCCAGGATCATTACGGCAGTTCTTTACATGCAAGTCTAGGTAAAGGGTTTTGATGCGTTACTTATAGTCAAGCAACCTCACAATAATCCGATGTAGTTATCACCGAGTGATCATGCACACTGTTACCAGTGATTTCCACTGGTCAGTGATCAGGAATTGGAAACCAGGTTAATTATTCCCCTCTTAGTTTGGGGTCAATTGTGTCTCCCCATTTGCAGTCCAGCTGAGAGGGAAAAGAAAAAGAAGAGGAAAATAAATTCACCCTAATGCAATATTATGCTGGGAACTGAACTTGGGACCTTCTGGTAAGACAATGAGAGGGAGCTGGCGTGATACATGTTAGGGTGCAGTTGAATGTGCCGCTATACTCATCATTCCTGCCCTGATGGGATGATTAAACCACATTTGACACTGAATCCTTTTGCTGCTCACCACCTTGGGGTAAACGCTAAACATGCTTTCTTGTTTTTATTGCCCTGCTTCCACCGCTGGTCACTGGCGAATGATATCTCCCTGCAGACTTTTCCAGCTCCCAGTATCACACTGAGGGAGGCATCTCTAACTAAAGCCAGGCACAAGTTTGGAATGTTGGGACGTCATTCTGATAGTTCTTTCCTCTGTTATCCCACCTCCAAAATCCATCATATTTGTAGCATCCCTTTAAGTGCTGGAGTTGAAATTGACTCATGCGAGTTGTCATCAAGTCCATTCAATCTAATTGGTTGGGAAACCTGGAAGTCAGGTGAAAATTCAGTGGTTGGTTTATGAAGACACTTAGTTCTGGATTTCCCATGAGCTGACGGAAAGCCTCATCACTCCCAGTGTTTCTTCCAGTTAAAAATTTTCTACCATTATTTCTCACCAGCAGGATGCTGGGAAGCACACTGTTTGGGTTTTGAAACATAATCGATCTACACGGCATATCTAACATGAGAACAGTGGGTGTAAAGTGGGTAACTTGGGTAACTCACAGTCACACAGAATCATGCATACAAATGTGGTTTTTGTTTTGTATATTTTGTTCAATTTGAAAAGGGGGAGGTTTGGGATTTGAAAAGTAATCAGTGGATGAGTCTTTAGCAACTTGATGAAGCTGGTGAACATTGAACATTAATTCATTTAACTATATACAAGTTCTGCGTGAAGCAGCATCTTGATCCCAGGATATTCTTGCTGGAGGGGCTAGTCTACCTTGGGCCAGCTTTTATATCAATACATAACAAGCCCTAGGTGGGTGGCCTCTGTCCCTTATCTGGGGAGCACATGCTCCATGAGTCCCATGCAGAAATCAATAATGGTTTCTCCGCCGTCATCATGTGGGTTATGACACCCCTCCCCCCAAAGTCCAAATGTCCCCGATCGGCCGCCAATAACGGCAGCCTTTTGTGCTTCTTTTCCCGCTGCACTTCTGCCTGAGGCAACCCAGGGTCAGGTGGAGCTACCATGTCAGATTTGGAGTCATCCTCCTCCTGCTGGATTGGGTAATGCGACCCAGATGGCTGGGACCCCAGGCTGAGGGGTGGTTCCAGATGAGGCGAGGATGCCAATGCTGCCTCAATGGTGGGTCATCGGGAAGTACGGGTTCCCACTTTATCAGGTAGTCCAAATGTTCGCAGTGGGCCTTCCCTTGAACACGGACTTTTATAAGCCAACAGACTCATTCATTCGAGTATGACACCTGGGAGCCACAACATTCCATCCCCAAAATTGCAGACATCGACAGCATCCCCAGAGTGAAATGGTCGTCCTGGCATCCTCAAGTCCCCATCGATGTCGGGCTACCAGACATAACGGAGGGCCAACATTATTGTTTTAGAGGCACCTAGATGGCCACTGTGAAGAACCTGTGGCAGGGCTTCCTGCCCCTGTGGGGCATGACCATCTACACTCCCCACAATATGACGCATCTTCTATACTGAGCTCAGTAAATTTCTAGATGAAAGGCCAAAGGGTCATGAGAAGGACATCCATCTTCCCTCCACTCAACAGTTTGAGGCAAGGCTTCGCCAATCTCGGGTCCCGTTGTGTCCACGTGTGGACTTCAGCAGCCGTCACCAGCAAGGTTTCCATGAAATTCAGTGACGCAATTACCTCATCTGCCACTGGTGGGGATGGGGTCCTCATAGCTAACGACAGAAGGCTGAGGGCATCGGCATGGGCAATTTGCCATTCCGGGTAGTGCTGGAAAGAGTATTCGTGCGCCATGAGCAGGAACACCCAAAGCTGAATCCGAGCTGATGCAATCGGTGGGATTCCCGTATCCTCCCTGAAAAGGCCATGCAGCGGTTTGTGGTCAGTTATAATGATAAAATGTTGCCCATTAGGGATGGGCAATAAATGCTGGCCTAACCAGCGATGCCCACATCTTGTAAACAAATTTATAAAAAATTAATGTACTGATGGAATTTCTTCATTCCAAAAACTACCGCTAAACGTTCCTTCTCTATCTGAGAGTAACATCACTCTGCATCCACTAGAGTCCTCAAATTGAATGCAATGGGTCATTCCATGCCATTGCCACATGCATGAGCCAGCCCCCCCTCCCTCTATACCATAGGGGGTAGCATCACAGGTCAATATTAGAGGGTGAGCCGGATTATAATGTGTAAGAAGTTGCAGGGAAGACAAACGTTTCTTAACAGCATCAAAGGCTGTGAAGCACTCCAGCACGATTCCTGGTGCTTCTTCAATAACACATGGAGCGGAGCCAACAGAGTGGCCAAATTGGCCAATAGTAATTGACCAGGCCCAAAAACAACTGGGCTCCGTGGCGTTCTTCGGGATCAGAGCCCGTTTTATTGTGCAAACCTTATCTTCCACTGGGTGCAGACCATCCCGAGATAGGTCACTGCTTTAGCACGGAACACACACTTGCTCGTCTTCAGTTGGGCGCTGATAGGGGAAAGTCACCAGGGCGCTTCCTGCAGGTTATCAATGGGTTCCTTTTCTGTAGATCCTGTAATGAGTATGTCGTCTAAGCAGACAGTCGTCTTCGTCAGGCCATGTAAAATGTTCTCCATCGCCCGCTGAAAGGTCGCCAGGGTTGATGAAACCTCAAACGAGAGGCGGGTGTACTCAAATCAACCCCTGATGAGTACTAATGGTGGCAATCGTCCTGCACTCTGGGTCTAGCTCCACCTGCAGATATGCATGACTCATGTCCAGCATTTCCAGACAATCTGGCGTATAAATCCTCTACATGGGGCATTGGGTACCGGCCCAAACTCGAGGTCCTGTTCACAGTGAGTTTGAAATCTCTAGAAAGGCAGACAGTCTAATTAGGCTTCATTACCGGCACCACAAGCACGGCCCACTCCATCGGGCGTATAACCCCCAGATTTTGCAGGTGCTGAAGTTCTGCGTCGACCTTCATCAGCAAAGCATAATGTACAGTTCTCGCTCTGAAATATCTGGCCTGCACCTCAGGGTTTACGTAGATTTGGACTTTGGCCCCCTTTAATCTACCCCCCTGGAATACTTCGGGGTATTTACCCAGCACATTGTATAGGTCGCCGGTGCCCATCTGAAAGATCGATTGCCAGTCAAAACGAAGGATTCGTAATCACTCGTTCCCTAACAAATTTGGTCCTGGTCCCTGCACTACAACAACGGGAGTCAAACCGATTACTGGCCATGCATTAATGGAGTCACGGTGGTCCCCACGATTTTTAAAGGCTCCTCAGTGTAGGTCGGCAATCTTGCCTTGGTATTGCCAAGCGTCAGCGATAGGATCCCAGTACAGAAGCTGCCGAAACGTACAGAAGTCCACAAGGGAGACGACTGCACCAGTGTCCATGTCTATCATCACCTAATGCCCATTGACCTGTAGTATCACCCGGATCGGCACAACATTTGGAGCCATGACACAGTTCAGATGGATCATGTAGTCATCCTCATCGGGGCGCCCACGTGCAAGGCCCTGGTTCATGGCGATCTGAGTGACTGGTGTTGATGGCATTCTCTTTGTCGAACCTGCCGGCCCTGACCATCACGCGTACTCCGCCCACACAGTTGGCAATGCAGCCGGCTCTCTCCATCCTCGGGGGAGGTATGCTGCTGGTCAGCAGTAGCACCTAAGATTCGAACCCTGCTGCGGAATTGACTCTGAGGCTGCCCCATTTGAGGATGTCTTGTCAGACCAGCAACGTCCCATGATGCAGAAGGAGTTTGAAAAGAAGGCGGGCCAAACTATGGACACCATGGTCCATGGACCCCTGCAACTCCTGGATCCTTTCTCTGCATGTTCTCGCGATTATGATAACTCAATGGCCCATTTCAAATCGAGGGTGGGTTCCGCTAATAATTTCCTCTGTGTGGTCATATTGTTAGTACCGTACACGAGTCAGTCCCGCAACATCTCCGAGAGAGACGGCCCGAACTCGCAGTGTTCAGCCTGATGTCTTAAATGGGTCCAGATGTCCATAACCAATTCGCTAGGGGACTGCACTGCCGTATTAAAATGATACTGTTGCATAATTACGGAGGGCATAGGGTCATAGTACACCAAAACCAGCTCAACCAGTCCACCAAAGGATTTGGAGTCTCGTGCAGCCGCATGAGTCAAACTCTTTATGATCCCAAACACCTGAGCCCCTCAGGCGGTCAAGAAGAGGACCTTCTTCCCGTATTCTGCCAAAATCCCCTTTGCCTGTGTGGTAGTATGTATTAGGGGTCATGTGGGACTGGAAGCCCTAATGTCATTGGCTGACAGATCCCGGGTCCTGGTTGGCCGTTGACCTCTAGCTCCGCCCTGAAGGCGGAGTAAAGGAAGCCGGAGTCCTCCCCCGCAGGCCATTCTACTATCGAGCTGCGGGGGATCAGACACGCTTAATAAAGCCTCATCGACTTCACTCTATTCGTCTCATGGAGTCTTTGTGCGCTACAATTTATTAAGCATGCCTAAAAAGGACTATGAAGCTCAGGATCATCCCGGAATGCCTGAGGATCAGCCCCCACGCAGTGAACGCGGCAGCAGCCTTCAAGCACTGGCAGACTTGTTTCGAGGCCTACCTCAGAACGGCCACCGGCCGGGTCACAGAAGACCAAAAACTACAGGTCCTGCACTCGAGGGTGAGCACAGAGATTTTCTCCCTCATCGAAGACGCGGAGGATTTCCAGACGGCGTTCGCAGCACTGAAAAGTCTCTATGTCCGCCCAGATAACCAAATCTACGCTCGCTACCAGCTCGCGACGAGACGGCAAAGTCCCGGAGAATCGATTGACGAATTCTACGCCGCGCTGCTGATTTTGGGACGAGCCTGCAGCTGCCCTTCGGTGAACGCAAATGAACACACGGACATGTTAATGCGCGATGCTTTTGTGGCAGGTATGAATTCCTCCCAAATCCGCCAAAGACTTCTAGAAAGAGAGTCGCTAGGACTCTCAGAGGCCCGGGCCCTAGCAGCCTCCCTAGACGTTGCCGCGCGTAATACCCGCGCCTACGGCCCCGACCGCGCGGCAGCCCATTGGGCTCCGTACGTACCCGTCGCGACAAACCCACCCCCCCCCCCCCGGACACCCCACAGGCTTGCGCGGTCCTAACGCCAAGTCGCACCGGGGGCGCCCGCTGCTATTTCTGCGGCCAGGCGAAACACCCCCGGCAGCGCTGCCCGGCCCGCGCAGCAATCTGCAAGAGCTGCGGGAAAAAGGGCCATTTCGCGGTTGTGTGCCGGTCCCGCGAGGTCGCCGCTGTCCCGGGAGAACAGGGAGCCCTGCAAGCCGTTTACGCTCCCCAACCCCCCCAGCGCCCCATGTACGACCCGCAGGCGCAGCCGCTCTGGGTCCCGACCACCGCGGTCCCGGGAGAACAGGGAGCCCTGCACGCCGCTTACGCTCCCCAACCCCCCACCCGTCCCCACGTATGACCCGCCGGCGCTTACGCTTTGGGTCCCGACCACCGCTCTCCCCGGAGAAGAGGGAGTTCTGCGCATCTCTAATGCCCCCCAAACCCCCCCCCCCCGCGCCCCACGTCTGACCCGCCGGCGCTACCAACTAGGGTCCCGACCACCGCTGTCCCCAGAGATGAGGGAGCCCCGTGCGGTCCTAACGCTCCCCAACCCCCCCAGCGCCCCATGTGCGACCCGAAGACGCCGCCATTTTGGGTCCCGGCCACCACGAGGGGAGGAAGGGCGCCGCCATCTTGGACCACCCCAGACCTGTACGACGCGTGGGGGCAGCCATTTTGTCCACCCCCGCCGCCATCTTGTGACCCCCCAGCCATGTGCGATGTATGGGAGCAGCCATTTTGTTCATCCCCGACGCCATCTTGGACATCAACAACGGACCCCACTCCACTACTACAACCACGTCTCGCTTCAAATACGCTCGATCAAGCTCGGCCCCGGACACTCCAGACGACGACGACAACGGTGCTAATAAACGACCACCGCCGCACCCCGCGACCGCCCCCTTCCCAGGAGGATCGGTTCCCCTCCCCTCAGGCCCGACCAAGAATAAAGCCCAAGCTGAAACCGTAAGGCTCCCGGAGACGACAACACCGGTACAAGCACCACCACCACCACCGGGGCCGAGGCGATCGACACGGACGACCAGACCGCCCGACCGACTCGTGGCGTCGATCTAAATCAATATATGGACTTTTCACAAGAACATTTTGCTTTTCTCCCGATACCTTCTGTAAATAGTTGAAACAGGACAAAATTGTACAATACTTTTTTGCCATGTGAATGTTTTCCTCCCAGGACCAGCCCTGTAAACCCTTACCACCATACGAAGCATCACCCCGCCGGGTTCATTTTTGACAAGGGGTGAATGTGGTAGTATGTATTAGGGGTCATGTGGGACTGGAAGCCCTAATGTCATTGGCTGACAGATCCCGGGTCCTGGTTGGCCTTGACCTCTAGCTCCACCCTGAAGGCGGAGTATAAGAAGCCGGAGTCCTCCCCCGCAGGCCATTCTACTATCGAGCTGCGGGGGAACAGACACGCTTAATAAAGCCTCATCGACTTCACTCTATTCGTCTCACGGAGTCTTTGTGCGCTACAGCCTGGAAAAAAAATACCTCATGCGCTCTGCATACTGGTTCCAATCTTCCAGGCCTGCGTCGAAAGCTTCCAATTTACCGAATAATGACATCTTAAAGCTTTATGATGTTATGTCCCAAACAACAACCCCTGGCAGTTAGGCGGTTCTATGAGCGAGCACAGTTTTGTTTAATCCTCGTCACCAGTTTAGTAACTTGTGGAAGCAGGCGAACATTGAACATTAATTTATTTTAACTATATACAAGTTCTGTGTAAAGCAGCATTTCGCTCTCAGTACAATCCTTGTTTGGAGGACCAGTCTGCCAAGGCCCTACTTTGGGCCAGATTTTATATTAATACATAACGAGCCCAAGGCAGGTGGCCTCCACCCCCTATCTGGGGAGCTTGTACTCCATGAATCCCACCGGGAAATCAATAATGGTTTTCCCGTGGTCCTCATGGAGGTTGACACCCCTCCTCCCCCTCCAACGTCTGAAAGTCCCCTATCCGCCTCCAATAGCGGGGACCTTCTGCGCTGCTTTGTCCGCGGCTGCACTTCTGCCTGAGGCAGCTCAGAGTCGGGTGGAGTGTAACGGTTCACTGATCCCCGTTTCCTGGCCAACTGCCGAAGAGTGACATCTAGGTTTTCGTAGTCATGTGAGTACGCCACAAGGCTGCCTCACAGGAAACCAACACATTAAGCAATTCAATAAAGGTTCTCACTGGGAACACTGGTGAAGCACTGCTACCCTTAAATATGAAACACACACTAGTGTTTAAACAAAAATGTAGTTTTGTAAATTGGCTAAGCATGCACAGCAGTCAACAGATTTACTGCACCACAGATGAAAGGTAATTACTTAGGCACATTTCCATAGCAACAGGCATTCACAAACTAGGAGTGCTTTGTGTAGCATCAATGTACTGACATTTTATATCAACAGCTGTGCTTAAGTGCTCCGATCTATATTTAGCCAACAATGACCAGAATGTTAACCTGTAATTCTTGGCTCACTGCTAACAGTCATTATACTGGTGTGGCAAAATCAGGAACAACTTTAAGTGAGACGTTTTTCGAAAAGTAAAGCACAATATATAAGTTTGTAGTCTTTTTGTACTGTTCATTCTGGACTAAATAATGGTGAGAGCCACTATTAACACTAAAAGATTAGACAGGCCAGTGGATTAGTGTGGTCCTGTGACAGGGAAGTTCCCATGTTTAATCTCCAGTCTATGCTGGTCTTAACAGGATAAGCGATAAGGTACTGCAGCCAGCCTCAAAGTCACTGCGTCAGAATGGGGAAAATTGGCCAGGGTTCTCAATTCAGATCATCCAGTGGATGAGCTATGTTCCAGCCTGGCAGGGTGAAGGCAGCCATTTGGTCCCTGAACAAGCAGACAAAAACCCTTGCAAAGTTTGGATGATAACAGGCAGGAGAGACAGACTTGGGAGCAGCAAGATTAGATAATATTATATTGGATATTGTATTCAAACATGATTCATTTCTTTTGTTGGCAATTGGTCGCACGGGTCAATCCAGTCGGCCTTTAAAAAAAATAGTCGTACATAATTTTTTATAGTATTAGACAGAATCTTCTAATTCAATAGACAAATTCAGACAGGGGAATTCTCCCAGTAACAATGGTACCCATTCTTTCTCAAGGTGGCTGCCCCAAGCATCATGCTAAACTGATTTAACTTTTAACCTCTAGTCCATTCATATTACCGCTATAACATGCATATTCTTTTGACATTGGGCAGGAATAAAATGTCTGCAATACAAAGGCAGATGATTCACTTTCAAGAAACTGACATTTAAGAAACTGATCTCTCTTTCAGTATTAAACTGTGCTTATAAGTCTGAAGGTTAATAGTCAGCAAAGATGGTAGAATGACGGGCATTGGTTTTCATTATTGGATCATCTATAGTGTGAAATAGACATCACAATCTATACTGAAGCTCCCACTGTGTCTGATACAGTCCACAGTGTCTTGCCAATGCTTGATACTCGATATCACACCTTTGACATCCCAAGGTGCCTCTCAGGAGGATTATCAAACAACTTTTGACACTGGGCAACATAAGGAAATATTAGCACAGAGGACCAAACATTTCCTGTCATTCTTTTTATTTTATTTTGATCTTGGGATGTGAGCATTGTTGGCAAGGTTAGCATTTATTGTCCATCCCTAACTGGCCTTAAGAAGGTGGTGTTAACGAGGCAGGGATGCCCGCTATCCCCACTCGTGTTCGCACTGGCAATTGGGCCGCCTGCTCTCGCCCTTAGATCGGCAGATTGGTGGACAGGCATTTGGAGAGGGGGCAGAGAGCCTGGAGTTTCACTCTACACGGATGACCAACTCCTCTACGTGTCAAACTCCCTAGCCAGGATGGGAAAGATAATTGGACTCCTCACGGAGTTTGCCACCTTCTCAGGTTACAAACTCAACCTGGGTAGGAGTGACATTTCCCTGGTGAACCCCGAGAGGGAGGAGCGGGTCTGGAAGAAACACCGATTGAAGTGACCCAATCCGAGTTCAGGTACCTGGGGATCCAAGTGGCCCACACCTGGAGAAGGCTCCACAAATGGAACCTCTCCAACCTGGCGATGAGGGACTTGCAAAGATGGGACTCATTCTGTCTGCCGCTGGCCGGAAGGGTACATACGGTCAAAATGAACGTGCTGCCAAGGTTCCTCTTCATATTTAGATTGCTCCCGATCTTCATCCCCAAATCCTTCTTCTCTAAGGTTGACAAACTAATCATGGCCTTTGTCTGAGGGGAAAGAGTACCTAGATTACGGAAGTCCATTTCAGAACGACGTCGACACGTGGGGGGCCTGGCCCTTCCAAATTTTCTGTTCTACCACTGGGCGGCCAACGTGGAGAGGGTGAGAGGGTAGTTAAGGGAGCTGGAGGCAGATTAGGTCTGCATGGAGGAGGCCTCCTGCATGGCTCCAACTCCAAAGGGAACATGCTCAGAAATCTGCAGCTACGTAACTTTCTCTGCAAGGAGACAAAAGAGTTCCCCAAAGACCCAAGCACACTCTCCTGGACATATGGTGGGCTGGACTGGTTAGGGGACGATAAGTGTGGTGACATACACAGGAGGCTCATGGATGAGACCAGATGAAAGTGGGGAGAGGGATTGGGCACCAAGATAGGGGGAGGACTCTGGATCAAGGCACTGCACAGAGTCAACTTCACCTTCTCCTGTGACGGGCCAAGCCCGATGCAATTCAAGGTGGTGCACAGAGCGCACATTGAGACACACATGAGCGGGTTCTTCCCGAGGTGGAGGACAAGTGCCGAAAGATGCCGGGGGGGATCCGGCCAACCACACCCACATGTTCTGGTCATGCCACAGACGCAGTGAATTTTGGACAGTATTCTTCGAGGCTATGTCCAAGGTGGCTTTTGTTTCGGTGCAACATCGTGGGCCGAAGGGCCTGTTCTGCGCTGTATTGTTCTATGTTCTATGTTCTATGTAGTGGGGGTCGAGATGGAGCCGTGCCCGTCTGTGGCAGTCTTCAGGTATCAGAGCACCCAGAGCTCTGAACAGGAAAAAAGGCAGACACCCTGGCCTTCACCTCACTGATCGCCAGGCCATGACTTCTGCTAGGGTGGAAGTCGGCAGCACCGCCCCGGGCCTCAGAATGTCTCATAGACTTGGCCAACTTCCTGAGGCTGGAAGAAATCAAATTCAAAATAAGAGGGTCCGAACAGAGGTTCCACACCACATGGAGCAAATTCACAAACTTATTCTCGGACCTGTTTGCAACCAGCAACCAGTCGGGGGGAGGGGAGCTAGCTGGGGGCGGAGGGAGGGGGTGAGAGAGGAAAGGTGAGAGGGGAAAGGGAAACAGAAAAGGGGAGGAAATGGATAGCCGCCCAGAGGGAGGAGAGCTAGAGAAGAATAGGGAAGGAAGGAGAAGGAGGATCATCTACTGGAGGGAGCATAGGCCTCCCCTAAAAGGACAGACTGTTCTGAAAATCGAACAGTGTTGTACAAATGTAAATACTATCCAGTGTTAGAGCCCCAGTCACGTCTATGGTGGCAAGGAGGGGCCCAACGCTGGCTGTTCAAACCTATGTCATTGAACCATACTTTATGTGTGAAACCCGGTTTTCTTTCTCTTATTTTATTGTTTACTCTGTAACTGTTAGTTGAAATACCAATAAAAATATTTTTAAAAAGGTAGTGGTGAGCCATCTCCTTGAAGCACTGCGGCACGTGTGGTGGAGAAACCCCCCCACTGGTATTCCCTGGAGTGGTTTGCTGCAAACGAACAGCTTGTTATACCATGTCAGAGGACAGTTAAAAGTCAGTCACAATGCAGTGGATCTGGAGTCACAACTAGGCCACACCAATTAATGATGGCAGATCTCCAAATGGGTTTTTACCACAATCTGGTAGTTTCATGATTGTTACTAATTTAATTCCAGATTTATTAATTAATTGAATTTAAATGTCCCAGCTTCCATGTTGGAATTTGAACTCCTGTCACCAGAGAATGTGTCCAGTAATATTACCGCGATCCAACCATCTCCCTTGATCGAAGAGCTCGGCTTTAAGGACTGCCTTAAAGTGGGAGAGAGGGAGATAGGCAGAAAGGAGGACATTCCACAACTTAGGCCCTCAGAAATCGAAGTCTTGGCCTTGTTCTGTAAACATAAGTGATGCAACTGCATCCTAAATTTACCTAGATAACGAGTGGAGAGCGATGAAAATCAAGAGGGTGTAAAAACATCTGGAAATGGGGCAGCACAGAGATCTCAGGATTGCAAGACTGGAGAAGATTGCAAAGATAATGGGGCAAGGCACGGAGCTCATGCATCGCGGGACCTGTGATCTCTCCCTCATCCATTGTTTCCGAAGTAACACTATGCTCTTGCACTGCTTCCTCGGTATGTACCAATGCCAATTGTTCCTGCTCGTCATGTTGGGTGCCATTTACTAAGCTCCTTTGTTCCTCACTGTCGAATTCCCTTGGGGTCAATAGTTGGGGTGAATGCTTCTAATTCTGGTTTCACTGGATGTTGTGTGGTTTCTCTCACTCTCATGCACTGGAACATCTATTGCAGGCAGGAGGAAAAATGTTCAGAATGGGTTCCTGAGGAGTGGAACTCATGTCACTCGCTGTAAAAGGAATGGTACGAGGCACTTCACAGATAATGAAGAGAACAATTGCAGGAGAAACAGCGTTCCCTGCTGAACCCTCAGCTGGTTCATGTGCCGTTGTACTTCAACATCTTCAATACAGATATTAGCCAGCTTCCCCGGGGAGATGTGTAAGAGGGGTACATTAAACCCCGGGAGCAACAAGAGTTAGATAAAAGGATCAGAGGCAAGCCAGCAAGAAGCAGAGAGAGAGAAAGAAATCAGAGGGAGTAGGGAAATTGGGAACAAGAGGGAAATAAAATCATAAACAGGAAAGTGGGAGGGAGGGAGAGAGACTTGGAAAAAAAATAGATAAATAAGGTGAAGGAGATAGGGAGGGGGGATAACGCTACAAATATGAGAGATATCACACTTGAGTAATTAGAATGCACTTCGTGATTGGAATGCGCTTATCTCTCTTTGATGTGGTTGATGTTTGTAAACATTGGGCTTCAGCACTTAGAGTCACTCATCCATGAAGGGAGATGAAATAATCAAGGCTGCAGCTGTGATGTGGAAGCTGTCAATCACAACCCACTACTAGAAAGGAATGTAAATAAAAACAAATTACTGCAGGTGCTGGAATCTGAAACAAAAACAGAAAATACTGGAAAATTTCAGCAGTTCTGACAGCATCTGTAGAAAGAAAAGGGAGCTAACGTTTTGAGCCTGGATGACTTTTTGTCTAAGTGTCTGGAAAGAAATGAATAGCTTGCAGCTAATAGATCTGAGCGTTGAAACACAGGTCACAGATGTTCTCCTTCAAGGAATGGACGCATGAAACGTCCAGGTGAGTGTTACAGTAGTAATTTATTTCATTGCCCCTGCCTGTGCTGCTCTCTAGCTTCCAGACAGAGGTCTGTTTTCTGGGGGGGGGGGGGGGGGGGGGGTGGCGTGGAGGGTGGTCGTTTAATCGGGAGTCCCTCTTGGGGTCCCTGTAGTCAGGGGGTCTCTGTGGGGGGATTCTTTCAGTTAGGAGGGCTCTATAGGTGGTTCCTTCAGTTAGTGGTTATCTGTTGGCAGTTCCTACAGTTAGTGGGTTGCTGGGGGGGGGGGGTGGTGGGGGGGGGGGGGGGGGATCCTATTCATTGAGTCCCTGCGGGTATCCCTATTCACGGGCTCTCTGGGGGTGTCTCCCTATTCATGGAGTTCCTGGGGGGGGGGGGTTCTCCGTATTAAGGGGGTTCCTTGTCGCCTCCCTTTAAGGGGGTCTCTGGGGCGGCTCCTTATTCATGGGGTTCTGGGGGAGTCTCCCTATTTATGGGGTCCTGGGGGGTGTCTCCCTATTAAGGGAGTCCCTGTTGTGGGGGGGGGGGGAGTTAGGTCACCCCCATACTTGGGGAAAAAGGAGAGGCACCTAGGTAATCCAGGGTTGGGGGGGCTGCATTGTGGTGCAGGAGGTAGCTGGCCGCGGGACTCCACTATCGGGCCGCCCGCTCAAAATGGCGGCCCAATAGCAGGATTCCCTCAGTAATCCCTCGTATTCCTCGTCATGCATAAATTTGCATGGCAAGGGAAATTGAATTGCTTCCAGATTTGTCCTCCCAAGGGGAAGGTAAATCGATTGCAATTCTCCTCCAGCAGGAGAACGAAGAGCGCGGTCCATTGGCCGTGCTGACCCAAACATCAGCTCGCCACGGCGCAGTGTGGCCGTTGAAAGCTTGGGGACCCGCTACCGGGATCTGCCTGACTCGCAACACCTCGCGAGATTCACCAGGATCTGGCAAGACTGAGGTAGTGAGGCTTTGGGATTCAACCCCTTCACCTCAGAGACCTAGGGCCGGGATTCTCTGATGCTGCACCGGGTCGGAGAATGGCTGGGGGGGGGGCGGGCGTGCGCGAATCCTGCCACCGTGCTCCGACGCCGGGTCTCCGATACTCCGACCCGGGAAAAACCTCGGCGACGGGAATCGAGCCGCGCGGGCCGCAGAATGGCCACAATTGGCACGACGTGCTGGTCCCTGGGCCTGCTGCGAATCTCCGGCCCGAATAGGCCGAAGTCCCACTGACGTGACCGCAGGTCACGCCAGCATAAATCAAACCTCTTTTTTATCGGTGTCAACCAGTCGTGGTGGCTGACGCCGACGCAGGAGGAAGTAGGGGCCGGCGTGAGGTGGCCGCCACAGTTGTTGAAACCGTGGCTGGGTGGGGGGGGGGGGGGGGGGGGGGGGGGCTGGGGCTGGTGTCGGAGTTCAAGTTGAGGGGTGGGGTGGGGAGTGCAGGAGAGGGAGGTCTAGGGAGGGGGTGTGAGGGCCGGTGTCGGGCGGGGGTGAGGTGGGGTGGGGAACGCCGGGGGGGGGGGGGGGTCTTTGCGTGGCCAGGTGCCAGCTGGCAAAAGTAGGGACCATGTAGCCCATGGCACCTGGTTTCGGAGGGGGTTAATGTGCAATGATGATATGTCGTCTACCCCCATCCCCTGCAGGCCGTTATGTTTGGCCATCACCCAGTGATGTTGGCTGCCATAGCGGGGACTGCTGCCCTACATGTTGCCCTATGAGAGCTGGAGCCGGGGCGTGCCAGGGAGGCGGCGGAGGCTGCCGCAGGGGAGTGTGCCGCAGAGGGGCAAGTGGCAGCCGACCAGGCTGGAGGGCCACCCGTCCGTCAGGACGAGGAGGAGGAGGAGGAGGAAGCGGTGCCACAGCGACGGAGGGGTCCAATGAGGCCTTGTGTGTACCGGTGCCGCATGTCCTACCAGGACCTCACGGACAGGGCATGCAGGAGGAGACTCCGGATGAGCCGGGAAACCGTCGCCCATATCTGCCACCTGATGGCACACCTGGCACTGCGTGGGACTGGGGGAGGACACCCGCTCCCGGTGGCCATCAAGGTGATGGTCGCCCTGAACCTATGCGTCAAGGGGTCGTTCCAGTCGCTGAGTGGAGACCTCTCCGGCATCTCCCAGGCGTCGGTGCACAGGTGCATCCATGCAGTGACGGATGCCCTGTATGACATCGGGGAGCGCTACATTCAGTTCCCTGTGGACCGTGCCCACCAGGATGCCCAGGCAGCAGGCTTTGCTGCCTTGGCCAGGATACCCATGATGCAGGAGGCGATCAATGTGATGCAGATCGCCATGCGGCCACCAGCGGATAACAGGGCCATGTTCATAAACAGGAAGGGGACTTACACCATGAACATTCAGGTGGTCTGTGACTACCGGATGAGGATCCTGCACGTCTGCGACCGGTACCCGGGCAGTGTGCATGACTCGTTCATATTGGCACAATCTTTCATCCCCAGCATATTCGAGGAACGCCACCCCCCGCTGTGGGGCTGGTTGCTGGGCGACAGGGGTTACGCATTGCGGTTGTGGCTGATGACGCCTATACGGAGGCCACAGACTGACGCGGAGTACCGCTGCAACGATGCCCATGCAGCAACCAAGGTAGTGGTCGAGAGGTGGTTTGAGCTGCTGAAGATGCCCTTTAGGTGCCTGGACCGCTCTGGAGGGGCCCTACAGTACCCGTCGGAGAGACCATACTGCGAGATCCAGTGCCCTCTGTTCATAAACGCTGAGGGGTCGCAATTCAGGTGGACCCACTCTGGTCCTGCCACGCTCCCGGTTATGGGCGCGCTTTTCCTGGGGGGAGTGGGGGCGAGATCATTGTTAGGCAGACATATGCTTGCAGCCATCGGTGTATGTTGGTATAAGTTCACAGGCCATCCTTCCAATGCAGCTTGCATGGGTGGGTGCAGCCCTGTGGGTCTCAGCTGGGGCTGTGCCGCCCATCATGCGGAGGAGGGGGGCGGTGCCACATGTGTGGGGGGTTGGGGAATTGGTGCCATGGGCAAAGTGGGGGGTACTCACCCTGGCTGCCCTGACTAGGTCATTGACCTTCTTGTGGCACTGGCTGCCTGTCCTGGGTGTTATGCCCACGGCGCTGACAGCTTCTCCGACCTCCCTCACAGGTGCCGGCTGGTGTTGGCTGCGACTCTACGGCCATGTCCGGGGCACAGCACCTCCCTCCTCTGCTCCACTGCGTCCAGAAGCGGCTCGATGTTCCGCTCCTGGAACCTCGGCGCTGCGCGGTGGGCGGCCATCTTCCCGCGTTGCACTGTTTCTCTGCTGATGGCGTCCAATTAACAGCGACACCATGTGGCGTCAATTACGCCGTGCGCGTCTGTGACGCTGTTCCAGGTCGCGCCGTCGGGCTTCCCATGACGCCCATGCTGGCCCCTTCCATGGCACAGAATGTGCGCACTTTTGCTGGCCCGACGCCAGAGTAGTTTGCGCCCCTTTTGAAGCCGGCGTCGGAACGTGGCCGCGGGATCGGAGAATCCACCCCTTGGGTTCTAAAGGAGATAGCTGAGGAGATTGTGGAGGCATTGGTGGTGATCTTTCAGGAATCACTGGAGGCAGGAAGGGTCCCAGAGGACTGGAAAATGGTCAATGTAACTCCCCTGTTTAAGAAGGGAGGGAGGCAGAAGATGGGAAATTATAGGCCGATTAGCCTGACCACAGTCATTGGTAAGATTTTAGAGTCCATTATTAAAGATGAGATTGTGGAGTACTTGGAAGTGCATGATAAAATAGGACAGAGTCAGCACGGCTTCATCAAGGGGAGGGGGTCTGACAAATCTGTTAGAGTTCCTTGAGGAGATAACAAGGGAAGTTGGACAAAGGAGAACCAGTGGACGTGATTTATTTAGATTTTCACAAGGCCTTTGACAAGGTGCTGCATAGGAGACTGTTAAATAAGTTAAGAGCCCATGGTATTAAATGAAAGATCCTGGCATGGGTAGAGGATTGGCTGACTGGCAGAAGGAAGAGAGTGGGGATAAAGGGGTCTTTTTCATGTTGGCAGCCAGTGAATAGTAGTGGTGTGCCTCAGGGGTAGGTGCTGGGACTACAACTTTCACAATATACATTAACGACATGGAAGAAGGAACTGAAGGCACTGTTGCTAAATTTGCAGATGATACAATGATATGCAGAGGGACAGGTAGTATTGAGGGAGCAGGGGGCTTCAGAAGGATGTGGACAGGCTAGGAGAGTGGGCAAAGAAGTGGCAGATGGAATACAATGTGGAAAAGTGTGAGGTTATGCACTTTGGAAGGAGGAATGGAGGCATAGACTATTTTCTAAATGGGGAAATGCTTAGGAAATCAGAAGTACAAAGAGACTTGGGAGTCCTTGTTCAAGATCTCTTAAGGTTAACATGCAGGTTCAGTTAGCAGTTAGGAAGGCAAATGCAATGTTAGCATTAATGTCGAGAGGGCTGGAATACAAGAGCAGGGAGGTACTTCTGAGGCTGTATAAGGCTCTGGTCAGACCCCATTTGGAGTATGTGAGCAGTTTTGGGCCCATATCTAAGGAAGGATGTGCTGGCCTTGGAAAGGGTCCAGAGGAGGTCTACAAGAATGATACCTGGAATGAAGAGCTTGTCATATGAGCAGTGGTTGTGGACTCTGTGTCTGTACTCGTTGGTGTTTAGAAGGATGAGGGGGGATCTTATTGAAACATACAGGGTACTGCAAGGCCTGGATAGAGTGGACGTGGAGAAGATGTTTCCACTTGGAGGAAAAACTAGAACCAAAGGGCACAACCTCAGACTAAAGGGACGATTCTTCAGAACAGATAAGAGGATGAATTTCTTCAGCCAGAGGGTGGTGAATCTGGGGAACTCTTTGTCACAGAAGGCCGTGGAGGCCAAATCACTGAGTGTCTTTCAAAGAACAAAGAACAAAGAAATGTACAGCACAGGAACAGGCCCTTCGGCCCTCCAAGCCCGTGCCGACCATACTGCCCGACTAAACTACAATCTTCTACACTTCCTGGGTCCGTATCCTTCTATTCCCATCCTATTCATATATTTGTCAAGATGCCCCTTAAATGTCCCTATCGTCCCTGCCTCCACTACCTCCTCCGGTAGTGAGTTCCAGGCACCCACTACCCTCTGCGTAAAAAACTTGCCTCGTACATCTACTCTAAACTTTGCCCCTCTCACCTTAAACCTATGCCCCCTAGTAATTGACCCCTCTACCCTGGGGAAAAGCCTCTGACTATCCACTCTGTCTATGCCCCTCATAATTTTGTATACCTCTATCAGGTCGCCCCTCAACCTCCTTCGTTCCAGTGAGAACAAACCGAGTTTATTCAATCGCTCCTCATAGCTTATGCCCTCCATACCAGGCAACATTCTGGTAAATCTCTTCTGCACCCTCTCTAAAGCCTCCACATCCTTCTGGTAGTGTGGCGACCAGAATTGAACACTATACTCCAAGTGTGGCCTAACTAAGGTTCTATACAGCTGCAACATGACTTGCCAATTCTTATACTCAATGCCCCGGCCAATGAAGGCAAGCATGCCGTATGCCTTCTTGACTACCTTCTCCACCTGTGTAGCCCCTTTCAGTGATCTGTGGACCTGTACTCCTAGATCTCTTTGACTTTCAATACTCTTGAGGGTTCTACCATTCACTGTATATTCCCTACCTGCATTAGCCCTTCCAAAATGCATTACCTCACATTTGTCCAGGTTAAACTCCATCTGCCATCTCTCCGCCCAAGTCTCCAGACAATCTAAATCCTGCTGTATCCTCAGACAGTCCTCATCGCTATCCGCAATTCCACCAACCTTTGTGTCGTCTGCAAACTTACTAATCAGACCAGTTACATTTTCCTCCAAATCATTTATATATACTACAAAGAGCAAAGGTCCCAGCACTGATCCCTGTGGAACACCACTGGTCACAGCCCTCCAATTAGAAAAGCATCCCTCCATTGCTACCCTCTGCCTTCTATGGCCTAGCCAGTTCTGTATCCACCTTGCCAGTTCACCCCTGATCCCGTGTGACTTCACCTTTTGTACTAGTCTACCATGAGGGACCTTGTCAAAGGCCTTACTGAAGTCCATATAGACAACATCTACTGCCCTACCTGCATCAATCATCTTAGTGACCTCCTCGAAAAACTCTATCAAGTTAGTGAGACACGACCTTCCCTTCACAAAACCGTGCTGCCTCTCACTAATACGTCCATTTGCTTCCAAATGGGAGTAGATCCTGTCTCGAAGAATTCTCTCCAGTAATTTCCCTACCACTGAAGTAAGGCTCACCGGCCTGTAGTTCCCGGGATTATCCCTGCCACCCTTCTTAAACAGAGGAACAACATTGGCTATTCTCCAGTCCTCCGGGACATCCCCTGAAGACAGCTAGGATCCAAAGATTTTTTGTCAAGGCCTCAGCAATTTCCTCTCCAGCCTCCTTCAGTATTCTGGGGTAGATCCCATCCGGCCCTGGGGACTTATCTACCTTAATATTTTTTAAGACACCCAACACCTCGTCTTTTTGGATCACAATGTGACCCAGGCTATCTACACCCCCTTCTCCAGACTCAACATCTACCAATTCCTTCTCTTTGGTGAATACTGATGCAAAGTATTCATTTAGTACCTCGCCCATTTCCTCTGGCTCCACACATAGATTCCCTTGCCTATCCTTCAGTGGGCCAACCCTTTCCCTGGCTACCCTCTTACTTTTTATGTAAGTGTAAAAAGCCTTGGGATTTTCCTTAACCCTATTTGCCAATGCCTTTTCATGACCCCTTCTAGCCCTCCTGACTCCTTGCTTAAGTTCCTTCCTACTTTCCTTATATGCCACACAGGCTTCGTCTGTTCCCAGCCTTTTAGCCCTGACAAATGCCTCCTTTTTCTTTTTGACGAGGCCTACAATATCACTCGTCATCCAAGGTTCCCGAAAATTGCCGTATTTATCTTTCTTCCTCACAGGAACATGCCTGTCCTGTATTCCTTTCAACTGACACTTGAAAGCCTCCCACATGTCAGATGTTGATTTGCCCTCAAACATCCGCCCCCAATCTATGTTCTTCAGTTCCCGCCTAATATTGTTATGATTAGCCTTCCCCCAATTTAGCACATTCATCCTCGGACCACTCTTATCCTTGTCCACCAGTACTTTAAAACTTACTGAATTGTGGTCACTTTCAGACAGAGATAGATAGGTTCTTGAATAATAAGGGGTTCAGGGGTTATGGGGAGAAGGCAGGAGAAAAATATCAGCCATGATTGAATGGCGGAGCAAACGCGATGGGCCGAGTGGCCTAATTCTGCTCCTATTTTAATGTCTTATAGGGCCGAGTGGTCTAATTCTGCTTCTGTGTCTTATGGTCTTATAGATGAGCGCCATTCAGACGGGGACCAGATGGAACGGCACTCGTAGGGGTCTCCCAGGGAATCTGAGGCCCAGCTGCATGCCATTTGGGGGGCAGCACGGTAGCATTGTGGATAGCACAATTGCTTCACAGCTCCAGGGTCCCAGGTTCGATTCCCGGCTTGGGTCACTGTCTGTGAGGAGTCTGCACATCCTCCCCGTGTGTGCGTGGGTTTCCTCCGGGTGCTCCGGTTTCCTCCCACAATCCAAAGATGTGCAGGTTAAATGGATTGGCCATGATAAATTGCCCTTAGTGTCCAAAATTGCCCTTAGTGTTGGGTGGGGTTACTGGGTTATGGGGATAGGGTGGAGATGTTGACCTTGGGTAGGGTGCAGACTCGATGGGCCGAATGGCCTCCTTCTGCACTGTAATTTCTATGATAAATTTGGGCAGGGTGGTGCCCTGGCACTGCTGGTGCCACCTGAGTACCCTGGCAGTGCCATCCTGGCACCTTGGCAATGCCACATGGGTGCCAGCTTGACACTGCCGTGGTGCCCAGGTGGCACTTCCAGCTGGCATGGGCATGCCAGGATGCCAACTTTGCATTTTGTGGCACACGCAATAGGGCCAAGATTGCCAGGCGTGGATGTTGGGAGTGGGGGGGGGGGGTAGTAGATCCTCCCATTGTGTGTTTGGGCTGGTGGAGGGAGGTCAATGATTGTTTTGGGGCCTCGGAGATCGGGATGCCACTTAAAAATGGCACCTGATCTCTCACTGCAATGGAGAATTCTGGCGAGCAGAGCTGCCCACTGTACAATACTTGACTATGTGCGGTGTCGGCCTTGCGTTTCCTATTCAGGCCCTTTATTCAATGTGAGTTGCGTTGAATAGCCATGTGTTTCTCGGCACTGCAAGCGCCAGGAAACACGGGGCTAAACATGCTCGCCCGGGGACCTTGTTCCCTTTTGGGAGAATCACACCCATTGTCTCCGAAACAGAGAATCCCACCCATTAACTCTGTTTTCTCTTCCTGCAGATGCTGCCAGGCCTGCTGAGTTTTCCCAGCATTTTCTAGTTTTGTTACTGAAGAAGCATGTGGTAAACCACTGTATTGTATTGCTACAGCCTGGGCTTGTCCCTGCTCGCTCCACCTGTGGCTCCTCCCCTCGAGCTCATGTATAAAGGTGGCTGGTCTCCGCTTCTGATCCTGTTCGGGATCAGAGGCCAGGAGGCTTTCTGTTTAGTGTATTAAAGCCTCAGTTACGTTCACCACTCGTCGTGTGTTCATTAATGGCATATCACTTTAATACACTAAACATTTAATATGAATTCATCACTCAAGCCTGGAGCTGGACCCACAGGTAGCCGACGTCACTGCAACTTTCAAGCACTGGCTAAGCTGCTTCGAAGCGTACCTCGGATCCTTCACTGAAGACTTCACCGACCTCCAAAAGAAGCAGAGCCTCCACGCACGGGTCATCCCGCAAGTTTTGAAAACGCCTCTCCCATAACACCGCCATCTTCGATTTCGGCCGCCACGTGCGACCCATGGGGCCGCCATCTTTAACGCCATTTTGTACTTCACCCGACACGCGCGACCCACGGGGGCCGCCATCTTTGACGCCACCTCCGATGCCACCCGCGATCCATGGGGGCCGCCATCTTGAGACCACTCTGCAGCCTCCCGGGAGCCCTGCTCACCCGATCGTACGCTGGCCGCCGCTACCTCCGACCGGCCTACCCATCCCCTTCCGAAGCTTGCCTCCATCACGCTCGACCAGTCCCGGCCTCATCACCTCACAAAATCAACGATGACCTTCCGGATCAACGGGCACGAAACGGCCTGCCTTTTCGACTCCGGGAGCACAGACAGCTTCATACACCCAGATACGGTAAGGCGCTGTCCTCACCCAATCTTACCCGCGACCCAGAAAATCTTCCTGGTTTCACATGCAGTGGAAATCCGGGGGTACTGTGTCGCGACCCTTACAAGGCGTAGAGTACACTAACTTCAAACTCTATGTCCTTCCCCATCTCTGCGCTGCCCTATTACTGGGGCTCGACTTCCAGTGCCACCTCCAAAGCCTTACTTTAAAGTTTGGCGGACCCCTGCCCCCCCTCACCATCTGTAGCAACGCGACCCTTAAGGTCACCCCACCCTCGCTCTTCGCTAACCTCACCCTGGACTGTACGCCCGTCGCTACTAGGAGCAGGCGACACAGTACCCAGGATAGGACCTTTACCAGGTCGGAGGTCCAGTGACTCCTACGAGGGGGGGAACATAGAGGCCAGTAACAGCCCCTGGAGAGCCCAAGTGGTGGTCGTCAAGACTGGGGAGAAGCATCAGATGGTCATCGATGACAGTCAGACCATCAACCGGTACACGCAGCTCGATGCGTACCCCCCTTCCCCGCCTATCTGACATGGTCAATCAGATTGCGCAGTACCGAGTCTTCTCCACAGTTCACTTGAAGTCCGCGTGCCGCCAGTTCCCTATCCGCTCGAAGGACCGCCAATACACTGCCTTCGAGGCAGATGGCCGCCTCTACCGCTTCCTCAGGGTTCCCTTCGGCATCACCAACGGGGTCTCGGTCTTCCAACGGGAAATGCACCGAATAGTTGACCAGTACGGGCTGCGGGTCACGTTCCCGTACTCAGATAATGTCACCATCTGCGGCCATGACCAGCAGGACCATGACGAAAACCTCCGGCACTTCCTCCACACCGCCAAACTCCTGAACCTCACTTACAATAAGGAAAAATGTGTTTTCCGCACAACCCGCCTAGCCATCCTTGGCTACGTTGTGGAAAACGGAGTCCTAGGGCCCGACACCGACCGCATGCGCCCCCTCCTGGAACTCCCCCTAACCCACTGCCCCAAGGCCCTGAAGAGATGCCTGGGGTTCTTCACCTACTATGCCCAGTGGGTCCCCAATTATGCAGACAAGGCCCATCTGCTTATTCAATCCATCATTTTTCTACTAACGGCTGAGGCCCGCCTGGCCTTCAACCGCATCAAGACAGACATTGCCAAAGTCGCGATGCACGCTGTGGACGAGTCCATTCCATTCCAGGTGGAGAGCGATGCGTCGGACTTTGCGTTGTCCGCTACCCTCAACCAGGCGGGCAGGCCCGTGGCTTTCTTCTCCCGTACCCTCCATGCCTCCAAAATTCGACACTCCTCCGTCGAAAAGGAAGTCCAAGCCATTGTAGAAGCTGTGCGACATTGGAGGCATTACCTGGCCGGCAGGAGATTCACTCTCCTCACTGACCAACGGTCGGTTGCCTTCATGTTCAATAACACACAGCGGGGCAAGATCAAGAATGACAAGATTCTGAGGTGGAGGATAGAGTTCTCCACCTACAACTACGATATCTTGTATCGACCTGGGAAGCTCAATGAACCCCAGATGCCCTATCCTGCGGTACATGTGCCAGCGCACATGTTGACCAACTCTGGGCCCTCCACAATGACCTCTGTCACCCGGGAGGTCACCTATTGTTTTCATTTTATCAAGGCTCGCAATCTGCCTTACTCCATCGAGGAAGTCAGGATCGTGGCCAGGGACTGCCAGGTCTGCGCGGAGTGCAAGCCGCACTTTTATCGGCCAGACAGAGCGCACCTGGTAAAGGCCTCGCGCCCCTTTGAGCGCCTCAGCGTCCCCTCCACTGATCGTAACGTGTACTTCCTCAACATTGTTGATGAGTACTCAAGATTCCCCTTCGCCATCCCGTGCCCTGACATGACCTCTGCCACCATCATCAAGGCCCTGCACAGTCTTTTCACCCTATTCAGGTTCCCCACCTACATCCATAGCGATCGGGGTTCCTCCTTCATGAGCGACGAGTTGCGTCAGTTCCTGACCAGCAAGGGCATCACCTCCAGCAGGACGACCAGCTACAACCCCCGGGGCAACGGACAGGTGGAGAGGGAGAACGCGACGGTCTGAAAGGACGTCCTCCTGGCCCTACGGTCTAGAGGTCTCCCAGTCTCCCACTGGCAGCAGGTCCTCTCCGATGTGCTCCACTCCATCCAGTCACTCCTGTGTACTGCCACCAACGAGACTCCTCACGAGCGTATGTTTGCCTTCCCCAGGACGTCCACCTACAGGGTCTCGCTCCCGTCCTGGCTGACAGTTCCAGGACCCGTCCTCCTCCGGAAGCATGTGAGGAGCCATAAATCAAATCCCCTAATCGAGAAGGTCCTGCTCCTCTATACCAATCCACAATATGCCCACGTGGCACATCAGGACGGGCGACAGGACACAATCTCCCTTCGGGATTTGGCAGCTGCAGGTTCCCCAGCGACCATCACCACCATCCCCGACCCGACATCGTCTTCCCCCACCTCTACCCACCTACCACAAGAGCTGGCACCCGCAGGCCCATACACCGCCCCCCCCCCCTCCACCGACTCAACAACTGGGTGAAGAAGAGGACAACACGCTCCCGGACGGGCAGGTCTCGACACCAGTGCCCACACCACAGCCAGGACTGAGGCGATCACGGCGGAAGGTAAAGGCCCCCGACAGACTCGACCTTTAAGTCCACTTCACCCCCGCTGGACTCTTTTTTTTAACAGGGGGTGAATGTGGTAAACCACTGTATTGTATTGTATTGTTACATGCCTGGGCTTGTCCCTGCTGGGTCCGCCTGTGGCTCCTCCCCTCGGGCTCATGTATAAAGGTGGCTGGTCTCCGCCTCTGATCCAGTTCGGGATCAGAGGCCAGGAGGCTTTCTGTTTAGTGTACTAAAGCCTCAGTTACGTTCACCACTCGTCGTGTGTTCATTGATGACATATCAAAGCACTGCTATCTTTAAGCATGAAACAAACACTGCACTGGAATGTCAGCCTAGATTGTGCTCACACCTTTGGAGCAGGTCTCACCGAGATGGAAGTGTTACTAGTCACAGCTGACCCTAAAATGTGGAACAAGGTACATAGGCCGAAGGCTGATTAAAAATTAGCACAAGAAGTAAGAAAACATTTCCGTGCACAAAGATAGCACTATTTGAAGTGTTCTCCTGGACAGAGTAGTTGAAGCAAATTCTAAGATTTATTTAGTTGAATGATACATTGGGAGGTATTGTAAACTGTTCCTGCTTGAATTAACTAAATGGCCGAACATCTTTCACCATCTATGTTGATCGTCTGATATTTGTGTTTAACCCACACCTGTGCACATAACATAACTGATCGGGCTATCAGCCAACTCTCTATTCATTGTCCTCCAGATGCTGATCTAAATCATTTTAACATAATCTTCTCCAATAAATTCACAGGTTTCCAAATTGTTTGCCGATATCAATTTTCATTTATTAATCCTTTAGGGAGAACGTTTCGCAACAAAAACCCCTTTCTTGAGGAATGAAAAATAAAACATGCAAAGTTATAACCCGTGATTGCATCTCACTCTTAGCAAAAAAAAAAGACAATTTACTAATGAAAATGAAAGTGAAAAAATATGAAAAACCAAAGATTGGGAAACAGGTGCAATAAAAGTGATGCTCCACAAAACTCAATGAGATTCACCATGCACATTTTATCCATGGGGTTAATGTAAGGGTGATTAAGCTTGTCGTAAGCAAACATAATGACACAACTCAGATGTAGGAGTGTGTAAATTTATTGTAAACCATTCTGGTACAAGCTTTGACTGTCTCTGCAAATGGAACTCAAGCCAATCTTAATGTTCTGAACTCAGCTATAGTTTGGGCATTCATATCTTTAATTCTCCCACTATATCCTGACATTTCTACCACGATTGGTCTGCACAGATGATTGACGAATGCAGATAAATATCCGAAAAGGAATATTTTCACAATTTGCATGCTAGGATCTAAATGAAACAGTAAGTGCCTTTACTGTGGTGCAGTCTCATTGTAATTCAGCTTCCTTGTCGAGGCTGATTTATGTATATTGAGCACTTGTGTATGATCCCTATAAATGCAATTTGCTTTCAAACTGTCAACGGCCATAAACAAAGTATTAAAGATTTAATAGGAATAGTACATTTCCCTTATCCCTAACCTAGCCTAAGAATCTTCTCCTCTGTAGATAAGAAGCAACTGTCATTCCTCTCTTTGCTAAATTACAGCTTCTTTACCACATAAACATGAATCTTAACTTGACGTACAGCACATCTGACAACTGTAATAACTTGGGTATTATAAATGTATCAAGCAAGAATCAATAATTCCTCCAAGCATTTTTGTTTGCAAACTGCCTCGAGTCTTGCCTGCTTCAATCTTGTAATTTCTCCTTCATTCATTCACAGAAACAAGAATCAGGTAACAAGGTTGAGTTTAGATGACAAGGTGATCTGAGATCAACCCCTGCTTTAAAGATGTAATTTAAAAAAATACTAGAGTAGATTGCTTCTTTGAGCCTATAAGAAAAGCTTGGGCGTCTGATGCCCCACACTCTCCATCTCCCCAATTACAATATACCCTTGGTATTCGGTCCCATTACTTCTAGTTGTGTCTGTGATTCATCTGATTTTTCCCACTGATTTCTCACCCGGAGCAGACACTAAATTAAGACTGGGAGTTTAAATAGCCCAAATTTCATGTCTGGAACAATGGATGAGTTTCAGCCTCTCACTCACCTGCCCAGAATTAAAATGCTGTGCATTATCCTCCACATGACACAAAGACCAAGAGCAATCAAGGCCTGGACTAAAGGCCACTGGTGGAGCAAAATAAAAGGTCAGGGCTCAGAAGAGATTTGACAAAAGTGTCATAGATCCCGCGCTTTGGGTAAATCCGGCGAGAGCATATTCAAGTGAGCCTAACTGCACATTTGAATTTGCAAATTTAGGCCTCACCCATTGTGGGCGGGATCCAGATTGTGACGCCTCGAGAGACCTTGTCGCTGCCAAAGTCGGGAGCGACAAGCCGTTAGATCGTGGCCTATGTCACTAGTGGGTGCTCCGGTTTCCTCCCACAAGTCCTGAAAGACATGTTTGTTCGGTGAATTGGACAGTCTGAATTCTCCCTCTGTGTACCTGAACAGGCGCCGGAATGTGGTGACTAGGGGATTTTCACAGTAACTTCATTGCAGTGTTAATTTGTGACACTAATAAGGATTATTATTATTATTATTATTATTAATACCTGCCTCAGTCTTTAACACTATCATTAATACTCCCTTTGTTTTGTGTCTGTGACATCTTTGTTAAATCTCTCCTGTGCTTTCACCTATCTCTGACCTTCTATTTTACTCCACCTGCTCTCTTCAACAGTATAAAACCCATCACATTTCTAACTCTTTTCAGCTCTTAAGAAGAGTCGTACGGACTCAAAACGATAACTCTGTTTCCCTCTCGACACTTGCTGCCAGGGCTGCTGAGTTACAACAGCATTTTCTGTTTTTATTTCAGATTTCCAGCATCCATAGTATTTTGCTTTGATATTACTAAAGGTCTGGTGTTTTCATCGGTATGCAACTTTGCAGCACCTGATCCAGATGAAGAATGTAATAGGGCATTATCAGACAGTGGCCCTTTCATAAATGTGTCAGTGATATGGCCAAACATCTGAGAACTCTGGGCTGGGAGAAAAAGAAGGAGATTCATGCATTATCCCCACAGGAAAAATAAACCCACTTGTAGTTTTCTTCGTCGCTCAAATATACTCAGAGTCACTGTTTTATGCAGAGTTCCCTCTGAGTATGTGCGTGCGTACATCAACAATCTGCTGCTTTATTCCAGTCAGGCAGTGGGCAGTAGCTATCAGAGTTAACAGTTCCCATTCCAGATGCTGCAGCTGTTCTCCAGAAATAATGCCCTGCCAATCCTCCCATAGTTGTATGTGAAATTATAATATTTTATCTTCCTCATCCAGGTTTACGATCTCACTCCTGTGTTTGGGCGGATAATTATCAGTACTGTATGCCTCTTATAAAATAAAGTTTATGGGATAATAAGAAGAATCTTTATTATTGTCACAAGTAGGCTTACATTAACACTGCAATGAAGTTACTGTGAAATACCTTCACAAAAGGGCTACTTTATGATTATATTGTACAATGTTAAACGTTTCATACTTTTTACAGATCCAGACTATTCCCTTAAACAGTTTCTGCAACCACTTCACAGCCTTGTCTGTACTGAATAGAATCAACATCTATTCCCAGTCAAACTCAGATTTGTTTGTTGTCATAAGCTCATTTTTAAATTTGATTCAGCCGAAGCAAAACTATTTCTCGATTAATTCTAATGCGTTGAACCCCACCATAAAATTGTGCGATTGATAATGCTTAGAGCTTTGGCTGTCTACCTTGCTTTCTTCCATATGTCTACAAACTATGCACTCACTTTGATGCACTGTTTCTCTCTCTGATGTCAATACATGCCATTTTCAAGCATTTGATGTTATCAGAAATATATTGGTGTTTTTCTGAGTTTCCAGCATCATTGACAAGAAGGATACTGAAAAATGGACGGCACTATAGCATAGTGTTTAGCACTGTTGCTTCACAGCTCCAGGGTCCCAGGTTCGATTCCCGGCTTGGGTCACTGTCTGTGCGGTGTCTGCATGTTCTCCCTCTGTCTGCGTGGGTTTCTTCTGGGCGCTCTGGTTTCCTCCCACAAGTCCCGAAAGACGTGCTTGTTAGGTGAATTCAATATTCTGAATTCTCCTTCTGTGTACCTGAACAGGTGTCGGAGTGTGGCGACCAGGGGCTTTTCACAGTAACTTCATTGCAGTGTTGATGTAAGCCTACTTGTGACAATAAAGATTATTATTATTAAGATAATTATACCTATTACTCTCTCATCCAGTCCTTTCCTGTGTATCAGTCGACACCTTAATGGAAATGCTGATGTGAAATGACTAGAAGGGCAGAATGTGAATTAACATGCATTGGTGAGAAGGAACACAAGTACAAGAGCATAACCATAAATCAAACTTTGTCCATTAAAGTAAGGTTGTCATTTACAAAATTTAAAATCCTCAGGCACTCAATTGTACTTAACCCGACACAAGTGAAGTAGTAATATTGGTAAAGGAATTCCCTGTAAAATGATTGCAAGCGTTTAAGTCAGATGTGGTAAATTTTTAACTTCCTAGTGGATTGAACCCCTTTATAGAAGGAGCCCAAACTCAATAGATAGGATAAATGACTGAGGTGATAAGTATCCAGTGTGCTACTGCAAGCTCTTTGTGCTGAATTTGTAAATTACCTCAATGGATTGGATTGGATTGGATTTGTTTATTGTCACGTGTACCGAGGTACAGTGAAAAGTATTTTTCTGCGAGCAGCTCAACAGATCATTAAGTACATGAGAAGAAAAGGGAATAAAAGAAAATACATAATAGGGCAACACAACATATACAATGTAACTACATAAGCACTGGCATCGGATGAAAAGATTAGAACGAGTATAGGTTAAGTAAAAAGTGGATCTGTTTGGGAGAGCTCGCAGAGAGTCGCCTCGCTCCAGCGCCATCTTGGAAATTGTATTATGCAGCTAAGGACCCGGGGCCTTAGTTCATGACAACATCAAGATTATAAAATGTAGTCATTAGGTACCACCAAGCTTGACTGTAAGCGCTTGAACACTGTAGATTACAGACATTAAAGGCTGCAATTACAGGTCTACAGCAATGAGAGGCGTCCCATGCTCAACATGGCATCAACAAAATTCATGCAGCTGAGATTGGCGTTTCTGGACCATTGTTCAACAATTCTCCCTCCGTTTTCACAAGCTTAAACCACCAGATATTCAGAAAGCACATTTCCAGTGCCTGTTGTGCTTGGTGAATATTATGTAGCATTCAAAGAATGGTGCCTGTAAAAAGTGCAAGGTATTAGATCTGTGGGGGGGACCTCACATTCTAATATCTGTGTCTTGGTCTGAAGTGATGAGCTGCTTTCAGATTATACAGCTGTCCAGGCCAAAAAGACCTCGGATTCTGTGAGCAAGCGTAGTATAAAGGATTGCTAACTATTATGCTGCTAGCCAGAGTGCATTATCTTTGATGTCAAATGATATTAGATCTCATGTAACTGGAACTTGAGGGAAGAAGTTTCTAACGGGATCCTCCTAAAGTCCATCTCTTTAGTATAAATAGTCAAAGAATGCTCATTAGTTTGCAATAGCATGGTTTGCAGACCTCTTCTATCAAAGGTTCCCAGAGCCCACATGCTGGCAGTGGTCTGAGAACTATTTACTAAGGATCCCAGTCATTGCCGATAAAGGCGGGAAGTTAAAGTCATCAGTTAGGCAGAGTACATTCGTGAAATGGCGGCAGCAGCAGCAATCGGAACGACTAATCCTGACCAGAGTTCCATGACAGCTGATTAAAAGTGCACGGAATAACGGAGAAAGTCTTAACTCTACTCCAGCCCCAGACCTCAGGTAGGACCTTGACTAAGCTGTGCACTAGAAAAGTTGGCACAATCGAATCAGTCGATATTGGACTGCCTCTGGACTCACCCAGAAAACAGATAAGGAACAGGGCAACAATCCTCAGTTGTGCCGAGTACAGTTTAAGAGAGAGGTGCGTTGAAGAAACTGTTAAGTTAAAAAATGTCATCCAAGCCTTTGATTCCTACTTCAACGCGATAGTAACACCATTCAACTGACATAGCCAGGGACCTGAAGAGAACATTGCTTTATTTATAAACGACCTGTAACACTTAGCAGATAACTGTGAATATGAGACATTGAGACAGGAGCTTATCAGAGACAGAGTTGTAGCTGGGGGTGGTTGATGAAGCATATTTAGACAAAATCTTACTTTGTCAAAAGCAGTTAGCCAGACAGGCGAAACTTTGCAAGCAAAGCAGGCTATTCATCCAGGGTGATAGGGAGCCTTACTGGGGCGAAGACCACTGGCTCAGTCCATATCGTCAACCATAGGGCTATCAGCGCAGAACCACTATGAAGAGGGTGTGGTGGTTGCCATTGGTCCACATCAGTGTTCCGGCGGGCAAAACCTTCATTGGTGCAAAGCTGGCCCAGCCATGAATGCCGGGTGCCACTCCTGCCACAAGAGGGGGCATTTTAAAATAATATGCCGCTGCAGCAGGAAACTTCAATTCTCAGGTCAACAATTTAAAGACGACCATTCCAATCTGCAATTGTCTAGGAAATGGAGGATCCAGAAAAAAAAGATGAAATATTCTTCTCAGGTGAAGTGGCAGAGCTGTAAGAGTCTTTCTGTTAAGCTGCTATCATATTTAATGGCCAGAACACAATTTTTTTAGCTAGCCACAGAGCAGGAGTGTCCATTCTTTCATAGATTCATAGAATCCCTGCAATGCAGAAGAAGGTCATTCGGCCCATCGAGTCTGCACTAACCCTCCGAAAGAGCATCCTACCTAGGTCTAATCCCCATATCCTATCCCTGTAACCCCATCTAACCTTTGGCCACTAAGGGGCAATTTAGTATGGCCAATCCACCTAACCTGCACATCTCTAGACTGTGGGAGGAAACTGGAGCACCCGAAGGAAACCCACAGAAACACAGGGAGAAAGTGCAAACTCCACACAGTCACCCGAGGTCGGAATCGAACCCGGGTCCCCGGTGCTGTGAGACAGCAGTGCTAACCACTAGCCAGCGTGCTGCCTGATCCGATATCACACTGTGGCTGGAATCTCAATTTCTCCAGTCCTCTACCATTCAACTGTACAGCACAGGAGGTATTTAAATCAAGGTGCGAGGAGAGATTACTGCTCCATTTTGTAATAAAAGGAGAGAGCTCTCAATACTTTGGTAAGTCCTGGGAATGTGAGGGTAAAGGATGCTGTGGGAGATTCAGGGGGAGAGGGGTGGTGATCACAGCACAAGTGGGTAGGCCGGGGGGGGGTGGCAGAGCTCCAACATTCCGGAGAGGGAGGGTCCCCAAATCGGAGGGGGCCTTCAGACTGATGCGTCCCCCTGACCCCAAAATGGGGAAAAGGTTTTTTTAAAATATTTTAATGGGAATTTTTGCACTTAATCTCAAAACTTTGAGAATAATATTAAAACATTAATAATAACCAAAACAATAACAATGCCAATACAAGTATCGCAAGCTGCCACTGCGTCTGTGACGGTAGTCTCAGTTCTTAAATTTCCGACATTATTTACATTAGTGTATATCATGCAGCTTTCTAAAAAAAGTTGTCTTTTTGGGAAATTTTCACGTTTAGTAATAAGAATTATACACAACTTTGCATACATATTTACAATTTACTACCAGGACTCTTTACATTGTTTATAATTACATTTGATTTGCTTGAGGGGGGGGCGAGGGGGGGGGGGGGGGGAGGCGAAGGGGAGTCCTGTTTCCCCCTTGAATTCCTGAGGGAGGTTAGAATGGTCCACCTTCCCAGTTTGACCTGTGTGGGAGGGATCCATGTCCCCTTGTGTGAATGGCCTTCCTCCCTGTTTTCTCTCTGCTACATGTGAGCTCCCTTTCATCGATGCAGTACTCCCTGCGCCCCCCTTCCTGCCACCCCCCCCCACCCTTCCTATTTGCTCCTCCCCCGCTCCCAGTTAGTTGCTGGCAACCAGGTCTGCAAAGAGGTTTGTGAACTTCTTCAACGTGGCGTGGAATCTATCCTCGGACCCCCTTATTGAGAATTTTATTTTTCCCAGTTTCACTTGGCCAGGTCCGAGAGCCACTCCGCGACCCTGGGTAGCACTGCCGACTTCCAGCCTGGCAGAAGTCTCCTCCTGGTGATCAGTGAGGCGAAAGCCAGGGTATCTGTCCCCTGACCAGAGCTCTGGATGCTCTGACACTCTGGGACCACCTCAGATGGGCACGGCCCCGCAACCCTGGACAAGGCCTTGAAAAAGGGCGTCCAGAATACCCTGAATCTGGGGCAGGACCAGAACATGTGTAGTTGGCCGGGCACCCTGACACTGCTCATACTTATCCTCCGCCACCGGGAAGAACCCGCGTGTCTTGTTGAGGAACGCTCTGTGCAGCACCTTGTGCTACATCAGGCTTAGCCCGGTGCACAAGGAGGTGGAGTTGATCCTGTGCAGCACCTTGATCCGGAATCCTCCCCCTATCTCCATGCCCAGCTCCTCCTCCCATTTCCGTCTGGTCTCGTCCAATGGGGTCCTGACCATTTCTATGAATCGCCTGTGGATTTCTCTACATTTATTGTGTCCTAACCAGTCTAGCCCTACCAATGTGTCCAGAAATGTGTGTCTGCGTCTCTGGGGGAACGATTTTGTTTCCTTGTGGAGAATGTCACGCAGCTGCAGGTTCCTGCAGTGTCCCTCTGCCCTCCCGCCACGTCCCAAATGTGGCGTCGATCCTCGCTGGTGTGAACCTATGGTTGTTGCAGATGGGGGCCCTCTATGCATATCTCGCCAAGCTTGACATGGTGCTGAACTGGTTCCATGTCCTTAGTGTGGCCACTACCACCGGGCTCCTGGAGTGTGTGTGGGGTGGGAGCGAGAGGGCTGGGGTGGCCGACACTCCTCCAGACGAAGGCCATGATTCACTTGTTAACCATGGTGACGAAGGATTTGAGGATGAAGATCTGGAGTGATCTGAATACGAAGGCAGCACCTTCATTTTGACCATCTGTACCCTCCCCGCTAGCGTAAGAGGGAGTGAGTCCCATCTTTGCAGGTCTCTCTTCACCTTCTCCACCAGGCTGGAGAGGTTCCATTTGTGAAGCCTCGTCCAGGTATGGGCCACTTGTATCCCCAGGTACCTAAACGTGGCTTGGGTCACTTCAGTCGGTGTTTCTTCCAGCTCTGATCCTCCCTCTCGAGGGTTCACCGGGAAGGTTTTGCTCTTTCCCAGGTTGAATTTGTAACCTGAGAAGACACCAAACTCCCTAAAGAGTCCTGTTCTCTTTCACATGCTGGCTAGGGGGTTCGACTCGTAGAGGAACAGGTCACCCTCATACAACGAGACTCTATGTTCTCTGCCCCCTCTCTGAATTCCTGCCCATCACTTCACCAATCTAAGGGTGATGGCGAGTGGTTTGATTGCCAATGCAAACAAGAGTGAGGGTAGTGGGCATCCCTGCCTCATTCCCCTGTGCAACTGAAAATATGCGGAGTTGGTGGTGTTCGTCCATAGGCTCGTCGTAGGAGTGCTGTACAGGAGCTTCACCTACGCGGTAAACTCTGCTCCAAACCCAAACAATTCAAGTACCTCAATGAGGCACCTCCATTCTACTTGATTGAAGGTTTTCTCGGTATCCAAGGGAGGCGATCACATCTGGCGTCCTCTCCCAGGAAGGAGTTATCATTACATTCAGCAGGCGTCTAATGTTCGCTATAGTTATCTACCTTCGACAAACCAGGTGTGATCGTCCATGATTACTTCTGGCAGGCAGTTCTCCAGGCGCCTCGCCAGTGCTTTCGCTAGGACTTCTGCATCAGTGTTTAAGAGAGCGATGGGTATGTGTGATCCACACTCTGTTGGGTCTGTGTCCTCTTTGGGGATCAGTGAGATTGAGGCCTAGGCCAGTGTGGGCGGCAGGGCACCATTGACAGTGAGTCATGGAATATTGCCCGCAAGTGCGGGGCCAGCGCTGCTGCAAATGTTTTGTAAAAGTCGACCGGGAACCCATCCAGTCCCAGCACTTTCCCTGACTGCATGGAATTAATGCATTGCACGATTTTGCCCAGTTCTAGCATTGCTCCCAGCCCTTGTTTCCTGTCCTCCCCCATGTGGTAGTCACCACTGTTTGTATAATACTTGTATTAGAGGTAATACGGTAAGGCTCCTGTACTACAGGTACGGGGGTAGATCCCTGCCTGCTGATTCCGCCCAGCAGGCGGAGTATAAATGTGTGTGCACACCGAGCTGGTACCATTTCTGGTAGCAGCTGCAGGAGGTAACACATCTCTGCTTAATAAAGCCTCGATTACTCTGTACTCTCGTCTCGTCAGAATTGATAGTGCATCAATTTATTAAGCAGAGATATTATGGTGATGGAACTACGCATCAAGCCTGATCGCCTACAGCTGCACCCGCAAGCAGCCAACGCCGCGACTGCCTTCGACCACTGGCTCGCTTGTTTCGAGAGCTACCTCCGATCTGCGACGGACCAACCCTCGGGTGAACAGAAACTCCAGGTCCTTTACTCACGGGTGAGCGCCGATATTTTTCCCCTTATCCGGGATGCGCCTACTTACACGGAAGCAATGGAGCTCCTGAAAGGACATTATATTCGCCCAATCAACAAACTGTACGCCAGGCACCTCCTGTCCACGAGACGGCAACTCCCTGGTGAGTCTTTAGACGATTTCAGGCGGGCCCCGCACATCCTGGTGAGGAACTGTGATTGTCAGGCATTTTCGGCAGTCGAACATACTGAACTTTTAATCAGGGACGCTTTTGTTACGGGCATTGGGTCAGCGTACATCCGCCAGCGCCTATTAGAATGGGGTACCCTCGACCTTGCGGCAACCAGGCAGCTCTCAAACTCACTGACTGTTGCCTCCCGTAACGTACAGTCGTACGCCCCCGACCGCATGGCGCCCTCATGGACTTTGTGGGCCCCACCAGCGGTCGCCCCAAGCCTGCGCCGCACAGCAGCCAGCCAACCTTGGGGGGCCCAAATGCTATTTTTGCGGGCAGACAAAGCACCCCCGGCAGCGCTACCCGGCGCCGAGCGTAATCTGCAAGGCCTGCAGGGAGAAGGGACATTTTGCTGCGGTGTGCCAGGCCCGGTCGATCGCCGCTGTATCCAGGCCCATTGTTCCTGCACCCCCCACCTGCGGCCCGTGGGCGCCGCCATCTTCCTCCCAGCAGAACACGTGCGGCCCGTGGGCGCCGCCATCTTTAACGCCGCCCGCCACGTGGGCGCTGCCATCTTTGGCGCCATTTTGGAAGGCGCCTCAGGACCCCGGCTCATCGGGCACCTCATCTGGCCGCTCATCGCCTGGCACCGCCGCCGACCAGCCCGGGGCCGACCAATGCCAGCCGCAGCTCGCCTCCATCACACTCGACCAGTCCCGGCTGCACAACCTCGCAACCGCGACGATGACGGTTAAAGTCGATGGGCACAAGACATCCTGCCTTCTTGACTCCGGGAGCACGGAGAGCTTTATCCACCCCTCTACGGTAAGGCGCTGCTCCCTCGCGGTACACCCCGTTACCCAGAGAATCTCCCTGGCCTCCGGATCCCACTCCGTGGAAATCCGGGGGTACTGTATCGCCACCCTCACCGTCCAGGGTGTAGAGTTCAGCAACTTCCGGCTCTACGTCCTCCCCAACCTCTGCGCTGCCCTGTTACTCGGCCTGGACTTCCAGTGCAACCTCCAGAGCCTAACTCTAAAATTCGGCGGACCCCTACCACCCCTCACCGTATGCGGCCTCACGAACCTTAAGGTCGACCCACCTTCCCTGTTTGCAAACCTCACCCCGGATTGCAAACCTGTCGCCACCAGGAGCAGACGGTACAGCGCCCAGGACAGGACCTTCATCAGGTCGGAGATCCAGCGGCTGCTGCGGGAAGGTATCATTGAGGCCAGCAACAGCCCCTGGAGAGCTCAAGTGGCTGTAGTAAAGACTGGGGAGAAACACAGGATGGTCATTGACTACAGTCAGACCATCAATCGGTATACGTAGCTCGACGTGTACCCCCTCCCACGCATATCTGATATGGTCAATTATATTGCACGGTACCGGGTCTTTTCTACAGTGGACCTGAAATCTGCCTACCACCAGCTCCCCATCCTTAAGGCGGACCGCCAATACACTGCGTTTGAAGCAGATGGCCACCTCTACCACTTCCTTAGGGTTCCCTTCGGCGTCACTAACGGGGGTCTCGGTCTTCCAACGTGAGATGGACCGAATGGTTGACCGGTATGGGCTGCGGGCCTCCTTCCTGTACCTGGACAACGTCACCATCTGCGGCCACGACCAGCAGGACCACAACGCTAACCTTTTCAAATTTCTCCACACCACCAAACGCCTGAATCTCATGTACAATAAGGAGAAGTGCGTGTTCCGCACCAACCGCTTAGCCATCCTTGCCTATGTGGTGAAAAATGGAGTTCTGGGGCCCGACCCCGACCGCATGTGCCTCCTCATGGAACTCCCCCTCCCCCACTGCCCCAAGGCCCTCAAATGATGCCTGGGGCTTTTCTCCTATTACGCCCAGTGGGTCCCTAACTATGCGGACAAGGCCCGCCCACTCATCCACTCCACAGTTTTCCGCCTGATGGCTGAGGCCCGCCAGGCCTTCAACCGTATCAAGGCCGACATCGCCAAGGCCGCGATGCACGCGGTCGACGAGACCCACCCCTTTCAGGTCAAGAGCGATGTATCGGACGTCGCTCTGGCCGCCACCCTCAACCAGGCAGGCAGATCCGTGGCATTCTTTTCCGCACCCTTCATGCTCTCCACCTACAATTACGAGATTTTATATCGCCCCGGTAAACTCAACGAGCCCCCCGATGCCCTATCCCGAGGTACATGTGCCAGCGCACAAGTGGACTGACTCCGGGCCCTACACGCTAGTCTCTGTCACCCAGGGGTCACCCGGTTCTTTCACTTCATGAAGGCCCGCAACCTGCCCTACTCCATTGAGGAGGTCAGGGCGGTCACCAAAGACTGCCAGGTCTGCGCGGAGTGCAAACCGCACTTTTACCGGCCAGACCGAGCGCATCTGGTAAAGGCCTCCTGCCCCTTTGAACGCTTCAGCATGGACTTCAAAGGGCCCGTCCCCTCCACCGACTGAAACACATACTTCCTGAACGTGGTCGATGAATACTTCAGATTCCCCTTCGCCATCCCATACCCCGATATGACGTCTGTCACGGTTATTAAGGCCCTCAACACCATCTTCACCCTGTTTAGTTTCGCTGCTTACTTCCACAGCGACCGGGTAACCTCCTTTATGAGTGATGAGCTGCGTCAGTTCTTGCTCAGCAAGGGCATTGCATCGAGCAGGACAACCAGCTATAACCCCCGGGGAAACAGGGAGGTGGAGAGGGAGAATGGGATGGTCTGGAAGGCCGTCCTGCTGGCCCTGCGGTCAAAATATCTCCCGGTCCCCTGTTGGCAGGAGGTCCACCCCGACACGTTCCACTCCATCCGATCGCTACTTTGCACTGCGACTAATGAAATCCCCCATGAACGTCTCCTTGCCTTCCCTAGGAAGTCCACCTCCGGGGTTTCGCTCCCAACATGGCTGGCAGCTCCAGGACCCGTCCTCCTGCGCAAGCACGTGCGGCTCCACAAGGTGGACCCGTTGGTCGGAAGGGTACAGCTGCTGCATACGAACCCGCAGTTACCCCGATGGCCGCCAAGACGCAGTCTCCCTCAGGGACTTGGCACCAGCTGGATCCCCACCCACGGTCCCACACCACCGAACACCTCCCCCTTCGATTGCCCCGGCGCCACCCACCCTCCCCCCAGCGCACCTCACTACAGCCCCCACCCCAGGACAATCCGTCCTCCCACTGGTTCCACCCTGGGATGAAGATGAGGACTACACGCTCCCTGAGTCACAGGCGACCAAGCCGACGCCTGCAACACCACCGGGACCGAGGCGCTCACAGCGGAGGATCAAGGCACCCGACCGGCTAGATTTGTCCATTTTCACCAGACTGTAAACTTTAAATCCTCACATACCTGTAAATAGCTTTCCACCACCCCCCTGGACTCTTTTTTTAACAGGGTGAATGTGGTAGTCACCACTGTATAATACTTGTATTAGAGGTAATACGGTAAGGCTACTGTACTACAGGTACGGGGGTAGATCCCTGCCTGCTGGTTCCGCCCAGTAGGCGGAGTATAAATGTGTGTGCTCACCGAGCTGCTACGGTAGCAGCTGCAGGAGGCAACACATCTCTGCTTAATAAAGCCTCGATTACTCTCTACTCTCATCTCGTCATAATTGATAGTGCATCACCCCATAACCAGTATATTGAGTCTGTCGAGGAACTGTCCCATCACCGAATCCCCATCCGGAGGTTCGGAGGTGTATAGCCCTCGGTAAAAGTTTGCAAAGGCCTCGGTACTCTCATTTGGGTCTGCTAACATCCTACCATTTCTGTCCCTCACCGTAAGCTATCTCTTGCGGCTGCTTGCTTTCTTAGCTGGAGAACAGATCAAATTCCATCTGCAGCTTTTTCCTTTCCGCCAGCAGTTCCACGGTTGGGGCTGTGGAGTACTGCTGATCCACCTCCAGATTTCGCCCCTGATTACTGTGGTGGTATGTATTAGGGGTATTAAGGTACCCTGTGATGCCGCGAGGCTATTGGTGGATAGACGCTGGGTCCCGATTGGATCAGCTGCCTAGTGGCTCCACCCAGTAAGGCGGAGTATAAGAGCCCGGGTTCTCCCAGCAGCCGCATTCTGTAACTGTGCTGCTGGGGAACAAGTCTGCATAATAAAGCCATCGATTGACTCCTTCTCATCTCGTCTCGTGAGTGATTGATTGTGCTACAATTTATTACACAGACTTTAAAGGACATGGAGCTCCGAATCACTTCAGAGTGTCTGCGAATCAGCCCCACGCGGAAAATTCAGCGGCCACTTTTAAACACTGGTTAGCGGGTTTTGAAGGATACCTCCGAACGGCCACCTGCGTACCTACAGAAGACCAGAAAATGCTGGTCCTGCATTCCAGGGTGAGCCCGGAAATCTACACTCTCATAGAAGACGCGGACGATTACCAGGCGGCGCTCGCCATGCTGAGAGGACTCTATGTTCGGCCCATCAACCAGGTTTACGCACGCCACCAGCTCGCGACGAGACAGCAAATCCTCGGGGAATCGCTGGACGAATTCTACAGTGCGCTGCTAATACTGGGGAGAAATTGCAACTGACCACTGGTTTCGGCTAATGAACATACGGAGTTACTGATTCGGGGTGCTTTCGTGGCAGGTATGCTTTCGTCCCAAATTCGCCAGCGATTGAGACTGACTAGGCCTCAAGGAGGCACGGGCCTTCGCTGCCTCGTGGCATCGCAGAACGCCCGTGCTTACTCCTCCGACCGCGCGGCAGCCCCTTGGGCACCGTGGACCCCCACCGCGACCGAACCCCCGGCACCCCCTGCAGGCCTGAGCTGCCAGAGCACCAGCTCACTCGGGTAAGCCCCGCTGCTTCTTTTGTGGGCAAGCAAAACACCCCCGACTGCGCTGCCCGGCCCGCTCAGCCCTCTGTAAAGGGTGCGGCAAAAAGAGGCACTTTGTAGCAGTGTGCCAGGCCCGGGGCGTCTGCCGCAATCTCCGGGGGAGAACCAGGACCCCAACCTCAACCCCCCCAACGATCCATGTGCAGCCACCGGGCGCCGCCATCTTGGTCCCGAACCCCATGCGGAATGGGCGCCGCTATTTTGTGCTCCTCCGGCCAGGTGCGATCAATGAGCGGCGCCATCTTGTCCACCCCCGACCGTGTGCGACCCGTGGACGCCGCCATCTTGGCTGACGGCTAAGGACCCAGGGATGGACGGCCCCACGGGGCCTGAAGAAAACGCCCCGATGCAGCAACTGCGACTGGCTTCGGTGACCCTGGACCAGTCGCGGCCCCGAACGCTCCAAACGGCATCAACGACGGTATTCATAAACGGGTACGAGACGCCCTGCCTGATCGACTCTGGGAGCACGGAGAGTTTTATAAATCCCGAGACGGTAAGACGCTGTTCCCTTCCGATCCACCCGAGTAATCAAAAAAAATTTCTGGCGGCAGGGTCCCATTCTGTAGAGATCAAAGGGTTCTGCATCGCGAACCTCACGTTGCAGGGGAGGGAGTTCAAAAACTACCGGCTTTACGTCCTCCCCCACCTCTGCGCTGCCACACTCCTGGGGTTTGATTTCCAGTGCAACCTCCAAAGTTTAACGTTTAAATTCGGCGGCCCTATACCCCCACTATCTGCGGCCTCGCGACCCTCAAGGTCGACCTGCCTTCCGTTTGCGAACCTCACCCCGGATTGCAAACCAGTCGCCACTAGGAGCAGACGGTACAGTACCCAGGGCCGAACCTTTATCCGGTCAGAAGTCCAGCGGCTGCTGAGGAAGGCATAATCCAGGCCAGCAAAAGTCCCTGGAGAGCTCAGGTGGTAGTTGTAAAGACCGGGGAGAAGCAGAGGATGGTCATAGACTATAGTCAAACCATCAATAGGTACACGCAGCTGGATGCGTATCCTCTCCCCCGCATATCCAATATGGTCAGTCGGATTGCACAGTACAAGGTCTTTTCCACGGTGGACCTTAGGTCCGCCTATCACCAGCTCCCCATCCGTCCGAGCGACCGCAAATACACTGCTTTTGAAGCAGGTGGGTGGCTGTATCACTTTTTAAGGGTTCCATTCGGCGTCACTAATGGGGTCTCGGTATTCCAACGGGAGATGGACCGAATGGTTGACCAGTACGGTTTGCGGGCCACGTTTCCGTACCTCGATAACGTCACCATCTGCGGCCACGACCAGCAGGACCACGATGCCAACGTCCACAAATTCCTCCAGACCGCAAACGCCCTGAATCTCACATACAACAGGGAGAAATGCATGTTTAGCACCGACCGTCTAGCCATCCTCGGCTACGTAGTGCGAAATGGAGTTATAGGCCCAGACCCTGAACGCACGTGCCCCCTCATGGAGATCCCCCTCCCTCACTGCTCCAAGGCCCTGAAACGCTGCCTGGGCTTTTTCTCTTATTACGCCCAGTGGGTCCCCAACTACGCGGACAAGGCCTGTCCGCTAATTCAGTCCACGGTCTTTCCCCTGTCGACAGAGGCCCGCCAGGCCTTCAGCCGCATCAAATCGGATATCGCAAAGGCCACGATGCATGCAATCGATGAGTCCCTCCCCTTCCAAGTCGAGAGCGACGTGTCCGACGTAGATCTGGCGGCCACCCTCAACCAAGCGGGCAGACCCGTGGCCTTTTTTTCACGCACCCCCCACGCTTCAGAAACCCGCCACTCCTCAGTGGAAAAGGAGGCCCAGGCCATAGTGGAAGCTGTGCGACATTGGAGGTATTACCTGGCCGGTAGGAGATTCACTCTCGTCACTGACCAATGGTTGGTTGCCTTCATGTTCGATAATGCACAGCGGGGCAAGATCAAGAACGACAAGATCTTGCGGTGGAGGGTCGAACTCTCCACCTATAACTATGAGATCTTGTATCGTCCCGGAAAGCTGAAGCCTTCCAATGCCCTATCCCACGGCACATGTGGCAACGCACAAGTGGACCGCCTCCGAACCCTCCACGAGGACCTCTGCCACCCGGGGGTCACTCGGTTCTATCACTCCATAAAGACCCACAACCTGCCCTACTCCATCGAGGAGGTCAGGACAGCCACCAGGAACTGCCAAATCTGTGCAGAGTGCAAGCCGCATTTCTACAGGCCAGATAAAGCGCACCTGATAAAGGCTTCCCGTCCCTTTAGAGCGCCTCAGTCTGGACTTCAAAGGCCCCCTCCCCTCCACCGATCGCAACACGTACTTCCAGAACGTGATTGACAAATACTCCTGGTTCCCTTTCACCATCCCCTGCCCCGACATGACCGCGGCCACGGTCATTAGAGCCCTTGGCACCATCTTTACACTGTTTGGTTGCCCCGCCTACATACATAGTGATAGGGGGTCCTCCTTCATGAGCGACGAACTGCATCAATTCCTGCTCAGCAAAGGCATTGCCTCGAGCAGGACGACCAGTTACAACCCCCCGGGGGAACGGTCAGGTAGAGAGGGAGAACAGAACGGTCTGGAAGACCGTCCTGCTGGCCCTACGGTCCAGAAGTCTCCCAGTTTCCCGCTGGCAGGAAGTCCTCCTGGACGCCCTCCACTCCATCCGGTCGCTGCTCTGTACAACAATGAATTAAACACCTCACGAACGCCTCCTTGTCTTCCCTAGGAAGTCCTCCGGAACGTCACTTCCGACCTGGCTGGCAGCCCCGGGACCAATCCTGCTCCGAAAGCATGGGCGGACGCACGTATCAGACCCGTTGGTCGAGAGGGTTCATCTCCACGTGAACCCTCAATACGCCTACGTGGTGTACCCTGACGGCCGACAGGACACGGGCTCCCTGCGGGACCTGGCGCCCGCCGGAGCTCCACACCCCCCCCCAACACCAATCACCCCCTCCCTCCCACCGGCGTACCCCACAGCCGCCCCCTTCCCGGGTGGATCGGTCCTTCCCCCGGCCCCGCCTAGGGGTAGTGGAGCAGGAAGAGGCATCGCTACGCTCCCAGAGACGACGGTGCCTGAACCAGCACCTGCATCACCACCGGGGGTGAGACGATCGGCGAGGACGACCAGGGCACCCATTCGATTCATCGAATCATATAACAAAGCAAGAAATGCCTCTGTAAATAATTCAGTTGCCCAGTAAAAGTGACATTGTAAATAGAACTGGTAGTGGGTACCGGAGCATAGCCGCCATGTTAGCGGCATCCTAGGTACCGACTCTGTAATCCCCTACGGCCCACTACCCCCACTGGGTTCATTTTTAACAAGGGGTGAATGTGGTGGTATGTATTAGGGGTATTACGGTACCCTGTGATGCCAAGAGGCTATTGGTGGATCGACACTGGGTCCCGATTGGATCAGCCGCCTACTGGCTCCATCCAGTAAGGCGGAGTATAAGAGCCGGGGTTCTCCCAGCAGCCACATTCGTTAACTGTGCTGCTGGGGAACAAGTCTGCGTAATAAAGCCATCGATTGACTCCTTCTCATCTCGTCTCGTGAGTGATTGATTGTGCTACAATTACCACCTTCAGTTCCTCCCAGAACATGGAAGGTGAGAGCTCCCCGTTCTGGTTGCAGGTTACATAACCGTCGATGGCTTGGGATATCTTTGCACAGAATTTCTTGTCGGCAAGGAGAGCTGCGTCCAGCCCCCATGGAAGGCATCGGGCCTGGCTCTTCTTCAACCTCACATCCATGTAATGTGGGGCATGGGCACGTGGTAAGAGATTACAATTGTGGACTATTCCGCCTTATTATCCCTGGAAGCATCCTTTTCCCTACGACAAAAAGGTCTATACGTGAGTAGGATTTGCGCATGTGGAAGCAGGAGAATTATTTTTCTCGCGGGTGATTGAACCTCCACGGGTCTTCCATCCCCCTGCCCCAACTACTCCATAATGACCATAAGATATAGGAGCAGAATTAGGCCATTCGGCCCATCAAATCTGCGCCACCATTCGATCATCATGGCTGATATTTTTCTCATCCCCATTCTCCTGCCTTCTCCCCATAACCCCTGATCCCTTATTAATCAAGAACCGATTCTATCTTTATCTTAAAGACACTCAGTGATTTGGCCTCCACAGCTTTCTGCGGCAAAGAGTTCCACAGATTCACTACCCTCTGGCTGAAGAAATTGCCCCTCATCTCAGTTTTAAAGGAGCGTTGCCTCAGTCTAGGGCTGTGCCCTTGGGTTCTAATTTTGATGTACAATTCTCATGCCATGCCTGGCACGGTTCCTGTCCTGGGGTTGGATCTGTCCATTATTGGGTCCTGTAACACAGTTAAAGTATCCCTATGATAAGTCATTGGGTGTCTAGGTCTGGGATTTCACCCATCATTTTTTTGATGAATTCTGCAGTGTCCCAGATCGAGGCATAAAAATATTTACCAAGACTACCGGGGCCCCTTCCAGGGACCCGCTGCCCCTAACGCTTTGCCTCCCTCTGGATCAGTCACTGTTTCCCTGTCACCGTGAATGAAACTTTCCTGTTGATTAATATGGCCACCCCACTTGTCCTGGTGTCGAAACACGAATGAAACATTTGTCCCACCCAACCCTTCCTTCCCCGCAATCGGCCCCTCTCTGCTGTAGGAAGGCTACGTCCACCCTCAGACTGTTGAGATGGGTGAGGACTCTGGAGCTTTTCACCGGCACGTTGAGGTCAACCACGTTCCATGTTACTATCCGGATTGGGGTGGTGGGGGTGGGTGGGAGGGGGGGGGGGGTGGAGCGAGCTGCCTCCCACCTCCCCTCCTGTGGGGTCAGCCTTACACACCATGGGCCTGGCTCTGTTCGTCCAGGCCATTCAAGATGGCCACCGACAACCTCCTCATTTTCACCATTTCCATGTGTTGTCTGCCACAACCAGCGCTCTACCCTCCCCCTCTCTGTTTCTCCTCCTGTACTCCCCTATCCTTGTTCTCCCTCTCCTAGTCCCCCCTCTCCCCTTGGCATTTCCCCCTTGTTTACCTCCCCCGACATCCCTGCTTTTCGCTCTTTGTTTCCCCTGAAGTTCTGTTTTTCTCTTCCCCTCTGGCAAGCACTCCCTCCCGGGAGGCGCATCACAGCCTCCTCCTTTGCTGTGCTTCTGTACACCAGCCGGCTCCCTGCTCGCTAGTGCAGCCTCCCCACCGTCTACCTCACTCCCTTCTCCTCCCCTCGTCCTTACTGGCTTTTCGGCTGGGCAGCTGATTCTTTCCCATCCTGCTTGACAGTGCAGTCGATGGGGGGTGGGTTTAGTCTGGGGGAATATGAATACTTTTGGTGCCCGTTTGTCAGGATTGAAAGGCCTTGACCGAAGTTCCTAGACAAGAGCCACTTTTCATGCGACCACTCAGCTCATGGCCGCCAAAGGATGTCTCAGGGGGATTTTTGACAGGTTCCCACCCTCCCCACTCCCACCAGCCTAAATATTGAGGTCGGGCAGGAATGGGCCTTTGTGACCACTTAAGGTCTTTAGTAGGTGAAATAGCAGGCTTCCACCCTAGGCCTGCCTACCTGCCCAAGTGCATCTGGGTTTGGATGGGATGGTTCCCAGGGCGAATCCCATCCATGCAATTTTATCTCCTCCCAACAACCCCTCTCACCCACCTCAGAACCTGTCTTGGGGAAGGATATGGTGGCACAGTGGTTAGCATTGCTGCCTCACAGCGCCAGGAACCTGGGTTCAATTCCGGCTTCGGGTTACTGTCTGTGTGGAGTTTGCACTTTCTCACGTGTCTGCGTGGGTTTCCTCCGGGTGCTCCGGTTTTCTTCCACAGTCCAAAGATGTACAGGTTCGGTGGATTGGCCATCTTAAATTGCCCTTAGTATCCAAACGGGTTGCTGGGTTATGGGGATAGGGTGGGGCCCTCAGAGGGTCGGTGCACTCGATGGACCGAATATCCTCCTTCTGCACCGTAGGGATTTTCTATTCTAATCTGTGCTACAATTCTGGCCTATATATCACTCCTAATGAATATTGCTGTTCTTTCAACAGAGAAGCTTGTAAAGCTTCTTTGTTCACCAGTTGCAGAAGAAACTCAAGTTGACTCAAAACACTGTGGATCAGTCTTCATAGAGAAAACTCCATCCCTGCGACCACAGGAGCATTCACAGATCTTTCATTTCTCTCTGAGGTGAGGTTAGGTGAAGCGGGACTCAGGTGCACCAAGAGGAAGGTGATCAGCCACAAGATGACTTTCTGGAACTTAATTTGCTTTGAAACTGGGGTGGGGGGGGGGGGGGGGGGAGGGGAGGGAGGGGGCGTCAAGGGGAAGGGGGGGAATAAAGAGATATGAAGGAAAAGAACAGGAGTGTAATCAATTGGATAGCCTTGCAAAGGAATAATGGGTCGCATGAACCTCTTCTGTGCCATGTCATTCTATTATGGCAGGTGGGCTGTTGCTTCTTTAACACCTATGAGTATAACATGTGACATTTTAAAATATTTTTGTGAAGCTATTCCAGGTGGACTAATCTAGTTTTTTTTAAAAAGAGCCCCTACCTGCTAGAGGGTTAATAAGCCTTTGTGAAGTTTACAATCAATACTGTTTATGTTTGAAAAAAAAAACATCAAATGACATTTACATTAAAGCTCTTGACTTTTAGGATTGGTAAGATTTATGATATTGTGGGGTTGCCATTATTGAGATCATAATTCACTGCATGAATAATGTCTTCCCTTCTTGCCACTGCTTTTGACATTCTATTCTCTGATTATTGGCTACTGTGTCAGTTAAAACAACTTCCCCTTAGTTACTCAGTAAAAACGCCTCATAATTTTCAACACTCCAATTAGCTCTCTCCTGAATCTTCACAGCTCTAAGAATCCCACCAAGAGAGAAAATATATTAATGCCACATTTATATTGCCTCGAGGATATAATGTTGTTTCTAATTTCACAAGTGTGGTCGCCAGGAGCATATTTTCAGTGTCTGCTGACATCTCTGGGGAAGGCAGCATTCCACACTTCAGGGAGTCGAGCAGTAGTTTTAAGTGTTTCAAAACAATTGATAAAGAGAATTGGCTTCTACTCAACCGCTAAACATTTATTTTAAAAATGCTACACCATTATGGGGGGGACAGGACGATAGCACAGTGGTTAGTACAATTGCTTCACAGGTTCAGGGTCCCAGGTTCGATTCCTGATTTGGTCACTGTCTGTGTGGAGCCTGCACGTCCTCCCCGTATCTGCGTGAGTTTCTTCCGGGTGCTCCGGTTTCTTCCCACAGTCCAAAGATGTGCAGGTTAGGTGGATTGGCTATGCTAAATTGCCCTTAGTGTCCAAAAAGGTTAGGTGGTGTTACTAGGTGGAGGCATGGTCTAAAGTGGGGGGGCTCTTTCTAAGGGCCGATGCAGACTCGATGGGCTGAATGGTCTCCTTCTGCACTGTAAATTCTATGATTCTGTGATAAGGTTTTCAAAAAAGCTAAATGTTGCAGCGGTTTGACATCCGAGAAAGTAACCATGGTGAAATTTTCCAGCTGTTCATGTGGCGAGCCGTTCAAAATTCCATTGACTTTGACGGGAATGGAAGATCCAGCTGGTGGGGAAGGGCTGTAAGATTCACCCCACCAATTCTGGAAACACTCAACAGGTCAGGCAGGATCAGGTCTCCCTCAGAACATGCTCACTTTAACGTGTAAACGGTACCTTTATATAATGAAGTTTCCCCGAAAGACATGCTTGTTAGGTGAATTCCCTCCCTAACAGCAGTCGGTGTACCTACACCTCAAGGACTGCAGCGGTTCAAAAAGGCAACTCACCACCACCTCCTGAAGGACAACTAGGGATGGGTAATAACCAGCGGAGCCCGCATGCCGTAAATTAATCTTTTAAAAAATTGGACATTCTGAATTCTCCCTCAATGTACCCGAACAGGCGCCGGAGTGTGGCGACTGGAGGATTTTCACAGTAACTTCATTGCCGTGTTAATGTAAGCCTACTTGTGACACCAATAAAAATTATCATTATTATATCTGTCACTTTTAAACTCCAGCCAATGTCCATTCTTTCTGAAAGAAGCAGTTTCACTGATGATGCATTCTAGCATAATCGTTCTCAACTGCTTTTTCCTGTAGCTTCCAGGATTCAATCACTCTTCAATCCTCATTTGAACATCAGCGAGATAACATGAACAGGGCTGAATGAAGCACCGGATAAAAGCAAATTACTGCGGATGCTGGAATCTGAAACCAAAAGAGAAAATGCTGGGAAATCTCAGCAGGTCTGGCAGCATCTGTAGGGAGAGAAAAGAGCTAACGTTTTGAGTCCAGGCGACCCTTTGTCAAAGCTAAAAGGCATAGAAAGTGGGAGATATTTATACTGTGGGGTGAGGGAATGAAGGATGAGTCTTAGCCACAGAAACCAAGAGAAAAAAGTGCTAATGGCAGTCGCCAGAGAGAATAAAAGGTGAGAAAGGCCAAACAGCAGAGAAACTAGCATCAGAGGGTAAACTGTGACAGATGTAGGGGGAAGGGGAAGCAAAGGGGGGAAAAGGTAAGGAGACGGGGGATAGGATGGTGGGGGTATATATATATAAAGAAATAAATAAGTAAAAGATAAAAGGCAGTTAAAATGTAATGGAATGAAAACAAAGGGGTCAGGGTGGGGTAGAGTTGATCATCTGAAGTTGTTGAATTCAACAATTTAGGGGTGGCACGGTGGCTAGCACTGCTGCCTCACAGCACCAGGGACCTGGGTTCAATTCCGGCCTCGGGTAACTGCCTGTATGGCGTTTGCACTTTCTCCCAGTGTCTGCGTGGGTTTCCTCCGGGTGCTCCGGTTTCCTCCCAGTCCAGAAAAGTGCAGGTTAGGCAGATTTGTCATGTTAAAATTGCTCCTTCGTGTCCAAAAGGTTAGGTGGGGTTACTGGGATGGGATGGAGGCGTGGGCTCTTTCCAAGGGCCAGTGCAGACTTGATGGGCCGAATGGCCTCCTTCTGCACTGTAAATTCTATGATTCTATGTAAATTCTATGTATAACAACGTAAGATTGAAAATGACAAGCTGCATGTGTTACATAGATGACTGTGGGTTCTTTAATCGTTAGTACTTTGGGTGTAAATCAATGCCCCAGTATGTGAATGACTCTCGTTGAAACTCTCATCATTGGATTTTCTGAGTGTTCATGGCTCTGTGGTTTTCAGTGTGGACGCATGGAGCCTGGATTTGATGAATAAACAATAAGTAAACCTTTATTGTTCACACACATCAGCGCAAGAGCAAACCTTCTTATTTAAACAAGTAGAAACTGTAATATCCTACACGGTACCCTCGGGGTGGGAATGCCTGCCTTCCCTATGCTCCTTGCAGAGTACGAGCTCCCCCTCTGGGGTTGGGGATTACCCAGTGTATATAAGGTCGGCCAGGAAGGCACCGACCAGAAAGGAACTCGGTAGGGATATACTGGGAAGTGTACATATATCGTTTGTAAATAAAACTTTGTTCTTATTTTTACTCGGTGTGAACTCCCCTTGTCCTTATTTAAAAAAGATTTAAGTATAAGCCACATACTCTGAAAATTCTTTTCTGCCCTACACAAACATACACATCGTCATAAACATTAATGCTGTCGGTACTGACCTTATTTCAAGTATGAAAGATGGACAACTAGGAAACAATCCATTTCAGATGGGATGGCTCGATATGGTGCACCTTTGCTAATTGGTGAAGAGGCCCATCTTTTAGAAGCAGGTTAGTGTTGTAAGTTTGCAAAACCAATGGTTTTTAAATTCAATGCTGCATTGATAGGAAAACTGGGATACCAGATCTGCTGAGCTAGCAGCTGGTTTAAAAACTGGTTTGATTTCTTAGGACAGTGCAAAATGCACTGCTGATGTTTAATGCTATGCCAAATGATACAAGACCATAAGTCATAGGAGCAGAATTAGACCATTCGGCCCATCGAGTCTGCTCCGCTATTCAATCATGGCGGATATGTTTCTCATCCCCATTCTCTTACCTTATCCTCATAACCCCTGATCCCCTTATGAATCAAGAACTTATCTATCTCTGTCTTAAAGACACTCAGTCATTTGGCCTCCACAGCCTTCTGTGGCAGAGGTCCACAGATTCACTACCCTCTGGCTGAAGAAATTCCTCCTCATCTCAGTTTTAAAGTAGCGTCGCCTCAGTCTGGGGCTGTGCCCTCTGGTTCTAGTTTTGGCTATGCTGTATGTCTCCTCGCCCCACTAATTTGATGCTCGGTTTGGCTGGTTGTGACAATGTGATTTATAATATGCATGCAGTCATAGTGATGCTCATGATCAGTTTGGACCTTTAACGTACTCAGCTTCAAAGCAGAGGTCTCTTGAAACAAAAATATTTTCCAGCACTTAAGACTTTGATTATCAATTCTTGGCCTTTTGGCTCCAATCAAGGGGTGCACTGCCATTTCGTGGCAGCTTAAATCTTGTATGTCTTTCTTGTGAAGACCATGAATTGGATTCAATTTGAATTGCTTTTTGGAACAAGCAATGAGATGGATTAAGGGCTTGCCCAGTCCACTCTGCGCATTGGCTTTGTAAGTTTAAGAATGTAGTAAAAGAAATTTGAAAAAAAAAACTTTTGATTACATCAGTTAACAATTGACTCAATACATACTGTAATCTCTTATGATTAAGGTTTATGCTGTCTTTTCACTAAATACATTCTAAACTTGCATTGGAGCTAGGAATAATAAGATTGCTCATTCCGAGAATGCTTCAGGACATGGATGACAACCATACAATACTTTCTCATACAAACATACAGAGAAAATAAAATTGAAAATACATTATCAAACCAGAAATTCACGTGATCCATTAAACAATATTAGATGATGCAAGTAATGCCTATTCTTGTAGGTGGCGTGACAGTGAGGAGCCAGAATGAGGAAAGTTGGGGCCAGGTTCCGGAAACTCTTGCAAGATTCAGACCTACTAAAACCATCCTTATTCCCAATTCTCCGATTTCAATTTCCATAGTGTACAGAAACTAACATTTCTACTGAAAGATCGCAGGTTTTTAACCTCTGATACTCTTCAGTAGCCCTGTTTTTTTTCCAATTGAGGGGCAATTTAGCGTGGCCAATTCACCTACCCTGCACATCTTTGGATTGCGGGGGTGAAAGCCTCGCAGACACGGGAAGAGTGTACAAACTCCACACAGACATTGACCTGGGGCTGGGATCGACCCCGGTCTTTGGCGATCTGCGCCACCCTTCGGTAGCCTTTTTGACAAAAATTTAGCTAAAGCATTCTTAACATTTTAAACATCCACAGACAGGTTATTCTATTGGGCTATATTTTGTTGGAACAGGGCATCCCATGACATGCCTGGTTAGTCATTCTTTTTATAGAACCCTTCAGCTGATATTATGTGCCTATAACTTTCTGGAAGTAGCTAATGACAGCATGATTAGGGCAATGGGGCACCTTGGACCCGACTGAATAGTGGGAACAACACTCTTTACCCAATGAGATTTAAAGATTAAGACCTAAACAGTGCAAGAACTTTGAAGAGGCCCCTTCGGGAGTATTGCGTCCAGTTCTGGGTGCCACATTTAAGGAGAATGTGACTGCATTAGAGAGATTGACGAGAGTGGTTCCAGGGTCAACGAACTTTAGTTTGTCAATAGATTTGAGAAGTTCGTAATGTTATTCTTGGAGAAGAGTCAGTACCCAATTATTGTTTTTCCAATTTAGCATGGCTAATCCACCTACCCTGCACATCTTTGGGCTGTGGGGGGTGAGACCCATGCAGATACGGGGAGAATGTGCACATTCTATCCACAGTGACCCAAGGCTGCGATCGAACCTGGATCCTCGGCGCCATGAGGCAGCATTGCTAACCACTGTGCCACCAATGCCGCCCCTCATAGGCTGAAAGAATAAAAGAACTCCACACTTAATTGTTCATTTTATAGATGACATATTGTTGCCAGTTGTCAACAATTATCACATAATTAAATGGGTACTCCCACTGTTCATTTCTTATTAAGTTTCTATGGCAAGATTTGTGGGCAATTACTGTGCAAATTCAACAACTAACTTAATCAATGAAATTCGGGAGAGGTTAAAGGTAAAATCATATTTTTAAAGTAAATAGAGTAGCACAAATTATCCAGCAACTCGTGGCGATTCAAAATTCATGGGTTTCTTTTCCTCATTACAAGTTGCTGGCTAATTTGGACATTAATAATGGCTCGCTTCATTTACACGCCAAGATTTTTCAGCAATTTCTGGCCCATTATATTTTTACTCCTCACGGTCTGAAGTTATACCATAACTATATTCATTCTTTGTTCTCTAAATTTGCATCAATGTCTTCTTGTCCTAGAAATACTGCTAAGCATTCAGAGATCCAGGTCATTTAGTCTTTTAAAGGTCCTAAGACTTGCAGTAAGGTCACCACTAAACACACATTCTCAACAGTACCCTACCCCTAAATATCCTTCATTTTTTTCATTGTTCTGGCGCCCTACCTTATTTACATTTGCTTCTCTCTAGTGAACTAATACAATTCCCATATTTATTGATGTTGAAGATTTGTCATTGCTGCCTCCTTTAACATTTTATTTTGGACTCCATCAGCACTGGATGCCCATACTTTCCTTTACTGTACTCTATCCATCTATCAACACTTTTGTGAGTTATTTCTATTTGTGTCGATTCTTGGCTGTTTAAATTCCTACTCGGTATAACGGAATGCGGACCTTGTAAGTCAGAAAGGAAAGGGTAATGTGTGAGTAGCATTTGGTGCAAGATACACAGTGGTGTTTTGGATGAGTTGAATTTATGGAGGGTGGATAATGGGAGGCCAGTCAGGACAGCATTGGAATAATTGAGGTTTCAGCAGTAGGTGGACTGAGGTGGGCAATGTTAGAGTTGGCAGTCCCCGGTCTTTCTGATGGAGGATAAAAGAAAAAAATTATGTAATACCTTTCACAGCAACAGGAAGTCCCAAAGCACTTTACACCAATGAAGTACTTTGATGTATAGTCACTGCAGTAACATGGGAAACCCGCCCACAAATAATGTCAACAAAATAAGATTATCTGGTCAGCATGTTGATTGAGGGATAAATATTGGCCAGGACACTGATCGGAACTCCACCACTCTTCTTCGAAATAGTGCCATAGGATTTATGTCTGAGGGGACAGGTGCCATCGCCCTTTAGCATCTCTTCTGAAAGGCAGCACCTCAGATAGTGCAGCACTTCCTCAGTACTGCATTGGAGTTTCAGCTTTGATTCTGTGCTCAGTCCTGGAGTGGGGCTTGAATCCACAATTTTCTGACTCAGAAGGGAGTGTTATCCACAATTTTCTGACTCAGAAGGGTGTGTTATCAACGGAGCCAGAGCCACCAGGTCAGGGTTTAAGGGCAGAAGCTTAGCTGCGGGTTAAATAAGATGCCCAGGATGCAAGTAGCCTGGTTCAACCTTACATGGAGATGGAATCATGGTATGAGTACAGTTTGTGTTACAAGTTTATTATTGCCATAAAACTCTGGTATTTAGTAATCCTCAATATTATGTCAAACTAATAATAGTACCATAAGAATAATGTTGAGCATTTTATTCATTACCTCAGCTAATGGACCTAAATCTATACGGTGGATAACTTAAGTGTGTTTATAGCGCACCCATTATAAACCCAAATTTATTGTTGTATAAATTCAATCATTTCTCTCGCAACAAATAAAAATCTCAGAACCTGTTTTGCTTACAAAAATTATTTTAGTAAACTTTTAAGAAAAATGTTGCAAACAACACATGGCTAACAATCCATTGTTGCAAATTGGTTATCTCAGAAATGTAAATTTTATCTCTTGAGCTTTGTTGGCATTCAAAAAGGTGTTCACATTCCTACATTATACAGCAATGAAAACACAGCTTTGCACTTCAGTGAATAAGGCATGCAAGTGGAATTTCTAAACTCAACATGACTGCAGCTGAAACTCTTCCCTTTGTGGTCAAACTCCACAGGTTCTCCCAATCATATAAAGATGCATCTTTACCTTTTGTTTTCCTTAGGAAGCAGATTGTGGATGAAGTCTGTTTGTTTGTAAATCCTGAACACTTTATCATGGAAAATTGTGTTTGGTGATGTGTGTGTGTGAAGCGTTTGACATTGATGCATATGGACAGGGTATGTGAGACGCCAGAGCTTATGCATTTTCAAAAAAAAAACAAAGCGAGGTTGCAGACAAGGATTAAGATGGGAATGTAGATCGAGGCATTTTGAAAGTTGGTACTGGAGCTCTCAAAACTAAGTTATGCCAATGTGTCATGGGGAAATTAGCTCTTAACACTCAGAAGAGTGAGGGGGGCTCATAGAAACTTAAAGGCAGGGATTCTCCACCCCGCTGCGCCACATTTCTGCCTCGACCGTCCGGCGGGAGTCTCCGTTACGCCGGCCGGTCAATGGGGTTTCCCATTGTGGGGCAACCCCATGCCGTCGGGAAACCCCCGGGCGCCGGCAAATTGGAGAATCCCGCCGGCGGAGAATCCCAGCCATAAAATTCTAACAGGATTAGGCAGGAGATATTCAGAAAGAATGTTTCCGATGGTGTGGGAAGTCCAGAACTGGAGGTCATAGTTTGAGGATAAGGGGTAAACCTTTTAAGACTGAGGTGAGGAGAAAGTTCTTCACCCAGAGAGTGGTGAATCTATGGAATTCACTATCACAAAAGTAGTTGAGGTCAAAACATTGTCTAATTTCAAGAAGGAATTAGATATAGCTGTTGGGGCAAGAGGAATCAAGGGATATAGGGGGTGGGGGGGAAGCAGTATCAGAGTATTGAATTTGATGATCAGCATGATCATAATGAATGGCGGAGCAGGTTCGAAGGGCCAAATGGCCTACTTCTGCTTCTATTTTCTATGTATGTTTGTATGTAATAGCAAATGAGGATATCAGGGCGCCACAGACTAGGAGTCAAGGGATAGTGATCAGAAACTGCAGTCCATATTCATGTCAATGCAGGGCCGCAAGATAATTTTCAACATCCTCTCTCTATCACGATCTAAGGCTGGATAATGCCACATGTTCTATGGGATCAAACTAGAGACCATTCCAATCTGTACACATTTGCATTACCCTACATCAGCGAATCTATCAAATTAATCAATAAGTGGCAATCTTTTATAATGTGCATAAAATGAAATATTGAAATGATTTTATTGCACAAAACCTAATTCAGGTGTCCTCTTTGTTTCACATACATGGCCAACTGTGTTTAGATTAATTGGAGACTTTACATCTTAGTAAGCAAGGTTTTTAATATTGTAGTTGGCAGGTTGCTAAACTAGACACCTGGTGGACAAAGCATACATGTGAAAGTCTGGATCTTCTGAGTTATAGTTGGAAACGAGGAAAAATGCATCACAGGAGCAAAGTGACATGACAGACATGCACTGGAATCATTAATTTGAGAATGCTCTGCCCAAATAAGGGCAGCAGTGGTTAACACAATTGCTCCAAAGCTCCAGGGTCCCAGGTTGGATTCTCGGCTTGGGTCACTGTCTGTGCGGAGTCTGCACGTTCTCTCCGTGGGTTTCCTCCGGGTGCTCCGGTTTCCTCCCACAGTCCAAAGATGTGCAGATTAGCTGGATTGGCCATGCTAAATTGCCCTTGGTGTCCAAAAAAGGTTAGCTTGGGTTTACGGGGATAGGGTGGAGGTGTGGCTTAAGTGGGGTGCTCTTTCCAAGAGCCGGTGCAGACTCAATGGACCGAATGGCCTCCTTCTACACTGTAAATTCTATGATTCTTTGATACCAAAGCTCAAGTTACATACTGAACATGAATTATGTAGAGAGAACAACATAAATAAGCTCACATCATGATTTTTATTGTAGAAAATAATTTAGGAGGCATAAAATATTTAAACACAATTGCACATTTGTAACCAGGTTTGTTCTCATATTTTTAGTTATTTTAACATTCCACACCATTTCTTTTCAAGATAGTGTATAGACACCACAATGTCAGATGCATCAATAATCTTTAACTAAGAACAAGTCAAACAAGTTACATTTAAACCTCTGCTAAAAAGCAATAGTAAAAATACCTCATTTATCTGTCTGATATTGTTTCCAATGTCTTTTGTAAATTTATCAAAGAAGCAGTAATTTATGGCAGCTTTTCAAAGTAGATACATCTCCTGAATAGCTGAGACATTACATATTAATTAGAAGTGATGAACAGATATTTGTGACAGACCACTTGCTGCATGATAATCAAGTAAAAACAAAATGTAATTCCCAAATGTTGAGTAACCATATCAGATTCTTCAGTGCAATCATCTTTGTGTGACACTTTATACTTGTTAAATTACATATTGAAGCATTTTGTGTCCAGATGTGATCTTCAAGTGTACTCAATCAATATCATTCAATATTCTTTCTAATCAAGGAGTATTGCAGACTACTTCAGCTAAAGCTAACCAGGACACTGGCCTTTCCCACCTCCCTTCAATACTGGCTGGAATCACACCCTGAATGAGTCATTTTGTGATGCATTGATTTCTCTCAGTGTAAAATTAAAAATTGCGCATCACGCTCAAATTACAAATTACATAGTGGAGGTGATTCAAAATAATTATATGTTGAAAAACAGCCTCGCTAGTATTCGGGCATTCAAGGATACATTTCAATTGGCCTTTGCCTCCTCCATCCTATAATACATTTTGGAGGTTAAGATAACTGGAAAGTGTTTTAAAATCAATAGGAGGTCCAGAGTAGGAACAAAAGCTAAGTTAAAAGAAAAACTTGAATACCAAAACTGGAAAGAGGAAATATGAGCGGAGGTGATAAACTTTCTTTTAAAAATTGCAATTTATTCTTTCACAGGATGTGGATGTCACTGACAAAACCATCATTTGTTTCCAATTCCTATTTATCCTCAATAGGAGTAGCTTGCCAAACCATTTCAGAGGGCAGTTGAGAGTCAACCACATTGCTGTGGGTCTGAAGTTACATGTAGGCCAGACAGAAGAAGGGCAGCAGATTCCAGGACATTAGTGAATCAGATGGGTTTTTACGACAATCTATGATAGTTGCCACTATTTAATCTAGATACATTGATTATTCCGGCTGCCATGGTGGAATTTAAACCCAAGTCCCCAGAGTAGTAGCTTGGACCTCTGCATTAGTAGTCCAGTGACATTACCATTACACCGTCATCTTCCCTATGTATTTCGCCACTATAGACTTATTGTAACACTCTATGCTGACATGGTCTTGACCACTGGGTAGTAGTTATAGTGTCTTAATATTTGTATTTTTTTCAAGTCAGAAAATTAATTGGCCATCCCAGGAGGCCCAAACAAAATCTACTACTAACTTGAGCATTATTCAGAGGTATGGTCATACTTTGGTGGAGATGGGAAAGTGCATGGGTTGAGTCTTACTCTCGCAGGCACTGATTAAATATGCCAGTCGTGAGAAGAATCGCTGCTTCTCCGTGCTTATTAGTTTTGCATAATTAGCAAACACAACCCTATATAGTCAGTTGTTATTTATAGCTAGCAATAAAAATAATGATTAACAACTGCTGCTAATTGGGTTAGCAGGGATGACTCTTTAATTGTATCTCAATCCTGAGAATTGCAATTGTTATGCAAAGGAAGTTTGTTTTTAAAAAAGCCAGAAATAACTTGCATTACAACATAGGTGTAACTTTGACAGAACAATATTATCTTGGTTACAATTATAACAGGTTTTCCCACAAAACAACAATAATCATAATTCACAAATTATACACATTAGCCACAATTGTGCACAAACATATTGAAGTATTATTACACACCACAAATGTCAGGTTTACAGTGTTGCAGCTTTGAGTTATGGTATGTGAAGGATTTATTCAAGTTATATAGCACAATTACTCTTTGTTGTCCAGTTGTAGTATTACGGAATATATTACTCAAGCAAATATTTGGATACCTTAGCTGCCATACTGAAGATCATAAATACAAAAGGATGGTTTTATTTACACGTATGTAAATAAATGTATTTCAAAATGTTGTCTTGAATGTGATAGAATAATGGATGCATTTCAACAAATTGTGAAGGATATTGAACATTTATGCATTTATACACAGCTGGTACAATGAATATTTTAAATTAAATTTTGATGTAAAATCCAGCTGGCCTGAATAACAAAACTGGTCGAAATCGATGTATTTTAAAAAGAAATTCCATTTGTTTAATTTTATATCCCACACATTTCATGCTGATTAAGAGGCAACAGTTTACTTAATATCAGATAAGTCAACGTAGTACATGCATAGTGTAAACTGGGAATTTGTAAACTCACAGTAGAAACTAACATCTAAGATCACAGCAAGCTGTGCCGGTGATTTTGGGGGATCATCAATTTGCCTGTTGCCTCGTGGGGAGTTATGTAAGTGATATAGGACTTCTGTAAAAGCTATGCCGAAGCATTGTGCAACTCCAAAAAAAAAGTCAACCTAGCACTGTATGTTCATCACAGAATGGACAACAAGGGCATGCCAGCTGTATAAATACTGTTAAATCTACTTTGCGCACACACACATTGACAGGAGGAGTGGATTTTGAGTATGTATTACATGGGGGATATGGGTTTTGGAATGTCACAGGAAGTTGCAATGCATATGAATTGCTCCCAGTGGATAGTTTAAAAAAATGGAATGGAACAGTTGTCATCAGTGCAATTGCGTCACATGCTTTGAAACGGCTGGTTAGTGGTGCAGGTCGTTTTATAGCACTTTCTACGCATGATAAAAACAGTAGGTTTGGTCAGCATGCCCCATTCATAACATCCTGTCAGTAGCTGCCAGGGGAAAGGCACTAGATGAAGGCTTGGTGCCATTGTTGGATGGGGAAGGAAGCAATACTGACTAAAAATATTACAATCTCAAGTAGGCACACAAACTGCTGGTTGGACTCATGCACAAAAAGGAATACCAATGATCTTGGTGGTGGGGAGTGAGGGGGATAAACAGCAAGAAGAAACAAAAGGGAAAAGCAAAAGAATGTAATTCAATTTTACATTTTATATTGCTGTTTTGTTCAACATAGCTGGATAGACTGCATTAAATCATTCTGAAGGCAGTAAGCTCCACTGTGATGGAAACGAGTTGCACGTGGAAAGATTCAGAAATCATGCAACTGCACAAAACAGAGAAACACATTGATTTTCAGCTTTATTTACACCTCACAAGGGAAAATGAAAATTTTCTGGACGCAATGAGTTCTGCAAAAGACTGACCAGGATCTATTTAAAATATATTAAACTACAGAGGCAGTTAAGGGCTCACAATTTATTGAACTTTTCCTATTTGCTATTCATAAATAACAAAAAACCTACAGATTATTTTACACAAGTTCCTGGTTCGCACACAATGTACCTGGTAGAAATCGGAGAGAACCAAGTGCGAAGACTGTTTTTGCCTCTGGGACCTGGCTAAAGTTTAACTTAAATAGGTGGGACAAAAGATTTTCCACCAATGGGACTGAAATTAATTCGGGACCAATTACCCATGAAGAAGAATACACATTAGGAAATCTGTCCTGAAATATATGACTGATTTATCATTTATAATCTTGGAGGCTGTAATGTAATGTCACATTGGGCTAGTAGTAAGAGTGTTATTTAGATTGGAGGCTCACATAACAGAAGCCCGCAAAGTATATCTGACCTACATCATAGATAGCGTGATGGTACCTCAGAGACTCTGGGCAAGGAATGGAAAATACTCATCTCACCCCATCGTCTTTCACCTAAACAGACAAATGCACAAAAAAGGTAAAAATAAGCAGAGGCAATGTTTTCGTAGAAGTTGTTTTGGCAGTTTTGAACATTAATCTAGATTGGCTGAAATAAGATACAGTGTCAAAGTGAAAGGTCATGACATGTATAAAATCAAGTCATTGTGCACCTCAACCCTACCAAGCTACATTATGTTTCGGTATACAGTACAATTATAGGTTGGAACACATTTACCTTACAAAGAAAAATTCTACACTAATATATAATTAATTAAATTCCCAACAATCTCAGAAATGTTTGCAGGTTACTGGATGACAGCCACATGTATTCCACCAGGCTATACTGCAGATACCCCATGCTAAATCCACAAACAACATCAGTCACATTGTGTCTTCCCAGCATCACTCGCGAAAGTCCCACGATACACACCCACAGCATAACCAGAACACGTAGAGGAACAGCTAAAACCAAGTGATTGAGGAAGAATCGGCCTCCCAGTGCTGCTCTGGTTGCATGGCCCGACGGGAACGAGTATCTGTCCACGGAGAACGTAGCAAACATGTCCATCTTGTTATGTGTAGGCCGGCGCCTGCGGACCAGTGACTTGACAATGCCTACTAGGACCAGATCCAAGATCAAAGCTAAACAGGGAAACAAACCAATTATTATACGCTGTAAGTCAATGTACAGTAACACTGCTCCCCATTACATCAAACTGACTGGCATTAAACTTCTGAACTCTTGGGCCACTGATGGGAAAGAAGCAGAGGCAAGTTTGTGTGAGGTTTTGAACAGAAGGTTTAACTACATTCGTCATGAAGACCCATTTTAATTAAACCAGAACATCACTGTACAGATGGTGTTAGTTTTGTGCACGGTGGGGGCAAAGCTTCCTTTGGAGATGCAAATGTTAAAGCATTCCTCAATCACAGAACAAACCTCCAATCCATGAATGTGCAGAGAAATCAATTTATTCCCGTGCATTTGTAAACAAAGATACAGGAGCAGAAATATTGATTGAAAACATTTATTTTAGAACTAATTCATCATGGAACTGTCTTCTGCAAAGATGCCATGTTGAGTTAATGATACATAGGCATCTAAGGAAGGAAAGTCTCCAGAGTGGGCAAACATTTTAACGATCATATTACTGCAAACAGTGCACAAGATTGGTTTCCTTAAAATCTATTGAACAGGATAGAAATCAGCCTGTGTCACGTGAATGCACAGAAATACCAGGATCTAGAAAATATAAATGATGTAGCACAACAGCGCTTACATGTGCAGTAACAATCTGTAAACACAGGTGTTGTAGATTTAAGAAACTAACTTATTAAATCAATTTCACACATTAGGATAATAAAGTATGCAGTTTGAGATATTATCTAATGAGGTGCTCAAACATACAACTACCCTGCCAGGATTGAGAAGAAAGAAATGTGTCTTATTTTATATACTCACTAGCTGATCTCCCATGGCCTTGCCTATGGGAATTTGAAGAAATGTGTATGGCCCAGATTTTACATCAGTTCCAAATGGACACCACTTGCCGTTCTAATTAGGCAGTGGTAAGCCAAAAACGCATGCCTGTTCCACCATTCATAAAGATGGGTGATTCCGACCTCAATTGCACTTTCCTAACCAATCCAATAATTCTCAGAATTAAAGTATCTACTGATCTGAGTCTTGAATATATAACCTGTGGAGTAGAATGATTTATCACATCAGTATGAAATGGTCATCTCTTTATCCTGAACCTATGCCCCCTAATTCTAGACACTAAAACCAATGGGATATATGTGGTTAGCTGTAGTTGCATCTAGGCAGTCATAAGGAAGTATTGCGCTGCATTGTTTCTACAATTTCAACTATAGCAAGTTTTTTCTTTTAGTACACATAGAGCATCACATGTTTGAATTTAAGGAACATAACTCGAGTCACATCCAAAGTAAACCTTTTTATGTCAATTAAATATGGAGTTTTGTTTACAGCAGGAATAATCTGCAAGTTCTATACGTTCACATTATTTGTGCCTTTTGAATGAGAAGTTGTCATTGTACAAGAATAAGCAGGCTTCCCAAATAAATGTAAAAATCAATTCCTAGTGATTTAGATCAGTCACAGTTCAGAATTTATCAATCACATGCTTCATGGAAAAACAAGTTTTTACTCTGAAGAAGGAAGATTTCCATTTTGTCACAATAGGGGTGCTTCTTGTGATGGCCTTTGAGGGACAGGTAGGAAAGTGAAGTTATAAGGTCACATAATCAGATCAGCCATGATCTTGCTGACTGGCAGAGCAGGCTTGATTTGCTGAATGACTTCCTCCAGCTCCCTATTTTTATGATCATGCGATCTTAACAGGGCAAGGAATGGCATGTCTCTTCAACCAATCAACTTGAAGAATCGTTACCAAGACAGAGGCAAAACCAGGAAGTGTAACTTAAGAGTATTTAATTTAATGTAAACTCTTTTGAAAAACGTGAAGAAACGAGGAGGAAGATTGATGGGATTGAGAAAGAAATAACAGACAGAAAATAAAAGTAAAAACCTTTCTTTGAAAAAAAAGCTCCAACAAAATTGAAATCGGAATGAATGAGTTTCCACACTTGTAAAGGTATATTTTCAGTAGGAGGATTTAAACGCAACGCTGTTAAAAATTCATTGCACTTTAATAGATACGGTCCAACTATTTCTGTCATGTTTAGTGGGTAAATATAGCAAAACCATGTCCTTTGTGTACTTGAATGGTGAGGTTCTTGGCAAGCTACTACATTGCAAAGTTTGTGGAAGAACAGGATAACTCGTAACCATTTCTAGAGGTTCCTATATGATTTGTTCCGGTGGCAGCCTCACCGGTATTCCTACCGCAGAAGCAATAAAAGCGAGCCTGTCAACGCTTACCAATTTAAAGGCGTAAATCAGACAACTTCTGGCATCCGCACATATGCAGTTAAACCCACAAATCATGATGTTGCTACCCACGTTGCTCTGGAAATCACCAAAGCTGCTTTCAAAGTTTAGAATTCATTCACAAGAGTATATATGATGAACTAGGACACAACTTAGATATACACCTCTATGCTGAGATGAACTATTATTGCACTTCTCAGCATATCCACATTATTAATGTTACATAAACAGGCAATATATGAATTATATGAGCTGAGTGTAGTGCTTAAGCAAAGGGGGAAAGTAAGGCAGTCATTTCATTTAGTTTCTTCACATCTAGAAATTTTCAAAATTGCCAATTTGTAAATTTCCCCACATCAACATTTAATTCATCTCATCACCATGTCGCTTTGACCAATAGTTGTGGGCAGATAACATAATTAATAAATAAACAAATATTTGGGGATCTGTTTAACGTATGGAATTCAAATCACAGAACCACCTTATTTTAGCTCACAGAAAAAGAATACTCCATTGATCAGAAACTGGGCCCAGAAATAAAGCATGAAGAGTCGGCACACCTGAGGCCCACCAGTCATGTTGACTTGACTTTAGTGTTAATTTGATCCTACTCCAGCTTGCTTTAAAGTTCTTGGGCGCGATTCTCCACTCCCGCACCGGTTGGGAGAATCGCCTGGGCCGCCAAAATTTCACGGGTCGCCGGTCCGACGCCCTCCCGCGATTCTCCCAAGCGGCGGGAATGGCCCGGTCGGGTTTTGCGGGCTGCAGGCCGGAGAATCGCCGGAGACACCCAAAATGGCGATTCTGCGGCACCCCCGCTATTCTCACGCCCGGATGGGCCGAGCGGCCAGGCCAAAACGGCAGGTTCCCCCCGGCGCCGCCCACACCTGGTCGCTGCCGTCGTGAGCGGTGCGTGAACGCTGGGGGGGGTGACCTGCGGGGGGCGAGGGGGGATCCTGCACCGGGGGGTACTTGAAATGTGGGGTGGCCCGCGATCAGTGCCCACCGATCGTCGGGCCGTCCTCTCTGAAGGAGGACCTCCTTCCTTCCGCGGCCCCGCAAGATCCGTCCGCCATCTTCTTGCGGGGCGGACTTAGAGAGGACGGCAACCACGCATGCGCGGATGACGCCCGTTATGCGGCGCCAGCCGCGTCATCTATGTGGCGCTGCCTTTACATGGGCGACAAGGCCTGGCGCGTGTAGCTGACGCGGCCCCGATCATGGCCCATTGTCAGGGCAAGTGGTGAGGGGTGGGAAGTTCAGTCCACAATTTTACACAACATATTTAATGCCACAGAAGCTGTCCTTGAATAGGGAAATGTGGGAATACAACTGGAGGAGTGGCCATTTGACCCTTTGAACCTGTTTTGCCATGTAATACGATCAGGGCTGATCTTCTACGTTAACTCCACCTTCCCACCCTATCCTCATATTCCAACATTCCCCTAGTTCCAAAAACCAATCTCTCTGTCTTGAATTTACTCAACAACTCACTGAGGCAGAGAATTCCAAATATCTGTAACCCTTTTGAGTGAAAACATTTTTCACCTCTCCCAAAAAGGCTGATGCCTTATGCTGAGACGATGACCCTTGGTTCCAGACTCTCTAGCCAGGATAAAAACATACTCTCAGCATCTACTCCATCAGCTCCTTAAGAATTTTATATTTCAATGAGATCACTACTTATTCTTCTAAATTCTCGGCAATATAGGAATAGTCTTCTCAATCAGAAGACAGCGCCCTTAACCTAATGAACCTTTGCTCACCTAGTGAACTCCCTCAATTGCAATATGAATGAGGAAGAAAAGGTGCATGAAAGATTTGTTTTTAAACTTCCTGCACTGATGGTGAACACCTTTAGTCTTACCAATGCTGAATAAATATCAGCAAAGACACAAACATGCAAATTTGAACAGAACTTGAACTCTAAACTACCTTGTGGTTACCCTGCTTTTCCAATCATCTCCATCTGGGAATTCTAAATTTTGTTTCAAGTACAAAGCAAAATTGAGTTCACTACCAAGTCTTATCAAGTTTGAGTATTTTCCATCTGGAAAGAATTGCACAATTCACAGGGTCAAATGCTCATCCAGATCTGCTGTGTCAAAGTCCAGGTTTATATTGTACTAACAAACTGGGATAAGAATTAGTGCTGCTAATGATTTTCCACAATGGATCTGGGAAAGAAACAAAAGGAAAAATCATCCCAGTAACAAAAGGAATTGGGCGTTGTTCACTGTAAATATTTCCTTAAGTACATCATTGGTCAGTCCGAGAAGCTTTTAGAGCATATTACATTCCAGTATAAAAGCAAATTACTGCGGATGCTTGAATCTGAAACCAAAAGAGAAAATACTGGAAAATCTCAGCAGGTCTGGCAGCATCTGTAAGGAGAGAAAAGAGCTAATGTTTCGAGTCTAGATGATCCTTTGTCAAAGCTAAAAGGCATAGAAAGTGGGAGATATTTATACGTAGGGTGAGGGAATGAAAGATGACTCATAGCCACAGAAACCAAGAGAAAAGAGTGTTAATGGCAGTCCCCAGAATGTGCCCATGCCACCCAATATCCAGTCTGATAGCGCAACCCTGGATTTAATCTCTTCGGACTGAATAGTGCCCTTTGCGGATGGCTTCCTGCGCCCTTCTCCAATCTTTTAGAAAACAGGCCAAGAAACATTCAGTATGACAACACCACATAACAAATTAAGCTGCTGCATTCACAAACTAGCAATCAAAATATATTCTATTTACATAATTTGATCTCATTTCTCTCCTCCAAAATGTGAAGGAAAATAAGAAACCACATGCTCTGTCCTTTTTGTGAGTTAATTTGTGGCTATTTGTATCACCTTTCTTTCAGACTAATTATTAAAACCCATTAACATTGTTAACTTCTAGGCTCATTACTCAGGCCTACACCACTCAGGCCTTCTACAAAGTCTTATTTGACTTTGTGGATACTCAGATGAAAAGGATTGTGCAATTCTACGTGGAAAACACTTCGCTTGGTAACACTTTGTACTCAATTAGACATTGCTCGCAAATCATTTTCAAACGAAAATTCTTGGAGGAATTGGGCTTTAAAGTCGAAAAGCAGATTAACCACTAGGTGGTTTCAGTTCCAGTGCTATTTTCTGTTCACATTTTCACGTGGTGTATTTTCTTGTTGAGACAGACTGACCAGGAGGTGCTCTTTTTGGTCCATGAGTGTTCCCAGTTTGGGTTGGGTGGGGGGGGTGCTGCAATGCCAACTTCCACTTCCTTCATGGGAGACATAGGCCTGTGAGAAAACATCTGCTGTTCTCATATTGAAGGAATGAGCCGAGATGAGGTCATTTCACCCAGCGCAGAATAGGGTAGGAATAGACTGGGTTACGGTTCCAGAAAAAGACATTCTCGAAGGTCAGTGTTTGTTGTATTCATTAGCTCTAGAATTACCAGGTGGTGACGTAATGGTATTGTCGCTGGACTAGTAATCCAAGGACCCAGGATAATGATCTGGGGACCCGGGTTTGAATCCCACCATGGCACGTGGTGGAATTTAAACTCAATAAAATATCTGGAATTAAAAGTCCGAATGATGACCGTGAAACCATTGTCGATTGTCGGAAAAACCCATCTGGTTCACTAATACCCTTTAGAGAAGGAAATCTACCATCCTTACATGGTCTGGCCTACATGTGACTCCAGAACCACAGCAATGTGGTTGACTCTTAAATGTCCTTTGAAATGGCCGAGCAAGCCACGCAGCTGCATTCAATCGCTACAAAATCATAAAAAAGGAATGATACCTGACGGTCACCTGTCATCGACCCAGGCCGGTGGCCCAAGCAACCATGGCAAACTCAGCCCTGTCGACCCTGCAAAGTGCTCTTCACAAATATCTGGGGGCTAGTGCCAAAGTTGGGAGAGCTGTCTCACAAACTAGTTAAGCAACAGCCTGACATTGTCATACTCACAGAATCATACCTTACAGATAATGTCCCAGACATCACTAGCACCATTCCTGGGTATGTCCTGTCTCATCGGCAGGACAGACCCAGCAGAGGTGGTGGCACAGTGGTATATATTCAGGAGGGAGTTGCCCTGGGGGTCCTCAACATCAACACTGGACCACATGAAGTCTCATGGCTTCAGGTTAAACATGGGCAAGGAAACCTCCTGCTGATTACCACGTACCGGCCACCATCAGTTGATGAATCAGTACTCCTCAATGTTGAACACCACTTAGAGGAAGCACTGAGGGTGGCAAGGGCACAGAACATGCTTGAGATGGGGACTTCAATATCCATCACCAAAAGCTGGCCAGGTCTTAAAGGACAGCACTGCCAGACTGGGAATGCAGCAGATGGTTAGGGAACCAAGAGGGAAAAACATACTTGACCTCTTCCTCACCAATCTGCCTGCTGCAGATGCATCTGTCCATGATAGCATTGGTAAAAGTGACCACTGCACAGTCCTTGTGGAGACAAAGTCCCATCTTCACATTAAGGATCCCCTCCATCATGTTGTGCGGCACAACCACCGTGCCCTCTATCGTGCTGTGTGGCACTACCACTGTACTAAATGGGATAGGCTTCAAACAGATCTAGCAACTCAAAACTGGGCACCCATTAGGCGCTGTGGTCCATCAGCACCAGCAGAATTGTATTCAACCACAATCTGTAACCTCATGGCCCGGCATGTCCCCACTCCACCAAGCCAGGGATCAATCCTGTTCAATGAAGAGTGCCAGGAGCAACATCAGGCATACCAAAAAATGAGGTGTAATTATACCTGGTGAAGCTACAAATCAGGCCTATTTGTGGCCACACAGCATAAGCAGTAAGTGATAGATAGAGCTAAGTGATTCCTAAGCGAAACGCAATAGGTCTAAGTCCTGCCACATCCAGTCGTGAATTTTGGTGGACAATTAAACAACTCACTGGAGGAGGAGGCTCCACAAATATCCCCATCCTCAGTGATGGAATAGCCCAGCACAATATATGCAGAAGACAAAGCAGAGGCATTCGCAACAATCTTCAGCTAGAAGTGTTATAGAACATTACAGCGCAGTACAGGCCCTTCGGCCCTCGATGTTGCGCCGACCTGTGAAACCAATCTAAAGCCCATCTACATTATTCCATTATCATGCATATGTTTATCCAATGACCATTTAAATGCCCTTAATGTTGGCGAGTCCACTACTGTTGCAGGCAGGGCATTCCACGCCCTTACTACTCTGAGTAAAGAAACTACCTCTGACATCTGTCCTATATCTATCTCCCCTTAATTTAAAGCTATGTCCCCTCGTGCTAGCATCACCATCCGAGGAAAAAGTCTCTCACTGTCCACCCTATCTAATCCTCTGATCATCTTGTATGCCTCTATTAAGTCACCTCTTAACCTTCTTCTCTCTAACGAAAACAATGTTGAGTGGACGATCCACCTCGGTCTCCTCCAGAGATCCCCAGCGTCACAGATGTCAGTCTTCAGCCAATATGATTCACTCCATGTGATATCAAGAAACGTCTGAAGGCACTGGATAATGCAAAGGCTATGGGCCCTGACAATATTCCAGCAATAGTACTGAAGACTTGCGCTCCAGAACTTGCCGCACCCCTAGCCAAGCTGTTCCAGTACAGCTACAACACTGCATCTACCCGGCAATGTGGAAAATTTCCCAGGTGTGTCCTGTACACAAGAAACAGGACAAATCCAACCCGGCCAATTACCACCCCATCAGTCTACTCTCCATCAGCAAAGTAATGGAAGGAGTCATCAACAGTGCTATCAAACGGTACTTACTCAGCAATAATCTGCTCATGGACGCTCAATTTGGTTTCCGCCAAGGTCACTCAGCTCCTGACCTCATTACAGCCTTGGTTCAAACATGGACAGAAGAGCTGAATGCCAGAGATGAGGTGAGTGACTGCCCTTGACATCAAGGCAACATTAGAGTATGGCATCAGGGAGCCCAAGCTGTACTGGAGTCAATGGGAATCAGGGGAAAACTCTCCACTGGTTGGAATCATACTTGGCACAAAGGAAGATGATTGTGGTGGTTGGAGGTCAATCATCTCAGCTCCAGGACATCACTGCAGGAGTTCTTCAGGGTAGTTTTCTATGCCCAACCATCTTCAGCTGCTTCATCAATGACGTGCCTTCCATCAAAAGGTCAGAAGTGGGGATGTTTGCGGATGACTTCACAATGTTCAGCACCATTCGCGACTCCTCAGAAAAAGCAGTCCATGTCCAAATGTAGCAATCAGGCTTGGGCTGACACGTGTCAAGTTACATTCGTGCCACACAAGTGTGTCAGGCAATAACCATCCCCCTTGACATTTATTGGCATTACCATCGCTGAATCCCACACAATCAACATCCTGGGGGTTACCATTGATCAGAAACGGAACTGGACTAGCCATATTAATACTGTGGCTACCAGGGAAGGACAAAGGCTAGTAATCCTACAGTGAGTAACTCACCTCCTGACCCCCCATAACCCTGTCCATCATCTACATGGCACAAGTCAGGAGTGTAATGAAAGTCTCTCCATTTGTCTGGACAAGTGCAGCTACAACAACACTCAAAAAGCTCGACACCATCCAGGACAAAGCAGCCCACTTGATTGCTCCCCCTTCTACAAACATTCAAACGCTCCACCACCGACAGTGGCAGGTTCGTATACCGTCTACAACAGTGTTCTTCAAACTTTTGTTCCTGGGACCCATTTTTACCCACCGGCCAACCTTCGGGACCCAACCCGGCCGACCTTCGCGACCCACGCCGGCCGACCTTCGCGACCCACCATTTTCTCTTACCTTGTTTGCTGCTGACAAAAATGGAGTAAATGGTTTTGGGTCCCTTTGGCCCTCGTACACGCTCATCCAATGGAACCTGTTGGATGAAGGGGAAGCCTTCCAGTGTCGGGAAGTATGGAGTCTCAATCTGTCCAAAGTTCTGCATTTTTTTCCTGTAAAATTTTGTCAAATAAAACCCCCCCGAACTTGTAAAAAAAATGAATGAAATAAATGAAAAAAATAAAAATAAAATGAATAAAACTGAACTTGTAAAACAAAAAGCTGCGACCGTTTTTAAAAAAAAGCGGTCGCACTGCGCATGCGTGACCGATCATCGGCGCGCATGTGCATAGTTTTGCGCATGCGTGCCGATGACCTGGCACGCATGCACAGTGTGGCCGCATTTTTTTTTACATGTTCGCAGCCATTTTGAAGGCCGCTTGCAGCCGGCGTTATTAACAGCCGGCTGCTGTGGCTGTTGCGCGCAGATTTGCGCGATCGGGAGCGCCACGACGGACGGCTCCGCGACTCTCCCGACACCCGCCCGCGGGTCGCGCCCCCGAGTTTTACAATGTCTGGTCTACAAGATGCACTGCAGTAACTCATCAAGGTTCCTCAGACAGCACCTCCAAACCCGCGACCTTCTAGAAGGACAAGAGCAGCAGATACCTGGCAACGCCACCACCTGGAGGTTCCCCTCCAAGTCGCTCACTACCCTGACTTATATCGCCGTTCCTTCGTTGGGGCAAAATCCTGGAACATCTCTGGAAATCCTGAACAGCACAGTAGGTATACCTGCACCTCAGGGACTGTAGCGGTTTAAGAAGGCAGCTCACCATGACCTTCTGAAGGGCAACTGGGCATGGGCAATGCTGGCCTAACCAGCATCGCTCACATCCTGTAAATGAATTTTTAAACAATATCCAGCAGGAGTGACAAGTGAACCATAGCTGTTTTACTGGGCACTTGTGGTTTTACTGCATGCCATGCGTGTTTAAGACATGGATGGTTCAATTATGGAGATAGGCTCTTGCTACTGGCATGATCAACCAGGTAAGCAAAATAATCTGTATGAGTTTATCTGGCTTTATTTTTTGGGATGTGGGCATCACAGCCACGGCTGACATTTTATTACCTATTATAACTGTCCTAAACTGAGTCACTTGTCTGGTAACATCAGAGGGCAGCCACACTGATGTGGATTTAGAGTCACAACATAAGCTGGACCAGGTAAACACAGCTAGTTTTCCTCCCTAAATAACACTGGTTAACCAGGTGTTGCATTTATGATGCTTCAATAGCTCCATTCTCACTTTTGTTTCCCCAGACTTTAAAAAAAAAAACTGAATTCAAATCCTCAAACAACCATGGTGAGGTAGTCCAGGCCTATGGATGATTGTGATAACAATCATTACACATTCTCTATGCCAGTGGCATATTGTTTTAAACTTAAACAAATTCACTGTGTTATCAAGAACAGCTCAACATTAAAATTATTTCCATAAATGAAAGCTGCATGACAATGGGCCAGATGTTTTTAAAATTTAGAGTACCCAATTCATTTTTTCCAATTAAGGGGCAATTTAGCGTGTTCAATCCACCTACCCTGCACATCTTTGGGTTGTGGGGGCGAAACCCACGTAAACAAGGGGCGAATGTGCAAACGCCACACGGATAGTGACCCAGAGCCGGGATCGAACCTGGGACCTCGGCACCGTGAGACAGCAGTGCTATTCACTGCTCCACCGTGCTGCCCCTCAATGGGAGAGATTTTAATCCATTTGTTGCATTTATTACACTGGAAGAGCTGTACAAATGGCAAATGTGCAAACAAAGTTAATAAATTATAGTTTTTACAACACAGAAACTGACCATTCAGCCCAATGGGTTCATGTCAATGTTCGACATGAACCTCCTTTATCTCACCCACATCAACATATTATTAGATTCCTTTCTCCCTCATATGTTTGTCCAACTTCTCTTCAAATGTATCTATGCAAGTTGTCTGAACTACTCCCGTGGTAGAAAGTTATACATTTAACCACTCCCTGGGTTCTCCTGAATTCCCTGGTGAATTTATTCGAGATTATCTCATATTTATGTCCCTTAGATTTAGTCCCCAAGGCAAGTAGGCACATCTTTGTGATGACTATCCTAACAAAACCTCCTTGTATAATCTTAAAGACTTCTATCAGGTTACACAAGAATACAAGAACTAGGGGCAGGAGTCGGTAATTCAGCCACTCGAGCCTGCTCAGCCATTCAATATGATCATGGCTGATCTCCTCTCCCTCAACTCCACTTTCCTGCCAGTTCTCCGTAACCCTTCAATCCATTGGTAGTTAAAAATTAGGCAACATGCCTCAATGACTCCCATCCAGTGGCTCTGCCTTCAATTGTAATGAAGTGCTTCGAGAGGTTGGTCATGAAGTGCATCAACTCCATACTCCCAAAACGCCTAGATCCACTGCAATTTGCATATCGCCGCAACCAGTCCACAGCAGATGCCATCTCCCTGGCCCTACACTCAGCCCTAGAGCATCTCGATAACAAGGATTCCTACATCAGGCTCCTATTTATTGACTACAGCTCCGCCTTCAACACCATAATCCCAGCCAAGCTCAAAACCGAGGACTTGTCTCTTCATTCTGCAACTGGATCCTCGACTTTCTGACCCACAGGCCACAATCAGTAAGAATACACAACAATATCTCCTCCACAATAGTCCTCAATACTGGGCCCCCGCAAGGCTGCGTACTTAGCCCCCGACTATACTCCCTGTACACACACGATTGCGTGGCAAAATCTGGTTCCAACTCCATCTACAAGTTTGCTGACGACACAACCATAGTGGGTCGGTTCTCAAATAATGATGAGTCAGAATACAGGAGGGAGTTAGAGAACCTAGTCGAGTGGTGCAATGACAATAATCTATCTCTCAATGCCAGCTAAAATAAGAGCTGGTCATTGACTTCAGGAAGCAAAGTACTGTACACACCCCTGTCTGCATCAACAGGGCCGAGGTGGAGATGGTTGACAGCTTCAAATTTCTAAGGGTACACATCACCAAACATCTGTCCTGGTCCACCCACGTCGACGCTACCACCAAGAAAGCACAACAGCGCCTGTACTTCCGAGGAAACTAAGGAAATTCGGCATGTCAACAATGACTCTCACCAACCTTTACAGATGCACCATAGAAAGCATCCTATCTGCATCACAGCCTGGTATGGCAACTGCTCAGCCCAAGATCGCAAGAAACTTCAGAGAGTCGTGAACACACAGCCCAGTCCATTGCACAAACCTGCTTCCCATCCATTGACTCTATTTACACCTTGGAAAGCGGGCAGCATAATCAAAGACGCCTCCCACCCGACTTACTCACTCTTCCAACGTCTTCCATTAGGCAGGAGATACAAAAGTCTGAGAACACACACAAACAGATTCAAAACAGCTCCTTCCCCGCTGTTACCAGACTCCTAAACGACCCTCTTATGGACTGACCTGATTAATACTACACTCCTGTATGCTTCACCCGATGCCGGTGTCTATGTATTTACATTGTGGACCTTGTGTTGCCCTATTATGTATTTTCTTTTTCTTTTATTTTCATGTACTAAATGATCAGTTTGGGCTGCTCGCAGAAAAATACTTTTCAGTGTACCTCGGTACACGTGACAATCTGTCTATCTGCTCCTTAAATTTACTCAACGTACTGGCATCCACCGCACTCTGGGATCGTGAATTCCACAGATTCACAACCTTTTTAGAGAAGTAATTTCTCCTCATCTCAGTTTGAAATCTGCTACCCCTTATCCTAAAACACTGTCCTCTCTTTCCTAAAGAGCCCCAGTAAGTTCAATCTTTCCCAAATGGTATAACCACTCAGCTCCAGAAGAATTAGAGTAATTTTTTTTTTTTTTGCACCTTTCCTAATCTGCCAACATTCTCTTTATGTCCATAAACTGTCCATATTACTCCAAGTATAATAAAAGAAAGGTTTCAAGCAAGTTCAACATTACGGTTTTACTTTTCTATTCTGTCCCTCAAGAAATTAACCTTGTGGGTTTTTTAAAAAGGCCTGATTGAGACCGTCAGTGACCACATCTGCAGCAAGTGTTGGCTGCTCAAGGAACTTCGGCTTAGAATTGATGAGCTGGAGACCGAGCTGCACACACTGCGGCACATCAGGGAGGGGGAAAATTACCTGGACGCTTTTTCAGGAGGCAGTCACACCCGGTAGAATAAGTACTGTTAATTCGGACAGTGGTCAGGGACAGAGTGGCATGACTGCAAGGGAGGCAGGTAGGGGGATCCTGAGTTTAGGAGTTGAGGAGCCTCAGCCCTTGACATTGTCCAACAGGTATGAGGTACTTGCTCCCTGTGTGGATGAGGAAGAGGGCTGTAGGGAGGATGCGTTGACTGACCACTGCACCGTGGTACAGGAAGCCATTCAAGAGGGGGGAGCAAAAAGACAAGTGGGAGTTGTAGGGGATTCTATAATTAGGGGGACTGATGGCATCCTTTGTAAGCCAGGTCGAGAGTCCCGCATGGTATGCTGCCTGCCCGGTGCCAGGGTGAGGGACATCTCTGATCGGCTTGAAAGGATTTTGGAGAGGGAGGGGGAGGATCCAGTTGTTGTGGTCCACGTTGGGACTAACAACATAGGTAAGACTAGGAAAGAGGACCTGTTTGGGGATTATCAAACACTAGGGACTAAATTAAAGAACAGGTCCTCCAGGGTTATAATCTCTGGATTACTACCCGAGCCACGTGCCAATTGGCATAGGGTTGAGAAAATTAGGGAAGTTAACACATGGCTAAAGGAGTGGTGCGGGAAAGAGGGATTCCATTTCATGGGGCATTGGCATCAGTACTGGGGCAGGAGGGACCTGTACCGTTGGGACGGTCTTCACCTGAACCATTCTGGGACCAGTGTTCTAGCGAATAAGATAAATAGGTTGGTCACAAGGACTTTAAACTAGCAAGTTGGGGGGAAGGGAAGTGAAAAACATTGATACTGAAGAACTGCTGATAACTCAGAAATACACCTCAGCAACAGTCAGTGCCTCCAGAGACACATTTTGCAACTGCACAAGTTCAAATATGTTTACTAGCAACCGTTTGATAGAGCTAATAAATAACTGTGATAACACAGTAAATAGAATTCACACTCCTGAAGTAATCTCACCCTGGGCCATAAATTGCAGATGGAATTAAATCTCCAATCACTGATGTGCATATTCAATTTAAGAACAGTATGTATATAAATAGCTGTCGAGCATATGTTTTGCAAAGCAAGAGCACTTTATTCAGTTCAGATCATCAAGTAGAAGTGATCTAGCATGCTTTTCCAAATGAAAGTGCTGCTTTGAATGGCTAGTCCACTTGTCAATGTGTCATCAGCTAATTAAAAGCTGCCAGTTGTATTTGCACCTGAAACAATTTTAATTCATAAGCAAGGAGGGTTGAAATACTCACTACTTAATTAAAAGTGATATTTTGCAAATGATTTGGTTTTCAAACCACTGATTTAGAAAGTTCTTAATGAAAATACTGAAGTACCAGCTAGTGGTTTCTAGCCCAGGATGTTGATTGTGTGGGATTCAGCAATGGTAATGCCATTAAATGTCAAGGGGGGTGGTTAGATCCTGTCTTGTAGGACATGGTTATTGCCTGGCACACTTGTGTGGCATGAATGTCACTTGACATGTGTCAGTCCAAGCCTGATTGCTGCATTTGGACATGGACTGCTTCTTTTTCTGAGGAGTCGCGAATGGTGCTGAATATTGTGAAGTCAACCGCAAACATCCCCACTTCTGACCTTTTGATGGAGGGCGCATCATTGATGAGGCAGCTGAAGATGGTTGGGCATAGAAAACTACCCTGAAGAACTCCTGCAGTGATGTCCTGGAGCTGGAATGATTGACCTCCAACCACCACAATCATCTTCCTTTGTGCCAAGTATGATTCCAACCAGTGGAGAGTTTTTCCCCTGATTCCCATTGACTCCAGTACAGCTTGGGCTCCCTGATGCCATACTCTAATGTTGCCTTGATGTCAAGGGCAGTCACTCACCTCATCTCTGGCATTCAGCTCTTCTGTCCATGTTTGAACCAAGGCTGTAATGAGGTCAGGAGCGGAGTGACCTTGGCGGAAACCAAATTGAGCGTCCATGAGCAGATTATTGCTGAGTAAGTACCGTTTGATAGCACTGTTGATGACTCCTTCCATTACTTTGCTGATGGAGAGTAGACTGATGGGGCGGTAATTGGCCGGGTTGGATTTGTCCTGTTTCTTGTGTACAGGACACACCTGGGAAATTTTCCACATTGCCGGGTAGATGCAGTGTTGTAGCTGTACTGGAACAGCTTGGCTAGGGGTGCGGCAAGTTCTGGAGCGCAAGTCTTCAGTACTATTGCTGGAATATTGTCAGGGCCCATAGCCTTTGCATTATCCAGTGCCTTCAGACGTTTCTTGATATCACATGGAGTGAATCATATTGGCTGAAGACTGACATCTGTGACGCTGGAGATCTCTGGAGGAGACCGAGGTGGATCGTCCACTCAACATTGTTTTCGTTAGAGTGAAGAAGGTTAAGAGGTGACTTAATAGAGGCATACAAGATGATCAGAGGATTAGGTAGGGTGGACAGTGAGAGCCTTTTTCCTCGGATGGTGATGGCTAGCACGAGGGGACATAGCTTTAAATTAAGGGGAGATAGATATAGGACTGATGTCAGAGGTAGGTTCTTTACTCAGAGAGTAGTAAGGGCGTGGAATGCCCTGCCTGCAACAGTAGTGGACTCGCCAACATTAAGGGCATTTAAATGGTCATTGGATAAACATATGCATGATAATGGAATAGTGTAGATGGGCTTTAGAGTGGTTTCACAGGTCGGCGCAACATCGAGGGCCGAAGGGCCTGTACTGCACTGTAATGTTCTATAACACTTCTATAACACTTTAGTGTGGGGCTTAGGTGTTAGGAAATCAAAATTTGTGAATCTTCGCAAAATCTCCAGTGCCCGACCCTTCACATTTCCAAGGAATTAGAAAACATTGGAGTTTCTACAGAAGTGGCTAATAATTAAACAAATAAGCCTGCACCAATATTTTACAGGTAATTTACTTTAAACTCCCACTTTGGAAAATACTGGCACTACATGTAATTTGTTTTCCAATTACAAAAATGTTCATATATATTGGTCCGGACCAAAGCAATGCAAAATTATTGTAGTTGGCTTGTAATGGTATGCAAGAGGGTAGCTATAGATTGTGAAAGGTGGGAGAAAGTCTAAAATCAGAAACTTCTCAACTTTTGGAAAGTGCTGGATCAAGTTTGGAAAGCTCCTTAATATTCAACTAAAATTGCTTTGTCAACTTAATGTTCCCCAAGGCAAATAAATAGAAGGGAATGCACAAACAGAGACACCTAGAGCTGAATGTTCACAGGTTTTTTAAGGTGGTGGAGAAGTTGAGTAAGCTGTTATAAAGTATACAGGATCTTTGGCTTTATAAACAGAGACGCAGGCGAGAAAGTAATGCGAAACTGCTAAGGCCCCTAGCTGGAGCATTGTGACAGCTCTTAGCATCACACTTCAGGACGACTGTCAAGGCTTTAGACTTAAGAGGGCTCAGAGGAAAGTTACTAGAAGGTTATGAGGAATGAGGTGTTTAGGTTATGTGGATATATTGACTACATTTTTCCAAAGAGCACAGAATGTTAAAGGAAGATTTAATGGATGTGTTCAAAATCACGATGGGCGATGACAAACAAGTAGAAGAAACTATTTCAAGTAGCAGGCAGGTCAGTAAGCAATGACATATTGGCAAAAGAACCAGAGGCACGATGAGGAGAATGTCAAAAAGCAAAGCGAGTGGTTAGTATCCAGAACACACTGTCTGTAAAGGTGGTACAAGCAAACGTAACAGTCATTTCCAAGAGAATTGAATAAATAATTGAAGGGAGTGAGCAAAGGGTTACTGGGAAAGGGCAGAAAATTGGGAATAATTGGATAGCTCTTTCAAAGAGCTGCACAAGCTCGAAGGGGCAAGTGGCCTCTTTCTAGAATTCTATTTATAACTGTTATGGTCCAGGGTTTAGAAAACTCCAAAATATATCATGGAGTTCACCTGACCTACAATTGTTTATCGATTTTGGTTACAAAGAGCACAAGAGCCTGCCTTTCAGGTGTTATTCAACCTGACAGTTCCAGATCGACAGTTCCAACACGCCACAGCAAAAAACCGCACCGACCTCCTCAGAAGGCAAACATGGGACACAACCGACAGAATACCCTTCGTACTTTCCCGGAGCGGAGAAACTACAACATCTTCTTCACAGCCTTCAACACGTCATCGATGAAGATGAACATCTTGCCAAGGTCATCCCCACATCCCTACTACTTGCCTTCAAACAACCGCGCAACCTCAAACAAACCATTGTTTGCAGCAAACTACCCAGCCTTCAGAACAGTGACCATGACACCACACCACACAACCCTGCCATGGCAATCTCTGCAAGACGTGCCAGATCATCGACATGGATACCACCATTACACGTGAGGACACCACCCACCAGGTACGCGGTACATACTCGTGCGACTCGGCCAACGTTGTCTACCTCGTACGCTGCAGGAAAGGATGTTCCGAAGCGTGGTACATTGGCGAGACCATGCAGACGCTGCGACAACGAATGAACGGACATCGTGCAACAATCACCAGGCAGGAATGTTCCGTTCCAGTCAGGGAACACTTCAGCAGTCAAGGGCATTCAGCCTCTGATTTCCGGGTAAGCGTTCTCCAAGGCGGCCTTCAGGACGCGCGACAACGCAGAATCGCCGAGCAGAAGCTTACAGCCAAGTTCCGCACACATGAGTGCGGCCTCAACCGGGACCTGGGATTCATGACGCATTACATTCATCCCCCACCATCTGGCCTGCAAAATCCTACCAACTGTCCTGGCTTGACACAATTCACACCTCTTTAACCTGGGGTTACCCCATCTCTGGATCTGGAAAGATTTAATCACCTGCTAATGGTCGCATTCCAAGCATTGTCTGGCATCTTTGAATCTGTCCATATATGTGTTTCTGGAATATACCTCTTCATTCACCTGAGGAAAGAGCAGCGCTCCGAAAGCTAGTGACATCGAAACAAACCTGTTGGACTTTAACCTGGTGTTGTAAAACTTCTTACTGTGCTCACCCCAGTCCAACGCCGGCATCGCCACATCATTATTCAACAGAGGCCTTAAGCACTTTTAATCAAAAACAAAGTTTATTCTCCAAATTGTTAACATTTTTATAAACACACACAGTCAGCATTTTTATCAACTACGAACATAAATACCCCACACAGCTACAGTACTCTATGTATAACCCTTAATAAATCCCCCCTTTGCTGTTCCAATTTAGTAACAAGATCCCAGAAACCCTTTTTCAAAGATGTGGCCCAGCACACAGCACTCAAGACCTGGTATTGACACTCTAGCTTCCTTTCAAACAGCAGGTTTGAATTCCTTCCAGAACACAATTATTTATTTTCAAGTTATTAAGTAATCTGGAAACAGCTTTTAAAATGCAGATAGAGAGAACCCTTCTGTTCAGCCTGTGCAGAATCAACCAGTTCAAACTCAAAACGAAAGTAAAACCAACTCAAAAACGAAAGTAAAAACCCAGGGCCACAGCCCAGCTCCACCCACAATGACATCGTTGAAGCCATGTGATAAGCCAAAAACATTTCTTAAAGGGACACTCCCATGCCATAACTGTGAACTAAGTACATTGCTGAGGTAACACTTAGAAAATGTAGGGCGCGATTCTCCGAAATGGAGACAAAGTCCCGACGCCGGAGTGAAAACCGGAGTGTTTCACTCCGGCGTCGGAGCCTGCTCCCAGCCCTATTCTCCCGCCCCTGGGGGGCTAGGAGCGACGTCGCCTATTTTACGCCCGCTGGGCCTTGGCACCGTGTAAAAAGCAGCGGCGCGTCAATGACGCGGCCAGCGTCGCGTAAATGACGTCACCTGCGCATGCGTGGTTGCCGTCCTCCCCGAGGCCGCCCCGCAAGAAGATGGCGGATGGATCTTGCGGGGCGGCGGAGGAAAGGAGTCCTCCTTTAGCGAGGCCGGCCCGCCGATCGATGGGCACCGATCGCGGGCCAGACCCCTTCGGAGGCCCCCCCGGTGCAGGAACCCCCCTCCCCCCCCCCCCACAGGCCGCTCCCCAGCGTTCCCGCGCAGTTCTCGCCGACTGCGACCAGGTGTGGACGGCGCCGGACGGAATCTGTCGTGTTGGGGCGGCCGCCCGGCCCACCCGGGCCGGAGAATCGCCGCTTGCCTTTTGCAAACGGCGAGCGACGATTCTCCGAGCGGCCAGGCGTGATTCTCGCGGCACTGGTTTGGGGTGGCGGGGGGGGGGGGGAGAATCGCGTGCGGCTGTCGGGGCGGCGTGGCGGGACTCACGCTGCGCCATGGCGATTCTCCCAACCGGTGTTTTTTTTTTGGGGGGGGGGGGGGAATTCCGCCCATAGTATCTATTTGCCTCTCGTCAAAATTGAAAAATGTCAAAAGAAAACTGGCAATATTTTGACCAGAATCCGTTTCAATCATTCATGAGATGCGGGCAGAGCTGGCAAACTCAACATTTATTGCCCATTCTAATTGTTCATGAACTGCTGCAGTCGAATGGTGTAGGTGCATTCACGATGCTCGTTGGTGGGAAGTTCCAGGATTTTAATCCAGTGACAATAAAGGAATGGCCAAGCAAGCATTGTGAGAGACTTGGTGAGGAAATTGGAGGTGAAGATGTTCCCATGCACCTGTTCAGCTTGTCCCTCTAGGTGGCAGAAATCCCAGGTTTGGAAGGTGCTGTCAAAGGAGGTCTGATGAGTTGCTGCACTGTAAACGGTGTGTATATATACTTGTAAATGGAATGCCATCAGGCATGGTGCATTAGTGGAGAATGTGAATGCTTGAGGTGGTGGATGGGTGTTTTTTCCCTAGTTGGTTCCTGGAGATACACTCATCCAGGCAAGCGGAGCACATTCCATCACTTTCCTGATTTGTGTCTTGCAGATGGTAGAAAGGTTTTGAGGAGTCAGGAGACAGGTTACTCACTGTAAAATACTCAGCCTCTGACCTGGTCTTGTAGCCATAGCATCAATATGAATATTCCAGTCACGTTTCTGGTCAATGGCGATCTCCAGGATGTTCACTGGGAGATTTGATGCTGGAAATAATATTGAATGTCAGAGGGGGATGGTTTGACTCTCGCTTATTGGAGATAGTCTTTACTTGTGTGGCATAAATGATGCCTGCCACTTCTCAGCCCGATCCTGAAATGCTGTCAAGTTTCACTACATGCTGGCATGGATTGCTTCATCAGCTGAGGAATTGCAAGTGAACACTGAAATCATCTAACAATCCCACTTCTGACCTCGGGATGGAGGGAAGGTCTTTGATGAAGCAATGGTGATGGTTGGGCTAAAGACATTATCAAGAAGCTCCTGCAGCAATGTTCCAGGGCTGAGATAATTGGTCTCCAGCATATGACTTCAATCAATGATTTTATGTTTACTAAAGCTCCTTGGTGCCACCTTTGGTAAAATGCTTCCTTGAATACAAGGGAAGTCCCTCTCACCTCTGGAATTCCTTGTCACATTTGAGACCAAGAATATAATGAGGTCTACAGTGGTCCTAGCAGAATCCAAACATAGCATCTGCAAACAGGTTGTTGGTGAGTAAGTGCTACTTGATGGCGTCCATCACATGCTGATTATTGAAGTTAGGTTAATAGGACAATAATTGGCCAGATTGGATTTGGCCTGCTTTTTGTAGACAGCGCATACCTATGCATCCTCTTTGTTGGGTAGATGTTGTAAAGTTGTAGTTGTCCTGAAACAGTTTGGCTAGGGGCACAGCTAGTTCTGGAGCTAACTAACACATGTTAGTGAGAGGACTCTACAGGATTTACTGGGCTGGGTGTGCCTCTTTCATGTCCAGTGCCTAGGCCAACCACATTGCCATAGATTTTGAGTCACAAAAAGGCTAGATAGGGTAAGGATGGCAGATTTCCTTCTCTAAAGAACATTAGTGAACCAAATATATTTTTAATAAAAAGAGGTTTCATAGTCGTCATGGCTTTTTATTTCACATATATTTAATAACTGAATTTAAGTTCGCCGGCTGCAACCAATATCATTCCTCCAGGCCTCTAGATTACTAGAACCACTCTGTCATTGTACCTGCATGATAAGTAGAAATACATGCTTTAAGGCATGTGAAGTTACCCACAAGTTTATTGGTTCAATGTCAGCACCAAATCTAATATAATGGCTCAAAATAGATTATTTATGAAGGTAACCACACTTTTAAACAACATTTTGTGGCATTCACTAAAACTAATCCTGATGTTACACTAATAGTCAGTTTCCAGAAAAGACGCACAGATGTTTTCACAACTGTTTTTTTCTTTTGGGTTCATTACAATCTAAAAACAAATACATTTTTTTTTCTTGAATTGGGACTTCCAAATGACTGCACAAGCAGCACAGCACTTTCCTTGAGTGGGAGCAGTTAAGGTAATGGATAATGCAGGATCAGCTGCCAGAACATGTCATTTTAACAGAATGAGAATAATGTCTCAATTTCCTTTCCGCAGGCTGTGTACTTTGTTAACAGGTGCCCTGTATCGGGGTCTTTTCAGAAAGGGACAGAACTGCCTTCCCATCTGCAGCAGGAGTTTGATACCACACAACCTGGTGGCAAGTCAAAAGAAACTAGCTTTGAAATCTAACAGCTCCACGACATTCAATGGGATTGGGCAATAAATCAGCATACCAGATCATTAAATTTATTTGGTTTGAGATGAGAAGAATTGTAGTATTAACATAAGGTTATCACACTCAAGTGTCAAATTCACTTTATTGGAAACAAAAGTATAAGTTATTCGATTCTTAATGTAAAGGTTTGTGCTAAAACGTCTACACTTGCTGAAAATCACCAGCACCAAGTAAAATTCTACAAAGAGCACCAGTATTAGATTCCAAACGTATGAGCTAAGCAAGCATAGAACGTGGAGAATGACACACTAATCACATGAAATGAAGAATTATTTTACTATAGGGAGCAGGAATCTATTATGAGACATATTGGGGGGGGGGGGAAAGGTCACCTCTGGATATCAATGAAACAAGACACAAATTAATTGAGTTTAGGTAAAGTTTGACAATGAAGAAGTTGAAATTCAACAGGTTGGTGGGGGAGATATTAAAGGGGGGTGCTAAGTCTTCTATGAGGCAAGTACATTTTTAACTTTAACTATTGTTGCGGGGGAGAGGGACCTGGGGTATACTCATGTTAAATCAATAATCAATAAATTAACAAAAATGAAACGGGTGGCAGCCCCTGGTGGGGCATTGGAACTAAAATAAAACATCAAAAGGAAACTTAAGTAATTAAATGAAAATGTCATTCCTGGGGGTGATGATGCAACCCAGCCTCACCGGTTGAGCACAAATCATTTAAGATTGCAGGGCAGGTTGAGAGACAGGTTAAAGCATGTTTGACAAACCTACTTGAGGACATAACCAAGAGAATAGATAAGGGAGAGACTTCCGGTGGAAGCGATGTGCTGAGCAGATGAACATCAGGTCGCTCTCCTCCCAAACGAACCTAACAGAGGCGACTTATCAGGAATTTCAGCTTAAAAAGCCCACCAAAACCCAGCCAAAGACGAAAGGCACACAAAGGGAATATGACTGGAAATAATAAATCGAGATGTAAGAAGCAGAAGCGAAGGAAAAGCGCAGGAGCGGAGGGTGTGCAGGCAGGCGGCCCCACGAGGCCGAACGGAGGTTCAGGCAAACCTGGAAGGGGAAAAGCTGGCGCACTGAACAGCGGACGTGGCAAACATAGGGGGATGAGTGGAGAAACGTACTGAAAAGGGAGCTATACGCCATAAAGGAGGCGATCAGGATGGAGCTCCACACTATGATGAAGGAGGTGCTATCGGAGGCGACAGACAAAACGCAGCGAACCCATCGAAGGCCTGGGAAGGAAGGTGGAGGCACAGGAGAAAACGAGTTGGAGAAGGCCACCTCGGACCAGAGCGACAGGATTCTAGCTCTGGAAACTGAGCTGAGAAGGTTGGTAACGACCTAGGGGAACCTAAGAGGGAAAGTGGGGGACTAAGAAAACAGGTCCAGACAGCACAACGCCAGAATAGTGGGTCTGCCAGAGGGGATAGAGCGCAGAGACCCAACGGGCTACATCGCCCAAATGCTGGACAAGCTAGTGGGAAGGAAGGGATTTCCAAACCCCCCAGAAATGGACAGGGCGCACAGAATGCTTCGACCCATGCCCAAAGCCGGGGAGCAGCCCAGAGCAATTATCACAAAGCCGCGCCGGTTCCAGGACAGGGAAAAATCCTAAGGTGGGCCCGTCAGACGAAATTGTGCAGATGGGAAGGGAAGAATATAAATGTGTACCAGGACAATGGGGCGGATCTGACAAAAAGGGCTGAATTCAACAGAGCAAAATCAGCACTCTACAAAAGTGGGGTGCAATTTGGGATATTATTCCCGCCCAGACTCTGGGTAACATTCAAGGGAAAGGAACTGTATTTTAACACCCCAGCGGAGGCTGATGAGTTTGTTAAATCAAACAAATTGGGGAACAGCCACAGCAGTAATGAAAGCCAAATGGACGGAAAAGAAAATGGAGGACAGACCGCAAACAGAGTCAATGATAGCATGAACTGTACACATTTGTTTTCTGTTTTGCGTGGGACTGTGCTGCCTCGTTTTCGTGCTTGTTTCTTCTCTCAATGCGATGGGCGGGGGAACGGAGCAAGGGAAGAGAGGGTGAGAAAAGCAGACAGGAGGGCGAGATAAGGGTTGGAAGGAGAAAGGTAAAGCAGGACCAGAGCTGGGCAAGTACCGGGAGGGGAGCCATCGTGCTACCAAGGAGGGCTAACATGGGAGGCCAGGAAGAAAGGAGGGCCGGGGCACGCCTCTCTGGGGAGAGGGAGCGCCTGGCACAAAGAGGGGGGGGGGCAGGGCACAAGGGGGGGTGGAAGAACATGGGGGGGGGGGGGACAGAGGGACAGGGGCTGGGGGAGGGGTCTGGGGATGCACAGAACAAAAGAGAAGCAAAGCGAAGGTTGAGGTAGAGAAACAGAACTGACACAGGCCTCGGCAGGCATGGAGCAGGGCGAGGAACCAAGATGGCACCGCAAACAGCGACTCGGGAGGGCACCAGGGCGAAGGGAGACCCCAGAGTGCAGAGGTGAATCCATGTGGCGTACACATAGCTGGCGGCCATGTTGGTTGCCCCCTGGACAAAGGGAAACCCCGGAGCGCTGGGGCTCGATCTCATGGTGAGGGCGATGACCGTGTCCATTTTGGACGGCCACTTAACCAAGGGAAACCCCGGAGTGTAGGGGCGCATCCACCAGGTAAGTATGGGTGATCCCACAGGATCGGGGGGTCAGAAACCCCCCCACCAGGATTGTTACCTGGAGCGTAAGAGCACTCAACGGCCCAGTGAAAAGATCCAGAATCTTCGCCCACCTAAGATGCCTAAAAGCAGATACAATCAACTTACAAGAGACACACCTGAGGGAGAAGGACCGACTACTGGGAAGGAAGGGCTGGGTGTTACTGGGGTGGGGGTTGGGAGGGGAGGGGGGGGGGGGGGGGGGGGGAGGTTTACAGAAACCAAGACAGTTACGGACCCAGGGGAACGGTACGTCATGGTCAGCGGTGTGATGGAAGGGGCACCGGTCACACTGGTAAATGTGTACGCTCCCAACTGGGACGACACAGAATTCATAAAGAAGACCATGGCGGAAATCCCCGACCTTGACACACACCGACTGATTATGGGGGGGCGACTTTAACTGCATGCAGGACCCATGATCCGACCGATCAAACCCCAGAGCAGGGAAAAAGACTGGCATGGCTAGGGAGCTAAGGGCCTTCATGGAGCAGATGGGGGCAGTGGACCCATGGAGGTTCCTGCACCCGAGAGAAAAGGAATTCTCATACTTTTCACAAGTGCACAAGGTATACATCCGTGTGGACTTCTTTGCAGTGGGGAAATCGGTGCTTCCAAGGATCACGGGAACGGAATACTCCGCGATCATTATCTCCGACCAACTCCACACTATATGGATGTGAGGTTGGAGACAGGCCGGGCCCAGCGCCCCGGTGAGGAGGCTGGACACGGACCTCCTGGCCGACAAAGCCTTCTGCCAAAAAACATCGCAGGCCATAGGCAACTACGTTAGTAACATCCAAAACGGGGAGGTCTCACCCTCCACGTTTTGGGAGGCACTGAAGGCTGTGATTAGAGGAGAGATCATAGCCTACAAGGCAAGTAGAGATATGGAAGGGAATGCGGCCAGGCAACGGCTGGTGGACTCCATTCTAGAAGTCGACAGAAAATACTCCAAAATACCCCGACCGTAGAGCTGCTGGCGGAGAGAAAAAAGCTGCAAATGGACTTTAACCTGCTACCCACTAGGAAAGCAGTACACCAACTCCGCCAGACACGGGGGACCTTCTACGAACACGGAGACAAGGCTGGCCACCTATTGGCTCTCCAGCTGAGAAAGCAGGCAGCCATGAGGGAAATAGCGCAGGTTAAGGATAGCAGACGCAGACTGCTAACAGAACCAAAGGAGGTCAATTGGCATTTGAGACCTTCTACCGGGGACTATATACCTCCGGGCCCTCCAACGGGGACGTGGGAATGAAACAGCTCCTAGGCGGACTGGAACTACCAGTTGTGGGGGAAGACAGGCGGGGGGGGGGGGGGGAGACATGTTTGCGGACTCACTGGCAAGGGGTACCCTGCCCCCCACGCTAGCGTAGGCCACAATTTCACTGATACCCCAAAAAGATAAAGACCTGACGGAATGTGGATCATACAGACCCATTTCACTGCTGAATGTGGCCGTGAAAATACTCGCAAAGGTCCTGACTAAAAGGCTGGAGGGTTGTGTACCAGAGGTGGTCGCAGAGGACCAAACAGGCTTTGTCAAGGGTAGGCAGCTCAGTGCAAACATCAGGCAGCTCTGAACGTAATAATGACCCCCCGGGTGAGAACACCAGAGGTGATTGTCTCCCTGGACGGAGAAAAGGCCTTTGACAGAGTCAAATGGAACTACCTCCTCAAGATACTGGAATGGTTTGGGCTAGGAGCAGGGTTCACTGCCTGGGTGAGGCTCCTGTATAACGCTCCCAAAGCGAGTGTCCGAACTAACACCACCAGCTCTGAATACTTCCAGCTACAGAGAGGAACAAGACAGGGCTGCCCTTGTCCACTCCTGTTCGCCCGAGCGATCGGGCCCCTGGCGATAGTCCTGCGGGATGCGAAAAGCTGGAGGGGAATCCAGAGAGCGCAGAGTCTCACTCTATGCAGATGACCTGCTCCTCTATGTCTCACAGCCACAGGAGGGAGTGAAGGCAATACTGCAAATCCTGAAAGAATTTGGAGCCTTTTCGGGCTACAAACTTAGCCTGGGCAAAAGTGAGACATTCCCAGTGAACCCAAATGGGGGAGGGGCAGAGCTGGCAGGGTTCCTGTTTAAAACAGCCCAGAACAGATTCCGCTACCTGGGGATCCAGATAGCCAGAGACTGGACTCAGCTCCACAAGTGGAACCTGACCAGCCTGGTGGAGGAAGTAAAAAAAAAATAACCTACAGGAGGTGGGGCTCACTCACACTCTCCCTGGCGGGGAGAGTGCAGATGATCAAGATGAACATACTGCCAAGGTTCCTCCTCCTGTTTAGATCCATACCAATCTTCATCCCCAAGGCATTTTTCCAAAATGTAGACAGTCTAATCATGGCGTTTGTGTGTGTGGAGGGTAAGAACCCGAGAATTCCCAAACAGACACTGCAAAGAAGGAAAATCAAAGGGGGCTTGGCTTTACCGAACCTACAATGCTGCCATTGGGCAGCAACGGCAGAAAATGTGAGGGGTTGGGTATACGAACCCGGCACAGAGTGGGTACAAATGGAGGAGGCATCCTGTAAAGGAACGACCATCCGGGCCCTGGCTACAGCAGCACTCCCATCCTCCTCAACAAGATACACGAGCCCAGCGGTAGCAGCCACACTGAGAACGTGGACCCAGTTGAGACAACACTTCAGGATAATTAAAATGGCCCCTATCTGTGGCAATCACAGATTCCCCCCAGCCATGCTAGATACCACCGTCAAAATATGGAGGCGGGACGGGGGCACACTGACGGTCGGGGACTTTTACGTAGGGCGCAGACTGGCGACACTGGACGAACTGACGAGGAAGTGGAAACTAGCAAAAGGACAGGAAATGAGATACCTCCAAATAAAACACTTCCTCCGCAAAGAGACAGTGGGGTACCCCGGGCCCCAGAAACCACACTACTAGAGGACCTGATAGGCACAAGCAACGAGAAGGGGGGGCTATGTGGGAAAATATACTGACAGTTACTGGACAGAGCTCGAACACCACTAGACGAGACCAGGCAAAAAAGGAAAGACGAACTGGGGACAGAGGTAGTGTGGGGTCTCTGGAGCAAAGCACTGAGCAGGGCTAACTCCACCTCCTCCTGCGCAAGGCTCAGCCTAATGCAGCTCAAAGTGGTGCACAGAGCACATCTGACCAGAACCCAAATGAGCAGGTTCTTCCCGGAGGTGGAAGATAAATGTGAACGATGCCAGAGGGACCCGGCCAACCACGCCCACATGTTCTGGGCTTGTCCCAAATGCTGGGTTCTGGACAGCCTTCTTGGCTGGGTTCTGGACAGCCTTCTCCGAGGCAATGTCCAAGATTGTGGGGGTGAGGATGAAGCCATGCCCGAAAGTGGCAATCTTCGGGGTATCGGAGCAGCCAGAACTACACATGGGGAAGGGGGCTAACGCCCTTGCTTTCACTTCCCTAATCGAACGGCGGAGAATCCTGCTCGGCTGGTGATCAGCAGCACCACCCAAAGCTGCAGACTGGTTCGCTGACCTTTTGGGATTTCTCCACCTGGAGACGATTAAATTTGCCATCCGAGGGGCGGAAGAAGGCTTCCTGGATACTTGGGGGGGGGGGGGGGGGGGGGGGGGTTTGTCGGCCTGTTCCAAAACCTGTTTGAGGCCATCAACGAGGTGTAAGTTAAGAATAAAAAACCAAGATAGATGAGGAGCCCAAGGACTGCGCAACCCAGAGGGTTAGGGGGAGGGCGAGAAGACAGAAGGAAGGTGGGGAAACCACAAAAGAAGAGAAGAGGAGTAACCCCCTCCCCCTTTCCATGAAAATAAAAGCAAAACAACGCTGAAGTTGGGGGGTGGGGGAGGAGGAGGAGGAAAGGAAGGGAGTGGGTGGGTCCATAAACCAATCCAGAGAGCAGCAAAATGTATATAGGGTCAATTAAATGAAAGACAAAATAAACCTCTCTGTACAATAAAGTAAATTAACATGGGTAAGAAAAATGTGATGGGTATACATACAATTGTTTATAAATATGAGAAATGCCAATGAAAAGATTTTAAAAAAGAATAGATAAGGGAGAACCAGTGAATGTGGTTGCACTTAGATTTTCAGAAAGCTTTTGACAAAGTCCCACATAGGATGTTAGTATGCAAAATTAAACTACATAGTATTTGGGGGTAACATATTGGCATGGATTGACAATTAGTCGATAGACAGGAAACAGATTAGGAATAAATTAATGTTTTTCGAAGTGGCAGGCAGTGTCCCACAGGGATCAGTGGTTGGGTCTCAGCTACTCACAATATGCATCAATTATTTGAATGAGGAAACCGAATGTAATATTTCCAAGTTTGCTGACACACAAGACTTGGTGGGAATGTGAGTGGTGAGGAGGATGTTAAGAGGCATCAGGGTGATTTAGACAAGTTGAGTGAGTGGGCTAATACATGGCAGATATAACGTGGGACACTGAAGCTCATTGTATATCCTTTTCAAAGGCTGACTAGTCTGCTTCAGTGCTCCACGTTTCTATAACCTACTTCATATTGTCGTAGAATGGTTACAGCACAAAAGGGGCTGGATAAATGTGAAGTTATCCACTGCGGATGGAAAACAGAATGGCAGAGTATTATTTAAATGGTGATAGATTGGGAAATGTTCACGTAGAAAGGGTGTCCTTGTACACCAATCACTGAAAGCAAGCATGAAGGTTCAGCAAGCAGTCAAGAAGGCAAATGGTATGTTGGCCTGCAGGGATATTATTTCCTCTGGTTGGGTGGGTATAGAACAAGGATATGGGGTCAGCCATTCAGGACCGAGATGAGGAGAAACTTCTTCACTCAGAGGTTGGTGAACCTGAGAAATTCTCTACCACAGCGGTAGAAGCGCTGTGGAGATGTGGAGGCCAAGTCACATAATATATTTCAGAAGGAAATAGATAAGATTGCTGGACTCTAAAGGCGAAGAAGTGTGGGGAAGAGTGCAGCGGTATGATACTGAGATAGAGGATCAGCCATGATCATATTTAATGGCGGAGCAGGCTTAAAAGGCCGAATGACCGGCTCCTATTTTCTAGGTTTTTTAAATCGTCTCCTGGGTTTCATACATCGGGGCATAGAGAACAAAAGCAAGAAAGTCATGTATCCACTGGTTTGGCCTATTATATCCACATCTTGGGAAGGATGTGGCAATATTAGAGAGGGCGAATTAAAGATTCACAAAATGGTTCCAGGGATAACTTGTGTAACATGGATAGATTGGAGAAGATGAGGCTGTTCTCCTTGCAGAAGAGAAGATTGAAAGGAGATCTGATAAGAGGTGTTCGAAAATCATGAAGGGTCTGGTCAGAGTAGATAGGGAGAAACCATTCCCATTTGTGGAAAGATCGAGAACTAGGGGACACCGATTCAAGGCGGTTGGCAGAAGAAGCAACAGCAACAAAGGAAAACTTTCTTTTTCACACCAGTGGTTAGGATCTGAAATGCACTGCCTGACAGTGTGGTGGATGCAGACTCAATTGTGGCGTTCAGAAGAGAATTGCATCATTATCTGAAGGGGGAAAAACTGAAGGGCCAAGGGGAAAAGACAGGGTGTGGCCCCAGGCAAACTACTCTTGCAGAGGGATGTCAGCAGACACTAGGGTCGAATAGTCCCCTTTGGTGCTGTATTCATTCAGCGACAATATGAAGTAGGCCATAGGAACATTTAATAATAATAACCTTTATTGTCATAATTAGGCTTACATTAGCACTGCAATGACATTTCTGTGAAAAGCCCCTAGTAGTCACATTCCGGCGCCTGAACAGATACACAGAGGGAGAATTCAGAATATCCAATTCACCGAACAGCCATCTTTCAGGACTTGTGGGAGGAAACCGGAGCGCCGGAGGAAACCCACTCGGACACAGGGAGAAGGTGCAGACTCCACACAGTGACCCAAGCCAGCAATCGAACCTGGGATGTTGGAGCTGTGCTGCCTGTGGAGCACTGAAGCAGGCCATTTGGCTTTTGAAAAGGATATCTAATTAACCATGGTGCCTCACTCCTTTTCCACAGTCCAACCTGTTTTCTTTTAAAGTGGTTATCCTTTAGAAACTTTGGACTATTGCAAGTGCCTCCAGCACCCTTCCAGGCAGTGCATCTCACATCATTACAAAATAGTCTGTGCAAAAATAAAAGAAGATTCATAAAAAGAATGAAAATAAATGTAATCCCCCTCCCCTCGGTTCTTTTGGCAATGATGTTAAATGTGTGTCCTCTGGCTAACTGGGCCCTGGGAAGTTCAGGGGATGGGAGATTTAAAGGCTCCACTTTGTCTCCTGGACTCACCCAACAGGAGGTTGAGCAGCACTTCCTGGCCGGCGGTGCTGTCGCTCTTGCACAGACAGTACAGGGTGCCTCCTATCCAGGGGATGCCGTGGCCAGACACCTCGATCAGCTTCATGATGGGCCTGGCGCTGCCCCAGGGCGAGTCCTCGGTGGCGCACACCCCCAGGCGCTTGGAGAGCCACAGGTCGATGGCCAGCAGCGAGCGCAGGGCGATGCCGAGCAGAGACGGGTTCAGCTTCATGCAGTCGTCGTCGGGCTGCGAGGAGGAGGAGGCCGAGTCCCGGCGGAGGCCCAGGCCCGAACCCGGGCCCTCCACCTGCTGCACGGCCCGGTGCCGGGGTGAGGGAGGCTCGGAGGCCGCTCTCTGCAGGGCGGCAGGCGGCTTGCTCAGCACCAGGAACTCCAGCCTCCCCCCGCCGCCGCTCTTCAGCTCCCGGTTCCGCGATTTGGGCGAGTGAGCCGGCATCTTGTCCGCCCAACTGAGGCAGGAGAGGAGCAGCAGCCTCCTTCACAGCAGCCGCCGCCACAGCGCCATCTTCCAGAGGGGAAGGAGGGGGCTGGGCAGCTGTCAATAATACCCCCCCCCAGCAAAATCACACCGAGAGTGCAAACACTACAGCAACACTTGTCTTCGTTAGCACTGAATAAACTGCAGCAGCAGATCTGCATGTATTGATATTGAATGAACTAGCAGCAGATCAGCATGTACTGGTATTGAATGAACTGCAGCAGCAGATCTGCATGTACTGGTATTGAACCAACTGCAGCAGCGGATCTGCATGTACTGGTATTGAATCAACTGCAGCAGCAGGTCTGCATGTATTGGTATTGAATGAACTGCAACAGCAGATTTACATTGATTGCCAGTGAATAAACTGCAGCAGCAGATCTGCATGTATTGGTATTGGATCAACTGCAGCAGGAAATCTGAATGTATTGGTATTGAACCAACTGCAGCAGGAGATGCATGTATTGGTATTAAATGAACTGTAGCAGCAGATCAGCATGTACTAGTATTGAATGAACAGCAGCAGCAGATATGCATGTACTGGTATTGAACCAACTGCAGCAGCAGATCTGTATGCATTGGTATTGAATGAACTGCAGCAGCAGATCTGCATATACTGGTATTAAATGAACTGCAGCAGCAGAGGTGCATGGACTGGTATTGAATGAACTGCAGCAGCAGATTGCATGTATTGGTATTGAATGAACTGTAGCAGCAGATCTGTATGTACTGGTATTGAATCAACTGCAGCAGCAGATCTGCATTGATTGGTAGTGAATTATCTGCAGCAGCAGATCTGCATGTACTGGTATTGAATGAACTGCAGCAGCAAATCTGCATGTACTGGTATTGAATCAACTGCAGCAGCAGATCCGCATGTATTGATTGGTATTGCATGAATTGAAGCAGCAGATCCGCATGTATTGATTGGTATTGCATGAACTGCAGCAGCAGATCCGCATGTATTGATTGGTATTGAATGAACTGCAGCAGCAGATCTGCATGTACCGGTATTGAACGAACTGCAGCAGCAGATCTGCATCTATTGGTGTTGAACCAACTGCAGCTCCAGATCTGCATGTACTGATATTGAATGAACTGCAGCAGCAGATTTGCATGTACTGGTATTGAACGAACTGCAGCAGTGGGTCTGCATGTACAGGTATTGAATGAACTGCAGCAGCAGATCTGGATGTACTGGTATTGAACCAACTGTAGCAGCATATCTGCATGTACTGGTATTAAACAAACTGCAGCAGCAGATCTGCATCTATTGGTGTTGAACCAACTGCAGCTGCGGATCTGCATGTATTGGTATTGAACAAACTGCAGCAGCAGGTCTGCATGTATTGGTATTGAACTGTAGCAGATATGCAGTCATTGGCAGTGAATAAACTGCAGCAGCAGATATGCATCAATCAGCACTAAATAAACTGCAGCAGCAAACTTGCATGGATTAGCAGTGAATGAATTGCTGCAGCAGATGTTCAATGAACTGCAGCACAGACCTGATCACATTAATATTGGAAGCAGCACAATATGAATTCCCAATAAATATACAAAGCACCAGATTTTTACTATCCTAACAGACCTACGTGTGCTCCATTGATTTGTTGCTGCATCAGACCTGCATGCGATTTGGCTTCATTTTATGTCTGCTTCAAGTTTACACTCTACCTTTTCTTGCAACACTGTATTGACAATGCATGTGTTACTACTACAGCACATTATATTGAGAGAAAATAAAATAAGCTTACATTTAATTTGCACTTTTTATGATCTAAGGTCATTCAGAATCTTTTACAGTCATTAAGGTCAATGGATTTTAAAGGAATTAGATGAGCAAATTGCAAATGCTTCACCATTATCTTCTGAAGCTCTCTTGATTCAAGAATTGTCCCTCCAGATTGAAAAAATGCACATGTAACTCCATTATTTAAGGAAAAACAAGAAATAGAAAGCAGGAAATTATAGATAGACCTATTAGTCTATTGGATTATTGGATTCTATAATTCAAGAGAGAGTGATGCTGTACTTCGAGAAATGTGAGCTAATTAGAGAGAGCCAACATAGATTGGTATAGGATAGATCATATCTAACAAACCTAATTGAATTTTTTTCAGCATGTAAACTAAAGTAGTGGACAGGGGAATGTCTATGAATATAGTTTACAGAAGGCATTCAATAAGATTTCACTAAGAGGCTGTTAACTAAAATTAAAGCTCATGGATTTGAAGGAAAATTACTGACCTGGTCAGGACATTGGTTAGGTGATGGAAGAAAGAGTTGGGATAATGATCCGTATTCAAATTGGAAGTAAGTGACTAGTGGTGCCCTACAAACATCTGTGCTGTTGCCTCAACTATTCATTATATTTATTAGTGACTGAGTCAATGCAATAGTGAGCCAAATAGCCTCGATTGCTGATGTCACAAAGATAGCTGGCATTGGTGTAGGTGGTAGCATAAAGTTACAAAGAGACATTGATTTGTTATATGTGAGGCCAAAATTAGGGCAGATGGATTTCAACATGGGTTACTGCAAGGTCATCCAGTTTGGATGGATAGTTCTGAGTATTTTTGCAATGGTGGAAAGTTAGGGATTTAGGGAACCATGGACACTAAAATGTGGTAGCGAGGAACAAAAAGATAATGAAAAAGGCTAATGGAATGTCAGCCGTTATAACTGGAGGACTAGAATATAAAGAGAAAGACATTTAGCTACAGCTATGCAGAGTCCTGGTTGGACTAAATCTGGAGTATCAGGTGCAGCTCTGGGTATGCATCTTAAAAATTATATATGGGATGTGGAAATGCAATGATGGTTCAGTAGAATATTACCAGGAGTCCACAGGTTAGATTATGAGGAGAGATGATGCAAACTGGGCTTGTTAGCGGCAAGATGGCACAGTGGTTAGCACTGCTGTCTCACAGCAGCAGGGACCTGGGTTCGATTCCAGCCTTTGGTGACTGCATGGAGTTTACCCGTTCTCCCATATGGGTTTCCTTCAGGTGTTCCGGTTTCCTCCCATAATCCAAAGATGTGCAGGTTAGGTGGATTGGCTGTGCTAAATTGCCCCTTAGTGTCCAAAGTTGGGTGGGGTTTCAGGGATGAGGTGTAGGCTTGGGTAGAGTGTCCTTTCAGAGGATCGGTGCAGACTTCTTGGGCTGAATGGTCTTCTGCACTGTAGGAATTATAAGTTCTAAGTATTCCCTAGGATATAGAAGGTTAAGGCACATTTTCTGCTGATGGGAGAGTCTAGGACAGAGACAAATCAGACAACAGTTAGCAAACACTTTTTCACTCATAGCGTGATAGAATTGTGAAACAAAATCCCATAAAAAGCAGTGGAGGTTGGTCACTTAATAACTTTAAATCTGAGGTCAATAGATGTTTGCTTGCAAAGCTATTGAATTATACACGGCATCAAGGTGGGTGGAAGTAGCTTTTCACTGTGGTAATATAGGAAACACAGCTTGCAGCAGTGTTTTACCGATGTTGGTTGAGTTACTGGGCATGATTCTCCGGCCTCGTTGTGCTCTAACTCAAGTGAAACGAGGCTGGTGAATAGCGGGAGAGGCCGAAAATGAGTATGGCACCAGGCGCCAAACATTTTGCAATGCACCCGGCCCGCTCCCGTAGGCGTAATTGGGATGCTGCCGCAACGTCGCAAGAAACCAAATATCACCGCTTAAGCCAAATTTCCATACAATTAACGGGAGCGACCCCATATCAACAGCCTCCCATGATTCAGCAGCCTCCCCAGCAAGTTGTCACGCTGGCACTGATTAATACCTTTTTTGAAAAACGTGAACCTGACGGAAGGGCTTCTGTGGAGAGTCGAGGTGGCGAGTAGCCATCGTTGCTCACAGGCAAAGAGCCCGGGGGCGCTGTGCTTGCCACCTCAGTGCTCGGGTGGGGGTCACTCGCAGGGGAGGGCTGCCATGGAAGGGTGGAGGGGGGAGTGGTTGTGCTCAAGGGTATTTAATGTGTTATACAATTCCCTACTCTCCCGATGGTACTGCCCACCCAATACCTCTCCTCCTCCGCCCTCCATCAGTGCCCTCAATGATCCTCGATATGCTTTTCCCTCCTAGCTCTACCACTGAGTGTCTAGGTGTCTCCCCACCTTGCACAACAGAGATGGAGACAGACAGCTGCTTACCTCAACCTGTGGCCTTCGATGCCGCCAGTGGGCATCATCTGGTGGCTGTGGGGCCAGAGGGCCCCAGCCCACTTGTCGGTGGCACATGCACAGCCGTGCCGCCCTCTCCTGACTGTGAGACGCGGCCTCTAGAGGGGTGGAACTTCGGGAGAGCTGGTGGCCACCGTCGCCACTCCATGCGACAGGTCCAAGTTGGAACCCAGCGCCCCTCCTCCGAGTCAGTGACCACAGGGCCCTGGGGTTCACCTTGGGACAGAGAGGCACCTGGTTCGAGCCCTGCTATCCCTGCACCATCTGGCTTTGCCAGCCCTGGCGGTTCCCCATTGCCTGCACCATCATGTTGACGCCCTCGGTGATGCTCCTCAATGACTGGGATGCGCTCTGCAGTGCCTCGACAATGCCCACCTGCGACTGGGACAAGCTCTGCAGTGTCTCGGCCATTCCCATCTGAGAGTGGGACATGTCCTGCAGCACCTCATCAAGGTCAGCCTAGTACTGGATAATATCCCCCAGCGAGGCAGACATTCTGCCAAGACCCTCAGCCATGACCGTAACTGACTGCGTGATGCCTTGGACACCTTCACTAATGGTGCCAATGTTGTACAACAGACTCTCCAATGCGGTCAGCTCCCTAGCAGTGTTGGCCTCGGTGGCATGCGTTGCCAGCGACATCTCCAGTGCCTGTCGCCTCTGGGACTCCTCCAATCGGCCATGGATCTACTGGAGTGTCACTCGCATCTCCCTCTGAATGATCTGACCGCACCCTATAGTGTCCATCAGCTCTGGGTAACCCTGTTCCAGAGGCTCAGCATCAGGCTGGGACCCAGCTGGGATCCAGCAGATCTCCAACTGCTGCCTCACCTAGGGGTTCCTGCCTCCACCTGATGTGGTGCTCACTAAATTGTGCCCCAGTAGCCAGTCCACTAACGTTTTCCACCGAGGTGCGTGTATCTGCGCTGGTGGAGGGTGGGGGTGACAGCTCTGACACCTCGATCGTGTCTTCCTCGGAACTCCCGTCCGAGGTGGTCTCCCGGGAGGCTGGAGAGGGGACACTGTCTGTTGGAGGACCTGTGGGAGAATGGATATGTGGTCAGTGAGAGGGACGGGTCAGTCAGTAAGGCAATAACAACTCACGTTTGACAGGTCCTCCGGGTGGGGCCCGGTTGTTCCTCACCTCTGCGACTTCCACCGACCTCCACGTGGGTGACCGCTCTGTCCTTGGCCACCCCCGTCACCTCCAGGGCCCCTCCTTGAAGGAGGTGAGGATTCTTATGTCCGGCAGACCTTCACCAGTCTGAGCCCTCTCCTGACGGTTGTGGGAAAACTTCCCTGTGGAGACACAGAGAGGGCATCATTAGCCACACACGTGGTTCACAGTGGTGGGAGGGGATATGAAGGAAGGGTTGGGACGTTGAAGGGAGTGGGGATAAAGGGGGGGTTGAAGAGAGATGGGGGGTGTAAGGAGGGATAGAGGCCGCATGGAGAATTGGGCAGGTGGATGCTCACATTGGGGCGGAAAGGTCTTGAGAGAGGGGTGGGTGTTGGTCTCCACTCACTCGTGCTGCCCAGTGTAGGTTGTTGACCTTTTTTCAGCACTGGAGGCCAGTCCTCCTGGTCACACTCCCGCCGCTCACAGTTGCCGCCACCTCACCCCAGGCAGCAGTGGCTGCCCTATGACTGACCCTCCGGGACCCTCGAGGGAACAGAACATTCCTCCTGGCCTCCAAAGCGTCTAGCACCCTCCCCAGGTCAGCATCCCCGAATTTTAGGGCTGGTCTCCATGGCGCCATTGTTGCGAGCTGGCTGGGGTTGGCTGAGCAAGTGCAGTTTAAGGGCTGCTTGACCTGGTGAGCACGGTGCCAGAAAATTAGCTAACGAGCCTTCATTTGCGGCGAGGGATTGGTAGAGAGATTGAGTTTCGGAGCCATGAGGTCATGTTGCAGCTGTACAAAACTCTGGTGCGGCCACATTTGGAGTATTGCGTGCAATTCTGGTCGCCGCATTATAGGAAGGATGTGGAAGCATTGGAAAGGGTGCAGATGAGATTTACCAGAATGTTGCCTGGTATGGAGGGAAGATCTTATGAGGGAAGGCTGAGGGACTTGAGGCTGTTTTCGTTAGAGAGAAGAAGGTTAAGAGGTGACTTAATTGAGGCATACAAGATGATCAGAGGATTAGATAGGGTGGACAGTGAGAGTCTTTTTCCTCGGATGGTGATGTCTAGCACGAGGGGACATAGCTTTAAATTGAGGGGCGATAGATATAAGACAGATGTCAGAGGTAGGTTCTTTACTCAGAGAGTAGTAAGGGTGTGGAATGCCCTGCCTGCAACAGTAGTGGACTCGCCAACACTAAGGGCATTCAAATGGTCATTGGATAGACATATGGACGATAAGGGAATAGTGTAGATGGGCTTTAGAGTGGTTTCACAGGTCGGCGCGACATCGAGGGCCGAAGGGCCTGTACTGCGCTGTAATGTTCTATGTTATAAGCCTGTGGGCCTCTTTAGCGCCGGAATGTGGCGACTAGGGTCTTTTCACAGTAACTTCATTTGAAGCCTACTTGTGACAATAAGCGATTTTCATTTCATTTCATTTCAAGTGAACCAATTAACATTGAACTGCATTGCCGACCTTGCTGGGACGAGCACCGGGAAGCTTGCAGCAATTCCTGCTCATTATAACACTTAGAAATATTTCCAGAGTATCGTGCCCACAAACTATTGATCAGGGCACACACTACTCTTCTTCAAGTACATGGTGCACTGATGGGATGTGAGAACACCTCTCAGTGCTGCACTGCCAGCCCTGATTTTTGACTCAAATCTCCAGATGAGGACTTCAGCGCACAACATTCTGACTCTTCCAGGTGTCACTGCAGTCACAGGGCCTCGGCTAACATCTGTAGAAAATATTCAATTGTTTGGCAAATCCTCTCACTCTGGTGGTGGGGGTGGAGAGTTACCAAACCAGTTTATAAGCACATGGTGTATTGAGGGCGCAGAATCATAGAATCCCTGCAGTGCAGAAGGAGGCCTGGCCTGATCGGCCCATCGAGTCTGGCCAATCCACCTAACCTGCGTATATTGGGACTGTGGGAGGAACCCGGAGCACCTGATGGAAACCCACGAGGAGGACATGCAAACTCCGCACAGTCACCTAAGGTCAGAATCAAACCTGGGTCCCTGGCACTGTGAGGCAACAGTGCTAACGGCTATACCACCATGTCGCCAACAAAGCCTAGTTAGCGCCATCTCTCCACAGTACCCAACGTCAGGTCTAAAACATTCGCAGAAGTTCTAAGGGCAACACATTTTAAAAAAATCTACAGGCAAATTACATCCAACCATGCTTGATTTCAATTGTTAATTTATGATTGCGTTTGTAAAAATAACTTTCAATTCATTTCAATTCAGCAAAATGTGTGGTGTTCCATCAATGCTGGAAATACAACAAGAGGCTCAGGGTTAACGGTTCCGACACATCTGTCATCAGATGTGAACTTCTGAGAACGGGTTGACTTGTCTCCTCACTCTTCACATGCTGTGCATGATTTTTTTAATGTCACATTGACAGTTCTTTGATCCCCAGCGCACAGATGTGCAGAGGTTTGCCTTCCTAATGATATTTTGCGGCCACTGGAGCCGCGCACAACACTATGTGTGACTCAAGACTTTTTGCCTGTCGAGTCATGCTGGATCCCTTTTTTCCAAAGTATTAAACCTTTCTGTGCTGCATTGCAATGCTCCGAACGCTTGGTTTGAGCTTGGTTCGAGTAAACAGGGGAGAGGTGCGATTTTTCAATCCGCGTATTCCTGCCGTGCAAAAGGGGGCGCCTCTCCACAGCTAATCCCCGGGAATCCTGAGCCAGCGGGGGAGCATTCTCTTAGTCCTCTTTTACTGGGAATATCCAGCCTATGGGGTCCCAGGAGGCACAAAAAAAGGATTTTTTTTTCTATCTCCTCTCTCTGTCGCTCGCAACCAACCCGCATTCATCTTCAGCATCAGAGCAATGGACAGCGTGCTGTACTGGAGACAATGAAGGTGCCCTCTCCACACCGTGGAAACGTAAATGTTGATTTGCAGAGAAGGAGCGGGTTTACTTGTTGGGAACGCCTGGCGGTTGAACCATTGCTGATTTAACGGAGGAATGGGGCCAGCACTTCATTAACCGTTATCTCGGAGGGCACAAGAGAGGCTGTGTTGTTCGATGTGGCTCCCAGACAGATGCAGACTATGCTGGAACCAGTGGCCACGGTGCCTTTCCTCCGCTCCCACGGCCACTTCATTACCACGGGAAACCCGCACATCCTCTCCTTCCTCTTATCTTTTTGCCAATATGCCGCCTCGTCTTCCTCCTGCTTCCTGCCGTTTGTGACATGACAACAAGGAGGAGAAAACCACACAGGAGAGGAGCTGCAACCCGGAGCCGAATGACGAATTCAAACTGAAGGCGAAAGACTGTATCAAAATTGACGAGCTCAGCAACCTCGGCTGGTGTCAGTGCTGAATTCTGCACAGCCTCTATTTGCAATCTTGTTGGGCTTTAACCTAATATATATCTACATGCATATATAGTAATCCTGGAAGGATGGGTTGTATTCAGAGTATAACTTGTAAATCAAGGATACGGCGAGAGAATATAGTGGTATATGACGTTTCTGCTACGATTGATCAATGCCCAACTCTAATAGAGGAAAATTCTCCTATTGTTTTACGGTACAAGACACCATACTTCAAGGCATCCGCCCGGGTGGTGATGCCTCCCGTCCCCAGGAATGAAACGTGGGTAGTTGGATGGATTCAAGCTTGTAACCAAATGGAATTTTTCAACACTTACAGCGACCTCGGAATGTAAGGGAATTTAACACGGTATAGTATATGCAATGCACTGACATTTCATTCTGCAATGCACCGTGCGATGATCATTTAGAGACTACAGTGAGCATTGCAACATGACCAGTACTAGATAAAAATAGAGCAGTTTCATCGCTGGTTTGCAATGCAAAAGTATTTGCACAACACATCATCTTATTTAAATATACTTGTGTGCGGGTGTTGCTCCTGATTATGACAATTCGGCCGTGGTGAATGGGTGTTGTAGCTGCAACGAGTGAGTTAATTCATTCCATTGCATCGTGTGCAAATAAAGTGGACATATGTTTTTTTGTTAATGTGCATGATTTGTCTATTATTTTATCAGTGTCTGGTCACCCGATATATTTCTGTTCAGGTTTAGTGATAGGAGTGTCATTCACCCTGTGCTTCTTGATGTAGCGAAACAGTTAATTTTCTGTGTAGACCAATACTTTCAGACTAAACATGTTCACCCGCCCACCTTTCTCTCTGTGAAATGCGAGTCATGTCTGAGTGAGGTGGTTAAATACGGCTAACTGACTGTCTACCACGCAAACTGTTCGAAATAGTTTTAAGGTGCAAATTCAAATCTGCAATGTCAGGCCTACATATGATTCACATCACGGGTTCAAGTTGGTCCCACGAATTTAAATTACATTTTAATAAACCAGTCGTGATCAACGTGAAGCGAGGCTGATATCTGAAGTTGCTTAATCATTGGCTACCGAACTTTCAAGCAATGATCCATCATGAAATTTGATTTGATTTATTATTGTCACATGTATTAGTATACAGTGAAAAGTATTGTTTCTTGCATGCTGTACAAACAATGTATACCGTGCATAGGGAAGCAAGGAAGGAGAGACTGCAGGATATAATGTTAGTTATAGCAAGGTGTAAAGAAAAGATCAACTTAATACGAGGTAGGTCCATTCAAAAGTCTGATGGCAGTAGGGAAGAAGTTGTTCTTGAGTTGGTTGGTACGTGACCTCAAACTTTGGTATCTTTTTCCTGACGGAAGAAGGTGGAAGAGAGTATGTCCGGGGTGCGTGGGGTCCTTAATTATGCTGGCTGCCTTTCTGAGGCAGCGGGAATTATAGAGAGAGAAATGGATGGGAGGCTGGTTTGAGTGATGGATTGGGCTACATTCACGACCTTTTGTAGTTTCCTGCGGTCTTGGGGAGAGCAGGCTCCATACCAAGATGTGATACAACCAGAAAGAATGCTTTCCATGGTACATCTGTAGAGGTTGGTGAGGGTCGTAGCTGACATGCCAAATTTCCTTAGTCTTCTGAGAAAGTAGAGTTGTTGGTGGGCCATCTTAACTATAGTGTCGGCATGGGGGGAACCAGGACAGGACAGAGATGATGGTCGTCTTCTTGAAGCAGATAGGGAACACAGATTGTTGTAAAGAGAGGTTGAAGATGTCTGCGAATACCCCCGCCAGCTGATCCGCGCAAGACCTGAGTGCTCGTCCGGGTACCCCATCCGGGGCAGTGGCTTTCCGTGGGTTGACCTTCGAGAAGGCTGCTCTGACGTCTGCAGTGGTGATCTCAGATACAAGTTCATCCGAGGATTCTGGGGTGGAGGGCTCGCTCTCGCTGACCTCTTGCTCAAAGCGGGCATAGAATGCGTTGAGCTCATCAGGGAGGGGTGCGTTGGATCCGACAATTTTGCATGCCTTCATCTTGTAGCCCGTTATGTCTTGCAGACCTTGCCATAGACGGCGGGGTTCCGTGTGGCTAGCCTGGGACTCGAGCTTGGTCCGGTACTGTCTTTTGGCATCTTTGATGGATTTCTTTAGATCATATCTGGCTTTCTTGTAGAGGTCAAGGTCGCCTGACTTGAACACCTCAGACCTAGACTTCAGCAAGCAGTGAATATCCCTGTTCATCCAGGGTTTCCGGTTGGGAAACTGCGGATTTGCTTCTTTGGCACACAGTCTTCTACACACTTACAAATGAAGTCAGTTACTGTAGTGGCGTACTCGTTCAAGCTGGTCGCAGAGTTTTTAACTACTGACCAGTCCACCAACTCTAAGCAGTCCCGTAGGAGATCATCCGATTCCTCAGATCAACAATGCACGACTTTCTTTGACGGATTCTCCTGCTTCAGTTTTTGCTTATAAGCCGGGTGCAGGAGCACAGCCTTGTGGTTAGATTTGCCAAAGTGTGGGCGGGCGATAGAATGGTAGGCATGTTTGATATTTGTGTAGCAGTGGTCCAGGATGTTTGGGCCTCTGGTGCAACAGGTGACGTGTTGGTAGTAACTTGGTAGTATGTTCTTGAGCTTGGCCTGATTGAAGTCCCCAGCTACAATGAACAAGGCCTCGGGATGTTTCGTTTCAAGGCTATTTGTGGTGGTGAATATTTCGTCCCATGCGATTTTCACGTTCGCATGGGGTGGGATGTAAATTGCCGTAGTAAGGGTGGCATTTTAGCGTCAGGTATTCTAGGTCTGGGGAGCAAAAACTTGCCAGTGTTGCTACATCTAGGCACCAGGAGGTGTTGATTAGGAGGCAGACCCCCACCTCCCCTTGCCTTGCCTGAGGCCGCTGTACGGTCCATTCGGTGGATTGAGAAGTCCCCTGGTTGTAGGGCGCAGTCCGGTAAAGCAGGAGTGAGCCATGTCTCCGTGAAGCAGAGCACATAGCAGTCCCTTAGTTCGCTTTGAATAATGAGTCTGGCTTTAAGTTCGTCCAGCTTGTTTTCGAGAGATTGGACATTAGCGAGGAGTAAGCTAGGCAGAGGGGCTTTGGGCCGCGTTGTTTCACTCTCACCTGCAGGCCTGCATGTTTTCCATGCTTCCTGGAGTGACTGCTTCTTTTCGAGCCTGGGAGACGGTGAGAGTATGCGGTGTTAAGGAAGTAGTTGTGTCCAATGAGGTTATTCACTCTGGTCGGTATGTGGATGGAGGATTTTTTGCCTTGCTTGCGGTTCCTGCGTCGGTAGGTGGGTCTGCGCGGTCGAGCGTTCCGGGTCACAGTCGGGCTGCGGTTTGTGTTCACAGGTTAGTGGATGTCCAGACCACGGTCCGGCGCGGATTGGGTGAAGGCCGGAAAGTGGATGACGTCTCTGGGATCGTGGTTGCGGATGAGGCGATGGCCGGGTCCGTGTGTTGGGGTCCGCAGGGCCCTTTCCAGATCGCGGTCTTCCTTCAGAGGATGGAGGATCTCTAGACCTGCAAGTAAATTTAAAAGAGCAGTATTCCATGGGAAATAACAAATCTCCATGGGCTACTAAAGGCATTTTTTTTTTGCAGTTAAACCGCAGGCAAAGTGACAGTTTGCAACTTGAACTTCCGCATTCTCTTTAAATGATCACGAAAAAGCCAGGCTTTATTCTGCAACATAAATCTATTGGACTTGATTTGGAGCTCGCTTGTTGGGCGCCTGGAGCACGGGGCGTAACGATTCAGTCCGACTGACAGTAAAATTGCACGTTCCAAAATAGTGTCTTTTGATACTTTGTGGGGACAATTACATCTTTCTGCAATTGAGTCTGGGAATGTATTAACTATTTTACAGATAACACAGAGCAACTCCAGGGTGCCTCTCCCATTGCTCGTCGATCTTACAGAAACGATCGAGCTATATTTAATGTCAAAATCGTCTAGCAGCAAGCCCTAAATAAACATGTAGGTGATTTGAAAGCAGTTTCACAACACCTTTCCATCATTTTGTAATGGTTTCTCTCTCCCCCGCCCCCCCCCCCCAAAGTTCCGTCACTTATCAGGACACAACGGTTAAAATTTAGCAACAGCCAATAAAAGACTCTCCTTTGTTGACATTGCTTGCCACTGGGCACATCCACTGCCTGTGGATTTCAGAATCGGTGCCATCGGCCTGAAATGGATATTTGCAAAAGATTGTAGAAAAGAGACAGCGTAGGCTGAATCTTTCCCCTTTGTGTTGAAGTTCCCAATCAATACTGGACAAACAAGAACTCTGACAGACGCCAAATATAGCACATCTCCAAGTGCTTTACATAGCTGAGACCAGTGATGTGATATGGATAGATTGCTGTTGTCTTGCATGTCATTTCATTGTCCTTGTCACGAAGATGGCTTACAACATTGTCCTTCACATCACCAGTCAATATCTTCATGGCCGCCATGCATACTTCTTGTCACATCATTGGGCTGCCAACTAAATCATGTTGACAAAGCTTTAAAACAGCTAAAGTGCTTAATTCTAATGTTGCCGGGATCTAACCATATCAAACTACTCCAATAGCGCGGGGCAGCATGGTGGCGCAGTGGTTAGCACTGCTGCATCATGGCGCTGAGGTCCCAGGTTTGATCCCAGCTCTGGGTCACTGTCCGTGTGGAGTTTGCACATTCTCCCCGTGTTTGCGTGGGTTTCGCCCCACAACCCAAAGATGTGCAGGATAGATTTTGGAAAAAATGAATTGGGTACACTAAATTTTTTTAAAAAAAACTACTCCAATAGTGCAAAAGTTCATAGATAATGGTTATCTATCAGCAACACCAATAATAACTTGCATCTCTATAGCGTCCTTAAAATAGTAAACACATTCAAAGTATAAAAGAGCCATTATTATAAAAGTAGTGGCACTTAGTCACATAAATGGAAAGGTCACCAAAAGTTTAGTCAAAGAGGTGGGTTTGAAAGATGAACTAGAGGAGGAGAGGCACAGACAGGCTTAGGGAGGGAATGCCAAGATCTTCGGCCCAGATCCCTGAAGGTGGATGGGAGTGAGGAAAATTGTAGACAGGGAAGAGGCCAAAAAGCCCAGATCTTGGAGAGTTGTGGGGTTTGAAGAGACGGGGAAAAGCATGGTCATGGTAGGATGTGAAGACCAGGATAAATAGCAATTAATCTGCTGCATATATTTATTGAATTTTAAAAACTAAATTGGCATCTCTTTCCTGTGCAGCCTGGAATTCATCCCTCATGGAGAGGTGTAATGTAGGCCCTCTCTCTCCATTGTCTTCTTGGCTTTTGTCTGCTCTGCAGCGCCTCCACCTTCACCCCCGACCAACTATAAAACTCCACCGTTTTAAAACCCCTTCTAATGGCTAAAAATTAACCTTGCACTATTCACCCGTGTATTTTTGTCAACCTATGGGGGAACTGATTTGAATGGTTATTCGTGTTTTTATACGGAAAAGAGCATTTGGGGGAAGGATTTAATTGTCGATGTCATTTACAGCTCAAGGTGTAACGTTTGCCTAATTATTTTGATGGCCAGGGATTAGACTTGGGTTAATGTTTCGACAAAATGTACTGTATATTAAAATGACTCCATTTCCCTAATTAATTTATTCAACAGTAATCTCCAGTTTAAAAGAGCTGATGACTTTGTCTCTCTCTCCATATATAGTGGCATATTAATAATCACCAAGCCTTCCAGTATGCTAACACAGGCAATATTAAATAATGGATTAATAAAACTATCATGAGCATTGGAAATCTGTGAAATTCACGATTGGTAGTTTGGGATTATGCACTTAATGATGGAGTCTGCATGAAGAATTCTATAGGCAAGGAGTAAGTAGAAAGAGTATAAGTATGTTACACGTCTAACCTTGAATCAGAATTTTGCGTAGCTCTACTGAGCTAAAGATCAAGTAGTTCTTCCTGATCCAGAATGCTTCTTACAGAGAGACACCCGGTACATTTGCATGCTGAATACATTACATTTTTACAGTCCTGTTCAGCAAGTGCATTGCTTGCAATCTGTGGAGGGTAGTTCTATCCATTTAGATACAGCTCCCTTTCCATTAGTTGTATCCTACAAGTACATTTACAGTCACAATAGATAACTGTATGCAGTCTTGTACTATTTATAAAAATATTTTTTTAATTCTCCTTTTTCACATTTTCTCCCAAATTTACACCCAACAATAAACAATAATCAGTAACGAATGTAATGCCAATCCCCATATCAATAACAACGATCCCAAACCCCACACATTAGCCCGCATGTTAACATAAACAAATGACAAAAAGGAATCAGGAATCACCCATAGTTACCATTAACACATACAGTCCCCCTCCCCCAACCCTCCCAGCTCGCTCCCCCTAATGTTCGATGTGATCCAATTCTCGAACGTGCATAATGAATAATGCCCATGAATTGTAGAACCCCTCCATCCTTCCCCTCAGTTCAAATTTGACCTTTTCAAGCGTCAAGAATTCCAGCAAGTCCCCCCCGCCAAGCCAGGGCACAGGGTGGAGAGGTTGATCTCCACCCTAACAGGATCCGCCTTCGGGCGATCAACAAGGCGAAGGCTACAACATCTGCCTCCGCGCCCGTTTCCAATCCCGGCTGATCCGACACCCTGAATATGGCCTCCCGAGGGCCCGGGTACAATTTCACGTGCACCACTTTAGAGATTACACTCAACACCTCCTTCCAGTAATCCTCCAGCTTTGGACAGGACCAAAACATATGAACGTGGTTTGCGGGGCCTCCCCCCACAACGTACACACACATCTTCTACCCCCTCCAAGAGCCAGCTCATCCTCGCCCTTGTAAGGTGTGCTCTATACACCACCTTCAGCTGTATCAGCCCCAACCTCGCACACGAGGTGGAGGCGTTCACTCTCCAGAGCTCCTCACACCAGAACCCTTCCTCCATACCCTCTGCCAACTCTTCCTCCAACTTTACCTTGATCTCTTCTACGGCGCCTTCTCCTCCTCCAAAATAGCCCCCTAAACCGCCGATACCACCCCCTTCTCCAATCCCCCTGTCGTCAGCATCTCTTCCAGCAATGTAGAAGCCGGCTCTACTGGGAAGCTCTGTATCTCCTTTCTGGCAATGTCTCGAACCTGCATGTATCAAAATATTTCCCCCTGCTCCAGCCCATACTTTGCTCCCAGCTCCTTCAATCCCGCAAAATGACCCCCAAGAAACAAATTTTAGTGTCCTAATTCCTTTCTCCTCCCATCTCCAAAAGTTTCCATCCCACTTCCCTGGCTCAAATCTATGGTTCCCCCGAATCGGCATTTCCCTTGACCCTGCCCCCAACCCGAAGTGCTGTCGAAACAGCCTCCAAATTCTCAACAAAGCTATTACTACCGGACTCCCTGATTATCTCCCCGGGGCCATCGGGAGCGGCGGCAGTCTTGTACTTAATGTACATTCATGGATATTAAGTATTTCAAAACCTTCCTGAACCACATTATATCCATCCCTTAGTAGGATGTCACAACACTCAATTAATGACAACACTCATTTACTTAAATTCAACATTTGACCAGAAACCTGTCAATTCCAAGTTTTATTTTAAATTGGCATCCAATGAGAGTGGGGCAGGCATAAGGACACCGAGTGACTACAGCTGACAACTATAGTTACTCGCTAAGAGAATATTTCTGCTGATTGAATTAAGACTTCAACTAATACAACACAGTCATAGAGCTTTACAATTGGTTGAACTCGAAATAGTTCATAAACAACATGGAAAGAGGCCCTTTGGCCCATCGTACCTGTGTCGGCCATCAAATACCTATCTATTCGAATTCAATTTTCCAGCACTTGGTCCGTAGCCTTGTATGTTACGACATTCCAAGTGCTCATCTAAATGCTTCTTAAATGTTAAGAGGGTTCCCGCTTGTACCACCCTTTCAGACAGTGCGTTCCAGATTCCCAGCACCCTGTCGGTGGAAAGATTCTTCCTCAAAACCCTCTAAATCTCCTGGCTCTTGCCTTACTTCTATGCCCTCTGGTTATTGACCCCTCAACTAAGCGGAAGAGTTTCTTCCTATCTACCCTATCTATGTCCATCATAATTTTGTACACCTCAGCCTTCTCTGCTCTAAGGAGAACCACCCCAACCTAACCAGCCTCTCTTTATAGCTGAATGTTAACATGTGATTGAGACTTGCGACTTGCTATTCACCTCCTGCCTCACCCACACTCACCCCTCCACCATTACTGGTTAAGAACATAAGAACTAGGAGCAGGAGTAGGCCATCTGGCCCCTCGAGCCTGCTCCACCATTCAATGAGATCATGGCTGATCTTTTGTGGACTCAGCTCCGGGACTTTCCGGCCCAAACACCATAACCCTTAATCCCTTTATTCTTCAAAAAACTATCTATCTTTATCTTAAAAACATTTAATGAAGGAGCCTCTACTGCTTCACTGGGCAAGGAATTCCATAGATTCACAACCCTTTGGGTGAAGAAGTTCCTCCTAAACTCAGTCCTAAATCTACTTCCCTTATTTTGAGGCTATGCCCCCTAGTTCTGCTTTCACCCGCCAGTGGAAACAACTTGCCCGCATCTATCCTATAAGTCCAAGCTCGATAAATTGCCAATCCACTTTATCCTGCAATGGAAGGTTTCAAACTAGTTTCCACACTTTACACTTACTCACACTAGATTTTTGTACACAGTCATACCATTATCATTTTCTTTCACACCAGTCAAGTGCAACTCCTCCAACTGACAATGTAATCAAAATCTCTGCAAGACTATTGCCAGTTGCTGGAGGAGCGACATCACTATATCACAGCGGTGTTTTTATTGCAGGGTGATTTATTTGAACCACTTCCATAAAGAATTACACAGTTTATTAGAGTGAAGCCTTGCTACTGTTTCTGCTGAGCTTTTGGTTATTTTCTCAGAGAAGACAATTGGCAAATTGAAAGGCTTCATAAAAAGGCTTCCACTGTTGCAGCGTCAATAAAAATGTAGCTTTAATCAAATAAAAGTATCAAATTGAACACACAGAAACTAGGGAACAGTAATTACTTTGTAAGTAATCCTGTTCATTGTGAAATGTTAATTTTCTTGGATTGATCTAAGTCATGAATGAAAAAAAAATTATTGGAAAACAGCATGTAAGTTTTCCTATTCATTCATGGGATTTGAATATCACTAATCTCTAATTGCCCTTAAGTGGGTAGTGTTGAACTGTCTTCTTGAACCACTGCAGTCCTCGTGGTGAAGGCACTTCTGCAGTGAAGTTATGTGGAGAGTCCCAGGGTTTTAATCAGAAGGAATGGCAACATATTTCTAAATTGGGAGCTCTGTGACTTGGAAGGGAACCTGAGGTGGGGGTGCTCCCAATGTGACTGCTACTCGTGTAACTCTAGGGAGTTGAGGTTATGGGCTTGGAAAGTGTGTTGAGGAAGCCTTGGCGAGATGCTGCAGTGCCTCTTGTAGATGGTATACAAGGCAACCATGGTGTGCCAGTGCTGGAGGGCGTGAATGCTTAACACAGCAGGTTGGGTAAGATAAGTGTCCCTGTTGTAATTTGACTTTTCATGTTTCTTTTTATGTCCGTCTTAGAAATTAAAATAGTTTTGCAGCTATTTGGGAACAATTGTATTATTAAACAATTGTTTAGCAATAACACTATTGTTTCACATTATGGGACATTGCCAGCACAGTAATAGAGTTGCTCCATGAACCAATTATAGTTCATCCATTTTCCTTGTAAAATATAAATATATGTATACAAACTTAGTAAAATATGGAAAGGCCACAAAATATTAGTATATCAATAGACCAATGTTCTCATTGCGTTGTCAAAAAATTTCATGGGTCTAAAAAACAAAAAGAAGGGGAAAGGAATAGATTCAGTGAAACTATTTCTGCTGGTTGGGGAGTCTAAGAGGGGTAGGGAGTTAAAAATTAGAGTCAGACCTTTCAGAAGCTTAATTAGGAAACACTTCTACAGGGAAAGGGTAGTGGAAGTTGGTACAACTGTGTAAAATGGTAGATGATGCAGGATCAATTGTTAATTTGACATCTGAGATGGATAGATTTTTGTTAACCAAATATATTAAGGGATACGGAGCGAACAGAGGTATGTGAAGTTAGGTCGCAGATTTACCATGATTTTATTGAATGCAGGAAGAGGCTTAGGGAAGGGCTAAAAGACCTTGCCCTATTCCTGTGTTCTTAACTCATTTCTTCATGATTAAAGGCCAGCAAAGCAGTGTATCAGGCAAACTTTCAAACTTTGTCATGCACATTTTATAAGCCTCATCCTTTGCACAGAATTATTTTTCCCCTCTCAAGCTTTTAAGATGACTCATTGTGCCGTGAACTAGCTTGGCTGATGAGGTGCTCCCGTATCTCTAGCAATACTGTGCTTGCCATCCCGAAAGAGGAAAACATATCTTTTAATGGGGAAGTGACCGGCTTCAGATGGGTATGGTGCCCTGAAGGCAGAGCTAATTTTGGAACTCACCTTGTGGGAAAGAATTAGTGGGAATCAAGCTCCACCCTAAGACCCCGAGACACAGCAGATCTAAATTTCAACCTCTGGCTCACTCAACCTTCCACATTCTATTTTAAAATATTGAATTGACATTGCAGTTAAAAAATTTTTTTGGTCAGATTGAAAAGTCTTTGCGATGCAATAAGAAAGGGCAGCAGAGCTCTTCTTCACATGGATTTTGTATCGATTAAAGATAAAGGTGAAATGGGCGGATGAGTTGGGCCCTATTCTGGATTGAGAGGTATGGAGCGAGGCTCTTCGCAGGGTCAACTCCATGTCCTCTTGCGCTCAGTTTAGTCTGGTCCAGTCATGGTGGTACACAGGGCCCATATGACCAAGGAGGGGATGAACGTTTATTTCCCTGGAGTGAAGGAAAAATGTGAGCGTTGTTCCCGGGGCCGGTTAACCACATTCATATGTTCTGGTCTTATCCCAAGTTAGTAAGCTTTTGGATCTCTTTTTTCAATATCTTGTCGGAGATACTAAATGTTGATCTGGAGCCATGTCCGCTGGTAGCCATTTTCAGGGTATCAGACCTGCCGGTGCTGCAAGTGGTAGTGAAGGAGGATGTTCTCGCCTTTGCCTCGATAATAGCCTGGAGAGGTGTTCTGCTTGGGTGGGGTTTCCTACTCTGCCTAGTGTTTGGGTGACCTCATGTCCTTCTTACATTTGGAGAAGATCAAGTACACCAATAGGGAGTCGGTAGAAGGATTCTACCTAAGATGGCAGCCATTCATTTCCTTTTTAAAGAGTTAGTCACCGTCAGTTGTTAAGGGGTTTAGTTTAATGTTGGGGGTTAAGTTAATTGTGCTTTTGATTTTATGTTCTTTGTCATTGTAACCTGAATATTATATTGTTTTGTTTATAATGAAAACATTTTCAATAAACATTTTTTAAAAGTTTGTAATTGGAAAATGGTGCTGCTTACAATGGAGGGCACTTGTAGACCAAATTTCCCATATGCACTACTGTCACAAAAAGCTCTGCACTCGGATAGCAAAATGGTGCACTGTGCCCTTAAACTAGACACACTCTTATTTATTCTGTCTACCTGTATAGCCTTCCTGCAAAGTTATATCCTTAAATCTTTAGTCTCTTTGGGTCTTGACAGCTTTGTACAGTTTACAATAGTCAGTGCTAAACATTTTGCAAAATGGTTACAATGAAGAGGAACTTTGAAAGTCAAACCACACAGTATCTATTTACTGCACAAAATAATCCCTCCAATATCATTTTTTTATAAAAGAGACCCCTCAAAATTATTTTCCTAAAGATCTGTTTTAGAATTGTAACTGTTCTAAAAATGGGTTTTCATTTTGACTTTTCAAACATCTATCTGTAAATCTTGTTATTGACATCTCTAGGACGGCAGGTTACAACAATGCACTTATCAGAAATAGGCAAGGGATATTGCTTATACAATATGAAAACCAAATATGCTGGAAAAACGTAGCAGGTGTGTGGAGAGAGAAACAGAGTTAACACAAAGTCCATGTGACTCTTCTGCAGAGTTAAGAAGAGGCAGAAATGTGATGTATTTTACGGTAGCACAGTGGTTAGCACTGTTGCTTCATGGCGCCAGGGTCCCGGGTTTGATTCCCGGCTTAGATCACTGTCCGTGCGGCATCTGCATGTTCTCCCCATGTCTGTGTGGGTTCCCTCCGGGTGCTCCCGTTTCCTCCCACAAGTCCCGAAATACATGCTTGTTAGGTGAATTGGACATTCTGAATTCTCTCTCGATGTACCCGAGCTGGCACAGGAGTGTGGCGACTCGGGGGTTTTCACAGTAACTTCATTGCAGTGTTAATGTAAACCTGCTTGTGACACTAATAAAGAATATTATTATTAGGGAAGAGGGGTTGGAGCAGGCGGAGAAGAGTAAAAAGCCAAAGATAGGTGGGAACACGGCTTTGACAAAGATGTTGTGAGCACAAGACAAAGGGAATGTTAATGGTAGTGTTAAAGACTAAAGAAGGTGCTAATAGTGGCATGAAGGTACGATAGCAGAATATGTTCAGAGGAAAATAAAAGTCAGTGCTCTGTGAAAGCAAAATTTAAAAATAAGTAACAAATGGCCCTGTTGTGGGGGGGACAGTGTTGGGATAACATTTGGGATTAAAAGGGGAGTCAAGATGGAGGAGAGGGTTCATAGTGTGAAGTTGCTGAACTCAACGTTAAATCCAGAAAGGTGTAACATGCCTAATGGGAAGATGAGGTATTGTTCCTCCTGTTTACATTGGACTTAACTGGAACATTGCAGGGATATTGCTTGTTCTTTTATTAGGTCAGCAGTTTCCACCTGAGATTCATACTATTATAGATACATAGGGTAAGCCTTTAATTATTTGGGGAAAACCTATCTCATGTAGTCACACAGAAAGTGCTGCACACATTGACATGTTTCCTTCCTTTTCCTAAAACATATTGGATTAGACTGTGCAACCTAATGAAATAAGGTAATATGACAATACTTGACAAACTCATTTGTTCTACCACATGCAATTATAAAGTTTCTGGTACGAGTGCTAGTCGAGGGATTAGTACATGACTCTTTTAAAACTATTGTCTGTCCAGGAGGAGTTACTTTGGCACTGCAAAAACTTGTATTCATATGATGTGGAGATGCCGGTGTTAGACTCGGGTGGGCAAAGTAAGAAGTCTTACAACACCAGGTTAAAGTCCCAACAGGTTTGTTTCAAATCATTAGCTTTCGGAGCGCATCTCCTTCCTCAGGTGAATATGAGGCAGGAGCAGCGCTCCCAAAACTAGTGATTCGAAACAAACCCGTAGGACTTTAACCTGGCGTTGTAAGACTTCTTATTGTATTCATATAGCACCTTTAAAATAGCAAACCTTGCCAGGACAGTTCATAAGAACACATTGAGACAACAATTGAACAACACCAAAGAAAGAGATGTTCTGCCATTTGACCAAAAACATAGGACCATCTTAAATGAGAGAGGTGGAGAGATACAGAGGTTTAGGGAGGGATGTCAGAGATTAAGATCAAGACAGCAGAACTGCTAATGGTGGGACAAAGGAAAAGGAGCATGAAGAATTGGAGGAACACAGACCTCACGGAAGGTTGTACAGATGGAGGATTGAAAAAGATAGTGTAAATCTGAGCATTTTTCTTGGAAGACATCTTGAGACAGTTAATATATGGACAGATGACAGTAAAACTAATTTATCTTTGCTTTCAGGCAATCTTCCAAGAGGAATAGAGCAAAAAGTGCAGTAAGTTATATCAATTGACAGACTTGGTAATGAATTTTACATTTCTCAGAAGCAGTAGACACAGACAAACATAAGCAGTACTGTGTTTTTATATTAAATATTTTCCCTTTCTCCTCAATATGATTCAAAATAAAAAGGGAGAATGTTGATGAACAAGAACAACTTTGATTCATCAACTGCCCTTTCTCGCCATTAAAGAAGTAACCTACTTTACAGCGCTGTCATACATCAGACAAAGGATAATACTGACAACGTCTTACTCCATGATAGTAATGCAGTTAAAAGGCAGACGGATCGGTTAGCTCAGTTGGCTTGTCGGCTGGTTCGTGATGCAATCTTGTCCCTCGCCTGAGGTGTGGTGACCCTCAGGTTAAATCACCACCAGTTAGTTCTCTGTCTCTCAAATGAGACAGCAGCTTGTGGGACTAAGGCAACACTGAAACTATTCAATCTTTGTACCTACCTACTTCCTTGGAACTAGGTAGGTACAAAGTGCTACCGTGGGCAGCACAGTAGCACAATGGTTAGCACAGTTGGTTCACAGCTCCAGGGTCCCAGGATCGATTCCTGGCTTGGGTCACTGTCTGTGTGGAATCTACACGTTCTCCCCATGTATGTACGGGTTTCCTCCAGGTACCCTGGTTTCTTCCAACAATCCAAAGATGTGCAGGTTAGGTGGATTGGCCATGCTAAATTGCCCTCAGTGTCAAAAAAGGTTGGGTTGAGTTGCTGGGTTGTGGCGATATGGGGGACGTGCGGGCTTGGGTAGGGTGCTCTTTCCAAGGGCCGGTGCAGACTCGCTGGGCCGAATGGTCTCCTTCCGCACTAAGTTCTATGATTCTATAAATGGAACCCAAAAAGCAATGGGGCTGATGAAATCTGCGACATTGGTCTATTCTAATTCCGGGAAGCAATTCTAATCCTGGATTTTACAATCACACCAAAAGCCTACCGCCACAATGCCTAATGACATTTCAATTCAATATTTTAAAATGTGATCACTTATTGAGAGAAAGTGATATTGCACAAAGTATTTGTTCCTAACTACGAATACAAACCTGTTTAGCCATTCAATTACACCACAGCTAATCTGCCACCTACCTCCACATGCCTACTTCTATCCCATATTCCTGAATAATTTAGCTATTAAAAATCTATCTATCAATCTCAGATTTAAAATTTGCCATAGTTCCAGCATCAATTGTCCCCAGCAGCAGAGTTCTAAACTTCTACCACCCTTTCTAGGGAAAGTATCCCCCCCACACCCCAACTTTCCTTGCTAAGAGGCCTGGTTCTAAATTTTGGACTATGCCCCCTAGTCCTAAACTTTCCCAATCAGTGGAAATAGTTTCCCCCCAATCTACCCAATCTCTTCTTAACGTCTCCAAAATTTTGAACAAATTCAATGTTTTTCACTAATGCCAACAAAATTAATTTAATAACATAAAATGTCATAGAATTCCTACAGTGCTGTTGTGCCCACCTCACCCTATCCCTGTTAGCTAACTTTTACATCCCTAGACACTAAGGGTCAATTGTAGCCTGGCTAATCCACCTAACCTGCACATCTTTAGACTGTGGGAGGAAACCAGAGCACCCAGAGAAAACCCACGCAGACATGCAGAGAACATGCAAACTCCACACAGACAGTCACCCAAGACTGAAAATGAACCCTGGCCCCTGGCACTGTGAGACAACATTGTAAACCACTGTGCCACCTTGCTGCCAAATGTCAGCCAAGATCATTGGGGCCTCATTGCCTCCAACACCCAAACTCTTCCATTCCAGTACCCAGTTGCCTTTTGAATGTCACTACTATTTTAAATGTTAATACTGTATTGATGTGGTTGGTAAAGTTCGCCTGAATGTATGTTCATTACACTCTGCCTGCAGATAACCCTTACGTATATTTATCTCTATCCAGGTCTAGCTGGGAACTTCCTGATTTGCGAGAAGGCAGGGTTAAAGCGATTAGTGATTCTGATGGAGTGAGCTACCCATGGTATGGCAACACCACTGAGACGGTGACACTGATCGGTCCCATAAACAAGGCGTCTCGGTTCGCAGTCAGCATGAATGACAATTTCTACCCGAGTGTGACATGGGCGGTACCTGTGAGCGAGAGCAACGTGCCCCAACTAACCAGGATTAAAAGAGACCAAAGTTTCACCACCTGGCTGGTAGCCATGAACACAATCAGCAAAGAGAAGATCTTACTTCAGACAATCAAATGGAGAATGCGTGTTGACATAGAAGTTGACCCATCTAACCCATTGGGTTATCGCTCAAAACTTGTTGGAAGGACACAGCAGGAACAGCCTCGGATATTGACCAGGATGGAGCCCATACCTCCGAATTCTTTGGTGAAGCCCAACGCAAACGACGCCCAAGTTTTAATGTGGAGACCCAAACGTGGCCTACCTCTAGTTGTCATACCTCCCAAGTAGTATTAGAGGCTAGCAGCCAACTAAGGAGCCCTCACAAGATTTTTTACACACCTCCAATTTCATTCAGCAGCAAGGAAGGAGCAAGGTTTGGGTTCCCTGTTTTGCTCTGTAGGGTATGCACTTGTTTGGAGGAGGTGAATGAAGCCTTTGGTTCAAATGTACATCACGGGATCTCGGGTGACTGTTTACAAAAGTCATTCGACTGTACAACCGCACTGGTAACACTTGATTATTCTTTTTGTTTCTCTTTTGTTTGATAAGGCAGAGTTCTCAGTCCAGATGAACTGGCCGTGGTGCTGAAATGTGACGGGAATAAGGTACCACTATTTTCTAATTGCCTGGGAGCTTGTGATGCTCCACAGTGCAGGCTTCAAGTCAGACGATGCTTCCTTACTCTTGTTAACTTGTCTAATTCTTCGACGGATTAATGGATAATCTATTTTGCATGCACCTTGTATTAAGAAGATGTATGGTTCGAAATATCCATGTGCATTCGGGTTTTGTGTTGTGAGTAATTTCGAGCCTATATCACAAGTGTCGCGGTTAATTGAATGACTTTTTATATTAAAATAGCAGCATTAATTTGGAATGTTCTTCATGGGTTTGCATTGAAACCTTAAGGGAATGAGGGGACAAAATAAAAACACCTCCCATTTGACGCTCTGCATTTATTTTGGTGTGATCGGTTTTCAAACCAATCACACCAAATCATGCCAAAGTGGCTGGGACTTTAACGCCTTGTGCCATAGATTTCAGTGATTTCAACCGAAGATTCCTGTAGAATGCCCACGCCTTTTATCTTGGCACAAACGGCGATGCTCTTTCAGGGGGGAAAAACAGAACAATTTTGTATTAATTTATCATGTTTTTTTGTCAGTACACGCTGTCTCAACAAAGAAGCTGGATGTTTGGTTAGGATTTCTGTAAGGTAATACAATGTTTAACTTGGGCGGAAGAAGAGTTTTCCGTTCATATGCTGGCCCATGGGTGGGCAAAGCATAAGCTCTTTAACCATTAGATATTCGTATTTGAAGGTTATTTGATATGGTTCCACATTTGCACCTTTGACACTTTGATTAAATCACGATGCCCTGGTGAGTACTGCTAGGTCAGTTGCAGTGTATTGTTTACTGGTTAATACTGGGGAAGTATTAATTAAGAGGTGCTTGCTGCTTGTAGCCGGATGGGCATTGGGAAGTATTGGTAAGTGGGCGTAAGAGGGAACTATTTCCTGTGTGTGAACAGTCATTCCCAAAGCGTAAAAACGAGGGCCTGGATGAGCTCATTGGCACTGTGACATAATCAGCATCTGCCACCTTCATCTGATCCTTGGCTTTGGGTTAGATCTCAAGCGAATTGGAGATGCAATTAAACAGAGTAATACTGCGGGGCTCTGGAGAAAGAGTGGCAGAGTGGGACTAATTGGTAGCTCTTTCAGGGAGCTGGCACAGGCAGGATGGGCTGAATGGCCTCCTCCTGTGCTGTAAGATTCTATGATTCTATCTCTGTGATTGGTTCAGCATGAATCCAGAAATCAAAACCATTGCATTAAAAAAATAGTTTAATTTCCCATCTGAATATGTGCACATTGTATTTAATGTCTAAATATTATACCAAGTGTCTTGTGTTATTTATAAGTCATGCCATTTTTATCACAAGTTTTCTTTAAAAACTGAAAACTGAGTCCATGATGTTAAAGTCAAATGCTAAAAAAAAGTATTCATCTGGAAAAAAAATGAACCGATTTGTCATGTTGCTAAGAAGCTTGGCTTTGTAGTGTGCCTTATATACTAGTGAGATCAGCTGCACACCTGACTCTCCCTGGAGCACAGGTGTTTGGCAGATGTTTGGCTCACCAGTCTGTGAATTGGAGGTCTAAAGGTGACAAACTGTTGGTCGGTAGATTGCATGCATTTTCTGTAACTGAGAGACTGCACTTTGATTTTGTTCATTTATACTGGAATATGACATGTCGTTTCACTGCTGGAAAACAATGGAATAAAAATGCAATTTTTTTTCTAAGTGCAATGAAATATATTAATTTACACCTCTTCTCATTTGGAGAGACCTGGGTTTGTTTGGGCAGAAATGCTACCAAGTTGCTCTATGTTGTGAACCTAAACATAGGACAGAAATAGCGGATGGTACTCAAAAACAAAAAGAAATATTGGCCTCTTCAGATAAATCCCAGTTAAGCCATTGCATGGGCCATATTTTGTTTCCTTATTTGGGTGGAGGGGGAGCTTTATGTTGCGAAATCTGCACTCACCAGGATGACTTAAGGGTACAGTGCTCATGAAAGATCATCAAACAGAAACATAACACTGTTTTCCCCTCCACCAATGCTTACCAGACCTGCTGAGTATTTCCAGCATTTTCTGATTTTATTTTATGATCATTAACAGTTGTTGCCTTTTTTTACCTACTGTAAATATGGCAGTCAGTGAGGTTGCCCTCCTTCCTTTGGATATCAATATTCTATTGCTCAGAGTCGCCAGGTATCAAATGATACCACCACCAGGTTCAACCGGTTATCGATCAAAGAGCCAAACACCAGTTAGTTCGTTCAAGGTCAAGGGTACTTTATTTACACACAATTAATCATGCAACATAAACACAACTAGTTAAACTACACCTATCGACTATGACAACCTGTACTTAACTTCAGGCACCCGGCTTAGGTCAGAGGAACAGCGCCGTTGTTCGATTCTGGATCTCTCGGGTCTGTAGAAGTAACTGCTGCTCAGCTGGGCTCATCCGTCTGGTAGCGGGCGTTGAACTCGAACTTGAACGTGCTTCTGGTGGTGCTGCACTTGGAAGTGGACGTTGCCGGAGTACCAGGTCCAAGAGAGGCTGAACACATGGTGGACTCTCTTTTTATTCTTGGGGGTTTTCGCGCTCTTTTGGGCGGTCCTTCAGTTTGGACCCCACTAATTGGGTGATTCTTGATCGCTATGTTCGATTCAAAACAATAAAGGGGCGGGTGCCTTGATGGCTAGGTGTGTCGCAAGCGATCATTGACCCTGTTGTTTACGCTTCCCTAGTACAGGGAGTGGCGCCAAAATGTCTGGGACTGTATCGGTCGCTCAAGTATCAGTCCTTTGTCTGACGGAGATGGGCCATCAAATGCTAATCGGTTGGGGCTTTCGATACCGTCTGGATTCCTCACTCGCAAATATACATTCAGGCTCTGAGCTTGCCTGAATCTCGCATTGTCCATTTTTCCCGCTATGCTTTGCGACCTTCCCTGTTCCTGGTTGCAAGTGGCCAATTGTAGTAGCTGCAATTGAAATTTGCAGAGAGTAACACGAGAGAGACTCAACAGGTCAGGCAGTATTTGCGGGGAGAGAAAGTGAATTAATATTCCAGGTCAATGATCTACCAGGAATTCTGATGAAAGGTCTTCAACTTGAAAATTTTGGCATTGTTTGTTTTTATTTCCGATTTCCAACCTCCGCACTGTTTCATTTTTATTTTAGGGATGTTGCAGTTGAGAGCTTCCCGTACACTGTCCAAACTAAGTGCACAATTTTCAGAGTCCAGTGGGGATAGCAGAGATTTATTGCTGAATTGATTAGTGCTGTACTCTACTTGTCCTGCAGTGAGAAATTGTTTTTGTGCCAACAATCCAATTAGATATAAAAATGTGACAGAAATACAAATAGTGCTTTTGGAGGTATAATTTTTTTAAAAACGATACATTGATTGAAAGATACTATTGGACGAGAGCCGGTCCATGAGGAGCCCTGCCTGTGTGGCTGCCATTTGCATTGAACTTTATAGCCTAGAAATCACACTGTGTTGTTACTACATGAAATACATTCATGTGAGAATACTTTGCTTACATGTTAACAGGAGGTTTTGGAAGTTCTTATTCAAGTTTAAATCTATCTTTGGCTCTCACCCTTCACTATGCCTGTGACCTACTCCGGCACCTACAGCCCTTTGAGATCTCTGCGTTCCTTCAACTCTGGGCAACCCCTCACTTTCTTTGCTCAGCTATTGTCGATACATGCCTTGAGCCCTAAGCCTCTCTCCCACTTAAAATGCTTGTTAAAACTTATCTCTCTGAGAAAGCTTTGGATCACCTGTCCTTATGTTTCCTTATTTGGCTTGGTGTCAACTTTCATCTGATTTACTCCTGCGAAGCATCAGGTATCAGCATGTTAAAACGTGCTATATAAATGTGAGTTAATAATAATAATCTTTCTTATTGTCACAAGTAGGTTTACATTAACACTGCAATGAAGTTACTGTGAAAATCCCCTGGTCGCCACACTACGGTGCCTATTCGGGTATTCTGAGGGAGAATTCAGAATGTCCAATTCACCTAATAAGCACGTCTTTCAGGACTTGCTAACAGAGTAATTAAGCCTACTTAACTATTAAACCCCACAAAAATTCTGGTCATTACCAAATATCTAAATGAGCTACAATATAATTTTGAAAAATTAATGTGATAAAAGAGAGTAATGAACAGGCATAAGAACTAGAAAGATCCTTGGGCTGTTTAGCACAGGGCTAAATCGCTGGCTTTGAAAGCAGACCAAGGCAGGCCAGCAGCACGGTTCAATTCCCGTAACAGCCTCCCCGAACAGGTGCCGGAATGTGGCGACTAGGGGCTTTTCACAGTAACTTCATTTGAAGCCCACTTGTGACAATAAGCGATTTTCATTTCATTTCATTGTGTTTGATACTGATTGAGTGCTTGGTTAGCTGATCTCAGATAAAGCAGTTTTTGGAATACTACAATTGGCCTTTAGGTTATGAAGGGGAGAGAATTGGCAGAATTCCTGCTGTTGAATGCTAGTTAGGGACCACCATTCAAAGTGCAGGCAAGTGTGATATTTAGTGATGACGAGATGGAGTTCAGCTGTAGACATCCATAAAATGTTGAGTAACTGCTGACCCTTGCTGGAAGATGATTGGCTTCAGGGGCAGCACGGTAGCTTCACAGCACCAGGGTCCCAGGTTCGATTCTCTGCTTGGTCACTATCTGTGCGGAGTCTGCACATTCTCCCCGTGTCTGTGGGTTTCCTCTGGGTGCCCCGGTCTCCTCCCACAGTCTAAAGACGTGCAGGTTAGGTGGATTGGCCATGCTAAATTGCCCTTAGTGTCCAAAAAAAAGGTTAGGTGGGGTTATTGGGTTGGGGATATGGTTGAAGTGAGGTCATAAGTGGGTCGGCGCAGACTTGATGGGCTGAATGGCCTTCTGCACTGTATGTTCTATGTTCAATATATGCCCCAAATTTTAGCAAAGAGAATGAGGGAGAAAATCTAAATAAAATTGATCCAAACAGTTTGCCCTCCATTCAAAAAAATACCACAAAAGAGGCTCAAATCCAATTTACATGAAAAAGAAATGTTATGTAGTATACCACAATTCAGATGATTCACTATCGCCGCCTGATAAAAGGAAACTTCAGAATAACATCTTTAAGCCACTAACATGACATTTTCCTTTTTTTTAGCAGTCATTGTTAATAGCTCTTTGAGTGACGTTTCCGAAATAAAGCCAGTTGTTGGCAAATTGCAGATAGACAGGCTCATCTGGGAGCTGGATTAAGATAATCCAAACTCCCTTGTTTCTTTAGGTCCCTTAATTGCCATCTGAGGGAAGATATTTTCCTCTCAACTGTCTGCACTGGATCCTCCTCCTGGTCCCCAGAGTGTCGAGACAGATTGTAATTCACTTCACCAGCCAGCTGTCCTCTGAATAAATCAATTAACTGACAGCTCACTTCTCAATCAATTGCATGTTGCATAGATCATTGTTTGTGGATTTTACATTTGTCTAAATTATAAAATGGGCAACTTTAAGATTGGGAAAAGGCTGTGTGCCCAGGGATTCCACACCACTCAGGACTCCTCCAACTTGGGACTGATGATGCGTCCATCAGCGCGATGGTGCCTATTACACTTCCACATGATTTTAAAAGCTGTGACTTGAATAGCATCTAGTTTCATGTGCTTGCTCCAAAATATAAACAAAGGCAGGTTTAAATATATTGCATTAAAAAAAAACTGATGTGTGTTAATTGAAGCATGCTGACGACAGAAATATTAAGAAATTAATGCTCTGTGTGTGATTTTGTTTGAGTAATGATGAATACATATCCCCCAGATGTACATTTTAAAATGGTTCAAATTAACAGAATATTTTTCTATTACTCTAGTTCACGTGAGATTTTGTATCATTTGTCATTGATAATTTGGTTAAGAATACACAGTGATTCATAGAATTTAAGATCATAGAATTTACAGTGCAGAAGGAGGCCATTCCGCCCATCAAGTCGGCACCGACCCTTGGAAAGAGCACCCTACTTAAGCCCGCACCTCCTCCCTATCCCTGTAACCCCACCTATCCTTTTTGGACACAAAGGGCAATTTAGCATGGCCAATCCACTTAACCTGCACATCTTTAGTCTGTAGGAGGAAACCAGAGCACCCGGAGGAAACAAATGCAGACACAGGGAGAATGTGCAGACTCCACACAGATAGCGACTCAAGCCAGGAATCGAACCTGAGACCCTGGAGCTGTGAAGCAACAATGCTAACCACTGTGCTACCATGCCACCCTGCTTCTGGCTGATTAACTTTGACAATCCCAAATAGCTTTCGTTAGCCATGTGCCAATTCTGCTGGAGGTAGTAACTGAAGTAAGAACATTTTTTAACAAACACAAAATTGTTGTCAAGACACAATGTATCAGAATATGCTCCCTCAGAAAAATAACTAGTTTGGGATCGAACCATTCAAATATATTTTTTTCTTTTAATTGTTTTTTATTGTGTTTTTTGTCCATGGTATATTTACAGGTGTACACAAAGAGAAACCAAAAAGAGATTGCAAAAACAAAAACATTACATAAATTTTTAAAAAACCAGATAAATAAAAAACCAAGGGGTGGGAAGGTAAAAACTGGGGAAGTGTATATACAGAGAGGTGTATATTTTAAAGGTGGCGTCAGTGAGCGCTGGCACAGACCTATGGTTGTTGCAGATGGGGGCTTTGTCGGACATTTTGGTCAGGCCGAATTGCTGCCGTAATTGGTTCCAGGTCTGGAGGGTGGCTACCCCAGGAACGAAGCACTGAGCAGGGCTAACTCCACCTCCTCCTGCGCAAGGCTCAGCCTCATGCAGTTTAAAGTGGTACACAGAGCGCACCTGACCAGAACCCGAATGAGCAGGTTCTTCCCGGAGATGGAGGATAAATGTGAACGTTGCCAGAGGGGCCCAGCCAACCACACCCACATGTTCTGGGCTTGTCCCAAACTTGCTGGGTTCTGGACAACCTTCTCCGAGGCAATGTCCAAGGTTGTGGGGGTGAGGGTGAAGCCATGCCCGATCGTGGCAATCTTCGGGGTATCAGAGCAGCCAGGGCTACACATGGGGAAGGGCTTTCGCTTCCCTAATCGCACGCCGGAGAATCCTGCTCGGCTGGCGATCAGCAGCACCACCCACGGCTGCAAACTGGCTCGCCGACTTTTCGGAATTTCTCCACCTGGAGAAGATCAAGATGGGCTGGTTTAGCACAGGGCTACAGAGCTGGCTTTTAAAGCAGACCAAGGCAGGCCAGCAGCACAGCTCAATTCCCGTACCAGCCTCCACAAACAGCCGCCAGAATGTGGCGACTAGGGGCTATTCACAATAACTTCATTTGAAGTCTACTTATGACAACAAGCGATTTTCATTTTAATTTCAAGTATGCCATCCGAGGGCCGGAGGAAGGCTTCCCAGATACATGGGGGCAATTCCAAAACCTGTTCGAGGCCATCAACGAGGAGTAAGTTAAGAATAAAAAACCAAAATAGATGAGGAGCTCAAGGACTGTGCAACCCGGCCGGGGGCCTGGGGAGGGGGGGGGGGGGGGGAGGTGGGGGGAGACAGAAGGAAGGTGGGAAAACCACAGAAGAGGAGGGAGGGGGGCAAGGGGGAGTGGGAGGGGGGAGGGACCATAAACCCACCCAGAGGGCGGTGAATTGTATAGAGGGTCAATTAAAGGAAGGACAAGATAAACCTTTCTGTACAATATAGTAAATTAACACGGGTAAAAAAAACGTGATGTATATATACAATTGTTTATAAATATGAGAAATGTCAATAAAAAGATTTTTTAAAAGGACTGGTCAGGTTAGTCGTGAGCGATTTGGATCTCCAGGTAGCGGAATTTGTGTCGGGCTTGTTTAAACAGTAGTCCCTTCAGCGCTGCCCCTCCCCCTTGCGGGTTCAAATATTTTAATGGTATATCCTCAGATCTAAGGTCAATGACCGGGGGCATAGATGTAAGGTAAGGGGCAGGAGGTTTAGAGGGGATGTGAGGAAAATCTTTTTTACCAGAGGGTGGTGGGAGTTTGAAATTTGCTGCCTAAAAGCGTGGTGGAGGCTGAGACCCTCATAACATTGAAGAAGTATTTAGATGTGCACCAGCGATCCCGGGGCATGAAAGGCTATGGGCCAAGTGCTGGAAAATGGGATTACAATAGTTAGGTGATTGTTCTTGATTGGTGCAGACGAGATGGGCCAAGGGGCCTTTTCTGTGCTGTATGATTTTAAGAATTTATGACTCTAAGGAAGATCTGAGACATCATATTCAGAGTTAGAGCTGAGTGTGATGGGAGAGTGGCCAATGTAGTGTCCATTTCTCAAAAGGTGGCAGAATCAACTCAGTTAATTACAAGCCAGTTAAATCAATCTCTTTAACAGGAAACATTCTGCTGTCACTAATTAAGAAAAGCATTAGCACAAACTTAGATAAAGAGAATACAGTTAGAAGTAGCCAGCAGGGATTTTAAAAGGGACGGTCAGGATTGACGAACCTCTGTGTTCTTTGAGGAGATGCGAGACATTATAGATAAGGAAAATGTAATATAAAGCCTTTGAAAAAGATTAAAGGGCATGGATTAAGTGGAAGGGCAACACACTGGTTTTAAGATTGTTTGGAAGGGAGGGAATAGGAGAGTTTAAGGGCAGATTTTCAGGTTGGGAGTGGGCAATGCTGTCGCATAGTTCATCTGAGGAGCCATTTCTATTCACTGGGCATAATCTGACAAATGAAAATGGCCGTGATTATTGGAGGCTATTGCTGCATGGGTTTCCTAAGGAGACACGTCAGGACCACCCATCTTCAGCAGGTTCATCGGTGAGGCGCCCTCCAACATAAGGTAAGGCCAGAGGTGGGGATATTAGTTGAAGGTTGCACAATTCCATTTGCAATTTCCAAAATAATGAAGCATTGCATGACCATATTCAGTACAACCTGGAAAACATCCAACCTTTGACTGATAAGTGGCAAGTAACATTCAAACTATACAAGTGCCAGGTAATGACCATCTCCAAATAGAAAGTATAACAAAAACTCCATGACAATAAATAGAATTAGTATAATCAAATCCTGCACTGTCACAATTTGGGGTCATCAAGGACTAGAAAGTTAACTGGACCAGTCACACAAATATTGTGCCTACAAGAGCAGGATAGAGGCTGATAATTCTGAGATAACTCACCTCTTGATCCCCCCAAAGACTTCCCAGCACCGATAAGGTATAAGTCAGGAATGTGGTGGAATATTCTCCACTTGCCTGGATGTGTACAGCTCCAATAATGCTCAAGAGGCTCGACACCATCCAAAACAAAGTAGCAGGTTTGATTGACATCCCATCCACCACCAGTGGCTGCAGTGGGTACCATCTACAAGATGCACTGCATCAACTCACCAAGGATCCATTTAAACCTGCGACCTCTACCTGAAGGGCCAAGGTCAGCACGGGAACACCACCTCCGTCACCCCCAAATTATACACCAAGCTGATTTGGAAATATATTGCTGTTCCGCCATTATCATTGGATTAAAATGCTGGAGCTCTGCAACATACTGACTGAAGCAGTCCAAAAATGGCTTACCACCATTTTCTCATGGGCAATTAGAGATAATTGCTGGGTTTGCCAATGTTCCCTATCACTGCAAATAAAAATAAAATATATAAATGTTTTGATATAGGTCCCGAAGGACTGGTGTTGCAGCATGTTGATGAGACCAAAATAGGAGATAAAATGATGGGGGATGGTGCTAAAAAGCATCAGGAGAAATTCAATATCAACAAGTGTGAAGTGATACATTTTGCTCAAAAATGTACAAGCTGTAATTACACTCTGAATGCCAATAGGCTCACTATTGTGGAAGAGTGGAGGGATTTTGGGGGTACAAGCTCACAGTACTCTTTTTTAAAAAAAATGTATTTTATTACAAACATGCATCAAAGCAGGTTACAGCAAATAAACACCCCGGGAAACATACTTCCCAATAACCAACTATACAGTCTGGACAGATTTTTCCCCTTTGTCACCCTCTCAACATCCACTACCACCCCCCCCCCTCCCCCCGCATCCCCCACTGCGACAAACACCTCCTCGAACACGGTCACAAACATCCCCCACCTTTTCTCAAACTCCCCTGCTGAGCCCCTTAACTCATACTTTATCTTCTCTAACCGCAGGAAGTCATATAGGTCACCCAACCAAGCCGCTACCGCCAGTGGCAGTGCCGACCGCCAATCCAGCAAAATTCACCATCGTGCAATTAGAGAGGCGAAGGCCACGACATCGGCCTACCTCCTCTCCATAAGCTCCGGCTTTTCTGAAATCCCAAATATTGCCACCAAAGGGTCCGGCTCCATCTCCTCCTCCACTATCCTGGCTAAGACCGCGAACACTCCTGCTCAGAATCTTCCCAATTTTTCGCAACCCCAAAACATGTGCGTGTGATTCGCTGGCCCCCACCCACACCTCTCACACTCATCCACACATTCACACCCGAGTCATATGCACCCTGCCCACCACATTAAACTGTATCAGGCTCATCCTTGCACAAGAGGAGCCGTTTATCCTTCGCAGTGCCTCACTCCATACTCCCTAATTGATCTCCCCTCCCAATTCCGCTTCCCATTTCTCCTTAATCTTCACCAGCCGCTCACCTCCCTGCTCCCCCAGCCACTTGTATATGCACCCAATTCACCCTCCCCTTCCACATCCGGAAGCAGTAGTCGCTCCAGCAGGGTGTACCGAGGAAACCCCCTCCAGACCTTTTACGCAAAGTCCTTAACCTGCAGATACTGAACTCTCTACCCCTCGGCCGCTCTACCATCTCCCTTAGCTTCTCCAGACTGGTGAACCCTTCCTCTAAATACAAATCCTTCACCTTGACCAACTCCACTTCCCTCCACCTCCTGTATACACTATCCATCCCCCCAGCCTCAAACCCATGATTCTCGCACAGCGGCGTTAGCACCAACATCCCTTCCACCCTAAAGTGCTTCCTCAGCTGCATTCATATCTTCACCTTGACTGCACCACTGGGCTCCCTGAATACCTACTCGGAGCGGTTGGCAACACTGCTGTCACCATAGCCCTCAAACTAGACCCCTTACAGGATTCCTCCTCCATCCTAACCCACTCAACCCCTTCTCCTTCCCACCACTGCCGCACCTTGTACACATTCGCCGCCCAATAATAATGAAGCAAGTTCAGCAACGCCAACCCACCCTGCTGCCTCTGTCGCTGTAGCAGGGTCCTCCCCACCCTCGGCACCTTCCCTGCCCATACAAAGTCCGAGATGATCGTGTTCAGTTTCTGAAAAAGGCCTATGGTATAAAAATTGGGAGAGCCTGAAAGATAAACAAGAACCTCGGCAGAATATTCATTTTCACCACTTGGATCCTTCCCGTCAACGTTAAGTGCAGTGTGTCCCACCTCTTAAGATCCTCCCTGGCCTAACTTTGTTAAGTTCCACTTATGGAGCCCCATCCATTCCCCAAAAACCTAAACCTATCCCTTGTTACTGTAAATAGCGACCCCCTAAATTAGCCCGCTGTCCCAGCTCATTCACCGGGAATACCTCGCTTTTCCCCACATTCACTTTGTACCCCGAGAATCCTCCATACCTCCCCAAAAGGCCCATAATCTTTCCCATACTCTCCAACTTACAGCAAGGGGTCATAGGTGTCATAATATACACCAGTATATCATGGTGCAGACATACACACTGATGGACACACAGCAAGACCAATCAACACACACAACACCGCAGCCAATCACCAGTTAGAGCACACTCATATAAAGACTGAGGGCATCAGAGTTGCCGCTCATTCGGGATGCAGCCTCTCAGAAGGACAGAGCTTACAGCTTACAGCACAGATCCTCACCATGTGTTGAGTGCATAGACTGGTTCGGACAGGCATAGGTCTTTAGTTTAACCTAACATCGTGTTGACCCACAGTGAATGTATGTTCAACAGTTTCTAACTTGATAAAATAGTGTTGTACTATTTTAAGTGTTGGTGGCCTGTATGTGTTCCACGGATCCAGAGCACCCAACACATCAATAGGCATAGAGCAACACCCGATGCTCCCTCTGTCCCCTCATAATCCCCCGCCACTCCACCGACCCCCTGAGAGCCATTGGCAACAATTCTATGGCCAGTGCATGTAGCAACGGCGACAGTGGGCACCCCTGCCTCATACCACTGTTTAAGTCAAAGCTTTGTGAGCTCATATCATTCATCCCCACCCTCGCCCTTGGTGCCACATACAGCAACCACACCTATGCCACAAATCTTGGCCCAAACCCAAACCTTCCCACACTTTGAACAAGTACCGCCGCTCCACCCGATCAAATGCCTTCTCCGCATCCACGGACACCATCACCTCCGGTACCAGAGCCCCCGATGGATTCATCATCATATTCAACAGCCGTCTTATATTACTCGCGAGCTGCCTGCCCTACACAAAGCCTATTTGATTTCTGCAACCACCCATGACACACAGTCCTCCCTCCTTCCCACCGACAACTTAGCCAATACTTTCACGGCCTCTGCTCTCATCCCGATCTAAACCGATCTCCAGCCAGTGGGGTGCATGGTCCGAGATAACTATCCCCGCATACTCTACCCCCTCTACCCCAACCAAAATCTCCCGACTCATTAGAAAGTAGTCAATCCTCGAATACACGTTATGGACATGTGAAAAGAAAGAATACTCCCGTCCCCCTGGGTTCTGAAAGTGCCATGGATCCACCATACCCATCCTCTCCATAAACCCCCACAGCTCCCTCATCTTTCGTACCCTACCCAGCGACCTGGGGCTCGAACAATCCACCCTCGGCAAGGACACAGTTAAAATCTCCTCCCATGATCAACTGGTGCGTGGCCAAATCCAAGATCGCTGCCAGTAACTCCTTCATAAAACCCACATCATCCCAATTTGGGGCATATACATTTACCAACACTACCGGTGCCCCTTCCAATACCCCAATCACATATCTCCCCCCCCCGACCCCTCACCTTCTTCGCACTCACAAATCCCGTTTTCTTGCTCATTAAAATCGCCACTCCCCTCGATTTCAAATCAAACCCTGAGTGAAAAACCTGCCCCACCCACCCCTTTCTTAACCTAACCTGGTCCTTCACACAGAGTTGCGACTCATGCAGAAAGACCACCACCGCTTTCAAACTCCTGAGGTGCATGAACACCCACGACCTTTTAACCGGACCATTTAGTCCCTGGACATTCCACCAACTTTACCTCCAATCCCCTCTACCGTCTGTCACCTTCCCTACTTAACTCCCGCCCCCTTAATTCCACCTTATACCTAGCCCATCACAGATGGTCCCCTTCTCAGCCCCTGACCATGTCATCTCTCACCTCCTGCCACGTCGCAGCAACCTCCCCCCCACCTTTCCCCCTTCCCCTCCTTCCCCCCTCCCACCTCCCCCCTCTCCCGGCCACCACTCTCAGCCTTCTCCCCCACCACCTCACTTCCGTTCACCAGCATAACCTGCTAGTGCAGCTGTCCCTGCCTAAAGGTACCTCCCAATGATCTCCGCCCCCCCCCCCCCCAACTCCTCAGCTCAAGGTGGAAGGCTCCCTGCTGACCTTACCCTCCTCCACCCAAACAAGGACTTCTCCTGAACTCCAGGCAGCCTCCTCAAAAAGCAAACAAACAAATATTATACGCAGTCCCATAAAACAAGAGGGGGTGGGGGGGTGGGGGTGGGGGGGGGGGGGGGGGGGGGGGGGGGGGCGGGTGGGAACATCCATCCACACATAAACTTTTTACCCCTACAACTCCCTACAATCTCTACATTAAACAGCACCCCCCCCCCACAAAAAAGACGAAAATCGCCCAATCCCTACATCCACTTCAGACATGCTCCCAGCTATTACAAAGTGCCAGCACCCCAGTTCCCAAGCATTGTCCGTTCAGTTCTCCCCCAGTTTATGCTCCTTAATGAAGTCTTCGGTCGCTTCTGGGGTCTCAAAATAATACTGCCGGCCTCCGAACGTCACCCATAATTTCGCCGGGTAGAGGACCCCAAACCTGATCTGCCGCCGGTACAGCACCGCGTTGGCTTTGTTGAAACCTGCCCGCTGCTTTGCCAACTCGGCTCCGATGTCTTGATAAATTCCGATGTTATTCCCCTCCCAGTCGCAGGTACGCTTCTCCCTGGCCCATCGCAGAATCATCTCTTTCTCCACAAATTTGTGGAGTATCACGATCACCGCCTGCAGCGGCTCCCCAGTTCTCGGCTTCTGCCTCAAGGACCTATGCGCTCGGTCCACTTCAGGCGCCTTATCTAGCACCCCTTCTGCCACCAGCCCCGTCAGCATCTTTGAAACGTACTTCATGGCACTCACACCTACCACTCCTTCAGGCAGGCCCACTATTTGCAGGTTCTGCCTTCTTGAGGTATTCTCCTGCTCCTCCACCTTTGCCCTCAACGTTTTACACAGGTCTCCTAGGAGCCCCACCTCCAGAGCCACCACACGATCTCTGTGGTCCGAGATCACTCCTTCGATCTCCCGACTCTGTGACCCCCAAACACCTCTCTAGCCCTTCCAGAGAATTCTTCAGGGGTGCCACAGCGTCTTCGATGGCCTTTGCGCGATCCTCACGCATTTCTTTCCTCTGTTGATGGAATTCCTCCTTGATAAAAGCCATCTGCTCCTGTATCTGGGGCCTTCCATCCTGCATCAGCCCTTCCCCTGCCTGCACGTTTAAAGAAGCTGTTGCTGCGGTACAAGATTGTTCCAACTTTTCAGCCAAATCTCTCACTGTTTTCTGCCGGGTCTGGTGACCAGCAGACATATCACTCCCGGGGGGAGCTACTCCTCTAACATCCACCTACGCCTTTTCATCAAAATTCCACCCAGTATTGGGTAAAAGGAGCATCTTTTCTGTGACTTTAAGCAGGAGTTGCCCTGTATGTGGCCACTCACCCCATGGTCACAACCGGAAGTCCACATTTACAGTACTGTTAAAAGCACCACCTCGTATTGTTAAGACCATAAAAAAGTTGATGGTAATCTCGGTTTATCATAAAAGTTAGAGGGGAAAAACTTTGATTGCTCCTGTGCTTGCGGCTTGTTTTTCCTGTTTTTGCGGCTTGTGTTCTACAATTAGCCCACATCTGGCCCTGATGACGCAGCCGGCGACATGCAAACTTCAGGCTGTCCCTTCATTTCAATGATTTCAGTACACAACCTAGCACCGAAGCTGGCTGCACACTCCACGTTGTACAACAGCATGCGTGTCCAGCAAATGTTTCAGCTAGCCTGTACCAGCTTGCTCCACTGGCGACCTTTGGTGGGTTACAAAAGATAGAACCACTACAGTGCAGAAGGAGGCCATTTGGTCCTTCGAGCCTGCACCAATCCTCTGAAAGTGCGCCCTAACCAGGCTCCCGGCCTATCCCCGAAACCCCATAACCCCACCTAACCCACATATCCCTGGACACTAAGGGAAATTTAGCATGGCCAATCCACCTAACTTGTACATATATCAATGAGCGGCCCAGAAACAGGCCATCCAGTCCAAGCAAACCATGCTATTGTTCTGCTCCATTCAAGACTGTTCCCATCTTTCCTTATCTAAACTTATCATCATAACCCTCTATTCTCATCTCCCCTAAATGCTGTCTAGCTTTTCCTTAAATCCATCGCCAGAATTGGTTTCACCCACCCCCTGAGTAATGAGTTCCACATTCTCACCACTCTTTAGGTAAAGAACTTTCTTCTGAATCCCCTTATGCATTTCTTGGTGACTCTCTTATACTGATGGCATCTAGTTATGCCCTTCCCCACAAGAAAAATATTTCTCTCTGTATCCACTCTATCAGGAACTTTCTCCTTCTTCCTCTGCGCATAGCTTCCCCTCGCCACAGCCTGTGCTCCTCCTATTGTAGGCAGAGAGTGACTGCAACTAAAAGCCTCCATAACTCACAGAAAACTCCTCTGACTGCTCTGTCAGGACACAGCAGCACTTCTTTCAAAATAACAAGTCATCAAAACTTCTTGACGAACACACTTCAGTACCTCGACAAACGTTGCAAAAGCAAAAATAAATCAAAAAATCTCCTTACCCGCAAGTTGAATGGTTGGCTCTTTGAATACTGCTAGCGAGGTGGGAGGGTCGAACATTTGAATGTCCCACTGGGAATGATTAGAAGAGGGCCTTAACTGGACCGGTGGATGACCCAAATTGGCAGAACGTGCATTAAACAAGCCAATAGAGGCTGTTTAACATCACAATCTACCCACCATGCATAATTCTGGTGCATGCACGATATGCCCGTATGTGCTTGGGCTCTCATAAGTCCCTCAGCATTCAGCAGGAATGACCAGAAATAACCTGCCAAAAGCAGCAGGGGCCTGCCAAAAGCCAGAGAATATAAAAGCAAAGAGGTAATGATGATCCTACACAAAACATCCCACAACATTGTATGGAAATGGTGACTTTAAAGAGAGTGTAAGATACTGGTTGGTATGAGGAGACACAAATTTTAAAAAATGTTTTGGTATTGTTTTCTCGCTCGGGCAATGTTGATTATTTATAATCTTTATTGTCACAAGTAGGCTTACATTAACACTGCAATGAAGTTGCTGTGAAAAGCCCCTAGTGACCACACTCTGGCGCCTGTTCGGGTACACAGAGGGAGAATTCAGAATGTCCAATTCACCTAACAGCACGTCTCTCGGAACTTGTGGGAGGAAACTAGACCACCCGGAGGTAACCCACGCAGACACGGGGAGAACGTGCAGACTCCGCACAGACAGCGACCCAAGCCGGGAATTGAACCTGGGACCCTGGCGCTGTGAAGCAATAGTGCTAACCACTGTGCCGCTGTATGGTAGAAGTGATTAAAAGGATAAGAGTTAGAGCAGATTGTTCCAACTATTCGAGGGGTCTGGGATGGGGCGGGGCGGTGGGGAGGGAGGTGGGGAGGCAGTCAAAGATGGAGGGGAGATGGTGGTGTAGTGGCAATGTTACTGGACTAGTCATCCAGAGACCCAGACTAATGTTGTGGGTTCAAAGCCCAATTTCACCATGGCAACTGGTGAAATTTGAATTCACTTAATAACATCTGGAATATAAAAATCATCTCAGTGACGTGGCCATCAAACTATCATTGATTGTCGTAAAATCCTATTTATTTCACGAATGACCTTCCTTGCAGGAAGCAAATCTGTTGTCCTTATCCAGACTCCAGAACCACAGCAATATGGTTGATTCTTAACTTTGCGAGCCAATCAACTTAAGGGCAATTAGTGGTGGGCAACAAATGCCGACCTTGCCAGCGACACCCACATCCCTTCAAAGCTTAAAGATCCATAGATATGCAATGAATTGTAAGAATTTTAGAACCGAGAAGTTAAATGATGCAGAAGTTAATGTTGAGGCATGATGTGTTATGTGAGTTGGTTTAACACTGACTGCAACTGAATGCAGTGAGACTAGAAACAGGCTTCTGACACAGGAGATGGTCCAACACTGTTTTATTGAACCTGCTGGTTGCTGTACATAATCTGCTGTGTGTTGACACTCTATTAATCTAAACTGATAACCTCTGACTGGCTTGACCAGACTAGCTCTCTGTCACATGGAGACAGTGCTCACTGCACTGTGCACCCTGACTATCTCTGTAGCTGTATCCAGTGAGAAGAGGCAGAGTCTTGATGCCTCGTGTGTTTTATAGTGGTGGTGTCCCCTGCAGTGACCTGTCTGGTGATTGGTTGTTCTGTGTCCTGTGTGTTTATTGGTTATTCTGTGTGTCAATCACTGCCTGTCTGTATCTCATTATATACATGAGTGGATATTATGACAAGGCAGAAATTAGATTGGATAGGTAGATGAAAGTAAGTAAGTAAAAGGACACCAGGGGGGTAAATGTGATTGGAAGAATTATGGAGGATATACTGAATAACCTGCCAACAAAAGCACTATCTGCGATGTGGATTAATTTATTCAAAAACAACTCGATCAGTATCTGGTTGTGAATGCAATTGAAAATGATATGGATAGAAAAGTCAACGGAACACAATGATTCCTGTGCTGCTGGACCAATAGAAATGCCACTTATTAAAATAATTTGAGTAATGGAACTAAAGGTGTAGGTTGGTATGTTGGAGTTCTGCTCTAATTTATTTGGTTGGGGGAACATTTATAGATATTCCACTTAAACGATTTGAAAAAGTCTAATACAATCCATGACAAAGCATGTTGTACACAATCTGTGAAAGGAATGGAGTTGATGCACAAAATGTTTAACCTAGCTCCCATGTCAGGTCTAGTAAGTGCATACAGAGCAGTGCTGTGGCGGTCCCTTTTATTGACCACCCCAAGTTCGTCATTCATATCTTCTCTACTTGCCACAGCTGGGAGATGTCAAAGATATCAAAGTATTTGCAACATGAGTAAAGGTAGTTTGGTTCACAAGCTGTCTTTACCTGTCATCATTGTCATTGCTGTGAATGCCTTTAAACGAGGATTCGTTATTTGCGTGTCATTGGGTGAGTCAGCAGGGCAATCCTAGAGTGGCAGGGCTTTGGACAGATAGGGCAAAAGTTTCCCTGAGGGAAGTGTGTTCTTGAACCAAGGTTCTGCTCTCTCTCCATCCACTTTAATCCCTTTTCCACAGCAGAATTGATGCAGCCAGTTTTCAACTGTGTTGCGGCTTGTTGGATGAAGTGCCCCACATGGCATGATTTGAGGCAAGCTCCTCACACTGATCTCACTTTGTTCCTTTTCAATTAAGCCTTCAAGGTGTCCTTAAAACATTTTCTCTGCCCTTCTTGAGATCTGGTACCATCCTTAAGTTGTGAAAAGAGGATTTGCTTTGAATCCCGTTTATTTGGAATATTGATACAGTGTCCAGGGCCGGGGTCCCCCTCCAGCAACCGGGTATTCTCGTGGTGGAGGCAGGTCACCATTGACCAGTGGTGGGATCTTCCAGTCCCACCGAAGCAATAGCCATTTGCGTTGCTTGCCGGCCACGCCACTGGCCAATAGCGACCCGTCTCTACTGCTGGAAGGTGGAAAATCCCAGGCCAAGTGCAACTTTCTTCCAGTCTTTTTCTCTCACAGACTCCAATGCCTGCATGGGAGGGCTTTGGGGCAAGATCAAATCTGTGATGCTAGAGATGTGCATCCAGATCATCAGGTTTGAATCTTGCAGGCACCTTGTCTGGTTTGAAGAGAATGATGGAAAAATAATACAAAAATTCTCAATTGGAAGCACCAGGCTTCATCACATGTCAAAATCATCACAGTTTTATGTTTTACATTAGATAGGATACCCAAATTTGACAAAATCATCACAGCAGAGATTAGAAAAATACGTACAATTCAAATCTGAAGTTCAGATAATGATACGTGTCTTCAGGAATAAGCGATGAGTAGAGCACGCCGGTGAAAACACATCCTGCACGACCTACATGACATGCATAGCTTCTTCTGGGCCACCAAGACCATCGATAGACCTAAAACAGTGGTCCTTCCCCCTTCTAAGCTGAAGACACCAATATTCGTCTCAAAGTCGATGCAGCCATCCAAGACTTTACACATTCCCCCCGTGTTTGCGTGGGTTTCACCCAAAAATGTGCAAGTTAGGTTGATTGGCCACGCTAAATTGCCCCTTAATTGGAAAAAATGAATTGGATGCTCTAAATTTATTTTTAAAAAAGATTCAGTAGGAACAGCCGAAGCTATCAAAATAATCCCTCAACAGTTTGAGAGTTAAATTTGGGTATTGTATCTAATTTAAACATAAAACTTACCCAACCCAATCCATCTCATGAAGGCAAAGATCAAAAAGCAAAATCCTTCAAGAAAATAAACTCTGTGGAATTGCCTTTAAAAGATAATGGAGAAAAATGTGGACAATTATATAGAATTTACAGCATAGAGATAGGTCATTCAGCATATTTGGTCTGTACTGGGAGTGTTTATTTTTCACACAAGCCTCCTTCCAAGCTACTTCACCTAGCCGTGGGATCCAATTCAGTCATATAATAGAACAAGGTTCCACTCTGAGCAATTTAATTCTTCACATGGCACATCCACACATCCACTGTCTCAGTAGCAAAGGAAATGTATTCATAGGTCACGTTACCTAGCCTGCTTACATTTATAATACTCCTTCAAATGTCTAGATTATGCCCCTTTGTTTATCGTGAAGACAAGATCAGTTCTGTGATTTTTTTTAATCTTCCGAATTTAGAGATGGCAAGTAAAGAATCATCCTCGTTGTTCTTCCTGAACTTTCTCCGCTATCATTTTGGAGGTAAGGCTCATAAAATCTCGAACATTATTCTAAATGTGATTCTGGTAATGAATTACAAAGGATCAAAAGAGACCATTGTGTCTTTTAATGTTTTCAGGAGCATCCCAGTACATGATTAGACTTGTTATCGCTTTTAATTGATTAGATACTATTGGGGATGGCTAACCATCACAAGCAAAATCCTTTTATTTTTCCACGTCATGGGCGGGATTCTCCGAACCCCCACCGGGTCGGAGAATCACCGGGGGCTGGTGTGAATCCCGCCCCCGCCGTGTCCCGAATTCTCCGCCACCAGAGATTCGGCGGGGGCGGGAATCACGCCGCGCCGGTCGGTGGGCCCACCCCTGGCGATTCTCCGGCACACGATGGGCCGAAGTCCCGCCGCTGTCAACCCTCTCCCGCCGGTGTGGATTAAACCACCTACCTTACTGGCGGGAGCAGGTGGTGCGGGCGGGCTCTGGGGTCCTGGGGGGGGCGCGGGGCGATCTGGCCCCGGGGGTTGCCCCCACGGTGGCCTGGCCCGTGATCAGGGCCCACTGATCCGCAGGCGGGCCTGTGCCATGGGGGCACTCTTTTTCTTCCGCCTTCACCATAGTCTTCACCATGGCGGAGGCAGCAGCCGCTGACGCTCCCGTGCATGCGTGGACTTACGCAGGCCAGCGAAGTCCTTTCTGCCCTGTCTGGCGTGGCGCCAAAGGCCTTCCACGCCAGCCGGTGGAGCGGAACCCACTCCGGCGCGGGCCTAGCCCCTCAAGGTGAGGGCTTGGCCCCTAAAGGTGCGGAGACTTCCGCACCTTTGGGGCGGCCCAACGCCGGAGTGGTTCCCGCCACTCTATCATGCCGGGACCCCCCGCCCCGCTGGGTAGGGGAGAATCCCGCCCCAGGTTTCATTCACTGACTCAGATGGTGTGCAAATATTCAATTTTAATTATTGCTGTCACCGACCTTTAAGAGGAAATTCTTGTTTGCATTCCAGTGTGGTTTATTTTCCTAATCCTGCAATTCCCAGTCTGTGGATGTTTTCATTGGGAATTTTCAACAATTTCACATTTTTAATTTGAGTTCTCACTTACCTGAGTTTGGACTGACCAAATCCCTCTGTGAATAATAATGGAGTTGTCCCTTTAAGGAGAAGGCTATGAAATAATCTTAGTGGGATTAGGTTTGGCTTTGTTCTGACGGAACCTTAGGACAAAAAAGCATTTCCCTGAAACCAAGGGCGGCATTCTTCCATTCTGCCCATGGCGGGTTTGGTAATGGGCAGAAGTGAAGAGCCAACATATTGAAAACTCGCCGGTGTAAAAGCAGTTTGCAATTCTCCCAAAACAGGTTATTGGCGCCTCCGTTCTCCCGCTGCATGGTGGCCAAATGTAATTTGCATTTATTTGCATCTCATATCTGCTCAATAAAACAGCTGATCGCCAAAATCCCATCAGGCCTTCCAATCTTGAAATAGAGTTGCAAGCACAGTTTGGGGTGAGTGCAATGTAGCCTACCTGCACTGGGTTTCTCCTACTGCTCTGAATGTCACTCTGCTGGAGCAGCCTGGTTCGTGTCCTTTAGCTCCATGCCAAGCTGGTCTTGCCGGACAGCACTGTGTTGAGGGACCTGTGGAAGCCCCACTCCAATGGTCCAAAGTTTGGTTGGGAGTGGGGTGTGAGGCAATGGGGGGCTGACGAAGACAAGGGGGGGTGAATGTGGAAAGGAGGGCTGGGCAAGGGTGGAAGGCATAAGGGCAAGAAGGCACAATGGCAGGCAGAGGTCAAGGAGGTGAATGAGGGTGACTGTGGTAGCGCGGCCTCTTTAAGGGGCGTGACCACACAGTCCATGTGAGTGGCTCGGAGCCTATCATGTGGGTATGCACAAATTCTGACCAATGAGGGATCAGCGTGGGTCCCGGGGAGCAGGGTTCTGGTCAGAGTGAACCCGGGAGCCAGAGCATTAACCCCTATATTAGAGTCTCTGTGCCTGTACATGAGTTACCCTTGTTAGTTGCCAATAAATACTTCATCCTTCATTATTACCATTTACCTGTTATTGCCTCAAGCCACCACAATGACAAACAACGGAAGACAAAGAGAAGACTGAGGGGAGGGAAGCTGGACCCCAACAAGGCTGCATGAAATGCTCACAAATAAGGGGGTTAAAGGGTTACCACATTGTTTACTGGATGGGGATGCATGAGGACTTCAAATGGGATGGGTAGAGGTCCCACGTTGGGTATGAGCACCTCGCAGGTGATGAACTTGGGGTAAGGTGGTTGAATCAAGATACAGGCTTCTTCTTGAGTTAGCCTTTCTCCTCTGGGTTGCTGACATTCTGCACGGCCTGGTGAAGATCAGTGGGAGGTGCGCTGGAGAGAGTGATATGAGTGTGCTGGACTGGTATTTAAGTATAGTGCACGGACCTTCAAACCCATCAGCTAATGGTGGCCGGATGAATCAGCTGCTGGCCTACCAGATAATTCAGAGGGGCACTCACTATGCATAATTAATGAGTTTCCAAATGCAGAATCTGGCGTTGGATCCCACCATTCTGACCAGGGGGGTCCCGCCATTTTGGCCAGTGGGAAAGGCACCACCGGAGCCTCCCACCACACCACCTAGTCTTAAAAATAGAGTCATAGGTGTTTACAGCATGGAAACAGGCCCTTCGGCCCAGCTTGTCCATGCCGCCCAGTTCTATCACTAAGCTAGTCCCACTTGCCCGCATTTGGCCCATATCCCTCTATACCCACCATGCCCATGTAACTGTCTATTTTAAAGGAATAAAAATGTACCCGCCTCTTCCACTGCCTCTGTCAGCTCATTCCAGATGCTCACTACCCTCTGTGTGAAGATATTTCCCCTGTGGTCTCTTTTGTATCTCTCCCCTCTCACCTTAAACCTATGCGGTCTAGTTCTAGACTCCTCTACCTTTGGGAAAAGATGTTGACTATCTACTTTATCAATGTCCTCATTATTTTATAGACCTCTATAAGATCACCCCTAAGCCTCCTACGCTCCAGGGAAAAAGGTCCCAGCCTATCCAGCCTCTCCTTATAGCTCAGACCATCAAGTCCTGGTATGCTATCAGCAGAAATGCTCAATGACAGGCCATATGCATAAGTATAAGTATAATGGCGAGTTCTGTCCTGATTTTCACAGTCATTTCATTATAGTGTTAATGTAAGCCTACGTGTGACACTAATAAAGATTTATTATAAATCAGGAAACGGAGCAACAACACAACAACAACTTGCATTTATGCAAAACATTCCAAAGTGTTTCACAAGAGCTTTATAAGGCAACGGTGGACACCGAGCCAGATAAGATGATATTAGGGTAGATGATTACAATTCTCATCAAAGTGTCAGGGGGGCGATTCTCCGAGCCCCACGCCGGGCTGGACTCTCCGAGGTGTGGAGAATCGGAGCCATTTGCGCCGGCGCGTTTGGCGCGGCGCCGGCCGCGGGCCGCTTGAATCGGCGGGGCCGCTTATTTTCCAGCCCGGATGGGCCGAGCAGCCGCGCTGATACGTTCACCCTGGTTGCTGCCGCCGGCGAGAGCTCTGCGGGAACGGTCGGGGGGGGGGGCGGCCTGTGGGGGGAGGGGCCTCCTTCACTGGGCGGGGTCTCCGATGGGGTCTGGCCCGCGATCGGGGCCCACCGATCGGCGGGCCGGCCTCTCCCCCCCGGGCCTACTTTATGGCGCGGCCGGCCGCTGAACAGCGACGCCATGTTGTTCGGGGGCGGCGCGCTAAAGAAGTCCCCCGCACATGCGCAGGTTGGCGCTGCCCAACTGCACATGCGTGGGTTGGCGTGGCAACCATTTGGGGCTGCGAAAGGAGGCTGGAGCGGCGTGAATGGCTCCAGTGCCACGCTGGCCCCCTGTGATCGGTTGTGCCAGGGCCCGGTTCGCGCCGTCGTGAAAGGCGACGGCGTTCACGACGGCGCGAACACTTGGGCTTCATATCGGAGAATCGCCCCCTAGGTTTTTTTAAAAATATACTTTTATTCCAAATATTGCCAAGAACCCACATACAAAAATATTTAAATATAATACAAACAATTTGACGTTTTTGTTTCAACAAACTACAAATAATGACCCCCAAACTCCCTAGCGCCCCCCCTTGGCCTATCCCACCCCACTGCCTTCTGTTCCCCTCCCCCCGCATACTGCTGGCCACGATCAGATCCTTGACGAAGCCAATAAACGGCCTTCACCTGGAGTAGAACCCTTCCTCCGACCCTATAGTGGCATACTTGATCTTTTCCAATTTCAGACACTCTGCCCCATCCACCAACTATGCCGATGCTGTAGGTGGAACCGCCGACCTCTATCCAAGCAGGACCCGCCACCCAGGGATCAAAGAGGCGAAGGCCAAAACATTGACTTTCCTCTCCAAGAAGATCCGTAAGTCCGAAACTCCAAAACTCGCCACCAATGGACACCACTTCACCTTGACCCCCATAATCTCTGCCATGGTCTCAAAAAATGAAACTCAAAACTCAACCAACTTAGGTGCCTCCAATCTCTGCCCCTTACCATCTCCACCACCGGGAAGTCCAGCCCATCCAAAAACTGCTCCATCCCCAAGCCATCCTCTGGAGGCTCAGATTTATACAGCCCCCAGTAGAAAGCTTTAAAAGTTCCATTAATCTTGTCTGGAACAGTAACAAGTCCTCCCTTCTTGTCCTTAATCTGGGCTACCCCCCGGCGGCCACCTGCCACCTCAGCAGGCCTTATCACCAAGTTGATAAAACACCCCTCGCGAGCAACAAAGCTGGTTCACCGCCTTCCCCATCGATACAAGCTCAAACTCCATTGTAACCCCTTTCCCGCTACTATCAACTCCGCCGTTGGGGTCATGGAGTACTGCCGATCTACCTCCAAAATTGAGTCAACCAACCTCTGCGTTTCCACCCTACCAACCTTGTCCCTGTGGGCTTTATATGAAATTACCTCCCCCGATCATCATCTTCAACGTTTCCCAGAACATGGAGGGCGAAACCTCCCCATTCAATTAAAACCATCGTAGGCTGACGCTACCCCTTCACAAAACCCCATATCTGCAAGGAGCGCCGTGTCTACCCACCACGGCATGGCCACCAATAACACAGGAATTAACATCTGGATGCTTGAGAAGCCAGAATTGATGAGATACAGGTATGTCAGAGTTTGTGGGACTGGAGGAGATTACCGAGGTAGGGAAGGTTGGAAAACGAGGATGCATTTTTAAATTGTTGCTTGACTGGGAGCCAGCATCGGTGAGCGAACCCAGGGGTAATGAGTGAACAGGACTTGGTGCATGTAAAGACATGGGCAGCAGATTTAGGGTTGATCCCAAGCATATGGAGGGTAGAATGTGCAAGGTCAGCCAAGTGTACCTTGGAATAGCCAAGACTAGAGGTAATGATGGCTAAAGGTTTCAGCAGCAGATGGAAGTGACGTAGGGGCCGAGAAGGATAATATTTAGGAGGTAGAAATGGGTAGTCTTACTGATGATGTGGACATATAATCAGAAATCCATTTCTAGGGCAAATATGACACCAAGGTTGCAAACACCCTGGTTTGGCCTTAGTTAGTTGCCAGGCAGAAGGGTGGAGCTACTGGCAAGGGAAGGGAATTTGGTGCAAATATGGGCATTGGTCTTCCCAATGTTTAATTGGAGGAAATTAGCATCTACTAGCAATAGAAACTGCGACCATTCTGATCTGCGTGGATAACGGATAATGGAATTGGCGGCTGTTTAATTTTATTATCCGTTGAGGGTTTTGTGTTATGTTACTATGGAAAGCAGCTGGAAAATTCCAAGTTGTGGGTTATTTAAAAATGGAAAACCCAAAACAAAAGGATCACAGCCACCCAAATAAGGCATCTGGAATGGAAGTGAGAGCTTTCGAGATTACCCAGGAGCAATGATTGAAGAAATTATAACCATCTATCTAAAGACGGCAGAATATAATCATTGGTGATATACTTCATTCTTGGATCTCATTAAGCGTTTTAATTGCACAGACTTTACTAACAAGGCATGCTAATGAAGGGGTTGTGCCATTAGCAGTCATGTTACACAATGGCTCACTGATTCATACGCCCTAATGAAATGAAGCCAATGAGCACCTATGAACCAACATGTCAGATTCTAGCAGGGCAATATTTGTGAGAAAGTGCACCTATTTTAAGAAAGTGCATTCTGATCCCTTAATGAAACCTTTAAACAAAATGCATGACAATTTATTATAACGGGGCAACATTTCTGAATGGTGAGCCATATTAATACAGCTGTGCCCACTCATGCTAAATGTTATTTACATTAAAAACAATAATATTATTTTAGGCTCAACCTATTAGCATTAATACAATTGCATACCGTGGTAGCTTTTTTCTGGCTCCTTTGTATCAAGCAAGTAAAATGTAGAGAGGGGCCCATAAAACGCTTAGGTGATCTAATGACACCTGCCATTGAGGATCCATTGGCCCTCAAGGTGGTCAGATCCATCCAGTTGACCCTGTCCATGAGGGATGGGCAACTACTGAAACTTCCTGTCAGAACCCCCAGTGATGTGGAGATAAAGGGAGGGGACAACCAGATGGGAGGACAGAGGCCACTCTGAAGGAGCGTGGGCATTGACCGTGTCAGGTCAAGAAATGGAGATGGAAGGGCACCTGAGATGTGAGTGAGTGGCAGTCCCGAATAAGGTGCAGGACTGGCTGTTTCCAGGATCAGGAGGATAATGGGTGAGGTTAAGTGGCTGCAATACCAACCTGGCTGTCTCTCCCTTTCTCATCTGTTGCAGCTTACCGATCGAGATTGGTATGGCACCAGTGGAGCTGGTAATTCTGCTAATCACAGCGCTGGAGGAGAACAGACGCCAGCTGCACCGAATGGCGGCACACAGGGAACACCCAGCACCAGGAGACCAGGGAGCCACAGGGCAGCCTCAAGGCCTGGAGCAGCAGCAGCTGAACAGGGGCACGAAGGCGAAGCAGGAGACCGAGGGTATATAGGACCCATGTGTCCTTCATGGAGGTATCGGGCAACTTGTACCGCAGGAGACTTCGCCTCACCAGGAACACAGTGTGGTGCCTGTACCACATTCTATCCAACTTGCCGCCCAACTGAGGCAGAAGGCAACCTTCCCTGTGGCCTTGAAGCTGATGGCAACCCTAAACTTCTACATAAGACGGTAATTCCAGGGCTCCATGGGTGACCTATATAGAATTTCGTAGTCATCCGCCCATAAGTGCATCCATGACCTCTCTGCAAGGGCATTGGACTTCATCCATTTTGACCTGGACCAGGCCCATCAGGACAGGAAGGCTGCTGGATTTGTCTCCATAGCTGGTCTGCAACAGGTGCAGGGAGCGATCGACTGGACTCACGTCGCTCTATGGGCCGTGTGACATCAGGGAGTTCCCTTCATAAACGGGAAGGGGTTCCACTCCCTAAATGTCCAGCTGGTGTGTGACCACCAGATGAGGTTCAGACACGTATGTGCACTTTTTCCAGGGATCATTCATGATAGCTATGTCCCTAGTCAATCACAAATCCCTGGAATATTTGAGGGCCGACCCAGGCTGCAGGGATGGTTTGTTGGGGACAAAGTAGTTCCTCTGAGGTCTTGGCTGATGATGCCAGTGCGGAGGGCTGAGACTAATGCAGAGGCCCGCTACAATAAGGCTCACAGTGTCATCTGCTGTGTGATAGAGCAGTACATTCAGCTCTTTAAGATGCATTTCCGCTGCCTTGACAGGTCCTCTGGGGCCCTACAGTACAGTTCCCAGGGGGTCTCTGCATCATGGCGGTCTGCTGTGCCCTACATAACTTGCCACAGCAGTGGGGTGACCATCTTACTGATGAAGACCTAGAGGAGCAAAATGTCTACTTGGATGAGGAGGAAGACCAGGAGGGAGTGGAGGAAGAGGCTGGAGAGGAGGTGGAGGACAGGCAGGCGTGAGGGTTCACATGGGAAGAAGAACCAGGGCTGCCCTCCTCACTTCCCACTTCACTCTATAGGAACACCGTGTTGTCCAACAGCTCAAGAAACCCCCGCCCTCCCCCAAGATTGCGCTAACCCCTCCACGACCACGGAAAGAGGGTTGCAGTAAACCTTAGGGTGTTGGGCCTGAGGAGTCAATGAAGGCGGATGATGATGACTCACAGTGAGGAAAACTCTGTGATGCTGCTCAGCTCTTGCTTATGTCTGACTCCTGTCTGTCTGTTGCCAGAACACTGACTGCCCGGCTCATGTGCGAGTGAGGTTCAGCCCTTTGTTGCATATCACTAGAGGAGGATTGGGGTGAGGCTCACTGATTCATCCCCCAGTCTTTTCAGGAATTATGTTATTTTCACTTTGAGAGGGCCGAACTGTTTGCCTGATTTTGAGGGCCTGTGAGAAGAGCTGTGTCCAGATGGGGTGAAGTGCTATCCCACTGGGATAGGAGGGTTAATGAGACCATAAGGTTGTGAATAACAAGAGTATTTAATGTGGTAACATGTGCCTTTGTGACATTTGATAAAGACCCCCAGCTATCTGTGCCTAACTTTACCCATGCTCACTCTGTACCCTTACTATTCCTTAGCCTTGCAAACCCTCCCACTATGTCTAGGTGTATTCTCAGGATGCACATCAGAAGTGGAGGCGGCCTGCATGGCCTTCCATGGCATGTTGCCTGAGATACCCTTGGTGGGCATCCTCTGGAGGGGCTCCGGCTACTCGCGGGTGGCACTAGTATTGCCACATCACTCTGTTCAGCAGGCTGCCTCTGAGGTACATTTGTATCAGGAAGGGGGGATTCAGAGGGGCTGCTCACTCCCAGGCTCTCTTGGGTGGAAGGCCATGGGAGGTGCTCCAGTGGTTCCTCTTCCCTCTGAATGCTCCTGGGCTCCTGGGTTATTCCACAGGACGGTGGGGAATCTGGGGTGAGTTCCAGAAGCCTCAACAACATCTGGTGCTGCCAGTCCTGGAGGCCTGCCCTTGTCTGGACCATGGTGTCAAACCCCTCAGCCATGGTCCTCAAGGACTGAACCATGCTTCAGAGATCAACACTCATGGACCTGCTGTCTTGCCTCAGGCTTTCCACTGTGGCTGCCACCCTTGCATTGTTGGCTTGGGTGCCGTGCGTCATCGGCAACATCTCCTGCAACAGGATGTTTTGGAACTCCGCCATTTGGCCTTGCAGTCGCAGTAATGTCACTGACAATCCCTCCTGGTATTCCTGCCTCTGCTTTTGCATCTCCAGCAGCCGAGGGACAAATATGTCCAGAGGCACAACACCTGACTGGGTCACAGCTGTGTCCTGGGATCCAGCAGTCTTCCGACTATCTGGCCGCTGCAATGTTCCTGCCTCCACCTGATGTGCATCAGAATCAGTGTGCTGCTCACCAGAAAGTGACCCAGAAGCCTGCCAGCTAGGATTTCCCACCGCGGTGTGTCTCTACGATGGTGGTTGATACACCTGATAGCTGTGACAGGCCAGGCTCTTCAGTTGATGTTCCTGCAAGGCAAGGGTTTTAGTACATGGTCTGGTCAAGGGTTTGGACAACATTTGAGACTGACCATCTGGATGAAGGTGCAGTGGCTCCTCACCTTTTTCTTCTGCAGGCCAATCTTGCTCTCAGTGTAGGCCCACTCCTGCTGCTCCCCTGCGAGCTCCATGGCCTTCTCCATGAATGGAGTCAGGATCCTCAGCTTGGCCTCTCTCACTCTCCAGTTGAGGGCTATCATCTCCTGCAGGGACACAAAAGGGAGCTGGACGCCTGTCAGGTCAGAGGTTGTTGACAACAGTCTTGTGTGGGCACTGCATCTAAGCAGGAAGGGGTTCTGATGAGGAATACTGGGGGGGGTGGCTTAAGGATGATGCTGGTAGGTTGGGTGCTGGGGACCTGCGAGGTGGCAGCTTGTGGGTTCCATATGCCACTTCAGGAGTGGCAGAAGGATAGAGTGCCAAGAGGAGACCGGGAGCACTGACCTTTGCTGACCGTAGTAGGTCATTCATCATCTTCTGACACTACACTCCTGACCACTTGGTCAGGCTGCTGGCACTGACCAGTGCTGCTACCGTGTCCCAGGCTGGATTTGTTAGCTCCTACCAACCCGAGGGTAAATTGGTGCCCACCTCTTCTCCATGGAATCCAGCATTTGGGTGAGGGCCCCCTCCGTAAATCAAGCAGCTGGTTTCCTTGCTGTCATCCTCCTGTCTTGAGCTGTTTAAATGCTTCAAATGATTGAACTGCTCAGGTGACACCGAGGGCGGGAGAATAGAAGGTTCATGCCTTCTGTGCAGCGTTTTTCTCATGGGAAAATCTTTTTTCAAAGTGCCTGAAGATTGCGATCCGGATCATACTGCCGGGGCCAGTAGGGATTGCACCGATTTTCTCACTGAACATGACGCTTTGCCTTTTTGGCGGGAAGTTCCACCCTATGGTTTGCCCCTTCCATCTGCTCTTCCTGCTTTACACTCTGGAATTTTCTTCAAAAGTCAACTCGCTAAATTTCTCATGAATGTAAACAGATTAAAAAAAAATAATTCCTGTTGTTGCCTCCCAAACTCATATCTATTTCTCACTTCCTGTTCAGTGTTTGTAGGGCGATACAGTGGTGCAGTGGTTAGCACTGCTGCCTCACGGCGCTGAGGACCCGGATTCGATTCCGGCCCCAGGTCATTGTCCATGTGGAGTTTGCACATTCTCCCCGTGTCCAGTGGCGGACCTACATTTTAGGGACCCTGAAGCTTGAACTGTTATGGGAGTCCCTTTGCAACCAGCAACAAGGTCTGGGTAACCATTGTTATCTTCTTCAATGCGGTTGTTCCACGACAGATCACCACAAATGTTTAAAAAATGTAACCACTACATCTCAGATTTTGATTAAAATTGCTGTACTGGATTATCTCACATGTCAAAGTCACTGGTGTGAATACAAATTTCCTATGCCTTATAGTTTTCGAGTTACGGGGGGATGAAAATTAGGGAAATGTTATATACATGCATGATGCATCATAGAATGATGAAATAAAACATAGAAAAGACCACAGTCAATATAATCTTTTATTTTAGATCCTATTTGAATACATACGACATGAAGCACATTTTACAAAATACTCTTTTTTCTGTTTTTTCCAGCAACATATTCACAGTTTTGTCATATGAGAGCTTCCTTGCAATGTCATTTTCTAGAGACAATGTGCATAAAGAATGTAAGCGCTCTTCAATCATGGTAGACCAAAATTTGTTCTTTATAAAGGATAGCTTTGAAAAATTCCTTTCTGCTTCACAGCTCGTGATAGGCATTGTCAAGTACAGCTTAAGCGCAGTAGTCATATTGGGGAACACTACGATTAGGTGTTGCTCACAAATAAGCTGAAGAACGTCTCTGCGCATTGCATTTTAGATGGCGTGTTTTCTTCTGTGTCTGGGATTTCCTAAGGTACAAATATTCTTTGAACTGATAACACTTGTTTACTAATTTGTGATCAATATCATCTTTGTAATGCGATATTATAAATTTAATACTGTCCTCATCAATTTCAGAATTGTTCACCAATTCTGAGAGGAACTTGAACCTTTTTGCAATCTGCTCATATGGGTCAATCCTCTTGCGTAACTGGACTATCAAGCAGTCATAGAGTTACTATAGAACTTCTATCCTAAATTTGTCAGCTCCTCTCAAAGAAGCAATACCACTTGTTCCATCTGAAGCATCAGAATAATTTGAGGTGATATCTTCACACAAACCTTTTGCTTCTGATTCATAGTGTGCAATCCTATCGGCTGAATTTTCTCTGAGTTCTTTAACAAACGTAAGTAAAGATGATAGCAGAAGATAACCTTCAAATACATCAAAACCAGGGGTTTGGAGTTTCTTACTTGTTTTGTTGAAACGCTCCAGCACGTCTTCCCAGACGGCTGTTAAAATAGCATATTCCAGCTTTACCAACTTGTGGTATAAATTCTTTGCATCTCGTTTACATTCAGGCTTCTCTTCTGAGTCTTCAAAAGTATGTTTGAGAGTTTGTAAAATACCCATATATCCATTTTTAATTGCCCGGACTGCTTCATAGTGTGCAGACCATCTAGGTACACTTAAGCTCTTTAGAGAAAAATGTAGATTGCCCTGTGTGTTTAAAATCCCCCATCTTTGTGGAGATCCAGGAAAGAAAACATACAGCTCCTGCAAAATGCCAAAATAGTCAACAACTTCAGGTACAGTAGACACTGCCTTTTCTCCAACAAGGTTAAGTGAATGGGCTGCACATGGTACATAGTCTGCGTACCTGTTAATGTTTTTAAAGAGTGCTTGCAGCCCTTTCTCCAAGTCCTTCATGTTAGATACATTATCGTGGGACTGACCACGGATATTTTCAAGTGAAAGCTTATGTTCACCCAGGACATGTTGTATTTTGTTGAACAAGGCTGTGGATGAATGGTTCAATATCGGTAAAAATGTTAAAAATCTCTCACAGGGTTTTCCATTATAGCACATTGTAGCGAACCACAATTGCCAGCTGGTCAACATGTGTCAGGTGTAGAGTCAACAATAATAGCGTAGTATTTGGTGTCTAGGTTGTTGATTTGATTCACAATTTCATCTTGCACATGTTTTCCCATGAATTCTATCAATTCTTCATACACGGGTTTGGATAGGTAAGTAGCATTTACTTTTTCATTTTTACATTTCTCGAGATGTTCATGTAAAAATGGGTCGAACTCTGCAATAAGTTAAATTAATTTTCCATTATTTGGTGAGCCCCACTTCTCCTCATGACCTCTAAATGCCAAACCTCTTTCACTTAAAAACTTTATAACAGCTACACTCTTTTCAGTACTTCAAAATAGTACTGTATGGTTTTTCTCATCTGTTCTTCAAGTTGCTGATCCACAGTATGTTTATTTGACTTTCTTGATATCCAACACAACATCGCCCTCTTATGTTCCATGCTGTCTTCATGATTCTCCAGAGTTCTGAGTACATTCATCCAGTCAGAAAACCTACCTGTTGTAAGTGATGTTTGGCATTTAGAAAAGAGTTTGCAAACAAAACAGTATATACAGCCTTTGCTCTTTGAGTAAACTAACCAGGATCTCATCACAGTCTGGCCATTTTTCAATCTTTTTTCAAAATATTTGTTTGAGAAACTTCTGTTTTGCTCCTGGTAAACACTGCTTGATTCGGCATATACATCATCTGTTTTTTTATTTTGAAAAAAACCTATGTCTTGCAATGAACAATTCTGTATGAAGTCATTATCAACTGTTATGGGCCAGTTTTCGAGGTCACTGTATTCTTTGAAATCACTGAATTTGCTTCCTGTTTCATGTTTCTGCTCAGTCTCTGCTTGTTCCGCAGTACTTTCATGTTGACCACTGTGATTGTCATCTGTATTAAAAGCGTCAACAGTGGGTTAAATATTGCTCGAAAGAGCTCCCACGGTTTGTGCACTATCACTGGCTTCAATGGTGTTTGCTTGGCTTGTTTCAACTGTAGGTGTTGACAAACTTGTCATTGCAAAATAGTTTGTTAGTTTTTCACATTTAGACATTTTTTCAGATCGCTTTTCATTGAGTTTGGGTTTTTGGTATCCACTTAAGTACTTTCGTGAACTCATTGTTATTCCTCTAGGGTCTTGACCTCTGTTAAAAAGGGGGAAAAAATTACATTAGCCACAGCAGAACAGCCAACTTACCGCGACACTCGATCTTTACAACATCTGTGCTACTGACTCTCAAACTTTGGGATTGTTGAAATATATACAACAAAAAATTAATCAATTTGAGGCGTGCGACTATTGTCGCGTGCTTTGAAAGGAAATTTTTTTAGGTCTACTTTCTGAGAATGGGTTTTTAAAAAAAATCCCTTCTCAGAAAGTAAAGCGCCGTTTTTTAAGATTTATAATAAATAAGCTAAATAGGCTAAACTAGGCTATGTTCAAGCTCGCCTACGCTCGGCTAGACTAAGTTAGGCAAGACTAGGCCACCAAATCTCATAGGCTAAGGTAATGTAATACAATTTGACCATTATTTGAACACTTTTCATAATAAACACCTGTAATTTCACACAAATTCCTCCTTTTATTACTTTTTCATAAATACTTGTAATATAGGATTAGCCTAGGCTATGCGGTCGTAGCCTACCTTCCGTTCACCTCTTCATAAAAACAATAGGCTTAGGCTAATCTAACACTATTTCACCTTTATTACTTACCTTACTTTTCTAAATATAACATTTATTTTTGAGTAGGGGGTAATTAAAATATTGTATCCTTATGAACATTTTATTGAAAAAACGTCTTGTCTAGATCGCTATCACGAGGACTATCACATTGAAAATTTGTGTTAACATTGTGATTGCCTTTTCAATGGCTCCCCTTTTTTGTTACGACACATCATCTACTGTTTGTATTTCTGTCATAAATGTTAATGGTGTTTTTAATTATTTATAATTATTTTATATTAAATATATTTAGAATGAAACATCCTTAATTCGAACGTTTTTTGTTTACGGCTAGCCTACATGATACTTTAATAACCTTTTAATTTTTATTTTAAGTATTATTTTGTATTGAATTACACTAGATTATTAATATTATTATTTTTTTTAAACCCCTTCTCATACAGGAGACCCAAAATTTTTAAGCAATGTGGACTAAAGTCGCTTCTGGGGCCCCTCCGGGATTAGGGGACCTGAAGCTTAAGCTTCATTAGTTTCATAGTAGATCCGTCCCTGCCCATGTCTGTGTCGGTCTCACCCCCACAACCCAAAAAGATGTGTGAGATAGGTGGATTGGCCATGCTAAATTGCCCCTTAATTTGGAAAAAAGATTTGGATACTCTAAATTTTGAAAAGTTTGTAAACCCCTTTCCCCTTAAAGGGTATTAGTGATCCCTATGGGTTTTTACAACAATAAAGATCATTAGACTTTTAACAATTTCTAATTTCACCATCTGCCATGGTGGCATTTAAAACCTGCACCCACCCTGTCCATTACCCCGGGTCTCTGTAGTAGTAGCCCAGCGACAATACCGCTATGCCATCACCTGCCCCCTGGAAAATAGAACAACATGTGTAAATTGTTGTGGGATGATAGGCTAAATTCAGCAAGACTAATTGCTGGAACAGAACATCACTAGATGGGATTGTGAGTCAGGAAATCTAGTCCACAGTCCTATCCAGCAAGGCTGTCGCCAGGATTGCAGGCCCACTGGATTCACTTGGACGTTTTGTCTACCACTGTCACCAGTACTGGTTTTCTTGTAAATCAGCAGTGGCAGATTGATGACTAAGAGCAGGAGGCCACTAGGTAATGCTGTGCCTTTGTTAAGACTAGTTAGGAAAACAGAGCCTTAACGAAAAAACAGTAACACTTGGAAATGACTGGCACTGGGTTTGAACTGGTCTGAACTGGTATTACATACCTGAAGATGGGACACCAGTAGTACTGGTTTTTGACAATTTTGGACTGGTTTCTCCTTCTAAATTCATCACATCATTAATAATAAAGAAATTACCGAACATGTTTTCTGGGGTCAGATGTGGGTTCTAGGGAGGATGCATAAAGACAAACTAAAGTTGGGAAATGGTGGATAATGCTGTTACCATGGTGATGACTGTCAGTATTCAATCCGACTGAAGTACACGTCCCCACATGAGAAAGTCAACACTTGTACAGATAAACAAGGCAGAATCCTAACAAGGGGAAATTGGAAAATGCTGTGGTGTAGTTATTCACTCAGGACCTAGTCTAGCTCAGAATGCATGCAAGCCAGTTTCTCAGCATTTGTCTCCCGATTTATGATTTCTAAGTGAAAGGATTTGGCGCAAATGTGAGTAAAGCTCTCTGGGGGTATTGTTTGCACGACAATATTTCTAATATTTGGCACTGAATTGACAATTGCAAGCAAAGATGTAAGAATCATCCAAGAACATTTCGGGTGGTGCAACAGGGGGCGCTCTTCTCATGTTGGGGGTAAGTATAGTTGAGGTGGTTGTCTACATCAGAGAATTGAGATATGTATGTAATTGTACATTCAATTTTCATCTTTCAGCTGGGGAGGGACTGAGAGATTACTCAATCCTTGCCATTGTGTGATGTTAATCCAGAGGATTAGAATATATTGGCATTTGCATGCAAGCCCCGTCAGTGTCGCTGGGGAGGACAGGAGGGGACAGATTGCAGGAGGGGAGAGGTCAGGGAGGGAACTGGTAAAGGGAGGGACATGTCAATGACGGCTATGTATTATTGAATGCCTGTACAGCCTTCATATTGCTAGCTAAAATCATTTTCTGCATCTGTCCATAGGAGTGCACAATACTGCATGCTAAAAGGCGGGATAAACATATGCTGCACCTAAGAACTGGCATTCCTCAATCTAAATAAAGAGAAAGAAAAATAAAACCTACTCATCAGTTCATTTTAATGCTTCATCTGCTTGAAACTGTTTTGCGCTAACTGAAATGGGGATATAAACATGTGCCAAAAGCCCACCCATTGTAAAATATAAATGATTGGTACCAACCTGTTACACTGCCACAGTTAGCTTTATATTTGTAAAATACTTTTCCCCCTTAATGGTTCCTCAAAAATAAGGCAGTGCATCTCAGAACAAAGTGGCAGGAATAAAGATTAACTGAGCATTGCATTGATTTTGTTTGGTGCACTGTCTGTCCCATTTAAGTGAACTGATTTGATCTTCAGTCTCAAATCCCCATTCAGTTAAATGGCTTTCTCAAGTGCAATGTTCAATATGAATATTTTAAAATGTCTTTGTTTAAATGAAATTCTTCCAATTCACGGTCAGAAATGCCAATCCTTAGGAAACCAATTGGATGCTGTAATGGGGGAGGGGAGGAGGAGGGACATTTTGGGGTTAGTCTGGATGAATGCATTGAGGTGGGCTGAATAGCCTTCCTCATGAAATTGTTTTCTGAGTGTAATTGTTGTAGATATTGTACAAAGGCGGAATCGAAATATTTTTCCCTAAATTCTCTATAAGTTGCTTTTGGTGCAGCAGTGCCTATTTCCCATTACAAAAACTTTCTTTCTGCAAGATGCAACTATTTAAAAAAAATAAATGGGGTGAAATTCTCCGGAAATGGCGCGATGTCCGCCGACTGGCGCCCAAAACGACGCAAATCAGACGGGCATCGCGCCGCCCCAAAGGTGCGGAATGCCGAGCCCCAACCTTGAGGGGCTAGGTCGGCGCCAGACGAATTTCCGCCCCGCCAGCTGGCGGAAAAGGCCTTTGGTGCCCCGCCAGCTGGCGCGGAAATTACATCTCCGGGCGGCGCATGCGCGGGAGCGTCAGCAGCCGCTGACAGCTTCCCACGCATGCGCAGTGGAGGGAGTGTCTTCTGCCTCCGCCATGGTGGAGACCGTGCCGGAGGCGGAAGGAAAAGAGTGCCCCCACGGCACAAGCCCGCCCGCGGATCGGTGGGCCCCGATCGCGGGCCAGGCCACCGTGGGGGCACCCCCCGGGGCCAGATTGCCCCGTGCCCCCCCAGGACCCCGGAGCCCGCACGCGCCGCCTTGTCCCGCCGGTAAGGTAGGTGGTTTAATTTACGTCGGCGGGACAGGCATTTTAGCGGTGGGACTTCGGCCCATCGGGGCCGGAGAATCGCGCGGGGGGGGCCGCCAACCGGCGCGGCGCGATTCCCGCCCCCGCCGAATCTCCGGTGCCGGAGACTTCGGCAACCGGCGGGGGTGGGATTCACGCCAGCCCCTGGCGATTCTCCGACCCGGCGGGGGGTCGGAGAATTTCGCCCATGTTTTTATTCAAATTTTCAGTTCACAAACATACAAAATACAGGTTCATACAATATACAAAAAATATCCCTCACCGCTCAACCCGTCCCCTCGCTATTCCAGTTTTAAAAAATTATTTTGTTCGCAATTTTTCAGAATAACACCATTACAACCATTTATGTACAACCGTTAACAATATTCTAACCTTTTCATCCACCCCCCACAAACCCAAAAGAAACAACAACCAATCCCCCATGCCCTCCCTCCCCCCCCAGCCTGTGATGGTGACCATCTCTCTGAAAAAGGAAATAACCGGCTGCCACCTGAAGTAGAACTTTTCAACCGAGCTTCTAATTAGATACTTGATTTTTTTTTTCTAAGTTTGAAAATGCCATCAAGTTTCCGAGCCAACCTGCTGCACTGGGCGGGAAAAACGACTTCCGGCCAAACAAGACTCGCCTTCGGGCGATCAAGAATGCAACGGTAAGAGCATCTGCCCTCGCCCCTGCCAGTAACTCCGGTAAGTTTGAGATCCCAAAAATAGTCACCAAAGGTCATGGCTCCAAGTCGATCCCAAGAATTCCCGACATGGTGCTGATGAAGGACATCCAAATGTTCATGAACCTAGAACCGGACCAGAATATGTGTGTGATGGGCCACATCCGTCACACCTATCCCCTACAGCCGCAAAAAACCCACTCATTCCGGCCCTGGTCAAATGTGCACCATCTTGAATTGTATCAGACTGAGCCTAGCGCACAAAGAGGTAAAGTTGACTATATAGAGCCTCACTTCACTCCCCACCCTCAAGCTACTGGTCCAACTCCTCCTCCCATTTTCTTTTAATCTCATCCGTCAATTTCAGCTGACCGTAGATCTCCGACACCCCTCCCTCCCCTACATTTGCTGCCAAAAGAACTCTGTCCATCAAGGGGGTTGGGGTGGGGGTGCAAAGGGAAGGAAGCAATCTCCTTGTGCACAAAGTTTCGTACCTGGTAATATCCAAACTGGTGTGCTCTAGAGAGCTTACGCTTCTTCAGCTACTCCTCAAAACTCAGGAATTTACCACAGATCAGCATGCCTCTCCAACCTCTCCTCCTTCTAAGCCCTGAAAGTCCAAAACCATCGGACCGAAATGGTGGTTCCCACAGACTGGAGCTAGATTGACATAGCACCTCAGGTCGGCTCCCCTTCCTGGGAGATTCACATTCGCTTTTACCCAGGTTCAATCTGTACCCCGAAAAGAAAGCAAAACTCTTGAGCAGTTTCATTATCTCCTCTGCACTGGAGAGAGGGTCTGTCACATACAATATCAGGTTGTCCTCATAAGGACACCCTATGCTCCCTCCCCACTCTACCTATTCCCCTCCACCTTGTGGATGACCTCAGTGCAATAGCCAGAGGCTCAATAGCCAGGGCAAACAGTAGGGGAGACCGTGGACATCCCTGTCTCATGCCTCTTCCCAATCGGAAATATTTTGAGTTTAAAGCATTTGTATGGATACTGGTAGTGGGGGCTCGATACAAAAGCCAGATGCAGGATATAAACATAGGTCCAAAGCCAAACCTATCCAATACCCAAATAAATAGCTCCTCTCCACCCTATCGAATATCTTTTCTACATCTAGAGAATTAATCACCTCCATTTTAAGGGATGGAGAGGGGGACCCAATATATTTTTAGACATTTCCCCCATTTTTTCGTAGGTTAGTCACCAGGGAATTGCAAAATAGGCTCCCCGCGTGCTGATTGCCCAAACGCAAAGGCAGAGGGTCCAGGATGTCTGAAATTGACATGATCTCGACGGACACGGGAGCCTCATGGAATCCCTCAGCACCCAAGATGCCGACCGCAGAACAGCATTCTGCAGTAGCCCAATCACGCTAGACATGCTTTCCAATGCGCTGGCCAAAGAATTCAGTGAACAATTCAACTTACACTTTGAGAGGGGACAGGGCGGTGGCCCAGTGGTTAGCACTGATACCTCATGGCACCTAGGACCCGGGTTCGATCCCGGCCCCGGGTCACTGTCCATGTGAAGTTTGTACATTCTCCCTGTGTCTGTGTGGGTCTCGCCCCCACAACCCAAAAAGATGTGCAGGGTAGGTGAATTGGCCACGCTAAACTGCCCCTTAATTGGGGAAAAAATAGAATTGGGCACTCTTAAATTTATATTAAAATCTTACACTTCAAGAAGTTGATCTCTGACAAAATATGTAAGTCAATAGAGGAGGTGCAGGGACCGATCCGGGCGGAACTCGACAAAGCCGTTGGAACGGTAAAGAAAATGGTGAGAAACTGAAAAGTGTTGAGGAAGCACTTACGAGACACGAGGACCAGATTGCGTTCCTCGAGGCCGAGATTGTAGTGGTGGCTGATAAAATGGTGGACCCAAACCCTACCGAGTATTTATCACAGATATCCTGGAAGATGGCGGGTAATAGTGGTCTCTCATTCCAACACCAACCCCACTCCCCACCCCCCCCCCCCCCCCCCCGGTACTCAACAGGGTTCATCGGATGCTTAGGAAGAGGCTGCGACTGAATGAACCTTCGCGCATTGATCATTCGGTTTCATAGCGTTCGAGATAAGGCAAAGGTCCTGCAGTGGGCTATGGAGCACCGCAATGTGAAATGGGAAGGAAGCACCTGAAGATTTGGAGGACTTTATAAACAAACATGGACCGGAGTCCAATTAGACTCGAGGTGTTATGTGAGGTAAATCTCCTTATTGCGGTTTCTTGCAAAAGTTGGGGCTGCAGATGATGGTGGGTTTTACTGTATATAGTTCTTGACAATCAGTTGTTGAAGTTTGTTTTTTCTAGTTGAAGGAATAATAGTTGATGGGGCTGGTTTAGCACAGTGGGCTAATCAGCTGGCTTGTAATGCAGAACAAGGCCAGCAGCGCAGGTTCAATTCCCGTATCGGCCAGCCCGAACAGGCACCGGAATGTGGCGACTAGGGGCTTTTCACAATAACTTCATTGAAGCCTACTTGTGACAATAAGCAATTATTATTATTATAATAGAGGAACTTAAATGTTGCATGGTTGATGGACCTTTATCTTCTCTCTTCCTAGAAAAAGTTTATTCTCATGTTGGGCAATGATCTTGCCATTTTCATTGTCTTTCATTGCTACCTCGCTGGCAGTGTAAGTGTACAATGCTGCAAAAGAGAGTGAGGTGGGGGAGGAGCTGCAGCTGTAAAACCAGCTCTAACTGGTTTGGCGTGCTGAGTGCCTGGGTTGTGTGTGTGTGTGTGTGGGGGGGGGGGCTGAAACTGTGGATCTGGTTCCAGTTCAGGGTGTTATAGGTAGGGAATGGAGAATGTGGGGGGGGGGGGGGGAGGGATTAACTGGCTGATGGTTGTTCTAGAATATTCTTTGTGTTTTTCTGGGGGGGGGGGGGATGTCATCTTTTGGTGGTGGTGGGGGGGGGGGGGGTCCCCTGATCGATACCTCTTTAAGGTTTATTTGCTTATCCCTGATTGTGGAAGTGGCAGATTCCGGAAAGAGGTGGGGGTTAGGGAGAGATGGTGGGAAAACTGTAATTCAACTGGTCTCCTGGAATGTGGGGGGAATGGGTGGCCCAGTGAAGAGATCAAGAGTCCTTTCCTACCACAAGAGCGTAAACGCTGATGTGGTGTTTCTGCAGGAAACCCATTCGTGGATGAGGGACCAGACCAGACTCCGGAAGGGGTGGGACTAGTGCTCCACTTGGGCTTCGATGGTACAGCCCGAGGCACAGTCATTTTGATTAATGAGCGAATGCCTTTTTTGACACCCGGGGTTGCGGCTGATCCTAACGCTTGGTATGTGATAGTGACTGGGCCTTTGGCAGGTACTTTGATAGTTATGGTGAATGTATATACCCCTAATTGGGACGATGTCGCATTTATCAAAGGTTTGCTGGCCTCCATCCCTGATTTGGACACGCATCGATTGGTCTTGGGTGAGGGACTTTAACTGTGTTTTGGAACCTAAAATAGACCAATCAAGCCCTAAACATCTAGCTCTTTCGGGGATGGCGATGGTGCTTCGAACTTTCATGGAGCAGATGGGGGAAGTGGACATGTGGAGAATCCTGCATCCATATGATCTGGAATTCTCAATTTTCACCTAAGTACACAAGGTAGTCTTAAGAATAGATGTTGTTTTTGCTTGATAAGTCTCTGCTTCTGGGAGTCAGAAAAGCAGAATATTTGGGGAGACTGATCTCTGATCACACTCCACATTTGGTAGACCCTGAGCTGGAGACAGATCCCATCCAGCGGGCTGCATGGAGATTAGATGCGGCACTACTGGCTGAGAAGGGGGTCTGCGATCGCACAGCTGCGGCCATTGAGGAGTACATCAGGTTTAACAGCAATGGATCGATCTCTCCCTCTACCCTATAGGAGGCACTTAAGCCGGTGATAAGAGGAGAGGTGATCTCATATAAAACGCACTGAGATAAGGCAGTGAGGGAGGAATGGCAGAATTTGGTAGGCAAGAACCTGGAAACAGACTGCCGCTATTCAGAGGCTCCTATCCCGGAGTTGTTTGCAACCAGGAAGCAGCTCCAGGTGAGCGCGGGGAAAAGGCACGTCACCTGTTAGTGCACCAACTGGAGTGGCAGGCAGCCTCTATGGAGATAATGCAGGTCAAGAACTCGAGGGATGGTTTAGTGACAACACGGAGAGAAGTCAATGCGGCTTGTAAGGCGTTCTACAGAGATCAGTACAGGTCGGAGCCGCCAAGGTGGTGTCAGATGAGAAGTAGTTTCTAGACAGGTTGTCCTTCCCAAGAGTAGAGGAGGGAAGAGCTGGAGGCCCACTAGGCTCGGATGAGCTGCTAAGGGCAATGCAGACAAATAATGCCCGGGCCCTGATCGGTGAATTTTATAAAATATTCTCTGACCAGCTAGTAGCAGTAATGGTAGATATGTTCAGTGACGCTTTAGCTCGAGGTTACCTGCCTGATAGGCTTACACAGGCCTCCATCTCCCTTATTTTAAAGAAAGATAAGGACCCCACGGAGTGTGTTTCTTACAGGCCCATTTTGCTGCTAAATGTGGATGCCAAGGAACTGGCTAAGGTGCTGGCTTTGCAGTGTTATGGGCCAGGGTTTAGAGAACCCCAAAGTGTATCCTGGAGCTCACCTGACCCACAACTTTTACTAGATTGTGGTATAGGGAGTACACAGCCCACTCTACAGATATGGTAGACCAGAAATGGAAAAGTAATTTTTAAAGCAAAACAATGTTTATTCTATGAACTCAAGTTAACCTTTTTAAAACATACAGTGAATATCTTAGCAACCATTAATTCAAATACAACCCCCAAAGAATACAAAACTAAGTAATCCTTTAAGCTTTCCTTTTAAAATCCTTCAGACTTAAAACACCTTTTACCAGAAACGCATCAGGTTAAAGTCACTACTGTTATTAGTTTTAAATCACCAGGATCGATTTACAGTCTTTAGATTACAGAGAGAGACTCTAATACACCTTCTGGCTGGGTACAAGACAGAGGTGCCCATTGTTGCCGCTCCCCTTCGCTCCGGCGATGGCACTGAGGGCTTCTGTGGATGCATGGGGATTGATGGGGGGGGAAAGGGAACATAGGGTGTCACTTTATGCTGATGACCTGCTCCTGTATGTCAGAGATCTGTGGCGAAACGGTGGCTAAGTGTTGACACCGGCGTAAACACCGGAGCGTTTCACGCCGGCATCAACGGGCCCCTTGGCCCAGCGATTCTGTAGCCCGCAGGGCTCCGGAGTGCTCCGCACAGCTCCGGCTGCCGATACGTGGCCCCGCACTTCCCGCTGCGGGTCCGCGCCTGTGGTGGCGGCCCTGCGCAACATGGCAGACCCACACAGCAGACCGGCCCCCACAATATAGGCATCCCCCCAGATCGCGCATGCCCGCCGATCGGTGGCCCCCCATCATGAGCCTGGCCGTCCTGAAGGCCCCCCGGTGACAGACCCCCCCACCAGGGCGGCTGCAGACTGTGTTCACAGCTGCCACCCCGCGTGCACGCCGGGTGGAACCATGTTAGAACCACGCCGGCGGGAACTCAGCCAGTTGCCAGCAGAGAATCGCCGCGGGGACCTCTTTCAATCGGGCGCAGTTGGTGGAGATTCTCCGGTGACCGGAGAATTGCGGGAGCGATGTTGCACCGAATTTTGGCGTCAACGCCCATTCTCCGCCCCCACGCCGAGCGCGATTACGGCTCGGAGAATCCCGCCCCGGGTCTCTTCTGTAGATGAGATTATGAGACTGCTGAGCGGATTTGGCTCCTTCTCGGGCTATAAGGTAAACCTGGGGTAAAGTGAGTACTTTCCGGTTCATCCCCCAGGGAGGGGAGCCAATCTGGGAATATTACCCTTCCGCCGGCCCAGAGGTAGGTTCCAGTACCTGGACATCGAAGTGACATATGATTGGCATAGGCTTCATAAATTAAACTTAATAAGATTGTTAGATAGGGTGAGATTCAATTTACAGAGTGGCCTTCCGTTATCGCTGACAGGCAGAGTTCAAATCATCAAAATGAACATTCCGCCAAGATTTCTATTTCTGTTCCAAAGAATTTCTGGGCGGGATTCTCCATTGCCCGATGCCGATATTGTAATTGGCAATCGGGCGGTGAATCCCTTCCGATGGCCAAATTGGGGGTGGTGCCGGTTTGCTGCTGGTTTTCGAGTCTCAGCCTCCTCCAGAATGGCGTCATCACGCCGCACGCCGTTGAAACGGCGTTAGCCATCATCGGAAGGCCCTCCCCCAATGCTCCACCCCGATGGGCCGAGTTCCCGTCCGCGTGGTTGATGTGTGGTCTGAGCGGTCGGGAACACAACGTGGCGGCCGCGGACTGTGTCCAGCGCCGCCAAACTTGGCCCAGAGCCGTGCTGCTGGCCGGGGGGGCTTCCATGAGGGCTGGTGCGACTGGTGGCCTGTGGGGCCAAATTTGGCAGTTCGGGTCCGTGCACCGCCGATGCAGTGTTGTACGGCGTGACCGCTGCAGGTCGTCGCCGTGCGCATGTGCAGCCAACGACCCGGCGATTCTCCGGGCTATTTTGCCACAGGTGCCAGGGATTTCACCCCATGTCTGCATCTTTTAACAATATATTGCAATATTTAAATTTTTACACCAAAGTGAAGGATAAAAATGTCCTCTGATCCTAATTCGAGTCAGAAAATATGTTTGTAGCCAATGCTATACCTAGTTTAATTGGGTTATTGGGTAGTAGATGATTTGTGAGTTTAATTTGCCTGTATATTAATGTCCTATCCAGAGTACCAATTACTGACCTGCAGCTGTTTCAAGCTGAGACCATATGTACAGAACTGCACTAACCCAGCATATTGTAGACAAATGATGCTGGCATTGTTAATCCTGGCAATACTTGAGATGAACAGCATGTTTGCATGAAGAAATTTTTAACACTCTGTCTCAGGCAGCGTATCTGGGCAAGTTTAATTTATTCGAGAGGGGTTTACAGACTCAAAATGATCAGATTCAATCATTGCAATCTGTTAAAATGCTAGAAATGAGTAAAATCGAACACCATTTTTGGTTCTCCAAAGTAAATTTGATGGGTGCGATTTAGCAGAAAAACGTCCAAGTATAATTTTGGATGCAATTGGCAGGGTGTTACTCGACGGGCGAGCTGGCAAGGTGGCGGTCCGTATTAACAGTGCCGGAAATGAGCCCCACGAGCATCTCGCCATTACTGGCTGTCGCGCCATCTGATTTGCCAGACTCGCTCCTCAGCTGCTCGCGCTAACAAACGGGAGCTGCTTTTAAGCCCTCCCTCACCACAGTCAACATGCAAGCATGGCAGCGCGTAGACCTGCTCCTCTCTTTGACGATGCCAACCTGGCCAGGCTTCTTGATGCCGTGGATGCGAGACAGGACATCCTGTTCCCCTGAGGGGGGGTAGGAGGACCAGCAGCAAGGTCACCAATGCTGCCTGGGAGGCAGTGGCAGTGGCTGTCAGTGCGGGCAGCATGACCAGGAGGACCAGGGTCGAATGTAGGAAGACCAATGACCTCCACCGAGCTACAAGAGTAAGTTACCACCTCTCTCCTGGCGTCAGTTCCAGCTGCCATCCCTCAAATTCCCAATCTCCCCCACAAATCACCGACTGACACTTCACATCCACCCCACATTCAATCTTCGTGCTTGTTCCTCGGCACCCCTTGGCACCCACCAACACAGCCCCTTCATGCCCAATTGTGGTGCCCACACCACCTGCCATAGATCCCCCTGATCCATCAAGCGTGTAGCTCACAAAGCCCTTCCTTTATCCCCGCAGGAGAAGATAGCCCATAATAAGTGGGAAAAGGCCAAGCAGCAGAGACCCGGGTCCTCACCCCTCTGAGGAACAGGCCGTAGAGATTGTGGGGTTGTCCGAGGAGAGAGCAGTCACTGACAAAGAGGTTGGCCTGCATTGCAGAGGTGAGGATCCACTGCCCCTTCGTCCAGATGACCTGACTCAAATGAATTGTTCATGTTAGGCAAAATGATCCTTCCCGCTCACTGACCATATGTCCATTCTCTCGTAGGATCTCCATCTGATGGGACCGGGCCATCCGGAGTCGTTCACCCCCGCCACCCAAGAGATCACCTCAGAGGAGAGCTCCGAGGAGACCACTGGCGAGGCGTGACAGCTATTACCCTCACCTTCCACCAGCGTAGAAACACACAACCGGTGGACAGGCTTCTGGGGCCCAATCTGGTGAGCAGCACACAGTGGCTGATGCACATCAGGTGGAAGCAGGAACATCCCAGGGAGTCAGCAGTCGGAGGGCTGCTGGGTCCCAGGACTCAGCTGAGTCCCAGTCCGATGCCGAGACTCTGGGCAAGGCTGATGCAGATGCTAGGACACGGCTGTGAGATTCAGGAGGGGATGTCAGCGACATTGCAGTGAGTGCATAGCCGATTGGAGGACTCCCAAAGGCTACGGACGCAGGAGATGATGCTGACAATGCCTGGCACCAAAGCCAACCTGCTAAGATGGCGACTGCAGTGGAAATCCTGCAGCATGAGGTCAGCGACTTACGTGGTGGCGTTCAAGGTGTGGCTCAGTTTGTGGCGAGCATGGCTGAAGGCTTCAACATTATGTCCGAGTCACTGAGGGACATGTCCCATATACAAGTGGACATTGCCGAGTCACTGCAGAGCATGACCCAGTCACTAAGGTGCATCACCAAGGGAGTTGACACCATAGTGCAGACAATGGGGAGGCGCCAGGGCTGGCAGAGCCAGATGATGCAGAGGCCTCTGGAGCTCACGCCAGCTGTCTCTCCATCCCATGGAGACTCCCAGGGGATGGGGTCATAATCTGTAGCTCGGGGGTATGGCAATGTCCAATGCTCACTATTAAAACATGTTACACCTGATGCATGTGAATCCGCTGTCATATTAATCTTCACAACGGGCCTGCCTGCACCGCCAGCCCCTGTTGCCCTCCATTCCCCTCACCCCCCACCCTTACCAAATGTCCCCAAAAGCAGACACCGTTCAGGTGATGGGTGTGAGCGTGCTGTCAGCAGAAGGACAGGAGCCAGACTTTGGCATAAACTGAGGAGCACCAGAGCTTACCACAGAGTAATCATCACTCTCTTGCCTTGTATATTGACCCACTGACAGTGCCAACACAGGCCTATTACCCTGGGCTGATGTTGCACAGAACCTGGGAGGGTGGAACAGGGTAGTTGGGTTTGGGGGGGGAAGGAGGGGAATGGTTGTTAAGGAGGGGTATGGGGGGAGGGCGTGAGCTGACGGACAAAGCCTCATTCTATGAGAAGCGGGTGAGGATGAGGACCTCACTGGTCCTCCGGGCATACCGGAGCCTTGCCGCTTGTCCTCCACCCTACGCTCCTCCTGCAGCTCTTTCTCAGTCTCGTCCACCATTCCCTCCTCGTCCGACTACTCCTCCTCAGATGAGGCCACATGTCTCTCCACCTCCTCCAGCATATCTTTGCTGTGCCAGGTTGTGGGAGGTCACAGCAGGTCATCACAAAGCAGAAGACCCTCTGGGGGGTGTACGGCACCACCGGAGCGGTCCAGGCATTGGAACTGCATTTTGAGCAGTCCGATGCACTGTTCAGTGACAGCACAGTTGGCAACATGGGCATTATATCGGGTCGCCACCTCGGTCTCCAGCCTCCGCACTGGCATCATCATCCATGGCCTCAGCAAGTACCCCTTATCCCTGAGGAGCCAATCCGTCATCCGGGGTGGTTCTCGAAGAATCTTCAGGTGTCCCCGGATGTAGCTGTCATGCATACTCCCTGGGAAGTGTGCAAACACATGCATGATGCAGAGTTGTTGATCGCACACGAGTTGATCATTCAGGGAGTGGAACCCCTTCCTGCTAATGAAGAACACTACCTGATGTTCCGGTGTGTGTAAGGAGACATGTGTTACATCAATTACCCCCTGGACCTGGGGCATCCCGGCGCTGGCGGAGAATCCGTAGCCCTGGCATCTTAGTGGGTTTGCTCCAGCTCAAACTTGATATAGTCTGCTGCCCGGGCACACAGGGCATCTGTGACCTCATGGATGAACTTGCGGGCTGTAGCTTGTGAAATGCCGTACAAGTTCCCACTCGAACCCTGGAATGAACCGGTTGCATTAAAGTTCAGGGTTGCGTTGACCGTCACGGCCACCAGGAGATGTGTTCTCCTCCTCCACGGGGTGCCATGTCCGTGAGGTCATGACACAGATCTTTGTTGAGACGGAGTCTCCTGCGGCACAAGCCAACGGTCATATCCTGAAAACACCAACGATGTCTGTACACATTGGGCCATCGCTGGTGTCCCTCTCTGGGCTCCTCCTCAGCCTGATGGGTGACCGGTTCTTCAGGGTGTGTGACGGTCCCCTGCACATGGGTGCCGCTTCCAGCCTGCGTCGACACTGCTACCTTCTTCGCCGACTAACCGCCTGGGCTACCACCAGCACCGCGAGGACATCCTCTGCGGACTGACACCGCCATCCATTTTGTTATGTGTAAGAAATTAGAGAAGGGGATAGATTGACAATCAGTTAGGCTTTCCACCTCAAATCTTCCAAGCGTCCCTCACCCTTATGTACCCGCCTTCTCTCAGAGTGCCACCCACCAAGCCAGTTGTGCTGAAGAACCTTGTTCTGCATTCACCCCTGGCCACATCAGGAGCCCCTAGACCCCAAACCCCGGCCGGGAATGTTAGGGTGACCGTGCTCAGTGCTCCCGCCCTGATCCATACATTCACCCTTTGGTCGTGAGGATATTGCCAGTGCTAAATCCCAGCTGAGTGTTTCATTATTGAATGCTCCGTCTATGGTGCTGATGCTTCTAGAGGTCAGGAAAAGTGTTCAGATTTCAAAGTTTGATTGAAGTGTGATGCAATAATCATCGGCTGAGACATGGGGTGGGATTCTCCGACCCCCCCGCCACTCCATCACGCCAGGACCCCCCGCCCCGCCGGGTAGGGGAGAATCCCACCCATGGTACGTGTACCCAAGAGAATTTACTTGGGAATATTTGTTTATTAAACGGTCATCAATGCCTCTACACAAAAGGATAAAATCAAACCACTAAACAGTCCATATATCACATTTTAAGCATAACCATTAACTGACAAGGAAAAGGTAACATGCCAAACACAGACAAGCACCTTTTTGCTACAGAATATTGGTACAAACGCAAAGCTACAACAGTGCATTTATACAAAGAAAACCAAATTCACATTAAACATTAAAGTCAACAGTACAATGAAGTCACCAGCATCCAAATAAACCTGCCGCTCTCTCCCACTCCCGCAGCTCTCAGCAGTAGACTCGCATCAGTGGAAAGACTTTTGGGGTTGCGTAATAATACACCGGAAAGTCACACCAATGCAGAGCAAAGCAGAAGAGCGAAGGAGCACCCCTTCCCCCTCTCCAGCATTGGCAGTAGGTTCTTTACTCCAGACCACGGAAGCAAAGTGGGCTGCAGCAGACAAACACACGGTCTCCAAGCATTAATCATTACACAGTCAACAACACAATAACTCTCTCCCCCTCCCGCAGCTCCCAGCATAGACTCACATCAGTGGAAAATTGCCTCGGGGCAATGTAACAATACACCAGAAAGTCACACCGAAGCAGAGCACATCATAAGCGTGAAAGAGCACTCCTTTCCATCTGCAGCACTGGTAATAGGTCATGTTACTTCCTCCCTTTCCTCGCTCCAGGCCACAGAAGCAAAAGAGATAGGAACCAAAAGACATATGGGCTTCCAGAGATTCAATATTGAAAAGTCAACAGTACAATAAGGTCATCAGAAATCTGCAAAAACATTTCTTCAATACTTTCATCAGGTTGCTCAATTAAATCAGTCTGCCTCCCCTTCCCCTTCTCCAGCACTGGTAGTAGGTCATCTTATTTCCCCACTTTCTTCGCTCCAGGCCACAAAAGCAAAATAGGTGGCAGCAAGCAGATATACGACTTCCAGACATTAAACATTGAAAAGTCAACAGTTCAATAGGCCACCAGCAATCTGCAAAATAATTTCTTCAATACTTTAATCAAGTTGCTCAGCCGAATCAGTCGGCCATCCCTTCCCCTCTCCAGCACTAGTTGTGAGTCATCTTACATCATCCCTTTCCTCGCTCCAGACCACAGAAGCAATAGAGGCCGCAGCAAACAGACACAGCCTCCAGACAGCCGCAGCAGCATTCGGGTCACTCCGCCTCTCTCTTCCCCTCTCGCAGCCCCCAGCAGTAGACCCTCAAAGGCGGGAATAATCACACTAGAAAGTCACACTGATGCAAAGCACATCAGAAGAGTAAAAGCGGACCCCTTCCCCTCTTTGACACTGGCAGTAGGTCATCTTACTTCTGTTAAGTAATGGGTTAAGAGACATTCCAATTAGTTGTCTCATTTATGTTAAGTATTCAATAATTGACGCTGATATGTAAAGAGGCTTCAGGTGGCCTTGGTGTCAGGTGATGTGAAGATAGAGTTTTGTACAGAGTCTGTTAAAGTGAAAAGTTTGTGAAAAGGAGCAGAACCTTTGATTCTTTATATAACAGCATCTAAATGTCTAACAAATGGTAGCAGAGGATGGTTGCTGTGCAAATGTGAAGGGTTGAAAGGTACAACTTTTCCAGACCAAACCAAGGAGTGAGTGAGAAGAAAAAAAAAGATATATGGCTGAACCTAGGATACAGATGGCCAGATATGACTCCCCCCCTTATTTTCTGAAAGGGGATCGTACGACCAATGGAGAAGTGCAGTAGTTATGTGGAATAAGGGAACTGCCTTGGGAAAGAGAAAACAAGGTATGGCATTGGCTCTTTCTCTACCTTATGACAGTAAAATACGAAGCAAAGTGTTTTCTGAGCTGGAATTGGAAGAGTTAAACTCAGAAGAAGGTCTGGAGACTCTATTACGTTATATGGATACGATTTAGAAAAAGGATGACTTGTTAACTGCGTAGGAAGCATGGTCGGACTTTGATAGGTTCCGGAAAATAGAGGATTTCTCCATGGAAGACTCTCTAATGGAATTTGGCAGACTACATAAATGGCTGCAGAAACACAACCTGGAATTTCCACAGTCTGTGTTGCCCTTTAAATTACTTGACTGTGCTAGAGTGAGCAACATGGATAGGCTCCTGGTTTTGACAGGAGTTCATTTTACGGATAAGGATATCTTATTTGATCAGATGACAGAAGCTTTAAAAATGTTTCTGGGGAAACATTTGATTCTGATGGCTCTGATGATCCAAATAGGTCAGCCTGCAATAAAGCAGAATATGGAAGATACACTACTAACAGGATGGCGAAATCGCACGACTACAAACAGGTTCCAAGACTATAGAAGGAGATCGGGACCCGAAAATTATGAAGACAGAAACCCAGTTAGAACCTACAATAGGAAGATGAACCCCAGAAATGCCCGGGGTATGATAAAACAATGTTTTCGATGTGATTCTCAATACCATTATGCTTTCAACTGTCCAACACGTTATAATATTTGAAGCGACGCATGACATGGAAGAGTCAGAAGAGGAAAAAGATAGTGACCAGAAAGAAGGCATTGTCCTATTAACAAGCAATTTTACACCAGTAATGAGAGTGTTGGTTGCAGAATCCTTAAAATGTGCTGTATTGGACAGTGGCTGCACATCTACTGTGTCTGGAATTGACTGGTTAAAATGTTACCTGGACTCCTTGAATGCTGAAAGTCGTAACAAGGTTAAGGAATTGGAAAGTTCCACAAGTTTCAGGTTTGGGGATGATAATACTCTGAAGTCACTGAAAAGAGTGGTGCCGGAGTGAATCATTTCATTAACATGGATGTTATATCAAGTGAGATACCTTTGCTTCTGAGCAGACCATCGATTAAGAAAGCACACATGAAACTGGATATGGAACAGGATAAGGCAACAGTTTTTGGAAAGACGGTGGACTTACAATTTACACAGTCGGGACACTATTATATTCCATTACTGACAAATAATATTTCAAGTACAGTTGTTAAGGATGTGTTAATGGCAGTTGAAAATGGGACTTTAGCTGATAAAAAGCTTGTTGTATTAAAACTGCAGAGGCAATTTGCTCACCAGTCTCCCAAGAGGCTGAAAAATGTATTAAAGGATGCAGGGGTAAGGGATGAAGACTATACTAAACTGATAGAACAGGTTAGTGATCGCTGTGAAGTTTGTAGGAAGTACAGAAGGACGCCAGCATGATTTTAACGACATTGTGGCCATGGACCTTAAGATCTGGGATAAAGCCAATAATATATTTACTTTGCATTTTGTAGATTTAGCAACCAGATTTAGTCAATCAACGATTGTACGAAGTAAAGAAAAGAGAGTAATTCTGGATCAAATCGTGGAAAAATGGACAGGGACAGGAATGTGCTCACCGGCAAAATTCCTTACGGACAATGGGGGAGAATTTGCTAATGATAAGTTTAGGGATCTGTGTGAAAACGTGAATATCACAGTTATGAATACGGCTGCGGAAAGCCCATTTAGTAATGGTGTGTGTGAAAGAAACCATGCGGTAATAGATGACATAATCCAGAAAATGTTGGCAGATAGACCAAACTGCAAGCTAAATTCAGCTTTAGAATGGCAGGTACATGCAAAGAATTCATTGCAAATGGTTGGGGGCTATAGTCCCTATCAATTAGTGTTTGGTAGAAATCCTAAAATTCCATCCATTTAAGATGACCAGCCTCCAGCTTGGGAAGGGACTACAATTAACTCTGCCTTTGCTGAGCATTTAAATGCATTACATAGCAGTAGAAAAGCTTTTTTGGACGCAGAAGTCTCTAAAACATTCTAAAAAATAAGACATATTGTACGGCCATCAAATACCGTTTTTCAGCAAGGATACATAGTATACTATAAGAGAGACAATTTTAATTAATGGAAAGGCCCAGGGAAGATCATAGGCATAGATGGTAAAACAATTATTTTGCAACATGGCAATCAAACTGTTAGGGTACATTCATCAAGGACAATGGGTACAGATTACAAATTTTCAAATTTAGACAGAGCAGACAGACATGATGAGGAACGAGAGTTATCTGGTACGCACGTGTTACAGAACTATGAGGACCAGTTACCTGATATAGACAGGGTTTCTGTAGAGGAACACAACAATTCTGATGACTTAGAACAGGCCATTTTTCCAAAAGGACAACTGCCAAAAGTTGGTACAAAAGTGACATACTTGCCTGAAGGGTCTAGTCAATAGAAGGGTGCAACTGTTATTAGTAGAGCAGGGAAGGCCACTGGAAAGTATAAACATTGGTTGAATGTACAGCATTCAGGGGAAGGTGTCAAGACAATGGATTGGGAAAACGAAGTTCAAAACTGGAGGGCACAGAAATGCAGTGCCAGTTCAGATAGTACATCGGATAGTGAACAGGTCTGCAGGAAAAGGTCGAGAACTATTGAAAGGACATCCCACTACAGAAGGGAAAGATTTAGCAGTAGCAGTACAGAACGAGATACCAGGTGGGAGAGGGGACTTAGTTTAATAAGATCTCAGAACATGAGTAAGACTACGAATACTAATAGGAGTAGAAGCCCACATGCACATGAGATTTTGGTAGCTTCCAATAAATTAGATGAAAAAGTTATCAAAGATGCCAAACAGCAAGAACTGCATAGTTGGAGTGAATTTGGGGTGTACACGGAAGTACCAGATAGGGGACAAAGAGCTCTATCCCACAGATGGATTTGCACAGAATAGGTTCTTCCGGATGGAACTTATAAGGCAAAGGCCAGGCTTGTGGCAAGGGGATTTGGAGAAAACTTAGACGATCAGGATTTAAGGGAAGATTCACCTACGGCAGGAACGGTTATTTTAAAGATCTTCTTGGCTCTAGTAGCCACAAAGGCATGAGAATGCAAATCTATAGATATAAAAGCTGCCTTTTTGCAGGGGCATCAGCTCCAGAGAGACATTTTTCTCCGTCCTCCTAAAGAAGCAGCTAACACAGAAGGGGTACTCTGGAAGTTGAACAAATGTGCATATGGATTAAATGATGCGTCTAGAGTCTGGTATTTTTCGATAAGATCAGTTTTGTTAAAGTTAGGCTGTTGCCAGTTGAAAGCAGATCCGGTAATGTTTTACTGGCACTATAAAGGAAATCTTTCTGGCATCTTTATGATGCATGTCGATGATTTTTTGTGGGGTGGGACTATTGATTTCAAAGCTATTGTAATCTCTGGTTTGAGGAAAGAATTCAGGGTCGGAAGGCAGGCTTCCGGTGCATTTAAATATATTGGACTGGAAATCGGACATACTAAGTTAGGGGCAACTTTACGTCAGCAATCTTATTTGGAAAGCATCAGCCCAATAGCAATTAGTCATGGCCGGGTTTCACAAAAAGACGCAATGGTTTCAAAGATGGAAAAAGAGCAACTGCGAAGTTTAATTGGGCAACTGAATTGGTTAGGTAGACAGACTAGACCGGACTTGAGTTTTGATGTCTTAGAGTTGAGCACAAAAATGAATGATCCCAAAATGGAAGACATAATAAGAGCAAATAAAGCGTTGGTCAAACTAAAAATGCAGGAATGTGTTTTGAAGTTCCCGGTTTTAGGTGACCTTAGGCACTTGAAACTCATAGTTTATAGTGATGCACCCTATGCAAATTTATGTGATGGGGTTTCAAGCGCAGGAGGTTTTATAATTTTCCTTTTGGGGAACAATGTAAATGTTGCCCTCTTGTGTGGGAAACAAAGAAAATAAGGAGAGTGGTCAAAAAGACTTTGGCTGCTGAGATGTTACGCCTTGTAGAGGCGGTGGAAAAGGTGGCCTTTTCTATATCTCAGATATTGACAGAAATTTGGGGATTTGGATAATATACCTATTAATGTCGCATTGACATAAATCCCTGTGGGGAAATGTGCACTCTACAAAAATTGTCAATGAAAAAAGGTGAAGAATAGACATCGCAAGTTTGAAGCAGATGTTGGACAGAGGGGAGATAGCAAAAATTAAATGGGTCGATAGTAGTTATCAATTGTCAATCTGTTTTACAAAAAGAGGGGCTAGGTCACAGAAACTTTTGGATATTGTTAATGAAGGGCACCTGCTTCTGTGACTGTTTTTTTTCCTTCCAAAAAAAAAGAAAAAAAAAGAGAAGGGGGGAAATTGCGTGTGTGTTTTTGAGTTTGTTGTAATTTTGTTTTCACCTCATTATTTTTTTTCTCCAAGAAAGGGGAGACTGTTAAGTAATGGGTTAAGACACATTCTAATTAGTTGTCTCATTTATGTTAAGTATCCAATAATTGACACTGATTATGTAAAGAGGAGTCAGATGGCCTTTGTGTCAGATGATGTGAAGATAGAGTTTTGTGCAGAGTCTATTAAAGTGAAATAAAGGTGTTTGTGAAAAGGAACAGAACCTTTGATTCTTTATACAACAGCAGCTAAACGTCTAACAACTTCTACCCTTTCCTTGCTCCAGGACACAAAAGTAAAAGAGGCGACAGCAAACAAACGCATATTTAACAGTCAACAGTACAATAAACTCATCAGCAAACTGTGAAAGCAATTATTCAATATCTTCAGCAAGTTTCTCAGTCAAATCAGTCTGTTACCCCTTCCCCTTCTCCAGCACCAGCATACGGTCATCTTATTTCCTCCTTTTCCTCTCTCCAGGCCACAGAAGCAAAAGAGGCAGCAGCAAACAAACACACAGCCTCCAGACTGTTGCAGTTGCATTTGGATCAATCCGCCTCACCCCGCCACCCCTCCCCTCCAACTCCCAGTAGTAGACTCTCAAAGGTGGGAACAATCATACTGGAAACTCACACCAACATAGAGCCCAGCAGAATCCTGATCTCTTACGCAGCCATGATTTTCGTCATTGATGGCCGAGTCTTCAGCTGCCTAGAACCCAAGTTCTGGACTTCCTGCGTAAACCTCTCCACCTCACTATCTCCCTGGCCTAAGAAGGCCTTTAAAATCAACTTTTTAAAAAAAATATATTTTATTGAAGTTTTTCAAACAAAGGTTTTCCGTTTTTACAACTTAATAAAGGAATATACATTAAACGTTATTTAAATAATATATTAAACTAACAACAGGTGGAAAAAGAAATAAACAAAAAGCAAATATCAACAACTAACTAAGAAAAACAAGAACATGGAATAATCCTCCCCCCCCCCCCCCCCCCCCCCCCCTCTCTCCCCTGGGTTGCTGCTGCTGTCTTTTCAGTTTTTCCATTATCGTTCCACGAGATAGTCAAGGAACGGTTGCCACCGCCTGGTGAACCCCTGAGCCGATCCTCTTAACGCATAATTTATTTGTTCCAGTCTTATAAACCCTGCCATGTCGTTTATCCAGGCCTCCGCACCCGGGGGCTTCGCTTCTTTCCACATACGTAGAATCCTTCGCCGGGCTACTAGGGACGCAAAGGCCAAAACGTCGGCCACTTTCGCCTCCTGCACTCCCGGCTCTTCTGCAACCCCAAATATAGCCAACCCCCAGCTTGGTTTGACCCGGACCCCCCACCACCTTTGAGATCACTCTTGTCACACCCTCCCAGAACTCATGCAGTGCCGGACACGACCAGAACATGTGAGTGTGGTTCGCCGAGCTTCCCGAGCACCTCCCACACCTGTCCTCCACCCCAAAAAACCTGCTCAGTCTTGCTCCCGTCATATGCGCTCTATGTAGAAGCTTAAATTGAATCAGGCCAAGCCTGGCACAAGAGGACGAGGAATTTACCCTACTTAGGGCATCTGCCCACAGCCCCTCCTCAATCTCTTCCCGTAGCTCCTCTTCCCATTTTCCCTTCAGCTCCTCTACCATCGCCTCCCCCTCGTCTCTCATCTCCCTGTATATTTCGGACACTTTACCTTCCCCAACCCATGCCCCCAAAATCACTCTATCCTGGACCCCCTGTGTCGGGAGCCGCGGAAATTCCCTCACCTGTTGCCTCGTAAATGCCCTCACTTGCATGTATCGGAAGGCATTCCCTGGTGGCAACTTATATTTTTCTTCCAATTCTCCCAAACTCGCAAACGTCCCGTCCACAAACAGGCCCTTCAGCTTCCTAATTCCTGCTCGCTGCCAACATTGAAATCCCCCATCTATCCTCCCGGGACGAACCTGTGGTTATTCCTTATCGGGGACCACACCGAGGCACTCGTCACTCCCCTATGTCGTCTCCACTGCCTCCAGGTTTTCAAGGTCGCCACCACCACTGGGTTTGTGGTGTACCTTTTCGGGGAGAATGGTAGCGGCGCCGTCGCCAGCGCTTTTAGGCTCGTTCCCTTACAGGACGCCATCTCCAACCTTTTCCACGCCGCACCTTCTTCTTCCCTCATCCACTTACAGACCATCGACACATTGGCGGCCCAATAGTAGTCACTCAGACTCGGCAGTGCCAATCCCCCTCTGTCCCTACTGTGCTGCAGGAACCCCCTCTTTACCCTCGGGGTCTTTCCCGCCCACACAAAGCTCATAATGCTCCTATCTATTTTTTTGAAGAAGGCCTTTGTAATCAGGATGTGGAGGCACTGAAACACGAAAAGAAACCTCGGGAGGACCACCATTTTAACCGCCTGTACTCTGCCCGCCAATGACAGGGGCACCATATCCCACCTCTTAAAGTCCTCCTCCATCTGCTCTACCAATCGCGTCAGGTTAAGTTTATGTAGGGTTCCCCAGTTCCTGGCCACCTGTATCCCCAGGTATTGAAAATTCCTTGCTACTCTCCTCAGCGGCAGAGCATCTATCCCCCTGCCCTGTTCCCCGGGGTGCATCACAAAAAGTTCGCTCTTTCCCATATTTAATTTGTATCCCGAGAACTCTCCAAACTCCCTGAGGATCTGCATTAACTCTGGCATCCCCTCTACCGGGTCCGCCACATATAGCAGCAAATCGTCTGCATATAGTGATACTCGATGTTCCTCTCCCCCTCCAAGCACCCCCCTCCACTTCTTAGAGTCCCTCAGCGCTATGGCCAATGGTTCAATTGCCAACGCGAACAGTAACGGGGACAGGGGGCACCCTTGTCTTGAACCCCTGTGTAGTCGAAAGTATCCCGATCTTTGCCTGTTTGTAACGACGCTTGCCACCGGGGCCGCGTACAAGAGTCTAACCCATCTAATGAACCCCTCCCCGAACCCAAATCTCTTCAGCACCTCCCACAAATAGTCCCACTCCACCCTATCGAATGCCTTCTCTGCATCCATCGCTACCACTATCTCTGCCTCCCCCTCCGGTGGGGGTATCATCATCACCCCCAGCAACCTTTGTACATTGGCATTCAATTGTCTCCCCTTAACAAACCCTGTCTGGTCGTCATGTACCACCTCTGGGACACAATCCTCTATCCTTGTCGCCATCACTTTGGCCAGCAGTTTGGCGTCTACATTTAGGAGGGAGATGGGCCTGTATGACCCGCACTGCAGCGGGTCTTTGTCTCGTTTCAGAATTAGCGATATCGTCGCCTCCGACATTGGCGGGGGTAATGTCCCCCTTTCCTTAGCCTCATTAAAGGTTCTCGCCAAAAGCGGGGCCAACAGATCCATATACTTCCTATAAAATTCCACCGGGAACCCATCTGGTCCCAGGGCCTTCCCTGCTTGCATGTTCCCAATTCCTTTGATCACCTCATCCACCTCAACTGCCCCTCCACCCTCGGGAACTCTAGCTGGTCCAAAAAGTGTATCATTCCCTCTTTCCCCTCCGGGGGTTGGGACTTGTACAGCCTCTCATAGAATGTCTTGAACACGTCGTTCACTTTCCCTGCTCTCTGCTCCATCTTTCCCGTTTCGTCCCTAACTCCTCCAATCTCCCTCGCCGCCCTCCTCTTCCGAAGTTGTTGGGCCAGCAGCCGGCTCGCCTTTTCCCCATATTCATATTGCATCCCCTGTGCCTTCCTCCACTGTGTCTCTGCCTTTCCCGTGGTCAGCAGGTCAAACTCCATCTGTAATCTTCGTCTTTCCCTGTATAGCCCTTCGTCTGGGGCCTCCGCATACTTCCTATCCACCCTCAAAATTTCCCCTACTAATCTCTCTCTTTCTTTACCCTCTTGTTTCCCCTTGTGGGCCCTGATGGAAATCAGCTCTCCTCTAACCACCGCCTTTAGCGCTTCCCATACTACTCCCACTTGGACCTTCCCATCGTCCTTGACCTCCAGGTATCTTTCGATACATCCCCTCACCCTTCCGCATACCCCCTCGTCCGCCAGTAGTCCCATGTCTAATCGCCAGAGCGGGCACTGCTCCCTTTCCTCTCCCAGTTCCAGATCCACCCAATGCGGGGCGTGATCTGACACGGCTATAGCCGAGTACTCCGTTCCTGCCACCCTCGGGATCAGTGCCCTACCCAAAACAAAAAAGTCTATCCGAGAATATACCTTGTGGACGTGGGAGAAAAAGGAAAACTCCTTACCCATCGGTCTGGCAAATCTCCACGGATCTACTCCCCCCATTTGCTCCATGAATCCCTTAAGCACCTTGGCCGCTGCCGGCCTTCTCCCGGTCCTGGATCTGGACCGGTCCAGCCCTGGGTCAAGCACTGTGTTAAAGTCCCCCCCCCCCCATTAACAAGTTGCCCACCTCCAGGTCCGGGATACGTCCCAGCATTCGCTTCATGAATCCCACGTCATCCCAGTTCGGGGCATATACGTTCACCAGCACAACCGCCTCACCCTGCAATCTGCCACTCACCATCACATACCTGCCCCCACCATCCACCACTATGGTCTTAGCCTCGAACGATACACGTTTCCCCACCAGTATTGCCACCCCTCTGTATTTCGCGTCCAACCCTGAGTGGAATACCTGTCCCACCCATCCTTTCCTTATTCTAACCTGATCCGCCAACTTCAGGTGCGTCTCCTGGAGAATAACTACGTCCGTCTTCAGTCTCTTTAAGTGCGCAAACACCTTTGCCCTCTTAATCGGCCCATTTAAACCTCTCACATTCCACGTGATCAGCCGGGTTGGGGGGCCATTTACCCCCCCCCCCTCGTCGACTAGCCATCCCTTTTTTAAAACCATCTCCTTACCCAGGTCTCACGCACCCGCCTGTCCCCCAGACGGCGCCCTCCCGCCCCGACCACCTCGTCTCATATCAGCTCCCCCTTACTCTCAGCAGCAGCAACCCAGTTAGTCCCCCCCCTCCCCCCCCTCCCCCCCCCCTCCCTCCCCCCTTCCCCTCCCCCCCCCCCCCCTAGATCCCCCTCTAGCTTGATTACTCCCCCCATATTGCTTCCGGAAGTCAGCTAACTCTGGCTGACCTCGGCTTCCCCCTTTCATCCTTTGACCTCCCTGCGTGTGAGGCTCCCTTCCTTCCTGCGCCCTTTTTTCCCGCCATAGTTTACATAGCGCGGGAAAATACCCGCGCCTTCCTCTCGGCCCCACCCCTAATGGCGCAGTTCCCTCATTCCACTTCCCTGTCCCCTTTTCCACTGGCGCCCACATTTCTTCATTTCCCCCACATCGGGGGGAAAAAAAAGAAATTCCCCTAAAATCGACTTCTTAACTAAGCTATTGGTTGTCTGTCCTAATGGAATCATAAAATAGTTACTTCACAGAAGGTGGCTGTAGTAGCCAAGCCAAGAGAATAAGCATAAAATGGCAAGTAGGATGCAAACGATACTCTTTTGATAACAAAACACAAATCTCCCCTCCCTGAAAGGTCTCCCTCCCCATCCTGCATCCAGGTCAGGGTTTTTATACTGTGAGGGCTCCCCTTGTTAAAGGGGAAGCCTTGCCCCGTTACTGGGGAAGTTCATATTCTGTGGAGGTACGAATGGTACACACCCCGTGACCTCCATGGGGGTTATAACAGTGGCCTTTAGGCCTGTCATATCTGTGTTGGTGCTCTGTAACGGAGATTCCCGAGAGCCACTCCATCACCTTTCCCCTGTAGCCTTGCAAATGTTTCACTTTCAGATATTGATCCAATTCCTATTTAAAAGCCATGATTGCTTTTGCCACCACCATATTTGTCAGGCAGTACATTCCAGATCCTAACCGCTCACGGTGTAAAAACATTTTCCTCATGTCTCCAATTCAACTTTGGCCAATTACCTTAAATTTGTGCCTCTGCTTCTCGATCCTTCCATCAAAGGAAACAGTTTCTCCTGATCTACTCTGTGCTGACCCCTCATGGTTTTGAATACCTCGATCAAATCTCCTTCAGCATTTTCACTTCCAATGAAAATAGTCCCAAATCTTCCTGTCTTTTAATGTAACTGAAGTTCCTCATCTCCGGGACCATGTTTGTGATGTTTCTTCTTAACTCTCCCTAATGCCTTCACACCTTTCCAAGAGTATGGTACCCAGAACTGAACGCAACACTCCACTTTGAGGCCAAGCCGACGTTCTTTAATCTCCTTCTGTGGCGTGGTGTCAACTTGTTATCTAATTATTGTTCTTGTGCAGCATTTTGAAGTGTTTTGGGCCTATGATGATGCTGTATAAATGCAGGCTGTTGCGAAGTTCAAAGGGTGACAGGACTGTGTTTAATCAGAGGCAAGGATTCTACTGGGAAACAGTGCATAGCAATCCAAAAGATTATTTAAATAAGTTACAAGCTATGATGCTCAATTACAAAAGTGTTATGCAGGTTGGTTCGATGTGGACTGCACTCGATGCAGGGAAGTTAGAAACAGACGTCTAACACAGAAGATCCAACACTGTTTTATTCAATTAGATGAACTGCTGTACATATTCAGCTGTGGGTTGACACTATACTGATCTGACTAGTGACCTTGTAGTAGCCTGACCAGACTTACTAGCTACCGCATGGTGTTTGTGCTTGCCAGCTCGTGGACTCTGACTGTCTCAGTAGCTGGGTCCCGAGAGAGCGGGAAATCTAGTGCCCTCTGGCTTTATAGTGGTAGTGTTCTGTCTGGTGATTGGCTGTGCTGTGTTGTATGGTTACTGGTCATCCTATGTGTCACTCACTGCCTGTCTGCATCTCATTATATACATGAGTGGATATTATGAGAGGGTCTTTCAAACGTTTCTCTCTGGGACCCATGTTTACCAACTGGCTGACCTTCAGGACTCACGGCGACTGACCTTCGCGACCCACGCCGGGCGACCATCGCGACCCACGCCGGCTGACCTTCACGAAACACCATTATTGCTTACCTTTAATGCGGCAGATGAGCCTGCCTGGTCCTCACGAACTCACTTGCATTGTCATTCATTATTGCATTTCTGTTAAGGACTGATGATTGAAATCATCAGCTGATGATTTCAATTCTCGCAGCATCCTATGAAAAAAGTCAAGAGACTTGTCCTTGAATGCGTCATGCTTAATTTTCAAATGCCTTTGACATTTTGAGGGTTTTAAACTTTCATTTGCCAGTACTTCCCTGCATGTAACAAACAGGGGCTTTGCATCCTGATTTGCATTGGCATAATTAAAGCCATACCTCAAGAAATCATCTTTATACTGCTTTGTTTCAATTTTCAGTTGCTTCTTAATGGGTTGTTCACCAGAGGCCTTGGAGCTCTGAACAGAGCTAACATTAGCAATGTTTGTCCTGGCATGGACTCTCCTGGGCAACTCTCTCCAGCAGATTCAGTTGTGAGATCCTGGCACGTTTGTGTCTCTGGCCCTGTTTTCCTTAATTACAAAATACTCCATCTTCAGTTCTTCACAGTCCTGTTGTTTGCTGGCAGCTACAAAATGGACAAATCTGTTCTCCGTGATTTCGCACCCAAAGCAGGGCCCATAGTGTGACGTCAGTGTATGTGCCAGGTCTGTGACATTCTCCCTGCGGCTGCTTCTAGCAGAAAGACTCCATCGTATACATTTAAAAGCTGGTCACAGCTGGAATTCTTTTACTTTTGCCTTTGAAACTTTATTTCCAATACCTGATTTTTCCAAGTTTATAACGTTTTACTACTGAAAATTAACGCAATTTCAGTTAAACATGCACATCCTTACATTTGCACACAAACTTTGTTTTAAATATATTCCCATTTCTTTAGAAATTTAAACAAGTTAGAAAAAAGTAGATTATCGTTTTTACTTTCAAAATATGACTTTAGACAAGATGAAGTAACTTGTCAAACACATGTCACAATATTACTTACGGGTTCCACTGCATTGCACTATCCAAACATCCAAGTCATCTCCTTCTCCATTCTCACCAAATGCACTTCCTGGTTTCCAGGGAGTGGTGACACAAAGTGATGACTGTGTAGGTTCCTTGCAGTGCTGACATGTGTCAGCCGTATTGACTGGTCATATTTGATCAGCATTCCTGGCTGACAAACCTGACCTGGCTTCCCTCTCACCGTCCAGTAGCTGGTACTGTCGTCAGATGCATCCACCCCAGTCACAGACTGCTGACCACTTTCCGACCCGTACTTCGCGTCATGGAAGGTCAAGCGGATGTTTTGCCGGTCATTGAGTAGCTTGACCATGAAGCAGGTCACATACTGCCGATCAGTGGTGGGGGATGAGCCGAGCAGCGTACAGAGGGCAAGTACCAGAGTGGAGCTCCAAGCTGGACCTTCCATCCTGGCCTGTCGTCAGCCCCTGTCCCCCGACCCCTGCCCCCCTCCCGCCCACATGGTGACCAGCAGACAGCCCAGCCTCATGCTGCTTCACCCCCTTGAACACCGTAGCCAATTGTGGGGGCCAGCACCCTTAAAAGCAGGTCGCGGCCATTGGGCGCTTTTCCTGCAATCGGCAATGTTGTGACGGATTACTCTCCCGAAACCCACCCGCAACCCACCCACAGGTTGCGACCCTGAGTTTGAAAAATTCTGCATTACACATTTATTATTAAGCCCTTTCTACCTACCCCTCCAAAATATTGCTCCCAAGTTAAAGGGATATAACTGGAGTCAGAAGAACTCCAGTTCTTCTGGAGTTCTTCTGAAGACAGATCCCACTGAGGAAGGACTCCAATTATATTTAAGGGAAGATCTGGGGACAGGTTGAAAATATTTTCCCCATTTGTGACTGACCTTTAATTAACCTGACCTCCATTGGCATTTTAAACATGGGAAATCAGGACTTGCTTTTCAATGGCCCACAGGCATTGGCACCCCCTAGAAAGGCATCGGTGTCCCCATCACTCCAATCAATAAAATTCTCTGACCCTGAAGCATATACCACATTACACCAACATATCTAAATACGAAAAAAGTTGACAACTGAGGCACAACCCTCAATTTTATCAATGTTTAGAAAATATTCTCCATAACAGATGACAAAGAATAAAGAAATGTACAGCACAGGAACAGGCCCTTCGGCCCTCCAAATCCGTGCCGACCATGCTGCCCGACTAAACTACAATCTTCTACACTTCCTGGGTCCATATCCCTCTATTCCCATCCTATTCATGTATTTGTCAAGATGCCCCTTAAATGTCACTAACGACCCTGCTTCCACCACCTCCTCCGGTAGCGAGTTCCAGGCACCCACTACCCTCTGTGTAAAAAACTTGCCTCGTACATCTACTCTAAACCTTGCCCCTCTCACCTTAAACCTATGCCCCCTAGTAATTGACCCCTCTACCCCAGGGAAAAGCCTCTGACTATCCACTCTGTCTATGCCCCTCATAATTTTGTAGACCTCAACCTCCTTCGTTCCAGTGAGAACAAACCGAGTTTATTCAACCGCTCCTCATAGCTAATGCCCTCCATACCAGGCAACATTCTGGTAAATCTCTTCTGCACCCTCTCTAAAGCCTCCACATCCTTCTGGTAGTGTGGCGACCAGAATTGAACACTATACTCCAAGTGTGGCCTAACTAAGGTTCTATACAGCTGCAACATGACTTGCCAATTCTTATACTCAATGCCCCGGCCAATGAAGGCAAGCATGCCGTATGCCTTCTTGACTACCTTCTCCACCTGTGTTGCCCCTTTCAATGACCTGTGGAGCTGTACTCCTAGATCTCTCTGACTTTCAATACTCTTGAGGGTTCTACCATTCACTGTATATTCCCTACCTGCATTCGACCTACCAAAATGCATTACCTCACATTTGTCCGGATTAAACTCCATCTGCCATCTCTCCGCCCAAGTCTCCAAACAATCTAAATCCTGCTGTATCCTCTGACAGTCCTCATCGCTATCCGCAATTCCACCAACCTTTGTGTCGTCTGCAAACTTACTAATCAGACCAGTTACATTTTCCTCCAAATCATACTACAAACAGCAAAGGTCCCAGCACTGATCCCTGTGGAACACCACTGGTCACAGCCCTCCAATTAGAAAAGCATCCTTCCATTGCTACTCTCTGCCTTCTATGACCTAGCCAGTTCTGTATCCACCTTGCCAGCTCACCCCTGATCCCGTGTGACTTCACCTTTTGTACTAGTCTACCATGAGGGACCTTGTCAAAGGCCTTACTGAAGTCCATATAGACAACATCCACTGCCCTACCTGCATCAATCATCTTAGTGACCTCCTCGAAAAACTCTATCAAGTTAGTGAGACACGACCTCCCCTTCACAAAACCATGCTGCCTCTCACTAATACGTCCATTTGCTTCCAAATGGGAGTAGATCCTGTCTCGAAGAATTCTGTCCAGTAATTTCCCTACCACTGAAGTAAGGCTCACCGGCCTGTAGTTCCCTGGATTATCCTTGCTACCCTTCTTAAACTGAGGAACAGCATTGGCTATTCTCCAGTCCTCCGGGACATCCCCTGAAGACAGTGAGGATCCAAAGATTTCTGTCAAGGCCTCAGCAATTTCCTCTCCAGCCTCCTTCAGTATTCTGGGGTAGATCCCATCAGGCCCTGGGGACTTATCTACCTTAATATTTTTTAAGACACCCAACACCTCGTCTTTTTGGATCTCAATGTGACCCAGGCTATCTACACACCCTTCTCCAGACTCAACATCTACCAATTTCTTCTCTTTGGTGAATACTGATGCATAGTATTCATTTAGTACCTCGCCCATTTCCTCTGGCTCCACACATAGGTTCCCTTACCTATCCTTCAGTGGGCCAACCCTTTCCCTGGCTACCCTCTTGCTTTTTATGTACGTGTAAAAAGCCTTGGGATTTTCCTTAACCCTATTTGCCAATGACTTTTCGTGACCCCTTCTAGCCTTCCTGACTCCTTGCTTAAGTTCCTTCCTACTTTCCTTATATTCCACACAGGCTTCGTCTGTTCCCAGCCTTTTAGCCCTGACAAATGCCTCCTTTTTCTTTTTGACGAGGCCTACAATATCTCTCGTTATCCAAGGTTCCCGAAAATTGCCGTATTTATCCTTCTTCCTCACAGGACATGCCGGTCCTGTATTCCTTTCAACTGCCACTTGAAAGCCTCCCACATGTCAGATGTTGATTTGCCCTCAAATATCCGCCCCCAATCTATGTTCTTCAGTTCCCGCCTAATATTGTTATAATTAGCCTTCCCCCAATTTAGCACATTCATCCTAGGACCACTCTTATCCTTGTCCACCAGCACTTTAAAACTTACTGAATTGTAGTCACTGTTCCCGAAATGCTCCCCTACTGAAACATCTACAAGTTGAAGTCTCCCATCACCACAACCCTGTTGTTTTTACTCTTTTCCAAAATCTGTCTACCTATCTGCTCCTCTATCTCCCGCTGGCTGTTGGGAGGCCTGTAGTAAACCCCCAACATTGTGACTGCACCCTTCTTATTCCTGATCTCTACCCTTCTAGCCTCACTGCCCTCTGAGGTGTCCTCCTGCAGTACAGCTGTGATATTCTCCCTAACCAGTGGCGCAACTCCGCCATCCCTTTTACATCCCCCTCTATCCCGCCTGAAACATCTAAATCCTGGAACGTTTAGCTGCCAATCCTGCCCTTCCCTCAACCAGGTCTCTGTAATGGCAACAACATCATAGTTCCAAGTACTAATCCAAGCTCTAAGTTCATCTGCCTTACCCGTAATACTTCTTGCATTAAAACATATGCACTTCAGGCCACCAGACCCGCTGTGTTCAGCAACTTCTCCCTGTCTGCTCTGCCTCAGGGCCCCACTGTCCCTATTCCCTAGTTCTCCCTCAATGCTCTCACCTTCTGACCTATTGCTCCCATGCCCACCCCCCTGCCATACTAGTTTAAACCCTCCCGTGTGACACTAGCAAACCTCGCGACCAGGATATTTATGCCTCTCCAGTTTAGATGCATCCCGTCCTTATATAGGTCACACCTGCCCCGGAAGAGCTCCCAGTGGTCCAGATAATGGAAACCCTCCCTCCTACACCAGCTGTTTAGCCACGTGTTTAGCTGCTCTATCTTCCTATTTCTAGCCTCACTGGCACGTGGCACAGGGAGTAATCCCGAGATTACAACCCGAGAGGACGGTCTCTTAACTTTCTGCCTAGCTCCCTGAACTCCTGCTGCAGGACCTCATGCCCCTTCCTGCCTATGTCGTTAGTACCAATATGTACAACAACCTCTGCCTGTTTGCCCTCCCCCTTCAGGATGCCCTCTACCCGTTCGGAGACATCCTGGACCCTGGCACCAGGGAGGCAACATACCATCCTGGAGTCTCTTTCACGTCCACAGAAGCGCCTATCTGTGCCCCTGACTATAGAGTCCCCTATTACTATTGCTCTTCTGCGCTTTGACCCTCCCTTCTGAACATCAGAGCCAGCCGTGGTGCCACTGCTCTGGCTGCTGCCGTTTTCCCCTGATAGGCTATCCCCCCGACAGTATCCAAAGGGGTATACCTGTTCGAGAGGGGGACAACCACAGGGGATTCCTGCACTGACTGCCTGCCCTTTCTGGTGGTCACCCATTTCTCTGCCTGCACCTTGGGTGTGACCACATTTATATAACTGCGATCTATGACGCTTTCCGCCACCTGCATGCTCCTAAGTGCATCCAATTGCTGCTCCAACCGAACCATACGGTCTGTGAGGAGCTCCAGGTGGGTGCACTTTCTGCAGATGAAGCCATCCGGGACGCTGGAAGCCTCCAGGACCTGCCACATCTCACAGTCAGAGCACTGCACCCCTCTAACTGACATTGCGTCAATTAATTAAAATTAAGAGTTTTTCAAAAAAAATTTATATATTAAAATTTTTTTTTTTTTTTAAAGTTACTGTTAACTATATGTTTCCTAGCACTAGATTTCTAATATAAATGCGAAAGCTAAATATAGTACTCTCCGATCTCTGGCTTAGATACCCCTCTAAATTATAATTAAGTAATTATGTTTAATTGGTTACCAATGCTTAATTTTTTTAATTTAGTGTAGATTCCCAACCAGCCACTCAGGTCACAGCTTTTCTGTGATGTCACTTCAGTTTCCCCCCGACACACACAATTTGAAAAAGGTATAAAAGTAAAAATGAGTAAAAATCACTTACTTACCTTCTTACCTTCTGAGTGTCTTAGATGTTCTCAGGTTCTCTCCCTGACAGAGACTGCTCCTCCTCCTCCGAACGGCTCCCGAAACTAGGCCGCGATCTTTCGAAATCTCCGATCTGACTCGCAGCTCCTGCGCTTTTTAAATCTCCCGGCTCTCTCTCCTCTCGCGCTGTTTTCAATGTCCCGGCTCTCTCTCCTCCCGCGCTTTTTAAATCTCCCGCGCTTTTTAAATCCCCCGGCTTTCTCTCCTCTCGCGCTGTTTTCACTGTCCCGGCTCACTCTCCACTTGCGCTGTTTTCAATGTCCCGGCTTTCTCTCCTCTCGCGCTGTTTTCAATGTCCCGGCTCACTCTCCTCCCGCGCTGTTTTCACTGTCCTGGCTCTCTCTCCTCCCGCGCTGTTTTCAACGTGTCGGCTCACTCTCCTCCCGCGCTGTTTTCAATGTCCCGGCTCTCTCTCTTCTCGCGCTGTTTTCACTGTTACGTAGAACAAGAAAGTGTAACTCCCATCTTCAGATGTATTAATCGAATTGCTTTTTACCAATTAAGACCCAATTTGGTTAAATATAGGAATGTTTAGTATAAAGATCTTTAACTTGGGAGTCCACCAGAAAACAATCGACTTTTAACTCCAGAATGCGTGGATGATGTGCAGAATGCCTGCCCGTTCCTATCAGTGGGTTGACCAGTCCATAGCAATGCCCTCTACATGTTTCTGGCATGCAGCATGCCCTCAAATAGGCATCATCTCAACAGCATGCACAATATCTGGAGGTCACCTTGTCTAGTTGGCAAGAAAATCCTTGGTGGTGAGAGTGCGCGTTATCACAGAAGGTGGGGTTTGCTGGGCTGGGCTATTCTTGTAGAGTTTGCAGAGTTATTCCTTCTTCTGACCCGTTGGGAGTAAGAATTTACTTAAATTTTGACTGAGCTTCTTCCTCTTTGCCACCCGCTTCAATTTCACCCAAATATCACCCAAACTTACACAGGATCCTTTGCACATCCTAGGATTCTGACATGATCATAGACATGATTCAAGCAGGTGCTAGGTTTACCCAATGGAAGGCCACAGTAACGGAGCGAGGATGGAGCAATAAGTAGTGTACAACACTAGGGGCTGGTTTAGCACAGGGCTAAATCGCAGGCTTTGAAAGCAGACCAAGGCAGGCCAGCAACACGGTTCAATTCCCGTACCAGCCTCCTCGAACAGGCGCCGGAATGTGGCGACTAGGGGCTTTTCACAGTAACTTCATTTGAAGCCTGCTTGTGACAATAAGCGGTTTTCATTTTTTCATTCATTCACACAAAGAGTCGCAGAATGATAATAGAAGAAGACCAGTTTGCTCTTGGTGGTGTGCGAGCTCTGTAAAAGAGCTATGGGTTAAACCAATCCCCTGCAGTTTCCCGATGGCCCGGAAATGTTTCCTGTTCAGCCTTTATCCAATTTGCTTTTGAAAGCTACTTTTAAATCTGCTTCCACCATCCTTTCCATTCATTCCATTCCACCTACCTTCCAACTTGCTGTGTAAGTTAGTTTTCCCCTCATGTCGCTTCTGACTCTTTTGCCAATGACTTTAAATTTGTGTCCTTTGGTTACCAACTCTGATGCCAGTGGAAACAGTTTCTCCCTATTTACTCCAAAAAAAAACCTTTCATGGTTTTGAATATTTTAATCAAATCTGGTAAATCTCCTCTGCACCCTTTCTTTTTTTGAAAATAAATTTAGAGTACCCAATTCATTTTTTTCCAATTAAGGGGCAATATAACATGGCTAATCCACCTACCCTGCACGTCTTTGGGTTGTGGGGCGAAACCCACGCAAACACCTGAATGTGCAAACTCCACACGGACTGCGACGCAGAGCCGGGATCGAACCGGGTCCTCGGAGTCGTGAGGCAGCAGTGCTAACCACTGCACCACTCTGCTGCCCCTCTGCACCCTTTCTAATAATGCCTTGAATTGGTCACAATATTCCAGCTCAATAAAGCTTTAACGTAACTGCCTTGTTTTTGTCTCTTGGCTCCTAAGATGGCAACAATGTACACTTGAAGGATCGAGTTGAAAACAACCTGTGAGAAAATAAAATGATGTTCTAACTAGTTGTTTATTAAACCCTTGTGTGGAAGGTTCCAGAAATAGCCGAGTGCAAATTTGGCAATAAACGGATGTACTAATTACCCCTTCCTCCAAGAATATAAACTAATTCATTCTATGCCGGAGAACACATGATGCACAGTGAATGACTGACACTGTAAAATAGCAAAGCATTTTACTTCCAGAGATGCTGGGTAGGAAAAAAAAATGTATTCATTCCTTCCTCTGCAATTAGTCTTGACATTATTGTAACATTTGGAAGGCTGCTTCATGCCCTGTTAATAAAATAAAATACATCATGCAGTGTTCATTTAGCTGAAAAATACCCAGGAGTTCAAGATACAGCTTCACAAATTAACATCTGGTACAATAAAATGATCCACAAAAGCAAATATATATAGAAAATGAGATATTGGATAATTAAGCTGAATTTTACCAAAGGATATAAAATGATGAGGTCGACTACAAGAATAGCAAACATTGCATTATTATCCTTTCTTTCCATTCCAATAATATTGGGGGTTTGTAAATCAATGCAACAACTTGTTACTCAGTACAATATATTTTCAAAACCTCTCTCCCTGGTCTCCTGGCTTCTGACATGTCAAGAAATTAATTTCAGATTCAATTTTACAAAGAGGATTCCGCCAGGCATTTGCTGAAATACAATAATATTCTTTAAAACCAATTCCAGAAATTGTTTTGTGTTTGACTGACGTTAGGTGGTATTGGAAAAATATATTAAGTGGGTTGGAGCAACACAGCAGCCAATATGCAAACCTCCACTCCTTTCCTTCAACACTTCCAATCACGGGTTTAGATGCATGCATTTTTTTCACAGTATTATCAAAGAGCTTCCCTTCTGACCTGATCGCTCAGCTGACAAGGATTGATTTTAAAAACAGCCGGTGACACATGTGTTGAAACACTATCCCTTTCACTTAGATCCAGACCAGCATCCTCACTGAGTTGATTAATCACACCACGCTTGACTGGAATATATTCTTTCACAGGGTCTCAAGACTGCTCAATTCCTGGCTTTTCCCACTTTTCAACATTTATCAGTGCCAGCTCATCACAGCTTTTTGATACATATCCTGGTCTGTGCAGCTGGTTTCATCATCCTGCATTCTTGATTCAGACATTTCATTGATATTTCTCAATGACATGTTTTGTTTCAGAGAGATTGAGGAATAGAGGCCCCTTCTTCCTGATGCCTGAAACAGGTCTCGGCTGAAATTAGTTTGACCAGCTCGGTCCAGACGTGCTTCCTGAGGCCTGGAGAACAGAATTAAACTAGATGACTCGTGGCAAGCAGAAAGTGTTGCAGATCTGGTGAACAAATATTTCTCTGCTGCGACATTTTGACTGTGTGACCTAGATGTTTCCATTTGGTGTTCTGATCCGCTCCTGTAACTTTGCTGGAGTTAAGCAGAAACTAAATTTATGCACATTAATGGTTTCCCCACACCTCTGGCAAAGCACATCGGCGGAGTGAGAGCAGCTCTGAAGAAATTATGGGTCTATTTTCACAAACAATGAAATAGGAGAAACACTGACTGGACTTAATTAAGCAATATGGCTTAATTAAGCAAGAGAGGAAAAACCATCTCAATCATAAGAGAGGAAAGTGTGATTCTTGTTGCTGCCTGGTGCTGTTAAAAGATCACAATCCCCACAGTTCCTGCACTTTTTCACTCGTAACACAAGTAGATTGCACTAAGTGGACACATATGATTAGAAAGCCTGCTTGCAGAGATAGGATTTCGAAACATTCCAATTCCGAGCCATCAGCGGAGAAAACTGTTTAAATGCACTTATCAGAATCTTGCCTCAGATCCAACATGGCTGCCAATTGGAATTCATTTGGAATTATATCAGCATCTCTATACCATTGATAGCAGCAACTGTGATAGCTGCAGTTCTATTAACATGAAAATCCTGATCTATTTTGGCACACTACAGATTGGGACAAGTTGGTCTCATTTATCATTACTATATTAGTACTAGTACAACTCATCTTGTCTAATGAAGGAACGCTATGGCTCTAAGCTCTGGGGCGGGATTCTCCGACCTCCCGCTGGGTCGGAGAATCGCCGTGGGGCGGCGTGAATTCTGCCCCGCTACCCCGACGCTGGCTGCCGAATTCTCCGGTGCCGATGTTTTGGGCGGGGCAGGAATTGCGCCACGCCGGTCGGCGGCCGCTGGCAGCAGCTGCCCCCCCCAGCGATTCTCCACCCCGCGATGGGCCGAGCGGCTGCCCGTTTCCGGCCGGTCCCGCCGGCGTAAATCAAACCAGGTCCGTACCGGTGGGACCTGGTTCTGCAGGAGGCCTGCAGAGTCCTCGGGGGGGAGCACGGGGGGGATCTGGCCCTGGGAGGTGCCCCCACGGTGGCCTGGCCCGCGATCGGGGCCCACCGATCCGCGGGCGGGCCTGTGCCGTGGGGGCACTCTTTTCCTCCGCGCTGGTGGCTGTCAACCTCCGCCATGGCCGGCGCGGAGAGGAAACCCCCTGCGCATGCGCTGGGATGACGGCAGCACACGCTGGTGCTCCCGTGCATGCGCCAACTCGCACCGGCCGGCGGAGGCCCTTCGGTGCCGGTTGGCACGGCGCCAACCCCGCCGCCGCTGGCCTAGCCCCTGAAGGTGCAGAGTATTCCGCACCTTCCTGGTGGCCCGACGCCGGAGTGGTTCACACCACACCTCGGTGCCAGTACGGCCCGCTCCGCCGAGTAGAGGAGAATCCCGCCCCTGAACTCTTGCTTTGAGACATATGTGTGGTGTTGGGCGTTCTGACACACAGATGAGCCAACACAGTTGTATTTGGTACAACGCTGTTTTATTCAAACTTATTATCTACAGTTTTGTCTTGATACTCTGCACGTGGGGACTCCCTGTCTGTGATGTTAAAACAGGTCTTGTCGTTGTCCTTGTCCCCAGATCTACTGCCCACCAGGTGTGGTGTTTGTCCTTTTATACTGTCCCTGTCTTTGTCTGTGATTGGTTGTGGTGTTGTGTGTTCTGATTTGTCTGTTGGTGTGTCTATCATGATGTGTGTGTTTGAATATCATGACATCCCCCCTTTTTACAAAGATATGTGCCTACGTGGTTATAAATATAATCGTGTCGTGAGTGCATCTAAGAGTGTGTGTGTGTGTTGTGTACAGCATGTGCATATGACGTAACTATTTACATGGGGCGATGTCGGGTGCGTCATGCTAACGAGGTTGTACCATAACAAAACATGAATGCGAAAAAACGATATCTGGAACGATAAACAACAACAGGTTATAATACAGTAGTGTTTAACTTTTTAAACGTATGAACAGTGTTATAAGTCCAGTCTAATGGGTGTGCGACGAATTCGGGTTGACCGCCTCAAGGGTGGGTCAAGAACCACCGGCTGATGTGCAAGCCTGGCCATGGGTGGCGATGGAAGGGGCGTGATCTGCGGCAGCTCCACGAAGTCATCGTCGGAAGCCTGTTGAGGATCCGGCATGTGTGTACAGTGTGGCTGCGAGCGTGGAAGTTGGCGAAGGGCGCGCCGATTGCGGCGACGCACTGAACCATCCGGCATGCGTATCAGGAACGAGCGGGGAGCCACACGTCGGAGAACTTCGGCCGGTGCTGACCAGCCACCATGCGGTAGATGGATGCGTACTTTGTCTCCGGAGGACAGGGGGGGAAGGTCCGTCGCCCGTGTGTCGTACAGACTCTTCTGGCGATCACGCTGCATTTGCATCTTACGAAGAACCGTATCATGGTCCGTTGTTGGTGCCAGGATGGATGGCATCGTCGTCCTGAGGGAGCGACCCATCAGGAGCTGTGCTGGCGAGAGACCCGTGGCTAGCGGGGCCGATCGATAGGCCAGCAAGGCGAGGTTAAAGTCCGATCCGGCAGCAGCAGCCTTGCAGAGGAGCCGCTTGGCAATGTGAACGCTCTTCTCTGCCTTCCCATTCGACTGTGGATGTAGAGGGCTGGACGTCACATGAGTGAAACCATATGCTGCGGCAAAGGACGACCATTCACGGCTGGCGAAACAGGGTCCATTGTCCGACATGACAGTCATTGGAATGCCATGGCGAGCAAATGTTTCCTTGCAGGCCCCAATGACTGCGGACGACGTCAGATCATGTAGAGGTATGACTTCCCGGTAATTGGAAAAGTAATCTATAATAATGATGTAATCTCTGCCAAGCGCGTGAAATAGGTCAACACCCACCTTCGCCCCGGGGGACGTCACCATCTCGTGTGGTAGAAGCGTCTCCGGAGGTTGCGCCGGCTGAAACCATGACAGGTTGTGCAATTGAGCACCATGTTGGCTATGTCTTCATTAATACCCGGCCAATATACCGCCTCTCGGGCCCTCCGTCTGCATTTCTCGACTCCCAAGTGGCCTTCGTGTAGTTGATTAAGAATCATCTGGCGCATGCTGTGCGGAATGACAATCCTGTCTAACTTCATAAGAACCCCATCAATGTTGGTAAGGTCATCTCGCACATTATAAAACTGCGGGCACTGCCCTTTGAGCCACCCTTCCGCCATGTGGCGCATCACTCGCTGCAGAAGAGGGTCAGTCGCTGTCTCTGCGCGTATGCGGGCCAGACTTGGGTCGTCAGCCGGCAGATTTGCTGCTGTCAGAGTAACGTGTGCCTCAATTTGACGCACGAACCCCTCCGCATCTGGTGGTGTACTCACTGCTCGGGAGAGCGTGTCCGCCACGATGAGATCCTTCCCCGGAGTGTAGATCAGTTCGAAATCATACCTCCTGAGTTTAAGTAAGATGCACTGGAGGCGAGGGGTCATGTCGTTCAGGTCCTTGTTTATTATGTTGACCAGGGGGCGGTGGTCAGTTTCGACCGTGAATCGTGGAAGACCATACACATAGTCGTGGAACTTGTCCAGTCCAGTTAACAAGCCCAGGCATTCTTTTTCTATTTGCGCGTAGCGCTGTTCCGTAGGGGTCATGGCTCGTGAGGCATATGCAACCGGGGCCCATGACGACGTGCTATCTTTCTGCAAGAGTACTGCTCCAATACCAGATTGGCTGGCATCCGTTGAGATTTTTGTGGGGCGAGCCGTGTCAAAGAACGGCAACACTGATGCCGTGACCAGTTTGTGCTTGAGCTCCTCCCATTCCAGCTGGTGCGATTGTTGCCATTGGAATTCTGTTGATTTCTTCACGAGATGGCGCATAGCCGTTGTATGAGAAGCAAGGTTGGGAATGAACTTCCCAAGGAAGTTGACCATGCCCAAGAATCTTAGGACAGCCTTCTTGTCAGCCGGCCGTGGCATGGCTGTGATGGTGCTAATTTTGTCTGCATCGGGACGGACCCCTGATTGTGAGATGTGGTCCCCGAGGAACTTCAGCTCAGTCTGGCCAAAGGCACACTTGGCGCGGTTGAGACGCAGGCCATTTTGTCGTATGCGGGCGAAGACGCATCGTAGACGATGCATGTGCTCCTGCGGAGTGGTGGACCAAATGATGATATTGTCCACATATACACGTACCCCTTCGATGCCTTCCATCATCTGCTCCATGATTCGGTGGAAAACCTCAGATGCGCCCAGTAACGAATCTTTTGATGCGCCAACAACTTCAAAGGGGAGTGTATCCGTGTGCGTTTTGTGAGTTACCTGTAGCTGGCAAGAACCCATGGACGGGATGACATTCCCATTATAATCAACCATCTTGAGCTGGGATGGCGTGATGGGTGGTTTGACCTTCATGGCCTGGAATTCAGAATGTGCAATCAGGTTGGCGGATGCGCCAGTGTCCAGACGGAAGGTGACGTGCGATCGGTTGACCGTTAGAGTGGCACTCCACTCATCGGCCGGATTGATGGCGTTGACCCTGTTTATATCGATGAAGGAAACCCGGAAGGCATCCTGGTCATCTGCATCATTTAGCTGGAAGTCTTGATGCATGGGCTGGACGGTCCTGGCGTGTCTGCGAGGTTGTCGGAGATGTGTAGGATCCATGGGTTGAGCCGCACGGCAGTAGGCAGCATAGTGGCCCATCTTGCCACATCGGAGGCACTGTCGGTTTTTAGCAGGACATTGCCCTTTTAAGTGTACAGCTCCACAGTTGCCGCACGGCGTTCGTTGTGCCACTGCACATGCGCAGTGCGATTTTGCATTGGGCGCGCCTGCGCGGTGCATCCATCGATGTTGCCGTTGGTTTTGGCGCGCACAAGCACGGGAGACCGCGAAAAGCGCGGGAAGCGGCCGCTCTCGTTGGGGCCGCGGGTCGGGAGATAATCGATGGCCTGGATGCGTTCGGCGTCGTGGGCGGCCTGGCTTGCCGATTCGACGGCTGGGGACCCCCTCCGTGCCAATTCGGATGCCTGAAATCGGGCAAAACGGCTGGTTGCATTCTCGTGGAGGACACAGGCCTCCACTGCAGACGCTAAGGTGAGGCTTTTGATTTTAAGAAGCTGCTGGCGTAGGCCACTGGAGGCAACACCAAAAACAATCTGGTCCCTGATCATGGACTCTGAGGACTGCGCTAGAATTCGGAGGTTCGTCAAAAAGGGTTGAAAAAGCTCCTCCTTACCTTGCAGGCGTTGCTGAAAGAGATATCTTTCAAAACTTTCATTCACTTCAACATTAAAGTGCTGCTCTAGCTTGAGGATGACTGTGTCATACTTGGATTGGTTTTCGCTTTCTTCGAACACCAGTGAGTTGAAGACATCTATGGCGTGCTGACCTGCGTAGGAGAGGAGCATTGCAATCTTTGTTTCGTCCGAGACACTCTGTTTCTCGTTGGCTCAGATGTACAGGTCGAATCGCTGCTTGAAGAGCTTCCAATTGGTACCAAGGTTCCCTGCGACTTGCAACGGCTGCGGTTTATTGGTGAGGTCCATGTCCAGAATGGCAGGTTAGTCGGCAGGTATCGATCCACTCCTGTACCATGTGGTGTTGGGCGTTCTGACACACAGATGAGCCAACACAGTTGTATTTGGTACAACGCTGTTTTATTCAAACTTATTATCTACAGTTTTGCCTTGATACTCTGCACGTGGGGACTCCCTGTCTGTGATGTTAAAACAGGTCTTGTCGTTGTCCTTGTCCCCAGATCTACTGCCCACCAGGTGTCGTGTTTGTCCTTTTATACTGTCCCTGTCTTTGTCGGTGATTGGTTGTGGTGTTGTGTGTTCTGATTTGTCTGTTGGTGTGTCTATCATGGTGTGTGTGTTTGAATATCATGACAATATGTGCTTCATTAGGATATGTAGATAAAGTGATGGCAGCTGGTGTAAAGACTAAGGTTTAAAGGAGAATTATATCTCTCTGAATTACCCTACAATTCCCAAAGGCTGTAAAGAGAGATTTGTGAGCACTGACTGGTTTGTGCCAATCTCGTTTATCATGATTAATATTTCAGATCCTATGAGAATAGATATTTGGTGTAAGCTACCCCCTTGTATGATATGTTTCACTAATCTCCATGACAGAGTTCTGCCCAAAATAATGGCTCTCAGGCTACTCTTCAAGCATCTAAAACACTGTAACATGGAATGATGAGGCATAGAGTATGCATATATATCACCCTTTCAAATATTTAGGCATCACGTAACATATAGTATTCTGCACATCACCTTTCTAAAAAAATTATTTTTTATTCTCCTTTTTCACATTTTCTCCCAAATTTACACCCACTAACAATAAACAATAATCAGTAAAAAAAATGTCAATCCCCAAATCAATAACAACGATCCCATCCTCTCACCAAGCCCCAAACATTAGCCCCATAGCTCTGTAAACCGCTGACACTACTCCCTTCTCCAGTCCCCCTGTCGTCAGCACCTCCTCCAGCAATGTGGAGGCCGGCTCCACCGGGAAGCTCTGTATCTCCTTTCTGGCAAAATCTTGAATCTGCATGTATGTAAGCATTTCCCCCTGCTCCAGCCCATACTTCGCTTCCAGCTCCTTCAATCCTGCAGACCGACCCCTAAGAAACAAATCTTTTAGTGTCTTAATCCCCTTCTCCTTCCATTTCCGAAAATTTCCATTCCACCTCCATGGCTCAAATCTGTGGTTCCCCCGAATCCCCCTGCCCGGACATGACCACGACCACCGTCATCAAGGCCCTCCAGGGTATTTTTACACTGTTCGGTTTCCCCGCCTCCATGCATAGTGATAAGGGGTCCTCCTTTATGAGCGACGAACTGCGTCAATTCCTGCTCAGCAAAGGCATCGCCTCCAGCAGGACGACCAGCTACAACCCCCGGGGAAACGGGCAGGTAGAGAAGGAGAACAGAACGGTCTGGAAGACCGTCCTGCTGGCCCTTTGGTCCAGGAATCTCCCAGTCTCCCGCTGGCAAGAAGTCCTCCCAGTGGCCCTTCACTCCATTTGGTCGCTGCTCTGTACTACCACAAACCAGACACCTCACGAACGTCTCCTTGTTTTCCCCAGGAAGTCCTCCTCCGGGACCTCGCTCCCAACCTGGCTAGCGACACCCGGACCCATCCTGCTGCGGAAACATGTGAGGGCGCACAAGTCGGACCCGTTGGTCGAGAGGGTCCACCTGCTGCATGCCAACCCCCAGTACGCCTACGTAGCGTTACCCAACGGCCGCCAAGACGCGGTCTCCCTTCGGGACCTGGCGCCCGCTGGAGCCCCACGCGCACCCGCACCATTGCCCCCACCCCCATCCTCCCCGCAGCACCTGACCGGATTAATTACGGTTAAAAACTACCGTATTTAACAAGATGGTATTTTTTTTAACCATAAAACAATAAAAACTTTCTCTGTTACCCTCGACATCACGGTATCTGCAATACCTGGTCCTACCATGCAAAATGCGACAGTAACACTGGCCGTCACCCCGCTGGGTTTTTTTTTAACAGGGGGTGAATGTGGTAATACCAGGTATTGCAGTACCTGAGAGGTGGATGCCCATTGGCTAGACCTAGGAGTCTACCATTGGCTAACGTACATAGCTCCGCCCTGAGAGGTGGGGTATAAGAACCAATGCCATCCCAGCAGCCTTCACTTTCTGTATCGAAGCTGCTAGGTACAGTTCTAGCTGATTAAAGCCGATTAGTTATGACTCACCTTGTCTCGAGAGTAATTGATTGTGCATCAGAACCCAAACCTCCGCAACACTTCCCAAAGGTACTGCCACTCCACCCGATCAAAGGCCTTCTCTGCGTCCATAGCTGCCACTACCTCCGCTTCCCCCTCCACCGAGGGCATCATAATCACATTAAGGAGCCTCCGCATATTTGTATTTAACTGCCTACCCTTCACGAATCCCGTCTGGTGCTCATGAATCACCCCCGGGACACAGTCTTCAATTCTCGTAGCCAGCACCTTCGCCAGCAACTTAGCGTCAACATTGAGGAGCGAGATCGGTCTATACGACCCACATTGCAATGGATCCTTGTCCCGTTTCAAGATCAAAGAAATCAGCGCCCTGGACATTGTCGGGGGCAAGGTCCCCTCCTCCCTCGTCTTGTTAAAAGTCCTCACTAGCAACGGGCCCAGCAGGTCCACGTATTTCCTATAAGATTCAACCGGGATCCCATCCGGCCCCGGGGCCGTCCCCGCCTGCATGCTCCCCAATCCTTTAACCAGCTCCTCCAGCCCAATCGGTGCCCCCAAACCAGCCACCTGCTGCTCCTCCACCCTCGGGAACCTCAGCTGATCTAGGAATCGTCGCATCCCCTCCTCCCCCGCTGGGGGCTCAGACCTGTACAGATCCCCATAGAAGTCCCTAAATATCTTGTTTATTCTCACCGCACTCCGCACCGTGTTCCCCCCTCTATCCCTAACTCCACCAATCTCCCTCGCTGCCTCCCTCTTACGAAGCTGATGTGCCAGCATCCGACTCGCCTTCTCCCCATACTCATACGCCGCCCGTTGCGCTTTCCTCCACTGTGCCTCTGCTTTCCCTGTAGTCATCAGGTCGAATTCCGGCTGGAGGTTCCGTCGCTCCCTAAGTAGCCCCACCTCGGGGGCCTCTGCATAACTCCTGTCCACCCTTAAAATCTCCACCACCAACCTCTCCCTCTCCCTCCTCTCTCTCTTCTCCCTGTGGACCCTAATGGAGATTAGCTCTCCCCTGACCACCGCCTTCAACGCCTCCCAGACTACCCCCACCTGCACCTCCCCATTGTCATTGGCCTCCAAATATCTTTCAATACACCCCCGCACCCGCCCGCACACCCCCTCATCCGCCAACAGTCTCACATCAAGCCGCCACAGCGGGCACTGGTCTCTCTCCTCCCCCAACTCCTGATCCACCTAATGCGGGGCATGGTCCAAGATGGCTATGGCCGAGTATTCCGTTCCCTTATTAGCGTCCTACTCAAAATGAAAAAATCTATCCGGGAGTAGACTCTATGGACGTGGGAAAAGAAGGAAAATTCCCTGGCCTGCGGCCTGGCAAACCTCCATGGATCCACTCCCCCCATCTGGTCCATAAACCCCCTGAGCACCTTGGCCGCAGCCGGCCTCTTACCCGTCCTGGACCTAGAACGGTCCAGTGCTGGGTCCAGCACCGTGTTAAATCCGCCCCCCCATTATCAAGCTTCCTACCTCCAGATCTGGAATCCGACCCAACATGCGTTTCATAAATCCGGCATCATCCCAATTCGGGGCATATACGTTCAGCAATACCACCCGCACTCCCTGTAACCTACCACTCACCATCACATATCGACCTCCATTATCCACTACAATATTCAGTGCCTCGAATGACACCCGCTTCCCCACCAGTATTGCAACCCCTCTGTTCTTCGCATCCAGCCCTGAATGAAAGACCTGCCCTACCCATCCCTTTCTCAACCTAACCTGATCTGCCACTTTCAGATGTGTCTCCTGGAGCATAACCACGTCTGCCTTCAGTCCCTTTAAGTGCGCGAACACCCGGGCCCTCTTTCTTTAAAAAATATTTTATTGAAAGTTTTTGGCCAACCATCACAGTGCATTGTGTATCCTTTACACAGTAATATAACAATATAAATAACAATGGCCAGTTTTATAAACAAGAAATAAATAATATATAAACAAAAACGAAAACAAAACTAAATGGCAACTGCCTTGTCCCAGATAAATATTCTCCAAAAATAGGTTTTAACAGTCCAATATACAATTATCTATAACAACAACCTATACATATTATACTTATATATTAACATCCCTGAGAATCCCTCTGGTTCCTCCCCCGCCCCCCCCCCCCCCCCCCCCCCCCGGGCTGCTGCTGCTGTCTTCTTCTTTTCCATTCCCTCTATCTTTCTGTGAGGTATTCGACGAACGGTTGCCACCGCCTGGTGAACCCTTGAGCCGATCCCCTTAGGACGAACTTAATCCGTTCCAGCTTTATAAACCCTGCCATGTCATTCATCCAGGTCTCCACACCCGGGGGCTTGGCTTCCTTCCACATCAACAGTATCCTGCACCGGGCTACTAGGGACGCAAAGGCCAAAACATCAGCCTCTCTCGCCTCCTGCGCTCCCGGCTCTTCTGCAACACCAAATATAGCCAACCCCCAGCTTGGTTCGACCTGGACCCCCACTACCTTCGAAAGCACCTTTGTCACCCCCACCCAAAACCCCTGTAGTGCCGGACATGACCAGAACATGTGGGTGTGATTCGCTGGGCTTTTCGAGCATCTCGCACACCTATCCTCTACTCCAAAAAATTTGCTAAGCCGTGTTCCAGTCATATGCGCCCTGTGTAACACCTTAAATTGTATCAGGCTTAGCCTGGCACACGAGGACGATGAGTTTACCCTACTTAGGGCATCAGCCCACAGCCCCTCCTCAATCTCCTCCCCCAGCTCTTCTTCCCATTTCCCTTTCAGCTCGTCTACCATAATCTCCCCCTCGTCTCTCTATATATGTCTGACACCTTACCGTCCCCCACCCATGTCTTTGAGATCACTCTGTCCTGCACCTCCTGCGTCAGGAGCTGCGGGAATTCCCTCACCTGTTGCCTCGTAAAAGCCCTCAGTTGCATATACCGGAATGCATTCCCTTGGGGCAACCCATATTTTTCGGTCAGCGCTCCCAGACTTGCAAACGTCCCATCTACAAACAGATCTCTCAATTGTGTTACTCCTGCTCTTTGCCATGTTCCAAATCCCCCATCCATTCTCCCCGGAGCAAACCTATGATTATTTCTTATCGGGGACCACACCGAGGCTCCCGTCTTTCCCCTATGCCGTCTCCATTGCCCCCAAATTTTCAGAGTAGCCACCACCACCGGGCTTGTGGTGTATTTCTTCGGTGAGAAAGGCAACGGCGCAGTCACCATGGCTTGTAGGCAAGTCCCCCTACAGGACGCCTTCTCCAATTTCTTCCACGCCGCTCCCTCCTCTTCTCCCATCCACTTACATACCATTGAGATGTTGGCGGCCCAGTAGTACTCACTCAGGCTCGGTAGCGCCAGCCCCCCCTATCCCTACTACGCTGTAAAAATCCCTTCCTCACTCTCGGGGTCTTCCCGGCCCACACAAAACTCATGATACTCTTCTCAATCCTTTTGAAAAAAGCATTCGTGATCACCACCGGGAGGCACTGAAACACAAAGAGGAATCTCGGGAGGACCACCATTTTAACCGCTTGTACCCTCCCTGCCAGTGACAGGGATACCATGTCCCATCTCTTGAAGTCCTCCATCTGTTCCACCAACCGCGTTAAGTTTAACCTATGCAATGTACCCCAATTCTTGGCTATCTGGATCCCCAAGTAGCGAAAGTCCCTTGTTACCTTCCTCAGCGGTAAGTCCTCTATTTCTCTGCTCTGCTCCCCTGGATGCACCACAAACAGCTCACTTTTCCCCATGTTCAGCTTATATCCTGAAAATTCTCCAAACTCCCCAAGTATCCGCATTATCTCTGGCATCCCCTCCGCCGGGTCCGCCACATACACCAATAAATTGTCCGCGTAAAGAGATACCCGGTGTTCCTCTCCTCCCCTGAGTACTCCCCTCCACTTCCTGGAACCCCTCAAAGCTATTGCCAGGGGCTCAATCGCCAGTGCAAACAATAATGGGGACAGAGGACATCCCTGCCTCGTCCCTCTATGGAACCGAAAATACGCAGACCCCCGTCCATTCGTGACCACGCTCGCCATCGGGGCCCTATACAGCAGCTGTACCCATCTAATATACTCATCTCCAAAGCCAAATCTCCTCAACACCTCCCACAAATAATCCCACTCCACTCTATCAAATGCTTTCTCGGCATCCATCACCACCACTATCTCCGCTTCCCCCTCTGGTGGGGGCATCATCATTACCCCTAGCAGCCTCCGTATATTCGTATTCAGCTGTCTCCCCTTCACAAACCCAGTTTGGTCCTCATGGACTACCCCCAGGACACAATCCTCTATCCTCATTGCCATTACCTTGGCCAGAATCTTAGCGTCTACATTTAGGAGGGAAATAGGTCTATAGGACCCGCATTGCAGCGGGTCTTTTTCCTTCTTTAGGAGAAGCGATAATGTTGCCTCCGACATAGTCGGGGGCAGCTGTCCCCTTTCCTTCGCCTCATTAAAGGTTCTCATCAGTATCGGGGCAAGCAAGTCCACATATTTCCTATAAAATTCGACTGGAAATCCACCCGGTCCCGGAGCCTTCCCCGCCTGCATACTCCTAATTCCTTTCACTACTTCCTCTATCTCGATCTGTGCTCCCAGTCCCACCCTCTCCTGTTCCTCCACCTTAGGAAATTCCAGCCGGTCCAGGAAGCACATCATTCTCCCCTTCCCATCCGGGGGCCGAGCTTCGTATAATCTTTTATAGAATGCCTTGAACACTCCATTCACTCTCTCCGCTCCCCGCTCTATCTCTCCTTCCTCATCCCTCACTCTCCCTATTTCCCTCGCTGCTCCCCTTTTCCTCAATTGATGGGCCAGCAACCTGCTCGCCTTCTCCCCATACTCATACTGTACACCCTGTGCCTTCCTCCACTGTGCTTCTGCAGTACCCGTTGTCAGCAAGTCAAATTCTACGTGTAACCTTTGCCTTTCCCTGTACAGTCCCTCCTCCGGTGCCTCCGCATATTGCCTGTCCACCCTCAGAAGTTCTTGCAGCAACCGCTCCCGTTCCCTACTTTCCTGCTTTCCTTTATGTGCCCTTATTGATATCAGCTCCCCTCTAACCACTGCCTTCAGCGCCTCCCAGACCACTCCCACCTGGACCTCCCCGTTGTCATTGAGTTCCAAGTATTTTTCAATGCACCCCCTCACCCTTAGACACACCCCTTCATCTGCCATTAGTCCCATGTCCATTCTCCAGGGTGGACGCCCTTCTGTTTCCTCCCCTATCTCCAAGTCTACCCAATGTGGAGCGTGATCCGAAATGGCTATAGCCGTATACTCCGCCCCCCTCACCTTCGGGATCAACGCCCTTCCCAAAACAAAAAAGTCTATTCGCGAATAAACTTTGTGGACATAGGAGAAAAACGAAAACTCCTTACTCCTAGGTCTGCTAAATCTCCACGGGTCTACTCCTCCCATCTGCTCCATAAAATCTTTAAGCACCTTGGCTGCAGCTGTTGATTCCCAAATTTCTTTCTCTGTCAGTCTGGCCTCAATAAAAGTTGAGATGGATTCTCACGTAAAAAGAAGTTATTTATTTAGCTTGCAAGCTTGATTCATTTCATAGAAACATAAGAGACATCCAGTTTCCTATATCCCAGAAAGCGAATGAACAAAGAAACAAAGGGATCTCTGCAAATCAATTCAAATGGTATCAAGTTTCACATACTCGACGCCCATAGGTCAGCCTATATCCCTCCTGACCTGTTTGATCTATCCTGATTGGCTCACTTCCAATTCCTTTCTCTGGCCCCTATCAATGCAGCATCACTCTCATAGACACACCTCTTCCTGCTTTTTCCATGCGGTCTCAAATCCCTTTGTCCCTAACAGCCAGAATCAAAGTGGCTTATTTCTACATTACATTAACTAGTATCTCTAAAGTAACTATTTTATATCACATTCGTCATTCCCTCCTTTTATCATTCCATGATAACCAAACTATCCAATCCATAGCTACGGTTCCTCATCTAAAAGATCCGTCGCTGCATTTCCAATTCCTGTCTTAGCCCCCCTTCATCTGCCTCACCCTCATGGATTTTAACAGTTAAATTTTTTTTTCCGGTGATTGGGGCGGTGATCTGATCCAGTGCACCCCGCATTCTACCCATCACACATTTAAGGATGGCCAGGCCCACAAAGATGCAGCCGATAGCTACCACTAGATACATGGCCATATTTATCAACCAGTCCTTCCATCCTCCAAATCCCCAGTTACCCCAAGAGCCAGGATCCTGCATCCCGTCCAAGTGATCCCGTATGCGATCCATAAATTTAGTGATGTTAGCGGTCAAGTCCTGAACTCCCATGATACACTTGCCCTGTACTATGGCGCATACCCCACCCTCACGGGCCAGAAGATAGTCAAGAGCATACCGGTTCTGCATTGCAAACAACAGTAGCTGAGACAACTCCTTGGTTATTGCCCCGAGGGCTCCCAAGGTTTCATTTCCCAAGATGGTAAGGCCGCAAATAAAATAATTCCGATCACTGACAGCCAAGGAACCCCCCACACCTCCCAGTTTATCCAACTTTGAAATGCCATTCGGGCCGCCCAGCAATGCGGAAAGCCCTAGTCCCAACAGTGATATGAGAGACATTCGCCCAGCCACAGAGGAGCTGGAGGCCGGCGTTCAATGGAACGCAAGTGGTGTTGTAACAAACGCATTGGCCAGACGCCTGGGTGATATGGCACCTCCTGTCCGTACAGGTGGGAAACAGACATGTTATATTTGTGTCCACCTCTACCAGCAAACAGCCATATCCTTCACTGCTGAAGCAATTCTCGTATGACCGGGAATCCCTATTGGGAGTGAAGTGGCTAGGTATGTACGCCCTCCACCGTCGCAGCCTATCGTACTGTGAATGGGAATTATCCCGAGGAAGGGGAAGGCAAACAGCCGGTGGTGCTGAACCCGGATCGTAAGGAAGAGTGACCTGATCGGGCAGTGGTTCGGAATGCTGACAATGAACCACCGTTTGGGGAGTGCCCCAAAGCGGTGAAACAGAAAATAACCTAGACACCGCTGCGGGGTTTGGGTAGCAGACAACCCGTCCCTGGCCATACAAGCGGTGGTAAATCTGGTAGAAGAGATTCATACTACCCGGGTTTTCCTCAGTTTGGCCTTTAATTAACTTAAGCGTATCTCCCGGTAACCTACGTTCTAGCTGTACTTCCCTTCTCATACGCCCCGTCCTCTCTCTAGTCCCTTTCTCTTTCTCATAGCCTCTTCCTACACTCTTCTGACAGCCTGATTTTACCTTTATTGTACCACTCTTAACACATCCAAAATCAAATTTACATGTATTCCAAAAACAAGGCAATGTCCATATAATGTTCCCTTCCCATCGCCGGGACCGGTGCAACTGCTTCATGACTCCTGCATTCTTCTTAACTTTGATGACCTTCCATGAGTCGATACCATGTCCTCGTATATGGGGGCAGCGAAGAACATCACCTTTGCATAGGTGATGTATCCTTGTAGATTGGTTGGGGCTGCACAGATACATAATATTCCCCTTTTCCATGTCCATCGCCAATAACACGCCAAGCGAAGTGAGGCCAAATATCAGACAGACGATGCGTAGCCACCCCATCATGCTCCACACCTGTAAAATAGCACTTCTTTTCCCGTGACTGTGGCTGTAACCTTGACTAGCCATTCGGTCTCAAGTAATGGCCGGTATTTGTCCTCCAACTCCCTGTTTCGTCCAGTTCTGTCATAGGCCAGGGTAACGTGATGCAGTGACTGTTTAACGTCTAACGTCCACCACTGGGGGGTGATAGAAATATAGCACTGTTGTCTCATCCTCCTCTTCGCTGATCCACCCACCCAAAGTCACTATATTGGGGCTCCTGCTGGTAAACTACCATTTCTGCCGCTTGTTGGGGTCGCAGATCATCCTTTTTCATTACATACTCAGTCTTAACCTTTGTAACTGAGCCTCCTTCTTGGCCTACACCCTCCTTCCAGTAAAATCTGACTGCCCTTGCCATCTGGGAAGGGTTGTTCTCTGTCCAATTCATGTTATTACATTTCACAGCAGTAACCACAGAAGGTGGTAGGCAATGCATTAACATAGCACAGTATTGAGGGGAATTCTGACCATTTTGATACAGCAAATCGCCTGACTGCCCTCGGTAGATTTCATTAAAACGCTCCAGAAATTCCTCTGGCTCTTCAGTCTTCCTAGGTTTTAGGTCTAAGATAACAGAAAGATTTATGGGCCTTTGAAATGTGCTATTCAACGCATTCAAGATCTGTGTCCTTCTTTTCTCTATTTGCTCTTTTTTTTAAACTTAAAAATGTTTGAAAATTCAAATTGAATTACTGCAACTTGCAAGCTTAGCTCTGATCTCAACTCAGAACTAAGTTTACAATTTGCTTAACACAAACTTGTATAACATTTACAACTTAATTATTTCTTTATCTTAACAATTTTTCTTTTAACAAGTTTTTTTTTTCTTTTACATACACATAAGTATTAGCAAAATCAACTATCATCTCCAGATTGACACTTTTTAAAATGGTGTCCATGATCTTCTTTAAGTTTCTATTAATCTCCAGATAAAATGAGATAAACCTTATTTCAAGTAAGTAAAACTTAAGATTCTGGCAATTTCAATCAATTGCTTTCGAAAATAATAACTTTTATCAAAGAGGTGGAGAAACCCACTGGTTTCCTTTAATTAATTCAAAACGTAACTTTGCTGGTGTTCACTGACTCAAAGGAAAGGTATCCGATTACACTAGCGACTGGTGCTGTTATCTCAAAGCCTGAGTGAGAAGCACTGTCTGTTTTCAACTTCGCCTGCTGCTGTTAACCCTTTGAGAGACTTCTGCTTCAACCAATATGCAGCATTCCTCACAATCTCAACTAGACCTCGGAACTGCGTTTTTCGCCAATACAGTCCAAGGAGACAATTTTAGCTTAATCAACTATATATTTAAAACACTCACACATAGAGTTGAACCATCTTCAGATTTAAAAACAGTTATACTGGACTGAACCTTCATCTATTGAAGTCCCATCAGCCCCTGAACCCATATAATAGACTGAACCTTCATTACTGAAGTCACATCAGCCTCTGAACCCATATAATAGACTGAACCTTCATTACTGAAGTCACATCAGCCTCTGAACCCTTATACTTGGAATTGAATCATCATTTGAGATGTCCCATCAACCCAAAACCCTAACCCAAGCCGAAACAACAATATGAAATCCCATCAATTAAATTGCTAATCCCCAGACTGACCTGTGATTTCGTCGAGGCGGTCTTTCTGTGCCAACCGCGAGTGACCAGACTAATCAGACGATAAGAAGAGGGGAACAATCAATGCGCGGTCGTTTTCCAGTTCTACATTGAGGGCCCTTTGTTCCCGATCCTCCTGTTCATAATCAGTCTAATTCTGATTTCGCAGTTGGATCAGGACCGCCCTGACAAATCCCGGTTTTCGGCACCAAATGTTGATTCCCAAATTTCTTTCTCTGTCAGTCTGGCCTCAATAAAAGTTGAGATGGATTCGCACGTAAAAAGAAGTTATTTATTTAGCTTGCAAGCTTGATTCATTTCATGGAAACATAAGAGACATCCAGTTTCCTATATCCCAGAAAGCGAATGAACAAAGAAACAAAGGGATCTCTGCAAATCAATTCAAATGGTATCAAGTTTCACATACTCGACGCCCATAGGTCAGCCTATATCCCTCCTGACCTGTTTGATCTATCCTGATTGGCTCACTTCCAATCCCTTTCTCTGGCCCCTATCAATGCAGCATCACTCTCATAGACACACCTCTTCCTGCTTTTTCCATGCGGTCTCAAATCCCTTTGTCCCTAACTGCCAGAATCAAAGTGGCTTATTTCTACATTACATTAACTAGTATCTCTAAAGTAACTATTTTATATCACATTCGTCACAGCCGGCCTCCTTCCAGTCCTGGATCTCGACCTGTCCAGCCCTGGCTCCAGCACCGTATTAAAATCTCCCCCCATTACCAACTGTCCCACCTCTAGGTCCGGGATGCGTCCTAGCATGCGCCTCATAAAATTGGCATCATCCCAGTTCGGGGCATATACGTTTACCAAGACCACTGCCTCCCCCTGTAAATTGCCACTCACCATAACGTATCTGCCCCCGCTATCCGCCACTATGGTCTTTGCCTCAAACATAACCCTCTTCCCCACTAGTATAGCCACCCCCCTGTTTTTCGCATCTAGCCCCGAATGAAACACCTGCCCCACCCATCCTTTGCGTAGTCTAACCTGGTCTATAAGTTTCAAGTGCGTCTCTTGTAACATAACCACGTCTACCTTAAGTTTCTTAAGGTGTGCGAGTACTCGTGCCCTCTTCATCGGCCCGTTCAGCCCTCTCACATTCCACGTGATCAACCGGGTTGGGGGGCTTTTTACCCCCCCCCCCCTTGTCGATTAGCCATCCCCTTTTTCCAGCTCCTCACCCGGTTCCCACGCAGCTGTGTCCCCCCCAGGCGGTGCCCCCCCCGCCCACCCCACCCCATTCCGGCTCCCCCCTCTCCCCAGCAGCAGCAACCCAGTAACTCCCCCCTCCCACCCCCCCCCCCCCGCTAGATCCCCCACTAGCGTAGTTACACCCCCCATGTTGCTCCCAGAAGTCAGCAAACTCTGGCCGACCTCGGCTTCCCCCCGTGACCTCGGCTGGCACCGTGCGACGCCCCCTCCTTCCTGCTTCCCTATTCCCGCCATGATTATCATAGCGCGGGAACAAAGCCCGCGCTTCCCTTTTGGCCCCGCCTCCCATGGCCAACGCCCCATCTCCTCCACCTCCCTTCCTCCCTCCACCACCACCTGTGGAAGAGAGAAAAGTTACCGCATCGCAGGATTAATAACATAAAACTCATCTTCCCCCCCTTTTTCCCTCCTCTTCGCCCCCCATACTCGCCCCACCACTTTGTTTCAAACGTTCTTTTTTAATAACCCGCTTATTCCAGTTTTTCTTCCACAATAAAAGTCCACGCCTCATCCGCCGTCTCAAAGTAGTGGTGCCTCCCTTGATATGCAAGACCCACAGTCTTGCCGGTTGCAGCATTCCAAATTTTATCTTCTTTTTGTGAAGCACCGCCTTGGCCCGATTAAAGCGCGCCCTCCTTCTCGCCACCTCCGCACTCCAGTCTTGATATACGCGGATCACCGCGTTCTCCCACCTACTGCTCCGAGTTTTCTTTGCCCATCTAAGGACCATCTCTTTGTCCTTAAAACGGAGGAATCTCACCACTATGGCTCTAGGAATTTCTCCTGCTCTCGGTCCTCGCGCCATCACTCGGTATGCTCCCTCCACCTCCAGCGGACCCGCCGGGGCCTCCGCTCCCATTAACGAGTGCAGCATCGTGCTCACATATGCCCCGACGTCTGCTCCTTCTGCACCTTCAGGAAGACCAAGAATCCTTAAATTATTCCTCCTTGCGTTATTCTCCAGCACCTCCAGTCTTTCCACACATCGTTTATGGTGTGCCTCGTGCATCTCTGTCTTCACCACCAGGCCCTGTATGTCGTTCTCATTCTCGGCAGCCTTTGCCTTCACGACCCGAAGCTCCCGCTCCTGGGTCTTTTGCTCCTCCTTTAGCCCTTCGATCGCCTGTAATATCGGGGCCAACAGCTCCTTCTTCATCTCCTTTTTAAGTTCTTCCACGCAACATTTCAAAAACTCTTGTTGTTCAGGGCCCCATGTTAAACTGCCACCTTCCGTCGCCATCTTGGTTCTTGCTTGCCTTCCTTGCCGCTGCTCCAAAGGATCCACTGCAATCTGGCCACTTCCCTCTCCTTTTTCCATCCGTTTCCAGGGGGGATTCCCTTCTGGTTTACCGCACAGTGCTTCTAGCCGTTAAAATTGCCGTTGGGGCTCTTATTAAGAGCCCAAAAGTCCGTTCCACCGGGAGCTGCCGAAACGTGCGACTTAGCTGGTCATTGCCGCACCCGGAAGTCCCCACCCGGGCCCTCTTGACCGGCCCGTTCAGGCCCCTCACATTCCAAGTTATCAGCCGGATCAGGGGGCTACTCGCCACCCACCTGCCGACTAGCCATCTCCTTTTCTAGGCCAGCCACGTGCCCGCACCTCCCGCACCTTCCAGTCCCCCCCAGAGGTGGCGGACCCCCGCCCCGACCACCTCTCCTACTTCCAGCTCCCCTTTGGCCAATGCAGCAGCAACCCAGTTCCCCCCCTCCCCCCCGCTAGATCCTCATCTAGCCATTTTGCTCCCCCATGACACTCCCGTAAGTCAGCTGACTCCTGCTGACCCCGGCCTCTCCCGCCATTCCATCGACCCCCCAGTGTGACAATCCCCCCCACCCCTTGGCAGTCAGTGTGCGCTCCTCTCCAGCAATGCCCTTCCCCCCTGGCCCCGCCCCCATCCTTCCCTAGCGCGAGAAAAAGCCCGCGCTTTCCGTCTGAGCCAGCCCTGCCCCCCCTGGTGCAGCTCCTTTTTGCGGCCTTGCCCCAACTCCTCATCCCCGGGCCTCCACCCCCCCCTTTTCCTCCGTGGGGCCCTGCCCCTCCAACACCGACGCCCACACTCTCCCACAGCCCCCACATCAAATCCATTCACCCATCCACACCCAGCAACAAAACAACAAGAACATTCCCCAAACGCAGTAAACACAGTAAATATCCCCCCACGATAAACCCTCAGTTTGAGTCCAACTTTTCAGCCTTGATAAAGTTCCAAGCCTCATCAGGCGTTTCAAAATAGTGATGCCGATCTTGGAACCTGACCCACAATCGCGCTGGCTGCAGCATCCCGAGCTTCACCCCCTTCCGATGGAGCACTGCCTTAGCCCGGTTAAAACCAGCCCTCTCCTTAGCCACCTCCGCACTCCAGTCCTGGTAAATACGGATCTCCGTGTTCTCCCACCTGCTGCTCCGCTCTTTTTTGGCCCATCTCAGGACACACTCTCTGTCCATAAAGCGGTGGAACCTCACCACTACAGCCCTTGGCGGCTCGTTGGCTTTGGGTCTCCTTGCCAGGACCCGATGAGCCCCATCCAGCTCCAGGGGCCTCGGGAAAGCTCCCGCACCCATCAGCGAATTGAGCATCGTGCTCACATATGCCCCGGCATCGGGCCCCTCCACTCCTTCAGGGAGACCCAGAATCCGAAGATTCTTCCTCCTCGACCTATTCTCCAGGTCCTCAAATTTTTCCGCCCACCTCTTGTGCAGCGCCTCGTGCGCCTCCACCTTCACCGCCAGGCCCAAGATCCCGTCCTCGTTCTCCGAAGCTTTTTGCCGCACCTCCTGGATCGCCGCCCCCTGGGCCTTCTGGTTCTCCACAAGCTTCTCAATCGCCGCCTTCATTGGCGCCAGCATTTCTGTCTTCAGCTCCGCAAAGCTGCGTTTAAGAAACTCCTGCTGCTCCTGCGACCACTGCGCCCATGCTGCTTGGTCTGCACCCGCCGCCATCTTGCTTTTCCTCCCTCGCACTTTCCGCTGCACCAGAATCACTTAACCGCTCCACTCCTGGTCCAATCCATATAATGTCGGGGGATCCCTGCTGTCACCTTCCCACACTGGGAGCCGTCGAACAATTGCCGTTGGGACCCGTCTGAAGAGCCCAAAAGTCCGTTCCCGGCGGGAGCTGCCGAACGTGCGACCTACCTAGGCATAGCCGCAACCAGAAGTCAGTAGTAGGATTTAAAAGCTGCATTGATCTGGAGAGGGGCGGAAACAAGATTTCCGCCCAAATTGAGTATTTGAGGATCTCACAGGAGGCAGCTTGACATAGGGGGCGGGATTCTCCCAGCCCCGCGCCGGGCCGGAGAATCCCCGCAACTGCGCCATGCCGCCCTGACACCGGCACGCGATTCTCCACTCCCGCCATTGGCATGTTTGGCGCGGCGTCGGTCGCGGGCCGCTCTACGCGGCCGGGCCGCCGATACTCCGGCCCGGCTGGGCCGAGCAGCCGCTCTAAAACGGCGCCATCCACACCTGGTCACAGCCGGCGGGAACTCTGCACGCAGGGTCGGGGGGCGGCCTGTGGGGGGGGGGCTCCGACCCCGGGGGGGGGGCGGACTACGATGGGGCCTGGCCCGCAATTGGGACCCACCGATCGGCAGGCCGGCCTCTGTGGCTGGGGGCCTCCTTTCCTATGCGCCGGCCCCTGTAGCCCTGCGCCATGTTGCGTCGGGGCCGGTACGTTGAAAGAGGCCACTGCGCATGCGCGTGTTGGCGCCGGCGCCACTGCACACGTCCTTGTTGGCGCTGGTGCAACTGCGCGAACCGCTCCATCGCCGTGCTGGCCCCGTGTCGGGACCAGAATTAGACGTGAGCAGTCCGTTCACGCCGTTGTAAAACGTGATGGTGTTTACGACAGCGTGGACACTCTGCCGCGGAATTGGAGAATCCCGCCCATGAACTGGTTAATCAGGAGACGACTGGCCTTCTCCCTGTACTCATAAAAATTCCCCTAGAGCGTTATAACTGGCATACAACCTTGTTAGTGGATAGTAGCTCAAGCTGGGTCTGTAATCCTTTCCTGCTTGCCAATAGCTCTGGAGTAGGATCGAGCGAGTATTGGTGATCCACTTCTAGAATGCAATCCATTAGCCTCTGCTGCTCCAACTTCATTATCCTCAGCATGTATTTGATGTGTTGGGTGCTCTGGATCCGTGGAACACATACAGGCCACCAACACTTAAAATAGTACAACACTATTTTATTAAGTTAGAAACTGTTGAACATACTTTCACTGTGGGTTAACACGATGTTAGATTAAACTAAAGACCTATGCCTGTCCTAACCAGTCTATGCACTCAGCACATGGTGAAGATCTGTGCTGTAAGCTCTGTCCTTCTAAGAGGCTGCATCCCGAATGCGCGGGAACTCTGATGCGCTCTGTCTATATAGTGAGTGTGCTCTAACTGGTGATTGGCTGCGGTGTTGTGTGTGTTGATTGGTCTTGCTGTGTGTCCATCAGTGTGTATGTCTGTACCATGATATACTGGTGTATATTATGACATCCCCCTTTTATAAATAAATGTATGTGTGTGGCAATAAATAACGTGTGGTGAGAATGTTCCTAACTACGTGTGTGGTGCGAAGACATATTTACAGGACTACGTACATGAGAACTAAGCTATTTACATGGGAAGGTGCCTGGTGCAGAGGAGCAGTATGCAACAAGAGTAACGAGATCAACACTATATACAAACCAGGGAAACGATCAAACAAAGCAAGGAAACAATTCAGAGTGTCCATAAGTTCGAAAAGTTCATAAATTTAGTCTCTGAGGTGGGCGACGAATTCTGGTTGACCGTAAGGGTGGGTCGAGAGCCGCCGGTTCAGGAGCGGGCTGGACTGCGTCAGAGTCGGGGGATGCAGAGTGACAGGGAGCTCTGCATAGTCCATGGCAGGGTCAGCAGGAGGGCGAGGCGACACTGGAGGATCATGTGGCGAGCATGGAACGAGACGAAGGGCGCGTCGATTGTGGCGCAGAATAGAGCTATCCGGTAGACGAGCCAGGAACGAGCGGGGGGCCACCTGCCGAAGGACACCAGTGGTTGCAGACCAGCCACCATCCGAAAGGTGGACGCGGATGTTGTCATCTGGAGCCAGAGCAGGGAGATCAGCTGCACGGGAGTCGTGAGCCGCCTTGTGCTGTGCACGAGACAGCTGCATCCGGCGAAGGACCGGAACGTGGCCGAGGTCTGGGACATGAATGGACGGCACCGTCGTCCTCAGGGCGCGACTCATGAGTAACTGGGCTGGCGACAGGCCAGTGGACAGTGGGGCGGAGCGATAGGCCAGCAAGGCGAGGTGGAAATCGGACCCAGCATCGGCAGCCTTGCATAGGAGCCGTTTGACGATATGTACTCCCTTCTCCGCTTTGCCGTTGGATTGGGGGTACAGGGGACTGGACGTCACATGGGCAAAATTGTACCGCCAGGCAAAGCTGGACCATTCTTGGCTGGCGAAAGCAGGGGCCATTGTCCGACATAACCGTGAGCGGGATGCCGCGTCGAGCAAAGGTTTCTTTTCATGCACAAATGACTGCAGACGAGGTGAGGTCGTGCAACCTTATCACCTCCGGGTAATTCGAAAAGTAGTCAACGATCAGGACATAGTCTCTACCCAGCGCGTGGAACAGGTCAATGCCCACCTTGGTCCATGGTGACGTGACCAACTCATGGGGCTGCAGGGTCTCACGTGGTTGGGCCGGCTGGAAGCGCTGACAAGTGGGGCAGTTGAGCACTGTGTTGGCTATGTCCTCATTAATGCCGGGCCAGTACACTGCCTCTCGGGCCCGTCGGCGGCACTTTTCCATGCCAAGGTGGCCCTCGTGTAATTGTTCCAGGACAAGCTGGCGCATGCTAGGCGGGATGACAATGCGGTCCAGTTTTAGAAGAACCCCGTCTACTACCGCCAGATCATCTCTGACATTATAGAATTGAGGGCATTGGCCCTTGAGCCACCTGTCCATTAGGTGGCGCATGACACGCTGTAGCAAGGGGTCAGCTGCCGTCTCGCGGTGAATTTGGACGAGGCGTTCATCTGTGGCAGGTAGATTGGAGGCCGCGAATGCCACATGGACGTCAACCAGGCAGACAAATCCCGCTGGGTCACATGGAGTGTTGACTGCCCTGGAGAGAGCGTCAGAAATGATGAGGTTCTTGCCTGGGGTGTATACCAGCTGGAAGTCGTATTGCCGGAGCTTGAGAAGAATACGCTGGAGGCGAGGCGTCATGTCGTTCAAGTCTTTCTGTATTATATTGACCAGCGGGCGATGGTCGGTCTCGACGGTGAATTGAGGAAGTCTGTAGACATAATCGTGAAACTTAACAACACCGGTCCGAAGGCCCAGGCACTCTTTTTCTATCTGCGCATAGCGCTGCTCCATGGGGGTCATCGCACGTGACGCATATGCAACGAGGGCCCATGATGAGGCCTCATCTCGTTGAAGGAGCACTGCCCCAATGCCGGATTGACTGGCATCGGTCGAAATTTAAGTCTCCTTTGCTGGATCAAATAAAGCTAAGACCGGGGCCGTGGTCAGTTTTGCCTTGAGTTCTCTCATTCGCGCCCGTGGGCAGGGAGCCATTGGAAGTCTGTCGTCTTCCTGACCAGGTTCCTGAGAGCCGTGTTATGAGAGGCGAGGTTAGGGATGAATTTCCCTCAAAAATTGACCATGCCCAGAAATCGGAGGACCGCCTTCTTGTCCTCTGGTGTTTTCATAGCTGTGATGGCAGCTACCTTGTCCGCATCTGGCTGCACATCCAATTGGGAGATGTGGTCCCCGAGGAACTTAAGTTCAGTCTGACCAAAAGAGCATTTGGTCCTGTTGAGGCGGAAGCCGTGCTCATGTATACATCTGAATACGCGCTGGAGGCAACTAACATGCTCCTGCGGGGTGGTGGACCAAATGATTATGTCATCGACATAGACGCGAACACCTTCAATACCTTCCATCATTTGTTCCATAATCCTATGGAATACTTCTGATGCAGAGATGATCCCAAAAGGCATCCTGTTGTAACAATATCTGCCAAAGGCGGTGTTAAATGTGCAGAGTTTCCTGCTTGATTTGTCGAGCTGGATTTGGCAGAATCCTTTTGAGGCGTCGAGTTTGGTGAAGAGCTTGGCGCGAGCCATCTCACATGTGAGCTCTTCGCGCTTGGGAATCTCATAATATTGCGATTTAGATCCTTGGGATCAATGCAAATTCTCAATTCGCCGGAAGGCTTTTTTACACATATCATGGAACTGACCCAGTCGGTCGTTTCTGTGACTTTGGAAATCACTCCTTGGTTCTGGAGGTCCTGCAGCTGCTGCTTGATGCGGTCCTTAAGGGGTTCTGGGATCCTGCGAGGTGCGTGCACCACAGGCGTGGCATTCGGTTTTAATAAAATCTTGTAGGTGTACGGGAGCGTGCCCGTGCCCTCGAAGACTTCGTGGTACTGGTTGATAATGGCGTCGAGCTGCGTCCTGAAGTCGGTGTCCTGAAAGGCAGACGCGTCAGCAGGAGAGAGAGAGTGAACTCTCTGAACTAGGTTCAACAGCTTGCATGCCTGCACGCCAAGCAGGGAGGCTTTCGAGGAGCCCACGATTTCAAAGGGAAGGATGGCTTTGTGTGACCTGTGCGCCACTTCAAGTTGACATGAGCCGCTGGCAGCAATGGCATTGCCATTATAATCTAATAGCTGGCAGACTGATGGCAGGATGGCTGGTTTGACACAAAGGCTTTGGAGGTCAGACCGCGCAATGAGATTGGCGGAGGCACCAGTGTCCAGGCGGAATCGTATTTGGGACCAACTGACCGTAAGGGTGGCACACCACTCATCGTCTGGATCGATGCTGTTTACCGATAGCGGCTGGATTCTTTGCTTCGGGGACACCCTGTTTTTTGTAATGATACCGACTCAAAAAGGCGCCTTTGGGTCCTCGGTGTCAATATCGGGTAGCAGGTCCGAATCGGGCTTGGTGACCGTGGGTTGAATGGCACGGACATTCCTGCGGGGCTGGCTGGAGTGACGAGAGCTGGCAGGCTGAGCTGATCTGCATAAAGCAGCATAGTCGCCAAGTTTGCCACATCGTAGGCATCGTCGGGGTTTGGCAGGACAATGCCGCTTTAAGTGGGCGGAGCCAAAGTTGCCGCACGTTGTAGCGTCAGTACGTTCGCTGCACCACCACGCATGCGCGGTGCGATCGTACGTGGTGCGCGCCTGTGCAGTACATTTGTCGACGCCAACATCCCCTCATTCAGTGCGCACAAGCGCGGGAGTCCGCAAAAAGCGCGCAAAATGGCCGCCCTCATCCAGGCTGAGGCCCTGAAGTTGCTCGATTGTTTGGACCCGTTCTGCCTCGTGGGGACCTTGCCGTGCCGTTTCAGCCGCTTGGATGTGGGAATACCAACTAGTGGCGTGTTCATGTAGCACGCAGGTCTCGATGGCAATCGCTAGGGTGAGCTGCTTTACCTTGAGGAGCTGCTGGCGTAGGGGGTCCGACTGAACACCAAAAACAATCTGGTCGCGTGTCATGGAGTCGCAGGTAGGCCCGTAATTACAGGACTGCGCAAGGATGCGGAGGTGGGTGAGAAAGGAATGGAAAGGTTCATCCTTACCCTGCAAACGCTGTTGGAATACATAGCGCTCGAAACTTTAATTCACCTCGATGTCGCAGTGACTGTCAAACTTAAGGAGGACTGTCTTGAATTTTGATTTATCTTCACCATCAGCAAAGATGAGAGAATTGAAAATGTGGATGGCATGTTCCCCGGCCGTGGATAGGAAGAGGGCGATCTTCCTGGTGTCTGAGGCAGCTTCCCGGTCTGTGGCTTCAAAGTAGAGCTGGAAGCGTTGTTTGAATATCTTCCAGTTGGCCCCCAGGTTACCGGTGATGCGGAGCGGCGGCAGCGGGCAGACGCTGTCCATTTTGCAGGATGGCTGTATGCTGGTGGAAGGCAGATCCCTTGCAGGTAGGTTTAAGAAGTTCTAACATCCCTCAACTACTGGTATCATGTTGTGTTGGGTGCTCTGGATCCGTGGAACACATACAGGCCACCAACACTTAAAATAGTACAACACTATTTTATTAAGTTAGAAACTTTTGAACATACTTACCCTGTGGGTTAACACGATGTTAGATTAAACTAAAGACCTATGCCAGTTTATGCACTCAGCACACGGTGAAGATCTGTGCTGTAAGCTCTGTCCTTCTGAGAGGCTGCATCCCGAATGAGCGGGAACTCTGATGTCCTCTGTCTATATAGTGAGTGTGCTCTAACTGGTGATTGGCAGCGGTGTTGTGTGTGTTGATTGGTCCCGCTGTGTGTCCATCAGTGTGTGTGTCTGCACCATGATATACTGGTTTATGTTATGACAGTATTCTCTATAACAAATAAGTTCCCCACTCAGGAAGGCCTTAAGAGCCTCCCACAGCACAGAGAGGGAGATTGAGTCAGACCTGTTTAATTTAATGTAGTCATCTATGGCGAGGGACAAACGCTTGCAAAGATTTTTATCGGCCAGCAAAGTGGTATCTAATCTCCAGGGTTGGCGCTGGGTGGGGCCAGACCCCAGCAACTGATCAACAAAATGTGGGGCATGGTCGGAGATAATAATTGCTGAGTACGCAGCCCTCACTACCAAAGGGAGGAGGGCCGTGTCTAAAATTAAAAAGTCAATGTGGGAATATGCGTGGTGGACATGTTCAAAAAGTGCCAGGGATCTACCCCTCATCTGAGCCATAGAAGAAGACAAAGCCCTGGTCATTCCAGGTGGGACAAGAGATTCAGGTTTAGAATAATCCAATTTAGCGTCAAAAGGTTTTTTTAGCTTTAGCAGCGAGACCCCCAATTGGAGAATAAAACCTTATTTAATTTACAACGCCACACTTGTGACTAAATGTTGCGCCAAACAAAGATGATAAAAAGAGAAAGCGAACAATAGATTAATGTAAAAAAGAACAAATCGCAGAGGTCTCACAAATCTAACCAAAGACATCAAAAGCACACTCAAACAACAAACATGAAAAAACATAAAATACAAAGTGCGTGTCCGCAAACACAAGACAGATTAGACAGCACACAACTGGTGCTTTTTAACCAAGGGGACCGCATCTCCCAGTATCCCAGCGGGATTCTCTGTTTGCCGACGCCAGAATCGCGCAACACAATTGGGCGGAGAATAGGTTCCAATGTCAAATTTGCAGCGGGTGCCAATTTGACGGCAAATCGGGATTCTCCGTCACCTCAACAGTGGTGTCACCGGAATGCACGTACTGTAAACACCGTTTGCATATCATTAGCAGGCCCGATCCGGTATCCTCTGGGGCCTCCACGATTCTTCACCTCCAATGGGTCGAGTTCCCGACGGCGCGGTTCACTTGTGCTTTAAAAATTGTGAAACCGGCATGGTGGCTGATGAAGGACACAGAGAGGAGCAACTGTTGACTGCCGGGCCGGACACTGGTGGGGCTGGCTGGGGTGGAGGTGCCCTTCATGGGCCGGGGGAGTGTGTGTGTTGGGGGAACAGGCTGAGTAGCAGGGGTGATCCCCCCACGGGACTGGGGCTGTGCCCATTCCCAGACCGCTATTACCGCAGCCATCTTGCTGTGCACCCACTGCCCACCCACCTTGGCCCCTGGTTCTGCAGAATGCCACCAGCCATTTGGGTGTCCCCACCCCTGTACCCCACCCCACTGCCACCGCCAACCCCCCGTCCAACCCGGTTTCCACCCACTGGCGGCCTACCCAGGGCAACACCCACAATAGCCCCTATGGGGGTTGCTTGCTGTGCATACACCAGGCGAGGGCAGTGCCAGCGGATGGTACCCCTAGCATCAGGGACTGACGCAGGGCCAGAGGCCCCCACGGTGCCAGCCACTGTGCAACCAGGGGTGCGGGGATGGGGTGGGGGGACATTCAAGGGCAGAGCGCACAGTGCCAACTGGGGCCACCATGTAGCCTGGTGGACCTGGTTGGGCACGGGGGTTTGCACTATGCCAAAATGTCAGCCTTTCACACCCTGCAGACAATGGATACTGGAATTCAGGCAGCAATAGTGCCTTCCTGCTAGTCGCTGCAGCCCTGGGGGGTGCCCTGCAGCTGTACGTGCGGGCCTTGGTCAAGGAGGAGGAGGTACCTGCAGCAGCAGAGCGGGCAGCAGTGGAGCGTGCCGCAGAGGGACAAGTGGCAGCCGCCCAGGTTGGAGAGCCTGCCGCCCCACAGGCCGAGGAGGAGGAGGTGCCAAGGAGGCATCGCATGAGGCCTCGCGTGTACCGGCCTCGCCTGTCATTCAAGGACCTGCTGGACCGGGCATACCGTTGATGACTCCTGCTGAGCAGAGAGACAGTGTGACACATTTGCTAGATGATGGCACACCTGGCACTGCGGGGGTATGGGGGAGGACACCCGCTCCCGGTGGCCGTCAAAGTGATGGTTGCCCTGAACGTTTACGTGACGGGTTCCTTCCAGGCGCTGAGTGGTGATCTGTCTGGGCTCTCACAGACCTCAGTGCACAGGAGCATCTGTGCCGTCATGGAGGCCCTACATGCCCAGACAGCTCAATACAACCATTTCAGCCCGGTGCTGCACGGTAGAACCGGGCAGCATGGGTAGCACAGTGGTTAGCACAGTTGCTTCACAGCTCCAGGGTCCCAGGTTCGATTCCCGGTTTGGGTAACTGTCTGTGTGGAGTCTGCACGTTCTCCCCGTGTGTGCGTGGCTTTCCTCCGGGTGCTCCGGTTTCCTCCCACAGTCCAAAGATGTGCAGGTTAGGTGGATTGGCCATGTTAAATTGCCCTTAGTTTCCAAAAAGGTTAAGTGGGGTTACTGGGTTACGGGATAGGGTGGAGGTGTAGGGTGCTCTTTCCAAGGGCCGGTGCAGACTCAATAGGCCGGGTGGCGTCCTTCGGCACTGTAAATTCTATGATTCTATGATTCAACATAGACCAAGCCCACCAGGATGCCCAGGCAGCGGGGTTCACCGCCATCAACGGGGTGCCCCAGGTCCAGGGGGTGATCTGCACTCATGTCCTGGTACAGCCTCATGGAATGGCCTTCCTACTTGAGATCACAATGTCCCCTTGCACATTGAAGAACCTGCTCTTCTCCTTTCAAACTATGGAATCTGAACTGTTAAAAGAGGGGAAAAAAGCATCTGTCAATTCATGTAGATATGTGCAATGCAAAACTTGCTAAAAGCCAGCTAATGGAGGCAAAAGAAGATGAGTGAATGGAACAGGGTCTAATGAACAGGTTGAAACAGCCGTGTGAGTTTTGAGAAGAAGGTAGGCTCGTAGATTGGGCAACAATGAGACTGTGGAAGCTAGACAGTTTTGCTTTGTTGTAGATTTTGCTTAGGATTGCTAAGGCTCATTTCGCTCTGTCCAATTCCAGTCTATAGAAACAACAACCCTCATATCAGCAGTGGCGGCTGGATTCAAATCTAGATTCCAGAACTCAGGGAAATTGCTGGAAATACTCAGCAGGTCAGGCAGCATCTGTGGAGAGAGAAACAGGAAATGGAATTTAGTCCGTGGCACTGATCCTGGCAACAAAACCCGAAGTGGGTATCACTTCCCCCTTTGTGGAGGTTTTCACTCTGGCACCCACAAGACTCATAAGTAGATGTAAAGGGACAGTGGCGGGCAAGTGAACCACGTGCAATTATATGGCAGGGTGGGTTTCCATTGGAGGATTCCCGTCAACAGGTGATAATTCAGCAGGTCTAGGTGGGGTATAAAAGAACTGCCTGGAGAAGCGGAGGGGACCTTTGCTTCAAGGTCCCAACTTTCTTGTCCACCTCCATTTTGTCAAAAGTTCACCTCTTCATCTCTCTCGCCCACATCACTTTCCCCATCATTATTAATCTTTATTGTCCTGGGAAACCACCGCACCTCCCCCCTCCCCTCACCACCCCCTCCACTGCATCCAAGCCACTCCCACGTCACATTGGAAGTGCCAGAGCCAAGACATCAAGTTATCAACTGCGGGGCTCACCAAATATCATGGGTCCAGTGTAGGAAAAGGGCCAATGTCCCACCAAGGCAAGGTGCATGGGGTTGTCTCTCATGTGGGCATCAAGCTATATATTTACGTGAGTGTGTAGCAAGGCTAGGCAGGCGAATGTGTGTTGAGTCTTGGGACTGCTAGGCTCAACAACCTAGTTGTGTGACAGTTAGGCTCAAATTAGTGTTTGGATGCAACCTGACACATCAACGGGACAGTATGTATGATGGGGGTGTGTACAGACAAGTGGGTCAGTAGGCATTTGTCAAATTAATAAACCTCTGCTTTCTCCTGCAGGACAAGCAGACCCACGAAGGAAAGGGTGAAGATGGCCAGTGTCATATTAGGTACACTGGTATAACGGCAGCACGGTAGCATTGTGGATAGCACAATTGCTTCACAGCTCCAGGGTCCCAGGTTCGATTCCGGCTTGGGTCACTGTCTGTGCGGAGTCTGCACGTTCTCCCCGTGTGTGCGTGGGTTTCCTCCAGGTGCCCCGGTTTCCTCCCACAGTTCAAAGATATGCAGGTTAGGTGGATTGGCCATGTAAATTGCACTTAGTGTCCAAAATTGCCCTTAGTGGGGTTACTGGGTTATGGGGATAGGGTGGAGGTGTGGACCTTGAGTAGGGTGCTCTTTCCAACAGCTGGTGCAGACTCGATGGGCTGAATGGCCTCCTTCTGCACTGTAAATTCTATGATAACACTGGCTGCAACTGGATGCAGCTTAGATCAGAAAGATACTCCAGACCTTGAAGTTAGTTCAATCAGGTTTGTTGAACTAATAGCATGGTTAGCACAGTTCTCTGTGAGTTCGACTCTCTGCTAACTTAAGTGTGGTTACTCTGTCTGACTGAACCAGACTAGCTCTTAGCCACGTGGTGGGGGTGTGAGATTGTAACAACACCCTTGACTAACTCTCTAGATGTTCATCAGTGGAAAGAGGCAGAGTGTGAGTGCCTCGTCTCTTTTATAGTCAGATCCCACCCCTGAGTGTCCTGCCTGCTTATTGGTCATGTCCTGTTCTCTGTGTCCATTAGCTGCTTGTCTGTATATCATTATGTGTGTGTCTGCTTATCATGACATTTCCCTTTTTTTTAAGTTTGGATGACATATGTGAACGTATTTACAAGAACAGGCCAATATTAACACATATACATGCAGTGGATGTGAACATATGTACATGTGAAAACAGCTGCATAATGCAAGAACACAGAACATAGCAGACAGAACAAATGTTCATTAATCCAGTCTCTGTGGCTTGCGTCTGATCCTGGTCGTCCGCTGGAGAGGTGGTGGTGGGGACGACAGCGCCTTGATGGGCGGGATTGAAGCCTGACTGGTGGCCTCGTGAGTCGAGGTATCAGGAGGTGGCAAAACAACAGAAGGAAAGGGAGAAGAATGTGGTTGTGGGCAGGCAACTTTGCTCGGTGCCCACCTGTTTCATCGCACAACAGAACCAGCAGCCAGACGCACAACATACGAGCGGGGGGCAGCCTGCCGACCAACGACAGCTGGAGCTGACCAGCTTCCATCAGGGATCGTGACCCGAATGGTGTCGGACGGGGATAACACGGGCAAATCGGTGGCATGAGCATCATAGCCCTGTTTTTGCCGGTCTCGGAGTTGCTGCACCTTCTGCAGCACCGGGAGGTGATCCAGGTTGGGCAAGTGTATGGCTGGAAGTGTCGTTCGCAGGTCCCTGTTCATCAGGAGTTGAGCCGGCAACATGCCAGTGGACAGTGGGGTCGCTCTGTACGCAAGCAACGCAAGGTGAATGTCAGACGCAGAATCCGCGGCCTTGCAGATGACCTGCTTCACGATGTGCACCCCTTTCTCAACTTTTCCGTTTGACTGCGGATAGTGTGGGCTGGAAGTGACATGTTTGAACTGATACGACTGGGCAAACAGAGACCATTCATGGCTGCTGAAGCACGGGCCATTGTCACTCATGACAGTGAGTGGGATACCATGCCTGGAGAACGTCTCCTTACAGGCCTCGATTTCATGCTGCTGAAGGGTCTCCTTACTCTGCGCTGGCTGGAAGCGTTGACAGGTCGCACAGTTAAGGACCATGTTCACGATGTCCTGGCTGATCCCGGGCCAGTAGACAGCCTGCCTGGCTCTGCGTCTGCACTTTTCCACATCCAGGTGGCCCTCATAGATTTGACAGAGCACCAAGCTCTGGAGACTGTGTGGAATTACAATCCGGTCCAGTATGAGAAGGATACCATCAACCACCGTCAGGTCGTCCTTTACATTGAAAAATTGAGGGCACTGCCCTTTTTGCCAGCCATTGGCTAGGTGTTGCATAACACGCTGCAAGAGGGGGGTCTTTGGCTGTCTCCTCACGGATACGAATCACCTTCTCATCAGATGCCGGGACGGTGCTAGCACACAGCTGCACCTGTGACTCAATTTGCCGGATGACGTTCAGTGGTTCACTAGGCACGGTGATGGAGCGGGACAGTGTATCGGCAATGATGAGCTTCTTGCCAGGCGTGTAGACCAGGTCAAAGTCGTACCTACTGAGTTTTAGGAGGATGCGCTGCAACCGAGGTGTCATGTCATTAAGGTCCTTGTGGATAATGTGGACCAGGGGCCTGTGATCCGTCTCGACTGTGAATGTCGGCAGGCCATAGACAAAGTCGTGAAACTTGAGAATGCCAGTGAGAAGGCCCAGGCATTCCTTCTCGATTTGTGCATACCTTTGTTCGGTGGGCATCATTGCCCTTGATGCGTAGGCAACCGGTGCCCAGGATAAGGTATCATCGCGTTGCAGAAGGACCGCACCGATGCCAGCCTGGCTCGCATCTGTCGAGATTTTCGTTTCCCTGTCTGGGTCGAAAAATGCCAATACGGGTGCAGTGGTGAGCTTGGCTTTCAGCTCCAACCACTCTGCCTGATGGGCCGCCTTCCACTCGAAGGCAATGGACTTCTTCACTAGGTTTCGTAGGGCCGTGGTGTGTGAGGCCATGTTTGGGATGAACTTGCCCAGAAAATTGACCATACCCAGGAAGCGCAATACCACCTTCTTGTCTTCTGGGACCTTCATGGCTGCGATGGCCTTGACCTTGTCTGTGTCGGGGCACATGCCCTGCTGAGAGATCTGGTCTCCTAGGAACTTGAGTGTCGACAGGCCAAAGCAACATTTGGCCCTGTTCAGCTTCAGGCCATTGGCGTGGACACGGCGGAATACCTGCTGGAGACCGGAAACATGCTCCTCAGGGGTCGTGGACCATATGATGACGTTGTCCACGTACACACGGACCCCTTCGATGCCTTCATCATCCGCTCCATGATACGATGAAATATCTCCGATGCCGAGACGATGCCGAATGGCATACGGTTATAGCAGTACCTGCCAAACGGTGTGTTGAAGGTGCACAGCTGGACTCATCCAGCTGGATTGGCCAGAATCCATGTGATGCATCTAACTTCGTGAAACACCGTACATGTGCCATCTCACTGGTGAGTTCCTCCCGCTTCGGGATGGGGTAGTGTTCACGCATTATATTCTGGTTGAGATCCTTGGGATCAATGCAGATGTGCAGGCCTCAAGAGGTTTTTTTAACCACCACAATCGAGCTGACCCAGTCAGTCGGTTCGGTTACCCTGGAAATGATCCCCTGCTGCTGCAGCTCCTTGAGCTGTTCCTTCAGGCGCTCCTTCAGCGGAGCAAGGACCCGGCGTGGTGCATGGACCACTGGCTTGGCATCAGGTTGCAGTAGGATCTTGTACCGATATGGCAAAGTGCCCATCCCGTCAAACACATCTGGATACTGAGCAAGGATGTCGTCAATGCCAGCTTGAAGATCCACGTTGGAGGGTGTCGTGGAATAAACCCGCTGCACCAGTTTAGCTTTTTGCAGGTATGCGTGCCCAGTAGGGATGCCCTGTCCGGCTTGACAATTTCAAACCTTAGTCGTGCATGGGTGCTCCGGTTGGAGATGAGTAGATGGCAGGACCCCAGTGCTGTGATGGCATTACCATTATAGTCCAGGAGCTGGCAGGTTGCTGGAAGGACCTTGGGGAGCTTCTTGATGCGTTTGAAGTCTGCCTGTGAGAGGAGGTTGGCAGAAGCACCTGTGTCCAGCTTGAACTGGATGGAGCAGCGGTTGACCTGCATCACCACACGCCATTCGTCCACCGAATCCACAGCGAGGATGGACTGAATGCGAGATGAGTTAGGTGTGGCATGTTCACGTGTGGTAATGATGCCCACTCGATAGGCGAACCCCAGGCACTCATCCTTGGATCCGTTGTACTGCCAGGATCAGAATCCTGTAATCGTCGTTGCACATTCTGGACGCGCCGCCGTTGGAATTGGGAGCGCTGGCCCCTGACTGGTGGTGCAGACCTGCACAAGGCTGCAGAGTGTCCAGGCTTCCTGCAGTTTAAACATCACCTGCCTCTTGCAGGGCAGTGTCCCTTTAGGTGGGCGTTGCCGCAGTTCGGGCACGTCATGATGTTGGCATCGTGACGCGGTGTACGTCGTCGCACATGCGCGGTGTGGTCAGCAGACGTCTGCACCTGCGCAGTGTGGGTGTCGGCCGCTTCGTTATCCCGTTCGCATCGCGCATGCGTGGGGCTCCGGGAAAAGCGCGCAAGGTGGCCGCTGTCTTCAATGCTGAGGCGCTGCATCCGGGAGATGGCCTGCACACTCTCTGCCTCGTGGGAGGCAAGTTTCTTGTTTTCAGCCGATTTGTATTGGGAATACCGATTTTTTTGCGTGCTCATGCACTGTACATGTTTCAATCGTGACTGGCAGGGTCATATGCTTGATTTTTAAGAGCTGCTCTCTCAGAGGATCAGAGTGAACTCCAAACACGATTTGGTCTCTGATCATGGAGTCAGCAATATCACCAAAGTTGCAGGACAGCGTTAGCAGGCGGAGGTAGTTAAGAAGGCATTGAAAGATTCATCTTTACCTTGAAGACGTTGTTTGAATATGTAGCACTCGAAGATTTCATTCATGTCCACTTCACAGTGACTATCGAACTTGTCCAGGATGGTCTGAAACTTTGTCTTGTCCTGGCCTTCGGTGAAGTTAAATGAGTTGAAGAGTTTGATGGCTTGATCACCTGCTGTTGAGAGGAGAAGCGCGATCTTTCTTGCATCAGACGCACCCTCGAAGTCTGAGGCTGCGATGTACAGCAGAAACCTTTGCTTGAATGTCCGCCAGTTGGCACTGAGATTGCTGGAGGTCCTGAGCTGGTGAGGAGCCTGAATCTTCTCCATGGTGCCGGGATACATTTCTGGTCGTCACGGAACGGACTGAGGTAAGCCACCTTAAATTAGTAGTCTCCTGGTATCATGTCGTGTTACGTAATACTGGTATAACACTGCTGCAACTGGATTCAGCTCAGATCAAAAAGATACTCCAGACCTTGAAGTTAGTTCAATCAGGTTTATTGAACTAATAGCATGGTTAGCACAGTTCTCTGTGAGTTCGACTCTCTGCTAACTTAAGTGTGGTTACTCTGTCTGACTGAACCAGACTAGCTCTTAGCCACGTGATGGGGGTGTGAGATTGTAACAACACCCTTGACTGACTCTCTAGATGTTCATCAGTGGAAAGAGTTGGAGTGTGAGTGCCTCGTGTCTTTTATAGTCAGATCCCACCCCTGAGTGTCCTGCCTGCTTATTGGTCATGTCCTGTTCTCTGTGTCCATTAGCTGCTTGTCTGTGCCTGCCTGTATATCATTATGTGTGTGTCTGCATATCATGACAGCCAGTGGGGGTGCCTTACCTCTGCTGAGGTAGAATCCCTCCAGATTGTGCGATAACAGCGCGGCCAACTGTACTTGACAGAAAGGCTGAATTGGCGAGACATCGGAATGGGAATGCATCCTATTTGAGTGCTGACACATGGGCTGTCAGGACCGCATGAGGAATCTTGCTCTGTGGAACCATAGAATCATAGAATTTACAGTGCAGAAGGAGGCCATTCGGCCCATCGGGTCGACCGGCCCTCGGAAAGAGTTACCTACTTAAGCCCACTCCTCCACCCTATCCCTGTAACCCAGTAATCCCACCTACCCTTTTTGGACACTAAGGGCAATTTAGCATGGCCAATCCACCTAACCTGCACACCTTTGGACTGTGGGAGGAAACCGGAGCACCCGGAGGAAACCCACGCAGACACGGGGAGAACGTGCAGACTCCACACAGACAGTCACCCAAGCCGGGAATTGAACCTGGGACCCTGGAACTGTGAACAACAGTGCTAACCACTATGCTACCGTGCCCCCCCAAATTATAGAGTACCCCATTCATTTTTTTCCAATTAAGGGGCAATTTAGCATGGCCAATCTACCTACCCTGCACATCTTTGGGTTGTGGGGCGAATCTGCAAACTCCACATGGACAGTGACCCAGAGCCGGGATTGAACCTGGGACTTTGGTGTGTGTGGGGGCAAATGTGCAAACTCCACAAGGACAGTGACCCAGAGCCGGGATCGAACCTGGGACTTTGGTGTGGTGAGGCAGCAGTGCTAACCACTGCACCACCGTGTTCCCCTTAATCTTTTTGTTTTCCTTTCCAGGTCCCTGCAACGTAGAACCTGGGCCTCAGGCACTCCAGGACATCAAGACCTCTGGAAATGATAACACCAGTGACCCAGAGGATGCTGTCATCTGCTTCTCCCACACCCTCCACGAGGTCAGGTGCAACCCCTTGGGTCACAGTGTGTTTGCTTTTATAACCAGGTCCACATCCACAGGACAGACATGTTCCAGAAGCTGGGGGAGGCTGTGACAGCCGAGGTCCCAGACATTCCCAGAGGACTGTTGAGGCCCCCACTGAGCCCCATGCAATTGACGGGCCAATGGTCGTGGTCACGTGAAGCTAGCTGGAAATGTAAGAGAGGTTAAGGGCACATATGGCGGAGTTGACGGGGTTATCCACAGCTTTGTACAGACTGTGGTGAAGTCCATGCTAGCCATGAGTTCTGGCATGTGACTGTGTGGTTTCCTCCATGGAGAGGGTGGTGACCTCCATGGAGAGCCATGTGAAGCAATCAACCCACTAGGTCTATGACCTGCAGTTTGCCCCTCTATTGCAGTGTCAAGGAAAGGCGAGACAACTACAAGGTACCTGGACCTTGACCAGGGTGTTACGATCACAGTTGATATTATAACTGGACGGGAAGATCCCAGACTAGGACCATGGCTCTAAAGACCGTAACTTTTACTTTTTTTTATAAAACATGGAGGAACAGCGTTACAGCAGTGCTGATTAGTTTTAACAACAATCAAAAGAAATTTGTTGAACATGAAATGTTGGATAATGCAACAATACTCCCTTACTCACACCTTAGGTTAACAAATACATACAGATTTTAAGATTAACACGGATTACAAAGTATATCTTAAACTACAATGGTCTCAGTAACTCAAAGTTCCTTTCAACACACAGATTGGCTGTGATCCAATACACTCTCCCCTCTGAATATAAGTTATAGTCTATGGATTTCACTTCAAACCCCCCCCCCAGATGATTGTCACGTGTGAGTTTCCAAACTCCACTCCCCCCAAAATGCTTTAAAATCGTCTTTCACAAACACTGTTTTCCATCAGAGATTTGCATTCTGAAATCCAGTCAAGGTTTTCCAGATAAACAAAGCATCTGCTTCACTTTTAACAAAGAATTCAGCATCCAGGATTTTCAACTCCCCCTTCAGCATTTCTTTGTTTTGACTGTTGTACAAACTGTTCACAATTGCTATAACTATCGCTCTGGTTACTGCAACTGTCTCTTTTACTCACAACACTTTATCTTTTTTCTCCCTTGAATTCTCCAGAATAATACCTTGGGCTCTGTTAAATTCAGTTTTCTGAAGACAGTCTTTCTGTCCCAATTCCCTGGTTATCTGGACTGTATCTGGTTCTTTCGGAAGTCTGCCTCTTTGCAGTTCTCTTGTACCTTCCAGCTTCTCCTGGAAGAATTGAGAGATGTTCACTCCCTGGTGTCCTTCTTCAACTGCAAATAACTTCAACTAAAAGTACAACTTAAAAGCCTTTCCAACTTAAAAGGCCCTCAGTTGCGAAGCAACAACTGTTTCCTCCAGCAACCTCTATTTACTCTTCACACGGTAACCCTCTTTAAGCACAATAGAAATATAGTTGGAACTGAACCAACCCACATTATAAACACACCTTTTTCTGGCATGAATCTAATTATAGGTTTTACCCTTCCTTCCACAGAAATGTTAAATTAAACTCATTTAAAACTATGCCTCATTTCTAATGTTTACCAATGCAAATATAAACTCCTTAAAACTATCTTTGTTTTCCTAACAAGGGAGATGCCATTCCCCACTCAGATGGAGAAGAAGCATGTGCCGACTGCCTTGGGAGATTCCTTTCGGGACATCCTCAGGGTGAACGACCTCTCCTCATCCCTTCTGCCATTAACCCCATTGTCTCCTGTAGGCGTGGCCGAGGTGGTTGCCCAGCCTGCACCTTCGCAGGACACCATTGTAGACATGAGTCCTCATAGCCCTGGACTAAAGTCATCACAGGCAGCAGGACATCACACTCAGCAACCTGTCTCCATCTCAGCTGCTGATGTCGGATTCACACCCAGACGTTGTGGTAGGAAAAGAAAACATAAGTCACGAGTAGCGTGAAGGTGGCATTGATGTTCGTACAGAATTCACTTTGTGACAATTAAATATTGCAGCATACATTGCTTTCACTTTATTCATTCGTGGATCATGATCCTTCTTCAGGACCTGATTAATCAGAGACATAACTAAACCGGTTGCATCTTGGTCGAAACTCATTGTGACTGCAAGATAATGATAGACATCTCCTTTATTTTGTCAAAGACAATGGTGTTATGTGAATGTGATCAGTCTTTATTGATTGATTGTCCATGTTGATGTGTGCCAGTTTGTGGGACACAAAGGAGCTTGTGGGCTCTTCAGACACTCCATTATATCCAGAGTCAATGAGATTGTCTGAAATTATGTTCCACAGGGACAATTGAACTGCCTTATGTAAAGTCAAGAACCTGTAAACGTGGGACAGGTTTAGAGATCTCGACCATGATAGGCTGATTGATGTATGCTCACTAGTGAATCAGTTCTCCTGGGTAACAGTCTTCAGCAGCAAATGTTTATGTGTGTGTGACAGAAGACCACTCCCCTCTCTAACCTAACAGATAGAGACGCAAGTTGAGAGGTATCCCCTAAGGGTGGCGGTGGGGGGTGGAGAGGCTGGGAGGGTTGGTAGGCATCCTGAGTGGGCAAACATGCTCCAGTGATGGGATAATTTAATCTGCTTTAACCTTGGGGTGAATTTTGTGTATGTGAAATTGTCACTGGTGACCCTGACATCCATCAGAAGCTCATGCACATTTGTGCCTTCTTCCTCAAGCTCAACTTATTTATCCTCATCTGAGTGTTGCTCCTCCCCTTCGTCCTGATGCAAGGACCCAGCACATTGCATGGCCATGTTGTGCTGTGTACAACATGCAACTATCCAAGAAAGCCTGTGTAGTGTGTACCGCAGAGTTCCTCCGGACCTATCAAGGCAGTGGAAGTGCATTTTCAACATGCCAATGGTCTGATCTATGATGGCTCTGATGGAGTTGTAAGCTGCCTTCGGCTGTTCTGCTGCATTGTGGGGATAACTCACTGGTGTCATCAGCTGGACCTCGAGGGAATAGCCATTGTCACCCAGGATCAAGCCATCAACCTGGGAGGGAACCTCAGAAAGTTCAAGAAGCTGCGAGTTCCATATCATGAGATGAGACCTACATGATTCTTCCCCTGTTCTTGCAGACCCATCGGACGTTTAGCATGTGAAATCCCTTATGGTTCATGTACGCTGGTTGTTCTCAGGGAGTTCTCATGGCAATGTGAGTGCATTCAATTATCCCTTACACTGTAGGGAAGCTAGTAATGGCCACAAATCCCATTGCTCTGTCGCCTGGCTGTCATCACCTGTGGTGAACCTGATAAACTCAGTGGTGTGATGTTAAGAGGGTATTGGTCAATCTTTTGATGCATTTCTTCGTGGCAGCCTCTGAAATGTCACACATGTTGCATGTGGATCCCTGGAAGCAGCTGGTAGTGAAATAGTTGAGCATTGCAGTCAGTATGAGAGCAACAGGCATTTGGTAGCTTCCAAATCCATGTCGTTTAGGTCGTGCTGCAGGATCTGGCAAATTTGGGGTGATAGCCTCAAGCATCCCTGGCATTTCCTTTCTGACACCTGGAGGTAGTTTGCCTGCATCCTGGAAAGCGCTGACACACCAGTACCTTTTTCTCTGATACCACCCCTAGATGGCTACTACCAGATGACCCTCCCCCTCTGTAGCTGCCTTAAGCCTCAGTTGATGATCAGATCATAGAATTATAGAAACTACAGTGCAGAAGGAGGCCATTCGGCCCATCGAGTCTGCACCAGCTCTTGGAAAGATCACTCTACCCAAGGTCCACACCTCCACCCTATCCCCATAACCCCATAACCCAGTAACCTCAGCCAACACTAAGGGCAATTTTGGACACTAAGGGCAATTTATCATGGCCAATCCACCTAACCTGCACATCTTTGGACTGTGGGAGGAAACCGGGGCACCCGGAGGAAACCCATGCACACACGGGGAGAATGTGCAGACTCGGCACAGACAGTGACCCAAGCCGGGAATCAAACCTGGGACCCTGGAGCTGTGATGCAATTGTGCTAACCACTGTGCTACCATGCTGCCCACGAGGGCCCTTTTTTGTCGCATCCTCTCCTCCTGCTCTTGAGGTTGTAAGTATATTGGATATTTCACCAAGTGAACTTCGTGCAAAAGACAAGCAGTAATACGAGAACCTGTGTGCCTAGCGGTTTCATCCCGATAACTGCCTAGCAGTTAGAATTTCTACTCTTTCCATTGTCTCCACTGAAATCTCCAGCTACCAAACACTGGTCTCCTCTACTTGAATCTGCACTCCTGGCAGCTACACGACATGTCCAGTGGGCCAGCACGGTCAGTAGGTGAATGAGGTGATCACCAAGAGCGGTAAGATTTGGAGGGCGGCAGAAAACCTGCCATTTTTTTAAAATCGGAAACAAAAGCTGGCCAGAAACTCCCAAAGATGCCCCAAAGTCAGAGGCAGCAGTTCCCACTCTGCCAATATCTGAGAGCGGGAACTGGCTACAGAGTTGTGATTGGAGGAGATGCTGCTGCTGCTCCTCCAATCATTGATTCTGTCTCTCTTGGTGCGTTGTGTTGTGGTGGTGATTGAAGGAGTTGCCTGCTCCTTCATAGCTTCTCAAGAACACACGGTGCTTGAACAGGTTGGAAAAGTTGAATAATCACACTGGGGAGAAGTGTGGCGGCAGCAGGTTCAAAGTTACACTTTAGAGGAGGCTGGAATGAAGCTGGAGGAAGAAAAAAAAACTCTCCAGGGGGGAGAAAACTCCAGCCTGCAGCCAATGAATAACCAATGCCCATTTTCTTAGGGAGCAATATTAATGAAATGCAATGGCCATTTTGCCATTTCCTGTCTATTTATCCTGATCATAAATGTGACAGGATGATATCTGCTAATCGGGTATAAATTAAAATCTGTTGTCTCTTGTTTCAATTTTTGTAGTTAATTCAGTTTTATCTTGTAATAGAAATTATGTCAAATATAGAAGCACAGTATTGGAAAAGTAAATCAGTTTCTGGTTGCCTACTTCACATGGTCGAAACTTCACTGATGCCTACAAGCGATGGATGTCACCATAAGCATAGCACCATTTTTAATATCTGATAGCTGTGCAGCTCCATAACAACACAAATGTCTCAAACTTTCTCCTGAATCTGACTCAGACAGCTAAATCAAGGTTCCTGTTTCCAGGCTCCATTGAATCCATCACAACACTAGTCTCAGGCGTACCCACATAATCTCTCATGGATTTCAAAATGAGTTTTCTATTTCTGTAAATGTTCGAGGAGCAAACCCTGCTTGTGGCCCCCTCAAATGCACAATGTACATTTAACGCTGCAAATATAGCTGCTTTTAACAAACCTCAATAAGGCTGAAAGTTAACGGTTAAAATAAATAAATAAAGACATCTTTATTATTGTCACAAGTAGGCTTACACTAACACTGCAATGAAGTTACTGTGAAAAGCCCCTAGTTGCCATGCTCTGGCTGCTGTTCGGGTGCACTGAGGGAGAATTCACAATGTCCAATTTACCTAATAGCACGTTTTTAGGGACTTGTGGGAGGAAACCGGAGCACCCGGAGAAAACCCACGCAGACACGGAGAGAACGTGCAGACTCTGCACAAACAGTGACCCAAGCCGGGAATTGAATCTGGGACCCTGGAGCTGTGAAGCAACAGTGCTAACCACTGTGCTCCTGTGCCGCCAGCTGGCACAGTGGTTAACCAGCTGATGTATCCTCAGATTAGACTGCAGTGCGTCATCCAAAACACAATCTTAATCTCTGAAACTATAAAGACAACCTCTTGCACCTGGCTAACTTTAAAATTGTTAATATTGTTTTAATTTCATTCCTCGTAAAACTATGGGGGCATAATTGTACTTGAGGCATCAGGAAAGGCATTTATCTTTTACAGTAAATGACAATCTTTATTCCCAGGGGGGGAATCCCAAACTGGATTATAATCACTACATTGACTGAAATTGGATAGGGATGGCCACAATGGTCCTGTGCTGTGGTTTATATTTGGATGCAGTCAGCACCAAGGGAAAGGTTACTAATGACAGGCCGTTTATACTGCAGTCTCTCCCTATACACACAGGAGTAAAGGAGACATAGGAAGAAATAAAGGGAACTTAGAAAGACAGCTAAAGTCAAGGGGCGAAATTCTCCGTTATCGGCGGAAAGTCCGCCGATCGGCGCAGAAAACGGCGCAAATCCGACTTGTGTCACGTCGGAAAAATGGGTCGAACGTCTCCGGCCCGAAATGGGCTAGCAGCGACGTAAAGGGATCCGCGCTTGCGCAGTGGTTCACGTCGTGCAGCGTCATACGCGCCGCATGGCATGACGGCTCATAAGGCCGCGCTGCTCCCCCCACCCGACCGGAACACCCGACCGCAACACCAGACTGGATGGCTGGCCACCGCTCAGCCCCGAGGTTCGAGTCACGGGATGTGGAGGCGCTCCTGGACGCGGTGGAGCAGAGGAGGGACGCCCTGTGTCCCGGGCACGGCCGCAGAGGCCTCCAGGACTGGCAGCGCCAGATGTCGGGGGGGCGTCGGATGGCCAGTCCGGTCGAATCCCCCATCCATGTAGAGGCCTGGGGGCCATCGGGCACCCCGAGGGAGGAGGAGGTGGTGTGGTCCGTCCCAGCTCCCCCTGTAGGGGAGGTCCCGGAACACCGCGACACCTCGGACTCCCCCCCTTCCGTCCCAGGTACATCGGGTGGGCAACGGGCAGGACAGTCTGGCAGCTCGCCATCCCAGTTGCCCGAGCCACAGCCTGGCCCATCTAGGCCACGACGCCCCAGGAAACGGCCGCCAAAGGGATCCCGTGTCAGAGGGCAGGAATCACAGGAGTCCACCTCCAGTTCTGCTGTACCGTCTGGGGAACCACGTAGACGTAGTCAAAGGGCCCGTAAGGTCAAACAATTAGACACTGAGTAAGTTGGCACGGGTGAAGGGCACAGATGAGTTTTAGGGGCTCGGGCACGTGCATGAACTCCTTTCGTTATTAAAGTCAATGTTACACCTACAGAAGCTGCCTTTGTGCTCTGTCCAAAGCGTGCGGGGGTGTCATGTACGTTGAGCGCAAGTGTGTGTGTGAGGGGTGGTCTTACCTCAGCCCCAGGTGAGTCTGCCCCCTTCCCCCTGGGCCGCCATCAACATCCCCCGCGCAGAGGACGGGACCGTGCGCTGCAGTGTCACAGCCGCACGCAGGGATGGTCCGGGTGGATGGTGGTACTGTGGCCATGGGTCAGACATAGTCCAACGATGTAGAGCCAGGAGCTCACCGCAGGGCGGGTTGTCATCATCCTCCATGGCCTGCAATAGACACGCGTCCACCCGCAACTGTGTGAGCCCGGCCCGTTGTGCCGCAGGTGGATCGGCAATGGGGGGGGGGTGGTGTGCATGCGGGTGGGGTGGGTGGGGTTGGGGGAGGGGGTGAGGGTGCTGGGTGGGTGGATGGGTGGGGGGTGTGGGTGGTCGGCTGTTGCCATGGTGTGCGGTCTGTGGCCATACTACCCGATTCCCACGCCCATCTAGTCAGTGAAGCGGGCGGCTATCAGTCTGTCCCGTGCCCGGTGGGCCAGCCGGTAACGGTGGACAGCCACCCGCCTGTGTCTACCCCGTCTGCCCTGACCATTACCCCCATCCCCCTCATCTGGGGAGGACTGCGCCTCTTCCTGCTGCTCCTCCACTCCGCCCTCCTCTGCCTGCGGCACATCGCCCCTCTGCTGGGCTATGTTGTGCAGGATGCAGCACACCACAATGATGCGGCCGACCCTATCTGACCGATACTGGAGGGCGCCCCCAGAGAGGTCCAGGCACCTGAAACGCATCTTCAGCACGCCAAAGCACCTCTCTATCACTCCCCTTGTCGCTACATGGGCATCATTGTAGCGGTTCTCCGCCTCATTGCGTGGTCTCCGTATAGGCGTCATCAGCCACGATCGCAATAGGTAGCCCCTGTCGCCCAGCAACCAGCCCCTCAGCCGGGGATGGCGTCCCTCGTACATGCCGGGGATGGATGACCGCGACAACACGTATGAGTCATGTACACTGCCTGGATAACGGGCGCAGACGTGCAGGATCATCATGCGGTGGTCGCAGACCACCTGTATTTTCATCGAATTGGTCCCCTTCCTATTGGTGAACACGGCCCTGTTATCTGCAGGTGGCCGCACGGCGACGTGCATCCCATCGATCGCGCCCTGGACCATGGGGAACCCGGCCACGGCAGAGAAGCCCACGGCCCGGGCATCTTGGCTGGCCCGGTCCACGGGGAAGCGGATGTAGCGGTGCGCCATGGCATATAGGGCATCTGTCACTGCCCGGATGCACCGATGCACCGATGTCTGCGATATGCCGGACAGGTCCCCACTCGGTGCCTGGAATGACCCCGTTGCATAAAAGTTCAGGGCCACCGTAACCTTTACGGACACGGGGAGAGGGTGTCCCCCGCCAGTGCCACGCGGTGACAGGTGTGCCAGCAGGTGGCAGATGTGTGCCACGGTTTCCCGCCTCATCCGAAGCCTCCTCCTGCATTCCCGGTCCGTGAGGTCCTGGTATGACTGCCGGGCCCTCGGGTGCCTCCGTTGCCGTGGGGCCGCGACGTCCTCCTCCCCCTCCTCGTCCTGTCGGTCAGGTGTCCCTCCAGCCTGGGCGGCTGCCACCTGTCCCTCTGCGGCAGCCTGCACCGCCTCTCTGGCACGCTCCTCCTCCTCCTCCTCCTCCTCTTCCTCATCCAGGGCAACATAGACATGAGCGGCTGCTGCCACGGCGGCCAACATCGCTGGATGATCGGAAAACATGACGGCCTGGTGAGGGGGAGGGGAACGACGACATGTCATCATTGCCCATATCCCCTCCTCCCCCCAGCCAGGTGGCATGGACCGCATGGGTCCAACTGTTGGAGGCTGGCACCTGAGCAGATGGACCAACACACTTGCCCTCGCAACCCCCTCCCCGGCACGGACCCCCCCAACCTCCACCCCGGCACGGACCACCCCCAACCTCCACCCCGGCACAGACCCCCCCCCAACCTCCACCCCGGCACGGACCCCCCCCAATCCCCCTCCCCGGCACGGACCCCCCCCCCAACCTCCACCCCGGCACGGACCCCCCATCCCCCTCCCCGGCACGGACCCCCCCCCATCCTCCTCCCCGGCACGGACCCCCCCATCCCCCTCCCCGGCACGGACCCCCCATCCCCCTCCCCGGCACGGCCCCCCCCCAATCTCCACCCCGGCACGGACCCCCCCCCAACCTCCACCCCCCACCCCGGCACGGACCCCCCATCCCCCTCTCCGGCACGGACCCCCCCCATCCCCCTCCCCGGCACGGAACCCCCCCCAACCTCCACCCCGGCACGGACCCCCCCCCAACCTCCACCCCGGCACGGACGCCCCATCCCCCTCCCCGGCACGGACCCCCCCCCCCATCCCCCTCCCCGGCACGGACCCCCCATCCCCCTCCCCGGCACGGAACCCCCCCCAACCTCCACCCCGGCACGGACCCCCCCCAACCTCCACCCCGGCACGGACGCCCCATCCCCCTCCCCGGCACGGACCCCCCCCCCAACCTCCACCCCGGCACGGACCCCCCCCCAACCTCCACCCCGGCACGGACCCCCCATTCCCCTCCCGGCACGGACCCCCCCATCACCCTCCCCGGCACGGACCCCCCCATCCCCCTCCCCGGCACGGACACCCCCCCAACCTCCACCCCGGCACGGACCCCCCATCCCCCTCCCCGGCACGGACCCCCCCATCCCCCTCCCCGACACGGACCCCCCAAACCTCCCCCCGGCACAGACCCCCCCCCAACCTCCACCCCGGCACGGACCCCCATCCCCCTCTCCGGCACGGACCCCCCCCCCATCCCCCTCCCCGGCACGGACCCCCCCCATCTCCCTCCCCGGCACGGACCACCCCATCCCCCTCCCCGGCACGGACCCCCCCATCCCCCTCCCCGGCACGGACACCCCCCCCAACCTCCACCCCGGCACGGACCCCCCATCCCCCTCCCCAGCACGGACCCCCCCATCCCCCTCCCCGACATGGACCCCCCAAACCTCCCCCGGCACAGACCCCCCCCCAACCTCCACCCCGGCACGGACCCCCATCCCCCTCTCCGGCACGGACCCCCCCCCCATCCCCCTCCCCGGCACGGACCCCCCCCATCCCCCTCCCCGGCACGGACCCCCCCCATCCCCCTCCCCGGCACGGACCCCCCCCCAACCTCCACCCCGGCACGGACCCCCCATCCCCCTCCCCGGCACGGATCCCCCCCCCAACCTCCACCCCGGCACGGACCCCCATCCCCCTCCCCGGCACGGACCCCCCCCCATCCCCCACCCCGGCACGGACCCCCCATCCCCCTCCCCGGCACAGACCCCCCCCCAACCTCCACCCCGGCACGGACCCCCCATCCCCCTCCCCGGCACGGACCCCCCATCCCCCTCCCCGGCACGGACCCCCCATCCCCCTCCCCGGCACGGACCCCCCCCCACCTCCACCCCGGCACGGACCCCCATCCCCCTCCACGGCACGGACCCCCCCCCATCCCCCTCCCTGGCACGGACCCCCCCATCCCCCTACCCAGCACGGACCCCCCCCAACCTCCACCCCGGCACGGACCCCCCATCCCCCTCCCCGGCACGGACCCCCCCCAACCTCCACCCCGGCACGGACCCCCCCCCACCTCCACCCCGGCACGGACCCCCATCCCCCTCCCCGGCACGGACCCCCCCCATCCCCCTCCCTGGCACGGACCCCCCCATCCCCCTACCCGGCACGGACCCCCCCCAACCTCCACCCCGGCACGGACCCCCCATCCCCCTCCCCGGCACGGACCCCCCCCAACCTCCACCCCGGCACGGACCCCCCCCCCACCTCCACCCCGGCACGGACCCCCATCCCCCTCCCCAGTAAGGACCCCCCCCCATCCCCCTCCCCGGCACGGACCCCCTTCCCGGCACTCCCCCGGAGCCCCGCCTACTCTAACCACCCCCCCCCCCCCGCCGCACACACACACACACATCCCGAGACACACCTCTCCTCACGCATTCAGACTGCGGCCACGCCATCGCCTGCCCAGAGCCAACCCCCCAGGCCGTCACTCACCTCCACGCTGGTCGGCGTGAACCTGGAGCACAGGGTCACACCGATGAAAAGGAGGTTTAATTTACGTCGACGTGAACGGTCATCACGTCGACGGGACTTCGGCCCATCCGGAAGGGAGAATATCGGCAGGCCGAAAATCGGCTGCCTTGCGCAGACCCGTGACATTCTCCGACGGCAGCGGCGACATTAACGCCCCGCCGACTTTTCTCCCTTCGGAGACTTCGGCAACCGTCGGGGGCGGGATTCACCGTGGCCAACGGCCATTTTCCGACCCTCTGGGGGGTCGGAGAATGACGCCCAAGGAGAGAGACAGACAAAGGGAGAAATGAAGAGAGATGGGGGGGGGGAGACAAAGACAGAGAGACAGAACCAGGAAGAGAGAGACACACACACTCACACTAAGAGAGACAGAGAGAGGAAGAAAGACAGAGGGAGAGAGATAGGAAGAGAGATAGCGACACACACTCAAACAAAGAGAGACAGAGAGTGAGGGAGAAAGACAGGGAGAGAGACACACATACTCACACAAAGATGTCGTGTTGGGTATCCTGATGCACAAATGATCCAACACGGCTGTAGATGGTACAAATCAGTTTTATTGTCTAAACAACTGTAACATTTAACTACTGGCTTGGGTATGTGCTTCACCAGTTAACCTGTGGACCCTGCCCTATCACTATCTTAGTGAGGCACTCAGCACATGGTCTCTGTCTGAGTGGCGCGCTGTGAGCTCTGTGCTCTGAGCTATCTCCTGGTAGAATAAGTGGGAACAGTGGTGTTCCCTGTTTTATAGTGTGTGTGCTCTCACTGGTGATTGGCTGCAATGTTATGTGTGTGCTGGTTGGTCCAACTGCCTGTCCTTCAGTGTGTGTGTGATTGCACCATGATATGCTGATGTGGATATCATGATATCCCCCCCTTTCACAAAGGATATGTGCCTACCTGCTAATAAATAGAAATGTGTACTGAGTGTATCTCAGTATGTGTGTGCAATATTTACAACATGTACACGAGGCTAAAATATATACAGAGGAAGGTGTCAGGTGCAACAGAACAACGAGGTTGTACCAGTAACAGGACAAATGCAATCAACAAATGATGAGAGAAAACGTCTGGAACAATAAACGACAAGAAAAGAAACTCGTTAACAGTACTGTAAAACAATTCAGTGAGTCCAATGTGCTAACATGCTCATAAGTCAAGTCTCTCAGGTGGGCGACGAATTCGGGTTGACCACCTCAAGGGTGGGTCAGGATCCACCGGCTGAGGAATGGGCCTGGCCATGGGCGATAGAGGAAGAGGCAGAGTGTCAGGAAGTTCAACAAAGTCGACATCAGGGACAACAGGAGGGCGTGGCACCGGTGCTCGTAGCGAGCGCAGAACCAGACGAAGGGCCTGCCGATTACGGCGGCGAATGGAGCCATCAGGCATACGAACCAGGAATGAGCGGGGAGCCACGTGGCGGAGAACCTCGGCGGTTGCCGACCAGCCACCTTCCGGTAGGTGTATGCGGATATTGTCTCCAGGCGCCAGGGCAGGAAGATCAGTCGCCCGAGCGTCATGTGCCACCTTCTGCTGAGCACGCTGTTGTTGCATCCTTCGCAATACTGGAGCATGGTCGAGGTCAGGAACATGAATGGTCGGCACAGTGGTCCTGAGGGTGCGGCCCATCAACAGCTGGTCTGGCATGAGGCCCGTGGACAGTGGGGCCGAGCGATAGGCCAGCATGGCTAAACAGAAGTCAGATCCGGCATCAGCAGCCTTGCAGAGGAGCCGCTTCACAATGCGGACGCCCTTTTCTGCCTTGCCATTCGACTGGGGATGCAAGGGACTGGACGTCACGTGTGTGAAGTTGTATGAAGTGGCAAAGGAAGACAATTCTTGACTCGCAAAGCAAAGCCCGTTGTCAGACATGATGGTGAGTGGAATTCCATGGCGAGCAAAGGTTTCTTTGCATGCCTGGATAACAGCTGATGACGTTGTGTCGTGCAGGCGTATGACCTCCGGATAACTTGAGAAGTAGTCAATCAGAATAACGTAGTCCCTGCCGAGCGCATGGAAGAGGTCCATGCCCATCTTCGCCCAGGGGGACGTGACCAACTCATGGGGCTGAAGGGTCTCAGGGGGTTGCGCCGGCTGAAACCTCTGGCAGGTGGGGCAGTTGAGTGCCATGTTGGCGATGTCGTCGCTGATGCCCGGCCAGTACACAGCCTCTCGGGCCCTCCACCTGCACTTTTCAACTCCGAGATGGCCTTCGTGCAGTTGTTCGAGGACAAGCCGGTGCAAGCTGTGTGGGATCACGATCCGGTCCAACTTCAAGAGGACACCATCAATGACGGCCAAGTCATCCCGGTCGTTGTAAAATTGTGGGCACTGCCCCTTGAGCCACCCTTCCGTCATGTGGCGCATCACACGTTGTAGAAGGGGGTCAGCCGCAGTCTCACGGCGAATGTGAGCCAGACGTGCATCAGTGGCCAGCAGATTGGCCGATGTGAAGGCTACTTGTGCGTCGACCTGACAAACTAACCCCTCCGAGTCGGGCGGTGTGTTGACCGCCCTGGACAGAGCATCTGCGATGATAAGATCCTTCCCCAGTGTGTAGACAAGTTGGAAGTCGTACCTCCGGAGCTTGAGCAGAATGCGCTGGAGGCGAGGGGGCATGTCGTTGAGGTCCTTCTGAATGATGCCGACCAGGGGGCGATGGTCAGTCTCCACAGTGAACTGCGGAAGACCATATACATAGTCGTGAAACTTGTCGATGCCAGTCAACAGGCCTAGGCACTCCTTCTCAATCTGCGCATAGCGCTGTTCTGTGGGGGTCATGGCCCGTGACGCATAGGCGACCGGGGCCCATGATGCGGTGTCGTCCCGTTGCAGGAGTACCGCCCCAATGCCAGACTGGCTGGCGTCAGTTGAGATCTTTGTTTCCCGTGTGGTATCGAAAAACGCCAGTACCGGGGCGGTGGTGAGCTTGACCTTGAGCTCCCCCCATTCACTCTGGTGTGCGGGCAGCCACTGGAATTCCGTTGTCTTTTTGACCAGGTGGCGAAGAGCAGTCGTGTGCGAAGCAAGGTTAGGAATGAACTTCCCCAGGAAGTTGACAATCCCGAGAAAGCGCAGCACTTCCTTCTTGTCTGACGGCTGCTGCATGGCTGTGATGGCTGCCACTTTGTCGGCATCCGGCCACACACCCGACCGGGAGATGTGGTCCCCCAAAGACTTTAGCTCAGTCTGGCCAAAAGAGCACTTGGCTCGGTTGAGGTGCAGGCCCTGATCCCGTATCCGTGCAAAGACACGCTGGAGACGACTGATGTGCTCCTGTGGTGTGGTGGACCAGATGATAACGTCTACGTAGATGCGTACCCCTTCGATGCCCTCCATCATCTGTTCCATGATGCGATGGAACACTTTGGAGGCTGAAATGATGCCGAATGGTATCCTATTGTAGCAGTATCTGCCAAATGAACTGTTGAAAGTGCACAGCTTCCTGCTGGACTGATCCAATTGAATCTGCCAAAAGCCCTTTGAGGCATCAAGCTTGGTGAATATTTTTGCCCGAGCCATTTCGCTCGTAATTTCTTCTCGTTTGGCTATGGGGTAGTGTTCCCTCATAATGTTGTGATTCAAATCTTTTGGGTCGATACAGATCCGGAGCTCACCGGAGGGCTTCTTGATGCACACCATGGAGCTGACCCATGGCGTGGGCTCCGTGACCCGGGAAAGCACTCCTTGGTCCTGCAGGCCCTGCAGCTGCTGCTTGAGGCGGTCCTTGAGTGGTGCTGGGACCCTACGAGGTGCGTGAATGACCGGGGTGGTGTCCGGTTTGAGCCGTATTTTGTACGTGTAGGGCAGTGTGCCCATGCCCTCAAAAACCTCCTGGTTGTGCGCGAGGAGTGAGTGGAGCTGCGCCCTAAAGTCTGCATCCGGGAAATCGGAAGTGCCTTCTGGAGACAGAGTGTGTACCCGCTGAACGAGGTGGAGGATCTTGCACGCCTGTGCACCTAACAGAGAGTCCTTCGAGGATCCTACGATTTCAAATGATAATGTGGCTTTGTGTGAGTTGTGTGTAACATCGAGCTGGCAGGACCCTGTGGCCGGGATGACGTTTCCATTGTAGTCAACCAGCTGACAGTGGGATGGCAGAATCGGTGGTTTAACCTTCAGGGTCTGGAAGACTGACCATGCGAGGAGATTGGCGGAGGCACCAGTGTCCAGGCGAAATGTGATTTGGGATCGGTTGACCGTTAGGGTGGCACACCACTCATCGCCCAGATCAATGCTGTGCACTGGCAGCGGCTGGTGGTTCAGACTTGGGGATATACGGTTCTTGTGGATTACCACAACGCTGAAGGTCTCCCTGACTTCGGTATCGCTGGTATGTATACTATCTGGATATGACTCACTGTAGGGAGGCTGAATCGCCCGCATGTCCCTGCGAGGTTGGCGGAATTGTTGGGAGTTGGCAGGTTGAGCTGCTCGACAGCAGGCAGCATAGTGGCCCATCCTGCCACAGCGGAGGCATTGTCGCGCTTTGGACGGACATTGCTGCTTTAAGTGGGCGGAGCCACAGTTGCCGCACGTCGTGACATTATGGCATTCGTTGCGCCACCGCGCATGCGTGGTGCGGTCCTGCGTAGAGCGCACCTGCGCATCACGTCCCTCTGCGTCAACGTCCCCTCTTTTGGCGCATACAAGCGCGGGAGGCCTCGGAAAGCGCGCAAAATGGCCTCCCTCATCCGGGCCGCGGGCCGGGAGGAACTCGATCGACTGGACCCGCTCCGCCTCGTCGGACCCGAGCCGTGCCGTTTCGGCCGCCTGGATTTGGGAGTACCGGCTGGTCGCGTTCTCATGGAGGACGCAGGTCTCGATGGCAGTCGCTAGGGTGAGGCACTTTATTTTAAGGAGCTGCTGGCGTAGGGTGTCCGAGATGACCCCAAAAACTATCTGATCCCGTATCATGGAGTTGGAGGTGGCCTCATAGCCGCAGGACTGCGCGAGGATACGGAGGTGTGTCAAGTAAGATTGGAAAGGCTCATCCTTACCCTGCAGGCACTGCTGGAAGAGGTACCTCTCGAAGCTCTCATTGACTTCCACGCTGAAGTGTTCCTCGAACTTCAGAAGCACCATCTTATATTTTGTTTTGTCCTCGCCTTCCGCGAATGCCAGGGAGTTGGAGATGTGGATGACGTGTTGCCCTGCCGTGGAGAGGAGGAGGGCGATCTTCCTGGTGTCCGATGCATTCTCCCTGTCTGTGGCTTCTAGGAAGAGCTGGAAGCGCTGTTTAAACACCTTCCAGTTGACGCCGAGATTACCAGCGATTCGGAGCGGCTGCGGCGGGCTGATGTTTTCCATGGAGCAGGACGGCAGATTTCTGAAAGGGTGCAGGTAGGTCTCACAGTCGCTGGTTAGCGTCCACTACTGGTATCATGTCGTGTTGGGTGTCCTGATGCACAAATGATCCAACACGGCTGTAGATGGTACAACTCTGTTTTATTGTCTAAACAACTGTAACATTTAATTACTGGCTTGGGTACGTGCTTCACCAGTTAACCTGTGGACCCAGCCCTATCACTATCTTAGTGAGGCACTCAGCACATGGTCTATGTCTGAGTGGTGCGCTGTGAGCTCTGTGCTCTGAGCTATCTCCTGGTAGAGTGAGCAGGAACTGTGGTGTTCCCTGTTTTATAGTGTGTGTGCTCTCACTGGTGATTGGCTGCGATGTTATGTGTGTGCTGGTTGGTCCAAGTGACTGTCCAACAGTGTGTGTGTGATTGCACCGTGATATGCTGATGTGGATATCATGACAAAAGAGAGAAAGGAAGAAAGGCAGAGGAGGAGAGACAGGAAGAGAGAGAGTGACACACTCAAACAAAGAGAGACAGAGAGTGAGGGAGAAAGACAGGGCGAGAGACACACACACTCACACAAAGAGAGAAAGGGAGAAAGGCAGAGGGAAAGAGACAGGAAGAGAGAAAGAGAGTGACACACTCAAACAAAGAGAGACAGAGAGAGAGAAAGACAGGGGACGGGATTCTCCGACCCTCCGCGCCGAAATCGCGTTCAGCGAGGGGGCAGAGAATTACCCAAAATAGGCTCCCACGCCGGCTCGCAATTCTCCGGCGACCGGAGAATCGCCGCCAGTTGCGCGCGCGCGATTGACGCTGCGCCGGTCGGGAACCGTTGAAAGCAACCCCCGCGCTGATTATCCGCGCTTGACGGGCCCAGTGCCTGCCGAGTTCCGCCGGCGTGGTCCACATGTGGTCCCACCTGGTGGGACCTCGGCTTTCTGGCTGCGGGGGCCGTCCTGGTGGCGGGGCGGGGGGATTCGACTCTGGGGGGGGGCCTTCACGGTGGCCAGGCCTGCGATCGGTGGCTACCAATTGCTGGGCATGCTCATTCTGGGGAGGGGGGCTTATGTTCCTCTGCACCGGGCCCCTGTAGGGCGCCACCATGTTGCATGGGGGCTGGCGCGAAGACGGCCGCCGCGCACATGCGCGGACCCGCAGCTTGCCGCCGTGCTGGCCCCCTTGAAGATGGAGAATCACCCCGGACTTTTTAGTCCGGAGTGATTTCCGCCCAGGGAGAGAGACAAACACACTCACACAAAGGCAGAAAGGCAGAGGGAGAGAGACAGGAAGAGAGAAAGAGAAAGAGGGATGGAGGGAGAGAGAGCAAGAGACAGAAAAAACAAGAAAGATAGAGGGGAGGAAAGATATAGGACAACTCCTCAAAGGGAGGACAAGAAATTTCTGGATAAAACAAGGATTTGTGTGAAGTTAGCTGGATTACTGGATTATTAGGGAAGGAAAAGAGTTGTTTAAAAACATTAGAATTCCACTTGAAAACATATTAAAGTCAGTAAATACACATTTGAAAATTTAATAAAAAGAAATATAAAAAAAGCTAAGGGACTAATGGTAGGGGAATGTCACTTTTTCAGGATTTGCCTCTTCCTGTCTTCCCTCCCTGAGTTTCATTGAGCCATCTGCCCAGTCGCACAGGTAAAATTAATTCAAATTAATATTTCATCCATAAATTTAAATTGTGACATTCAAACATAAACGTGTTTTAAAGTTCACTGTGCTAATGAAACTTTTTCATACATTGGATCAAAATTGATTAGGAATTATTTTTGTTTTATATATTTAGAGTACCCAATTATTTTTTTCCCAATTAAGGGGAAATTTAGCATGACCAATCCACCTACCCTGCACATCTTTGGGTTGTGGGGGTGAAACCCACGCAAACACGGGGAGAAAGTGCAAACTCCCCACGGACAGTGACCCAGGCCGGGATTCGAACCCGGGTCCTCCTTGATTAGGAATTATAAATATAAAGATGTTTTTTTATTGTTTAAAAGTTGGTTGTCTATTGAGCATACGTTGGGAAGGAGTGATGCCAGTTAATCGTGGTCCTGCATTTTTACCAATCAGAAAACTCCTGGGTGAACTCATTGGGCTCGATTTAATGGTTGCATTGCGCCCGGCGCAGATCTGGGCACGGCAGTTAAACAACGGGAGAGGCCAAAACCAGGATCCATGCCAGGCACGACTTGGTTCACGATGTAACCGGCTCACTCCCGGTGGTGGGTTCGGGATCCCACCCAAATGGGGCAAGACACCAATTGACACCAATTAAGACCAATCTCCATCTCATTCGCGAGATGTAAGTCCAATCAAACGGCCTTCCAGCAACTAACCAGCTCCCGAGCAAAAGATCACGCAGGCGCCGAAACGTGGACCAGGCGTAATGGCACCCGTGAGGGTCTCCCAGGCCATTGGAGAGCCTTGGGTGGTGAGGGACAGGGCAGGGTGGCACCCTGGCTCTCTCTCTCTGGCATCTCTGGCAGGGGAGGTGGTGGCATCGTGGTATTGTCACTGGATTGGTAAACCACAGACCCAGAGTAATTTTCTGGAGACCTAGGTTAAGATCCCACCACTGCAGATGGTGAAATTTGAATTCAATACAAATCTGGAATTAAAAGTCCAATGATGACCATGAAACCATTGTCGATTGTCATAAAAACCCATCTGGTTCACTAATGTCCTTTAGGGAAGGAAATCTGCCATCCTTACTTGGACTGGCCTACATGTGACTCTAGATCCACAACAATGTTGTTGACTCTTCACTGCCCCCCCCAGCGGAATTAGGGATGGGTAATAAATGCTGGCTCAGCCTGTGATGTCCATGTTGCATGAACGAAAAAAAAAAAATCCAGGCACCTTGGTACTGTCAACCTGGCACTGCCAAGTTGCCCGGGTGGCACTGCTAAGGGCTGGGGACTGAGGTGGCTATGCTTATGAAAGGGGGATGTGGGTATAAAGGTTGGGAAGGTGAAGGGGCCTCCTAAAGGTTTGGGGGGTGGGGGGTGGGGGGGGGGGTGGGTGAAGGGTGGGAATCCTGAAAGCGGGGGAGCAAAAGGGGGGTGGGGAGGCCTGAAAAGGGGGGACCATCAGCGACCCCATAGCGGGGGTGTCTTCACTTGGGGGAGGTGTGGGGTCATGCCCATGTGTGTGGGGGGGGGGGGGTGACATTGCCCATGGGTGGAGGGCGTGGGGGGGACCCTCAAGCTCACTTAGAGAACGTGGCACCCTTCAAAATGGCAAACCGATCTCGGAAGAGCTGGTCTCACCAGCCAGTTCAGCTCCCCACTGCTGAAAACATTCTAATGTATGGGTTGCCATGGAGAAACTCCCCAAGGCACGTTTTAACTAAATGGGAACAAAGTCCCATAGAGAGCGTGTTTATATGTGTTCTTCCCGGCAGCGCTGAGAAACACAACATTATTTGATATGCTCCCAGTTAGATTGGGGTCCTCAGCGGGGAACACACGGCCGAGGCTGGGCATAGCCCTGTTTTCTGCACTGAGGAACTCCACTGACCAGAACTCCTCAGTATAGCGAGAGATTGGGATGCTATTTTTAAATGGCATCCCGATCTCTGGATCTCCTGATGTGATCCCCCAGCCCTAACTCACCCATGCACAACACCCCCATCCCAAACACCGTCGTGCAAGACTTGGCACCTTAGCAGTGCCCCTGCCAGCACCACCTTGACAGTGCCAGTCTGGCACCCAGGTGACACTGCTAGGTTGCCAGGCCAGCACACCAGGCTGGCACTACTAGATTGGCAGTGTCAGGGTGCCCCAGAGGCACCAACAACTCCAGGTACCACCCTGCCCAGAGGGCAAGCACCTGAGGACCTCTGATCCCCTGGGAGACCCCCAGAAGTGTTATTTCATCTGGTCCCCGTTCATGGAGACCAGTACTGAATGACACTTGCCTGAGGTCTCCAAGGCAAAGGTGACAGAGCCCAATGCCTGGAGTGCCTGGGGAAACTGCATATTAAAGTGAGACTAGCTGTCTCATAGAACATAGAACATAGAAAATACAGCACAGAACAGGCCCTTCGGCCCACGATGTTGTGCCGAACCTTTGTCCTAGATTAATCATAGATTATCATTGAATTTACAGTGCAGAAGGAGGCCATTCGGCCCTTTGAGTCTGCACCGGCTCTTGGAAAGAGCACCATACCCAAACTCAACACCTCCACCCAACACCAAGGGCAATTTGGACATTAAGGGCAATTTATCATTGGCCAATTCACCTAACCCGCACATCTTTGGATTGTGGGAGGAAACCGGAGCACCCGGAGGAAACCCACGCAGACACGGGGAGGACGTGCAGATTCCGCACAGACAATGACCCAAGCCGGAATCGAACCTGGGACCATGGAGCTGTGAAGCAATTGCGCTATCCACAATGCTACCGTGCTGCCCTTAAGAACAAATAAATCTACACTATATCATTTTACCGTCATCCATGTACCTATCCAATAGCTGCTTGAAGGTCCCTAATGTTTCCGACTCAACTACTTCCACAGGCAGTGCATTCCATGCCCCCACTACTCTCTGGGTAAAGAACCTACCTCTGATACTATCTCGCTCTAATAGGCAGATTTGCCAAAATGTGTACCCGCCCACAGGGCGAGATTCACATTGCAATGACTCGCAAGATCGCGTTAGATCTCACAATGTGTTGCAAGCTGGGTAGATCCTGGGAGCAGGCTCTCTCGACTTCTAACGGCTACATTGCGCTGCGGCAAGCTGCTTTTCCGGCACAATGTGACCGTTCGATCGCACCGTAAGTGTGGGTAAATACCGGTGTGGATTTCACTGAAAAAGCCAGCGGGAAACACCCTGCCAAACACACCCAAAATGACACTGAGAAATGTTTCCGTTAAATCGCACCCACTATTGAGCATTGAAGGTTTTTTTGTTTTTTAAAAAATATATTTCACTCAAAACTTTTGGCCAACCATAACAGTACATTGTGTATCTTTTACACAGTAATATAACAATATAAATAACAATGGCCAGTTTTTTAAACAAGAAATAAATAATATATAAACAACATCAAAATTAAAAAACAAAACTAAATGGCAACTGCCTTGTCCCAAATAAATACTCTCCAAAAATACAATTTAGCAGTCCAATATACAATTACCTATAACAACAACCTATACATATTATACTTATACACTAACATCCCTGAGAGTCCTTCTGGTTCCTCCTCCCCCCCCCCCCCCCCCCCCCCCCCCCCCCCCCCGGGTTGCTGCTGCTGTCTTCTTCTTTTCCATTCCCTCTATCCTCTATCTTTCTGTGAGGTATTCGACGAACGGTTGCCACCGCCTGGTGAACCCTTGAGCCGATCCCCTTAGGACGAACTTAATCCGTTCCAGCTTTATTTACCCTGCCATGTCATTTATCCAGGTCTCCACACCCGGGGGCTTGGCTTCCTTCCACATCAACAGTATCCTGCGCCGGGCTACTAGGGACGCAAAGGCCAAAACATCAGCCTCTTTCGCCTCCTGCACTCCCGGCTCTTCTGCAACCCCGAATATAGCCAACCCCCAGCTTGGTTCGACCTGGACCCCCACCACCTTCGAAAGCACCTTTGATACCCCCACCCAAAACCCCTGTAATGCCGGACATGACCAGAACATGTGGATGTGATTCGCTGGGCTTCTCGAGCATCTCGCACACCTATCCTCTACTCAAAACAATTTACTGAGCCGTGCTCCAGTCATATGCGCCCTGTGTAACACCTTAAATTGTATCAGGCTTAGCCTGGCACACGAGGACGATGAGTTTACCATAATTAGGGCATCAGCCCACAGCCCCTCCTCAATCTCCTCCCCCAGCTCTTCTTCCCATTTCCCTTTCAGCTCATCTACCATAATCTCCCCCTCGTCCCTCATTTCCCTATATATGTCTGATACCTTACCGTCCCCCACCCATGTCTTTGAGATCACTCTGTCCTGCACCTCCTGCGTCGGGAGCTGCGGGAATTCCCTCACCTGTTGCCTCGCAAAAGCCCTCAGTTGCATATACCGGAATGCATTCCCTTGGGGCAACCCATATTTTTCGGTCAGCGCTCCCAGACTTGCAAACGTCCCATCTACAAACAGATCTCTCAATTGTGTTACTCCTGCTCTTTGCCATGTTCCAAATCCCCCATCCATTCTCCCCGGAGCAAACCTATGGTTATTTCTTATCGGGGACCACACCGAGGCTCCCGTCTTTCCCCTATGCCGTCTCCACTGCCCCCAAATTTTCAGAGTAGCCACCACCACCGGGCTTGTGGTGTATTTCTTCGGTGAGAACGGCAACGGCGCCGTCACCATAGCTTGTAGGCTAGTCCCCCTGCAGGACGCCCTCTCCAATCTCTGCCACGCCGCTCCCTACTCTTCTCCCATCCACTTACATACCATTGAGATATTGGCGGCCCAGTAGTACTCACTTAGGCTCGGTAGTGCCAGCCCCCCCGCTATCCCTACTACGCTGCAAAAATCCCTTCCTCACTCTCGGGGTCTTCCCGGCCCACACAAAACTCATGATACTCTTCTCAATCCTTTTGAAAAAAGCCTTCGTGATCACCACCGGGAGGCACTGAAACACAAAAAGGAATCTCGGGAGGACCACCATTTTAACCGCCTGCACCCTCCCTGCCAGTGACAGGGATACCATGTCCCATCTCTTGAAGTCCTCCTCCATCTGTTCCACCAACCGCGTTAAATTTAACCTATGCAATGTACCCCAATTCTTGGCTATCTGTATCCCCAAGTAGCGAAAGTCCCTTGTTACCTTCCTCAGCGGTAAGTCCTCTATTTCGCTGCTCTGCTCCCCTGGATGCACCACAAACAACTCACTTTTCCCCATGTTCAGTTTATATCCTGAAAATTCTCCAAACTCCCCAAGTATCCGCATTATCTCTGGCATTCCCTCCGCCGGGTCCGCCACATACAACAACAAATCGTCCGCATACAGAGATACCCGGTGTTCTTCTCCTCCCCTGAGTACTCCCCTCCACTTCCTGGAACCCCTCAATGCTATTGCCAGGGGCTCAATCGCCAGTGCAAACAATAATGGGGACAGAGGACATCCCTGCCTCGTCCCTCTATGGAGCCGAAAATACGCAGACCCCCGTCCATTCGTGACCACGCTCGCCATCGGGGCCCTATACAGCAGCTGTACCCATCTAATATACTCATCTCCAAAGCCAAATATCCTCAACACCTCCCACAAATAATCCCACTCCACTCTATCAAATGCTTTCTCGGCATCAATCGCCACCACTATCTCCGCTTCCCCCTCTGGTGGGGGCATCATCATTACCCCTAGCAGCCTCCGTATATTCCTATTCAGCTGTCTCCCCTTCACAAACCCAGTTTGGTCCTCATGGACCACCCCCGGGACACAATCCTCTATCCTCATTGCCATTACCTTGGCCAGAATCTTAGCGTCTACGTTCAGCAGGGAAATAGGCCTATAGGACCCGCATTGCAGCGGGTCTTTTTCCTTCTTTAGGAGAAGCGATATCATTGCCTCTGACATAGTCGGGGGCAGCTGTCCCCTTTCCCTCGCCTCGTTATAGGTTCTCATCAGTAGCGGGGCGAGTAAGTCCACATATTTCCTGTAAAATTCAACTGGGAATCCATCTGGTCCCGGGGCCTTCCCCGCCTGCATGCTCCTAATTCCTTTCACTACTTCCTCCATTTCGATCTGTGCTCCCAGTCCCACCTTCTCCTGCTCCTCCACCTTAGGAAATTCCAGCTGGTCCAGAAAACACATCATTCTCTCCTTCCCATCCGGGGGCTGAGCTTCATATAATCTTTCATAGAATGCCTTGAACACTCCATTCACTCTCTCCGCTCCCCGCTCCATCTCTCCCTCCTCATCCCTCACTACCCCTATTTCCCTCACTGCTCCCCTTTTCCTCAATTGGTGGGCCAGCAACCTGCTCGCCTTCTCCCCATATTCGTACTGTACACCCTGTACCTTCCTCCACTGTGCCTCTGCAGTACCCGTTGTCAGCAAATCAAATTCTACGTGTAGCCTTTGCCTTTCCCTGGACAGTCCCTCCTCCGGTGCCTCCGCATATTGCCTGTCCACCCTCAAAAGTTCTTGCAGCAACCGCTCCCGTTCCCTACTCTCCTGCTTTCCTTTATGTGCCCTGATTGATATCAGCTCCCCTCTAACCACTGCCTTCAGCGCCTCCCAGACCACTCCCACCTGGATCTCCCCATTATCATTGAGTTCCAAGTACTTTTCAATACACCCCCTCACCCTTAGACACACCCCCTCATCCGCCATTAGTCCCATGTCCATTCTCCAGGGTGGACGCCGTTCTTTTTCCTCCCCTATCTCCAAGCCCACCCAGTGTGGAGCGTGATCCGAAATAGCTATAGCCGTATACTCCGTCCCCCTCACCTTCGGGATCAATGCCCTTCCCAAAACAAAAAAGTCTATTCGCGAATAAACTTTGTGGACATAGGAGAAAAACGAAAACTCCTTACTCCTAGGTCTGCTAAATCTCCATGGGTCTACTCCTCCCATCTGCTCCATAAAGTCTTTAAGCACCTTGGCTGCTGCCGGCCTCCTTCCAGTCCTGGACCTCGATCTGTCCAGCCCTGGTTCCAGCACCGTGTTAAAATCTCCACCCATTACCAACTTCCCCACCTCTAGGTCCGGGATACGTCCTAACATGCGCCTCATAAAGTTGGCATCATCCCAGTTCGGGGCATATACGTTCACTAAGACCACCGCCTCCCCCTGTAATTTGCCACTCACCATCACGTATCTGCCCCCACTATCCGCCACTATGGTTTTTGCCTCAAACATTACCCGCTTCCCCACTAGTACAGCCATCCCCCTGTTTTTCGCATCTAGCCCCGAATGAAACACCTGCCCCACCCATCCTTTGCATAGTCTAACCTGGTCTATCAGTTTCAAATGCGTCTCCTGTAACATAACCACATCTGCCTTAAGTTTCTTAAGGTGTACGAGTACCCGTGCCCTCTTTATCGGCCCGTTCAGCCCTCTCACATTCCACGTGATCAGCCGGGTTGGGGGGCTCTTTACCCCCCCCCCCCTTGTCGATTAGCCATCCCCTTTTATCCAGCTCCACACCCGGTCCCCACGCAGCTGTGTCCCCCCCAGGCGGTGCCCTCCCGCCCCGCCCACCCCACCCCATACCAGCTCCCCCTTCTCCCCAGCAGCAGCAACCCAGTAAATCCCCCCTCCCACCCCCCCCCCGCTAGATCCCCCACTAGCATAGTTACACCCCCCATGTTGCTCCCAGAAGTCAGCAAACTCTGGCCGACCTCGGCTTCCCCCCGTGACCTCGGCTCGCACCGTGCGACGCCCCCTCCTTCCTGCTTCCCTATTCCCGCCATAATTATCATAGCGCGGGAACAAAGCCCGCGCTTCCCTTTCGGCCCCGCCCCCAATGGGCAACGCCCCCAGCTCCTCCACCTCCCTTCCTCCCTCCCCCACAACCTGTGGAAGAGAGAAGAGTTACCGGGTCGTAGGGTTAACAACATAAAAATCATCTCTCCCCCATTTTTCCCCCCTCTTCGCCCCCCATATTCGCCCCACCACTTTGTCTCAAACGTTCTTTTTTATTAACCTGCTTATTCCAATTTCTCTTCAACAATAAATGTCCACGCCTCATCCGTCGTTTCAAAGTAGTGGTGCTTCCCTTGATATGTGACCCACAGTCTTGCCGGCTGCAACATTCCAAATTTAATCTTCTTTTTATGAAGCACCGCCTTGGCCCGATTAACGCTCGCCCTCCTTCTCGCCACCTCCGCACTCCAGTCTTGATATACGCGGATTACCGCGTTCTCCCACCTACTGCTCCGAGTTTTCTTTGCCCATCTGAGGACCATCTCTCTGTCCTTAAAACGGAGGAATCTCACCACTATGGCTCTGGGAATTTCTCCTGCTCTCGGTCCTCGCGCCATCACTCGGTATGCTCCCTCCACCTCCAACGGACCCGTCGGGGCCTCCGCTCCCATTAACGAGTGCAGCATCATGCTTACATATGCCCCGACGTCCGCCCCTTCTGCACCTTCAGGAAGACCAAGAATCCTTAAATTCTTCCTCCTCGCATTATTCTCCAGCACCTCCAGCCTTTCCACACATCGTTTAAGGTGTGCCTCGTGCATCTCCATCTTCACCACCAGGCCCTGTATATCGTCCTCGTTCTCGGCAGCCTTTGCCTTCACGACCCGAAGCTCCCGCTTCTGGGTCTTTTGCTCATCTTTTAGCCCTTCAATCGCCTGTAATATCGGGGCCAACAGCTCCTTCTTCATCTCCTTTTTAAGCTCTTCCACGCAGCGTTTCAAAAACTCGTGTTGTTCAGGGCCCCATGTTAAACTGCCACCTTCCGACGCCATCTTGGTTTTTGCTTGCCTTCCTTGCCGCTGCTCTAAAGGATCCACCGCAATCCGGCCACTTTCCTCTCCTTTTTCCATCCGTATCCAGGGGGGATTCCCTTCTGGTTTACCGCACAGTGCTTTTAGCCGTTAAAATTGCCGTTGGGGCTCTTATTAAGAGCCCAAAAGTCCGTTCCACCGGGAGCTGCCGAAACGTGCGACTTAGCTGGTCATCGCCGCACCCAGAAGTCCTCGCATTGAGGTTTTTTGAGAGGGGGCAGGCTGTGGATAACAACTATCTGTGAATAATTTGGTTTTGGAAATCCCTGGTGTGGGGGTGAAGGGGTGCCAGGCTGATTGATCACCTAAGACAGCGTGTTCAGTAATAGTGTGCGAGTGACCCTTGAATTGCAATCCGTGACCCTCCATCCTCCTCTGTCACCATTGACTTTGTCCCCATCATCCTTGATACTTCCAACATCACTGTGCACTTTCCCTCTGTAACCTTTGAACCTCCCCCCATTACCCTAAACCCAGTCATTGAGCAAGAGGGCATGTCTTCTCTCCCTCCTGAGCATAAACCCTATCCCTTTCAAAATTCCTCCTCTGTTTCTGGCCCCTCCCTGCATCACCCTTAGAGTTTCTGTTAGATCCTATGTTTCTCAATGGGACCATTAAATATCCCCACCTCAGACTGGACCTCCCTATTCTACCAAATCGGACTGGCTTCTGTGATTTTTAACGTTCCCTCTGCCAGCTGTACCCTAAGGTTTGAACCACAGGACCAAACTTTGGACAGCACTGATCCCACCCTTTAGGTCCCTCATTCGCTTCATCTTCACTCACCACCCCCACCCCATCCCCACTGCACCCAAGACACCAGGCCCTTCACACTACACACCTCCATACCCTGACTCCACCCGTTGTCCTCACTCGAAGCCCTCATCCAGTCCTCTGTGCCCTGTCATGATATTCAAGTGAACATCACAGCACATACACACATACATAATGATAGACAGAGCAACGGACCAATTAGCACACATAACACGACAGCCAATCACAGACAAGAGCATACACAGTACAAAACAAGAAACACGACACTTCCTGGGCCGTCCATCAGGAGACGGCACAGGGCAAGGACCTCAAAGCCAGACACTCACACAGTCACCACGTGCTGAGTACCAAGTTTGTTATATAAATAGTTTAAAGGAATAAAACTGCGTTGTACCAATCGCAACCGTGTTGGCTTGTCTGTATCTCAGAGCACCCAACACTTCATGCCCCTTGTTTAGTTCCGATGGTACTTCAGTAATAAAAACTGGAAAGCAAGTCTTGAATTCTTCAATTCCAATTTTATTGTGTTCTACAATTACTTATCATCCAACACCACAGTACTGCCTGTAACCCCTTTATATATATATATGTACAGTCCATCAAACAATCAGTGTGGCCTATTAAACAATTAAAGCTCCAATTGTGACTTAAGTATTGGGGAACATTCTGTTTCCTAACAATTCATCCTCTTAAAGAAAAAAATAATTATCTTTGACATAAATTACCAAAATGTCACATTTTCTACAACAAATGCCCCCCCTTTAAAAATAAATATCCATCCTCACATTCTCTTCCTTATAGGAAAAGATGCCCCTCTTTCACAATTTCTAATAACTTCTTCAAACTTGTCCCTTTTTTCATTAGACAGTCAGATAAATGGTAACTGTTGTCAACCTTCTTGATCTTGTCAATCTCCCTGATCTCTAGTATCTGTTTTAGGCTCGCTGTGTCAATCCGTAGTCTCTTTTCATTGACATTTTTCGCAGAGTGGGTATTCTCCCAAAGGGAGGTCTATGTGACACTCTACAGGTACTGTTCCCAAATACCCTGTTCTATTTAAAATTTCAGCCAGGATCCTGGATGTAAAAAATGCCATATCTACTGCCTCTACTTGGGCCAGTGTCTCTGCTACCAATGTACTTTTTACCACTCTTTATATCTCTTTAGTTACCCATGCCAAACATTTTTCTATCTTACCCCCAGGAGAAACATTTTAAACCTCCTACACTCGAAATGCCATCACCAAGATTAGCATAAGATGTGTCACTGTGAACAATCAGTTTCAGTTGTCTAATATCACCTAAAGATTGGAATTTCAAAACACGCTTCTCCAATTTTAATTTTGCTAATGTTTTGTTTGCATGAACAATTTCTTCAAATTTGGGATCGTTCATTTTGGTGCTTAGTTCTAAACCATTAAAACTGCATGTGGCCTTGTTTGTCTAGCTAGCCAATTCAGCTGGCCAATTAAACTTCAGAGTTCATCTTTTTCTGTTTTAGAAGCCACCATATCCTTTTGTGAGACCCGATCACGAGTAATTGCTTTGGGATTAATATTCTCCAAGTAAGGCTGCTGATGTAGAATGACATGCGAATCACACAGCCCAATTTCAACCAAATGTATTTGAATGCTCTAGAGGCCTGACTTCCAATCTTGAACTCTGTTCTAAGCCAATTAATAACAATATTTTAAAATTTGCTACTACCATTCCATCTATGTGCATCAAGAAGATGCCCGAATATTTCTCTATGTGCTGCCAATAAGGCTGGGTCTGCTCTCAATTGAAGACATCCCAACTTTAGCAAAACCCGGACTCACGGAGAAATACCGAACTCTGGAGGCATCATTCAACCTGTGTACACTTAACTTCCAGAGTACGTTTTCTGTGTTTAGCGCCTCTTTCAAAGGAGGAAGAAAGGTTTCTATTTGAAGTGATGTCCCTGTAAGAAAGTAGATTCAATATCTATCGATTTGCATCCTCAGTATTTGTGGTTAACAGAGCCAAGAAGATCTTCAAAATAACCATTCCTGCCATTGGTGAATCTATCCTTACATCTGGGTCACCCAGGGTTTCTTCAAAACCTCATGCCACCACCCTGGCTTTGGCCTTATAAGTTCCATCAGGAAGCATCTTTTCCATGCATATCTATTTCTGAGATAGAGCACACTATGCTCTCTCTGGGACCTCCGTGTACATCCAAAATTCTTTCCCACTTTGCAGTGCTTGCTGTTTTGCATTTTATTAATTTATTATCTAATTTGTTGGAAATCACGAACATCTCTCAATCATATAGACTTGAGGGGCGTCATTCTCCGACCCCCCGCCGGGTCGGAGAATGGCCGTTGGCCGCCGTGAATCCCGCCCCCGCCCCCGCCGAAGTCTCTGCTCCCGGAGATTGGGCGGGGGCGGGAATCCGGCCGCGCCGGTTGGCGGGACCCCCCGCTGGATTCTCCGGCCCGGATGGGCCGAAGTCCCGCCCAGGAATTGCCTGTCCCGCCGACGTAAATCAAACCTGGTATTTACCGGCGGGACCAGGCGGCGTGGGCGGGCTCCGGGGTCCTGGGGGGGGCGCGGGGCGATCTGACCTCGGGGGGTGCCCCCACGGTGGCCTGGCCCGCGATCGGGGCCCACCAATCCGCGGGCGGGCCTGTGCCGTGGGGGCACTCTTTCCCTTCCGCCTCCGCCACGGTCTCCACCATGGCGGAGGCGGAAGTGACTCTCCCCACTGCGCATGCGCGGGAAACTGACAGCGGCCGCTGACGCTCCCGCGCATGCGCTGGGAAACTGACAGCGGCCGCTGACGCTCCCGCGCATGCGCCGCATTTCCGCGCCAGCTGGCGGGGCAACAAACGCCATTTCCGCCAGCTGGCGGGGCGGAAATCCCTCCGGCGTCGGCCTTGCCCCTCAATGTTGGGGCTAGGCCGCCAAAGATGCGGAGACTTCCGCACCTTTTTGCCGGCGCGATGCCCGTCTGATTTGCGCCGGCTTTGGCGCCAGTCGGCGGGCATCCCGCCGTTGGGGGAGAATTGCGCCCCTGTTCCTTGTAGTATTCCTAGTTTGTCCCATATTTCTTGATCTTGGTAAGCTACATCGTCCATCCTGTCTTATATCACATTCCGGATTGCACTGCTTAATCTGTTCTTAAATTATGGGATGTGCTTCCAACAGTTTCCGATCTCTTCCTATGGGTCATGTTCATTGCCAGACCTACTGTCCGAACTGACACAACATTTCTGTGCTCTCCATTTTTGTACTTCATGTTTCCAATCCATGCGTCTAACCTCCTCCCCTTTATCTTGTACTTTCAACTAGTCTTCCTATATTCTGATGACATCTCCTGCTCTACCAATGATAGTTGCATCCTTCCACTTTCGTGCCAACCTTAGGCAGGTGTCCTTTGGGACAAATAGCCTCCTAAAGTTCCTCAGAATTACTATGTCCCTCTGCAGATACCCTGTCAATTTGCACAAACTGGTCCTCATACTTCTGTAACATGTATGTTTGAGAGTACCTAGTTTCTCAGCACCTTCAATAACCCCTGTTGAATTTTCAAACTTGTAATTTGTGCTCAATAATCTTGATGAGTGCACCCAAACGGTCTGGTTTCCATGCTGCAAAATGATTGATTTGCCATCTGTACCTACACCTTTCTTGGACCTTCCCACTCGTTAAATCCATCTCTCTTATAGTATGCCATGTCTCCCTATTTGAAAATAGTTTCCGATGGCCGGACATTGTGCCTGAAAGCTCTCCGAATTCTTTCTGCGATTTCAGCTTTAACGAATGCTCTTCTGCCCGCATGTTGTGCATTCAAATGCTCAGAAATGGTGGATCTAATCATTGTCCCTTCCCAAGCTGGATCAGACATGACTGAAAAAATTATAGGATTTCTCCCAAAAAGCAATTGATATAGACTGCAGCCCTGAATCATCTGTAGTAAATTCTTTGCATGGATAACCCATGCTAAAGCTGAAGTTAATTTACAACTTGGCCTATCTGCCAAAAATTTATGAAGCATTTCATCTATCATGGCATGATTACTCTCGCACACCCCGTTCCGAAATGGGTTTTGTGCAGCTGCACTCCTAACTATTACGTTCATGTTCTCACACATGCCCCAAAATTCATCACTAGCAAATTACACTCCCCCCCCCCGCTCTTATCAGTGAGGAACTTTGCCGGTAGTCCCAGTCTGGTCCATATCCATTTATCCATTATTTGTTCCACAATTCTATTCTTTTCTTCATATATTCATCGATTGACTAAATCTAGTTGCCAAATCTACAAAGTGTAAAATGAAAATGTTGTTTTCTTTATCCCGTGCCTTAAAATCCATAGCCACAATTTCACTAAAATAACTCGCTAAGGGCATACATCTATCTTTCTTACATATATCACATCTATTGCTTACCTGTTCCATACATTCGGTGTATTCTTCATCTCTTAAAACCGCATCCCAGAGCAAAATGTTTAGGGTGTGATTTAACCACTGTGTTGCGCCCGGTGCAGATCCGGGTGTGCCTGTTAAATAGCAGGAAAGGCCCAATCGGTTTGCCATCTGACCAACCCACTCCTGATGGCGAGTTCTGGGTCTTGCCCAAATATGGCAAGCATATCATTAACCCCAATTTGCATTAATTTCAATCTCATTTGCGAGTTTGAAGACAAATATAACGGCCTCCCGGGAATTAACCAATTCCTCAGCGAGAAATCACGTGAGCGCTGTTTAGTATTTCTTTTTAAAAACATCTGTAAGGCCTTCACGCCATCTTTAAATATTGTGGATACCCATAACAGGGGCAACTACAGCTGCTGCCGGTCTGCCCTACAAACACTTCCGGGGCAGAGCCCTGTTCTTGGTTATATGCTGAAGTTCACTTTAACTCCCTTTGATAGTGAGCAGCCTCTCGATCCACAGCTGAAGGTTATTGCTAATAAAGAATTGGCCTTGTCAGTTGTGAGAGCGCTTCACAGCTGCAGGTTGTGTTTGCTGCTTGCTCCTGCTGGCGGCTGCAGATGCCTGGAGGTTGCTGTTGCTATTTTCTTCCTTTTCTGTGGATGGAAAGAAGGACAATTTATTTCTAAGGTACATGGGTCTTGGAACACAGGGCTCAGGGGGATGTATGAGTCCAGAAGGAAATCCGGTTTGAGGCAAGAAGATGCTGCGGGACTTGGTGTGTGGCATTGATCCAAATGGGCCACCTGATGACGCCATTGAAGAAATGCTTTTGCGGATTGCTGCGCTTTTGTTGCAGGTGTAGTGAGTGCTGCATTTAACTGGCACGTTACCACAGGGTACACACGCTGGACGTCAAGGATGTTCAACTGCATCTTCAGTGTGGATGCCAGGGTTTGGATCCGGTGAGATTGGGCCGTGTGGGAGGGCCTGCACAGCTGCAGCTCCTGGACGGAGAATGGCACTGATATGTGGAACAAGTAATGTATTGATGGACAGATTTCTAATACACAGTTCTGGACATGATAACACATTCTCAGGCTTATCCTTAATTTCTGTTGAGGAACCTGCGAGGGGGATATCGTTCTTGTGTTTGTTTTTTGGTATGAAAATGAGGTGATATAACTTTGTATTGGTACCAATGTGGAACGGTGACGTTTCCTTGTTGTTTGATAGTTAGTGTGATATGTGGAATGTTACGTAGTTGATTTTCAAATCTTTGTTATTGTTGACCATTTAATAAACAAAATATTCTTAAGTGGCTTCTCATGAATACACATGCCATGTCTCAGACAATGTTTATTGTATCGCATTTCAATCAAACTTTGAAGGCTTGGCCTGAACTCTAGAAGTGTCAGCACCATAGACGCAGCAGTCAACAATCAAACACTCAAGAGCTGGACTTCAGCACTGGGAATGTCTTCATGGCCATGGAGTAAGATGAAGGCGGGGCAGCTGAGCACGGTCTCCCTAATGTTCCCAGCAGGGATCTGGGGTCTAGGGGCTCCTGATGTGGCTGGGGGTGAGTGTGCGGAGAAAGGTTCTCCAGCACAACTGGCTTGCTGGATGGCACTCTGAGAGAAGGCGGAACATGTAAGGGTGGGGGAGGTTTGAGGGATTTGAGGTTCCCGGGGTGGAAGCCCTGGCTGATTGTTGGTCTCTCTCCTTCTCCAATTCCTTACAAATACAAAAATGGATGGTGGTGCCGGTCCCGCAGAGGATGCCCTTGCGGTGCTGGTGGCAGCCCAGGCAGCCAGACCCCGAAGGAGGTAGCAGTGTTGATGTAGGCTGGAGAGGGTACCCCATGTACAAGGGCCCGCCACACGCTCTGAAAACCCAGCCACCCAGCAGGTTGAGGAGGGACCCAGAAGGGGATGCCAGTGACAGACCAAGGTGTACAGACGTCATTGGTCTTTTGAGGGGGTGATAGACAGCATATGCCACGGGAGACACCACCTTAACAAAGAGACGTGTCCTCGGGGATTTGGCACCCCGTGGAGAAGGAGGACACCCGTTCCTGGTGGCCATGAAGATCACCACAGCCCTGAGGCTACCGGTTCATTCCGGGGCCCAAGTGGGGACTTGGGCCATATTTCCCAGCCTAATAATAATAATAATAATAATAATAATAAATGCATCTGTGAGGTCACGGATGCCCTGCATGCGCGGGCAGCTGACTTTATCAAATTTGAGCTGGACTAAGGCCACCAAGATGTCTGGGTTGCAGGATTCTCTGCCATCACTGGGATTCACCAAGGCCATGGGGTAATTGATGGCATGCAAGTCACCTTGTGTGCACTGGGGCATCAGAGTTTGCCCTTCATTAACGGGAAACGGTTCCACTCTCTGAATGTTCAACTCTCATGTGCGACCACCACCTCCAAATCATGCACATGTGTGCACACTTCCAAGGGAGCATGCATGACAGCTACATCGTGAGACATGTGAAGAACCCATGCTGTCTTCGAGGACCACCCAGAATGACGTGTAGGCTTTTGGGGGATAAGGGTTACCCATTGAGGTCCTGGCTGATGACGCCAGTGTGGAGGCTGGAGGCTGAGGCGCAGACCCGATATAACAAGGCCCATGCTGCCAACTATGCTGTCATTGAGTGGTGCATCTGATGCCAGGACCGCTCTGGTGGTAGACTGCAGCACACCCCTCAGAGGATCGCCCTCGCTTTGTGGTGGTCTGCTTTGCACTCCAAAACCTGGCACAGCAGCGAAGTGACATGCTGAAGGAGGAGGAGGGACATGCGGCCTTGCCTGAGGAGAAGGTGGGCCAAGAGAGGATGGTGGACAAGCCCAACGAGGAGCCGGAGGATGGAGGACAGGCGGCAGCGGCAAGTGTTTGGTATGCCTGGAGGACCAGGGAGGCCCTCGGCCTCACCAGATTCTCATTGGATGAGGCATTGTTCATCAGCTCACCGCCTCCCCCCATTCTCCTCCTTCCCGCCAACCCCTCCTTCCCCCCACTCCCCTCCTTCCACCCATCTGCCCTCCCCCCCCCCCCCCCAACTACCCTGTTCCACCCTCCCAAGATCTGCGTAACATCACTCCGGGGTAATGGACCTGTGTCGGCACTGTCAATGGTTCACGATACAATGCTGGAAAGTGATGATCACTTGCTGTGAGGTTAGCTCTTGTGCTCTATAGTTTATGCCGAAGTCTGACTCCTGTCTCTCTGCTGACAACATGCTCACACCCATCCTCTGAACGGTGTCTGCATCAGGAATCGGTGGGGGGGTTAATCTTGGACCCCAGTGCCCCCGTGGATCGGAGGTCAGCGTGGGGTGGGGAAGCAGGCAGGCCCACTGTGAAGTTTAACATGACAGACATCACATGCATCAGGCGTAACATGTTTTAATTTTGAACATTTGACATTTCCATTCTCCCTAGCTACAGATAAAGCCACTCCCCAGTGACCAATTAGTGATCCTCAATCTTCTTGATCTTACATGGTCTACTGCTACGACTAGGTGTGTCCCAGGATGCACATCAGAGTGGAGGCTGCCAGCTGGTTTCTGTGCCCTGTGACCTTTGATGCCCTTGGTGGACGTCCTCTGGAGGGCCTGGAGCCAGAAGGCCCCGGCCGACTTACTGGTGTCACTGGCCTTGCCATGCCACCCTGTTCTACCTACTGCCCTTGAGATCCGCCACTGTCAGAAGGGGGGGATTCAGAATAACTGAAGACTACCATTGCCTCCTTGATGGTAGGCCCACGGTTGGCCTCCAGCCCTTCCCGTAGGGCCCTTCCGGTCTCCATGGGATGGAGAGGCAGCTAGGGTGAGCTCCAGACGTCTCTGGGTCATCTGGTTCTGCCAGTCCTGCCGCCTCCATGGTGTTGACGCTCTCAGTGATGATCCTCAGTGACTGGGCCATGCCCTGGAGTGCCTCACCAATGTCCACCTGCATCTGGGACATGATGTCAAGGCCCTCAGCCATGGTCGTCACAGACTTATCCATGCCTTGGACACAACCACCCAAGATGCTGATCTCATGGTCCAGGCTTTCCACTGCAGTCGCCACGGTAGCCTCGTTGCCACGCATGGGGCATCATCTTCTGCGCCCATAGCCTTTGGGACTCCTCCAATCGACTATGTATTTGCTGGAATGTCACTGACATCTACTCCTGAATCTCACAGCCGTGTGCTAGCATCTGCATGGGAAAACTACACCTGACCTAGACTCAGCTGAGTCCTGGGATCTAGCAGACCTCCGACTGCTGTCTCACTTGGATGTTCCTGCCTCCACCAGATGTGTACCGGCTACTGTGTTGCGCCCACTGGATTGTGCCCCAAAGGTCTGTCCACTAAGGTTGTCTACCGAGGCTTGTGTCTCTGCACTGGTGGAAGGTGGGGGTGATAACTGTGGTGCCACAATGGTTGTCTCCTGGGAGCTCTCCTCCGAGGTGGTCTCTTGGGTAGCAGGGTGGGTGGGGGACAACTCCGGGTAGCCCGGTTCCATCAGATGGAGATCCTGCAAGAGAATGGACATGAGCACCAGGATTCTCCGACCCACCGTTGGTCAGAGGATCCCTGGGGGGAGGCGCGAATCCCGCCTTGCCGCCGGCTTCCCTATTCTCCGGCGCCGTTTTTCGGGCGCCGGCATGATTCCCACCACACCGGTCGTGAGCCCTCGAGTGAGAGGGAACCCAGGTAGGGGAGGTTAAGCGTAAAAGGGAAGATATGTTGGGTAAGGAACTAGAGGCAGGTTTGTGGGAAGATGCCCTGAGTAGAGTCAACACATCCTCATCATGTGCCAGACTCAGCCTGATACAATTTAAGGTGGTCCACCAGGTACACATGACGGTGGCCCGGATGAGCAGGTTTTTTGAAGGGGTGGAGGACATATGTGGGCGGTGTGCAGGAGGGCCTGCAAACCATGTCCACATGTTTTGGGCATGCCAAAAAATCTGGCAGGGATTTGCCGATGTCATGTTCATGGGATTAAAGGCAAGGGTGGCACCAAGTTCAGAGGTGGCGATTTTTGGAGTGTCGGAATGGCCAGGAGTCCAGGGGGCAAGAGAGGGGGCTGACGTTTTGGCCTTTGCCTCCTTGGTAGCCCGGAGACAGATCTTATTGACGTGGAAGGACTCGGAACCCCCAAAATCGGGGGTTTGGATTAGTGACATGGCTGGGTTTCTCAGGCTGGAGAAAATCAAGTTCACCCTAAGAGTATAATGGTAGGGTTTGTCATGGGGTGGAAGATGTTTTTCGACTTCTTTGGGGGAAACTGAACTGTTAGCAGGTACAATAGGATTGGGGAGTGTGAGGTTTGGGGGAGGGCGTGGCGGGGGGAAGGGTGTGATAGTATAGTTTAGTTTAGGCGGGATCAGCGAGAGGTGAGATTAGGGAATTGTATGTAAAAGCCATGTTGGCTGGGTGTGGTTGTGGGTTTGGGGGTGGGGGGGGGGGGTTATTTACTGAGTTTTGTTTACATTTGTATTGGCTGTTATAAAATCATAAATGCCTTAATAAAATGTTTTTTTTTTAAAATAAATGTTTCCCTTAAATCACGCCCTTATGGGAAGATGGATGGGCAAATTGCTGATGTAACTTAACTCAAACAACTTTGTGCTTTCTAGACTCCTGGGGCGGGACCTGCAATCTGCAAAGCGATTTGGGATGTCCTTTGGCCATGAAAGGCGCTATATAAATGCAAGTCTTTTCTTAAAGCAGAGAATGTTGAGAGGACATTTAATAGGTGTGATCAAACCACCAGGGGTTTTGATAGATTGAAAAGGGAGAAACTATTCCCACTAACATCAGGTGTTGTAGCTAGAGGACAGAGATTTAAGGTAAAATGTTATCAAAATACCCAAAGGTAAAATGAAGAAAACTTTTTTTTCACAAGGCAAGTTGTTAGGATCTGGAATGCATGCCTAATAGGGTGGTGGCAGCGGATTCAATAATAGCTTTCAAAAGAAAATTGGATAAGTACTTGAAGGGGAATACATTGTGGGGTGATGGGGAAAGAACAAGGAAGTGTGACTAATTGGGTAGCTTATTCAAAGATCCGGCAAGCACGATGCACAGAGCGAACCTCTGCTGTGGTGTATTATTCTGTGTTTCTTTTAAAATCTGTTTGTGATTGCCTCAATTTGACTTTGACTCTATAGTCTATAAATAACAGTGTGTGTGTTCTCAAGGCAATAGAAGGAGAAGTACATTTTCGCCATTAGCTATTTGAGGTGTAAGCCTTTCTTGGTACTGAAATTGCAACAGCATTATTTGTCATCCCAGTGCAACAGAAGATGTGTTATAATATAATTTGCATTCCTCAACATCACAATTCTGCAAATGGTAATTGTCTGTTTTAATTGTTGTAGTACAGGGAGACTGATTTAGCTTTGTATGTCTGCAATAAAAACGGCGCCGAAAGGGACTCCGACAAATGATGATATACAAGGATGTGGGGGAGGAGAGCTCAACTTTGGGGCAATTCAATAGTGTTCTAAAATCTGCAGAGAGCGCATGGCGCAAAGCCTTAATTCAGGAAACGGCCATACACTCTTTCTGCCAAAAATATCTCCCACGAAATGTAATTCCAAATTGGCATGTACTCAAAGTGCAATAAAAAAAGTAAATACATCAGTATGTTTATTGCAGCCTTGTTTATTCAGGATAACCAGTCTTCTGGTCAACTGACTCCTGACATCTAGCCAAATTCACCCTGCATCTATAGCAGCACTGATGTAACACTTGACGTGGCAGATCTGGATTTGGATTCTCATCTCTTTCAAATTATTTGGTTGAATAGAACAGGATGGAAGTACTGGTAATCCAATACACTGGAGCAAATCCTCTGACTTTAGAGACCGAGAGTGGCTGTAAATCTGTTTTCGGAGCATAAAAAAATGAGTTGCATTTATTAATAATTATTGTCAAGAATTGAAATATCAAAGCGTGTTTAAAACCCAGCTCTTTACAGCTGCAATTATATTAAAAATGCATTAATTTATCCGCACATCAGTATTTACAGTTGCATTGCCACAGCAGCCCGAGAATGGTAATGTTTTGCTTTGTGGGGTTGCTGAGAGAGAAAGAAAGAGAAAAAAGAACTTGCATTTACATATGCCTTTCATGATTTTTGGATGTTCTCTGAAGTGCTTGATAGTCAATTAACTGCATTAATTTAAAGTGCAATCACCGTTACAATGTAGGGAACCCAGCAGCCAATTTGCACATAGCCAGCCTCCACAAAAAGCAATGAGATTGAAGACCAGAGGTCGACTACCCCCTGACTTCTGGGGCGAGATTCTCCGACCCCCCGCCGGGTCGGAGAATCGCCGGGGACTGGCGTGAATCCCGTCCCCGCCGGTTGCCGAATTCTCCGGCACCGGATATTCAGCGGGGGCGGGAATCGCGCCGCACCGGTTGGCGGCCCCCCCGCCCCCCCCGCTATTCTCCGGCCCGGATGGGCCGAAGTCCCGCTGCTAGAATACCTGTCCCGCCGGCGTAGATTAAACCACCTACCTTACTGGCGGGACAAGGCGGCGCGGGCGGTCTCCGGGGTCCTGGGGGGGGCGTGGGGCGATCTGGCCCCGGGGGGTGCCCCCACGGTGGCCTGGCCCGCGATCAGGGCCCACCGATCCGCGGGCGGGCCTGTGCCGTGGGGGCACTCTTTTCCTTCCGCCTTCGCCACGGTCTCCACCATGGCGGAGGCGGAAGAGACTCCCTCCACAGCGCATGCGCGGGGATGCCGTGAGCGGCCGCTAACGCTCCTGTGCCGCCCGGAGATGTCATTTCCGTGCCAGCTGGCGGGGCACCAAAGGCCTTTTCCGCCAGCTGGCGGGGTGGAAATTAGTCGGGGGTGGGCCTAGCCCCTTAAGGTTGGGGCTCGGCCCCCCAAGATGCGAAGGATTCCGCACCTTTGGGGCGGCGCGATGCCCGACTGATTTGCGCCGTTTTGGGACGCCAGTCGGCGGACATCGCGCCGTTTCCGGAGAATTTCGCCCCTGGTCTCCGAACTGTCAGAGATTTGACATATGATCAAAGTTGCGAATCAGGGCTCTGTGGAAGTCCTGATGTGCCAACCTCCATGGGAATTGCCTGGGAAATTTGAACTTCAGGTGAGCAATTCCCTTGTGCCTCAGGACTCTCCTAGCCTAACATCTGGGTAACTGCACAATTCACTCCCCCAGTCAGCCCCCTGACCCCTCAATTAGCACCCCCCCCCCCCCATCCGACCCGACCATACCCTAACTTGACACCCTCCCGACCACCTGACTACTCCCTGACCTGGCTCGACCACGCCCCCCTCCGACCACCTAACTAACTCCCTGGACCACCTGAAAATCCTTTGGACTTGATTACTCTGTCAACCTCCTGACTACTCCCCCGGACATGATTCCCCTCCCCCCCCCCATAACACCGATCTGACTACCCCTCCCGAACTGACCCTATATGACTACCCCCCTCCTGAACACCTGACTACCCTCCCAACCACCCAACTCAACCTGAAAGTACACTCACACACCTATCCTCCCTTAATCACTTACCCATCTACCCATTTCACCCCCTTTCCCACCTACCCACTTCATCCACCTACCCATTTACTAATGTACCCACTCAGCCATTCATCCACTCACCCATTCAGCAACATTCAAACTGGACCTTTAAACTTACCGTTCAGTAGTTAGTCCTGTAAAAAGGTGGAACAACCTATCTTTCCCCACCTATACTCCGCTCTAATTGAGTTCCCCGACGAATGCCTTATGGAGAAAGCCATACTCGGAAGGTTCCAGCAGAAATGGAGAACAGCAGTGAGCTGAGACAACCTATGAGTGCACTAATGAGTATTTTCCTGATGTTGCTTTAGCTGCAAATATTGACCTTGTGCAACTCCCCTATTCTTCTTCAGATAGCGTGTGGAATATTTTCATCCCCCCACCCCCACCCCCTCCCCTGAGAGGGCAGACAGAGCCGTATTCCACATCACATTTGAAAGACTGTGGGAATGTACTGAAGTGTGAGCCTCAATTACCTAATGAATTCACTCTCCCTGTTCTACTCCGAAGACCCCACCCGCTTCAAGAAGACCACCATCATACTGGTGCCAAAGAAGAACCAGGCAACGTGCCTCAATGACTACCGTCCGATGGCCCTGACTTCAGTCATAATGAAGTGCTTCGAGAGGATGGTCATGAAGCGCATCACCTCCATACTCCCAGAACGCCTTGATCCACTGCAATTCGCATACCGCCGCAACTGGTCCACAGCAGACGCCATTTCCCTGGCCCTACACTCATCGTGAGAGAATCTCAACAAGGATTCCTACATCAGACTCCTATTTATTGACTACAGCTCTGCCTTCAACACCATAATCCCAGCCAAGCTGATATCAAAGCTCCAAAACCTAGGACTTGGTTCCCCATTCTGCAACGGGATCCTCGACTTTCTGACCCACAGACCACAATCAGCAAGAATGAACAACAACACCTCCTCCACAATAATCCTCAATACCGGGACCCCGCAAGGCTGCATACTTAGTCCTCTACTCCCTGTACACACACGATTGCATGGCAAAATTTGGTTCCAATTCCATCTACAGGTTTGCTGTCGACACGACCATAGTGGGCCGGATATCGAATAACGATGAGTCCGAATACAGGAGGGAGATAGAGAACCTAGTGGAATGGTGTAGCGACAACAATCTCTCCCTCAATGCCAGCAAAACTAAAGAGCTGGTCATTGACTTCAGGAAGCAAAGCACTGTACACACCCCTGTCAGCATCAACGGGGCCGAGATGGAGATGGTTAGCAGTTTCAAATTCCTAGGGGGGTACATCTCCAAAATTCTGTCCTGGTCCATCCACGTCGATGCGACCACCAAGAAAGCACAACAGCGCCTATACTTCCTTAGGAAATTAAGGAAATTCGGCATGTCCACATTAACTCTTACCAACTTTTACAGATGCACCATAGAAAGCACCCTATCTGGCTGCATCACAGCCTGGTTTGGCAACTGCTCGGCCCAGGACCACAAGAAACTTCAGAGAGTCGTGAACACCGCCCAGTCCATCACACGAACCTGCCTCCCATCTATTGACTCCATCTACACCTCCCGCTGCCTGGGGAAAGCGGGCAGCATTATCAAAGACCCCTCCCACCTGGCTTACTCACTCTTCCAACTTCTTCCATCGGGCAGGAGATGTCTGAGAACACGCATGAACAGACTCAAAAATAGCTTCTTGCCCACTGTTACCAGTCACCTAAATGACCCTCTTATGGACTCACCTCATTAACACTACACCCTGTATGCTTCATCCGATGCCGGTGTTATGTAGTTACATTGTATACCTTGTGTTGCCCTATTATGTATTTTCTTTTCTTCCCTTTTCTTCCCATGTACTTAATGATCTGTTAATCTGCTCAGAGAAAAATACTTTTCACTGTACCTCGGTACACGTGATAATAAACAAATCTAATCCAATCCAATGGAGTGGGACTTGAACCCATGGCCTGACAGAGGCCCGAGCACCGCCGCTGGGCTAAAACTGACAGCTCAACACACAATTACAAGGAAATGTTTGAAATTTGGTTCACAATGAAGTGGCCATGAGTCCTGCAGTAAATCAAACATTTTGAGACCACTGTGCACGCTGGTGAATTTCATGAGAAGGGTGAGGGGAAGGAACACTGGCTGGGTTAGAAACACTGGCTTTAGTTTCTCCCTTCCGATTCTCTACAGAATGTAGTGTGAGGCTGATGTTGGGGAATAGCTGCACAGACTGCGGTAGCTCTCAGGTATCTCATCTACATTTTCAACCTTCATGGTCGCACCTGATCCCATCCTTGTATGATGCCCACATACATACACACACACATGTGATTGTGATTAAGTAAAGAAACACTCACCAATAATGTTTCTGTGCTTAACCCAGGGAGGGTGGAGCACTTTGCAGCCTCCCTGCTACAGGTGGTTCAATGTGATATGGTACCAAAAAGGTTCCATTTTTGATCCCTGGACTGTGCTAGATTAGCCAGTCTCAGGTAGACTGTTAGATTCAAGGTTGATTGGATCAAAAATAAATAAAATTAGACAAGATTTCAGGTTTTAATCTGCATGCGACTGTTAATTAAGGACAAGACGAGACTTGGCTGAAATGGCCCAACTTGATTGAATGACCTTCCAACAACCTGTCTGTAGTAAAGACATGAAGAATGATTTTTAGGCAAAGTCCCAGAGGAATGCCAGCAGTTGTGGAACTGTAGCCTCGGAAGACTCATTACCTTCAGGACAGGGGAGTGCAACAGGAAAGCAAATGAGCTTTCTTTATTGTCCAGAACAAGAAGATAGATTGATCATTTTAGCACATTGTACTTAGGTCATCTTTTTCATTCCAAGTTTCAGCAGCAAGGATTCCAGCCTCAAAAAATGCCACACATTATTTTCAGCACAATAACGGCACACAAGTATATTTCAATATGATGGGTTGAGTGTTAGTGTACTGTGCCAGTAAAAAAACTATGCTTCTTTAAGTTATAACAAAGATGCAGACAAGCTGAACGATTGTATGAAGAGAATATAGCACATTGTCCTCCAACTCCTTGTACGATTAGTAAGCTGGAATAGGTTGTTACTTTGTCACTTCTGCTTTACATAGTCCAATTTCAGCACTGTAAAACATCCATCACATCAAGCTGCGTATTTGCTGTGCGCCTAACCATCAATGAGAGATCCCTTGAGTGCAGAGATAACTAGCATAAGCACTGACTATTTTCTATTTCAAATCAGGCTTCTTCTGTCTATTGGACATGTAATTTTCCATTTCACCCCCAAGTAAATCCATTTGATACTTTTAAATTTATTTCAAAGAATGAAAGAGCTCCTGCACGTATATAATGAAAAAAGAAACAAGATAGGGACTGCCACATCATTTCCCTGGTGGTAAGGGCCTCGCCGGCTCAAAGATTAGATCGCACAACCAATTTTATAATCCTTCCATCCCCAGCAAAGAGGGCCCTCAACTGAACTGCCCCGGTGATATATTGCACTACTTGTTCATCCAAGATCTTAAAGGGATGAATCAAGGTCACTGTGCTGAACCTGCAACATCGCAGGAAAGGAATATTCTCACAGCATGGTCCCTGTGTGTAGCACCATCGATCACACACGAGGCGAGACGTAAAGAACTTCAATCGAGGCTTTATTGAGCAGACTTGTTCAGACTCGTTCCCCAGCAGCTCAGTCACAGAATGCAGCTGCGGGGATTAACCCAGGTTCTTATACCCCGCCTATCTGGGTGGAGCCCAGTAGGCGGCGGATCCAATCGGGATCCAGCATCTGTCCTCCAATGGCTCCACGGCATTCATGGTGTACCTTATTACCCTTAATACATACCACCACATTCTCCCCTTGTTAAAAAAGAACCCGGCGGGGTGGTGGGTGGTATGGTGGTAGGGGTTTACAGGGTCGGTGCCTTAACCATTGAACTATATACAATCATGCCGCTTTTACTGGGCCACCGAATTATTCACATTTTACCCGATTTGCAGCGTTAACTATTTACAACAATGCCGCTTTACTGGGCCACTGAATTATATACATCTTAAGTTGATTCGATGAGTCGAGATGGTGCTCTGGTTGCCCTTTCCGATCGTCTCAGCCCGGGTGGTGGTGGTGGTGCTGGCTCGGGTCCAGTCGACTCTGGGAGCATTGCGCTGTCCCCCTCTGTTTCCTTACCCCTGGATGGGCCTGGGAGAAGAACTGATCCCCCTGGGAAGGGGGTGGCTGTGGTGTGCACCGGCGGGAGTGAGGGGGAGGTGATTTGTGTTGGGAGGGGGAGGAGCTCCGGCGGGCGCCAGGTCCCACAGAGAGACCGTGTCCTGTCGGCCGTCTGGGTACGCCACGTAGGCGTATTGCGGGTTTGCGTGGAGTAGGTGTACCTTCTCCACTAGTGGGTCTGATTTGTGCGCCCGCACATGTTTCCGGAGCAGGATGGGTCCCGGGGCTGCCAGCCAGGTCGGAAGTGACGTTCCAGAAGCCGACCTCCTAGAGAAGACAAGGAGGCGCTCGTGAGGCGTTTGGTTAGTGGTGGTACACAGCAGGGACCAGATAGAATGAAGGGCATCCGGGAGTACTTCCTGCCAGCAGGAAGTTGGGAGTCTCCTAGACCGTAGGGCCAGTAGGACGGTCTTCCAGACCGTTCCGTTCTCCCTCTCTACCTGCCCGTTCCCCCGGGGGTTGTAGCTGGACGTCCTGCTCGAGGCGATGCCCTTGCTGAGCAGGAATCGACGCAGCTCGTCGCTCATGAAGGAGGACCCCCTGTCGCTGTGGATGTAGGCGGGGAAACCGAACAGTGTAAAGATGGTGCTGAGGGCTTTAATGACCGTGGCCGCAGTCATGTCGGGGCAGGGGATGGCGAAGGGGAAGCGGGAGTATTCGTCAACGACATTCAGGAAGTACCGTTGCGATCGGTGGAGGGGAGGGGGCCTTTGAAGTCCAAACTGAGGCGTTCAAAGGGACGGGAAGCCTTTATCAGGTGCGCTCTATCTGGCCTGAAAAAATGCGGTTTGCATTCTGCGCAGATTTGGCAGTTCCTGGTGACTGTTCAGACGTCCTCAACGGAGTAAGGGAGGTTGCGAGCCTTTATGAAGTGGTAGAAATGAGTGACCCCTGGGTGGCAGAGGTCCTCGTGGAGGGCTTGGAGACGGTCCACTTGTGCATTGGCACAAGTGCCGCGAAATAGGGCATCGGACGGCTTGTTCAGCTTTCCGGGACGGTACAAGATCTCATAATTGAAGGTGGAGAGTTCGATCCTCCACCGCAGGATCTTGTCGTTTTTTATCTTGCCCCGCTGTGCACTATCGAACATGAAGGCTACCGACCGTTGGTCAGTGAGGAGAGTGAATCTCCTAACGGCCAGGTAATGCCTCCAATGTCGCACAGCTTCCACTATGGCTTGGGCCTCCTTTTCTACTGAGGAGTGGCGAATTTCTGAAGCGTGTAGGGTCCGGGAGAAAAAGGCCACGGGTCTGCCCGCTTGGTTGAGCGTGGCCGCCAGAGCTACGTCGGACGCGTCGCTCTCGACTTGGAAGGGGAGGGACTCGTCGATGGCGTGCATCGCGGCCTTTGAGATATCCGCTTTGATGCGGCTGAAGGCCTGGCGGGCCTCTGTCGACAGGGGAAAAGTAGTGTACTGGATTAGTGGGCGGGCCTTGCCTGCGTACTGGGGGACCCACTGGGCGTAATAAGAAAAGAAGCCCAGGCAGCGTTTCAGGGCTTTGGTACAGTGGGGGAGAGGGAACTCCATGAGTTCGGGGTCAGGACCTATCACTCCATTATGCACTGCGTAGCCAAGGATGGCTCGACGGTCAGTGCTAAACACGCATTTTTCCTCGTTGTAGGTGAGATTGAGGGCGTTAGCGGTCTGGAGGAATTTTTGGAGGTTGGCGTCGCGGTCCTGCTGGTCGTGGCCGCAGATGGTGATGTTGTCGAGGTACGGAAACGTGGCCCGTAAACCGTGCTGGTCGACCATTCGGTCCATCTCCCGTTGGAAGACCGAGACTCCGTTCGTGACGCCGAATGGAACCCTTAAGAAGTGGTATAGCCGCCCGTCTGATTCGAAGGCAGTGTACTTGCGGTCACCGGGGCGAATGGGGAGCTGGTGGTAGGTGGACTTAAGGTCCACGGTGGAGAAGACCTTGTACTGTGCAATCCGATTGACCATGTCGGATATGCGGGGAAGGGGGTACACATCTAGCTGCGTGTACCTGTTGATGGTCTGACTGTAGTCTACGACCATCCTTTGCTTCTCCCCTGTTTTCACTACTACACTTGGGCTCTCCAGGGACTATTGCTGGCCTGGATGATGCCTTCCTTCAGCAGCCGCTGGACTTCGGACCTGATAAACGTCCGGTCCTGGGTGCTGTACCGTCTGTTCCTAGTGGCGACGGGTTTGCAATCCGGGGTGAGGTTCACAAACAAGGAAGGCGGTTCGACCTTCAGTGTCGCGAGGCCGCAGATAGTCAGTGGGGGTATAGGGCCGCCAAATTTGAATGTTAAGCTCTGGAGGTTGCATTGGAAGTCCAGTCCCAGGAGGGTGGGAGCGCAGAGGTGGGGAAGGACATACAGCCGGTAATTTTTGAACTCTCTCCCCTGCACCGTTAGGTTTGCGATGCAGAACCCTTTGATTTCAACGGAGTGGGACCCCGCCGCCAGGAAAACTTTTTGGGTGCTTGGCCGAGTTACAAGGGAACAGCGTCTTACCGTGTCCGGGTGAATAAAGCTCTCCGTGCTCCCCGAGTCGATCAGCCCGTTCACCAGCACCTTTGTCGTTGTCGTCTGGAGCATCCGGGGCCGCGACTGGTCGAGGGTCACCGATGCCAAACGTGGTTGGTGTATCAGATCGTTGTCTTCAGGCAGTGTGGAGCCGTCCACGCTGGTGTCCTTGCCTGTCAGCCAAGATGGCGGCGTCCATGGATCGCACGCGGTCGGGGGTGGACAAAATGGCCGCTTCCATGAGTCGCACGCGGCCGGGGGTGGACAAAATGGCCGCTCCCGTGGCTCGCCCGCGGCCCGCGGGTAGGAAGATGGCGGTGCCCATCCCCCTCTCGTGGTGTCTGGGGTCCAAAATGGCGGCGCCCGATGGCCGCCCGTGGGTCCCTGGGGGGGTGAGCCCGTGGTCCCATTTGTTCCCCGGAGATAGTGGCGACCCCACGGGACTGGCACACCGCTGCGTAGTGCCCCTTTTTACCGCAGCTTTTGCAGGTGGCCGAGGGGGCCGGGCAGCGCTGGTGGGGGTGTTTTGGCTGCCTGCAAAAATAGCAGCGGGGCCCCCCCGGGTGGTCTGGGATTCTGGCTGCGCACGCTTGCGGAGGGGTTGGGTTGCCGGGGGGTCGGTCACGGCGGGGGTCCACGGAGCCCAAGGGGCTGCAGCGCGGTCGGGGGCATAGGCGCAGGTGTTTTGGGAGGCCACGTCGAGGGAGGCTGCAAGGGCCCGTACCTCTGTGAGTCTGAGAGAGTCTTTCTCTAAAAGTCTCTGGCGAATTTGCGACGATGCCAAACCTGCTACGTAAGCGTCTCTGATCAGGAGGTCCGTATGTTCGTTCGCCGTAACCGCTGGGCAGTTGCAGTTTCGTCCCAGGATCGTTAGAGCATTGAAGAAATCGTCTATCGATTCCCCGGGGATTTGTCGTCTCGTCGCGAGCTGGTAGCGTGCGTAGACCTGGTTGACGGGCTTAATGTAGATCTCCTTCAGCAAGTTGAGCGCCGCTGGGAATTCTTCCGCGTCCTCGATGAGTGAGTAGATTTTGGGACTCACCCTGGAATGCAGGACCTGCATCTTCTGGTCTTCTGTTGGTCTGCCGGGGGCCGTTCGGAGATACCCCTCAAAGCACGCCAGCCAGTGTTTAAACGCCGATGTTGCGTTAGCTGCTTGGGGGCCGATTCGCAGGCACTCCGGGGCGATCCGGAGCTCCATATTCCTTTTTAAGTCTGCTCAATAAATTGTAGCACCATCGATCACACACGAGGCGAGACGTAAAGAACTTCAATCGAGGCTTAATTGAGCAGACTTGTTCAGACTCGTTCCCCAGCAGCTCAGTCACAGAATGCAGCTGTGGGGATTAACCCAGGTTCTTATACCCCGCCTATCTGGGTGGAGCCCAGTAGGCGGCGGATCCAATCGGGATCCAGCATCTGTCCTCCAATGGCTCCTCGGCATTCATGGTGTACCTTATTACCCTTAATACATACCATCACACTGTGTTAACAAATCTTTGAACAATCTTGTGAAAAGGATGGGGAGAACCATGGTTGTTTCTTTTCTCTGTTGAGTTCTCTCCCTGCTTCGTTAAACTGACTCATCTCCTCAGTGCTGGATACCCACGGGCCTAGCATCTGCAATGCACTCAATGACACTGGTCCGAGATTAGTTGCAAACTCAGCCTCAGGCCTCATCTGTATAAAAGTGGTGAGCACTGGTACCTTGTGGTGCTCCTGATCTTCCTGAAGGAATAGGCACATTTTTTCAAAAGGCTATTTTCGTTGATGGCCTCCAACAGTCCCTTTAAGGATCCTGGTTAGGCTGCTCTGGGCCTGCAACTACTCCGAGGAGCATGCATGTGGCAGGCGCACCACCCAGTTTATGCTAAATTTGAGAATGGGAGGGTCTTGAAACAGGCATTGGGCCCACACTCAGGGCAGAATTTTCAACCTTGCAGTCTACGTCCAGTGGTAGGTGGGAAAATCTGTGATTCCAGCTGGGTGGTGGGATGCCTACTTTTCAGCTCATTAATTATGTATCCATTAGGAGCTGGGGGTGGGGGGGTGGGGTGGATAGGAAGTTGCCCACCCTGCCATTACCTCATGGGGTCAAGTGTCCTGGCGCGATATTTAAAGAGCACTCGGACACACACTAGCTTAATGAAGACCAGGTGCTGTATGTAACTGTATGCTGCATAATGCAGACCAGCCACGGCCCATATTGGAGAAACTCACAGATGTGAACAACATCATCCCGGGACACACCAGAGGGCCTTTCACTCTAGATAAGAGCACTGTCGGTGATACACCTATGTGTATGTGGTGAATGCTCACCAATGCAGTGGTCCATTTTCGCCAACCTCTTGACCTTATAGATGTCCGACTGCCACTTGCTCCTGCGGCCCTTGCTTCACATGGCTTTGTGCCAAGCTGCCTATCTTCTCCACATCTGGATGAAGCTTCAGTGAATGTGTCAATGAGTTGAAGTGATACATTTAGTGAGCACGTCTTTTACAGATTTCCCACCATCTGAAAGCCAGCAGCTGAGTGCTAAGTCCTTCACCTGGCCTCCATCCAGACATGGCATCCCCACCCCACCTCTTCCAGGTAAAGGGCATCCTGGAGGACCAGAGGTGAGTGTTCCTCCTGTTCATACATGAATGCTTCTGTAGACTTTGCTCTTTGACCAGGGTAATGAGAGCCCTGTGTAAGAAGACTCGCATGGACATTTTTCCACTTATGTCCATTACCCTCACGAACTCTATAGAGAGACTTCGCAACATGGCAGGCTAACCACATGATCTGTGGTCAGCCATGACCATTTACCCGGGAGGATGGAGGTTTGGAGTCCCGAGTTGCCTGCCTTCCACCAGAGGTGCCCCTTGGAGTCATCCATCTCCCTCCATTCATCCCTTCATCTGGCTTCAGCCAATGGCGGAATGAACAGCAGCTCTACACCTCACTGGGATCTCGATGTTATGCGACACATGAGTCTGGAAGAAATCTGCTGTATTGTAGAGAGGTGAACATACATGAGCATTTTGACATCCAGTTGCCTCATAATTATTAATGTGTCATTAATAGGGCCATGGTGTTTCGGGCCTTGGGTTGATGGGCCAGGTGCCACAGCGTGTGCCTTCCCCGGGCTCGGCTGATGGCGACTCCACCCCCTGTGTGACGTGTGGGGTTGTCGGGCCAGACATAATCGCTGGCGAGATACTTAACAACTGGTCTGGCTCATCTGTTCGACAGCACCTCCGAGAGCCAAAACGCTTTCATCATCCGGCTGTTTCAAGCGCTGCAGTGGTTTTTTCATCTTCCTTGGGTTTTTCTTCTTCTTCGTTGTCTTCACCTCCTCGTCATCCTTCAAGAGGGTCTTCAGACTTTGGGGCGGAGGAATGTATTAACCAGGCACGGGACATACGGTGTGGGAATGATTGTTTTCACCTTGCTCAGGGGCGTCACGGTGGCGCAGATGTTAGCACTGCTGCCTCAAGGCACTGAGGACCCTGGTTCGATCCCGGGTCACTGTCCGTGTGGATTTTGCACATTCTCCCTGTGTCTGCATGGGTCTCCCCCACAACCCAAAGATGTGCAGGTTAGATGGATTTGACACGCTAATTTTGCCCCTTAATTGGAAAAACAAAGATACTCTAAATTTATTTAAAAAAACGTTTTTCCCTTGCTCCTCGGGGAGTACAAGCATCCCCCGCTAGAGGCAGGGGAGCTTATCCGTATTTGTATAAAGGGCGGCCAGTGTGGAACTGACCGACAAAGAGTGAGTACCCAGTGTAGTTCTACCGGTACTCACATATATAACTATTGCAAAATAAATGTTGTTTATTTTTACTCATTTTGGACTCATTGAGCCTTGTTAAAATGTCCCAATGATATCTCTCCAGGGTCGTGCACAACAATGCCCTGGAGATTAATCTTCAATTCCTGGAGACTCCACTCCAATCTTGGAGGATTGGCAACCTAGTCATCGACTGGAAATAGTTGGAAATAGTTAGAATGACTATGTGCAGATCTTGATGCCAGCTGGTTGTTCACTACTCTCTCAATAGCTTGAATGCTGTGATTTAGTTGTCATGTTGTCAGTGCCTGTCTGCTTCTGCAACAACATCAAGGATGCACTTGATTATGTACACAACTAGTCTATGCGAGGCATTTTGCTGTAGCTCATCACTTGTGTGACACCGTTGTATTCCGCCTTTCATCGATAATCTCTCCCAGGATTGAGAACACCCGAGAAAACATTGAATGAGCTGCCCACTTGTGCCTTGTTATTATTGATAGAAGTGATGCCCTACCTGTGTAATGAATGTATGAAATTGGTTGATATATACTATGTATCTGGTGCAGTAATGGTTTTAAAAGCCTGGGTTAGGGTGTATTTATCTGCGGCAGTAATATATTTATAAAATCCTGGTTTAAAAGAAAGACAGACACTGTGGCTGTAAAAAGGTGCAATTAAGATGTTGTAAAAGTCTTAATGAATCATTTGCATGCATGTAGCGGGCCCGGCACCCTATGCTCTGGCCCTCCGTGATTCTGTAATCAGCTGGGAATCATGTGGGCATGGATCACTTGTGGTCTCTTGTACCCCCCCCCCTCTCCACCAAGTTACCCCCTTGGTCCACTGTAATGTCCACCATGCCTGGGCCATGCTGGTAGAGACAATCCTTGCCCAACTGAGAGCCAATTCCCCATAATGCACTGCCTGCCCACCCCCATTCGACCAAATCCCCCCCCCCCCCAGATACTAGGGGCTGCCCACAAGGACCCCTGTAATGGTGGCCCCCCCAGGGACCTCTGGAATAGGGAGTCACCCCAAGGAACCCCTGTAATAGGGAGCCCCCCCAGGGACACCCTGACCAAAGGAACCCCTACAGGAACCCCGAAAAAAAGGGACCCCTCACAGTGATCCCCTGCCTGAAAGTACCCCCTCACAGACTCCTCACCACCCAACACAGCCCCTCCCAGCAGAAAAGAGACCCCCATCTGGAAGCTGGAGAGCAGTCCAAACAGGGGCAGTGAGCAGAATTACAGCTGTAACACTTACCTTGAAGCACCACATGTCCATTCCTGGAAGGAGAACAGTCGTGACCTGCATCTGCTTCCCACAGATCCATTAACTGCCAGCCATTCATAGCTTTCTAGTATTGGTCTGTGATTGACAGCTTCGCCAAATCATCTGTAGCTTTGATTCATTCATCTCCCTTCATGGTTCAGTGCCCTAAATGATGAAGCCCCAATGTTTACAAGCATTGACCACATCAATGAGGTAAGAGTAGTAAAATCACATACTTAGTGCTTGGAATGCACTTACCTTTCTTTGGTATCCTTTCTTCACAGTTTTACAAATTTTTAGGGTTCCTGCCCAGTGCCTGAGCAAATGTTGAGGTCTGGTCGAGGATTGTAATACCTATCCTAACAATTTCCTTGTGCCCTTGTTACACAATGTGTTGGTATTCTGGTCGGTGAATGAGAAGAATGAACATTAAATATGAAACAAGTTTGTACATCTTGAAAAGTTGATGCAGCAAGAATATAACTGGGCAACAAACACATTTCAGCCAGTGGTGTGTATTCCAATTCTTAAGTGAAAAAGTGGATTTGGGGCAGGACCAGTTTTAACTCTTCTGGAAGATTGCTGGCTGATAAATTGGCCAATCTCAATGTTCATAGGAAGTGGAGACAGGAGGTTTATGGCGCAATGGGTAGTATCCTTACCATTGAGTTAGAAACTCCAGTTTAGAGTCCCACCCCAGGGCCTGATGGCCACAGAAGGTGAGTTTGCAGAGTTGGCCTAACAGGTTGACTGTCAACCTGTAAATTCTTCCGGTACTCCTGCAGTAGGTGATAAGAGCGGAAGAGCTTCCCGGTTCTGTGGCCTCGCTTTGTGGGACTGCTAGAGCGAGAGAGACATAGGCCATGCCACGGGTTCTGCCAGTCAGATCATGACAATCCATGCCACAATCCTATTTACCTGTCTAGGTACCATATCCCCCGAGACCCGTATTCAACAAAACTCAGTGAATCTAATGGAGGCTTCAATTGACCCAGAATCCACAGCCTTTGAAGGAACTGTTCCATATTTGCCTTGTCTTTTTTGTACGAGAAATTGATTATGATTGTAATTCTAAGCGACCTAGATTTGCATTTTTTGATTACGCCCCTTTGTTATTGATTGCCTCATTTAATGATCACTTTATCCATCATATCGAATCCCTGATTATTTTAAAAGTATAAAATCACCCTTGAACCCAAACTAATACAAGTCAAATATATGCAACCTGTCTTAGTTAACCCTTCAAGCTCTGATATCTTTGTTCTGTTCTATGGTTAGTTCCCTAGAAACAACAGAACCACAATGTGTCTCACTTCCAGTGAAGATGGAAGTCAGAGTGTCTCATGAGTTATTAAAGCTTGCTTGGGCCACACCAGCCAAGATGGGCCCAAATTTAACCTCAGGTTACTTGGCAGCTATAAGGATCATCCTTTCTTTTATAGTTTGAATCCCTCTTGGCCTAAAGCATGGCCAGGTGAATGAGTAGCAGAAGCAAAGAACAGGATGAGCTGCTGGAAGAGAGAGGAGGCCGAGGGCTCTAATGGGCAGCCATATCCACCCAGGGTGTTTGGGGTAATTCTCTTACTTGAACCTTAGTAACGGACAATCTGTTCGATGCCTCCTCTTCACTTAGGCCACTCGTTGCAGACTGAACCATAGCCTCAGGGTAGGGTGAGGACAGCATTGCCAGTGACTCCGAAACAGACTGTGGACATGAACCTTTATGCATCTGGCTCTTTCCAGGCTGAAACAGGCAATATTTCCCAGGTTGCAGTTACTGGATATCTAAAGAAAGAAAAGCAAAGGTTGTGGTGAGGGGAGGGTGTGGGGCAGCAAGAAGTGCATGCCTGTATCATTTAGAGTTTCAAAATCAAAGGAGATTGAGGGACGAGGAAGTGGGATGTGAGGACGATTGGGTATGAGGATGCCATCACCTCCAATGATCTCACCCCCTCTGCTGGCCACAGCCACAGTCATTTGTGTTCCAACAACCATGCACACTGTCTCCTCTATCGGTTTGAGCACATGAAGCCATACCTGTTCTCCACAAATTAGGCGCTGCTGCCTCTGTTGTGCACCACCTTGTCCTGCAAGAGGTGGATGTGTAACAGCGATGCGGAGCAATATATTTGATTTATGTGGCTTCCATGGTTGAATAGCTTGCAGTGTGTGTGTCAGAACCTCCACGAGGACTACAGGGCAACCATGATTGATCTCCCGTTGGACTCGTGGAGTACGAGCTCCTCAGGCAGTGTGCGGAGGCCTACCATCAGGGGCTTATTATGAGCTAACATAAAAGCTGACCCAAAACAGGGCCTGGTGTGGTTTGTCCTCCCAGCTAGGATTGTCCTTGGAGCGATATGCTGCATAATGCAGACCTTTATTAATAGTGTAAATAAATCTATGTTTGTTTACCGCCATTCTCCTTTGAATCATTAAAAGTGAAACCAGTGAGATATGGATGAAGTATATGTACATATGGTCTTTTGAACTGTCGCAAGGAGCTGAAGTAAATACTTGTTTAGTGTTGCCTTGAACTATCGGGTCCTTGAGTCACTCTGATTTAAAAGGCAGCGCCGCTTTCATTAAAAATCAATACATCTCTGAATCTGAACAACGCCATTCCATATTGGAGATTCAAGGCTTGGACAGCATGTAACTGTATAGAAAACAATCATACATGACGGAATCACAAAGAATGAAAATCCACTATCGCAGTTATATCCTACAGATATACATTATGTTAAATGGACAATGCTTCTATTAAGAATGATTATCTTTCATCCATTACTTTGCTTAACTGAGCCATAACAATAAATCATTGCTAAGCCAGACACTTTAAATCGCTTGGAGGCGCAATTAAATCACTTTCAAAAAGCTGCAGGAAATGATTAGATAGACAGTTTCAGAGATAAATAGCAAAGCTCTTTGCACATGGAGCAAACCTGTTCTTATCAGGATTGCTTTAAGTAACTAACTTGTGCTAAGCCACTTTATTTGGTTTGTTATTTCCTAAAACCACATTGATTTAAAAAAAAATATTCACAAACATGAGATAATCGTTGGATAAACTTGGAATATTTTCAGTTAAACTTCGCTGTAATCAGGTGAAGCTGTGTTGGGATGGGGTGAGGTGGAGTGGGGGCAGGGACTAGGGGCATCCTAGTGTCGTGATGTGGGGCAATATACTTAAAGGGATAGCACTGAATTGAAAAACGAACCTTCTGTACCAGCTGCAAAATTCTTTGCAGGTTAAGACGATGCGGGGAACGTTTCTGCTCAATTCCCCCTCCCCATCTCCTTTGCGCATGGTTACACAGTGGTTGGCACTGTTGCCTCACAGCGCCAGGGACACTGGTTCACTTGCGGCCTTGGGTGACTGTGGAGTTTGCACATGCCCCCTGTGTCTGAGCGGGTTTCTTCCGGGTGCTCCAGTTTGTTCGCACAGGCCAAAGATGTGCGGGTTAGGCGGATTGGCCACGCTAAATTGCCCCTTAGTGTCCAAAGATGTGCAGGTTAGGTGGGGTCACGGGGATAGGGCAGGAGAGTGGGCCTAGGTAGGGTACTCTTTTAGAGGGTCAGTGCAGACTCAATGGGTCCTTCTGCCCTGTTGGGATTCTATCACAGAATCTATGACAATTCTATGATGCTTAGTCATGCTGGCACCCTTCCAATTTTCCTTCACGGGCAATCTGAAGCTGGTACCATCAAATCTGTCAGCTTCATTACTGTAGAGTACAGAACATTCACCCACAGGCCATCCTAGGACTCCTGGTCACCTGGGGCAGCACGGGAGCACACTGGTTAGCACAGTTGCTTCACAGCGCCAGGGTCCCAGGTTCGAGTCCAGCTTGGATCACTTTCTGTATGGAGTCTGCACGTTCTCCCCCTGTCTGCGTTGGTTTCCTCCGGGCGCTCCGATTTCCTCCCACAAGTCCCGAAAGACGTGCTGTTAGGTGAATTGGACATTCTGAATTCTCCCTCTGTGTACCCAAACAGGTGCCGGAATGTGGCGACTGGGGGCTTTTCATGGTAACTTCATTGCAGTGTTAATGTAAGCCTACTTGTGACAATAAAGATTATTATTATTATTTATAAATAAAATTAAATGTGGATGGTTAAGTGCATTTCTGTTGGGTAAAATATCATATGATATTGTACAAGGCTCCATGCATAGCCCAAAGTGATTCCCCTTCCAAACAAACAAATAGGAAACTACAGGCATTGTGTTCTATACCAAACATATCAACATTTTAATTTCGGATTTCTAAACTGTTCTGCTCAAACGATTGCAGGAACACCGGTCCTGTCAAATGTTAACAGCTATCTTGCTATTTTAGGAATAGCACATTTGGTGTTCAGCATAAATGAAAGGCTGGCTTAGACCACAGATCGTAAATCAATATTTTGCAGTGTTGAGAATGTGCTGATAATAAGAATAAGGTGCAATTTAAAATTCAACAGAAGAGTTGCTTGAGACATCTCTCAGCAGTATGCAGAGAGCTGGACTAAAACCTCAGCATGTTCTACATCTTAGTTTCACTGACCCACCTCCTTTTCTACTCAGCCTTTCTCAGTTTGGGCAAATTAGGAATTTCGATCTCCAATATCTTCAAGAAAAACATTAATTCTGCTTCAGAGTTTAGTCACAAGATAGTCAATGCTGGCATTTTTTAAAAATGTAACGAACAGCAGCTATCTATCAGTAGATTTAATAATAATACTCTTTATTAGTGTCACAAGTAGGCTTACATTAACACCGCAATGAAGTTACTGTGAAAGTCCCCTAGTCGCCACACTCCTGCACCTGTTCGGGTACACTGAGAGAGAATTCAGAAAGTACAATTCACCTAATAAGTCTTTTGGGACTTATGGGAGGAAACCGGAGCACCCGGAGGAAACCCACGCAGACACGGGAGAACGCACAGACAGTGACTCAAGCAGGGATCAAACCTGGGACCTGGCGCTGTGAAGCAACAGTGCAAACCACTGTGCTAACGTGCCGATCAATGCTCCTTTGCATCCTCCCTCCCATTTCACTTTCCTCTGACCCCCCATCCCTTCTTCCAATCGCACCCTTTGTTCCTCTGACCTTCCCGTACCTTACTCCGAAAGATCTGTTCTTGGGATAAGCATCTGCTTCATCCCCTTATGGCTCAATGGATTTTGAGGTCAGAACAATGCTGAAGGCCCCTCGCACTGCCCTCATATCCTCTCTAGATTTTTTCATTGAGCACTGCCGGAAAGACATAGGCCGCCTCAGATTCTCTGCTCCCTTCACTCTAGCATATCACCCTCTGGACATGCAGCACTCTGGTCTCTCACCTTCAAGTCTGGCACTGCCATCAATCAAGGGTGGCGCTGTTGTTTGTTAAACAACCTCTAAGCTGGGACCGAATGCTATCTCTCTGACAACTTTCCCTTCCTCCTACTGGAAGATAACTCACAGCCAAACATGACAGCATCATTTCTAAAACTGCCACTGACCTTCTCTGGTAATCTTCTTTTCATGGCCTCCAACCTTATCAACTTCAACCCCCACCCAGCCCTTTGCTACTCCCTTCCCATGACCCACAAACAGGACTACCCAGCCAGGTGCCTTGTTTTAGTCTTTCCTGCCCCACTGATCTGATTTGTTCCTATCTTGACTCATTCTATTACTCCTCTTCTGCCTCTTCCCACCTACCTCTCCTCCTCCTCCAATGCCCTCCACCACTTTAAGGGCGGGCGTCTCCAGTCCCCAAACCTCGAGTTTCTCGGCGGCATGCTGTTCACCGACAGTACGATTCTCTATTCCCGCTGCTTGTCAATGGGATTTTCCATTGAAGCCACCCCGTGCAGTCGGGAAAACTGATGTACTCGATGGAGTTCAGAATGGGGGGATCTTATTGATCTTACAGAATACTCGGAGGTCTAGATAGAGTGGACTTGGAGAAGATGCTTCCACTAGTAGGAGAGACTAGAACCCAAGGGCACAGCCTTAGACTGAAGGGTCAATCCTTTAAAACAGAGATGAGGAAGAATTTCTTCAACCAGAGGATGGCGAATCTGTGGAACTCATTGCCACAGAAGCTGTGGAGGCTAAATCACTGAGTGTGTTTAAGACAGAGGGAGGTATGTTCTTGAATAATAAGGTGATGAGGGGTTACAGGGAGAAGGGGGATAAGAAACATATCAGCCATAATCGAATGGCAGAGCAGACTTGATGGGCCGAATGGGCTAATTCTGCTCCTATCTCTTTTGGTGTTAGGAGGGGGGGCGCGCTGCTGATAGGAAAAGACAATCCCAATGGTCAGAGGATTGCAGTCTAAGAGTTTCCATGTTTCCTGTGCTTCACTGCCTCCTTTTTGCCACCGTCCTCAGTACTTTGCTTTTGTGTTGACATTGCACATACAACAGGATGGTTTCAAGGCTGTAATCCGTGACACAACATGTTGGAGCTTCAGCTGCCAACAAATGGTGTCAAGTCAGTTGCAGTCCGTGTTCGATCATTCGTGGTGCACTGTTTCTAATCTGTATGAGGAGCAACCAAACAGAAACCAGGAAGCTGAAAATCACAGTAATGTGGATGATGTTGAAACTGGTCTTTGCTCTCAAGGCTTATTTTATAATCTGAACCATTCAATGGGGTTACTCTTTTTAATCACTACCAGACAACCAGCACTTACTTCACACAGTACTGGTAGAGCTGCATTCATAATGGGGGACTCTGTAGCATAGTGGCTAGCACAGTTGCTTCACTGCTCCAGGGTCGCAGGTTCGATTCCCAGCTTGGGTCACTGTCTGTGCGGAGTTTGCACGTTCTCCCCGTGTTTGCGTGGGTTTCCTCCGGGTGCTCCGGTTTCCTCCCACAGTCCAAAGATGTGCAGGTTAGGTGGATTGGCCATGTTAGTGTCCAAAAAGGTTGGGTTGGGTTACTGGGATAGGGTGGGGGTGTGGGCTTAGGTAGGGTGCTCTTTCCAAGGGCCGGTGCAGACTCGATGGGCCGAATAGCCTCCTTCTGCACTGTAAATTCTATGATGAATGGCTGAGTAGAGAAAAGAAAATCATCCCGTATCAGAGATGCAACATGACCTCATTTTCGGAGTTGTCGTAAATCCCTCTGTGACTGGACTATCTTGAATTATATGCAATGAAATCTCACTCTGGCAAGCAGCCTCTTAATAAACCGATGGGTAGCTTGCTAATCATTTTTGACAGCTCCATGATTTATGCCAAAATTAGGCTTAACTTTTGGCAACTCTCAGAATTTGTAACTCTTCCATCCAAATTCATTCATGCAACTTTCGAATACAAAAATTGTAGTCATAAAGATATTGCAAGTCCCCACACTTCTTTTAGCTCTGTGTAAAAAAAAAAAATCTGTGGGCGGGATTTACCGAGCAACCCGTCACATGTTTCGTGGTGGCAGGAGGCGGCACGGCATTGGCCGATGACGGGTACTGCTATTAATCACGGGGCTTCCTGTTTAAAGCACCCTCGCTGCCGGGAAATCCAACATTTGTGTTATATTTTGCACAGACATACAGACATACGAATTAAGAGCAGGAGTTGGCCATTTGGCCCCTCGAGCCTGCTCTGCCATTCAATAAGACCTTGGCTGATCAGATTGTGGCCTCAACTCCACATACCACTTACCCCATGACCTTTGACCCCTTTGTTAGTCAATAATATATTTACCTCTGCCTTAAAAACATTAATTGACCTGGCCTCCGCTGCTCGCGGGGGAAGAGAGTTTCAAAGATTCATGACGCTGAGAGAAAGAAATTCTTCCCATCTCCATCTCCGTGGGCGGGATTCTCCGTTGTTTGACGCCAAAATCACAAAACGCGATTGGACGGAGAATAGGATCCGATTCCAAAATCACAGCAGGCGCCGATTTGACGCCAAATCGCAATTCTCCATCACCTTGACAGGGGCGTCAATGTGTTCCGGAACGCACGTGCAGTAAATACTGTTGGCACATGATCAGCAGGCCTGACCTGGTATTCTTCGGAGCCTCCGTGATTCTCTGCCTCTGAGGGGCCGCCTTCCCGATGGCGCGGTTCACTTGTGCGTTTGAAAATTATGAAACCAAGGTCATAGCTGCTGAGGGAGAGAAAAGGGGACAGAAAGTGTCTTGAGAAACATATCGATAGGATGGGCATAGAGAGATACGGCACAAGGAAGCGCTGAGGGTTTTGGCCAAGGTTGGTATCATGTCCGGTGTAGGCTTCGAGGGCCGAAGGGCCTGGTCCTGTGCTGTAATGTTCTTTGTTCTTTGTTCCTAACATCGCCATAGTTTGCTGACAGTTCTGCCGCTGGCGGGGGGGCTTTTGCCAGGGCCGGGCCGGAGGCGGGGGGGGGGGGGAGTAGCGGGGGGTGACCAGGAGGTGGACTGTGGGATCGGGATGGACTGGCACGGAACACCATTGCCGCGGCCTGCAAGGCAGCCATGCAGCTGCGCACACTGCTGACAGCCCACTGTAAACCTAGGGCCACGGGTCATATAGGTGTCCCCCCAGGTCACCCCCCTAGGTGCCCTTTGGCCACAGCTAACCCATCAGTGGGATGGGCACGCCTCAGCGCAACCAGTGGCACCTTGTTGCCTAGGATGAGTGTATGAGGGGATTGTAATGTGTATGTGCGGCTGCAGCTTATCAGCCCCCCGAGTGTCAATCATGGACCCGGCGAATCTCGCACCGTTTCTCATTGGAATTGATTGTGTTCCATGTGGCGCCAGTGCTGGCCCCTCCACAGTCGCTGAATCGATCCAGGTTCGGTGCTGGTCTTGCTGTCGTGTAAGTCCACACATCCTGCATCGGCGTCAACACTTAAGTCTCAGAAACGGAGAATCCCGCCCTTCATTTTTAACTGTGGCCCCATAGTTGTAATCTCTCCCACAAGGGAAAACATTCTTTCAGCATCCACCATGTAAAGTCCCCTCAGGATCTTATGGGCAATAACTTCCTCGGAGTGGTAATCAGCAGAACCATCCGAAGTTAATGGTTTAAAACGCTTTGTCGGATGGTTCCCAGCGCAATGCAATTGTCCAGGGGACGTTAGTGCTTCTGGACAATTGCCGCAAAAACAATTACCTGGGAACGTCTGAGAGGGATTCTCCAATGCATCATGGGGTAACCCCCAAAGTAACTCTGGGGAGCCAGGAAGTTACGGAATCTGTTTCAATAGAATAATCTCTCAATCTTCTAAACTCCTATAGATACAGGCCCAACCTGTCCAATCTTTCCACATAAGATACTCCCTGCATCCAGGTATCATTCAAGTGAACCTTCTCTGAACTGCTTCTAAAGCATATACTTTCTTAAATGAGGAGACCAAAACTGCACATAGTACTCAAGATATGCGGTGGAATTCTCCGATCCTGAGACTAAGTGTTGATGCTGGGGCAGGATTCGTGGACTCCCATTACAGCAAAACTGGAGCCGCCCCACCCTGCACCACAGGCCGGCACCCATACCGACCGCCATAGCCAGGTGCCCTGGCCGCTGAGGCCACCAGCTACCCACCCTCTGGGCTGCATCGTCACACTGCCTAAAACTGTTGTTTTCTGTTTCCCCCCGGTAGGAGAAAGCCACCCGTAAGAGGCCGGAGCGGGAGAAAATTGGAGGGGGACTGGTGGACCTGTGGGGAAGCCATCAGCAACCCAAATGGCAGCCCTCGACAAGAGACCCAAGACACTCCAGAGCTCGAGTCCAGGGATGTCGCAGATTTCCCATCACAGTTGTCTCCAACAACATCCACCATCCCAGAGACACTCACCTCGGTTGAGCACTTCAGTGAAGAGACTCCTGGGACACCCTCTGGTGCGCATCACACAGCTGATCCGGAACATCAGGTAAAGGTAGGAACTCCTGAGGGGGCAGATGGTCGGAGGGTGGGCCGATCCCAGGAACTAGCTGCCATCCAGACGGGTTTCAGGCTTCTGGGACGGACAGTCCCATCGATTGGGACGATGCAGTCGCAGAGCCAGGGACTACATGAGGGTTTGTCTGTGAGCATACAGCACCTGCAGGTGCAGTTGGAGGAGTCCAACCGCGTGCAGCAGCAGGAGGTGCTGCCGACCATCCATTCCACCCAGGCCAACACCGCATGTGTGGCATCCGTGGTGGAGGCATTGAGGGCGATGGTTTTGCCTACAGAGCAGCATGTCTAAGGCCTAGGGCATTCTGTGCTGGCCGAGGCTCAGGACAAGGTTGCCGCCTCTCAGGCAGCCATGGCCAGAGCCATCTGGAAATTGCAGCGGCGCTCCAGAGTGTGGCCTAGTCACAGCAGGCTATGGTTGGGAACCTGGACATTACCCAGGTGCTGACCGGCGTAGCGCACACACGAGCATACAGACCCTGGTTGGGACCACAGCAGACTCCAGGACTGGCAACGGCAGGTGGCAGGGGAGCCCCAGGGGATAGCTCCGCTTGCACCCCTGTCCCATGGAGTAGACTGGGGCCATCGGTCACCCCGAGGGAGGAGGAGGTGATGGGGCCCGAGCCGGTGACTTCCGCAGTGGAGATGCCACAACACAGCAGCACCATGGCTTTCCCCCTGCTCTATCCCTAGAGCATCACGTGGGCAGCACCATGCCACCTGGGACACCCAAGGAGCAGTCGGGCCCATTCCGGCCTGGTCGCTCCAGAAGAAGCCCACTAACGGGGACCCAGGTTGCAAGGTGCGAATCACAGCAGGCCGCCTCCACTACTGATATACCGTCAGGGGATCCACCGAGATGTAGCGTTAGAGCCCGTAAGGCCAGAAAGTTGGCCCCCGTTAAGTTGGCATGGATGCAGGGCACAGTTTAGTTATAGGGGCTAAGCTATGTATCTGTAAATATTTGTGCACATTTTATTAGAAAATATTTTATTGAGGCATTTATAATTTTAACAATTTTCAACATCAAATGTCAACAAAAACAAAAACACAACAGTATAACCAACAAACCCCCCCAAACCAGCATGGCTTACATTGATTCCATTGATTCTCCTATCCTTACTTGTCTCTCCCATGCCCCTACCCCTTGCTGACAGCTTAATTTTTCTCAAAGAAGTCGATGAATGGCTGCTGTCTCCGAGAAAACCCCTGCAATGAACCCCTCAAGGCGAATTTAATTTTCACAAGTCTGAGAAACCCCGCCATGTAGCTAACCCATACCCCTGACTTTGGGGGTTCCGAGTCCCTCCATCCGAGTAAGATCTGTCTCCGGGTCACCAGGGAGACAGAGGCCAGGACATCAGTCTCTCTCTCCCCCTGGGCCCCCGGGTCTTCTGACACACCAAAGACCGCCACCTCTGGACTGGGCACCATCCTCACTTGTAAAACCTCTGACATGACTTCAGCAAACCCCTGCAAGAAAATCCTCAGTCTCGGACACGCCCATAACATGTGGACATGGTTCGCAGGACCACTCTCCCACACAGCACCCACACCTATCCTCTACCTCCTCAAAGAAGCTGCTCGAATATTAAACACCTATGTGTTTAACATTCGGTGCTCTGTCAGATGGGTGTGAGGGGTGGGCTGGTCTGGTCTGGCCAGAGGGGGGGTGTTGGGGGGGAGGGGAAATCGGTGGACATTGTGAGTGGCCTGGGTTCCCCACTCTCCACCCTTCGACCGTCCCCACCACCGCTACCCAGGAATGCGATGGCACCGTGTGAGGAAATGGCCAGCTCGCTTGCAGGGATCACCCAGGTGGACGGTGGGAAGTGCTACGGTGGGCAGGAGTCAGACATTGTCATACAATGCGGAGCACCAGAGCTCATCGCTTCATCCTTCAGGAGGCAGAGGCACCACTCGATCACACTCCACGTCACTGCATGGGTGTCGTTGCAGCGGGTCTCGGCGTGGTCTATGGCCTCCGGATAGGCGTCATCAGCCATGACTGCAGTAGATAGCCCCTGTCGCCCAGGAGCCAACCCCCATCTGGGTGTGTGTTTGGGGGCATGGGGGCACCATACGGCTGGTGTCATTCTGCAGAACAAGGGGCCAAGGTGGTTGGTCAGTGGGATGCGCAGCAAGATGGCTGCCTTGCGGCAATGGCGGCCCACGCCTGGACTCTGCCCCAGTCCCATGGTGGGGGTTCACCCCAGCCACATGGCCCATTCCTCTGTCACCCCCCTCCCCCACCCCAGCCAGTCCGGCCAGTGTCCGGCCCAGCCGCCCGCAGTCACGCCTCTCTATGTCCTACTTCCTATCTCTCCTTATTAGCCATGACGGCAGTTTTACGATTTTTAAAAGCACAAGTCAACGTCGCCATCGGGAATATGCCGCATTAGAGGTGGTGATTCACGGAGGCACCGAGAATACCGGGTCGGGCCCAGTGTTTATTATACATGTGTTCTGGAATGCATTGACGCTGCTGTCAAGTCCATGGAGAATTGCGATTTGGCATGAAATCGGCCCCGCCGCAATTTCCGCGTTGGAACCAATTCTCTGCTGATTGTGTCTCCCAATTTCGGCATCAGTTGACGGAGAATCCCGCCCATGGTCTCAGCAACACCCTGTACAACTGTAGCAAAACTATCCCACTTGTGCATTTTATTCTCCTTCTATTAAATGAAAACATTGCATTTGACTTCCTAATCATTTGCCGTACCTGCTAAACTAATTTTTCCTGATTTATGTACCAGGATACCCAGATCCCACAGCACCTCAGAGTGCTGCAATCTCTCTCCATTTAAATAATATGTTACTTTTCTATTCTTCATGCCTGAGTGAACAAGTACACAGGAGTGACAATGTAACACAGTGATTAGCACTGTTGTTTCACAGCGCCACGGTCCCAGGTTCGATTCCCACTTGGGTCACTGTCTGTGCAGAGCCTGCACATTCTCCCCGTGTCTGTGTGGGTTTCCTCTGGGCTCTGGTTCCCTCCCACAAGTCTGGAAAGACGTGCTTGTCAGGTGTATTGCGTATTCTGAATTCTCCCTCCGTGTACCCGAACAGGTGCCGGAATGTGGCAACTAGGGGCTTTTCACAGTAACTTCATGATAGTGTTAATGTAAGCCTACTTGTGACAATAAAGATTATTATTATTATTATCTTAGCCACAATCTTTATAAACACTCTTGCTCTGATTGATAACTCCTCACCACAACAAAAAGAGTTATGATCTTTCTACTGAGCAAACGTGGAAGTAAAAGCACTTAGCTCCTTTTGATGTGGTGAGGAGCAGTCAGCCATGGAAAGAGTGTTTATAAATATTGTGGTTAGGATTTTTAAAAAAGGTAATTGAGATGCATTCAAGTATGAAGGGAAAGATAAACAAACCTACCAAGAAGCTGCATTTGGACAAATAAAACTGTCAATTACTGGCTCGTGAAATGTATTGCTCTGTGTAATTGAATGGAAGATTTGCAATACAAAGGCTTTCAATGGATTTGAAGCCCTTTGAAGTCGACTTGGCTTTCAAAGAAGCCTCTGACATTCCAAGAGCTACTGCTTTAAACTTTTATGTGGAAGGCAGCAGATGTTAGGGAAATTTAAGTGACAATGCAGAGACTTTCCACTCTACTGGCTGGACTATTCTTCAGCTTTCAGGCAGGGGTGACTGATGGGGTCTCTGAAGGGGATCTCTGTTGGGGATTCTGATGAGTGTCTGATGAGGGGGTCTGATGGAGGTTCTGATGGGGCTCTCTGATGAGGGTCTGATGGGGGATCTGATGAGGGTCTGATGGGGGATCTGATGGGGCTTTCTGAAGGAGATCTGATGGGGATCTGATAGGGCTCTCTGTTGGGGGTCTAATGAGGCTCTCTGATGAGGGTCTGATGGGGGATCTGATAGGGCTCTCTGATGGGGTCTGATGGGGCTCTCTGATAGGGGTCTGATGGTGTTCTCTGAGGGGGGTCTGATGGGGTCTGATGGGGGATCTGATAGGACTCTGATGGGGGTCTGATGGGGGATCTGATAGGGCTTTCTGATGGGGGTCTGAAGGCGCTCTCTGAGGGGGGTCTGATGGGGGTCTGATGGGGCTTTCTGAAGGAGATCTGATGGGGATCTGATAGGGCTCTCTGTTGGGGGTCTGATGGGGGATCTGATGAGGGTCTGATGGGGGATCTGATGGGGCTTTCTGAAGGAGATCTGATGGGGATCTGATAGGGCTCTCTGTTGGGGGTCTGATGGGGCTCTCTGATGAGGGTCTGATGGGGGATCTGATAGGGCTCTCTGATGGGGTCTGATGGGGCTCTCTGATAGGGGTCTGATGGTGTTCTCTGAGGGGGGTCTGATGGGGGTCTGATGGGGGATCTGATAGGGCTCTGATGGGGGTCTGATGGGGGATCTGATAGGGCTTTCTGATGGGGGTCTGAAGGCACTCTCTGAGGGGGGTCTGATGGGGGTCTGATGGGGGATCTGATAGGGCTCTCTGATGGGGTCTGATGGGGCTCTCTGATAGGGGTCTGATGGTGTTCTCTGAGGGGGGTCTGATGGGGGTCTGATGGGGGATCTGATAGGGCTCTGATGGGGGTCTGATGGGGGATCTGATAGGGCTTTCTGATGGGGGTCTGAAGGCGCTCTCTGAGGGGGGTCTGATGGGGGTCTGATGGGGGATCTGATAGGGCTCTCTGATGGGGGTCTGATGGGGCTCTCTGATGAGGGTCTGATGGGGGATCTGATGGGGCTCTCTGATGGGGGTCTGATGGGGCTCTCTGATGGGGGTCTGATGGCGCTCTCTGAGGGGGGTCTGATGGGGGTCTGCTGGGGGTCTGATGGGGCTCTCTGATGGGGGCCTGATGGTGCTCTCTGAGGGGGGTCTGATGGGGGTCTGATGGGGCTCTCTGATGGGGGTCTGATGGAGGATCTGATGGGGCTCTCTGATGGGGGTCTGATGGGGGATCTGATGGGGCTCTCTGATGGGGGTCAGGTGGGGCGCTCTGATGGGGGTCTGATGGGGGATCTGATGGGCTCTCTGATGGGGGTCTGATGGGGGATCTGATGGGGCTCTCTGATGGGGGTCAGATGGGGCTCTCTGATGGGGGTCTGATGGGGGATCTGATGGGGCTCTCTGATGGGGGTCTGATGAGGGTCTGATGGTGGTTCCTGATGGGGGGATCTGATGGGGGTGGAGAGCTGGAGGATTCGGTATGGGGGGGGGGGTCAGGTCACCCCCATGCATGAGTGCTGTGGGGGGGGGGGGTGACCCGTTATTTGCATTGTGAGGAAGGGGGAAGTATGCCCCTACTTGTCAACGGGTGGTGGTGCAGGATAATCAGGACCATTGTGACACCTGATTGGTCAGTTTTGCATTGAAATGCCTAATGAGCTCCAGTTTGGTGTAGGCACACACAGTTGTGGATGAAACCTCAAGGCCGTGGATGCTAACTATTTAATGGTTAATGTCTGGGGACATTGGCTTATAACGTCCTGTCCATGATCGGAGTTTAGTTGATGTCCGCCACACATGTGCGGCATGACAGCCGGAAGTGTAGACGCACGTGCATGTGTGCTGGATTTAAACTCCCAGTCCATTTTTTTCCACCTGCTTTTTTTGATGGGCTTCACTGAACCTTTTGTATTAAATATCCAGGGACAGCGCCAACTTGATTGGCTTGCCCCGATGTTAGTATGTTTTTACACTAATTTATTTGTGCTTTTTTTTCTTGGTCCATGATCATCGAGCAGAGGCAGGATATATTTTTAAGCCTTGGTTTGTCATGAGGCTGTTATAAAGGTACTTTACTGTATAAAGTGAGTTAGGAGTCACAGAAAGTGAAAGAAAGGTTTTTTTTCTACTTTGGTCCATCGTGAAGATGTTATTCCATTAACAGAACTATAATGGATAGAATGGGTTTGGAGTGTATGTAATCTTCGGCGATCACTAGCTAACAAGTATGATTGCCTACCTAAGATACTCTGTGTTACTGGTCACGGATTCTGTGGGTCCTTGCATGGCTGATGAGCCCTATCCTAGAGTTACATCTTCAGTCACTCACTTGACAGGAATTTCCAAAAGGCGGAATCGGTCCTTGGACTCTAGGTCGCAGGTATTCCTTTCTCAGGCTCCTTATCTGGGCCTCCTCCTGCCTTCGGGTGTTCTCGAAGAATTGTGTCCCTTCACTCAGGAGGTTCCTCCTATTAGGTGCCTTCTGAGAAATGGTCTCCCAGGCATTGACGTCTATGATCCATTTCTTGAGGTAAGCCTTTGAAGAGCTTCTGGTGTCTTTGAAGAGCTTGCTTTGTCCTCCTCTTGTTCAAGATACTTCCTTGAGCTGGGTGAAGAAGATTTGCTTTGTCAGCCAGGACTCTGACATCCTAAGCATATAGGCGGCCCAGCAGAGTTTGTTTTGGATGATCATTGCCTCGATGCTGGGTCTACTGTCTCCTTCAAGGACACTAATGTTACTACGCCTGACCTCCCAGCTGATTCAGAGCTAAAGTACATTTGGATTCTGCAATGTATTTTAAGCTGTGCTGTTTAAGAGTCTCCCTAATGTCCATCCTTAGAAGCCTCTGTGATTACTTCAAATGTTTTAACATTGTTTAATGCCATAGTTGACATATGCAAGCCTCCTGTAAGCTAATGCGAACTATCTCTCTGACAGGTATTGCAGAATCTAGTGCAGATTCAAAATCTGAAGTCAGGGTCCACCCCTGCTTGGACATCACACTTATAGTTTGGCTTCTTAAAATCACTTAAGTTCCTTTGAGGCTTTGACGTAGGAGCAGGGACCATGAGAGAAGAGTTAGGCTACATCTCCGCCTGGCGAGGAAGCAAATCAATTACCCACCTCTAAAAGTGCACAGGCAAAGGACATCCAAAATGATGTCGGATAGCACAATTGCTTCACAGCTCCAGGGTCCCAGGTTCGATTCCGGCTTGGGCCACTGTCTGTGCGGAGTCTGCACATCCTCCCCGTGTGTGCGTGGGTTTCCTCCGGGTGCTCCGGTTTCCTCCCACAGTCCAAAGATGTGCGGGTTAGGTGGATTGGCCAGGTAAATTTCCCTTAGTGTCCAAAATTGCCCTTAGTGTTGGGTGGGGTTACTGGGTTATGGCGATAGGGTGGAGGTGTTGACCTTGGGTAGGGTGCTCTTTCCAAGAGCCGGTGCAGACTTGATGGGCCGAATGGCCTCCTTCTGCACTGTAAATTCCATGATAATCTTCTTCTTCTGAGAACCAAATACTTTTCTTATATTGATCAAGCAAAATCAATGGTAGCATAAGCTTGTTTACAAAACTAAATCGTTGTTGCTCATGCTTATAATAGCTCGGCACATTGAGAGCTAGTCCAGTTCTGTGACGGTGCACGAATGGTGGGGATGAGTGTTTTGGTCTGTTCTTTCATATGGTCTTGGCTATGGTGTTGTGCATCAGTGACTTGCATTTTGGACTTTCCTGCTACTATGATCCCAGACCCGACCCCAACAGTGACTAGGATACTGGACCGAAACCCTAATATTTAAGTTTATTTTGTCAGACTGTGCAGAAAGAATCATTCGCTCCAGCAGTGACTGCATGAAGAAATAGGGATTTGGTATTTTTAAAACAAAACTTTATTATGTGGACAATATCAAACTCTTGATCTTCACACCCGAAAGAACAACTTACAATTACCCCTTAAACACCAAGAAAACAAACATACAGCTCTCAATGCATCTTAAAATCAGCATGGCACAGAATAATACTTGCTTTATACAACAGATTTGGCTCCCGTTAGAACCCATTAAGACTCTGGCTGAATGACTTCGAAAAGCTGGTTCATCTGGCATGTTTCAGCTTATTCCTTGTCCTCAGACAAGACTGCTCTGCTTTGAATATTGTTACTCTTTTATAACTATCCTATTGGGAGAGAATTGTGGACTCAGTGTCAGACAGATCAGACTTCAATTCCTCTCAAAAGCTCTCTGAATATCTTAGAGCCACGCAGCAATGATGTCATCTCCCCAAGCTGAAAAACAAATGAACTATCCAGGCTGAAAGCACATTAAATCCCGAGGGACTGTCAAATCACAGTGCATTAGCCCAGACTGAAATCCACATCCCTCTGGTCAATTTCCCTTCTGGCTCCTAAAAGCTCCCTGCAAAACATAGTAATTTTTAAAAACATGACCACTACAGTCAAACACACAAGAAGCCCAGGCTTTTAACATTCAATGCCCCAATGTTTAGAATCCAATATTCCTAAAGTTCTCCATTCGTCACACCCGCAGACCGCCTGGAGGATCTTCACTGATCACAGACAACATTTTGAGAACCACTGTTTCAGAGGAGGTGTAAGAAGACAAAATAATTAAGACAGAGCCAAAGAAGGAGACAACAGGGCAGGTGACCGAAAGCTCAGTCAAAGAGTTTTGTAGGGTGCTTTAAAGGAGGAGAGCGATGTGGAAAGACATCTTTGCAACAGTGCTACTGGAAGCAGTGACCACTGCTCGGGCTGCACCTGAGGGAAGAGGGCACATCAATGGCTGCTCACCCTCCAAGACCGGTAAATGTGGTCTGATGAAGCTAGGGCCTGGTTGAGAGAGTTTGGGGCCTCGGAAGACAGGCGGCGTCGGCAGTGAAGTTTCTAGCATTTTCATGGTGGTTTCCCCATGTGGTGACGGACACCAACCACCCCCCCCCCCCCCCCCCGACCCCAACATGGCAAATTGATCCCGGAGGCAAGAAGAGTCCCTTAATTGGTCACAGTCATAACTCTCACGTCGACCACGGGGGAACTGTGTTGACCTCCCCGTGGGACTCGTGGAGTATGAGCTTCTCAAATAGGGGGCGGAGACCACCCAGCTGATGTTCGTTAGGCCTACACGTAAAGTCGGCCCAAGCAGGGCCATGAGCCGTTGGATGTCTCAACAGGGACTGTAATGTTCCTTGTATTGTTCTCCAAGATAGCCAAAGTTGTAGTGTTTCCAAAGAACATTGAACTATATATTTAAACCAAAGCTAATTTATTTTACACTGTTTGAAACGGTTTGCACACTCTACTGAGTAACAGCTAACAAAATAATAGTATTGAATCCATATTACAGTAATTAATTATCTCTCTCTAATACAACCAACACTCTAACTCAACCTCACACTACCCTTCTCCATCAGCTTCCCCCAGAATGCTTAGAGGTACAGCCTTTTATAAGACTACTCAGTTATGCCATCTAATGTTGATATGCATGAACATCATCTTGTTAACCCTTTACTCTCCTTAGATTATACATATCATTACAGGGACTGGATTGGGAGAGAGTTACTGCAGCAGGCATAGTAATGTACATAATCCTTGTTCCACAACCTCTGGCTTCCTCAGTTGCTAAATGGATCAGTTGAGCTCTGGGCGAGTGGCTGATCAGCATGTGTTTGACACCTTCCCCTGCCATTTTGGCAGATGTCCTGCTGTTCAACCCTTTTCCAAAGGGCCGGGAAGGTACTACTTTGTGCCTCTGTTATCTGTGCAATCCTCCACTGTTTCTCTATGTCCTCGGAGAGATCTCCCAGACATACCTGAGGTAAGTAGCAGTAAGCAGTAGCAATTGAAGTCCTGTAATGCCTTCGCTGTTGATTCTTTCACTCAGCAATTTCAAAATGTTTCCCTGCATAAGGCTTTTGTGATTGAAGATGAAATCCTGAGGGTGCAATTCAACTTCAGCTCACGAAATGGAAAGTGGGATTTATAAGGACAGCCAATCTAACGCTGCCCCGTATTGCATCATCACTGAAATTTGAATTTAACCCACATTGCCCCGATGATCTCACCCTTCAAACCTCAAATCTCAGCAATGCAATCATGTCCTGTTGATTCTGAATTAGGGATAAGTATTGGACAGGACACCATGGATAACATTCCCTTTTGCGCTTCTTCAAAATAGTGCCATGTGTCCACTTGGCACTTCTGTGTCTACTTGGAAGAGCAGATGAGGGCCTCAATTTAATGTCTTATTCAAAACACGGTGTGACGGGCCCGCAGTACTGGATTGGAGCGTCACCCTAGATTTTCTGCAACTTGAAAGGTGAGACTGCAGCTAGCTGAGTCCCAGCTGAAAAAATGTAATTCAATGCAAGGATTCATTGCCCGGTCTGTCCGTCCATGGCTACAGTAACATAGAAGCATCACAGCAGGCTCTGATAGTAAAGATGCTGTATTTGAAAGCTGATGTGTTCCACCTCAACCCCCCAGGAGCTACTTGATCCCATAACCTCGACATTTGAATACCAGATTGCTGTAATATGCATCACACGCCTCCGTGCTTCTGGATTCTTGTACTGTCACAGGAAAGGTTATTTATGCATTGCTGATCATCTCACAGGCCACCTGTGGCGGGGGTTTTCCACTGCCACCCATCGATGTGCAAAGGGCATTGATCTATGCATCAAAACATAACTGCACTTGGGCAGCGAATGGTTCAGTTTGCTAACGTGCAATTTAATGCCTGGTACATGTTCCAAGTGAAAATATGGATGGGCTGAAATGTGAGCTCATTGCATCTGTTTATGAAATGAGATTCCCAAAGATTTTACCATCCTTCAATGGTTTAGCACAGGGCTAAATAGCTGGCTTTTAAAGTAGACCAAGGCAGGCCAGCAGCACGGTTCAGTTCCCGTACCAGCCTCTCCGAACAGGTGCCGGAATGTGGCGACTAGGGGCTTGTCACAGTAACTTCATTTGAAGCCTACTTGTGACAATAAGCGATTTCCATTTCATTTCATTTCATTTTTCATTTAATTCGCCTCATTGGCTCAAAGAATCACATGGTGGGTCATGAAAATTAAGAAGATCCCAGCTTTGACCACTGTAATATCAATCACAGCATTCAGATACATTAATTGGCATCAGGCTTAGCAGGGACCAGCCCACCACATGAGGCAGTGTTGTTCAAAATACAGTTATGCCAATTTCCTTCATAAAACAATATAATAGCATTGATCTTGGGCAGCTTCCATGTTTTATTTACTTCTTGCAGTACACCAAGACTGGTTGAGGGAACTGACCCTCCGCCCAGCTTCCTCACAAGGCTGTGGGAGTTTGGCAATGGATACCAAGGAGCAGGAGGCCATTCAGCCTCTTGAGCCTGTTCCATCATTCAATCCGATCATGGCTGACCTGGACGTTAACTTCCATCTGGCCGCATTGATATTGCAACCAAGTATTAACAAATATTTTAAGGGCAAGCTTTGCAATTTTCATCCTTAACAGGATTTTGGTTTGAATTTACAGCTCCACACCAGGCTACTCAACCTAATTATTCTCCTGTTCATAATCCACAACAGTCTCTGCCATTATTGATCATATTCTTCCCTTGGGCGTACCTGTCATGTCGGGCTGACTGGACAAGATTTGTGTTTATTCCTGAAGAAGTGTTTTAAGCAGCAATACAAGATTTAGGAACGTGTGGCTAATAGCACATGACTTAATTTTGTTTTATTGTATTTATTCTTTCTGAGCACTTGTGTCAGTCTTCCTCTTTGACTATCTACTTCCATACACATTTGCTTTGGAGTTTTTTTCACTTTGACTGTAATTATTAATGCGATGAACTAGCACAATCAGGGTCACTGTTACGCCAACAGATAGAGCTCTGAGCCTTAATGCCTTACCCAGCACCATTGCGAGGGCAATATTTACCTCCAATACTTGGCTGACAATTGGGTAGCTCCCCTGCCCATTGCAGAGCCGGTCTCATTTCCCATCTCATTGAAATCAATAGGATGGAAATCAGGCAGGTTCTGTGCACCACCAGATTACCACCCAAAAGGGAGATGGTAGGGCGGCACGGTGGTGCAATGGTTAGCACTTCTGCTTCACGGCGCCAAGGTGCCAGGTTCAATCCCGGCTCTGGGTCACTGTCCGTGTGGAGTTTGCACATTCTCCCTGTGTTTGCCTGGGATTTGCCCCCACAACCCAGAGGTGTGCAGGTTAGGTGGATTGGCCACACTAAATTGCCCCTTAATTGGAAAAAATGAATTGGGCACTCAAATTTTTTTTTTTAAAGTGGGAGATGGTGAAAATGGTCCCCGATCAGTTGTAATGGTTTGCAAAATGAAGCAGGGAATGGCAGATAGGGATTAGATGACCACTTGCAACTGATTGGGAATAAAATATAAATCCAGTATCAGTGACAGCTAAGGCTACACAGGTGGCAGCACAAACAGAGTTTTGCTAAGCCAATGAGGTCTCAATCTCCACATGTTGGTGGAAAACATTAAATATCATAATTAACTGTTGATGTAAAATAAAATTAGAATAAAATTCAGTGGTTTAAATGGGTTAATTATGATCAATTCCACCATAGAACCATTACAGAAGGGGGGCATTCGGCCCATCGAGCCTGCACCGACCCTCTGAAAGAGCATCCTAACTGTAGGCCCACTCCCCCACCCTATACCCAGTAACCCCACCTAACCTTCACATCTCTTGGACACTACGGGTCAATTTAGCATGACCAATTCACCTAACCTGCACATCTTTGGACTGTGGAAGGAAACCAGAGCACACGGACGAAACCCACACAGACAAGGCCAGGATTGAACCAAGGTCCTTGGTGCTGTGAGACAGCAGTGCTAACCACTGCGCCAATGTGCTGCCCCGTGACCAGGTCTTGCTGTATATGGGCTGTATGTGGGCAGTATCTGAGGAGTTGCAACTGGTACTGATATAGAGTAATCTTCCCTTATGGCCTTGAGGACTGACGTGGGGTGAGAGAGGATCAAAGGGTGCCTGCACGGTGACTTTCTATTGGTGGAAGTGGCCTACATGATACTTACACTTTGACCTTTTACCATTTTGAATTCTCTTTCTGATCTTTCTATTTTGTTTTATTATATTTTGTTGTTCTTGAGTCTGTGATGGAACTGCCAACTTTTCCTGCAGCCAATTCCAACCGACACATCCCGCCAGCATCCCACACACACATCCTGCCCCTCTACTTCTCTCCGCCAAGATAACGTAGAAAGGGACAACATATTTATAGGACTTTGTGTAATCCTGGAGGAGGAAACATGAGGCTTTCATTGTCTGGATTTTTGATCAAGGGTTGCTTGTGCAGTTGAATGTATGTGCAGCTCACAGAGGGCAAAGGGGCCCATCAGATTGGTTCTCTGGGGGTTTAATAATGCCATGTGCTTGTAATTTGTTTCTGATCACTCCTGGAATATGAAAAATATTGGCAATGGCAGTATTTACATTGTCTGCCCTAAGATCATGAAGAGCTGTCAGTCAGCCAGACATCTGGGTGGCGTGGAGGTGTTTCTCTTTCCAAAAGGATGCAGCAGCTTTTCCGTGGTTATTTTCCGCCATTAACCCACAAAATGGCAACTCACCATGGGGAGAATCTGAACTCCCAATTGTAGGGTTGATCACCCAATACCATAACCATGACGGTTCAATGCAATACATCATCCTGTGTGTGATAGTCTGTCCAGCATTGTGCAAGAAAAGAAAGTTTCAGCTGTGGCACCAGTTGAAAAGTGGTTTTGCTGTTTGATTTGCCGTTTTATCAGCTCCAAATGGCTGGAGGTAAGATTTACACCTTCATATTGTTCGTTGACGCTTCCTTAGTTCCTTTTCCGTATTGTCTGCCTGCCGTCCGACATTTGTGTAACAGATTTCATGTCAACAAACATGCAGAAAGACTTAACTGATGGTTTGTTTGGAGGGGGGCAAAGATGAGAGGGGGTGGGGTTTGTTTACAGGCCTCAGGCTCAGGGCGAATAAGTATTTGAGCTACAGGAACCTATTAGAACCACTATCGTTCAGGCATCATTTGGCAGATTCTGCCAGTATTTTTTTCATAGAATTTACAGTGCAGAAGGAGGCCATTCAGCCCATCGGGTCTGCACCAGCCCTTGGAAAGAGCATCCGACCCAAGCCCACACTTCCACCCTATTCCCGTAACCCAGTAACCCCACCCCACCTTTTGGACACTAAGGGCATTTTATCATGGCCAATCCTCCTAACCTGCACATCTTTGGATTGTGGGAGGAAACCGGAGCACCCGGAGGAAACCCACGCAGATACGGGTAGAGCGTGCAGACTCCGCACAGACAGTTGGTGGGCCAGCAACCTGCTCGCCTTCTCCCCATATTCGTACTGTACACCCTGTGCCTTCCTCCATTGTGCCTCTGCATTACCCGTAGTCAACAAGTCAAATTCTACATGTAGCCTTTGCCTTTCCCTGTACAGTCCCTCTTCCGGTGCCTCCGCATATTGTCTGTCCACCCTCAGAAGTTCTTTCAACAACCGCTCCCTTTCCCTACCCTCCTGCTTTCCTTTATGTGCCCTAATAGATATCAGCTCCCCTCTAACCACTGCCTTCAGCGCCTCCCAGACCACTCCCACCTGAACCTCCCCATTATCATTGAGTCCCAAGTGCCTTTCAATACACCCCCTCACCCTGAAACACACACCCTCATCTGCCAATAATCCCATGTCCATTCTCCAGGGTGGACGCTGTTCTTTTTCCTCCCCTATCTCCAGGTCCACCCAATGTGGAGCGTGATCCGAAATAGCTATAGCCGTGTACTCCGTCCCCGTCACCTTCGGGATCAGTGCCCTTCCCAAAACAAAAAAGTCTATCCGTGAATAAACTTTGTGGACATAGGAGAAAAATGAAAACTCCTTACTCCTAGGTCTACTAAATCTCCAGGGGTCTACTCCTCCCATCTGCTCCATAAAGTCCTTAAGCACCCTAGCTGCAGCCGGCCTCCTTCCGGTCCTGGACCTCGATCTGTCCAGCCCTGGGTCCAGCACCGTATTAAAATCTCCACCCATTACCAACTTCCCCACCTCTAGGTCCGGGATAAGTCCTAACATACGCCTCATAAAGTTGGCATCATCCCAGTTCGGGGCATATACGTTCACTAAGACCACCGCCTCCCCTTGCAATTTGCCACTCACCATCACGTATCTGCCCCCACTATCCGCCACTATGGTCTTTGCCTCAAACATTACCCGCTTCCCCACTACTATAGCCACCCCCCTGTTTTTTGCGTCTAGCCCCGAATGAAACACCTGCCCCACCCATCCTTTGCGTAGTCTGACCTGGTCTATCAGTTTCAGATGCGTCTCCTGCAGCATAACCACATCTGCCTTAAGTTTCTTTAGGTGTGCGAGTACCCGTGCCCTCTTTATCGGCCCGTTCAGCCCTCTCACATGCACGTGATCAGCCAGGTTGGGGGGCTCTTTACCCCCCCACCTTGTCAACTAGCCATCTCCTTTTTCAATCCAGCTCCTCACCCGGTTCCCACGTAGCCGTATCTCCCCCCAACGGCGCCCTCCCGCCCCGACCACTCCACCCCATACCAGCTCCCCCTTCTCCCCAGCAGCAGCAACCCAGTTAACCCCCCCCCCCCCCCCCCCCCCGCTAGATCCCTCACTAACGTAATTGCACCCCCCATGTTGCTCCCAGAAGTCAGCAAACTCTGGCCGACCTCGGCTTCCCCCCGTGACCTCGGCTCCCACTGTGCGAGGCCCCCTCCTTCCTGCTTCCCTGTTCCCGCCATGATTACCATAGCGCGGGAACAAAGCCCGCGCTTCCCATTTGGCCCCGCCCCCAATGGCCGGCGCCCCCAGCTCCTCATCCTCCCTCCCCCCCCTCCCCACGACATGGGGAAGAGAGAAAAGTTACAGGGTCGCAGGATTAACAACTTGGGAAATCATCTCTTCCCCCTTTTCCCCCTCTTCACCCACATATTCACCCCACCACTTTGTCCCAAACGTTCTTTTTCTAGCCCGCTTATTCCAGTTTCTCCTCGACAATAAATGTCCACGCCTCTTCTGCCATTTCAAAGTCGTGGTGTTTCCCTTGATGTGTGACCCACAGTCTTGCCGGCTGCAGCATTCCAAATGTAACCTTCCTTTTGTGCAGCACCGCCTTGGCCCGATTAAAGCTTGCCCTCCTTCTCGCTACCTCCGCACTCCAATCTTGATATACGCGGATCACTGCGTTCTCCCACCTGCTGCTCCGAGTTTTCTTTGCCCATCTGAGGACCATCTATCTGTCCTTATATCGGAGAAATCTCACCACTATGGCTCGAGGAATTTCTCCAGCCCTCGGTCTTCGCGCCATAACTCGATAGGCTCCCTCCACCTCCAACGGGCCCGTCGGGGCCTCCGATCCCATTAACGAGTGCAGCATCGTGCTCACATATGCCCCAACGTCCGCCCCTTCTGCACCTTCGGGAAGACCGAGAATCCTTAAATTCTTCCTCCTCGCATTATTCTCCAGCACCTCCAGCCTTTCCACACACCTTTTATGGTGTGCCTCGTGCATCTCCATCTGCGTTTCTGTCAGTGTCTGTGTGTGTGTGTGTGTGTTTCTGTCAGTATCGCTTTCTGTTTCAGTCAGTGTGTCTGTGTGTGTGTTTCTGTCAGTGTTTCTGTCAATGCCTCTGTCGGTATCTCCGTGTTTCTGTCAGTTTCTATCTCTGTGATTCTGTCAGAATCTCTCTCTCTCTCTGTCTGTCAGTGTCTCTCTCTCTGTGTTTCTGTCAGTGTCTCTCGGTCTGTGTTTCTGTCAATGTCTCTCAGTTTATCTGTCAGTATCTCTCTCTCAGAGATTCTGTCAGTGTCTCTCTCTCTCGATCATTCTGTCAGTGTCTCTCTCTGTGTTTCTGTCAGTGTCTCTCTCTGTTTCAGTCAGTGTCTCTCTCTGTGTTTCCGTCAGTGTCCCTGTATTTCTGTCAGTGTCTCTCTGCGTTTCTGTCAGTGTCTCTCTCTGTTTCAGTCAGTGTCTCTCTCTGTTTCAGTCAGTGTCTCTGTGTTTCTGTCAGTGTTTCTGTCAGTGTCTCTCTCTGTTTCAGTCAGTGTCTCTCTCTGTTTCAGTCAGTGTCTCTCTCTGTTTTTCCGTCAGTGTCTCTATCAGTATTTTTGTCAGTGTCTCTGTTTTTCTGTCAGTATCTCTCTATCAATTCCTATCAGTGTCCCCTTTGCTCTTTCTGTCAATGTCCCTCTCTCTCTCTGTTTCTGTCGATGTCTCTTTTGCTGTTTCTGTCAGTGTCTCTCTCTCTCTCTCTCTGTTTCTGTCAGTGTCTCTCTGTCGTCCTCATTCTCAGCAGCCTTTGCCTTCACGACCCGAAGCTCCTGCTCCTGGGTCTTTTGCTCCTCCTTTAGCCCTTCAATCGCCTGTAATATCGGGGCCAACAGCTCCTTCTTCATCTCCTTTTTAAGTTCTTCCACGCAACGCCGCAGGAACTCTTGTTGGTCAGGGCCCCATATTAAACTGCCTCCTTCCGACGCCATCTTGCTTTGTGCCTGCCTTCCTGGCCGCTGCTCTAGAGGATCCACCGCAATCCAGCCACTTTCCTCTCCTTTTTCCATCCGTGTCCAGGGGGGATTCCCTTCTGCTTTACCGCACAGTGTTTTTAGCCGTTAAAATTGCCGTTGGGGCTCCTATTAAGAGCCCAAAAGTCCTTTCCACCGGGAGCTGCCGAAACGTGCGACTTAGCTGGTCATCGCCGCACCCGGAAGTCGACTCCGCACAGACAGTGACCCAAACCGGGAATCGAACCTGGGACCTTTTAGATAGCGAGCAACTGTACTAACCACTATGCTACCGTGCTGCCCATGGGGCACACTTTTATCTAATAATTGGAAATCTCAGTGCATCTCCAAGCAATCACCCTTGATAGAATATTCAGTGAGGCAAACCTGTAGGAGAGCAATGCTGGAGTCTTGATGGGTTCATGTCTGCTGTTTAACGAGTCAAAAGAGATCAGAGAATGGAGGAGTCCTGGTAAAGCAGCATTGCATCGGGGAGGCAGCTATCTATTTCTCCCATTGTGACAGGCGAGGAAGTATAAATATTCTAGAGAGATTAACAAAAGAGACTATTAATGGGAATAAATCACGATGTGAAATAAAAAATGGGTTGAGGCTGTTTAAAAAGTTCCAACTCTGACAGCAAAGTTTTCTTTTGCATGTGCAAACTGTCCCTTTCAACAGAATGTGAACTATGTGTATCACGATAATGAAAGAGAGAAAAGAATGAAGAAAAGCAAGCAAGAAAATAAGCCTTGCATTTATAGAATGCCTTTCATAACTTCAGGTCATCCCCAAACGTTTTGCAGCCACTGAAATACTTTTGACATGAAGTTACTGTTGTTATGTAGGGAAACGTGCCAGACTATTTGTACACATCAAGGTCCCACAAACAACAACGCGGTAATGTGGTAAATATTGGCCGCAGCTCTTCATTAAAAATAGTGCACTGGAATCTTTTACCTGAGAGGGCAAATGAGCCCTCAGTTTAATGTCTTGCCCAAAACATGGCACTTCCGGCAGTGTAGCATTCTTGCAGTGATTTCGTAATCAGCGTAAAGTGATTTATTTTGGTAGGAAGAACATGGAGAGACAATGGAACGCTCTGGCCCCGCCCGTGGGAGGGATCTTCCAGGCCTGCCAAAGTCAATGGACCTTTGACTGGCTCACATCATTTTCTGGCTCTGCAACCCACCCACGCCACCCCCGCCAAGGCAGGGCCAGAAAATTCCACCCAATATAAATTAAAGGGTCCAATTATAAAAGGGAGCAGCATGCTGGAGCAGTGGGACCTGGGCGTACATGTACAAAAGTCATTGAAGGGGTAGGACAGGTTAGGAGTGGGGTTAAAACAACATAAAGCATGCTAAGCTTTATGGAGAAGAGTTCAAGTGCAAGGGAGTTATGTTGAACTTGTATGGGACACTGGTAAAGCCTCAGCTAGAATATTGCATCAGGCTCTGGCCTCCACACTTTAGGAAGGAAGTGAAGGCATTGGAGAGAATACAGAAAAGAATTTGCACGAAGATCAATTGGAGAAGTTAGGACTGTGTTCCTTTGGAGAAAAGATGTTTGGGAGGAGATTTGATAGAGGCATTCAAAATCATGAGGGGGTATGGACAGAGAAGACAGGGAGAAACTATTCCCACTGCTGAAAGGATCGAGAACGAGAGGGCACATATTTAAAATAATTGGTCCAAGAAGCAAAAGCGACACGATGAACAACTTTTGCATGCAGTGTCGTTAAGGGCTGGAGTGCACTGCCCAAGAGTGTGGTGGAGGCGGGTACAATTGAAGCGTGCAAAAGGGAATTTGACAGGTATCTGAGAAGGAAGAGTGTGCAGGGTTACGGGGAGAAAGCAGGAGAATGGCACTAAGTGAATTGCTCATTCAGGGTCATCCAGTAAGTACACGATGAGCTAAATGGCCTCCTTCTGCACTGTCACATGTCTGTGGTGCCGTGATATTTTGGCACAGCAAAAATAAAACTACCTCCCACAGAAATGTTACCAGCAAGGGCTGACTCTGAGTGGCCAGATTAAATTTGAGCAGCTTGCGTGCTACAGGGAGATGGGCACTCCTTGTTCAATATTTCTCCTTCTATCAGGCCTGAAAGACCTTGCTGTATGCTGATTGGTTGGAGGATAGGGGCAGCACGGTAGCGCAGTGGTTAGCGCTGTGGCTTCACAGTGCCAGGGTCAGAGGTCCGATTCCCGGCTGGGTCACTGTCTGTGCGGAGTCTGCACATTCTCTCCGTGTCTGCGTGGGTTTCCTCCGGGTTCTCCGGTTTCCTCCCACAAGTCCCGAAAGACGTGCTGTTAGGTAATTTGGACATTCTGAATTCTCCCTCAGTGTACCCGAACAGGTGCCGGAATGTGGCGACTTCATTACAATGTAAGCCTACTTGTGACAATAAAGATTATTATTATAACTTGAGCTAGAGCCTGGCTCCTGTCACTCTCAGCACTGTACAAAGTAAAGCATACAACACGTTATGGTAAGAATTAAAGCGGTAAGAAAGAAAATATCTCACATTTATATCGCACCTTCCAAGACCGCCCAAACTGCTTTACTGTCAATAAAGTACTGGAGTCACGATTGTAATTTTGAAAACACAACAGCCAATTTGTAGGAGCACATAGTCTTTAGGACCAGTTGAAAGGTGAAAAAGCAACAAAGAAAAAGCAACAAAGAAAAAGCTTCCAAGAGGCCAAAAATATATATTTTTCCATGAATCACTAGGCACGGATGGTGCCAGGGCAGAATTGATGCGAATTGCTGTACTGTTGACATACATCAGCTGCGGTCAAGCTAATGGGTGAATTTTCCCAGCTACATTTAAGGATTCCACAATTGCCTAAAGGGTCATGTGCTCAGGAATCAAAATGAAAAGTGTATTTGTCAGTGTTATTGTAAAGAGTTGCAGAAATTAAATCCAAGATGATGAGGTCTCAATACAGCTTGGCCGATGAAAAAAAAATGGTCACATGGTATCTTGTGAGTAATTGGGAATCCGTAAATACGAATTTTATCGCTGTTTGTGGGGCCTTGTTGGAGACGAAAGCGACACCATCTGTGTCAAATGTTATTTAATGCAGAAACCTTGCCCCTTCCTGATTATTGCTAGTTTCCATGAATCCATTTTACAATTCAAAAACAAACCCTGTTGCCCTGCAGATTCAGGGCTGAGTTCTCTAACAAAGTAAATGTTTCATGCTTTGATGACAGAACAGATCTTGTTGCAAAGTTTTCAGTACTCAGCATCCACTGATCTCTGATACTATTTTAAGAGCTGCTATTCCATGCTTTCATCACTGCTATGGGGGGATAATATTAAGTTTTATGACTTGGTGGAAAATGAGTGATAGCGGGTCAGCAGTTTGATTAACACCATGCCTGATTTCCATTTCCACTGAAGCCTGCAAAAGAAATTTGGGGAAGGCACTTAGCGTTAAAAGTTCACATTAACCCCACCCCCACCCAGCTCCCCTCTCCTCCCCCGAACTGTCCTTGTATGGAGGCTTTCACTGCTAAATTTGCCATATACCTGTTTGAATCTGTGCTCCTTACTCTACTGAATTTGAAGCAATGTTGTTGAGTTGGAATTTCTGTGCTGTTTACTATTTTATATATGGGGGGAGTTTTATGCCCTCCCTCCCACCCCAGGCAGGCGGATTTGCCGGCGGGGCATGGGGGGGGGGGGGGGGGTCATTTATCACCACCCCCCTCCCCCAACTATCTGGATGTGATTCTGGCTTCATCTGCAGAAAGTGCACCCAACTGGAGCCCTCACAGACCGCATGGTTCGGTTGGAGCAGCAATTGGATGCACTTAGGAGCATGCAGGTGGCGGAAAGCGTCATAGATCGCAGTTATATAAATGTCTCACACCCAAGGTGCAGGCAGAGAAATGGGTGACCACCAGAAAGGGCAGGCAGTCAGTGCAGGAATCCCCTGTGGTTGTTCCCCTCTCGAACAGGTATACCCCTTTGGATACTGTCGGGGGGGGATAGCCTATCAGGGGAAAACAGCAGCAGCCAGAGCAGTGGCACCATGGCTGTACCTGGAACTATGATGTTGTTGCCATTACAGAGACCTGGTTGAGGGAAGGGCAGGATTGGCAGCTAAACGTTCCAGGATTTAGATGTTTCAGGCGGGATAAAGGGGGATGTAAACGGGGTGGCGGAGTTGTGCTATTGGTTAGGGAGAATATCACAGCTGTACTACGGGAGGACACTTCAGAGGGCAGTGAGGCTATATGGGTAGAGACCAGGAATAAGAAGGGTGCAGTCACAATGTTGGGGGTTTACTACAGGCCTCCCAACAGCCAGCGGGAGATAGAGGAGCAGATAGGTAGACAGATTTTGGAAAAGAGTAAAAACAACAGGGTTGTGGTGATGGGAGACTTCAACTTCCCCAATATTGACTGGGACTCACTTAGTGCCAGGGGCTTAGACAGGGCAGTTTGTAAGGAGCATCCAGGAGGGCTTCTTAAAACAATATGTGGACAGTCCAACTAGGGAAGGGGCGGTACTGGACCTGGTATTGGGGAATGAGCCCAGCCAGGTGGTAGAAGTTTCAGTAGGGGAGCATTTCGGGAACAGTGACCACAATTCAGTAAGTTTTAAAGTGTTGGTGGACAAGGATAAGAGTGGTCCTAGGATGAATGTGCTAAATTGGGGGAAGGCTAATTATAACAATATTAGGCGGAAACTGAAGAACATAGATTGGGGGCGGGTGTTTGAGGGCAAATCAACATCTGACATGTGGGAGGCTTTCAAGTGTCAGTTGAAAGGAATTCAGGACCGGCATGTTCCTGTGAGGAAGAAGGATAAATACGGCAATTTTCGGGAACCTTGGATAACAAGAGATATTGTGGGCCTCGTCAAAAAGAAAAAGGAGGCATTTGTCAGGGCTAAAAAGCTGGGAACAGGCGAAGCCTGTGTGGAATATAAGGAAAGTAGGAAGGAACTTAAGCAAGGAGTCAGGAGGGCTAGAAGGGGTCACGAAAAGTCATTGGCAAATAGGGTTAAGGAAAATCCCAAGGCTTTTTACACATATATAAAAAGCAAGAGGGTAGCCAGGGAAAGGGTTGGCCCACTGAAGGATAGGCAAGGGAATCAATGTGTGGAGCCAGAGGAAATGGGCGAGGTACTAAATGAATACTTTGCATCAGTATTCACCAAAGAGAAGGAATTGGTAGATGTTGAGTCTGGAGAAGGGTGTGTAGATAGCCTGGGTCACATTGAGATCCAAAAAGACAAGGTGTTGGGCGTCTTAAAAAATATTAAGGTAGATAAGTCCCCAGGGCCTGATGGGATCTACCCCAGAATACTGAAGGAGGCTGGAGAGGGAAATTGCTGAGGCCTTGACAGAAATCTTTGGATCCTCACTGTCTTCAGGTAATGTCCCGGAGGACTGGAGAATAGCCAATGTTGTTCCTCTGTTTAAGAAGGGTAGCAAGGATAATCTAGGGATCTACAGGCCGGTGAGCCTTACTTCAGTGGTAGGGAAATTACTGGAGAGAATTCTTCGAGACAGGATCTACTCCCATTTGGAAGCAAGTGGACGTATTAGTGAGAGGCAGCATGGTTTTGTGAAGGGGAGGTTGTGTCTCACTAACTTGATAGAGTTTTTCGAGGAGGTCACAAAGATGATTGATGCAGGTAGGGCAGTGGATGTTGTCTATATGGACTTCAGTAAGGCCTTTGACAAGGTCCCTCATGGTAGACTAGTACAAAAGATGAAGTCACACGGGATCAGGGGTGAGCTGGCAAGGTGGATACAGAACTGGCTAGGTCATAGAAGGCAGAGAGTAGCAATGGAAGGATGCTTTTCTAATTGGAGGGCTGTGACCAGTGGTGTTCCACAGGGATCAGTGCTGGGACCTTTGCTGTTTGTAGTATATATAAATGATTTGGAGGAAAATGTAATTGGTCTGATTAGTAAGTTTGCAGACGACACAAAGGTTGGTGGAATTGCGGATAGTGATGAGGACTGTCAGAGGATACAGCAGGATTTAGATTGTTTGGAGACTTGGGCGGAGAGATGGCAGATGGAGTTTAATCCGGACAAATATGAGGTAATGCATTTTGGAAGGTTTAATGCAGGTAGGGAATATACAGTGAATGGTAGAACCCTCAAGAGTATTGACAGTCAGAGAGATCTAGGAGTACAGGTCCACAGGTCACTGAAAGGGGCAACACAGGTGGAGAAGGTAGTCAAGAAGGCATATGGCATGCTTGCCTTCATTGGCCGGGGCATTGAGTATAAGAATTGGCAAGTCATGTTGCAGCTGTATAGAACCTTAGTTAGGCCACACTTGGAGTATAGTGTTCAATTCTGGTCGCCACACTACCAGAAGGATGTGGAGGCTTTAGAGAGGGTGCAAAAGAGATTTACCAGAATGTTGCCTGGTATGGAGGGCATTAGCTATGAGGAGCGGTTGAATAAACTCGGTTTGTTCTCACTGGAACGAAGGAGGTTGAGGGGCGACCTGATAGAGGTCTACAAAATGATGAGGGGCATAGACAGAGTGGATAGTCAGAGGCTTTTCCCCGGGGTAGAGGGGTCAATTACTAGGGGGCATAGGTTTAAGGTGAGAGGGACAAGGTTTAGAGTAGATGTACGAGGCAAGTTTTTTACACAGAGGGTAGTGGGTGCCTGGAACTCGCTACCGGAGGAGGTGGTGGAAGCAGGGACAATAGTGACATTTAAGGGGCATCTTGACAAATACATGAATAGGATGGGAATAGAGGGATACCGACCCAGGAAGTGTAGAAGATTGTAGTTTAGTTGGGCAGCATGGTCGGCACGGACTTGGAGGGCCGAGGGGCCTGTTCCTGTGCTGTACATTTCTTTGTTCTTTGTTCTTTATTTGACAGGGGCGCGGGCAAGGCTAGGATGATCCGCCGGCCCTCACCCCAACTGATGCCATCAAGTGGCCAATTAATAGCCACTTAAGGGGTACTTCCAGCCCTGGTCTCAATTTTTCTGGCTGGTGGGAGGATGTCTGTGATGGGGGTGGGAAGTCGTCCAGTGTGACCTGCACGGGCCTTGGCCAGGAAAGGGGGTTAATCCTCTTTCACGGGCCTACTTTTGCGGTTAGTGCCACCCCTCACACCAACATACCTACCTCAGAACTGCGCCGTTTAACTCTTCTGTTTCAGCTACATGCTTCACTCTTCTCCTTAGGTTGGTGATTGGTAATCTGCAATGATTGGACAAGCCAAGTGCCATGTTCTCAAACTGTTGTGAATGAAGGGTCCAATTTTCATATGAACTAGTAATCACGGACTTCCCATTTAAATTATAAGACTCATAATACTTGGGCAAACTTGTATTTTGATGCCCTTTCTTTGAACTTAGATCTGAAATAATTAAATAGCTGGCTTCTTTTGAATAAGGCTCAACTCACCTAACGCCCACCACCTCTAGCATTGTTTAACTGTAGGTCTGATTGGCAGTCTTCCTGCTTTCAGCATACCTCCATGCATACTCCCCTAGATGAGAAAGCCGGCCCACTCTGTGACGTGTAGGGGGCACCTCCGCTCTCCTTCCAACTCCTGAGTTCCAGCAAGCCTGTCTCTGGTTGCTCATTCGGACATGTATATTTCATGGAAGCGCTGTAAAAGTCTCTCTGGACATCTAGGGCTCGGGTGGGGGATGGGGGTGGGGTGGAAATTGACAAACACAGGAAAAATGTTCCCTGATTGCTTTTGAGCTCATCCTTTAGCTACTGCTGCAGCCTTCTTTGGAATCTATTCCGAAATTTGAATGCTGGCACTGGCAGTCACGGCATTGTTGACAGAACCTACATCAATTGTGTTTTGCAAGGAGGTATTGAGCTAGTTTTTGAACCAATAGTCTCACAATATCAAAGCTGAGCCAATTTCCGAGCCCATACGTTATACTTACAAACCTCCTGTGACATTGCTCATGATGAGTCAGAGATGTTGAAAGAACGGGGGTGCAATGTCAGCTAGGGACTTTGGAGTAAATTATAACTTTAACGAGCAGGCAATAAACTGGTCCACGATAGGTGAATAAGAGGTGGCGCATCTGTAATACAACGTTCACTAACCGATGATATAAGCTCAATCTACCCATGGACATGTTGACAGTGGGATTTGAGAGAAGTGGAAAGGTATCCTTCAGTCTGGCAATTCTGGGATGGGGATCTCAGGACAGGCAGTAATTTCAGGGTTTCCTGGAATTTGGGGTCATTGAGGGCAACCTTGGAGTCAGTGAGCCAGCCATAAATGTCAGAGAAAAAAGGTTCCGTAGAATTGAGGCGAGGGGGATCACCACATCGGGGATCTTGTGCTACTCAGTGTCCAGATTGTTTGTGGGGAAGGTTGGGTAGTGGGGAGCACAATGATGGCGTCAGTAAAGTGGGAGGCAAACTGCTCTTATCTATATGCACACCATAAGGAAACACCTTCTCCTTATGTTTTTATAAGATCAGCCTCCATCCAGAACGGTCTTCAGTCTTTAAGGTGCCCATGAATTCCTTCCCTCACTTCTGTTCTCCCTCTCAGCAGTACTTTCTGCCTCTTCATTCCAGTCTGAAAGCATTTAAGGAAATGTTCTGCTCCTACAGTCCTGCCACATGCTGAGAGTGCACAGTGTTACATTGAGAACTCTAACCCATAATTTTCCATCCATTAAAATTAATAGGCCAGACATACAGAAGCTGAAGATTTAACCTGCAGTGCATCGCTATTGAGTTTTCTAATATTATGCATCCATTACTTTGCACTTTATACATACAACATGTATTTCCATAAACAAACAAAAATGCCAAAAGTTAATCTTTTCTGCAGCTTCTGCAAAAGCCATAAGCTCCAAATATTGTCCCAAATAGAGAGGTTTCAGTACTGAACATGTAATCAAATTAAAGGGGCAACTGCTTAATGAACACACTTTAATTGCATGGATAATTGCTCTCAGCCTATCCACATCTAATGTCATAGAATCTCTATAGTGCAGAAGGAGACCATTTGGCCCATCGAGTCTGCACCAACTCTCCGAAAGAGCACTCTACCGAGGCCCACATCCCCGCCCTATCCCTATAATCCCACGCATTGATTATGGCCAACCCAGCTAACCTGCACATCTTTGTACTGTGGGAGGAAACCGGAGCACCCGGAGGAAACCCACGCAGACATGGGGAGAACGTGCAAACTCCACATAGACAGTCGCCCGACGTCGGAACCGAACCTGGGTCACTGCCGTTGTGAGGCGGTAGTGCTAACCAATGTGCCACCCTGCCGCCTCAGATGACCAAATAACCTGGATGCATCCACCAATATCCTTATGTTTTCCTTTCCTCATTCAGTGTTTACACCATCCTATGCTGCCACAGCACCCTTGGTTCAACTAATTCGCTAAAATAGCCGATCTAAAGATAGAGATCTGGTGACAGGATACACACAGCACGGGTTTATAAAAATAATTCCTCCGCCAGGATGCATGTCTTTCCTCTGGGTGACTATTTGGAGGAAAATAGTAAATAGCTCTGGTTTCCTCACAAGCAACAAACTAATGACTCTGCAATCCAGTCACTTTAGTGGAGCTTACTCTGGCATTTTATTGGCCACTGGAAACCTGCAAATGTTTGTCTATGATTTCAGGAACACGAACCACAGGAAACAAAGTGATGCCTGTTTCTGAACTCCTGCCATATTGTGCACAGCGGAACCAAAGAAATGTTTTGAAATGTAGCGATTTTTAAATTTAATTTACCTGGAACCAGTTTGCAACAAAGAATAGTGTAAAACTGTTACTGTTTAATTATGTTTCATTTTGCTTGTTTGATGTTTAAAATTCAGGCATGTAAACATTTTAAATATTATATAAAACGTAAGGATGCCAGAAGTGGGAAGGAAAAACAGAAAATGCTTGAAATACTCAGCAGCTATTTTTCTGGAACTTGGGGAGGGTTCCCACGGGGTAAACCCCACACATTTTTTTCTGCAGTGGTGAATTAAAATTGCCAACAAAACCAGCTCCTCAGAGATCAGGGTACCCTTTTTAAAGGGCGCTCGGTTCTCAAAGTGGGGTTGAGGGTCCCCCACACTCCTCACCCACGGAAATCAGGCCCCCCCCCCAGGCATGGACAACACTCCGAACCCTCGACCCTGGAGGGGCAACCTCCTTCCCAGCACTAAATGTCTATGTGACCACCCCCCCTCCACTAGCCAGGCATGAGGGCGGCCCGGCCCCACACCCATTCATCCTGATGGGCAGCGGGGCATGTCCCCCTCAAGTGAGAATACCCCATTATGGGGACGCTGAGGGCCCTCCTTTTCCTCTCCCCCGCACCCTTCATAACTCACCTTCATACCATCTTCTCGAAGGTTGTGAGTAGGAGAAGAAAAGGTTGATCTGAACTTGACCCCTATTTTTATAGTCCCTAGGGGCTTCCCGCCTCTTGGGGCGGACCTTGACCCTGGTCCCAAGTGATTGGACTTGGTCCCAATCACTGGGTTCGATATGCTCCAGTAATGGGGCGATTCCTTGATCGGGGGGTGGTCGTCCACCTTTCTTTGTCTCAGCCACTGCTGGCGCCGAAAGGTCTGGATTGGCTTTCAATTGCTAATTTGTAGCAATTGTCCCCGGGGATGGCTGATTAAAATGCAGATGGCTGGGTTGATGTGCTGTTAATGGTTGCAGGTATCGGTCTGGGCCGACTTCCCCAGAGCCGAATACACTGTGTTGCCTGCAGCTGTCCATTTGAGTCCTGGTGGCTGATTTTCCCATCAGCCTCTTTCGTTCGCCATTTTGCATCGGGGTTTGGCCATTTTACTCGGGAATCCGCCATTTTAGGTGGCTACACTGGCACCTGGGGACTACCAGGTTGGCACTGTCAGGTTGCCAGGTTGGCACTGTCAGGGCATTGCCCTGCCCTGTCCCCAACCACCTGGGGGATTACCGCCCAAACCCCCGGCTTGGCCATCACTCCTGGTCTCCGTTTGTGGAGACCAGTACTAATCCGCTTCGCCGGTGGTGTAGGTGAATACCGGGAGCCGGGAGAATGCAGCTTCAAACGGGCTGTGCAAATTTAAATTAGCTTAATGGATCATTTAAATATGATTATCTGGATCACACCCAGCTAAGGCATGATTCAGATTGCATCAGGCGTAGCGAGTTAGGTGCATTGCTTGTTTTGGACCTCCCCTGTTATGCACCTGGCACAACAAGATCGGTGCCGGGCACAACGGGTGGGAAAAACGCATCCTTAGTGCATGCGTTTAAAATTATTTTTCCAGTTCTTTGTTATTTAGCTTGCTTCCACTGACTTGCATGTTTTGTTGAGATTAGTAGAGTGCTCTTGAGTTTGGTAGACTGTCACTGAAGTTAGCAAACTGTGGCGGAACTTGGTAAAGTTGTACAGAAGTTAGTCGGCTGTCACTGAGGTTAGTAAACTATCACTCAGTTTGGTAGAATTATTGTTGGTGCCCTGATGTTAATGTTGCAGTGATCTCTGTATGTGCATGTACATAAGGGGTTAATGTGCAATCAGTAGCACCACATGATCACTAGAGGGCCGGACCAACAGGGGTATAAAAAGCAACCACATTGTGTTTCTCCCGCTCTCTTGGGTGCACTGTGACCAGGGCAGTATCAGATTAGTTCAGATGGCTAGTGGAGTTACGGATAGTTACTGTAGTTAGAGCTTGTTAACCTTATCACTACTATCAAAGTTAAATTAAAGAACTCATGCAATTATTGTTATAGTTACTCAATAAACCTTTTGTTACTACTGTACGAGTTCGAGTCTTCTTCATCGAGATTCAGAAGACCTCATCATTAACCAAGGATTGAGTAACACATGCTACCTACCACACAGGTAACAAAACATGGTACCAGGCGTATTGGCTTTAACAGAACTAGTTAGATTAGGTTAGACAAAAAGAGAAGAAAATTCAGGCCGGATATTCGACTGTGGAAGACTTCGCAGCAGATGGATCCTCGACAACTAAACGATTCGATGGACCATTATTCAAGTATCAATGCAGCTGAAAACTGACGGTTACTTAAGTAATAACTGGAAAAGGTTTATACAAAAGTTCCAAGTATATATGGCAGCTAATAATTTAAACACAGTCTCTGAAGAAAGGAAAATAGCAATACTACTCAGAAGAGCAAGACATGAAGCTATAGAGATCTATAACTCCTTTAATTTCTTGGAAGGTGAAGACAAAACTAAATTTAAAATGATTATCGCAAAATTTGAAGAACATTGTAAAAGTCAGTCTGGTGAGATGCTGGAAAGATTTATCTTTTGGCATAGGTGCCAGAGAATCGGTGAGCCCATCACTGATTTTATTACAGACCTCCAGGTACTAGCACAAGGCTGTAATTATGCTGATTTCAGAGATGCTATGATATTGGATCAATTAATTTAGGGACAATCTGAAAAGTATTTGAGGGAAGAACTTTCACAAAAAAAGTATTTAACATTAGAAATCACTATACAAAAATGCCTTGCTTATGAACAAAAAGAAAATTAATACTTTGAATCTTTACAAAGACAGAATCATTATCTAGAAAACAAAATCCGTAAAAATGGCGCGAATATTCAACATGCGTACTACCCTAAAAGACGCAAACCGGCGAAACAGTGTTCTGCGCATGCGAAAGAACCTGCACACGCGCAGTTGCGAAAAGAGCGCACAGTAAAGGAAACTCGGATTGCGCGTGCGCAATCGATCCCCGCGCATGATGTCACGAGTGGCATGACGTCAGAGGACCCGGACCACGCCTACTTAAAAAGGAAATGCACAAGAATTGAAAAAATAAATTTAAAGCTGCAAAACCCAATTTTCTTACCTCAAAAGACAGAACAATGCCTGAATTTACAGCAGCAGCTGAAAATAACTTTCACAACACCCTGACACAAGCAGTCTGCACCACCCAAAGTGAAGAGCACAATGACAACAAAAAGAGATGATTTGTCTATCGAACAATACACACAATACTACTCAGACATGGCTGAGTTATTCGGATCTGCTAATCACATCATCATCAACACGGTTGAACAGCTCAACACGAATCTACTCATGGCAGATGAATCCAATACCATGATGCCATGGCAGATCATCGATGCATTGGATGACAACAACCTGTCAAATACCCAAGAAGAAGACGACGCCACAGAGAGAGCACAGAACGATTCGGTTGAGAGAGCACAGATCAACTCCACAGCGAGAACACTGCACGACTCCACAGAGAGAGCGATGAAAGACTCCACAGAGAGAGCGACGCAAGCCTCCACAGACAGCTCGTTGACAGACTCCAAAATGGAAGCAAGCAAACACTCCATAGCGAACGCCATGCATGAACAAAAGTATGAAGGTCTATCCACCTTATCTCAGCAACCAGCAGCAGACTATGAAAGTCTACCAAGCTCACGTGAACAAAAAGACTATGAAAGTCTACCCAGCTTATTTAACCAACAAGAAGACACTGAATGTCTACCCACTGTATGTGAGAATAGTGACAATGTGATCACAATCGACATACAGGATGTGCAGGATCATAGCGAGACTGACAGATCTCAGCCCGTCTGCACAGAAGCACTCAACAATCAGAGAAGGGCTACTCATGAGTCCAGAGAGACCACGTCAATAGAAATCGTGAAGATTTTGACTCGAGAAGAGGACCACCACGACCCACAACAAAATGAAATTGTGAAGATTTTGACTCCAGAAGAGGAGCACCAAGAAACCACAGGTGATTCAAACGAACCAGAAATAACTCCAGAAGAGGAGCACCAAGAAATCAATGATGATTCAAGTGAACCTGAAATGACACCAAAAGAGGAACACCACAAAATCAATGATGATTCAAGTACCAGAAATGACTCTAGAAGAGGAGTACCAAGGCAGCAAAGAAGAGGCATCAAATCCACCACAAATGCCTGATGTAACCAACATCAATGCAACATCAGATCATTCTCACAATTCTCAAGAAGAAACGCTCAATGTAACAGATACCACAAAGGACACTGACACTAATAACTGTGACAATGTCTCAAATCATCCACACGGAACACTCATTGAGCGCAACAAGAACAACAAACACCACAAGACGCATAGCAGAAACAAGAACAACAACAGCAACAACAAAAACAACATGCAGTGCAACAAGAACAACAAAGACAACAAGAAGCATAACAGAAACAACAAGCATGAAAAAAAAAACAAGAACAGCGACAAAAACAACAAAGACAGAAACGACAGAAAAAACAACAATGAAGCAATGACCTGTACAACATGGTAAAACTCTGCATATGAAGGACAATGCCACAGCACACTGCAAAACAATGACAAGACTACAAACATGCCATGGCATGACATAAAATCTCACGAATTCACATCTGCTCCAGAACAAACAAGCACACCAGCTTTCAAGGCAGATGACACACTAGATCAATACCACAGGAAAAGGAAAAAGTCCAGGTCAGACAACAAAGATGACATACAGAATCAATACTGCAAGCACAGGAAAAAGTCCAGGTCAGACAACGGTGTAACACAGAATCACTACCACAAGCATAGAGAAAAAAAAGAAAGTCTAAATCAGACAACAAAGTGATTTCACCGTTCAAACACCTCATGATGTCTTGTTGGTCACTCAAACGCAAGAACACTAACGACGCTCAGAAAGAAATTACAATAACAACATCACCACTTCGACAACCGAAGAAGAAAGCAACTCAACCGAACAAATTCATAAAGTTTGGACTCACAAATTTTTTTATTACCATTGGACTCATAAATATTAATGAGCGTTGTATAATCATCAATATCATCACAACTTGTACATAACATCATTTGTCTACCTGTTTCAAGCAAATGAGAAGAAAAACCTAAGGGACTAAATGTATTAACATTTGACTGATTAACTCATTGATTTTACGTAATGCAGTTGCAAACTGCATCCATTTTGTTTGCTCAATTTTCTTTACCACATACAGAAAATATGTAACACAAGAAAAAAAGGGGGATGTAGTATTCTCTGTATGTGCATGTACATAAAGTAAAGAACTCATGCAATTATTGTTAGAACACAGAATATAGAACATTACAGCGCCGTACAGGCCCTTCGGCCCTCGATGTTGCGCCGACCTGTGAAACCACTCTAAAGCCCATCTGCACTATTCCCTTATCGTCCATATGTCTATCCAATGACCATTTGAATGCCCTTAGTGTTGGCGAGTCCACTACTGTTGCAGGCAGGACATTCCACACCCTTACTACTCTCTGAGTAAAGAACCCACCTCTGACATCTGTCTTATATCTATCTCCCCTCAATTTAAAGCTATGTCCCCTCGTGCTACACTTCACCATCCGAGGAAAAAGGCTCTCACTGTCCACCCTATCCAATCCTCTGATCATCTTGTATGCCTCAATTAAGTAACCTCTTAATCTTCTTCTCTCTAACGAAAACAGCCTCAAGTCCCTCAGCCTTTCCTCATAAGATCTTCCCTCCATACCAGGCAACATTCTGGTAAATCTCCTCTGCACCCTTTCCAATGCTTCCACATCTTTCCAATAATGTGGCGACCAGAATTGCACGCAATGCTCCAAATGCGGCCGCACCAGAGTTTTGTACAGCTGCAACATGACCTCATGGCTCCGAAACTCAATTCCTCTACCAATAAAAGCTAACACACCTTACGCCTTCTTAACAACCCTCTCAACCTGGGTGGCAACTTTCAGGGTTATCTGTACATGGACACCGAGATCTCACTGCTCATCCACACTGCCAAGAATCTTACCATTAACCCAGTACTCTGCCTTCCTGTTATTCCTTCCAAAATGAATCACCTCACACCTTTCTGCATTAAACTCCATTTGCCACCTCTCAGCCCAGCTCTGCAGCTTATCTATGTCCCTCTGTAACTTGTAACATCCTTCTGCACTGTCCACAACTCCACCGACTTTAGTGTCATCTGCAAATTGACTCACCCATCCTTCTACGCCCTCCGCCAGGTCATTTATAAAAATGACAAACAGCAGTGGCCCCAAAACAGATCCTTGTGGTACACCACTAGTAACTGGACTCCAGTCTGAACATTTCCCATCAACCACCACCCTTTGTCTTCTTCCAGCTAGCCAATTTCTGATCCAAACTGCTAAATCTCCCTGAATCCCATGCTTCCGTATTTTCTGCAGTAGCCTACCGTGGGAACCTTATCAAACGCTTTACTGAAATACATATACACCACATCAACTGCTTTACCCTCATCCACCTGTTTGGTCACCTTCTCAAAGCACTCAATAAGGTTTGTGAGGCACGACCTACTCTTCACAAAACCGTGTTGACTATCTCTAATCAAATTATTCCTTTCCAGATGATTCTACATCCTATCTCTTGTAAACCTTTCCAAGATTTTGCCCACAACAGAAGTAAGGCTCACTTGTCTATAGTTACCGGGTTGTCTCTACTCCCCTTCTTGAACAAGGGGACAACATTTGCTATCCTCCAGTCTTATGGCACTATTCCTGTTGACAAAGATGACTTTAAGATCAAAGCCAAAGGCTCAGCAATTTCCTCCCTAGCTTCCCAGAGAATCCTAGGATAAATCCCATCCGGCCCAGGGGACTTATCTATTTTCACACTTTCCAGAATTGCTAACACCTCCTCCTTATGATCCTCAGGCCCTTCTAGTCTAGTAGCCTGAATCTCAGTATTCTCCTCGACAACATTGTCTTTTTCCTGTGTGAAAACTGATGAAAAATATTCATTTAGCACCTCTCCTATCTCCTCGGACGCCAAGCACAACTTCCTGCTACTGTCCTTGACTGGCCCTACTCTTACCCTAGTCATTCGTTTATTCCTGACATATCTATAGAAAGCTTTAGGGTTATCCTTGATCCTACCTGCCAAAGACTTCTCATGTCCCCTCCTGGCTCTTCTTAGCTGTCTCTTTAGGTCCTTCCTAGCTAACTTGTAACTCTCGAGCGCCCTAACTGAACCTTCATGTCTCATCTTTACATAAGCCTCCTTCTTCCTCTTGACAAGTGTTTTGACTGCTTTAGTAAACCACGGTTCCCTTGCTCGACCACTTCCTCCCTGCCAGACAGGTACATACTTATCAAGGACACGCAGTAGCTGTTCCTTGAACAAGCTCCACATTTCCATTGTGCCCACCCCTACAGTTTTCTTCTCCATCCGATGCATCCTAAGTCTTGCCTCATTGCTTCATAATTGCCTTTCCCCCAGATATAACTCTTGCCCTGCGGTATATACCTATCCCTTTCCATCACTAAAGTAAACGCAATGGAATTGTGGTCACTATCACCAAAGTGCTCACCTACCTCCAAATCTAACACCTGTCCTGGTTCATTACCCAGTACCAAATCCAATATGGCCTCACCTCTCGTTGGCCTATCTACATACTGTGTCAGGAAACCCTCCTGCGCACATTGGACAAAAACAGACCCATCTAATGTACTCGAACTATAGCGTTTCCAGTCAATATTTGGAAAGTTAAAGTCCCCCATAACAACTACCCTGTTGCTTTCGCTCCTATCCAGAATCATCTTTGCAATCCTTTCCTCTACATCTCTGGAACTTTTCGGAGGCCTATAGAAAACCCCTAACAGGGTGACCTCTCCTTTCCTGTTTCTAACCTCAGCCCATACTACCTCAGTAGACGAGTCCTCATCAAACGTCCTTTCTGCACCGTAATACTGTCCTTGACTAACAATGCCACCCCTCCCCCTCTTTTACCACCTTCCCTGAGCTTACTGAAATATCTAAACCCTGCCACTTGCAACAACCATTCCTGTCCCTGCTCCATCCATGTCTCCGAAATGGCCACAACATCGAAGTCCCAGGTACCAACCCATGCCGCAAGTTCACCCACCTTATTCCGGATGCTCCTGGCATTGAAGAAGACACACTTTAAACCACCTTCCTGCCTGCCGGTACACTCCTGCAACTTTGAAACCTTACTCATGAGCTCACTACACTAAACCTCCTGTATACTGGAGCTACAATTCAGGTTCCCAAGCCCCTGCTGAACTAGTTTAAACCAGCCCGAAGAGCATTACCAAATTTCCCCCACAGGATATTGGTACCCCTCTGGTCCAGGTGTAGACCATCCCGTTTGTAGAGGTCCCACCGACCCCAGAATGAGCCCCAATTATCCAGAAATCTGAAACCCTCCCTCCTGCACCATCCCTGTAGCCACGTGTTCAACTCCTCTCTCTCCCATTCCTCATCTCGCTATCATGTGGCACGGGTAACAACCGAGAGATAATACCTCTGTTTGTCCTAGATCTAAGTTTCCACCTTAACTCCCTGAATTCCTGCCTTACATCCCTATCCCTTTTCCTACCTATGTCGTTTGTACCTATGTGGACCACGACTGGGGGCTGCTCCCCCTCCCCCTTAAGGATCCTGAAAACACGATGTTATAGTTACTCAATAAACCTTTTGTTACTACTGTACGAGTTCGAGTCTTCTTCATCGAGATTCAGAAGATCTCATCATTAACCAAGGATTGAGTAGCACATGTTACCTACCACACAGGTAACAAACCAAATGTTGGGTTAAAATGTCAGTAAAGTTGGTCAGGGTGCCATTAGGGCTGCTGGACAAGCTGCTCAAGGCAAACACATCCAATGATTAAAGTAAATAACATTGAATTTTGAAGTTGAATATGCAACAGGGGCTCAGGGTAGAAGCCAGGTTCTGATTTCATTGGGTCCAAGATGATCTGAGCACATCGCCCAATGTTGCAACAAGCAGAAAGTGGTCAGAAACCTGAGCCAGAGGGAATCCTAGTTCGAAAGTAAAGAATCCACCTTATCTTTGACCTTTCGGCCGACTGAAGAGTGAGAGGAAATTGCAAAGCAAGAACAGAGGAGCAGGAAAATTGTTCCCGTTTCCTACAGCAAGGACAGCAGAGCGGAACTAGGATATCTGGTGACACTACTGAGTAGGGGAATTCCTGCTGCTTTGATGTAAAGCCAATGAACTGTGGAAGATATTCAGTGCCTTATCAAGTTACAGAGTGGCAAAATCCTAGTCTAAAAAAACTGATCATTCGCTCATACAGCCATAGAAAGCATTACACAATCAGTTTCCTTTTTTTTCGAGGGCTGTGAGCATTGCTGGGAGACCAGCATTTTTTGCCCATTCCTAATTGCCCTTGAGACGGTGGTGCTGGTGAGTCGCCTTCTTGAACCGCTGCAGTCCGTGAGGCGTAGATATGCCCACTGTGCTGGTAGGAAGTGTGGTCCACGATTATGATCCAGCAACAGTGAAGGAAAGGCTGATTGCAGGATACATAATCATTGATAGCTTGGGATATTTTAGTACAGATATTTTAATACAGAATTCCTTATAGGTGGGGAGAGTTGCATCCAGCCTCTGTGGGGGACGTTGGGTCTGTCCCCTATCCAACCACACATCAATATAGTATGACGCATGGTCAGAGATTACAATCACGGAGTATTCCGTTTTTGTTACCCCTGGAAGCACCCTCTTCCCTATCACAAAAAAGTCTATCCGTCTGGATGCGTTATGCATGTGGCAGAAGAAGGAGAATTATTTTTCTCTCAGGAGGTGAAGCCTCCACGGGTCTACCTCCCCCATCTGTTTCATAAAGGCGTTCAACTCGCGCATGTCATGCCTGACACTTTACCTGTCCTGGGGTTGTACCTGTCCAGTGTCACGTCCTGTACACAGTTAAAGTCACCCTCCATGATTAGTCGGTGGGTGTTCAGGTCCGGGATTTCGGCCATCGTTTTCTTGATGAACTGAGTCGTCCAGTTCGGGGCGTATAGATTTACCCGAACCACCGGGGACCCTTCCAGGATCCCGCTGACCATTACGTACCGCCCCCCTGGATCCGTCACTGTACTCGTCACAGTAAATTAAATTGTCCTGCTAAATAATATGGTCACCCTCCTTGTCCTAGCGCCAAAACATGAATGAAATGTTTGTCCCACCCAGCCCATTCTTTTCCGCTGTCGACCTCTCTCTCTCAGGTGTCTTTCCTGTAGGAAGGCTATGTCCACCCTCAAACTCTTGAAATGGGCAGTACTTCTTTTGTCATCTCCATGTGTTGTCTGTTTCAACCAGCCTTCTACCCTCCTGTTCCCCCTCCCCCTCCCCACTCTGTTTCTTCCCTGTACCCCCTTACAGTTATGCTTCCCCCTCCTTGTCCCCCCTCCCACCCTTGGTCTTACCCTCGCCCCCCGCAACCCTGGCCCCCCTTTTTTTGCCCTTTGATTCCCCTGAATTTCTGTCTTTCCCCTCCTTTCTGCCAGATGCACCGTCCCTCCCAGGAGGCGTGCTTTGGCCTTCTCCTTCACTGTATTCCCGCAGACCAGCTTACTCGTTAGTGTAGCGGCTCCCCTCTTGATCAGGTTCCTCTATTTAACAACCTGCCTGCCACTTCCCCCCTTTGCCCTTGCCATCTCTACATCTTCACCCACATTCGTTTCTGCCCTTCTCGGCTCTTGCAACATGAGTTCTAGACCTTGTGTGCTATCACTGTATGCCCAGAACATTATTCTGGACAAATTTGTTGACCTCCTCTGGGGCGTCCAAATAATGCTCTTGCCTCTGGTGTGTGACCCATAGTTTGGCAGGGTAAAGCTTGCCAAACTGCGCCTTATTTTTGTATAGATGGATTTGGCACATTCGGCCCGGCGTTTGGCCAGGTCTGACTCAATGTCCTGGTATAGGTGGATGGAATGTCCTTCACATTTGCACTCTCTAGTTCCTTTCGTCCACCTCAGGATCCATTCTTTGTCCTGGTACTTATGGAACTTCACGATTATCGCCCGCGGTGGTTCCCCAGCTCTGGGCTGCTGCCAAAGGGACCTGTAGGCACGGTCCACCTCCGGAAGCTTGATGAAGCCCTCCTCGCCGACCAGTTTTCCTAGCATCGCCGCTATATACTCCGTAGGGTTCCTCCCCTCCATTCCTTCTGGCAGCCCCACGATTCTCAAGTTCTGACATTGCAACCTGTTCTCCTGGTTGTTAACCTGTTCTCCTGGTTGTTAACCTGTTCTCCTGGTGGCTCCGTGCCACCTCATGTGGCTGCCGGCTCTGAGGCTGAGGTTCCCCTCCCTCGTCCTTGTTGGCTTTTCTGCTGGGCGGTTGTCTTTTTCCCATTTTCTCTTCCTATTTCTTGCCGATGCGGTTTGCGGGGGTTAGACTAGGGGATTATGGATATTTATGGAACCTGTTTGCTGGAATTAAAAGGTTGTATTCAAGGATTTAATATGAGAACCACCTTTTGTGCGACCGCTCAACCCATGGCCGCCACCAGAAGTCAAGGCAATATATTTTCAAATCAGGATGGTAAGTGGCATGGCGGGGAAATTGGTTACGGTGTTCCCATGTGTCTGTTGCCCTTGTTTTTCTAGGTGGTAGGGGTTGCCGATTTGGAAGGTGCTGCCGAAGAAACCTCAATGAATTCTTGCATTCATTTCATAGATGGTGGACACTGCTGAAACTCTGTGCCAATGGTGAAGGGAATGAATATTTAAGATGGAGGATGGGGCACTGATAAACTGAGCTGCTTGGTCCAGGCTGGTGTCAAACGTCTTGAGTGTTTTTGGACTTTCCCTCATCCAGGCAAATGGAAAGTGTTCTATCACACTCCTGACTTATCCCTTGTAGTTTGCAGACAGACTTGGGTGTCATAATATACACCAGTATATCATGGTGCAGACACACCCACACACACACGCACTGATGGACATGCAGTGGGACCAATCAGCATACACAACACCGCAGCCAATCACCAGTGAGAGCACACGCACTATAAAGACAGGGGACAGGAGAGTTCCCGCTCTTTCTAGTAGCAGCCAGCTTGGAGCACAGAGCTCACAGCCTGCAACACAGACATTCACCATGTGCTGAGTGCATCACCTGGTTAGGACGAGGCAAGGGTCAACAGTTAAAGCTGGTATTGCATTTACCCACAGTTCAAGTATGTTAATATAGTTAACCTTATAATAAAATAGAGTTGCACCACTTCCAGTGTCGGTGACCTGTTTGTGATCCAGAACACCCAACACATCATTTGGGAGATGAGTGACTTACTGCAGAATTCCCATCCTCCAACCTGTTCTTGTAGCCACAGTGTTTATGTGACATATCAACTCAAATTTCCTGTAAATGGTGACCCCCCCCCAGGATTTTGATAGTGGGGGGGGGGGGGGGTGTTCATTAACTGTAACACTGTTGTATATCATGGGGCAATGATTCTCTCTTGTTGAAGGTCGTCATTGCCTGGCACTTGTGTGGCCTGAATGTTCTCTAGACCTTGCTGCATTCAGCAATGGACTGCTTCATTATCTGAGGAGTTGCAAAAGGAACAGAACATTACCCAATTATCAGCTAACATTCCCACTTCTGAACTTATTATTTTGATCACTATGGTTAACATGATCAATGCCACTTTATTGGCCCATGTGATTATGCATTAACAAAGCTACAATTGAAGGAATTGCTCAAAATTACTGCACCTTAACGCACTTGAATTCACTTTATGGAAACCGGATTCTAACTTCTTCATTCATCAACAGCCCTTTATGATACTAATTGTGTGTGGTGGACAAGGTCTAACAATGAATTACTGTCAGAGGTCTTGCCACACTGCAAGTGTATAAAGAAGTTTTCTCATACATTTCTAGCTAACATAGTGGCTGATTGGGAGCAGCTCTTTGGAAATTCTCTTAGTCAGAGGGGTGTAAGTGCTGAGGCCTACAATACCATTGTCAAACCAACTGTTTATAAGGTGATTCTCCTACTCTGCCTGTGGAAGAAATGTACCACCTTCCATTTGGTACACCTTCATGGTTTGCACAAGTAATCCTCCACCCTACCATCCTGTGCCTCCAAAGTGCTCTGCCATCGATGACAACTGGAACTTATGTAATTGTTGTAAAGAAAAGTTCATATAAAATAAAGGCTGTTGCTCGTTTTAGCCTTAGTTTAATTGGTCTTGTTCTATCACCTTTGCTCTTGAGTCGCCAGGTATCTTTCTGATACCGCCACGTGGTTCAAGTCCGAGTAATGATCAATAATCCAACACACCGCTTAGTAAGAGTTAAATCAACGCACATTTATTATATACAGTAATCAATACTTATACGTTAATTCTACTTCTAAGCTGCTTCCTACAACTAACAGGCCAATACTTAACTTTGGAAATGGCCCACCAGGTCAGGGAAACAAATGGCCTTTCGTATGGGTTCTGAGCCTGCGGGATTCAAAGCTGGTACAGTTCGATAGCCAGGAGCGCCTATCTGGTAGCGAGCGTTGAAGTAAGACTTACGATTTTAACGGTTGTTGCAGAAGGTCAGCAGAAGGGTCTCGAAGGGTGCGGAGAGGAGAAGAAGGGTGCAGAAGGGTGAAGAAAGGTCAATTTGAACTTGGACTCTATTCTTATAGTCCCCAGGGGCTTCCCGCCTTTCGGGGCGGGCCCTGTACCTGGTTCCAAGTGATTGGACTTCGCCCCAGAGGCGAATACACAGTTTTACCTGCAGCTGCCTGTTTGAGTCCTGTTGGCTGATTTTCCCATCAGCCTCTTCCGTTTGCCATTTTAAGACCATAAGACATAGGAGCGGAAGTAAGGCCATTCGGCCCATCGAGACCACTCCGCCATTCAATCATGGCTGATTAAATCGGGGTTTGGTCATTCCAATCGGGAGTTAGCCATTTTAACTGGCTACGACGCATTTGTACATTGCCATTGCTGGTCTCAGGGTGTCTCAAAGCGCTTTAAATGAAGTGTTTTTTTTAAGTGTAGTTAGAGTTGCAATGCCAGGAAATGTGGCAGCCAATTGGTGCACAGTAAGAGCCAATGAACAGCCAGTCATAAGGGCAGCTATCGGTTTTACTGATGTTAGTAAATATTTTGACTCCAGCCATCAGGGAGAACTCTCTCCTACCTTTCATCTAGTAATGGCCACCTGACAGGGCACCTCAGTTTGATGTCTCATTCTGACCCAGTGCTACCCAAGTTATCCTACAACGCCTCAATAGATTTAGCCGTAGACTTGTTAATGTCTCTTGTTAATGCCCCTTGTTAACCTGCTTTAAAACTGAGGCACAGCTGTCATTTTAGTTGCCTTAATATTGTATAAGGCTGCTCATATCAGAGGTGCTGTTGCCCAAAGCATGTTGCCATGATTCAACAAAGAAGGCTTCCAGGAATACCCAGTTAAAAATGACTCATCCCAGCCACTGGCTTAACCAGAATTTTGGCAAGCTAACTCTTGGGCACAAATGACTGTGCAAGGCCTGCATGTCAAAAGCTAGCACCATTAGCATGTCTCTTAATGCTGGAAAGAAAATAGGCCATTGTATAGAGCTTCCCCCAGATATGAAATCGGCCCTAAAAATCATTGTCCACATCCCAATGTGCTTATCACATCCTTCCTTCTAAGAAATGCTGATGCTTGTCAAAGTCATGCTGCTGCCAAAGACTGCCTCAATGCTGACACAGGCTGGGAGCAGGATTCTGCCCATCTTGTGCGATGCTGCAATCTGTCACACGGAAGGACTCAAAAGACGAGTGGTTAATTAAATCTTAAAATTAGAATTCAGCGATTCAGAAGTGAAGCACTTTTTCACACAAAGGGGAGTGGAAATCTAGGCCAAGCTTCCCCCAAATTGCTGTAAATGTTGGATCAAAGGAAACTTTAAAGACTGATTACAATAGCTTATTGTTAGGCCAGTGTATTAAAGGATGTGGAGCAATGACAAGTAAATGGCACTGGGGCATAGGGGATCTATAATCTAATTGAATGGTGGAAAAGACTCATCCCGTTCACTAATGTCCTTTAGGGAAGGAAATCTTCCCTCGCCACTTTGCCTGGCTTACAGTAACTCCAGTATTCAACTGCTAGGAAGCCTACATCAAGGTGTGAAACCGGATGGACCACCTAGCACCAACCTAGGCACTGAAAACAACAACAGCAAACCCAGTCCTATCGGCCCTACAAAGTCCTCCTTACTGACATCTGGGAGCCTTGTGCCAGAATTGGGAGAGCTGTCTCACAGGCTAGCTGATCAACAGCCTAAAATAGTCATACTGACAGAATCATACCTTACAGACAATGTCCCATACACCATCATCACCATTCCTGGGTATACCCTGTCCCACTGACAGGACAGACCCAGCAGAGGTGCCAGCACAATACAGTCGGGAGGGAGTTGCCCTGGGAGTCCTCGACATTGACTATGGCTCCATTGAGTCTCATGGCATCAGGTCAAGTATCGGCAAGGAAACGTCCTGCTGATTCCTACCTACCGCACCCCATCAAGAGTGGTTTGGTTGCACCACCACAAACTGAGCTGGCTACGTCCCAAAGGACAAATCTGCCAGACTGGATCTGCAGCAGATGGTGAGGGAACCAACATACTTAAAACATAGTTGTCGTGTTATTCACCCTGGGATAACACGGACTGCAACTGGATGCAGTTGTACTGTAAAGTAGACACCAAACTTAGACGTTAGTTCAATACGGTTTATTGAACTTCTGGAGCAGTGCACACAGCTTGCTGTGGGTTGACACTCTACTAATCTAAGTGTGCTAACTATAACTAACTAGACCAGACTAGCTCTGAGCCACGTATAAAGGTGCTAACTAATATATACACCCTGACTGTCACTATAGTTGTCACCAGTGGAAAGAGGCAGAGTGCTGATGCCTTGTGTGTTTTATAGTGGGAAACCTCCCTCTAGTGTTCTGCCTGGTGATTGGTTGTGTTCTGTCCTGTGCGTTGATTGGCTGTACTGGGTGTCTGTCACTGCCTGTCAGTATCTCATTATGTGCATGAGTGCATATTATGACAATAGTAACATGGAAAATAGGAGCAGGAGGAGGCCATTCAGCCCTTTGAGCCTGCTCCACCATTCAATACAATCATAACTGATCATCCAACTCAGTAACCTTTTCCCGCTTTCTCCCCATATCCTTTGATATCTCTGGTCCCAGGAGCTATATCTAACTCCTTCTTCAAAACATACATGGTGGGACTCTCCATTCCGGAGACTAAGGGCTGGATTCTTTGATTTTGAGGCTATGTCCGGAGGAAGTGTCTAGTTTTACAATGTAAAAGTCAGCGCCGTCCCTGCTCCGGCCAGTGGAGGGCTAGCAGCGGCGCCAAGTAAAACTCCCGGCGTTTCCGACATAAACGGCCGGAGAATTGCCGGGTCCGTGGCCGCACATGCACATGGCGACATCCTACAGCAGTCGCACCATACAACATGGCGCCAGACATGCACAGATCCGGCCGCCAAATAGTGCCCCCCTGGATCCCCACAGTCCGTAGCCGCCACGCAGGGTTTATGAAAACTCAGACCACACGCGAGCCGTGCGGTCACGAACTCAGCCATCGGGGGTGGAGCATCAATGGAGGTCCTCTGCGCTCCTAATTGATGCCGATTTTGAGGGGGAGGGATCATCCGAAAAATGGCGCCAACCCCGATTCGGTCACAAACGGGGATTCTCCGCCCAATCGCCGGATACGATTTTGGGGTCGGGCAACGGAGAATCCTGCCCTCAGTGCTGACGTCAGGGAAAGGATTCGTGGGCTCCATGATAGCAAGCCCGTCACCGCACCTGGACTGATTCAGTGACTGTGGAGGGGCTAGCACTGGCGCCACATGGAACACAATTGATTCCAATGAAAAATGGTGCGGGAATCATCAGTTCCATGATAGACACTCAAGCGTCTGAGATGTTACAGTCGCATGTACACACTGCACTCCCCACAAACACCATCCCAGCCTACAAAATGGCAGCAAGATGCACGGCCCCAAGATTCATGGAAGCGGAGCTCAAGACCCACATGGAGGCCGTGGAGGAGAGGCAGGCCACCCAGTACCCCGACCCAGGAAGGAGGCTGCCAGCTGCCGCCGTTTGCTGTGCCTGGGGGCAGGTTGCAGAGTTGGTCAGCGCCGGGAGCAACACCATCCGGACCGGAAAACTGCACAACCTCCTCAGGGTGGCCAGGGTGACTAGGCAACACTGTACCCCTGGCACCAAAGTCCATCCCACATACCCTTAACCCGACCCCCCAACCTACCCGGAGAGCAGGCGAACCCCCAACCTGCACCACATGCCAGCACCCATACCGGCGCCATGGACTGTCCAACACGTGTGCCAACCCCTGAACAACACCCTCACCCTCACACCACCCTCACCCCTATCACCCCCACTCCCCCCTCCCCCCGGCCGGTGGTCTAATCGTGCATCTTGTCTCGTGTCTTGCAGGAGCTGCTGGAGATGGGGCGGGTCCATCCGGTGTCCCCCTCCCCCAGTTACAGCCAGGGCCACAGGCAGAAGCTCCCTGTGCAGCGATGACTCCGACACAGAGTTGACTCATCCTCCTGAAACCCTGGACACCCCGGAGCTCGATTCCGATGTTAACACTGATTTCTCATCACAGCTGTCTCCAACACCCTCCGCCATCCCAGATCCCGAGGGGTCAGACAGTCGGAGGGTGGGCCAACCCCAGAGGGTTTCGGGCTTCTGGAACGGACAGTCCCATCTATAGAAGAGATGCTGTCGCAGAGCCAGAGACTACATGAGGGGTTGTCCAGCACCTGCAGGTGGAGGAGGAGTTGGAAGAGTCCAACCGTCTGCAGGAGCGGATGTATGCCGACCATGTGTGCCACCCAAGCCAACACCGCACGCGTGGCGTCGGCGGTGAAGGCCTTGGGGGCGAGGGTTTTGGCTATGGATCAGCATGGCCATACCCGGGGCTCTCTGTGCAGGCGCTGGCCGAGGTTCAGGTAAGGACTGTCCTCTCACAGACAGACATGTGCCAGAGCTACCTGGACATTGCAGCTGTGCTCCTGAGCGTGACCCAGTCACAGCAGGCCATGGATCAGAATGTCGGCGGCATTGCCCAGGCACTGGCCGAGGTGGCACAGATGCAGAGGGAGATGGCCCAGTCCCAGAGGGAGATAGCTCAGTCACTGGCTGATGTGGCACATCCACCTGATACCAGAAGGAGATGGTCCACTCCCTGTTGTTATGGGCCAGGGTTCAGAGAACCCCAAAGTGTATCATGGAATTCACCTGACCCACAACTTTTAATAGATTGCGGTATGGGGAGTACACAGCCCACTCTACAGGTGTGGTGCAGCAGAAATGGAAAAGTATTTTTTAAAGCAAAACAATGTTTATTCTATGAACTCAAGTTCACCTTTTTAAAACATACAGTGAACATCTTAGCAACCATTAATTCAAATACAACCCCCAAAGACTACAACACTAAATAATCCTTTAAGCTTTCCTTTTAACATCCATACAACTTAAAAACAAAACCTTTAACAGAAGCACGTCAGGTTAAAGTCACTACTGAAAACATTTATAATTCTGAATTCACCAAATGATCAAGAGATAGTCTTTTGATGGCAGAGAGAACAGCAGTACACCTGCTCTGTCTGGCTTCAGCTCCAACACTGAAAACGAAACTAAAACACATCCTGCAGTAAACAGCCTAAAACGAAAGTAAAAAGCTGACAGACAGCCCAGCTACACCCACACTCTGACATCACTGATAAACACCCATTTCTTAAAGATACATTTCTTAAGCACTCATTTCTTAAAGGTACTCTCACGTGACACTGTGCACCATGGCCATGAGCATGCAGATACTGGCCGAGATGAGAGTGGGCTTCCAGGATTGGCAGCGCCAGGTGGTGGCGGTGCCTCAGGGGATAGCTCCGCTTGCACCCCCTGCCATGGAGTAGCATGGGGGCCATCGAGGAGGAGGTGCCCGTGCCGGTCACTCCCCCAGGAGAAGTGCTGGAATATCTCGGACTGCCCCCCCCCCCCCCCGTCCTGTATCAGGTGGGCAGAGCAGGCCGGCACCACTCCACCTGGGATACCTGAGCAGCAGGTGGGCCCATCCAGGCCCGGTCGCCAGAGAAGACGTCCGCCAATGGGGATCCAGATCGCATGGCGGGAATCACAACACACCGCCTCCACTCCTGATGTACCGCCTGGGGATCCACCTAGCACAGGGGCCATCGAGGAGGCGGTGCCTGTGCCAGTCGCTCCCGCGAGGGAGGTGTTGGAGCCCTAAGGCCAGAAAGGTAGACACCAGTTAGGTTGGCACGGGTGCAGGGCACAGTATAGTGATAGGAGCTAGGGCACATATCTGTTTATATTTGTTCACATTAAACACATGTTCATACTGTAACAATCCCCTGGTCAGATGGGTGTGCAGGTGGGCTGGTCTGGGCTGGCCAGAGTGGGCTCGTCTGGCCCATACTCCGTAGTGCGGCAGGTGTGTATCATGGAAGGGGTTGCATCCCATCTATCACCCCCTGGACCCAGGGCATGTCAGCGATGCTGGCGAAACCCGCTGCCCAGGCATCCTGATGGGCACGGTCCACATTTAATTTGATATATTGTGCCGATGGGCATATAGGGCCGCAGTGAAGGATGCACCTGTGCACCGAGCTCTGTGAGATTCCGGACAGGTCCCCACTCGGCGCATGGAAGGACCCCGTTGGGTAGAAGTTCTGGATGATGGTCACCTTGACGGCCACCGGGACCGGGTGTGTCCCTGCCCTCATTTCCCCGCCGTGTCATGTGCGTCATCACCTGGCAGATGTGCCGCACTGTCCCCCTGCTCAGCCGGAGTCTTCGGTGGCATGCCCAGTCTGGCAGGTCCTCGAGTGACAGTCGCTGCCGTTACACACAAGGCCTCATGCAGCGCCTCCTTTGCACCTCTTCCTCCTGCTCCGCTGCCAGTTGGTCGGCCAGCTCTCCATCCTGAGCAGCTTCCTCCTCCTCCTCGAGCAGTTCCAGCTCATACAGCTGTAGGGCATCCCCCAGGGCTGCGGCGACTAGGAGGAAGGCCACCATTGCTGGTTGAATTCCAATATCTTTGCCTGCAGGGGGTGAAAGGCTGACATGTTAGCATGGTGCATACCCTCATGCCCAACCAGGTCCAACGGGCTACATGGTGCCCCCAGGTGGCACTGCGAGCCCTGCTCATGCATGTCCACCCCCCCCCCCCGCCCCCCCCCCCCCCCCCCACCCCCGCATCCCTGCACCACTGGCCCCATCGGTGGCCAGAACTGTGGGGGCCTCTGGCCCTGGCGCTCATCCCTGCTGCCAGGGGTATCATCGGCTGGTGCTGCTCGTGCCAGGGGTATGCTCCGTGTCGCCGGTCAAGTGACCCCTGTAGGGGCTACAGTGGTTATTGCCCTGGGTGGGCCGCCTGATGCCCGACCGGTGGTTGGCGGTTGGTTGGGGGATTTATGGTAGAGGGTAGGTGCAGCGATGTTGGGGGTGGGGTAGAGGGGCTAATAGGGTGGGAGCTGGGTGATTGGTGGTGGGTACGGGCTGGGGTCCTAGTGGTTAATAGGGTGGGTGCTGGGGTGAGGGTGTGTTAGGGTAGGGGCCCGGATAAGGCTGGTGTCACTCCATTGAATCAGAGGCCAAGGTGGGTGTCAGTGTCAGTGGGCTGCACAGCAAGATGGTAGCCTTGCAGACCGCGGCAATGACGGTCCATGCCTGGTCACCGCTCCAGTCCCGTGGGGGGTCATCCCGGCCACACGGTCCGTTCCCCTGTCACACCTCCTCCACCCCAGCCACCCAGCCAGTGTCAGGCCAGGCAGCCAACAGTTGCGCTCTCTGTGTCCGACCTCCTCTCTCTCCATCATCAGCCACACCGCTGCCGGGAATTCATCCTGGTGGAGGTGGAAAATCGCGGAGATCCCCAAGAATACTGGGTCAGGCCGCTAACGATATGCCAACGGCGTTTATTGCATGTGTGCGCCAGAATGCATTGACGCCGCATTGAATGCGTCGAGCAACGGAGAATTGCAATTTGACGTGGAACCGATGCCAGCCGGGAGGTGGGATTCTCCGGTCTCCGACACTGAAATCGCGTTCAGCGATCGTTCGGAGAATACCCGTTTACGACCAAATCGGGGGCGGCGCCGCTTTCGAGATGCTCCGCCCCCTCCAAAGCAGCGTATCGACGGCCTCAGGAACATTGAGGCCCAACCCCCGATGCTCCGCCCCCGACCGGCCGAGTTCCCGACGGCGTGGGTCTCTCATGGTCCCATCCGTCGGGAACTCAGCGTGGCGGCTGCGGACTCTAGTCCAGCGCCACCACAGTTGGCGGAGGACCGATCCGCCGGCAGGGGGTCTTTGACAACGGCTGGGGACACTGTTGGGATAAGGTCCGGTGCTCGCGAGCCGGCCAAATGGGGGGCACTATTTCGCGGGCCGGGTCGCGATCAGCCGCGCCAGGTAGAACGGCGCGGCCGCTGCAGGCCGCCGCCGTGTGCATGCGCGGCTGTGGTCCCGGCAATTCTCCAAGCCATATCGGAAGCTAGAACCTGGTGCTCTACACAGCCTGCATGCTAGCCCCCAACCAAAAGGAGGATTGGTGGGCATTTTATGACGAATTTTCGGTCGTAAAATGCCACTGTTCCCACGCCAGCGTGGGGACATAGCCTCAAAATCGGACAATCCAGCCCATAGTTTTAGTGTCGGAACTGATTCCCCGCCTAATTGCATTTCCCGAATCCCACCTGCATTGTTTTGGCCTCAAATGCTTGCTATGGTAGCGAATTCTCCAGGCTTACAACTTTCTGGATGAAGAAATTTCTCCTCATCGCAGTCCTAGAAGGTTCATCCCATATCCTGAGACTATGACCACTGGTTCTGGATGTTTGCTCTGTGTTGTGGCCATGGTAAAGATGCACACAGAACATCTGGTTCTTTGACTAGTAAGATAGTTTATTAACAATGTGAAACATAGAAGCATAGAAGATAAGAGCAGGGGGAGGCCTTTTGGCCCTTCGAGCCTGCTCCGCCATTCGTCACGATCATGGCTGATTGTCCAACTCAATAGCCTAATCCTGCTTTCTCCCCATAACCCTTGATCCCATTCTCCCCAAGAGCTATGTCTAGCTGCCTCTTGAATGTATTCAACGTCTTAGCCTCAACTACTTCCTGTGGTAATGAATTCCACAGGCTCATCACTGTTTAGGTGAAGAAATGTCTCCTCTTCTCTGTCCTAAATGGTCTACCCCGAATCCTCAGACTGTGACCCCTGGTTCTGGACACACCCATCATCGGGAACATCATCCCTGCATCCACCCTATCTAGTCCTGGTAGAATTTTATAACTCTCTACGAGATCGCCCCTCATTCGTCTGAACTCCAGCGAAAACAATCTTAACCTAGTCAATCTTTCCTCATACGCCAGTCCCGCCATCCCTGGAATCAGCCTGGTAAACCTTAGCTGCACAGCCTCGAGAGCAAGAACATCCTTCCTCAGATAAGGAGATCAAAACTACACATGATATTCCAGGTGTGGCCTCACCAAGGCCCTGTATAATTGCAATAACACATCCCTGCTCCTGTACTTGAAACCGCTCGCAATCAAGGCGAACATACCATTAGCCTTCTTTACCACCTGCTTACCTTCAGCGACTGGTGCACAAAGACACCCAGGTCCTGCTGCACACTCCCCTTTCCAATTTACAGCGATTCAGGTAGTAATTTGCCTTCTTGTTTTTGCTTCCAAAGTGAATAACCTCACAATTATCCAAATTATACTGCACCTGCCTTTGATTTGCTCACTCACATAACCTATCCAGATCATGCTGAAGGATTTATGCATCTTCCTCACAGTTCACCCTCCCTCCCAACTTGATATCATGTGCAAACATTGAGATGTTACATTTGGACATGTTATAGATGAACACATGGAAAGCTAACTAATGAACTATAATACAAACGGTAACAAATAAGTGAATTCTCCTGGAGCTACTTCTAATGAGCCTGTCCTTTAGTATGACTTACTACCAACTGCCGGATCTCTGAAGTCACATGGTGGATCTTTGTTGCCACCTGCTGGTCGGAGGTCATATAGACAACTATATACATTAATTTGATAACTATGTATACTACTATGCATATCACCACATCCCCCTTCCTTTGGAAGTGTTGACATTCACAAATGTAACCATGCTTCGCCAAACATGATATGCATAACAATTTCAAACATGTAACATACAAATACAACTGTTCTACCAAACATGATATATATAACAATTTCAAACATGTAACTGTACACAGTTCACTATAATTTCAGTCTCTCAGGTTTACGACATAATCATAGAATCATGGAATTTACAGTGCAGAAGGAGGCATTTCAGCCCATCGGGTCTGCACCGGCTTTTAAAAAGAGCACCCTACTTAAGCTCATACCTCCACCCTATTCCCGTAACCCAGCAACCCCAACTCACTATTTTTTGGACACTAAGGACAAGTTATCATGGCCAATCCACCTAACCTGCACATCTTTGGACTGTGGGAGGAAACCGGAGCACCCGGAGGAAACCCACGCACACACGGGGAGGATGTGCAGACTCCGCACACAGTGACCCAAGCTGGGAATCGAACCTGGGACCCTGGAGCTGTGAAGCAACTGTGCTAACCATATTGCTACCGTGCTGCACTATCTGGTTGATCTCCTGAGCAATGGCTGAATAGGCGATTGTGTTCCACCTTCATTTACTGGTTGGTGTTCTTGCTTGTTCTGTATTTATTGTTGCGGATGTTTCTGAGTGCTGGCTCTGATTGGTGGTCTGTATCCTTTTCAAGTGTTCCACAAATATCCTCCATCCCCAATGATGGGGAAATCCAGCACAGTGCAAAAGACAAGGCTGAAGCATTCGCATCAATCTTCAGACAGAAGTGTTGGGTTGATGATCCATCTTGGTCTCCTCCGGAGGTCCCCAGCGTCACAGATGTTAGTTTTCAGCCAATACTATTCACTCCACGTGATATCAAGAAATGGCTAAAGGCACTGGATACTGCAAAGGCTATGGGCCCTGACAATAGACTTGTGCTCCAGAACTTGCCGTGCCATAGCCAAGCTGTTATAGTACAGCTACAACACTGACATCTACCCTGCAATGTGGAAAATTGCCCAGATTTGTCCTGTACCCAAGAGACAGGACAAATCCAATCTCTCTAATTATCGCCCCATCTGTAAAGTGATGGAAGGGATCATCAACACAGCAAAAAAGCAGCACTTGCTTAGTAACAACCTGCTCACTGACCCACAGTTTGGAGTCTGCCAGGGGCACTCAGCTCCTGACCTCATTACAGCCTTGGTTCAAACATGGAGAAAAGAGCTGAATTTGAGAGGTACGGTGATATCATTTGACCAAGTGTGGATCAAGGAGCTCTAGCAAAACCGGAATCTTACCTAGCACAAGGGAAATGGTTGTGATTGTTGGAGGTCAGTCATCTAAGCTCCAGGACATGGTGTCCCTCAAGGCAGTGCCTAGGCCGAACCATCTTCAGCAGCTTCATCAATTACCTCCCTTCCATCATAAAGTCAAAAGTGGGGATGTTCACTAATGACTGCACAATGTTCAGCCCCATTCACAACTCCTCAGAAACTGAAGTACTCCATATCCAAATGCAACAAGACCTGGACAATACCCAGATTTGGACTGACAAGTGGCAAATCGCATTCCTGCCACACAAGTGCCAGGCAATGACTACCTCCAACAGGATAGAATCTAACCATCGCCATTGATGTTCAATGGCATTACCATCACTAAATCCCCCACTACCAACATCATGTGGGTTATCATTGACCAGAAACTGAACTGGACAAGTCATCGAAGTACTGGTACGACAAGAGCAGGTCAGAGGCCAGAAATCCTTGAGATGGAATACCCTCCACTTGCCTTGATGAATAAAGTTCCAACAGCACTCAAGAAGCTCAAGTCATCCAAGACAAAGCTGCCTGCTTGATGGGCACCCCATCCACAAACATTCACTCCCTCCAACATCGACGCACAGTGGCAGCAGTGGTGTCACTTACAACATGCACTGCAGGAACTCACCATGGCTCCTGAGACAGCACCCCGCTCCCATCTAGAAGGACAAGAGCAGCAGATACATGGGAACACCACCACCTGGAAGTTTTACTCCAAGCCACTCACCATCCTGACTTGGAAATATATCTCCGTTCTTTCTTTGTCACAGGGTCACAATCCTGGAACTTCATCCCCAACAGCACTGTGGGTGTACCTACACCACATGGACTGCAGTGGTTCAAAAAGGCAGCTCACCACCACCTCCTCAAGGGCAATTAGGAATGGACAATGAATGCTGGCCTCGTCAGTGAAGCCCACATCCCTGGAAAGAACAATAATTCTAACTTACTAATCCAAAAGTAATAAAATTGAGTAATTAAAAATAGGATGATATTCATTTCTCTTCTTCTTTTGGATACAGTTCTTTATATCTTATCCACTGCCTTCATCATATTGAAGTGTCACATTTTGCGACAAATTAATCTCAGACTTCCCATAGCGCAGCTGGCTTTGACCCCCTGACCTCTCATTTGTCAAAGAGTTTTCAGGTAATTTCCAGGATGTGCACTGGCTGCTCTGATTACCTTTTGCTATTACCGAACATATCCACACTGTGACCTCTCTGCTCCCAGCCAATCTGTTTGTTGGTGAGTGTTTATTTCAATTCCGAGTTACAATAGGAATCCGGTAAATTCCATTAGCTACAAAGTAGTGACGTGGGAATTTTGAAAAATAAGTTAAGGGGTCATTTTCATCTCACCACTGCCCTGTTGTGCTCTAAAGACAGGATTGTGTCAGGGTCAAAATTGTATGGAGGATTGACTTGGGCCCCATATTAACATTGAGCAGGAATTCTGATGCTGCATGGGAAACTCAGATAATTTCAGAATCATTTGACTTCTGGATGTGACAGTGAATGTAGAACATCTTGATGCAAACTTAATTCCATTTCTTAAAGGGCCAATCCAAACATGGAGTATGGAGGAATTGGGTTTGGCACAGGCAGAAATTTCAGACAATTGACTCAGGCCCATTGAGCAGAATCCCGTGGAGGCTGAGAGCTTCGAGTCACCTCTCTTTGGCAAGGCTTGCCAAATCTTGGTCAACTTGGGCACTTGACAGCCCAGCGGTAGGCCGGCCTCTGGGATCAAGGACCATGGGGGTGGAGGGTTGCCAGCAACTCAGAGGTTGGCAGCTTCATTGAACAGTTGCCCTACTGGGGACATGGTGCTGCTGCGACTACCCCCACCCAAGAACTAGTATCAATACTGGATCCCAGGCCAAAGGGGAGTGAAGGCGGGAGGGGATCCCAGGTCCGGGGATCAGGGGTAGCTTGACATCCTTAGCCATTGGTGATGGAAACTTCCCAGCCAATTGGTTACAGAATCAAATCTCATGCATACACCATTATACAACACTCAGTCATGTTGACATGATTTCATCAGCCAGTGAAATAAGATCACCTTCGCAATGATACATTGCAATATTGTTACTTTGTCAGTACTTATTCACATCTCTACAAGACGTACATGTGTGCAGTCGGTGAACCTTGCAGATGGCGAGTAATGCTTCCCCTGCACTACAGCAGATGTTCACACTAGTCGGGCCAGTCAGGCAGTTGGCTGTGTTTTCACCGGGTGACTCATAGTTCACAACAAGAGCAGATGCCTTTTTTCAATTCCCAGCTCACCCTCATCCTGCTATCTGACATGATGTGCAAGCTACAGATGGCGTGACCATGCACCACTTGCCTTCTACCCCATCACTACCCTTCACTCATTGCCAACTTTCCCTCCTCTGATTTGCTGCTTTCAGATGCCCAAGAGCTCTTACCTGTTCATCCACTGGAGCTATTGGGGGAAGAGAAGGAGTGAGTGAGTGAGTGTGAGAGAGAGAGAGAGAGAGGGAGAGAGAATGATAGCACAGTATTGATAAAGAGACCCCATCTATTGATGACAGATGCAACACCAGCTCAGTTATTTGGCATTACAGGTATCCTGGAAGGCTAAAAGAAAGTCAGCACCTGTACATTGTGAGACTTGCATGAGTGGGCTGCTGCCAGACCAAAGGTAAAGAATGATTCAGTTGCCAGTATCAGGAAATCAGAGATAGTTTTAGATTTGTATTGTTAAATATTAGAAATAAGATATAGGGTTAAGTGGGTTTAATTTACTGGTTCTGTGTAAGAGGAGTAAAACTCTAGTTAAATTCATGCTTAGATAAAGGTATTTATATATGTGGGGGTTTAGTCAGTTCAAATTGTGCTTCTATTGTGGTTAGAGCAAATTATGGCGTGAAAAGTAAACAAGCTAGGAGAAGTAAAACATCATTGCTTACTAATCAGCGTCACCCTTCGGGTAGAAAATAATGCTTTTTGACTTAGTTTTGGCTGAATTCATAGCAGTTGGGACTAGGAAGCGAGAGAGTGAACAGCTCTCAGCTCTGCAAGAAGAAAAGCCATACCATGGAGTAAAGGTTAAAAAAAAGCAAGTGCAGAAAATTGAAGGATAGCTAGTTGAGGAAACTAGAGAAATGAAGAGAAGTTTCCAATAAGCCTGAAGTTAAAGGAACAAAGACGAACTGGAACACCTGCTCCTGGTGGCCATCAAGGTGATAGTCGTGCTGAATGCGTTTGCCACGGGGTCTTTCCAGGCGCAGAGTGGGCCCTGTGTGATCTCGCAGATGTCTGTTCACAGGTGCATCCACAATGTCAGGGATGCCCTATATGCCCAGGCAGCACAATATGTCAACTTCAGTCTGGACCGAGCCCACCAGGTTGCCCATGCAGCGGGATCCACTGCCATCACAGGCATGTCCCAGGTCCAGGGGGTGATAGATGGGACACACGTAATCCTAAGGGCATCGGCACATGCGGAGGTGCCCTTCATCAATAGTAAGGGCATCCACTCGATGAATGTGCAGTTGGTGTGTGAACAACTGCTGCACATGGTGCACGTCTGCGCCCGGTATCCAGACAGCGAGCATGATGCTTTCGCCCTGGAACACTAGTCAGTGCCCCACACCTTCGAGACGCACCCCCGGGTGAGGGGCTGGCTCTTGGATGACATGAGTTATCCGCTACAATTGTGGCTGATGACGCCTATCCGAAAACCCCAGACCGACGCGGAGAATGTTTGGTGCCCGGGCAGACATGGGAGGCTGTAAGACGTGTACGCCAGGGTTGACGCGCACGGGACAACCTGATCGCCGCCAGATTAGCCAACTAGATAGCCTGGCCACAGGCAGCTCAACCACTCCCTTCCACCCAAACATCCTCCCCCACCTGCCCTGTCCCCCTTCATGAACTCCTTTCCCCATCCCAGCGTATCCATCCCCCTCCGAACGTCCACCAGCTTCACCACAGGGTGTTGACCCTGGGTTGGCAGTATCTGATGGTTTAGTCCATGGGGCGTGGGGTTGCTAACGACCTGCAGTGCGAAGAGCTCTGGTGCTCTTCACCGTTTGACAGCTTCCACTCTCCGTCCAGGTGATCCCTACATGTGTGCTGGCCATTCCATCACACTGACCCACAGACCTTCTGGGGAGGTAGGGTGGGATGTGGTTGGCGGGGGTGGGGTGGTTATGGGGGTAGTGAGTAGTGATGGGTCGCTCACCGGGTAGGCCCTACCACATGGCGACCCCACATCACCGGCCTATCACGCATCCCCCACTCCCCACCCCACCCTGCAAAACCTCTGCACCTAGCCCATCCCTCACACCCGTTGGATAGAGGACCGAGGCTGGTCGGAACATCAGTAAACAGGTGTCTCTTGATGACAGTACAATAACTATGCCCTAGCCCCTAACGCTATCCACTGTGCTGCACCTGTGCCAACCTAACTCGTCTCTACTTTTCTAATCTTACGTGTCCTAATGCTCCGACTAGGTGGGTCTCCAAGTGGATGCGGCCTACTGTGTTCCCCGCCCTGTGATCTGGTCCCTTTTGCTGGCCGTCCTCTCGAGGACCAGACCTGGATGGGTCTGGCAGCCTTCCAAGTGTAACTGGTGGCAAGGTGCCAACCTGCTCTGCCCACCGACAATCGGATGTGCGAGGAACTGGTGGGGGAGGAGATTCAGAGGGGCTGCAGTGTTCCAGCACCTCCCCTGCGGGTATCACTGGCAAGGGGCCCCATCACCTCCTCCTCCCTCAGGGTGCCCGATGGCCCCTGGTCTACTCCTTGGTGTGCGGCCGGGGCGAGCTCCGAGGGCTCCGGCGTCACCTGGTGCTGCCAGTCCTGGAGGCCCACTCTCATCTCATGCTCACAACCATGGAGCACAGACACTGTGCTATGTCCCTCTGGGACTGTGCCATGTCACTCAGGGGCCGTGCTGGGTCACTCTATGTCTGGCTCAGGTCAGCCAGTGCCTGGCCAATGCTCTCGACGCCCACAGCCATGGCCCGTTGTGACTGTACAACGCTATGGAGTGCCGCAGCAATGTCTATGTGATCCTCGTACATGGCTGCCTGTGACATGGCTGCCCTGTCATGCGCACACTGTGTCCCAGGCCTTGGAAATCGTGACACATAACCGTGACACTCGCACTAAAGGCCTCCACCGCGGATGCCACCTGTGCAGTGTTGGCCTGGGTGGCATGCATGGTCAGCAGCACCTCCTGCTCCGACATGTGGTTGGACTCCTCCAACTGCATCTGCAGGCGCTGGATGGTCGCTGACAACCCCTCATGTAGTGTAGTCCCCAGCTCTGCGCCTGCATCTCCAACATTGATGTGACCACCCTTTCCAGAAGTTGTAGACATGTTTGGGCAGCAGCTAGTCCCTGGGATCGGCCAACCTCTGACTGTCTGCCGCCTCGGGGATTCCTACCTCCACTTGATGCACCATTGCATTTGTGTCATGCGTACCAGACAGTGCCCAGGAACCTCTTCACTAAAGTGCCCAACCGAGATGAGTGTCTGTGGGATTGTGGAGGGTGCCGGTGACAGCAGTGATGAGAAGTCGGTGTCTCCCGGGACATGTGCTCCGGGATGTTACGCAGTTGCGGCGGAGGATGTGGGGGCCCAGACGGTCGCGCCTCGTTGCCAGGTGAGTCGTGGGATTGCTGCGGGGGTGAGGGACACCAGCCGGTCCCGCCTCGTCAGGAGGTGGAGATAGAAAGGTTCTTGACTAACAAGGGAGCCAAAGGTTATCAGGGGTAGGTGGAATGTAGAGTTAAGGTTCCAATCAGATTAGTCATGACATTTTTGAATGGTGTAACAGGCTCAAGGGGCTGAGTGGTCTTCTCCTGCTCCTATCTTCTCATATTGCCTCAGCAGAACCTCTCTCTTAGTCTCGCTATCGCTGGGGATTTTCTGGCCCCTCCTGCTGCGGTCTTCCAGTCCCGCTGAACTATTGGACTATTGGTTGGCCCACTGCATTGCCCAGTGTGTATCCCCACGGCAGTACCGGAAAATCCCAATCTATGTTGCTGATACTCATGTAGACCATGATAACTGGATAATTTCTCTTCCACTTAAGTTCCCCTCTAGCCCTGAGGAGATATCCTTAACTCTGGCACCAGACAGGCCTTCAGGACTCACGCCCTCGACTGTGGAGAACAGTGTTTATCTCTCTGATTCTACTGTTCCCGACTACAAATGCATTCCTTTTTCTCTCCCTATTTGAACGGTCCCCTGCACCATGGTGTTGTGGTCAGTTTGCTTATCCTTCCTGAAGTCCTTGGCTCTTGTCCCCACAAGCTGCAAGTACCTCAAACCTGTTGGACAATTGCTCCTCCACTGCTACTTTTTGGATCCCCATACCTGCCCTTCTTACAGTCACACCCTCCTGTCTCTGGCCACAAGGTCAAAGGGGTCCAGGAACAGAGAGACCTTGGGGGGCTCTATATGTGCACAAAACAACAAAAGTGACAGGACAGGTTGAGAAAATAGTTACAAATACATTTATAAATAGAGGCAAGTAGAGTACAAAAGCTAGGAAGTTATGATGAATTATTATAAAACACAGCTATAGCCTCAGCTGAAGGATTAGATCCAGTTCTGGGCACCACACTTTATGAAAAATGTGAAGGCTTTAGGGAGGGTGCAGGAAAGATTCATGAAATGGTCTCAGGGATGAAGGACTTCAATTAGGAGGATGGATAGGAGAATTTGGGATTGTTATCCTTAGAGAAGTCTGAGAAGAGATTTGTTATATGTGTTCAAAATCATCAGTGATGTGTTGGGTACTCTGCTACACAGACGAACCAACACGGTTGCGAATGGTACAACTCAGTTTTATTGCTAACATTTATTTACAGTGGTAAACTGGTTACTGAGGTTCAATCATAACCCTAGAATCTGTGGACCTATTCCTAATACTATCTTGTAGTGGCACTCAGCACATGGTGGATGTCTGAGTGGCTTGCTGTGAGCTCTGTGCCCTGAGCTGTCTCCTGCTGGAATGCCCGGGAAGTGTCGTGTTCCCTGTTTTGTACTGTGTATGCTCTTGCCTGTGATTGGCTGTGATGTTGTGTGTGTGTTGATTGGTCCGTTGATTTGTCCATCAGTATGTATGTATGTTTGTACCATGATGTTTACCTGAATATCATGACAATCAGGAGTCTAGAGAGTTTTTTTTTTGTTCGTGGAATGTGGGCGCCGCTAATTGTGCCTGCATTTGTTGCCCATCCCTGATAGAGAGAAGTTGTTTCCTTGAGCAGAAGGGTCAATGGACAATCAAAGGACACATATTTAAAGTGATTGGTTAAATAACCAAAGATGTCATGAGGAAAAACTGTTTTACACAGTGAGTAGTTAGGATCTGCAGCGCCTTACTTGAGAATTTAGTGGAGGTAAGTTCAATTCCAGCTTTCAAAAGGGAATTGGGTTAGCTGCTGAAGGGGAAAAATGGAGTATAGGTCAGGGGAGTGGGACTAGCTGTTTTAAATTAGGGATCACTCTTTCAGGACAGCGATGAGGACAATTCACAGATACATAGAAGATAGGAGCAGGAGGAGTCCTTTTGCCCCTTCGAGCCTGCTCCGCCATTTACCACGATCATGGCTGATCATCCAACTCAATAGCCTAATCCTGCTTTCTCCCCATAACATTTGATCCCATTCGCCCCAAGTGCTATATCTCGCTGCCTCTTGAATATATTCTATGTTTTAGCATCAACTACTTCCTGTGGTAATGAATTCCACAGGCTCACCACTCTTTGTGTGAAGAAATGTCTCCTCATCTCTGTCCAAAATGGTTTACCCTGAATCCTCAGGCTGTGCCCCCTGGTTTTGGACACACCCAACATTGGTAACATCTTCCCTGCATCTACCCTGTCTAGCCCTGTTAGAATTTTATAAGTCTCTATGAGATCCCGCCTCATTCTTCTGAACTCCAGCGAGTACAATTCTAACCTAGTCAATCCCTCCTCATATGACAGTCCCGCCATCCCTGGAATCAGTCTGGTAAACCTTTGCTGCTGCACTCCCTCAAGAGCAAGATCCTCCTTCCTCAGAAACGGAAACCAAAACTGCACACAATGGGCGCAATTCTCAGACCCCCCCATCGGGTCGGAGAATCGCCGGGAGCTGGCGTGAATCCCGCCCCCGCCGTGTCCCGCATTCTCCGCCACCAGAGATTCGGCGGAGGCGGGAATCGTGCCGCGCCGGTCAGCGGGCTCCCCCCGGCGATTCTCCGGCCCGCAATGGGCCGAAGTCCTGCCGCTGTCAACCCTCGCCAGCCGGCGTGGATTGAACCACCTACCTTACCGGCGGGAGCAGACGGCGCGGGCGGGCTCCAGGGTCCTGGGGGGGGGGCGGGCGCGGGGTGATTTGGCCCCGGGGGGTGCCCCCACGGTGGCCTGGCCCACGATCGGAGCCCACCGATCGGCGGGCGGGCCTGTGCCATGGGGGCACTCTTTTTCTTCCACCTTCGCCATGGTCTTTACTATGGCGGAGGCGGAAGAGACCCCCTCCACTGCGCATGCGCGGGGATGCCGTGAGTGGCCGCTAACGCTCCCACGCATGCGTCGCCCGGCGAAGTCCTTTCGGCGCCGGCTGGCGTGGCGCCAAAGGCCTTTCCCGCCAGCCGGCGGGGCGGAAATCGCTCCGGCGCGGGCCTAGCCCCTCAAGGTGAGGGCTTGGCCCCTAAAGGTGTGGAGAATTCTGCACCTTTCGGGCGGCCCGACGCCAGTGTGGTTCACGCCATTCCATTACGCCGGATTCCCCCGCCCCGCCGGGTAGGGGAGAATCCCAGCCAATATTCTAGGTCGCTCTCAGAGGATTGTGTGACTTTGGAACTCTCTGCCTCTAAAGGCGGTGAAGATGGGGGTCATTGAATATTGATTCTTGTTAGGCAAGGGAGTCAATGGTTAGCGGGATAGGTGGGAATGTGGAATTTTAAGCACAAAAAGATCAGCCCTGATCTTATCAAATAGCTGGGCAGGCTTGAGGGGCCAAATGGCCTGCTGCTGTTTCTATTTTGTATGTTCACAAATTTCTCTTGCACAGACTTGACAGGCTGAATTACGTCCTTCTGTGCTGTAAACATACTATGATCCTTCAAAGAGTGGGTTCATAGGAAGCCGTGTTAATCTGCATCCTTCTTTGCTGAGCTCTTGCATTTTTCTTTGATCACAAGGTTCCACCTGGACGATGGTGTGACTGCAGTCATATCAAGGTAAACGTCCTTCGACCAGCTGTTTCTTTGTGACTATTCCATTTGACAGGCAGGATAAGGACAACTGCTCCATCAAATGTACCCCCACACCTCACGATGGCTGGAACGTGAACACTTCCTTCCTATCCACTGCCCCTACCATCCCAGACATGTAATCTCCTGGGACAGATGCTGTGCCAATACGGGAAAATATACGCTAGAAAATTCCTCTCTGACCACCTCCTTACCAGTAAAAAACTGCTTCAACTCCCCTTTGATGGCATTGTAGAGATGCAGGGCCCACTGTACCAGCTGGCAGTGTATTCCAGAGACTCAGTACTCTCTGTGGGAAGAAGTACTACCTAACCTCCTGTCTTTTCCTTCTCCTTATTCAGTTTAAAGTGTAAGTGTAAAGTCACCATAGTCCCAGATGACCACCGGCTGCTTTTCCCTTTGAGGGGGAGAGCTGATTGGTGGTGATTTAACCTGAGGATCACTAGGTGTGGGGCAAGGTTGAGAAGGCAGGGCCTTAATGAATAGCCTCAGCCAGTAAAGGAATTGAACCCGCTCTGCTGGTTTCGCTCTGCATCTTGAGCCAGCTGTCCAGCCAACTGAGCTAAACTCAGTTTAAACTTGTGTCCGCTACTCCTCCCCAACCTGTTGCACTGGTATAAATCTCCAATAAAGGAGCTATAGGTAGACTGACAACAATGCACACGCACACTGGGTAGAGTCACAATGCTGTGTGACGGCATCATTGCACATGAACATCTCCGCTGCGATGACTGAACATCAAATGTAGATGTCACCAGCAACATACACATGTATTGCATGTCATAGTATACATCTATGCACATAATAGAGTGCAGACAGCAGTGATTGACACACAGGATGACCAGTAAGCACACAGAACAGAGCAGCCAATCACCAGACAGCACATGACCACTATAAAGCCAGAGGGCACCAGTTTTCCCCTCTCTCTCGGGACCCATCCTCTGAGACAGTCAGAGTTAGTGAGCTGGCCAGTGCAAACACCATGTGGTAGCTAGTAAGTCTGGTTAGGCTAGGATCAGGTCTCCAGTCAGATCAGCATAGTGTCAACCCACAGTTGAACATGTATAGTTTAGATGTTAAATAAAATCGTGTTGCATCTTATCAAGTGTTGGATAACTCAAGTGGTCTGTCTCTCGCTACACTGCATCAAGTGCAGTCCACATCGACCCAGCCTATCCAACACATCATGGTACCAGTGAGTGATGCTGAAAATTGATGGACCTACCTTGAGTGAATCAACGTTGACCAGCAAACAGCCATCCGATGACATGGAAAACGTGCGCCCTCCTCTGCAGCTCCGCATCGCCGGCAACCTCGCTGCAAATTGGAAGATCTTCAAACAAAAGTTCCAACTCTATCTAGAAGCCACCGACCTCGAGGCTGCATCAGACGCCAGGAAGATCGCACTATTCCTCTCCACAGCCGGGGACCATGCCACCCACATCTACAACTCCCTTACATTTGCTAAAGGCGAAGACAAGACAATATTTAAAACAGTCCTACTGAAGTTCGACAGCCACTGCGACATTGACGTGAATGAGAGTTTTGAATGGTACGTTTTCCAGCAGAGGCTTCCGGGTAAGGATGAACCTTTTCAATCCTTTCTGACCCATCTCCGCATCCTCGCGCAGTCATGTAACTATGACTCGACCACAGATTCCATGATCCGGGATCAGATCGTTTTCGGGGTGCACTCCGATTCCCTTCGCCAGCAGCTCCTGAAAGTCAAGCAGCTCACCCTCACCATCGCCATCGAAACGTACGTTCTCCACGAACATGCTAACAATCGGTACTCCCACATCAGGGCGGCAGAAACGGCAAAGCTAACCTCCCATGAGGCGGAACGGGTGCAGGCCATCGCACAAATGCAGGGCCTAAGTATCGACGAGAGTAGCCATTCCGCGCACTTTTCCCGGGCCCCTGCGCATGCACGCCACGACTGAGGGGCGGGTGAGACCGACGACCAGACTGCGCAGGTGCGTACGTCGTTTGACCGCACTGCGCATGTGCGATGGCGCACGGAACGCATTGACGTTGGCGTCTGACGTGTCTGAATTGTGGCTCCGCCCATTTAAAGCGGCAATGTCCAGCAAAATCACGACGGTGTCTACAGTATGGCAAGCTTGGTCACTACGCAGCCATTTGCAGATCTGCTCCACTGCCCAGCATCCAGAGATCCCAGCCGCGGTGCAGAAGCATCTGTTCAATTCAGCAGGCCATGCCAGACTCCGACCTCGACAGCCCAACAGATCCTGATGCTGCATGCCTCAAATCTCCATACCGGGTGGGCATCATTACGAAGCATGCGCTGCCTTTCTCCAAGACAGCGAAGCACCTCCCGATCCTCAGCGTGGATCCCGACGACGAGTGGTGTGCTGTCCTCACAGTCAACAAGGCTCGCATCTGGTTCAAACTGGACACCGGCGCATCAGCAAACCTCATCTCCAAATCCGATCTGGACACCATCCGCGTCAGACCAAGCATTCTTCCACCGGCCTGCCAGCTCCTTGACTACAATGGCAATGCCATAGCTGCCAGTGGCTCATGCCAACTCGGAGTTTCCAATAAGTCATTTAAAGCGACACTGCGATTTGAGATCGTGGGACCTGACAGAGCGTCCCTGCTCGGTGCTCAGGCCTGCAAACTCCTGAACTTGGTTCAGCGAGTCCACACCATGTCATCCTCACAGGCGACGGCCTCACCTGATGAGAACTTCCAGGCTGAAATTGATGACATCATCACGCAGTACCATAGCGTGTTCAACAGAATGGTCACACTCCCATACCGCTACAAAATCCTGCTCAAACCAAACGCCACCTCTGTGATCCACGCACCACGTTGGGTGCCGGTACCCCTCAAGGACTGCCTCAAGCAGCAGTTACAGGACCTCCAGGACCAGGGCATCATATCAAAGGTCACAGAACCCACAGACTGGGTCAGCTCCATGGTCTGCGTCAAGAAGCCGTCAGGGGAGCTTCGAATCTGCATCGACCCCAAGGATTTAAACTGCAACGTCATGAGGGAACATTACCCAATACCAAAACGAGAAGAGTTGACCAGCGAGATGGCTCATGCCAAACTCTTTACGAAGCTGGACGCCTCCAAGGGGTTCTGTACAATACAGCTGGATGTACCAGTCATAAGCTGTGCACATTCAATACCCCGTTCGGTCGCTACTGCTACAACCAGATGTCTTTTGGCATCATCCCTGCCTCAGAGATATTTCACCGCATCATGGAACAGATGATGAAGGGTATCGAGGGGGTGCGCGTGTATGTTGACGATGTCATAATTTGATCCACAACTCCTCAAGAACACATCGATCGCCTCAAGCAGGTATTCCACAGAATCCATGAGCATGGCCTCCCACTCAACAGAGCCAAGTGCTCGTTCGGTCAATCAGAAATCAAATTCCTTGGTGACCACATCTCGCAGCAAGACGTGCAGACAGATGCTGACAAGGTCTCGCCGATCAACGCCATGAAGGCCCCAGAGGACAAGAAGGTGGTCCTCCGCTTTCTAGGGATAGTCAACTTCCTCGGGAAGTTCATTCCCAACATGGCGGCACACACCACAGTCCTCCGCCATCTCGTCATAAAGTCAACGGAATTCCAGTGGCTGCCCGCTCATGAGAACGAATGGCGTGAGCTGAGGGCAAAACTCACCACGGCCCCGGTTCTGGCGTTCTTCGATCCTACCAAAGAGACCAAAATATCCACTAACGCGAGCCAGGACGGTATTGGGGCGGTGCTCCTCCAACGGGATGACTCCTCCTCATGGGCCCCAGTTGCGCATACCTCCAGAGCCATGACGCCCACTGGGCAACGGTACGCTCAGATTGAGAAGGAATGCCTGGGTCTCCTAACGGAAATCGACAAATTTCACGACTATGTGTATGGCCTCCCAAAATTCACGGTTGAGACGGACCACAGGCCATTAGTCCACATAATCCAGAAGGATTTGAATGAAATGACGCCTCGGTTACAACGAATCCTTCTCAAGCTCACTGATATGACTTTGAACTTGCCTACACGCCAGGCAAAGAACTCATTGTTGCAGATGTCCTTTCCAGGTCTATCACCACGCTGTGTGAACAAACTGACTTTGTCTGCCAAATCGATGCGCAGGTGCAATTGTGTGCCTCCAACCTTCCGGCCACTGATGAGAGGGTCATCCAAATTCGTGAGGAAACGGCCAAGGATCATCTGCTACAGCGTGTGATGCAGCACCTCACGAATGGCTGGCAGAAGGGACAGTGTCCCCAGTTTTACAAGGTCAAGGACGGCCTGACGGTGGTGGACGGCATCCTCATGAAGCTCGATAGGATTGTGATTCTGCAGAGCATGCGAGCTATGGTGCTTGGCCAACTCCATGAGGGTCACCTGGGGGTCGAGAAATGTCGACGCAGAGCTTGAGAGGCAGTCTATTGGCCGGGCATAAGCCAGGACGTTGCCAACACGGTCCTCAACTGCCCCACATGTCAGAAATTTCAGCCAGCTCAACCCAAAGAAACTCTGCAGCAACATGAGATAGTGACCTCCCCATGGTCCAAAGTCGGTGTCGACCTTTTCTACGCCAAGGGGCGTGACTATGTCCTCCTGGTCGACTACTTCTCCAATTACCCTGAAGTGGTGAAACTGTCTGACCTCACGTCGAAGGCGGTGATTAAAGCATGCAAAGAAACGTTTGCCAGGCATGGGATACCGCTCACGGTGATGAGTGACAACGGTCCCTGTTTTTACAGCCAGGAATGGTCTGATTTCGCCCACCTATACAACTTTCGTCACGTAACCTCCAGCTCCCACTACCCGCAGTCAAATGGGAAGGTCAAAAAAGGGGTCCATATCGTCAAGAGATTACTATGCAAGGCTGCAGACTCAGGCTCTGACTTCAACCTGGCGCTGCTGGCATACAGAGCAACCCCGCTGTCCATTGGGTTGTCTCCCACGCAAATGCTCATGAATCGCTCTCTGCAAACCACGGTTCCAGCCATCCATGTTCCAGGCCTTGACCACCTCACGGTCATACAAAAGATGCAGCAGTCTCGGGCCCAACAGAAATCAGCATAACGACGCTCATGCCACGGATCTCCCCGACCTGGTCCCAACTGATCGTGTTCGTGTGCAGTTGCCTGACAGCGGCTGGTCCGCCACAGCTGTGGTGGTCAAGCAAGTGACCCCGAGATCACTTGGCTGGTGGCTCCTTCCTACGACGCAACAGACGGGCGCTGCGCAGAGTTCCACGCCCGCTACCTAATCATGATGTCCCGCCTCACACAATGCTTCCTCCGGACGTGCCCTACCACGAGGCCACCGATCTACCAGCAATCCTGCTGACCTCTGAGACCACCACATTGGCGGCGGTCCCGCCTATCCAAGTGCAGGCGGGCCCTGATCCACCCTTGAGGCGGTCAACCAGAATTTGTCACCTGCCGCAGAGACTAAACTTATAGACTGAACTTTTACACAACTGTGTTACCTTATCATTTTGACCTCTGTAAATATCATTTTTGTACCGTTTCATCTGCCCTATATCTGCACTAGTGACACCTTCCTGTGTACATAAGGCCATTTTAGCACATTCTGTATATAGTCACGCACATGTACACATCCACACGCACATGCACCTTAATATTTATTATCTCAACACACACAATACAAAAAAAAGGGGGGGGAGATGTCATAATATACATCTATGTAAACAATGGAGTGCAGACAGGCAGTGATTGACACACAGGATGACCAGTAAGCACACAGAACAGATCAGCCAATCACCAGACAGAACACAACCACTATAAAGCCAGAGGGCACCAGTTTTCCCGCTCTCTCGGGACCTAGCCTCTGAGACAGTCAGAGTTAGTGAGCTGGCCAGTGCAAACACCATGTGGTAGCTAGTAAGTCTGGTTAGGCTAGTATCAGGTCTCCAGTCAAGTCAGCATAGTGTCAACCCACAGTTGAACATGTATAATAGTTTAGATGTTAAATAAAATCGTGTCGCATCTTATCAAGTGTTGGAGGTCTGTCTCTCACTACACTGCATCAAGTGCAGTCCACATCGACCCAGCCTACCCAACACATCATTACAAAGCTGGGGCTGTACTTGCAGCCAGTTTTGTCTGATTTCACGAGTATATGCCAGATCGAGGTTCATTGAGCTTGCTGCTCCGAGGTTCAAGTAAAAGCAGCCTAAAAGTTCAATGGGGGTGGAGTGGATTATATATATATGTGCATATATCTATATATATATGTGTACGCACATGCCATCATACCCAAGGCTGCAGCAGTGGCAGACACAGAAGTATCAGTGTGCCAGCATATTTAGTTCCGCTGGTGAAGTAATCAAAATTGACAAGAGTTGTCCCTTGTTGGAAGCCATAGTTTCAAAGGGAAAAGTATTAAGACTGATGCCAAATTTAGACAGCTAACAATATCAAGGTGATGAATTAGGCTGGAATAAATTGAATATAGAATGAAGAAGTGACTTCTTCTTTACCTCGCGAATGGTTTGAATGTGGAACTCATTTCCACATGGACTGGTTAAGGGGATTAGCATAGATGCATTTACAGAGAAGCCAGATACATATGTAAACAAGGGAGAAAGTATTGCAATAGAATGCGGCGAAACAAGGTGGGAGGAGGCTCATATGGAACATAAGCACTGGACTTGACCACTTTGACCAACTGACCTTTTTCTGTGCTGTAAATTCAATGTAATTGTTGGTTTATGTAAGACCAATGGTCACCTCACACACACATGCAAACACACATATAAACACACACACACTGTGAGGATTACAACACCCTGGAGGGTTATATTTCATATCTAACAAACCAGCAGCCTCCTAATATGCTTTTCCTTGGATGCTGCCATATGGCTTTGTTATTATCAGACTGAATTTCATTTGCGTGCAGTCTTTCTCACTGATTCAATATGCAAATGGTGTCTGTGACATGCTCGACAATAAATACCCTGTCTGCTCCGCTAGTGAGGCTGTGCTCTCCCTCATTTGAAAAATGGCATGTATCACAGCATAATGCTCCATCATAATAGGCTGACATTTCAATGTCACTGATTTTCAGACTCAAACCTCGTCAGCTCTGGATGGCTGTGAGGATGAAAAGACTTCCCCTCCAATAATCCAAGCCATTTACAAAAATAATTAGAACCTCTCAGCTCTATTTCATTTTCTATAAGGTGTGATACTTTTGTCACAGCCCCATCCTTCAGCTATGCGCCATGTCAGGTTAGTCATACAACGTTGAAAATTAAATTTGAAATATCATTCTCAATACGGTCTTCATTTTAAGTTGCAGCATACAGAAGGCTCAATTCACCTTTATTTTTTAATCGGTTTCAGCCGGGCAATGTTGCCATGCCCCTATCGGTGGAGGGTTGGAACATAGATACCGCTTGTGGGCACCACATTGCTAGGTCGTGCCAGGAAGGCGGATAAAATTATGAATCATGCTTGTGTCAATTAGTAGCCTGGAAGTTCCCTCTAAAGCACGAGGAAAGAGAGTGTGCATTAGATTTTTCTGCAAGTTTTCTGTTACAGACACTGCATCACTGATATCCCCCCAGGGCTTCTCCTGCTGATGGTTCACTGATCTCTGCCAAGAAGCCTGTAGGTTGATGTTGCATTATCGATTCTGGCTGCTGCATCTTAATGCTTTGAATTTTACCGTATAACTGAGATCTCGGATGTGACTTTAATAAGCAGAAATCATGAAGGGGGTAAAAACAAAATCAGTAAAAATTATTATTATGATGATTGGGGGCAGCGCAGTGGCATGGAATGTTGAACAACACGAAGGTGCAGATGGGCGTAGGATTGAGACTTGCTGCACCTTGGCTGGAGTCCAACTCGGAGATACAAGGAGCAGGATGATGTTAAGCGGAGGTGCTCAATCCTTAAATTGGAGGGAGGGATGGAGGGAACAAAACACTGGGGTGGCATGTCCTGCCTGACGACAAGGCTATCAGCCAAGATCAAGTTTCAACATGATCACCCACAGTTGTCATGGTGTTTCACCATTACACAGCAGTGCAGTCAGATATTTTATTTGCCTCCCTTATAATACGGTGAAGTAATTACTTGTCATGAATGTGCAGTGTTATGGTTTTCAAAATTGGAAATGAAAAATAGTTACCGAAGCAGCTGTCCCAATGCTCTGTCTCTGCGAGGCAAGAAAAGGGATAAAAATTACAAAGGGAGAAAATTGGGACATTTGCTTATTTTGAAACATTCTGGAGGAAAATTGCTGCTTTAAAGACAGTTGCAGTTAATGCTTGACAGGTACAGGTTCCAGTTGATATATCCCAGCAGCACATTCATAATTGGATAGTCAGATATACACTGTCTGGTTTAAACACTGGAGAGACTTTCACTTGCATCTAGTTAATCAAGCACAGAATCAGGAACATGGTGGCTATTTTATTCATAAAGAAACAACTTGCGTTCATATAGCACCGTAGGAAAATTTCTCACAGTGCTTTGCAAGGATGCAATGACACAAAAGTTGACAGCAAGCAAAACAGAGACATTTAGACAGGTGACCAAGGGCTTGACAAAGAGTTAGATTTACAGGAATGTCTTAAAGGAGGAGGGAGAGATGAAGAGGCAGAATGATTTACGAAGGAAATTCCAGTATATAGAATCACAACTCTATGGTGAAGATTCTATGGTGAAATATTTTTATTCTAATATTGGACATTTGGTTCCATAACATCACAAAGCTCATGGGAGTAAAATTAGGCCCAGTAGCTATGTGCGTCTTTAAAGTTCCAAAATAGCACAAGGGCATAGGCGAAGTGCAGTAGATGCCGTCTTGATTAAGGTGTAGGAAACACACATTAAACAGATGCCGGAAAAATGGAGAGCAGGAACATCATGACGTAAGTCAGTGTGTCACATCTTGTTGAAGCCAGCAATGGCATTTCAGATCTCAACACTCCAGTTAACACCCTCTCTTAATTTCGCACAGCTGAACATGCATTAATACCAGGGAGAATCACCCACTGCCTCTATTTAAAGGGATCATCCGCTGCTTACAGATTGTTAGCCAGTTGATTTCTCATGGTTGTTGCTACAATTCTGTATACCATTGGTGCTTTTCATAGTTGTTTCAAATTGAAAAAGTCTATAAGGAGAGGTGTGGCAAATATTGAAGGATCCTTTGCAGAACTCTGCTCAAACCATTTGCTCTCAGACATAGGCGCAGTAGAAGGTTTTCCCTTGGAATTGAGCATGACTGGGAGAATGAGGAGAGGTTACACAGAACAAGACAAACTGCTGGAAGAAGGAGGAGGAAAATGGGGAGACGAGCTCTCAGGAGGGAACTTCTACTCCTTCAACGTCGAGCTGGTGTATGACCACAAGCAAAGTACCTCGCAGGTCACTGTCAGGTATCCTGGCAGCATTCATTCTGTGGAGGCCCTCCATCCCAACAGCATTTCAGCCACTGTTTAAAACTAAAGGCTGGCTTAAAGTGCGAGTAGGACTATCCATTGATAATGTGGTTTATGACTCCGGTTCACAATCCACGTCCATGTGTGGGGCGTATACATAATATGAACCAAGCTGAGACATAAAATGTAGCAGATTAGACCATTGGTATCCTGAGGCAACAATTTGATGCTTGGACTGCTCTGGAGGATTCTTGAAGTACTCGGCTGAGCAGGTCTCAAAATTAGTTGTGGCCTACTACATGCTGTTCAAACATGCCATCGTTTAGGAATATCCTTGGCCACTACCACCCAGAAGAGAAGCTGAGGAGCAGGAGGAGGAAGATCAAAAGAGGTTGCAACCTAGCCAGCTCTTCTTTGCCTGGGTTCTATGTTAGGAACTAATTCAAGTGCAATATACCAGTAACTTCAATCCAATTCCCAATTCATCAACAGTCCAACAGCTCCACGACCACCGCAGCAACCTCTCGGCCACAAGGCAAACAGAAAAGCCAACAGAAAATAAACATTCCAAACCATATTTCTAAATTATAATTTCTAAATTAATAATTATTAATTTCCAAATCAATATTGCATGCAAAAAGAAATGAACCACCCTTGTACATTCCCTTAGATCCTATTACTGTGTACCTTTGCCTGTCCTAGTGTTCCTACATAGTATTACTCCAGTGGCTACAGCATGTCTGGTAGAACAGAAGAAATAGGAGCAAGAGTAGGCTATTTGGCTCCCCAAGTTGTTCTGTCATTCAATAAGATCATGTTTTTAAAAACAATTTAGAGTACCCAATTCATTTTTTCCAATTAAGGGGCAATTTAGCGTGTTCAATCCACCTAGCCTGCACATCCTTTGGATTATGGGGCAAAACCCACGCAAACACAGGGAGAATGTGTAAAGTCCACACTGACAGTGACCATGAGCCAGGACCGAACCTGGTACCTCAGCGCCGTGAGGCAGCCGTGCTAGCCACTGTGCCACCGTGCTGGCCCTTGAAAAGATCATGGTTGATTTGATTGTGACCTTAAATCATTTTCCTGCTTTCCCTCCATGACCCCTCCCCCCCAAAAAAATGAACCCCCATAACCCTTGACTCCCTTGTAGCTCATAAATCTGTCTCACTTACCCTTGAAGATGTTCTAGATAGTTCTAGATTTCCCTATGAAGAGAAACATCCATTCAGCATCTACCCTGGCAATACCCCATCATAATTTTACATAGTTCAATGAAATCACTTCTTCTTCTGAATGGCAATGAGCATTGGCTCAAGCTGCTCAGTATGTAACTGTAAGAAACACTTTCATCTCAGGAATAAGTGAAATGAATCTTCTCTTCACTGCCTCCAATGCAAGTATATCCCTCCTTAAATGAGATGACCAAAACTGTATGCAATGTGTAGGTGTGATCTACTACGGATGTCTGGTCAGCTCTCAACAGTAGCTCAGAGACTGGGCCAGAGCCACAACTTTTGAAAGTTTTTAAGGCAGTGCAGAAAGATTGTTTTGTTCCAGGACTGATAATATAAGAAAAAAGGCTTGGTTATTTTATTAACAAACTTTATTAAAACAAAAGAAAAGAAAATAGTATTTAAACTTTTAAACTTCAACCCTAACAGTAACAGATTACATGTAGTTTCTTAACCTTAACACACTCATTCCCATTAAATTGCACTTTGCATCAACATGCAGCACTTGCTCCACTTACACAGACAGGCAAAGGCACTACTAGCATTTATGAAGCAATTTTTCTTTTGTTAGGGAAATTCGTTCTGAACCCTTTTCCCAAGCCTGCCTCGGTGTCATTGCTCCTGACCTTTGTTGGTTGATTTCCGTAGCCTTCTCCTGTAGCTGTTCTAAACAGGATTCTTTTTCTCTCTCTCTCTAAGCTCCGCCCAGCCCCTCAAACAAAGGTTCTCTGGGGTTTCCAGACTTGAACCTATCATCGTTATCTTGGCTGTTTGATTGCCCACTCCCGTTTATACAAAAGAACAGAACCATATTATTGAAATGCAACTAACCTCTCACTGATGGACAAAGAGGCCATCAGACTCTGAAGTGGGCTAATAGCTGGTCAGACAGGCGTGTCCAAAATGAGAATGGATCTGGGACATCCTGTGTATTCCCACTAATGAGTTTAAGTCTGACTGGGACAATGTACCTTGGCCAGGTGTGGGTGTAGCCCTCTGACTCCGTGCTAGCCGTTTTGTTCCTCAGTCTGTTTAACCCCTAAATATCCTGCTACATCTCCAAACTCATTTCTGGGCCCAATTTACTAATATGTCCCCTGCATAACACCTCACTTCCTAGACAGAAAATGAACCATAAATATGAACAGATGGCTTAATTTTCTGAACCCTTGCCAATTTTAAGCATTTCTTAAGATTACATACAGTTTACATTCTATACGGTATATATCATTTTTTCCCTATTTTTAAACAAGCAATCCTCACATCTAGTCCACTTTAGTCTTTCCCCATGTCACAGTCATGATAGAGCATCAGCAATCACATTTTCTTTCAGACACTTTTGCATTAGTTCTGTCCATGTAGTCCTCATAGTATCAGGCCTAAAAGTGGTTTTGGTGATAGTCTCCATACTTTTGCACAGCAAAACATCATCAATAATTCAGTTCCATGCAGTTGTCCAGTTTTACCAACAGAATTTTCCATGTGATCATATGACAGATTGTTGATCGTACATGTCTAAACATTGCTGCAGCATTCGTCAAGAGTTTGACACATTTATCAATGGTTTTGAATCCTGCTTCTTTTGCTGCCTGTTGAGGATAGCCAAAATAATTGGTAACAGCTGGTGCATTTGGACAGTGTCAAGTGCCAGTCAGTGCATGTTGAAGAATGGCTGACTTTTCTGGCGACATTTGTACCAGCTCTTCAGCCTTCGAATTCTGTATTTCACCACAGACAATGCTCTCTGTGAAATGGTGAGACAGGCAGATTTTTGGGGGTAGAGGACAGGTGTGTGAGGTGTGCAGGAGGGCCCACAATCATGTTCACATGTCTTGGGCATGTCCGAAGCTCAGGGGGTTCTGGCAGGGATTTGCCGATGTCATGTCCACGGTGCTAAAAACAAGGGTGACGCGAGTCCGGAGGTGGCGATCTTTGGAGTGTCCAGGAGGCGAGAGAGGCTGACGTTTTGGCCTTTGCCTCCTTGGTAGCCCGGAGACGGATCTTATTAACGTGGAGGGACTCGGAGCCTCCAAAATCGAGGGTATGGATTAGCGACATGGCTGGGTTTCTCAGGCTTGAGAAAATTAAGTTCGCCCTGAGCATATCAGTGTTCGGGTTGAAAGAACAAACAAAGAACAAAGAAATGTACAGCACAGGAACAGGCCCTTCGGCCCTCCAAGCCCGTGCCGACCATGCTACCTGACTAAACTACAATCTTCTACACTTCCTGGGTCCATATCCCTCTATTCCCATCCTATTCATGTATTTGTCAAGATGCCCCTTAAATGTCACTATCGTCCCTGCTTCCACCACCTCCTCCGGTAGCGAGTTCCAGGCACCCACTGCCCTCTGCGTAAAAAACTTGCCTCGTACATGTCTAAACCTTGCCCCTCGCACCTTAAACCTATGCCCCCTAGTAATTGACCCCTCTACCCCGGGGAAAAGCCTCTGACTATCCACTCTGTCTATGCCCCTCATAATTTTGTAGGCCTCCATCAGGTCGCCCCTCAACTTCCGTCGTTCCAGGGAGAACAAACCAAGTTTATTCAACCTCTCCTCAAAGCTAATGCCCTCCATACCAGGCAACATTCTGGTAAGCCTCTTCCGCACCCTCTCTAAAGCCTCCACATCCTTCTGGTAGTGTGGCGACCAGAATTGAACACTATACTCCAAGTGTGGCCTAACTAAGGTTCTATACAGCTGCAACATGACTTGCCAATTCTTATCATAACAGTGATAGTCTCCATACTTGGTGGCAGCCGTTTATCAATATCTTCAGGGAAAACTAAACTGTTAGCAGATATAATGGGGGGTTGGTTAGGGAATAAGGGAGGCAGTGAGAGTTAGTTTAGTTTAGTTAAGTTTAGGCTAGGATCAGTGAGAGGAGATGGAGAGACTTGGGGAGTGTGTATAAGTTATGTTGGCGGGGTATGGTTGTTGGTTGGGGGGGTGTTATGCACTGAATTATGTTTACATTTGTATCTTTTGTTGTTATAAAACCATAAATGCCTTAATAAAATGTTTGTTAAAAAAAAAAGAAATGATGAGACAGCTTTAGTCCTTCATCTGCCCCTCTTGACCAGATCCTAGTGTCATCACTTCCTGTGTCACTGTTATGATAGGAATTTGCCTGCTCTTGAAGCTCCATAGTTCCAGCCGTTTCTTTCATTACAACCTGCTGCCTTGTGAGTAGCTCTCTCCCTTGTGTAGTTGCTGTCGCTCCTCTTTGATTGCATGCAGATGATTGCTGGTATGCTGGAGTTCCTGTGCAATCTGAGGCTGGATCTCAGCTTTCTTCTCAATCTGCCTTTCCAGACGAGCTTTCTCTTCCGTGTAACCTCACTGATGCCTCCTGTTGGATTAACTTCCCATGCCAGCTGCTTCCTAGCCTTCAGTTCTCCATTTCCTCTGTCAAGGAGTTCTATTTTTTATTTTCGGACATCAGCCATCTCCGTCTGTGCTGCAATTATTGGATTGAGCTTGCATGGGTGTTGTTTAATGGGAACATCATTTCCGACAGCTACTCCCGCTTCATCCTTTTGTACGTCCCACGTTATCCCACCGGTCATATCACTTTATGAACTTCTGCCAGTTCTCATCTGCTTGAATATGTACAGGTCTCCATGTATATGTACAGTATACACTCAGATTCCATTTCCATATATGCTTTCTGGTATAACTTCTTTATCTCTGATTATCTTTGTTGTAATGCAACCAACTTGCTTGCACTAAAGACATCCGCTTCATCCACCACCTGCTCTGGTGCTGTACTACCCATCTGATCAAACATGGTTCCTGATAATTCATCCACCACGTCTTGACTAACCATCTGATCAAATAAGGTCTCTGACAATTGAATCTCACCCTCATTATCTGTATTTCTCACATTCTCGTCCTCCTGTCTTAGCCTGTAGATTTATGATCGGGTTAACACACATTCAGAAAACATTCCCAATATACTTCTTGTCACATCTCTTGTTTGATTTTCCATTGGTTTTTCAACCACAGCAGGCTGCACTCCCACCTATGATCCAGTTATATAATTACCTTGGATAAATTGTACCTCTGGCAATGGTATTTCTTCTATTATTCCTACTATCACTTCGCCACTTTTCAATGGATTGTCTAACCTTATCCCACAAAGTGGTACACCACTGCTCTCACCACCAATCCCACATATTACCACCTTTTCCGACAATGTGTCTTCAAAACCACACATCTCCTTATCTTTTACCATTAAAGATTAACCAGCTCCTGTATCCCGTAAGATCTTAATCTCCTTACTTACTCCGTCTTGAACATGAATAAACTATACCCTCACAAATAAAATCCTTAAAAAGTTCTAATATCTGCTAATCCACCAGCCTCTGATCAGTCTGTAGCACCTTTTCCACTGGATCAATGGTTATTCTTCCCACTTTAATAAACCCTGGTGGCTTATCCTGCTTTGTCGAGTCTGTCTTCCCAGCCCTTTTCGTAAGCCACCAGCACTGCAACTTTACATGTCCAGCTTTATTACAACGACAACACTTGAATTTTCTTGTCCCTTGTCACAGGGGATAGTTTAGCACACTGGGCTAAATAGCTGGCTTTGAAAGCAGACCAAGGCAGACCAGCAGCACGGTTCAATTCCCATACCAGCCTCCCTGAACAGGTGCTGGAATGTGGCGACTAGGGGCTTTTCACAGTAACTTCATTTGAAGCATACTTGGGACAATAAGTGATTTTCATTTCATTTTCTCTAACATTATAATTGGTTTCCTTTTTAACCTGAAACATACTCTCCTTAACATCACCAACTATACCTCCTCTGCATGAACCCCCCGTGAACTTCTCATGTCCTCAGTTTTTATTCTTCTTAGATTGAAAATGATGTTGGACACTAAACTTTGCTTTATGAACCAATTCATAATATGGGCAGCACGGTAGCATTGTGGATAGCACAATTGCTTCACAGCTCCAGGGTCCCAGGTTCGATTCCGGCTTCACTGTCTGTGCGGAGTCTGCACATCCTCCCCGTGTGTGCGTGGGTTTCCTCCGGGTGCTCCGGTTTCCTCCCACAGTCCAAAGATGTGCAGGTTAAGTGGATTAGCCATGATAAATTGCCCTTAGTGTCCAAAATTGCCCTTAGTGTTGGGTGGAGTTACTGGGTTATGGGCATAGGGTGGAGGTGTTGACCTTGGGTAGGGTGCTCTTTCGAAGAGCCGGTGCAGACTCGCTGGGCCGAATGGCCTCCTTCTGCACTGTAAATTCTATGAATTCTAAATCGTCAGCCATTTCTGCTGCCTGACTAGCCATTTTAACTTTCTGCTCTTCCACATGAGTTCTCACAACTGCGGGAAGTTAATATTTAAATTCCTCCAAATAATTATTTCCCAAAGCGCCTCATATGTTTGGTTTATTTTTAGTGCTCTTGTCCACCTATCAAAATTAGCTTGTTTAATTCTTTCAAATTCTATATAGGTCTGGCCTGGTTCCTTTCTTAGATTTCTAAACTTCTTTCTGTAGTTCATATACACTTAATATGGCTTCCTTCACCACATCATAATCCCCAGATACCTCCTCTGATAGGAAGGTAAACACATCACTTGCTCTATGTACCAACTTGCTTTGAACCAGCACCACCCACATGGTCTTTGGTCAATTCAATTCTTTAGCTACTTTCTCAAAGAATACGAAGTACACTTCAACATCATCCTCATCAAATCTTGGCAACACTTGCATATATTATAACATGTCCCTACTAAAGCTTTGACTAGGGTGTATTTCTTCTTCCCCTCAAACTTCCTCAGCTCCTGCCTTTGCCTCCAACACTTTAAGTTATTGCTCTCCTTGCAGTGCCAGTTTCTGAAGTTCAAATTCTCTCTCTCTTTCCTTTGCTTCTGCCTGAGCCAATCTTTCTCTCTCTTCCTTTGCTCATCTTTCCCTTTCCATTTCAATCTTTTTCCTTTCCCTTTCTCTTTGAAAAATCTTCTCTTTTTCTTTGACTTCATTTGCCATTTCCATTTCTCTCAGTTTTTGCTTCATTTCCAATTCTTTCATTTTAATTGGATTAAAGCTAATTCTAATGGGTTAGACTGCATTACTGGTGAGTTTAAATATTGAACCATGGTTTGTGTTATCTCAGCCTTCTTTGCCCTTTTTGGCAGGGCCAACTGTAGTTTCTCTGCCAAAGGGACTGGATTCTCCGTTTTGGAGACTAAGTGTTGACGTCAGTGGAGCATGTGTGGACTTGCACGACCGAAAATTCGAAATTGGGTGGAGAAGTAGTACCAATGCTAAAATTGTGGCGGGCGCTGATTTGACACCAAACCACAATTCCCCGTCACCTCCTTGCAAGCCTCTTTAAGCACTGATATCCCACGCAGCCATGATGAAGTCTGCTTGAATTCAATCTGACCTCCCAGGGCAGCACAGACATTTGGTGGCTGCTGCTTGTGCTGCAAAGGAAGCTGAGACATTCTCCATCAGTTGCTACGTCATGGTTGGGACCACAAGTATGTTGATGGAGTTGACCACCAGTTCTTTGCTGAAACTGATGAGTTCCAAACTCTGCGAAAAGAAGCCCCATGTCAAGTTGGCCCTTGACCCCTCCATGCAGCATATCTTGAATGCAGCTTTCCTGGCAGACTTCCCAAAGCACCAAGCATTTCAGTGTGTATGCTTATCAAACATTTTCCGCTACCCGATCCATTGAAATCCTCACAAGTCCTCTGTAGCAGGACCCACGTGCAACCTTGCTCCTTTGATAAGCTGCCAGCTGCTCTATTGTTAGTCCATGTTGGCAACACAGGTGAGCTCCCCGCCTGCAGATCCCACCTCTCTGCTATCCACAAAGGTTCAAGTGATGTCAATGTCTGGGCCAGTGACTGTGCATGTGAAAACTGATCATGATGTTTTCTCATCATCCCTGTTTTGTTCTTTCACCAGTATGCTGCCAGGTGGCATCTTCTTTGATACCTGAGAGGAAAAAGACACAAAGAGGTAAGATTGTGGTGGGGGAGAGGAACAGTGCAGGCTTACACCATCTGCAGCTTTTGGGTCAGAAGAGATGGCGGGAGGAGGGGAGAAGTGGGATCGGAGAAGGAAGATGACATGAGGGTAGGATCGCGTGTAATGGATTCAACCCCGCTGCAGGCCCACGGACTCTTCTGATAAAGGTCAATACCATTTCCTTCATGGGGTTTAGAACGTTCAGGAGCATCCCTCCCTATGCCCCACAATTGCAGCCCCTCCCCGCCCCCCAGTTAGCTCCTGCTGACTGCAGTTGTGCATCACGTTGTCCCACAGGAGGAGATAGGTGTCTCAGTGGCTATGCTGCAACATGATTGGACGGTGTGGTTGCTATGGTTGAATAGCTGGAAATGTATTCAAACAGATGTGGGATATGAGGCTTGTAGTTTTGTAAGGATGAAGTTATGAATCTTAGAGATGGGTCTTGAATGATGGAAGTTGTTGATGGGTGAGCGATGGGGCTGTGCTGAACTGAGCAGTGTGTGGGGATAATGGTGCAACTGGTGGGATATGACATCAGAAGATTCAGTAAGAAGTCTTACAACACCAGGTTGCGCTCCGAAAGCTAGTGACTCCAAACAAACCTGTTGGACTTTAACCGGGTGTTGTAAGACTTCTTACTGTGCCCACCCCAGTCTAACACAGGCATTTCCACAGCTTCAGAAGATTCATTCACTCACCTCGATCACTTGTGTGATGTTATTAAACTTCTTGCAATGCTGCACCAGGTCCTTGGGGCTAAGCGTCCAGTTCTAGACCTCCACGGCTCTCTGCTCCCACTGCCTGCTCATCAAGTACCTGAAGGTCCTCATGAACCCCTGTGGATACAAGACATCTCTCCTCATTTCCATCCTCTCCTTCAAGACCTCCAGTGCAATAATGGAAAAGCTTGGTGCTTGTGCTCTCCCACGGTTAGCCATTACTTTTTTTATTGGATAGCTATTCTGAATCAACTCAGTACCTCCAGCAGACTCAATGCACCTTCCCTTTCATCAATGCAGGCTGGTATTAAGTCATGCTAGCAATATTGGACCCCTGCTGGTGTATACAGCCAATGATTATCACTGTTGCCCACTGCAATCATGATAATGAGCAGGCTGCATAAAGGTGGTGTGCTGCCTGTATTACATTGAACAGGCATCAGGTACCCACAATTGGCAGCCCCCTGACAGTTTTTGGGGGGCTTTCCAAGTTAGCCCCTATATTTTCTGAAGACTTGGTTTCTCTGAAGGCTGAAACTCAACCCATATTACAGATGTAATTCAGTATCATAGAATTTCAAAGGATTAAGCAGAGGAGGAGAACTTTCAGTGTGAAAATCTCCACTATGGCTTTTCTTCTACCTTAAACAAGATGCATCAAAATAAATCCTGTGACATTACCGCTGATGAATGTCAAATCTATGCTTTTAATATATGTGGAAGCTTGTTTCTGTAGTAACGCTCTCCTTTGACAATACTAATGAGACTTCTCGAATCTTCACATCAGGTTATTACTGACCGGTTTAAGAATTCCACTCACTCTGGCGAAGACTACAAATAGTTTTCGGAGATGAGAGGGTTTCATCAAACACAATAGGAATCTCACTGAATGGGGTGTCGTTGGTGGGTAGGTGCCAGATTAAGAGGAGGCAGGCAGATAGACATTCTTCAGATAACATGGATGAGGGAAGAGCCTCTTGGCCAGAATTGGCAGGACGGAATCAAAACAAAGACCTCACCCTGAAAACAACTGATGGGGTAAAACTGCACTAGCTGTAAAATGGGTGACTCACTTCACCCTCGTCAGGCAGGTTAGATTAAAATTGAGGTTGAAAGCCTCCTGTGGGAATACAACATAGAACATACACTGCAGAAGGGCCATTCGGCCCATCGAGTCTGCACCGACCCACTTCCACCCTATCCCCGTAACCCAATAACCCCTCCTAACCTTTTTAGTCACTAAGGGCAATTTAGCATGCCCAATCCACCTAACCTGCACGTCTTTGGACTGTGGGAAGAAACCGGAGCACCCGGAGGAAACCCACGCAGGCACGGGGGGGAACGTGCAGACTCCTCACAGACAGTGACCCATCGGGGAATCGAACCTGGGATCTTGGTGCTGTGAAGCCACAGTGCTAGCCACTGTGCTACTGTGCTGCCCTATGTTCCCAGCATGTTTTCTGGATGTAAGTGCACACACACATTCTGGGAATGAAACTTTGAAATGCGGATCCTCGGGATCTGTGATTTTTACACTAAATTTTAAAATTTAACTTTACCTTTAACACACTGCAAAAGGGTTTTCAAGGGGTTTGCATTTCTACAGGGCCTTTCAGGAATATGGTGTAATAAATAGTAAACATAAATCTGAACTGGTTTCATATTATGCTTTTGACAGTTTTTCCACAAAAAGAAATTGAAAAAACAATGAATTTAATTGTATATTACAACATTAACGCAAATTAAAAGAAAAGGAGGTCTGAGATAGCAGGTGGTTAAATGTTGATTAATCGGCTTTAATGTTTTTAGGCTTAATAATAAGCAAATCATTATCTTGTCTCAGTAATTGATAGTCACCTCACACTCGTTGCAAATTGGTTGCCCTGGCTACTCATATGAAGTCTGGCAGGTCTTCATTTTCTGGCATTGAATAATGAGAGATAAAACACCGAGGGACAAACAGGAAAGCAAAGAGTTTTAAAGGAAAACATTGGAGGTAAATCAAGTATCAAACGGCTGCAGGAAATTTAGAATACAGAGGTATAATTAAAATGAGTTGTATCAGGGCAAGTAACTTACCGTTCCTTCATTGGCGTCGGATAAAATAATTCTGGAGTCCCGAATGGCCCAAATGAACAAATAGAAAAATGGATAATCCATAATGTAGGAAATATGGTAGATTCTTTATTTTGTATCATTATGCAAAGGTACGTTGTGCTGTTTGAATTAACTGAGTCTAATTGTTAAATAAATGATCAATTCAGATCAATCATAGAAACGTAGGAACAGGAATGGCCATTCAGCCCCTCGAGCCTGTCCCACCATTCAATGAGATCATGGCTGATCTGTGACCTTACTCAATATACCTGCTGTTGGCTTATATCTGTTAATATCTTTGCTTAACTAAAATCTACCTATTCCAGATTTAAAATTAACAACTGGTCTAGTTTCAACTGCTGTTTGTAGGAGAGAGTCCCAAACCTCTACCACTCTTTGAGTGAAGAAGTGCTTCCTATTTGATTTGATTTATTGTCACATGTACCGAAGTACAGCGAAAAGTATTTTTCTGCGGTCGAGGGAACGTACACAGTTCGTACATAGTAAACAAAAGAATAATCAACAGAGAACATTGACAAATGGTACATCGACAAACAGTGATTGGTTACAGTGCTGAACAAGTGGCCAAACAAAGCCAATACATGAGCAAGAGCAGCATAGGGCGTCATGAATAGTGTTCTTACAGGGAACAGATCAGTCCGAGGGGGAGTCGTTGAGGAGTCTTGTAGCTGTGGGGAAGAAGCTGTTCCTATGTCTGGATGTGCAGGTCTTCAGACTTCTGTACCCTCTGCCTGATGGAAGAGTCTGGAAGAAGACAATGCCTAGGTCTCCTTGGTCTTTCCAACATTTAGACAGAGGTTGTTTTTGGTATACCAAGCAACCAAGTGATTTATCTCCCTCCTGTAGTCTGATTCATCATCTCCCCTGAATGGTCTGGCACCAATGTTTAGACTATGCCCCCTAGTTTTAGAATCTCCAACCAGTGGAAATAGTTTATCATTATCTACCCTTTCTTTTCCTGTTAATAGCTTGAAGACTTCTATCAGATCACCCTTAATCTTCTAAATTTGAGGAAAAACAGGCTTAATTTGTGTAATCTCCCCTCGCCTTCAGCTCACCAAGTACTTGCTCCACTTCTGAAAAGATTGAAGAAGTTCACATGGGAACGATTCCAATATCGTGTTCAGGCCACATCCTTGGATTATGCTATTGTACACATATGTATTGAGAAGTATTAGTCAACTCCTATAGTAGTGAAGTGATCAACTTGCTCACAGTAGTGACTGAAGACCTTGAATTCAAGTATCAACGGCAGACCAGATTTGTAATTCCTCAACATAAGTGCCTAAACAACATTGTCATCTAAACTCTGAGCAGCTAACAAACCTAAATGCTGCTGCATCTTTTCCTCCATTTCTTTACTTCCCAAAGTAAGAACTCCTGCGAGGCATTCCATGTGTTTGGTAGCTTCCCGATGCCCCAAAGAGACCATTCTTCATGCAAGGCTGGATAATGAAGGTTGTCGGGCTACTCAATGTTAGAGACAACGCAGCCGCAGCCATTTCCTGGCCTCCACCAAAGGTCTATTCACACATCTGTTTCCACCATGAGGTCACTGGGTAGTGATCACAAGCAAGGATACTGACTAATTTTTCACCCAAGTCCCTCTGTTATAACCCCAGCGGAGGTCACGGGATAGGACCCATCAGGTTTCCCGTGCCCTCAGGGAAATATGAATTTAATAATAATAATAATCTTTATTAGTGTTACAAGTAGGCTTACATTAACACTGCAATGAAGTTACTGTGAAAATTCCCTAGTCACCACATTCCGGCACCTGTACGGGTACACTGAGGGGAAATTCAAAATGTCCAATTCACCTAATAGCCGTCTTTCAGGACTTGTGAGAGGAAACCAGAGCGCCTGGAGGAAACCCACGCAGACATGGGGAGAACGTGCAGACTCCACACAGACAGTGACCCAAGCCAGGAATCAAACCTGGGACCCTGGTGCTGTGAAGCAACAATGCTAACCACTGTGCTACCGTGGCGCCATAGAGAATGGTTTTGATCCATCGACCTCTGGGTTATTGGCCCAGCATGTTTCCAGTTCTCCAGGGGACGGCGGTGCTCAGTTTAAGACACCAAAATAGGCCCCACGCACAGCCCGCTAGGACTGTAGAACCTGTCCCCCAGCTTTGGGACACCTACAGGCCAGGGTCCAGGCACCGGAATAGGCCCCAGGAACATCGTTCAGTGTTTGGATCCCAGGTGTCATCTTGGCAGCACCCGGTATCCTACAAGGTCAGGGCGGGAATCCAATCACCATGTGGATCACCTTCGGAGCCACATGCCGGATGTCCTCGCCTAACAGCCCGCCTGCCACCCACCTGTGGTCCCAATTATGCCAGGCTCACCGCTGGCCCTACCATCCCTTTTGCCATCACCACCGGTCCCGGCTGTGGCCGCAGACACAAGCCCCCCAACTGAAGACGGCGATGTTGGACGAGGATCCACTGAGCTCCGAGTCAGAGACCGAGATGGAGACACTGCCCCTGCCAGAGGCACCTGCACCAGGCGTTCGTCACACAAGCACCATTCTCCAGTCCAGTACACACTCCCCAGGCTGGCACTGACCACGCCAGGACATCAACCCTAATCTAAATGCACCAGGGGACCAGGACTGCTTTCGACAGACATGGACATGTCTCTGGACTTGGTGGGGGTGGAGGGGCATTATAACCCCAGCGGAGGTCATGGGATAGGAACCATCAGGTTTCCTGTGCCATCGGGGAATATGAACTTTCCCGGTAATGGAGTGGGGCATCCCCTTAACAGGAATAGCCCCTCTAGAATAAAAATCCTAACCTGCACCAAGGAGACCCTTCGGGGAGTGGTGGTGTTTGACTGTAACTAGTAATGAACCTTTTTGTGCTTTTCTAAACTACTGTTTATGCATGGCTGCTTACCTCAGATCTAACAGCCACCAAAACCAAATATTGTAGTATTACCCCTGGCCTAGATCAGCGAATCCAGCACAGGCTGGACTGGGACCTTCCTGAAATGGGTTGAGAGGCCAACTACATCAGGTCACCAAACGTCTCATGAGACATCTTGGAAGCCAAGAGAAGAGGGCACAATAATAAGCCTTTCACTGAAGTATCCCTTACACGGCCTTATCCATGCAGGAAGAAAGATTTCCAGTTGTGGGTCTATTCCACCTTATTAGACAAGTCTCAACAGAAAGTAAAGAACCCCTGAAATTAGAAGCAAGGAGCCGAGTCCATCTGCCAGATGGGGCAAGGACTGGATAGGATCAAGTGGGCAGATTATATGTCAGGACATATAACAGCATTTAGTAAATGAAATCAAAAAGTAGAAATGAGTGGTAGGAGGAGAGCTTGATACTTCATATATGCTTTATCTGCAGCTCAAAATGCCAATTAAATTCCTGGCTAGAATTTTCACAGAAAACTCCCGTTCTCCTGTTGCAACGTTGCTTAAAGAGGTTCAGATTTTGTGGAAATTCCGCCCCCCCCTCTGCCATTCACACCATTCAAACTTGGAAAACCAATAACCGGTATTTTTTTTAACCTCATGAAGGAATTGAGCACAGCATCTCCAGTGGGTTCAGCAAGCCCATTTCCTCCTTGATGCTCTTTCGCGATTGACACCATTCCACATGAGAGTTTAATATTTCTCTCCTATCCTTGCCCCTTTACCACTCTATTCCCGAAACCTGTGACTGATGCTGAGATCCCATGAGTGCCAACTTCCCTTCAATACTTCAGCCAAGTGACTATTCTTTGTGTGGGAACCAGGACAATGGGTATCAGCAGACTATTGGCCATGGAATGTATCACATAAATTTGCCTGCATGACATCAGTCACTGCACTCAAGAAAGACAACTTAATAGCGTCAAATCCTTTGAGTTGTTTCAACATGAAAGGTGCTATGTACCTGCAAGTATTACCACAGTTGAGTCTGTTCCAGCGTTCAGCTGTATGCAGAGTTACACAGGAAAATAGCATTTAGAGGCAATAATTCTGGCTGATTTTCCACAATGTAGCCCAAGTATCTAGAAGAAAAAGAAATATTCAGCAAAACAACATTTCAGGTGGAAAGAAAAAACATGTTGCATAGCACCCACCATGAGAAACCTTTAAGGATTTGCCTGCTAGCTATCTCTTGGCACATAGGGATCCCAGTTTTGATTCCCAGTTTGTGACAGGTTACTGATCTTAGCCAGGGTATAGGTAAAGCCTTACAAATTAGCATCACCATGATCTAGGGAGTGAAATTCAAATATGGTTACCCACAGGACCACTATCCATTAATAAATGTGCTCTCATGGACAATGGGGGTATTTTTATTGTTTTTTTTCTTATTCATTTATGGGAGTTGGCTTCGTTGGTTAGGCCAGCATTTACTGCCCATCCAAATTGCCTTTGAGAAGGTGGTGGTGAGCTGCCTTCTTGAACCTCCAAAGACCATGTGGTGCTCTTGTTCAGGAGGGAGTTCCAGGATTTTGACCCAGTGACAATGAAAGTACGGCGATATATTTTCAATTCAAGAAGGTGAGTGGCTTGGAGAGGAACCTGCAGGTGGTGGTATTCCCATGTTTTTACTGCCTTTGTCCTTCTAGATGGTAATGGCGATGAGTTTGGAAGTTACTACCCAAGGAGCTTTAGTGAATTCCTGCAGTGCATCTTGTAGGTGGTACACACTACTGCACTGTGCGTCGGTGGTGGAGGATGTGAATATTTGTGGATGGGGTGCCAATCAGGGGCGGCATGGTGATACAGTGGTTAGCACTGTACCTCACAGCACCAGGGACCCGGGTTCAATTCCAGCCTCGGGTAACTGTCTGTGCGGAGTCTGCATGTTCTCCCCGTGTCTGCGTGGATTTCCTCCGGGTGCTCGGGTTTCCTCCCACAGTCCAAAGATGTGCAGGTTAAGGTGGATTGGCCATGCTAAATTGCCCTTAGTGTCCAGGGATGTGCAGGTTAGGGTTATTGGGATAGGGTGAGGACGTGCACTCAGGTGCAGAGCTCTGTCAGAATGTCGGTGCAAACACAATGGGCCAAATGGCCTCCTTCTGCACTGTAGGGATTCTACGGTCAATCAAGTGGCTGCTTTGTGGCTGGATTGTGTTGAGCTTTTTGAGTGTTGTTGGAGCTGCACTCATCCAGGCATGGGGGAGTATTCCATTACTCTCCTAACTTATGCCTTTTAGATGGTGGATAAGCTTTGGGGAATCAGGAGGTGAGTCATTCGCTGCAGGATACCTAGCCTCCGATGTGCTCTTGTAACTCAGTATTTATGTGGCTTGTCAAGCTCGGCTGCTGGTCAATGGTAATCGCCAGGATGTTAATAGTTGGGGATTCAACAATGGTAATGCCATTGAATGTCAAGGTGTGATGGATTAATCTCTCTCTTGATGGAGATGGTCATTAGCTGGCACTTGTGTGAATGTTACTCGTGTGGACAAGATTCAGCTTGTGTGATGTCACACATTAAAAAAGGGACCTAATCTTAGAATTTGAATAAAGATAGTTGAAAGTGATCCCCAGGGGAAAATTCACATACAGGATTGAAATGCACGGTAGCACAGTGGTTAGCACTGTTGCTTCACAGCGCCAAGGTCCTGCGTTCGATTCCCGGCTTGGGTCCTTTTCTGTGTGGAGTCTGCACATTCTCCCTGTGTCTGCGTGGGTTTCCCTCCGGGTGCTCCGGTTTCCTCCCACAAGTTCCGAAAGACGTGCTGTTAGGTGAATTGGACATTCTGAATTCTCCCTCAGTGTACCCAAACAGATGTCAGAATGTGGCGACTAGGGGATTTTCACAGTAACTTCATTGCAGTGTTTTTTTTAATGTATTTTATTACAAACATGTATCAAAACAGGTTACAATAAATAAACACCCCAGGAAACATACTTCCCAGCAATCAACTATACAGTCTGAATAAATGTTTTCCCTTTTCCACGCTCCCCTGCCCCCACCCCCCACCCCCCGGCGACAAACAGCTCCTCAAACACGATCACAACCATCCCCCACCTTTTCTCAAACTCCTCTGCTGAGCCCCTTAATTCATACCTTATCTTCTCTAACCGCAGGAAGTTGTGCAGGTCACCCAACCAAGCTGCCACCCCCAGTGGCGATGCCGACGCCACTCCAGCAAAATTTGCCACCGTGCAATCATAAAGGCAAAGGCCACGACATCGGCCTTCCTCCTCTCCATGAGCTGCGGCTTCTCTGAAACCCCAAATATCGCCACCAAAGGGTCCGGGTACACCTCCTCCTCCACTATCCTGGCGAAGACCACGAACACTCCCACCCAGAATCTTCCCAATTTTTCGCTACCCCAAAACATGTGCGTGTGATTCACTGGCCCCCGCCCACACCCCTCACATAAATTTAGAGTACCCAATTCATGTTTTCCAATTAAGGGGCAATTTAGCATGGCCAATCCACCTACCCTGCACATCTTTGGGTTGTGGGGGCGAAACCCATACAAACATGGGGAGAATGTGCAAACGCCACACGGACAGTGACCCAGTGCCGGGATCGAACCTGGGACTGCGGTGCCATGAGGGAGCAATGCTAACGACTGCACCACCGTGCTGCCCCTCGTATTGTGTTAATGTAAGCCTACTTGTGACAATAATAAAGATCATTATTATTATGTTCAGGAAGACCATAGATCCAAGATTAATTGAGGTATTTAATGGGGGGACAGGTACTTGTTTAAGTATGTGATGGGGTAGATAACTGGGATTAAACCTATAGTGTTGCCTTTGTCACAAAATGTCTCATTGAGCTTACTATGTTCCAATGTGTTTTTTAACATTGTACTTTTACAATTTTTTTATATTCCTGAATCTACAAAGGAATGGAAACATACTTTAATCTGCAATTTGATTGACTTCATTGCAGCCAATTACCCTGAAGTGGGCATACCTTACAGAAGTGAATTCTAGCAGGTGGCAATACTTTCACGAGGGTAAGAAAAACGGTGGTGAAGGGGATCAAATTCACCCTTCATCCCCTGTGTCAACTTTAGCTGTATTTTAACTATGAAATTGGTTCAGTTTCCGACCTTGGCCTCACCTTGGGAATTAATGAGGCGTCTGCAACACAATTATAGGATAATGGGAGAACTGAACTTACTCAGCCAAACAACTCAAATGTGTGGCTATTGGATCCTTTGTACTTGGGAAGAAAGATAGAACTGAGGCCAACCAACTGTGGATGAATACTGCCAAAATAGTGAGCAGCAATGTTCAGCCACAATCTTCCTATAGTCATTGCATATTAATACTGACATCTAAAAAACATTCAGCACAAGGGTTAGTTAAGGAAGTAGTTATGTGCAGGATGAATGCCTGCAATAACTTCAATTCTAGTAACTCCCCATCCCCAATTCTGCAATGTAGAAGGTGGCCTATTCAGCTGTTTCATCATCTCAACTGTGTCTACCATTTCTATTTCTCATACTTGGTTCCATCAAACTCTAAATACTATTTATTTTCCACAGATTCCCTTCAGGGCAAACGGTGGCAATTCGGTCCATCGCATCTGCATCGACCTTCCAAAAGAGCACATACCTAGGCCCACTCCCTCACCTTATATCCGTAACCCCACCCATCCTGCACACCTTTGGACACAAAGGGGCAATTTAGCATGGCCCATCCACCTAACCTGCACACCTTTGGACACAAAGGGGTAATTTAGCATGGCCAGTCCATCTAACCTACCCAATCCATCTAACCTGCACATCTTTGCATTGTGGGAGGAAACTGGAGCACTCAGAGGAAACCCACGCAGGCTCAGGGTGAATGTGCATACTCTCCACAGATAGTCACCCAAGGTGGGAATCAAACCCAGGTCACTGGCGCTATGAGGCAGCAGTGCTAACCACTGTGTTCTGAGCCGCCCCTTGCTTAATGTCACTGGCAAAATGAGATTGCTTCTCCTCCATCCCAAATCTAGGGGGTTTATGGATTGGTGGGGGCCATTCAGTATAAATGGAGCAGTAGCTTATGCTGGTGTTCTAATGACTGTTGTCCTTAGGGCCTGTTCAGGGATTCAGCCTGTTTTAGATGTTAGATTCTTGTCATATGCAAATTGGGTGCCGATTTTAAATTTCACATTTAGCTGGCTGCAGGACAAGGCTGTCTACATTTTAAATACGGCTGCCGGATGGTACAGCGGTAGGGGCACTAAATAAAGTTGGCTTAAAATATATTTCTGTGAGAGCAGGTGGAGAATGAGTCCCCTCCTGGGCTCCATGAAGAATTAAAGAAAAAATACTGCCAAAGCTGGAAATGCGAAATAAAAACAGAAAATATATTTATTTAAATCCTCCAACAGACTATGTGGTGAGAGAAATGTAGGACTGACTTTTCAGGTTGCAAACAGGTCTGGCCAAAAGATCATTGGCGTGAAACATCAAACCTACTGACAAAAACCTTGCCACAAGGCAGCAAAAATAGCAAAGGTCACCTATATACTCACACGATGGGTTCAAAATATTTCGAAACAAGAGATGGAAGGACAGTTTTTAATCACTAGTGCATTCATTTTATTTATTTATTTTTTTAGATTAAATTTAGAATACCCAATTCATCTTTTCCAATTAGGGGGCAATTTAGCATGGCCAATTCACCTACCCTGCACATCTTTGGGTTGTGGGGGCGAAACCCACACAAACACGGGGAAAATGTGCAAACTCCACACAGACAGTGACCCAGAGCTGGGATCGAACCTGGGACCACGGCGTCGTGAGGCAGCAGGGCTAACCCACTGCGCCACCGTGCTGCCCACCAGTGCATTCATGACAGAACTTAGAAACCCTAGGTGCCCATTTATTTTATGGAAGTGATTGAAGCATTAAAAATGAGATTATATGCTGAATTTACATATAATTATAATATTGCCTTGAAGCTTCCCATCTGTTATTGGAAGGAACTTCCTGCCCGCAGGTTCCACTCAATCAGAAATTGTTAGGCATCTGATAGGCACCAATTTAAGGGTTTGCCCTCCAGTACAATCACCAAAGACACAACCCATAGGGAAACTGCTTGTTCACCTGTGGTCAAGCAGCATAGTAGCTTTGTGGATAGCACAATTGCTTCGCAGCTCCAGGGTCCCAGGTTCGATTCCGGCTTGGGTCACTGTCTGTGCGGAGTCTGCACATCCTCCCCGTGTGTGCGTGGGTTTTCTCCGGGTGCTCCGGTTTCCTCCCACAGTCCAAAGATGTGCGGGTTAAGTGGATTGGCCATGATAAATTGCCCTTAGTGTCCAAAATTGCCCTTAGTGTTGGGTGGGGTTACTGGGTTATGGGGGATAGGGTGGAGGTGTTGACCTTGGGTAGGGTGCTCTTTCCAAGAGCCGGCGCAGGCTAGATGGGCCGAATGGCCTCCTTCTGCACTGTAAATTCTATGATAATTTGAAGCTTTCTTCCGATCCCCTTTTCCTAAAGCACCCACATCAATAATTTTCTACAAATTTTCTCAAGTGAAGAATTACAATTTAATTCAAGTTGAGGGCAGAACTGTAGATTATACATAAATACTGAGCTAGGATTTATGGTTGTAACCTCGCCATGTCTTTTGGCTTCAGTGCAGATGCGCGACAGCCAACTTCAAGGGTTGAAGGATCACTGTAATAGTCTCCGTCATCACTCAGTCAGTTACTTTCTTGAGATTATTATGAGATGCTTCCTGCACCAATGATCCTGTATTTATCATGGAGGGTCTTTGTTTTTCTTCTCATCCCTGGATTTGGATTGTTCATCATTTACACTTCATTTGTTTCATATTTGCTTCCATTAAGCTGCAGCACCGCAAGTAATTCAAAACACTTGTTCTCTTTGTGCGGCAGGACTTTTTAAACAAAGATGATGTTCAGTGCTTAATGCCAAACCTCACTCAAATTATGTTATGTTCCAGAATGGGTAAGGGTCTTTTATTGGTTCTTTATTGCTTAGTGTGTTAATGTTCTAACCTCCGGAGGCCAGGGGGTCTGTAACCTCAGAGTCCTTGTGGCCTCACCTGAGTACGATCTCCTTAGATGAGGGGGCAGAGCCATCCCTTTAAGCCAGGAGTGTCTGGGACATAAATATCCTGGCCCATGTGTGGGCCGGGCGAGGGAGACCCTTCAGGGAGTAGGAGACATAATATAATCTTCTTGCAGTCATTGCTTCCATGTTGTTGTTTGCTTGGAAATTTACACTGGCGACGAGGGTAGAGTGGAGCTGCGGGAGATGCCACTTCCTACAGACCGTGCCCACCTCGACTAGGCCTCAGGAGGCCTCCATCCAGGCTGTGAATATGCCACTAATCGGAAGGTTAGAGACGTTTGACGCCGAGACAGGCGACTGGACCCAATATGTCGAGTGAATGCGCTACTTCTTTCGGCTCAACAAATCGTTGGCGACAAAAAAATAGAACATAGAACATAGAACATTACAGCGCAGTACAGGCCCTTCGGCCCTCGATGTTGCGCCAACCTGTGAAACCACTCTAAAGCCCATCTACACTATTCCCTTATCGTCCATATGTCTATCCAATGACCATTTGAATGCCCTTAGTGTTGGCGAGTCCACCACTGTTGCAGGCAGGGCATTCCACGCCCTTACTACTCTCTGAGTAAAGAACCTACCTCTGACATCTGTCTTATATCTACCTCCCTTCAATTTAAAGCTATGTCCCCTCATGCTAGACATCACCATCCGAGGAAAAAGGATCTCACTGTCCACCCTATCCAATCCTCTGATCATCTTGTATGCCTCAATTAAGTCACCTCTTAACCTTCTTCTCTCTAACGAAAACAGCCTCAAGTCCCTCAGCCTTTCCTCATAAGATCTTCCAACCATACCAGGCAACATTCTGGTAAATCTCCTCTGCACCATTTCCAATCCTTCCACGTCCTTCCTATAATGCGGCGACCAGAATTGCACGCAATACTCCAAATGCGGCCGCACCAGAGTTTTGTACAGCTGCAACATGACCTCATGGCTCCGAAATTCAATCCCTCTACCAATAAAAGCTAACACACCGTATGCCTTCTTAACAACGCTCTCAACTGGGTGGCAACTTTCAGGGATCTATGTACATGGACTCCGAGATCTCTCTGCTCATCCACACTGCCAAGAATCTTACCATTAGCCCAGTACTCTGTCTTCCTGCTATTCCTTCCAAAATGAATCACCTCACACTTTTCTGCATTAAACTCCATTTGCCACCTCTCAGCCCAGCACTGCAGCTTATCTATGTCCCTCTGTAACTTGTAACATCCTTCCTCACTGTCCACAACTCCACCGACTTTAGTGTCATCTGCAAATTGACTCACCCATCCTTCTACGCCCTCCTCCAGGTCATTTATAAAAATGACAAACAGCAGTGGCCCCAAAACAGATCCTTGTGGTACACCACTTGTAACTGGACTCCAGTCTGAACATTTCCCATCAACCACCACCCTTTGTCTTCTTCCAGCTAGCCAATTTCTGACCAAACTGCAAAATGACCCTGAATCCCATGCCTCCGTATTTTCTGCAGTAGCCTACCGTGGGGAACCTTATCAAACGCTTTACTGAAATCCATATACACCACATCAACTGCTTTATCCTCATCCACCTGTTTGGTCACCTTCTCAAAGAACTCAATAAGGTTTGTGAGGCACGACCTACCCTTCACAAAACCGTGTTGACTATCTCTAATCAAATTATTCCTTTCCAGATGATTATACATCCTATCTCTTAGAAACCTTTCCAAGATTTTGCACAGAACAGAAGTAAGGCTCACTGGTCTATAGTTACCGGGGCTGTCTCTACTCCCCTTCTTGAACAAGGTATAGCCACCTGGGTTGGCCACTTCCCGACTTAAAATGGAGATCCGCAAAGACTACAGGGAAATTCAGCCAACACAGGCAAAAACTAGCAGGTGCAAAGTTTCCTGTGTATTAGACTTTGCAGAAACCCAGACAGCACTGAAACTACCGACCATCTGCATACTAATGAGCGACCCCAGGAACAATTGGAAACATTTAGCAAAACAAGGTCAAGCCAGACTCCTCGGCGCCAGCAGGAGCCAAGACAAAGGAAGGCCAACGGACACCTAAGGACCGCCCAGCGATCAGGGAACAGCTCCTGTATTGGAGAAATCGATCCAAGTGATCGGAATGCAGTCCAATCACTTGGAATCAGATACGGGGTCCGCCCCGAACGGCGCGAAGCCCATGGGGACTATAAAGTAGAGTCCCCAAATTCAAATCATCCTTCTTGGCAGGGTCACTCAGCAGCGCGAACCAACCCTTGACAGTGACTTGCCTAGCTGCCGCATCAACCAAGTAAGTCTCCAGTCAACGCACGCTACGAGATAGGCGCTCCTAGCTACCAGTCCATACCAGCTTTTGAATCCTGCAGACTCAGAATCGAACGAAAGGCCATTTGTTCCCCTGACCTGGTGGGCCAGTCCCAAAGCTAAGTATAGGCCTTTTAGTGTTAGAGATAGCCTAGTAAGTAGAGTTTTATGCATGAGTAGTGATTGACTGTGTATAATAAATGTGTTTTGATTTGAATCTTACTAATTGGTGTGTCGAGTCACTGATCAGTACTTGAACTTGAACCACGTGGCGGTATCATAAAGATACCTGGCGACTCTAAAGCAAAGGTTATAGAAACAGAACAAATTAAGTAAAGACACAACGAGCAACATTTAAGAGCCAACCAAAAGATAGCAACAAAGGGAACAACATTTGCTATCCTCCAGTCTTTTGGCACTATTCCTGTAGACAAAGATGACTTAAAGATCAAAGCCAAAGGCTCAGCAATCTCCTCCCTAGCTTCCCAGAGAATCCTAGGATAAATCCCATCCGGCCCAGGGGACTTATCTATTTTCACACTTTCCAGAATTGCTAACACCTCCTCTTTATGAACCTCAAGCCCTTCTAGTCTAGTAGCCTGAATCTCAGTATTCTCCTCGATAACATTGTCTTTCTCCTGTGTGAATACTGACGAAAAATATTCATTTAGCACCTCTCCTATCCCCTCGGACACCACACACAACTTCCCACTACTGTCCTTGACTGGCCCTACTCTTACCCTCGTCATTCTTTTATTCCTGACATATCTATAGAAAGCTTTAGGGTTATCCTTGATCCTACCTGCCAAAGACTTCTCATGTCCCCTCCTGGCTCTTCTTAGCTCTCTCTTTAGGTCCTTCCTAGCTAACTTGTAACTCTCGAGCACCCTAACTGAACCTTCATGTCTCATCTTTACATAAGACTCGTTCTTCCTCTTGACAAGTGTTTCGACTGCTTTAGTAAACCACGGTTCCCTTGCTCGACCACTTCCTCCCTGCCTGACAGGTACATACTTATCAAGGACACGCAGTAGCTGTTCCTTGAACAAGCTCCACATTTCCATTGTGCCCATCCCCTGCAGTTTTCCTCTCCATCCGATGCATCCTAAGTCTTGCCTCATCGCATCATAATTGCTTTTCCCCCAGATATAACTCTTGCCCTGCACTATATACCTATCCCTTTCCATCACTAAAGTAAACATAATCGAATTGTGGTCACTATCACCAAAGTGCTCACCTATCTCCAAATCTAACACATGTCCTGGTTCATTACCCAGTACCAAATCCAATATGGCCTCGCTTCTCGTTGGCCTATCTACATACTGTGTCAGGAAACCCTCCTGCACACATTGGACAAAAACGGACCCATCTAAAGTACTCAAACTATAGCGTTTCCAGTCAATATTTGGAAAGTTGAAGTCCCCCATAACAACTACCCTGTTGCTTTCGCTCCTATCCAGAATCATCTTTGCAATCCTTTCCTCTACATCTCTGGAACTTTTCGGAGGCCTATCGAAAACCCCTAACAGGGTGACCCCTCCTTTCCTGTTTCTAACCTCAGCCCATACTACCTCAGTAGACGAGTCTTCATCAAACGTCCTTTCTGCCACCGTAATACTGTCCTTGACTAACAATGCCACCCATCCCCCTCTTTTACCACCTTCCCTGAGCTTACTGAAATATCTAAACCCAAGCACCTGCAACAACCATTCCTGTCCCTGCTCTATCCGTGTCTCCGAAATGGCCACAACATCGAAGTCCCAGGTACCAACCCATGCCGCAAGTTCACCCACCTTATTCCAGATGCTCCTGGCATTGAAGAAGATACACTTTAAACCATCTTCCTGTCTGCCGGTACACACCTGCAACTTTGAAACCTTACTCATGGCCTCACTACTCTCAACCTCCTGTATACTGGAGCTACAATTCAGGTTCCCAAGCCCCTGCTGAACTAGTTTAACCCTCCCGAAGAGCATTAGCAAATTTCCCCCTCAGGATATTTGTACCCCTCTGGTCAAGGTGTAGACCATCCCGTTTGTAGAGGTACCTCCAACCCCAGAATGAGCCCCAATTATCCAGAAACCTGAAATCCTCCCTCCTGCACCATCCCTGTAGCCACATGTTCAACTCCTCTCTCTCCCTATTCCTCTTCTCGCTAGCACGTGGCACGGGTAACAACCCAGTTTGTCCTAGATCCAAATTTCCACCCTAGCTCCCTGAATTCCTGCCTTACATCCCTATCCCTTTTCCTACCTATGTCGTTGGTACCTATGTGGACCACGACTTGGGGCTGCTCCCCCACCCCCTTAAGGATCCCGAAAACACGATCCGAGACATCACGCACCCTGGCACCTGGGAGGCAACACACCAACCACGAATCTCTCTCGTTCCCACAGAATCTCCTATCTATCCCCCTAACTATGGAGTCTCCAATGACTAATGCTCTACTCCTCTCCCCCCTTCCCTTCTGAGCAACAGGGACAGACTCTGTGCCAGAGACCTGTACCCCATGGGGACCCTCCTCACGGTATGTGGAGCAGACACCTACAGACCTGGCTTCTCTGCCATCTGGATGCTCCATTTTGCCGGTAGCCCGGAGCTTTCCCGACAGCATGGGGCTGCCCCACAATGGGAAACCACATTGACCAGCCGACGAAACGGAGCATCCCGCCGGTGTGCTGAACCAGAAATCTGGCGTAGCGGGACGGAGAATCCAGCCCACGGTATCATCAAGAGTTGAACTTTCCCTCAATCGCCTGACACCCACCATTTTGCAAAGTTAGTTTCCTTGGTAAGCAACCATTTTGACGCGAAGCCTTCACCGATAATCTGCCGTTTTCGTTTTCACATGGTCACCCAAAACCAGGGAGAGTCTGTGACCCACTCTTGGCCTGTTTACGAAAACCCTCCAAACTCTTTGAGTTCGGCCCAACTTTATCCAAGGCACTCAGAGGCCGGTTGGTCTGCAGCATCCGCGATGCAGTGACTCAAGAATGCTTGTGGGGGAAACACATCTCATTTTGAAGAAGGCAACCAAAATGGCCTTGTCCTGGGAGGGCACAGAGCGTGGCATGCAGGAGCTTCGCAGAATGGCTGGCCTCAGTTTAGGGCACCCAGCTGAGTGCGGAGCACACCCTCCCTGTGCTGTTGTTCAGGAAGAAGAAAGAAAGAAAAACTTCCATTTATTTAGCACCATTCACAACCTCAGGATGTCCCAAAGTGATTTTACAGCCAAAAGAATATTTTGCAAATATAATTATGGTTGAAATGGAGCACCGAATTTGTGCGCAGCACACAAACATCAATGCGATAATGACCAGATAATTTTTTTTTGATGGTGGTTAAGGGATAAACAGTGGCAGAAAACTGAGAGGGTTCTCTTCCTCTTCTTCAAACAGTGCTATGAGATTTTTTGTATCGACCTGAGAAGGCAGACGGGGCATCGGTTTAATGTCGCATTTAAAGAAACTGCATCTCCTCAGTACTGCCTTAGATGTTAATATAAACTTTGCACTCAACTTTCTGGCATGGGAGATGAAATGACACCTCCAAATCAGAGCCATGACTGAGCCATTGCTGAAATATGATAAAGTACACTCTAGATCAGGTTTTTTCAAACTCAGGGTTGTGACCCGTGGGTGGGTTGCGGACGGGTGTCAGGAGGGCCACGGAGCGATCAGTCACGGGAGAAATGGCCGTTACCGGCTTACAATCTGAGAATGCCAGCCATGACCAACCTTTGAATGCATGTCATTAGCAAGCACTCTCTCCAGACCGTCGCCCCTATTGGTATATGATGTGAAGTGATGCCGGCATTATTTACAATAGGTTTGGCCAAGCGTGAGGTAGTCGGGGGGATCCCCCTGGAGGCACAGGGGTAAGTGTAGCCCCGGAGGGGTAGTGGGAAATGGGGCACTGCCGCCCAGCACAACACTGCCTATCTGTAACAGGGGACAGTGCCAGAGTGGACCATAGTGGGAGCCCCATGAGGGTGTGTGCGTATATGTGCGGTGGGCGAGGGGGAGAGTGGACTTTGAAGGAGCGGAATGCCGATTATGAATGTCAGGTGGTGGGGGTTGCCGGCGATGAATGCCGCGGGGATGTGGGGGGAGGAGACCTCCATGATGTGGGCTTGAGGCTGTTAGACTGCAGTGCTGGTCAGGGCACCCTTTAAGGTTGGTGCCCCAATTTGTTTGAAGCCAGTTCCCAGCTCTAAGAGGTCCCATCCCCCCAGAATAATGGCATAAACCACGGCCACACGTTTTCTGGCAAAGAGGCTCTAAATTCCATTTTCTTCACCGGTACTAACACTCTGCCATTTTATTTGGTAAGATTCCACCTATAGAGCTTTACAGCACCGAAAGAGGCCCTTCAGCACATCAGCCCATCATGTCTGTGCCAGAATCTTGCAGGTTTAACCTGCTCGAAAGGTTGTGAATCCCCGGAATCATCTACCGCAGAGGGTTGTGGATGTTCGATCGTCGAGTATATTTAAAGCTGGGATAGACAGATTTTTGGTCTCTCAGGAAATTAAGGGATGTGGGGAATGGGGGTTGGGGGACGGAAGTGGAGTTGAAGGCCAAGATCAACCATGATTGTATTGAATGGCGGAGGCTCAACGGGTCATATGGTCTACTCATGTTCCTATTTCTTGTGTTCTTGCATGGCATGCCCAGCTTTGTGATTCAAACAAAATAGACCTTGAACCATCGTTTTTTTTTTAAATGTGGACAAAATAAGCAGACATGATTTTCACTGGAACTGACATTCTTTGATCTTTGCTTTTGGCCAGCTCCACCCAAGGTTTGTCAATGTAACTACGAGAAACAAGCAGCCTCTTAATTATGTCACAGACGGGCATAAATATTTTGCTTTACAACTCCGTGCATCTATAAATGTAATGCACTTTAAAATTAATAGATCAGGATGAAAAGGAACGGAAGAGAATAGAGCTTCTCCATTATAAATATTCCACGACTGTTGAATAAAATGAGCTTATATTAGCCTAATCTTCTAAGTGCCAATAATTCATAGAGCTATACTTGGAACTCCATGGCAAGGTATTAAAAATATATGATTTCGAGTTCTGATGTGCGCATATTTCAAATTTGAATCCTTGGTAACAAGACTCCCTAGCTGCTGAGACAATCCTTTATTCTCTGTGCAACACAAGGCATTTCCAGAGCAACTTCCTCTCAGGAACAAGATTCCAACATTTTCCAGTAAGAGGTCAGTCTGGGGATTGTCATTCTTTCTCAAACTTAGCTAACCTCTCTCAGTCACACAGCCTTGCCCAGTAAACATTTCATTAGCTGTAGATTCTGGCATACATTCGATTTGGTCTCAGGATCTTTAAGCTAGGCTGTTCAGATATAGTACTGAATAGGTCAAGACACTCTTTAGGATCCATCTATAGCATAAACATAGCCAGTGTAGCAAGACATTTCAGTAATGAGGGGAAGACCTGGCTAAGGACTGGATTTTGAGGTAGGCCAGGCAGACGAGGCGCTGCACTTGGGAAGGCAGCGAGCTTCGTGTCTATCAGGATCTGGGTGCAGAGCTGCCAAAAGGAGGGCGAGCTTCAATAAGGTGAAGTCGGCCCTCTTTAAGAAGGGGGTGAAGTTCAGCATGCTGTACCCAGTGCGTTTATGGGTAACGTATGAAGGCCGAGAGCTCTATTTTGGGTCGCCACAGGAGGCGATGGAATTTATTAGAGACAATGGACTAGCAGGAGAATGAGGACATTGAACTCTGGAGGGGATGTACCTATTTTGTCTTTTGGTTTACTTCTGGTTTGTATGAACATTTTGCACTGTACTTGGGGCCGTTGCTCTGTTTTGGGCTTTGGGTCTGTTTGTTTGTTTTTGATGGGGGATGGTGGGTTGCTTTTTTTGTGTTGGGTGGTGATTGTAAAGTTTGCACTGGGAGAATGGTTGAGCGGAGGACGAGGGGAATCAGTGCGGGGTAAAATGCTTGACGCCATGGGCGGGGGCTACCAGGCAAGCTGGGCGGGCTAGCTCACGGAAGCACAGTGGGAGGTGAGCAAGTAAGTGTTTTGATGGGGGTTGGGATTTTGTTATAGAGTGGGGGAGGGGGAAGGGAGGTAGTTGTCTGCTGACAGGGGAGGAACTGGTGAAAGGTGACAGGATGAGGGTCGATGACGATGGGCACCCGAGGGCGGGCCTGAGTAGGTGCAGGACGCGGGCTGGAGCCTGGCCTAGAAGTATGGTTGATCGGCAGGAAGGGGGGGGGGGTCCCCTGACCAGGCTGATCACATGGAATGTGAGAGAGCTGAATGGGCAAGTCAAGAGGGCCCATGTGTTCACGCATCTGAAAAGCTTAAAGGCGGACGTGGCAATGATACAGGAGACACACCTAAGGGTCGTGGATCAGACTAGGCTGAGGAAGGGGTGGGTAGGGCAGTATTCCATTCGGGGCTAGATTCCAATGCAAGGGAAGTGGTAATTCTGGTTAATAAGTGGGTGGCATTTGAAGTGGGAAGTATAGTGGTGGACTTGGGGTGGGAGGAAATACGTTATGATGAGTGAGAAGTTGGATGGGATGCCGGTGGTGCTGCTGAACATTTATGGGATGACGTAGAGTTTATGAGGCGGGTATTGGGGAAGATCCCTGTTCTGGACTTGCATCGGCTGATTATGGGGTGGGGGGGGGGGCTGCAATACGGTTATAGATCCAAGGCTGGATCAGTCGAGTTCGAAAACTGGGAGCCTGTCAGCGGCTGCGAAGGAACTAAAGGGGTTTATGGAACAGATGGGCGGGGTGGTTCTGTGGAGGTTCAGGTTGCCAAGAACGAAGGAGTACTCATTTTTTTCCCATGTACATAAAATGTACTCTCGGATTGACTTTTTCGTTATGGATAAGACTTTGTTGGTGGGGGTGGTGGATTTTTTTAGGCTGCACTGGGAGGCAGGGATGCCCACTCTCCCCACTGTTGTTTGCCTTGGTTATAGAGCCGCTGGCGATAGCACTGAGTGCGTCAAAGGACTGGCAGGGGATAGTCCGGGGGGTGGGGGTGGGGGGGGGCGGAGCACAGGGTCTCACTATATGCGGACGACATACTTTTGCATATTTATGACCTGCTGGGCAGGATCGGAGAGATTATGGGGTTCCTAGGGTAATTTGGACAGTTTTCAGGGTACAAATTGAATGTGGGCAAAAGCGACTTCTTTGCGGTTCAGGCGAGGGGGCAGGAGAGGAGATTGAGGGGAATGCCGTTCAAGGTGTTGAGAGGGAGTTTTCGTTATTTGGGAATCCAGGTGGCGTGGGAGTGAGAGCAGCTACACAAGCTTAATTTGGCTCAGTTACTGGAGCAGATGAAGGAGGACTTTTGAAAGTGGGATATGTCCCCGTTGTCACTGGCGGGGAGGGTGCAGACGGTAAAGATGAGGTTCTCCCAAGGTTTTTGATTGTATTTCGGTGCCTGCCTATTTTTATCCCAAAGGCTTTTTTTAAGAGGGTGAACATGGTGATCTCAGGGTTTGCGTGGGCCGGTAAAATCCAGCGGGTAAAAAAGGTGCAGCTGGAGCGGGGTCGAGGGGGGGAAGGGCTGGACCTACTGAATTTCAGGAACTAATATTGGGTGGCGAGCATAGCAATGACCAGAAGGTGGGGGTGGGATCGGTGTGGGAGCGGGTGGAGGTGGCATCATGTAGGGGCACAAGTTTAGGAGCACTGGTAACGGCACCTCTGCTGTTCTCGCCGGCTCGGTACTCCACATGCCCAGTGACAGTGGCGGCTTTGGGGGTGTGGGGACAATGGTGGAAGCACATGGGAGTGGCAATCTCCAGTTTGCACCGGGGGAACTGGATGGGGAGTTTCGGAGGTGGCAGCAAGCTGGGATTGAGCGGTTAGGGGACCTGTTTATTGACGGCAGCTTTCCGAGCTTGGAAGACTTGCAGGAGGACTTTGAGCTGCCCAATAGGAATGGGTTCTGCTATCTGCAGGTGAGGGGCTTTGCACGGAGGCAGGTCTCGACCTTTCCACACCTCCGCCCCAGGGGATACAGGACAAGTTAGTGTTGAAAACGGGAGCAGGTGAGGGGAAGGTCTCGGAAATTTATAAAGAGCTCATGGAATGGGAGGGAACCCCGATAGAGGAGGTAAAACAAAAATGGGAGGAAGAGTTGGGCAAGGAATTAGAGGTGGGATTGTGGGAGGATGCCTTGAGTAGGGTTAACATGTCCTTGTCGTGTGCCAGGCTTAGCCTGAAACAATTCAAGGTGGTCCAAAGAGCGCATATGACTGTGGCCCGTATGAGCAGGTTCTTTGAAGGGGTGGAGGATAGGTGTGGGCAGTGTGCGGGAGGGCTCGTGAATCATGTCCACATGTTTTGCGCATGTCTGATGTTCAGGGGATTCTGGCAAGGATTTGCCAATGTCATGTCCATGGTATTAAAGGTGTGAGTGTTTCCGAGTCCAGAGGTGGCGATTTGTGGTGTGTCGGAAGACCCGGGAGTCTAGGGGGTGAGAGAGGCTATGTGTTGGCCTTTGCCTCCTTAGTAGCCCGGAGATGGATCTTATTGGCGTGGAGGGACTCGGACCCCCAAAATCGGGGGTATGGGTTAGTGACATGGCCGGATTTCTCAGGTTTGAGAAAATCAAGTTTGCTGTGAGACGATTGATGTTAGGGTTCGCCCGGAGGTTGCTGCCTTTTATTGACTTCTTTGGGGAAAATTAAGCTGTCAGCAGATACAAAGGGGGGTGGGGGTTAATGGTGTCGTGTTAAGCACACTGAGATAACACGGGCTGCAACTGGATGCAGCTTTAACTGAAAGATACTCCAGACCTTGAAGTTAGTTCAATCTGATTTATTGAACCTGTCACACAGTTCTCTATGAGTTCGACTCTCTGCTAACCTAAGTGTGATTACTCTGTCTGACTGAACCAGACTAGCTCTTAGTCACGTGCTGGAGGTGTTATGTGATATATACACCCTGACTCACTCTGTAGATATCCCCAGTGGAAAGAGGCGGAGCGTGAGTGCCTCGTGCCTTTTATAGTGGGAAATCACCCCCAAATGTTCTGCCTGCTGATTGGCTATGTCCTGTTCTCTGTGTTCATTAGCTGCCTGTCTGTATCTCATTATGTGCATGTCTGCATATCATGACCAAGGGAAAGAGGGAAGTAGGGGTTGAGGTGGGAAATAGTTAGTGGGAAAGGGGGACTGGGGAGCTGTGTATGTAAGCCATGTTGGCTGGGTGTGGTTGTTGGTTGGGTGGGTGTTACTAACTTTGTTGTTTTTCCTCTTGAAAATTATTGTTAAAAATTATAAATGCCTTAATAAAATATTGTCAAAAAAAAAGTTATGAGGGCAAGCACTCCTCAAATCATATCAGTCACATATCTATCATCCCCCCCCACACACACACACCCCTGCCTGCCATGAAGGCATTGACTCATTCTGGCATATATAGTACTGACAGTTCTCCAATGGCCCTCAAACTTTACATGCATGATGTTACTGACAGCAGCAATTTAGTGGGGAGGAGCTGCGGAGGAACACCATTGTAGCCAGGTCCATGATGTTATGAATGCAAAGTTTTATAAGATGATTATATTTTGGGTAAAATGGAGCAGTGAAGAGGATCATGTTATCTGATATGAGTTCTGCCTGACAACAAGCCTGAGTCGCTTGGTTACTAGGGGGAAAGGGAGTTACTAGAAGCAAGGTACAAAATGTTTGCACCTGAAACAAGGGCAAGAGCATTTCGGGCGGCTGTGGTGTTGTGGTATTGTCACTGGACTAGTACACCAGAGACCAAGAATAATGCTCTGGAGACCCAGGTTCAAATCCCACTGCAGATGGTGAAATTTTAATTGAATAAAAATCTGGAATTTAAAAAGTCTAATGATGACCATGAAACCATTGTCCATTGTTGGGAAAACCCACCTGGTTCACTAATGTCCTTTAGGGAAGGAAATGCGCTGGTCTGGCCTACATGTGACTCCAGATCCACAGCAATGTGGCTGACTCTTAACTGCCCCCTCAAGAGCCTTTAGGGATGGGCAATAAATGCTGGCACACACAGCCAGCGATGCCCACGCCCCATCAACAAATTTAAAAATATATAATGGTGATTAGTTAATATGGGATATTAGTTAAAAAGGGACAATCTGATTCCTGCAACAATGTTTCAATTGTGGTTCCTACCGCACTAGCAACTTACACCTGTGTGGAGTTATAATAATCTAATAATCTTTATTAGTGTCACAAGTAGGCTTACATTAACACTGCAATGACGTTACTGTGAAAATCCCCTCGTCGCTACATTCAGGCGCCTGTTCGGGTACACTGAGGGAGAATTCAGAATGCCAGTTCACCGAACAGCACATCTTTCGGGACTAGTGGGTGGAAGCCGGAGCACTCGGAGGAAACCCACACAGACACAGGGAGAAAGCGCAGACTCCGCACAGGTAGTGACCCAAGCCGGGAATCAAACCAGGGTTCCTGACACTGTGAAGCAACAGTGCTAACCACTGTGCTACCGTGCCGCAGTGTCAATCACAAAGATATTGGCTGCTTTAGTTTTGTCATCTACCCAACTTGGGGACATTTGGAAGGGAGTGCATCTTTATGAATGGTGCTTGCAATGCACATTCTTTGAAGAGAAGGGGAGAATTGGAAGGACTCTTCGCGATTGAGCCAAGGTGCATATAGAGGATAGCTGCAATCATTGGTGAGATCAGTTGTAAACCCTCATTCACTCTTGAGCTGCTGTTTCCTCTCGTGCCTACCACATACGTTATTGCAAACCGTTTCTTCAGTGAATCTGTTTTCCGATAACAAATTAGCATGCATTTTTAGTTGGGCTTTTAGCCATTTGAGGATTACTGCAGAAGCATTTCAGCCGTGAAATCCAAGAACAGAATGACAATTATCTTTGAATTACCATTAGCTTTTGAATTAAGTAATACGTTAAACCTTTCTCTGATTCCATTTGGATATACGCCCTTGGAAATAAACCAAGAAACATCTTAACAATGATTATGTAAAGATAAGAGGTGTATATCTTTAAATTAACTGGTTTTGTTCCCCTTTCATTTCACAGAACAAGTGACTTAGAATGTATTCCTCATAGAAGGGTTACAATAAGTGTCACTTCACATCAGCTGTAGCTTTGTAAACTCTTCTTGAAATTTTCTGACCAAATAAGATTAAAGCCATAAAGGTTTACAGTACAGAAAGAGGCCCTTTGGCCCTTGTTTCCTGTGCCCATCAATAAGCACCTATCTACTCTAATCCCATTTTCCAGCACTTGGTCCGTAGTCTTGTATGCTATGGCGTTTCAAGTGCTCATCTAAATGCTTCTTAAATGTTGTGAGGGTTCCCGCCTCTACCACCCTTTGAAGCAGTGAGCTCCAGATTTGCACCAACCTCTAGATGAAAAATCAAACCCCCTCTAAATCTCTGGTCCATTACCTTAAATCTATACACCCTGGTTATTGACACTTCAACCAAGGGGAAACGTTTCTCCTATCTCCCTGTACTGTCTTTCATAATTTTGTTCACCTCTCAGCCTTCTCTGCTCTAAGGAGAACAACCCAAGTCTAACCAGCCTCTCTTCATAGCAGAAACACTCCAGCCCAAATAAAAATAATAAGCTGTTTCTCAGACAGATTTCTCCCACTCTGTTCATGTGCAAAGAGTTACGGTAAATGTTCTATACTCAAACTTTACATCATTGCAGAATCCAAATTATGGAAATATTGGATCGTGAGCTGACTGGAAGTTTTGAATAGTTCATATAACTTAATAAGAGTATTGAAAATGTCTCAGTCCCAATAACATTTATTACCTTCAACACAGTGAAATGTCTCAAGACCTCACTGCTTAGTGTTTATGCAACTGAAGGCAAGGCTACCAAGGGTGTAGCGATTGTTGTCAATGATGCTCAAGTGGCCTGAGTTGGAGCAATGCAGTTAACTTGGAGGATTGTGGGACAGGAGGAGAAAATAGGGATAGGGAGTGATGAGGCCATTGAGAGATTTTAGAGAAAGGATGAAAATTTTAAGATTGAGACTTTGCTTAGTATCTGGTAATGCTTCAGAACACACTGTATTAATGTTTATGATATATAGAAACACTTGTAGGCCTGATAGGTGCCAAGCACTCCAGGAAGTTGCTGCAGAGTGAATCCCGGGCTAGAAGAAGACTAGGTGAGCAAACGTGAAAATTTCTTTCCCGTTTTCATGTGGGCTGATGAGGAGTTGTAATGTCTCACAAGGTGGCTATGGGCCTATCCTGTTCTTGGCATTACCCCCACTGCAATTGCAAGCATGAAGACCCACACACATATCCTCCGCAATGTTTGGCTGTCAAGGGCCATTTCCACGAATCCCCAGCAGTGGTCCTCTGTCAATCTTCTTCAACTGGCTTCACATTATGAGTGCTGGGTTGGGCCAGAGTCAGACCTTGGGTCTGCTAATGAGGACAGGGGGGGTAAAATTGCTCCAGTCTCTTAACTTCCCATTTGCCCCACTGACCACACGCCCCCATGTTAAAATTCAGGTTACACTCATTTTGTACATTTACTTCAGTTTGACATTTTCTGGTTTCATTGCCAAAAACAGAATTGTCTTTTGCTCTTGTAAAAAGTGACAATTTACCATTAGGTGAGCCCGAAAGTAGGAGTTATCACCCTCATTGTTACAAGATCACTTACTGTTCTTCTTTGCATTGTGTTGGGGCAACTTGGTGTGGTGGTATGCATTAGGGGTATTACGGTACCCTGTGATGCCGAGAGGCTATTGGTGGCTAGACGCCAGGTCCCGATTGGATCAGCCACCTACTGGCTCCACCCAGTAAGGCGGAGTATAAGAGCCCGGGTTCTCCCAGCAGCCGCATTCTGTAACTGTGCTGCTGGGGAACAAGTCTGCATAATAAAGCCATCGATTGACTCCTTCTCATCTCGTCTCGTGAGTGATTGATTGTGTTACAATTTATTACGCAGACTTTAAAGGACATGGAGCTCCGAATCACTCTGGAGTGTCTGCGAATCAGTCCCCACGTGGCAAATTCAGCGGCCACTTTTAAACACTGGTTAGCGTGTTTTGAAGGATACCTCCGAACGGCCACCTGTGTACCTACAGAAGACCAGAAAATGCTGGTCCTGCATTCCAGGGTGAGCCCGGAAATCTACACTCTCATAGAAGACGCGGACGATTACCAGGCGGCGCTCGCCATGCTGAGAGGACTCTATGTCCGGCCCGTCAACCAGCTTTACGCACGCCACCAGCTCGCGATGAGACGGCAAATCCCCGGGGAATCGTTGGATGAATTCTACAGTGCGCTGCTAATACTGGGCAGAAACTGCAACTGCCCACCGGTTCCAGCTAATGAATGTACTACTGAGCTACAGATTCAGGTTGCTTTCGTGGCAGGTATGCTTTCATCCCAAATTCGCTAGCGATTGCTGGAAAGAGACTCACTAGGCCTCAAGGAGGCACGGGCCCTCGCTGCTTCATTCGATGTGGCATCGGAGAACGCCTGTGCCTACGCCCCCGACCGCACGGCAGCCCCTTGGGCACCATGGACCCCGCTGCGACCAAACCCCCCGGCACCCCCCGCTCCCCCACAGGCCTGTGCTGCCAGAGCACTAGATCACCCGGGTGGGCCCAGCTGCTACTTTTGTGGGCAAGCGAAACACCCCTGACTGCGCTGCCCGGCCCGCTCAGCCCTCTGTAAAGGGTGCGGCAAAAAGGGGCACTTTGTAGCAGTGTGCCAGGCCCGGAGGGTCGCCGCAATCTCCGGGTGAGAACCAGGACCCCAACCTCAACCCCCCCAATGATCCATGTGCAGCCACCGGGTGCCGCCATCTTGGGTCCCGGACTCCATGCGGGAGGGATGGGCGCCGCCATTTTGTGCTCCTCCGGCAACGTGCGATCAATGGGTGGCGCCATCTTGTCCACCCCCGATCGTGCGCGACCCGTGGACGCTGCCATCTTGGCTGACGGCTAAGGACTCCGGGATGGACGGCCCCACGGGGCCTGAGAAAAACGCCCGATGCAGCAACAGAGACTGGCTTCGGTGACCTTGGACCAGTCACGGCCCCGAACGCTCCAAACGGCAACAACGACGGTATTTATAAATGGGTACGAGACACCCTGCCTGATCGACTCTGGGAGCACGGAGAGTTTTATACATCCCGATACGGTAAGACGCTGTTCCATTCCGATCCACCCGAGTAATCAAAAGATTTTCCTGGCAGCAGGATCCCATTCTGTAGAGATCAAAGGGTTCTGCACCGCAAACCTCACGGTGCAGGGGAGGGAGTTCAAGAACTATGGGCTTTACGTCCTTCCCCACCTCTGCGCTGCCACACTCCTGGGGTTGGATTTCCAGTGCAACCTCCAGAGCCTAACATTTCAATTCGGTGGCCCTATACCCCCACTCACTATCTGCGGCCTCGCGACTCTCAAGGTCGACCCGCCTTCCCTGTTTGTGAACCTCACCCCGGATTGCAAACCCATCGCCACTAGGAGCAGACGGTACAGCGCCCAGGACCGAACCTTTATCCGGTCAGAAGTCCAACGGCTGCTGAGGGAAGGCATAATCCAGGCCAGCAATAATCCCTGGAGAGCTCAGGTGGTAGTTGTGGAGACCGGGGAGAAGCAGAGGATGGTCATAGACTATAGTCAAACCATCAATAGGTACATGCAGCTGGATGTGTACCCTCTCCCCCGCATATCAGACATGGTCAATCGGTTTGCACAGTACAAGGTCTTTTCCACGGTGGACCTTAAGTCCGCCTATCACCAGCCCCTATCCGCCGCAGCGACCGCAAATACACTGCTTTTGAATCAGATGGGCGGCTCTATCACTTTTTAAGGGTTCCATTCGGCGTCACTAATGGGGTCTCGGTCTTCCAAAGGGAGATGGACCGCATGGTTGACCGGTACGGTTTGCGGGCCACGTTTCCGTATCTCGATAACGTCACCATTTGCGGCCACGACCAGCAGGACCACGATGCCAACCTCCGAAAATTCCTCCAGACCACAAATGCCCTGAATCTCACATACAACAGGGAGAAATGTGTGTTTAGCACCGAACAGCTTGCAATCGTAGTGCGAAACGGAGTTATAGGCCCAGACCCGGAACGCATGCGCCCCCTTATGGAGTTCCCCCTCCCTCACTGCTCCAAGGCCCTGAAACGCTGCCTGGGCTTTTTCTCTTATAACGCCCAGTGGGTCCCCAACTACGCGGACAAGGCCCGTCCACTAATTCAGTCCACTGTCTTTCCCCTGTCGACATAGGCCCGCCAGGCCTTCAGCCGCATCAAAGCGGATATCGCAAAGGCCACGATGCACGCCATCGACGAGTCCCTCCCCTTCCAAGTCGAGAGCGATGTGTCCGACGTATCTCTGGTGGCCACCCTCAACCAAGCGGGCAGACCGTGGCCTTTTTCTCACGCGCCCTTCACGCCTCAGAAATCCGCCACTCCTCAGTGGAAAAGGAGGCCCAGGCCATAGTGGAAGCTGTGCAACCATGGAGGCATTACCTGGCTGGCAGGAGATTCACTCTCCTCACTGACCAATGGTCGGTTGCCTTCATGTTCAATAATGCACAGCGGGGCAAGATCAAGAACGACAAGATCTTGCGGTGGAGGATCGAACTCTCCACCTATAACTATGAGATCTTGTATCGTCCCGGGAAGCTAAACGAGCCTCCTGATGCCCTATCCCACAGCACATGTGCCAACGCACAAGTGGACCACCATCGAACCCTCCACGAGGACCTCTGCCACCCGGGGCTCACTCAGTTCTATCACTTCGTGAAGACCCGCAACCTGTCCTACTCCATCGAGGAGGTCAGAACAGCCACCAGGAACTGCCAAATCTGCGCAGAGTTCAAGCCGCACTTCTACAGGCCAGATAAAGCACACCTGATAAAGGTTTCCCGTCCCTTTGAACGCCTCAGTCTGGACTTCAAAGGCCCCCTCCCCTCCACCGACCGCAACACGTACTTCCTGAACGAGTTCTCCCGTTTCCCATTCGCCATCCCCTGCCCCAACATGACCGCGACCACCGCATTAAAGCCCTCTGCACCATCTTTACACTGTTCGGTTTCCCCGCCTACATACATAGCGATAGGGGGTCCTCCTTCATGAGCGACGAACTGCGTCAATTCCTGCTCAGCAAGGGCATTGCCTTGAGCAGGACGACCAGTTACAACCCCCGGGGTAACTGACAGGTAGAGAGGGAGAACGGAACAGTCTGGAAGACCGTCCTGCTGGCCCTACGGTCCAGAATTCTCCCAGTCCCCCGCCGGCAGGAAGTCCTCCCAGACGCCCTTCACTCCATCCGGTCGCTGCTGTGTACCACAACAAATCAAACACCTCACGAACGCCTCCTTGTCTTCCCTAGGAGGTCCTCCTCCAGAACGTCACTCCCGGCCTGGCTAGCAGCCCCGGCACCCATCCTGCTCCGAAAACATGTGCGGGTACACAAATCGGACCCGTTGGTCGAGAGGGTTCACCTCCTCCACGCGAACCCTCAGTACGTCTACGTGGCGTACCCCGACGGCCGGCAGGACACGGTCTCTCTGCGGGACCTGGCGCCCGCCGGATCTACACACACACCCCCAACACCAATCACCCCCTCCCTCCCACCGGTGTGCCCCACAGCCGCCCCCTTCCTGGGTGGATCCTTCCCCTGGCCCCAGCTAGGGGTAGTGAAGCAGGAAGAGACATCGCTACGCTCCCAGAGACGACGGTGCCCGAGCCAGCGCCTGCATCACCGCCGGGGCTGAGATGATCGGGAAGGACGACCAGGGCACCCATTCGACTCATCGAATCATTATAACAAAGCAAGAAATGCCTCTGTAAATAATTCAGTTGCCCAGTAATAGCGGCATTGTAAATATTTGATATCGGGGCATAGCCGCTGTGTTAGTGGCATCCCAGGTACCGATTCTGTAAACCCCTACTACCATACGGCCCACTACACCCGCCGGGTTCTTTTTTAACAAGGGGTGAATGTGGTAGTATGCATTAAGGGTATTAGGGTACCCTATGATGCCGAGAGGTTATTGCTGGATAGATGCCGGGTCCTGATTGGATCAGCTGCCTACTGGCTCCACCCAGTAAAGTGGAGTATAAGAGCCCGGGTTCTCCCAGCAGCCACATTCTGTAACTGTGCTGCTGGGGAACAAGTCTGCGTAATAAAGCCATCGATTGACTCCTTCTCATCTCGTCTCGTGAGTGATTGATTGTGCTACACTCGGTTCAATGTCTCACATGAAAATCAAGGCAACTCTGAGAAAGCAGCACTTTGTCTTAGTATCGGCTGAGGTTATCTCCTCAAATCCTGGCAGGGCTTTAACTTCTAACTTGCAGGCAAGAGCGTTGCCAACTGCTACTCCCTATAAACCACAGAAGGAGTCCAGTTTTATTTTCAAATACAATATTCAAGCTGCCCAAATGCTGGGGAAGATTGCCTTTTTATCTACTAATTCCATACATTAACCTTCAGTCACATAAAAAAAACAATCTGCTCTGCGCTGATTTCTTTCTCGAATGAGAAATATTATGAAAAGGCTGAGCTGAGATCAATCAAAAAGTGATAACTTTATTGTGCCTGATCATTCTTTTCTATATTCCTAATTGTTTTTATTTGATCCAATCCACATTTTTGTGCCATTTGATGCAAGTCTATTATTATTCCGTTGTTAAGCCATTCTTCATCAAATGGATCTGTTTATTTTGACTACTCATTCCCTTTATTCTATACTTAAACCACATTAGAATTTATTTTCTGCTACATTAGCATGTAATGTTGCTCGACTATTAACCTGAGAGCAATCATTTCACTCAATGACTCCTTCTTAAAGGATAAAGCGCCAGGGCCTCTCATTAAACCTGTTATCCCTCATTACAGCAATAACGATACCAGCTCAGGAAGCTCCAAATCTGGCTGATCCCATGATAATATTCTCCTTATCCATCAGCGTCGATCCTGCCATGTGGAAAAAACTGTGTGCAAGGCTGTCTTACTTCCTCCTCTGACCCTTAACTTGCCGGAATACAGGCACAGGAAGGCCGCCTGCCCAGAGAGGGTTTGCATTGTGCTTGATGTTGTTTAACATTGAAGTAAAATGGCTGCCAACTCACTACTGGCATGTTTTATTGTCCTGGCGTACATCGCACAGGGCTAAATCACTGGCTTTGAAAGCAGACCAAGGCAGGCCAGCAGCACGGTTCAATTCCCGTAACTGCCTCCCCGAACAGGTGCCAGAATGTGGCGACTAGGGGCTTTTCACAGTAACTTCATTTGAAGCCTACTTGTGACAATAAGCAATTTTCATTTCATTCCTTAGCAGAGTTAATGCTGTTTAATTTTTCTTTATAAATTCAGGAATTGCAGAACGCATAATAGAAGCAAATTGCGGAACTTTAAAAAATAAATTTAGAGGACCCAAATCCTTTTTTGCCAATTAAGGGGCAAGTTAGCATGGCCAATCTACCTACCCTGCACATCATTGGGTTGTGGGGGTGACACCCATGCATACACGGGGAGAATGTGAAAATTGCAGAACTAACCTTTAACCATAATGATCTTTCTATTTTGTAAAGGAGTGAAAATTTTTAGAGTTACCCATTATGTGGTTTGGTGGTCTACTTCTACTTAATGTCAGCGCAATGCTTCCTGTCTCAGTACTTTAACCTCACTGATGACGGCACAGCCTTGGCTTCTATATTTTATAAACAGGATGGATTCTGAAAGTTTTACTTGAAGGTCTCATCTCCTCCCAAAAATCTTAGGCTTGATTTTTGCCCAGGACTTGGACTTTATGGGTTGAATTTCATATTATGCAATCTTATCTGGGCAATGTGCAGAATGCCTAATTTTCCAGAATGGATTATAGAATCCCTACAGTGCAGAAGGAGGCCATTCAGCCCATTGAGTTTTCACCGACCCCTGGAAAGAGCACCCTACTAAGCCCATGCCTCCACCCTATCCCCGTAACTCAGTAACCCTACCTAACCTTTTGGACACTAAGGGGCAATTTAGCATGGCCAATCCACCTAACCTGCACATCTTTGGACTGTGGGAGGAAACCGGAGCACCTGGAGGAAACCCACGCAGGCATGGGGAGAACGTGCAAACTCCACACCGATCATAAAATCATAGAATTTGCAATGCAGAAGGAGGCCATTCGGCCCATCGAGTCTGCACCAGCCCTTACAAAGAGCACCCTACTGAAGCCCACATATCTACCCTATCCCCATAACCCAGTAACCCAGTAACCCCCACTTAATATTTTTTGACACTAAGGGCAATTTATCATGGCCATCCACCTAAACCGCACATCTTTGGAGTGTGGGAGGAAACCGGAGCACCCGGAGGAAACTCACACAGACACGGGGAGAACGTGCAAACGCCACACAGACAGCGACCCTGCCGGGAATCGAACCTGGGACCCTGGAGCTGTGAAGCAACTGTGCTAACCACTATGCTACCAATAATCACCCAAGGCTGGAATTGAGTCCAGGTCCCTGGAGCTGGGAGGCTATATTGGTGCAATTTTCTCCTTAGGCTGTACTTTCTACTTAATAGCATTTTTTAAAGCTAATTTTACTAATATTTATTACTAAATATCAATAGCAGTGAAGAGGTCAAATATATATTCAGTTTTTCTTTAAAAGAAAAGCTGAGGGGTTTGTTTGTGCCTGTGTAAGAGAATGAAAAGAAAAGTGATTTCTGATTACAGACTTATTTTTGTTTTTTTCCACTTTAGGATGTGCTTTAAGCTTGGAGAAGAAGAGGGAGAGAGACCAGCCAATATAAAGAGGAATAAGGGAGAGGAGAGAAAGGGGAGAAATAGGCTTTGTATTAATAATTAAATTGCCACAGCCTCTGTAGGACTTCAACAGCTGGCTGAGGTTTTGTAATATTTAAAACTATTTATAAACTGCTAACACCTTTTGAGATTTTTAATCCCCCCCCCCCCCCTCCCCACACACTCACACACAACCTCCACCCTGTCGATGAGGATGAGCCCTCCATTGATGAGTCCACATTGATTTTCAGTGAGCTGCCAGTTGGGTCTCCGAGCCTATGCGTGACTGTTCTTACTCCAGGCCCCCATCTAGAACACCGGCCTTTTTAGTTCCTCAGCCCTAATCGAGTGTGGAACTGAAAAAAATAAACATGTGGCAGGATTCTTTGTTTCAGAAACTACGTGTTGCCGCTGGGACTGAATCGGTGGTGTTCTACAGTGGCAAAATTGGTGCCGTTCCCAGAGCAATTCATCAACCGTTAATAGGCCAGCACCACTGCCACGTGGAAGATTCCAATGTCCTGCAGGATTGCCTGGTGATAAGGCGAGCCCTTCTGGTGCCCGACAACCCCAACCACAACCCCAGGTGGAGAGCAGTGAGGAAGAGGATATGGACAGTGATGGGAGGCCTCGACCCATAGCCTGAAACACCCCAGAGCTCCAGTCCGGGGACAACACCGACTTCCCGTCACAGCTGTCTCCAACACCCTCCACCAACCCAGAGACACCCAACTTGGCTGGGCATGATAGCAAAGAGGCTCCTGAGGCACTATCTGCGCACATTACACATGTGCTGCGGTATATCAGGTGGAGGTAAGAACCCCAGAGAGACTGGAAGGTCGGAGGACAGCACTCCCCAGGAACTAGCTGCTCTCCAGATGGGTTTCGGGCTTCTGGAAAGGGCGGCCCCATCTATAGTGGAGATGCAGTCGCCAAGCTAGAGACTATATGAGGGATTGTCAGCAACCATCCAGTGCCAACAGCTGCAGTTGGAGGAGTCCAATCGCCTGCAGGAGGTGGTGTCGAACATGCATGCCACCCAAGCCAACATCACATGGGTGGCATCCGTGGTTGAGGCCTTGGGGGCAAATGTTTCGGCAATGGCTGTCCAAGGCCTGGAATACTCTGTGCAGGCGATGGCTGAGGCCCAGGACAGGGCTGCCCATTCATTGCCAACCATGTAGCAAGACCACCTGGACATTGCAGTGGCACTCCAGAGTGTGGCCCAATTATAACGGGCTATGGCTGAGGGCATTGGTGGCATTGCCTGGGCACTGGCCGCGTGGCACAGACCCAGAAGGTGGTGGTAGAATCACAGCGTGATGTAGTGCAAACCCAGAGGGAGGTAGTTCCTGTAACAGCCTCCCCGAACAGGCGCCGGAATGTGGTGACTCGGGGCTTTTCACAGTAACTTCATTTGAAGCCTACTTGTGACAATAAGCGATTTTCATTTTCATTTCACTCCCTGTGCTCCGTTGTCGCGAGTATCGAGACCCTGGTCCGGACGGCAGCGGGCCTCCAGGACTGGCAGCACCAGGTGGTGCAGGAGCCTCAGGTATTAGCTCCGCTCCCACCCCCATCACATGGAGTAGCCCAGGAGTCATCGGGCACCCCGAGGGAGGAGGAGGAGATGGGGCCCATGCCGGTACACCACAGCGCCTCGGACCCCTCCTGTCCATCCAGGTCCTGTTGCCCTAGAAGGCAGCTGCCAAAGGGGACCCAGTTCATAGGGTAGAATCGCAGCAGGCTGCCTCCACTCCTGATGTACTGCCTGGGGATCCATCTAAGTGTAGCGTTAGGCCCGGTAAGGCTGGAAAGGTAGACACCAGTTAGGTTGGCACAGGTGCAGCACATAGGATAGCGTTAGGGGCTATGGCACAAAACTGTTTATATATATATATGTTCACTTGTCCACGATAAACACATGTTTCCAATGTTACAACCTCAGTGCTCTATCAGAGGGGTACGAGGGATGGGCTGATCTGGGCTGGCCACTGAGAGGGCGCTGGGGGTGGGGGGGAGGGGACGATAGGCAGATGTTGGGGATGGGCATGGGCCTGGGACCCCAGTTCAGCCAGCACTCACCACCCCGGTGTCCCACCCTCCCACCCCCATCCCTCTCCACCCCATCTTACCCCCGCCACAGTCCCCAGCTCCGCCACCCCAAAGGGACCATGTGGTGGAATGAACAGTTCGCATGAGGTGGACGGTGGAAAGTGCAACCATGGGCAGGGGTCAGATGTTGTTGAATGATGCAGAGCACCAGAGCTCATCCCAGAGAGGATCATCATCATCCTCCATCCCATGGACCAGACCTGCTGTTACTGCCAACCCAGGGCTCGCACCCCGTCGTGGGACAGGTAGGAATCATAGAGTGGGTTACAAAGGGGTGGTGGTGTGTGTGCAGGGAGGGTGTTCATGGGAGGATATGGGTGGCCAGGGGGGCTTTGGCTGTCCGTGCCGCTGGCCACGCCCCCTAGTCTGTGAACCTGGGGATGATTAGGACGTCCCATGCACGCCGGCCCAGTTGCATACGTTGTGTGGCCTCCTATGCCTGCCTGGGCCCCATGTTCTGCCCATCTTCGTCCTTGCCTGCATCCTCCTCGTTGGACGAGGCCTGCCATTCATCCTGCTCCTCCTGCACTTTGTCTCTCTGCTGTACAATCTTGTGGCGGACTCAGCAGGCCACCACAATATGGGAGACCCTCCTAGCGCTATACTGGAGTGCCCCTCCAGAGCGGTCCAGGCACATGTATTGCATCTTCAGGATGCAGAAGCACCGCTTGACCACATCCCTGGTCATGGCATGGGCGTCATTGTCGTGGGTTTCCACATCTGTCTGTGGCCTCCGGATAGGCGTCATCAGCCACAACCGCAGCAGATAACCCCGGTCACCCAGGAGCCAATCCCTCAGCCTGGAGTGCACCTCTAAGAGGTCAGAAACCGTCCGTCTGCCAGGATGGAGGTGTCGTACACACTGGCCGATATTGGGTGCAGATGTGCATGATGTGCATCTCATGGTCACACACCAGCTGCCCGTTCATTGAGTGAAACCCCTTTCGGTTTGTGCAAACCAGCCTGTCATGGGCCAGTGCTCGTTGGGGGACATGCATTCCATTGATCACCACCCTTGAACCTGGACATCTCTGACGGTGAACCCCGCTGCCTGGGCATCCTGTTAGGCTCAGTCCACATCGAATTTGATATATTGTGCCAACTGGGTATATAGGGCTTGTGCACCAAGATCTGTGATATTCCAAATAGGACCCCACTTGGCACCTGGAAGGACCCCATGGGGTAATGATTCAGGGCGACAGTCACCTAGACAGTCACCGGGAGTGGTGTCTCCTCCATGCCTCCACAATGGTAGGTGTGCCATGATCTGGCAGATATGTCGCACTGTCCCATTGCTCAGCCAGTCTTCGAAGGCGTGCCCGGTCCGGCAGGGCCTCGAATGACAGGCGCTCTCGGTACACACGAGGTCTCATGTGGCACCTCCTTCCCACATCTTCCTCAGCCTCTTGGGTGGCCGGCTCACCACCCTCACCGCCTGCCTCTTGGTCCGCTGGGGCAGGCTCCGCCGTTGCATACTCCTGCAGCTCCTGCTCGCACAGCCTCAGTACATCCCCCAGGGCTGCGGTGACTAGGATGAAGGCCACCATTCCTGATTGGATTCCAAAGTACATTGTCTGTAGAAGGTGAAAGGCAGACATGATGGCATGATGCGCGCACCCGTTCCCAAACAGGTCCAATGGGCTACACAGGGTGCAGTGCAGACCCTGCGCCCGCATGTCCCTCTCACCCCCTTCTCCCCCATCCCCACTGTGGTAAACACCACTGGTCATACACTGCATGTATTACGGTACGCCATTGTACTCCAGTCATTACAGTAAATCCCAGCCTGCTGGCTCCACCCAGCTAGAATTTGAAGATGAATGTCTTACTCAAGCTGGATCGCCTGGAGCTGAACCCTCACGCAGCCTACTCTACCGCCATTTTCGAGCACTAGCTAGCCTGCTTTGAAGGATATCTCGGAGCATTCACAGAAGTCATCTCAGACCCACAAAAGCTCCAAATACTCTACGCACGGGTGAGCCCACAAGTTTTCCTCCTAATTCGGGATGCTCCCACTTACACGGAAGCGATGGAACTGCTGAAAGGGCAGTACATCAAGACTGTTAATCAGGTGTTCGCCAGGCACCTCCTGGCCACGAGACGGCAACTCCCGGGGGAGTCCCAGGATGATTTCCTGCGTGCTTTTTGGATACTTGGCAGAAACTGCAATTGCCAGGCAATGTTGGCAGTCCAACACACAGAACTGCTGATCAGAGACGCCTATGTCACGGGCATTAAGTCTAATTACGTCCGCCAGTGATTGTTAGAGAGGGGTACACTCGGCCCTACAGAGACTGCACTGCTACCAATGAGACCCCTCATGAACGTGTGTTTGCCTTCCCTAGGAAGTCCACCTCCGGGGTCTCGCTCCCAACCTGGCTGACAGTTCCTGGGCCCGTCCTCCTCCAGAAGCATGCGGGGAGCCATAAATCAGACCCTCTCGTCGAAAAAGTCCTTCTCCTCCATGCGAACCCACAGTACGCCTACGTGGCACACCATGACGGGAGGCAGGACACAGTCTCCCTCCGGGACCTGGCACCCGCTGGTTCCCCATCCACCATCACCACCACCCCCGACCTGGTACCGTCGCCTCCCCCTCTGGTTAGCACCCCCGCCCCTGCGCCGTTCACCTCCCCGCCAGCGACTATCACCGCAACCCCCACCCTGGCAGCGCCCGTCCCCCCACCGGATCCACGGCTGCGTGAAGAAGGAGAGGACAACACGCTCCTGGAGTCGCAGGTACCCACATCGGCGCCCACATCACAACTGGGACTGAGGCGATCACGGCGGAGGGTCAAAGCCCCCGACAGACTCGACCTGTAACGTCGCTTTACCCCCGCTGGACACTTTTTTTAAACAGGGGGTGAATGTGGTAAACACCACTGGTCATACACTGCATGTATTACGGTACTGCCATTGTACTCCAGTCATTACAGTAAATCCCGGCCTGCTGGCTCCACCCAGCAGGCTCCGTATAAAAGTGTACGCTCTCCTGCGCTGCCCCCATTCTGGTTCCAGCTGCAGGAGGCTTAACACCGAGCACAATAAAGCCTCAATTGTTCACCATTCGTCTCATTGAATTTACAGTGCAGAAGGAGGCCATTCAGCCCATCGAGTCTGCACCAGCTCTTTGAAAGAGCTCCCTACCCAAGCCCACACCTCCACCCTATCCCCATACCCAGTAACCCCACCCAGCACTAAGGGCAATTTTGGACACTAAGGGCAATTTAGCATGGCCAATCCACCTAACCTGCACATCTTTGGACTGTGGGAGGAAGCCGGAGCACCCAGAGGGAACCCACGCACACACGGGGAGAATGTGCAGACAGCGCACAGACAGTGACCCAAGCCGGGAATCGAACCTGGGACCCTGGAGCTGTGAAGCAATTGTGCTAACCACCATGCTACCGTGCTCTCATAGTCATTGATGGTACATCATCCACATTCTCCCTCGGCGGCTCCCCTGGCACATCGCCCTCCTCACGCTGGCCCCGTCGGTGTCTGGTATTGCAGGGGCCTCAGCCCTGATGCCAGGGGTACCTTTGGCCAGTGCTACACATGCCAGCAGTACATTCCACAGCCCCCGTCCAATGCCCTCCAGTAGAGGCTACTGTTGGCGTTTTCCTTGGGTGAGCTGCATGCTACCCCTCTGGTGGTGCCCAGTTTGGGGGGGGGGGGGTGCAGGGTGGAAGGTGGTGGACGGTGGGGTATGGGGTGCAGGGGTGCAGGGATGGGAGCACCCATACGGCCAGTGTCACTCTGCACAACCACGGGCAGAGGAGGGTAGCAGTGTGGTGCGCAGCAAGATGGCTGCCTTGCTGCCGTGGCAATGGCGGTCCATGCCTGGACACCCCGGTCCCATGGGGGGTCAAGTCAACTCCACGGCCCATCCCCTGGTCAGCCCCCATCAACCTCTGCTGCACCCCCCTACAGAGTCCTCTGGCAGAGGCCTTCCTACACAGCCAGCCCTGCCAGTGGCAGGGGCAGCAGCCCACGATCTTGCCTCTCTATGTCCTACCTCGTCTCTCTCCCTCATTAGCCACGGCGCCTGTTTCTCGATTTTTAAAACCACAAGTGAAACTTAACATCGGTAATTCACTCCATGGGAGGCGGAGGATAGCGGAGGCCCCGGAGAATATCGGACCAGGCCCGCTAATAATATGTGAACGGCGTTTACTGTACGTGTGATGTAGAATGCATTGACACCGCCATGTCAATGCATTCTACTTCGCACTACTGTGGAGGCACTGGAACATGGCATTCTGCCGTGCGCCCAGGCCCGCCACGATTTTTGCTTCACGACCAATTCTCAGCCCAAGTGCCTTTCCCGATTCTGGCATTGGCCGACGGAGAATCCCGCCCATGTTTTTTTTTCACATTTTCTTTTGCCTCCCATGTGGTTGTAGCCTAGTTAGTTGCATTACTATGTGCAGCTTTGGTCTCCAAATTTAAGAAAGGATATAGTTACATTGGAGGAATGTACCGCAAAGTTTCACTGAAGTGGTCGCTTTGACGAGCGGCTGAGTAAATTGGACCAATATTCTGATGTTGGGCAGGATTCTCCGCTTGAGAGGCTAAAAGGGCAGGGTTTAACTATTTTAATAATTAATAATCTTTATTGTCACAAGTAGGCTTACATTAAGACTGCAATGAAGTTACTGTGAAAAGCCCCTAGTCGCCGTATTCCGGCGCCTGTTCGGGTACACAAAGGGAGAATTCAGAATGTCCAAATTACCTAACAGGGGATTTTGTGGGAGGAAACCGGAAGGAACCCATGCAGACACAGGGAGAACTTGCAGACTCCGCACAGACAGTGACCCAAGCCGGGAATTGACTTGGGACCCTGCAGGTATGAAGAAACAGTGCTAACCACTATGCTACCGTGCTGCCCATGGTAGGACCCATGGAGGGGAGAGGGTGAGCTCGGGTAGTGGGAAGGAGTGAAGGGAGGAGGGACAGGGAGGGGAGTGAAGGGAGGAGGGACAGGGAAGGTGGAGTGAAGGGAGGAGGGACAGTGAAGGTGGAGTGAAGGGAGGAGGGACAAGGAAGGTGGCGTGAAGGGAGGAGCGACAGGGAAGGTGGAGTGAAGGGAGGAGGGACAGGGCGGGTAGATTGAAGGGAGGAGAGACAGGGAAGGTGGAGTGAAGAGTGGAGGGACAGGGAAGGCGGAGTGAAGGGAGGAAGGACAGGAAGGTGGAGTGAAGGGAGGAGGGACAGGGAAGGTGGAGTGAAGGGAGGAGCGACAGGGCGGGTAGATTGAAGGGAGGAGAGACAGGGAAGGTGGAGTGAAGAGTGGAGGGACAGGGAAGGCGGAGTGAAGGGAGGAGGGACAGGAAGGTGGAGTGAAGGGAGGAGGGACAGGAAGGTGGAGTGAAGGGAGAAGGGGCAGGGGAGGTGGAGTGAAGGGAGGAGGGACAGGGAAGGTGGAGTGAAGGGAGGAGGGACAGGGAAGGTGGAGTGAAGGGAGGAGGGACAGGAAGGTGGAGTGAAGGGAGGAGGGACAGGGGAGGTGGAGTGAAGGGAGGAGGGACAGGGGAGGTGGAGTGAAGGGAGGAGGGACAGGGGAGGTGGAGTGAAGGGAGGAGGGACAGGGGAGGTGGAGTGAAGGGAGGAGGGACAGGGAAGGTGGAGTGAAGGGAGGAGGGACAGGGAAGGAGGAGTGAAGGGAGGAGGGACGGGGAAGGAGGAGTGAAGGTAGGAGGGACAGGGGAGGTGGAGTGAAGGGAGGAGGGACAGGGGAGGTGGAGTGAAGGGAGGAGGGACAGGGAAGGTGGAGTGAAGGGAGGAGGGACAGGGAAGGAGGAGTGAAGGGAGGAGGGACGGGGAAGGAGGAGTGAAGGTAGGAGGGACAGGGGAGGTGGAGTGAAGGGAGGAGGGACAGGGAAGGTGGAGTGAAGGGAGGAGGGACAGGGGAGGTGGAGTGAAGGGAGGAGGGACAGGAAAGGTGAGAGGGGCTATGGGAAAGGAGGTTCCTTTTGGAGGAGTGGGAGGGAATGGAAAGGTGGGATAGGGCAGCAGAGCTGCCAGTGGCCAGGCCTCTTAGTTGGTAAATCAGGAGGTAATGAGTTTGCCCTTTGTACAGCGACCCTGGAGCACACATTAGGCGGACTGCCCTGCCAGCCCGGTTCTTCCTGGACCAACACTCCTCAACCTCCTAGTCGGATGAGGTCTGATGTTCTTCGTCTTCCTCCAGCATGTCGCATGTCTGCTGCGCAATGTTTTGAATGATGCAGTAAGCCAGCACGATGCTCGAGACCCTCCTGGGGCTATATTGGAGAGCCCCACCAGAGTGGTCCAGACATCGGAAGTGCAGTTTCAGTAAGCCGGCTCACTGCTCAGTGATGCTTCTGGATGCTGCATGGGCGTCGTTATAGTGGTTCTCCATGTCGGTCTGGGACCTCAGGACAGGCGTCATTAGCCAAGACCTCAGTGGGTAACCTTGTCACCCAAGAACCAACTGCTCGCCCAAGTAGTGCCTTAAAGGTACCCGGAACCTCTGATGAATCAGGATGTAAGCACGTGCCGCTGCCTGGGTATCAGACGCAGACGTGCATGATGTGCAGCTGGTGGTTACACATTAAAGGAGTGGAACCGCTTCCTATTGATGAAGGGAGCCGCCTGATGAGCCGGTCGTAAGGGGACATGCATGCCATCGATCACCCCCTGGACCTGGGGCATGCCAGCAATGGCGGTGAATCCTGCTGCCTGGGCATCCAGTTTATATATTCCGCTGCCTGGCTGCATAGGGCAACCATCGCACCTGTGTGCAGATGTCTGATAGATCCCAGACAGATAACAGACAGATCCCCGCTCAATCCCTGGAAAAGCCCAGAGGCATAAAGGTTCAGGGTGACCACCACCTTGAAGGCCACAGGGAGAAGGTATCCTCACCCAAACCCCCACGATGCCAGGTGTGCCACCATCTGGCACAGGTAGTGCACGGTCTCAGTGGTTAGCTGAAGTCTTCAGCGGCACAGGCGGTCTGACAGCTCCTTGAAGAACAGGCACGGACGTGCCCTGATGAGGCGCCTCCTTTGCACTTCCTCCCCTGCCTGTTCCAGGGGCAGCGCTCGAGCCTCACTGACTGGCCCCTGCTGTTTTGGGGCAGCTCCTCTTGTGCAGGGTCCTCCCTGAGCTGGCCCTACTCATCCACCCTCTGTGCCTCTGCAACGGCAGCTGCAGACAGGTAGATAGCAAGCATTCCTGGCTGTACTCAAAATTCATTCTCTCCAGGGGGAAGAAAAGAGAAGACATGGTTAGCAAGATGAGTATTCTATTGCCCATCCAAATCCAACAGGGTATACTCATGTCAGCCTGATTTGGACAGTATCGCCACCCTCTACATGTCCCCCCACCCCCACACTACCCCTCACCCAGCTCCTTCGATATGCTGTCGTCTGCACTGCATCCCTGCCCCCATCAGAGAGTGGCACGGGGCCTGTGACGTGGGAAGAATCTATCCTCACAACCCATCCCTGTCAACAGGGGTACCGGTGGCTGCCACAACCCGTGGCAACGATAGGCTCTGAGGCCCCTGTCCTGTTCCCCACAGTGGGGCCTACTCTGGGTTTCCTCACTGGGTGGGCTGGACGTTACCCTGCCAGCAGGGTGGCACCTGGTTGAGCGGTGGAAAAGGTCACCATGTGCCACCAATCGCCTCCATGCTTAGAGGCTTGTGTGTGGGCAAGTACCACAGGTGGGGGTGAGTGAGGGAAGTGTGTTTCTGCTGGGAGCTTATCAGGAGTGTGATGTGGGTCCTGGGTGTAACGCAGAAGTTGTGGCACCCTGTCCGGGGGCAGGATGGCTAGGAGCAGGGGTACGTTTCTCAGGCATAGCTTGGAGACAGCTCATGGTCCTGAGGGGCGGGCTAGCTGATAGTGTCACTGGTGAGGCCGCAGCCCTGAGAGGAGCCAACTTGGAGAAGGAAGGACAGAGACTCTGGAAGATCACAATGAACAAATGAGGAAAATAGATCAAACTGAGATGAGGTCTGATCCTGAGCAACACTACTGGATTTTTATTGTTATCATAATCTTCAACATGCTGTGTCAGTATCTGCAAACTCAGTGACCCTCAGATATATAGATAAACGAGGGAGGGGGGGGGGGGGGGGGGTACTTCCAGTGGCGACATGTAGGTGGAGGTCACACGGTAGGTGGCTCCTGATAGAGTCTCGGGTTTTGGGACTTTTATGCCCGGTTTCAGGGATAGTTTGTGAATGTGTTGTTGTGGGAAGTCATAAGGAAGATGTGAAATGTCGAAGACATAGTAGAAGGGTGCTGGGAAGAAGGGGGCGAGTGAACGTCCACCATCGAGTGAGGCTCTGAGTCTTGCAGGAAGAAAGATGGCGGGAGCTGGGTCGATGGGTGTGGCCGTTCCCCTCACGGTGGAGGCTCTGACTGAGGTGATGTCAGTGGAGTTCGAGGGGCTGTTTGCCAAGCAGATAGAGGTGCTTCCGAGGGAGATGATGACTGTGATGAAAGAGTGGGTGGAGGAGGTGATTGCCCCAGTAAAGGCAGCAGTGATGAAGACGTAAGTCGAGGTGCGGGAGCAAGGCGAGAAGTTGAAGGGGGTGGAGGAGGCATTGTCGCAACACAGCGACCAGTTCCCCACGATGGGTGAGGAGCTGCGGAGGGTGGCGGAGGCCAACAAAGGGCTCAGAGTTAAGGTGGAGGACCTGGAGAACAGGTCAAGGAGGCAAGGTCTGCGAATCGTGGGCCTGCCTGAGGGGGTGGAGGGCCTGCCTGAGAGGGTGGAGGGCCCGAGGCCGACTGAGTACTTTGCAAAGATGTTTGCGGAGTTGATGGGGGAGGGGGAAGATCTCTCCCGCTACGAGATGGACAGGGCACATTAGTCGCTCAGGCCGAAGCCTAAAGCAAATGAGCGACCCAAGGGCGGTTGCATGTGAAGAAGGTCTGGACCTGGACGAAGCAGAGATGAGAGGTGAAGTGGGAAGGCGTTGGTTTACAAATATACAAAGACCTGACAGCTTAGCTGGCGAGAAAGCGGGTGTCCTTTGGATGAGCAAAGGTGGCATTGTACGGCAGTGGAGTGAGGTTTGGAGTGCTCTACCCAGCGAAGCTGAGAGGGACGCACAACTCAAGGGATTTTTATTTTCAGACGGTGGATGCAGCGGAGGCGTTCGTTAAGGCTGAAGGACTGGGACTGAGATGAGAGTTTTGATCTGGATTTAGTTGGTGGGGACGGCGATGGTGTTTTTCTTATGGAGGGTTTTCTATTTGATTGGGATTTGTTTCTCTGTTTCTTGATTGGGAAGTTTGTTTGCATTTGTTGACGTGTGTTAAGTTTTTGTTTTTTGATGAATATGATTCTGTATTGTTCTTTGATATAATGGAGGTGGGTTATTTGGGGTATGGGGGCCAGGATACTGAGAAGAGGGTGGGGAGGAGGGGGGGGCTCTGGCAGGGGTCACCCTGGGTTGGCTGGTGAACAGGAGTGTGGTGGGGGGAGGGGTTGCAGTCGTTAGATCCTGGTTGACTAGGTTTCGATGGACCTGGGACGTGTGAATGGTGAGGGAAGGTGATTGATACTGGGTGAGGTGTTTGCAAGTCGGTGGATTCTGGGAGGGGTGGATTCTGGGAGGGGTGGGGGGTTCGACGGTAACAAATGGATGGGGTGGGGGGCTGTCCTGGCTGGATGGGCAGGGCCTGGGGTTATGGTGATGATGGGTAGAAGGGGTGGAGAGGGGGTTGAGAGACCCCCAGTCAGAACTGTGACGTGGTAGGCAGCACGGTGGCACAGCGGCTAACACTGCTGCCTCATGGCGCTGAGGTGCCAGGTTCGATCCCGGCTCTGGGTCACTGTCCGTGTGGAGTTTGCACATTCTCCCCGTGTTTGCGTGAGTTTCGCCCCCACAACCCAAAGATGTGCAGGGTAGGTGGGTTGGCCATGCTAAATTGCTCCTTCATTGGGTACTCTAAATTTATATTAAAATAAAGAAATGTGACGTGGTACATGAGGGGGACCAGTGAGAGGTTTTGTGCACTTGAAGAGTTTGAAAGCTGGTGTGGTGATGCTGCAGGAGACCCATTTGAGGTGAAGGATCAGGTGAGGCATAGGAAGGGTTAGGTGAGTGAGGTGCTTTATTCGGGGTTTGACAGTAGGGCTCGGGGGGTGGCGATATTGGTGGGCAAGAGGGTGAGGTTTTAGATGGAGAAGGTGATGGCTGGTCAGCGGGTCAGGGATGTGATAGTGACGGGTGCACTGGACGGAAGGTTGGTGGAGGTGGCACCAATTGGGACGATGCGGGGTTTGTGAAGAGGGTGAGGCGTGCCATCCCGGATCTGGATACCCATGAGGTGATAGAACGGGGTGGGATTGGAACATAGTGCTGGAACCGAAGGTGGACAGGTCCCCACCCCACTCGCTGACCCAGTCGGGGGAGCGGGGGGGTGGGGGGGGGTGGCATTGGCTGGGCTCATGAGGGAGATGGGAAGGAGCAGACCCATGGAGGTTTTAACACCCAAGAGATTGAGAGTATTCGTTTTTCTCCCCGGTGCACAAGGTGTACTCGAGGATTGATTTTTTAGTGGTGGGAAAGGCGCTGTTGGATGGGGTTAAGAGGCCGGAGTATTCGGCAATTGTGATCTCGGATCAGGTCCCACATTGGATGGATGTGGACTGGAAGAAGGGCCAGCCCAGAGGCCGGGCTGGAGAATGGATCTGGGGTTATTGATGAACCGGAGATTCTGTGACAAGACAGGGAAGGTGATTGAGGAGTATGTGGGGTTTAATTGCACGGGGGAGATCTCGCGGTGGGCGGTCTGGGAGGCTGTGAAGGCGGTGGTAAGGGAGAGTGTTTGATATTGTTTAAGGCTAAGGTGGATAGGGCGGAGAGGGAGGAACAACAGCGGCTGATAGAAGAGATTTTGGAGGTGGTTGGGAGGTACTGGGGGGACCTGAACCCGGGTCTCCTGGCAAAGAGGAAGGAGTTGCAGGCGAGGTTGGACTATTGTCCATGGGGAAGGCGGTGCATCAGCTGAGAAGGGCAATGGGAGCTGTGTACATGTATGGGGAGAAGGCAGGGTGTATATCGGCAGGTCAGCTCCGGAGCGAGGCCGCGGCGAGAGAGATAGTTTGAGTGTGGGATAAGACGGTAGAATTGGTGGTGGCTCCGGAACAGATTAATAAGGTGTTCAAGGAGTTCTACAGGGACCTGTGTAGGTCGGAGCCACCGGAGGAGCAGCGGGAGTTGAGAGAGTTTCTGGGTGGGCTGGAGTATCCGAGATTGTGAGAGGCGGAAAGGGCAAGGTTGGAGGAGCCAGTGGGGGAGGAGGAGGTGAAGGTGGCGATTGGGAGGATGCAGGCAGGGAAGGTGACCTGATGGGTTTCCAGTCAAATCTTACTAAAGATTTAAGGATAGACTGGGGCCCTTGATGGCGAGAATGTTTGAGGAGGCGATGGATAGGTGTGTCGTGCGGTAAACAATGGGGCAGGCTTCAATCTCGTTATTGTTAAAGAAGGACAAGGATCGGTGGAGTGTGGGCCTTAAAGGCCCATATCTCTGCTGAATGTAGACGGCAAGATACAGGCAAAGGTGTTGGCATTAAGGTTGGAAGTGTGTTTCCCAAAGGTGGTTGGGGAGGACCAGGTGGGGTTCGTAAAGGGAAGACGGTCATCCTCGAATGTGAGGAGATTGCTGAACGTGGTGCTTTCTCCGGCAGAGGGGAGGGAGACGGAGGTGGTGGGGGCGTTAGATGTGGAGAAGGTGCTCAACTGGGTGGAGTGGAGTTATTTGATGGCGTTACTGGAGAATTTGGGGATTGGGCCGAAGGTTGCGGTGTGGGTGCCGCTGCTATATAAGGAGCCGATGGCGGGTGTAACGCAGGGTATTTTGTATTACATTGGGATACGAGGCAGGGATGTCCCACCTTCTCTATGCATTGACTATAGAGTCCTTGGCTATTACGATGAGGAACTTGGGGTTGTGGAAGGGGATAGTGAGGAGGAGAGGGGTGAAACACAGGGTGTCCTTAAACAGATGACTGTTGCTGTATATTTCGGAGTGGGGAGTATAATGGGGTTGCTCCAGAGATTTAGGATGTTTTCAGGATACAAACTGAATTTCGGGAAAAGTGAGTATTTTGTGGTCTCCCCTCCAGGAGGGGGAGTGGGAGGCTGCCATTTCACCTGGGGGTGTCTCATTTTAGGTTTTTGGTGGTGCAGATGGCCGTTGGGCAGATCTTCGGAAGTTTAACTTCGCTAGCTCGGTGGGGAGGATGAAGGCTGATTTGTTGAGATGGGACAATCTCCCTCTGTCGTTGGCGGGCTGGGTGCTGGCAGTAAAGATGAATGTTTTGCCGTGATTCTTGTTTTTGTTTCATAGCCTGCCGGTCTTTTTTTTGCCCAAGGCGTTTTTAGCAGGGGGTGACTGTCTGATCTCTTTGTTTGTTTGGGTGGGGAAGGTGGCCAGGATTAGGAAGGTGATAGTGCAGAGGGGACGGCAGGCCTCCCAAATTTGTTGTATTATTCGGGGCTGGAGCAGGGAGGGGTGTGCTTTGTGGTGGAGAGTGGAGGCAGGCTCTTGCAGGGGGCCGGGGCTGCGGACGCTGGCAACGGCACCGCTCCCGATGGCCCCAGGGAAGTATACAGTGAGTTCAGTGGTGGTGGTCACGTTGAAGATCGGAGGTAGTTTAGACAGCATTTTAGGTTGGGAGCTGGGTCGGGGGAGATGCCGATTAGGGGGAATCATGGGTTTGAGCCGGAGAGGGTGGATGCAAAGTTCCAGGGATGGGAAGAGAGGGGGAATTAAGGGTATGAAGGATTTGTTTCTTGGAGGGTGATTTGCGAGTTTGGAGGAGTTGGGTGAGAAGTTAGGGCTGGTGCGGGGCGAATGTTTTAGGTATATGCAGGGGCGGGACTTTGTGAGGAAGGTCCTCCCGATTTTCCCGATAGTGCCTGCCTCCTCGTTGCTGGAGACGGTTCTGCCAGTAGAGGGGTTGTCTCGGCAATCTATGGGAGGATCTTGGAGAGGACAGGGTGTTCATGGAGGGGGGGGGGGGGTTAGACGAAGTGGGAGGAGGAGATGGGGTGGTGCTGTAAGGTTCTGCGGGGGGTAAACGCCTCGGCTTTGTGCTGAAGGTGGTGTACAGGGCGCACTTCACAAGGTTTAGGATGAGCCGGCCATTCAATAGGGTGGAGAATGCTGTGAGTGGTGTGGGTGGGGCCCTGTGAATCATGTACATATGTTTTGGTCCTGTCCAAAGCTGGAAAGATTTTGGAGGACGGTGTCAGCACTATTTTGGGGGTTTTACATGTCGTCGTGGAGCCCAGTCCTCTAGAAGTCATATTAGAGGTGTCGGATCAGCTGGAGCTGCAGGCGGAAGTGGAGGCAGACCTGCGCCTCATGTTTGCTCCCAGGCAGGTCTTGTTGGGGTGGAGGTCAGCTTCTCCACCCTGTGCCTCAGCAAGGAGGGGGGGGCGTACCTGCTGGAGTTTCTGATCCTGGAAAAGGTGAAGTTTGCTCTGAGGGGGGTGAAGGAGGGATACTCCGATTGATGGGGTTTGTTCATCATGCATTTTCGGGAGTTGGTAGCTGTTGACTGTTGAGGGAGGAATGGTTTGGGGGTTTTTTGTGAGGTTGTTTTGTATCGTAAAACTGTTGAAAATTTGTTGAATAAAAATACTTTCCAAAAAGAATAGATAAAGCAGTGAGTTCTACCAGATGTAGGATAAAATGTACTTTATTCCTCGAAGGGGGAACTGGTAGGAACTGGCGGCTATGGAGTGAGTGGTCACACACAGGGCACTCCGGCTCGAAGGCATTGATTTTTGCATTTTCTATTCCTGTATTGGGTAGATTCGGCAGTAAAGTGGAGAGGAAATTTTAAGAGAAGATGTTCTTCCCAGATTGGCATGATTACTGGCTATCAGACCCAGCAGAAGACAGTGAACGACCTGGCTAAGGAGATTTGTGGCACAGCGCCAATTGTGAAAATGGCAGAGAGGGAAGGGCCATTGTCAGCGGGAAAGTGGAGCAATTGATGAGCTTCATCAAGGAGGAATTTCAACAGCAGAAGGAGATGCACAGTGACTGGTCGAGGATGATTGAGGGAGCATTGGCACCTCTTCGTGGGTCTCTGGATCGGGTGGAGAAGTGCGTTGAAGTGTAAGAGGCGACGATCCGGGAGGTGGAAAAGGTGGTGTCTGACCAGAGTGATTGTATTGTGTCCTTGGAGATGGAGGTGGGGTCCTGGGGATCTATGCAAGTCGCTGCGGTTGAAGGTGGAGGAGCCCTGAGCAGGAGAACGGGTCCAGATGACAGAATTTGCAGATTGTGGGTCTGCCGGGGGGTGTGGAGCGCACGTGCCACAAAGTACATGTCAAGGATGTTGGCCAGGTTGATGGAGGAGAAGGTATTGGACAACTTGCCAGAGATGGACCGGGCCCTTAGGTCCTTGAGGCAGAAGCTGAGAGCGGGGGAGTTTTTGGACAAGAGGAAGATCCTGAGGAGGGCCAAGGCAAAGCGAGACTGTGAATGGGAGGGTAATCAAGTCCGGATTTACCAGGACATTGGCGCAGAGCTGGCAAAGAGGCGTGCGGGCTTCAACAAGGCCAAGGTAGCCCTTCGGGGGTCAGCCGAGTATTGGTTGTCATTGTATACAGACAACCTGCTGTTGTTTGTATTGGGCAGATAGGTGTGAGAAGTCTGGGGTGGGTGGGGGGGGGGCTGGCGAATCATGCTCGCACATTCTGGGGTTGCGAGAAGCTAGAGAGCTTTTGGGAGGCAGTGTTTGGGTCGTTATCCAGGATAGTGGGGGCTGAGATCAGGCCGGACCCTACGGTGGCAATCTTTGGGGTTTTAGAGTTACCGGAGCTGCTGGAGGGGATGGCGGTCGATATTGTGGCCTTCATCTCTCTGATTGCCCGGCGAAGGAGGCCGTTGAGATGGAGGTCGGATACACCGCCCAGGGTGTCAGCCTGGCTGGGGACTTGTACAACTTTCTCCTGCTGGTGAAGATTAAGTTCGCTCTGAGGACGTCAGAAGAGGGTTTCGAGGTGGGGTGGAGTCCGTTCATGACTTTATTTGAGGAGCTGTTCATCATGGGGGGATTAAAAGGGGAAAAAACGTACAAACTGTAAACTATGCTTTGATGGATTGTGTATTTTGTTGATGTTGTGTACGTTTGGAATAAAATATCTTTGAAAAAAAAGTAGGATCCAGTGCAGTTGTGCAAAGCACAGCTCAAAATTCCCCAAAGGCGGAGGACAGTTTAATTAATTCCTTACCCGTGTTCCTGGCTGTCTCAGCATTTGGCCATTTTGTCTCAAGTTGCTAAATCAATACTGCATGATCCAGCCACAGTGGCTAAATCGAGCAGTGAACCATTATTTTTTCTGAAGTATCGCCTAATAGCAGGGACTACATCTCATGAGGCGAGCTTCTAATTACACTTGAGAGTACAAGTTGAGAGTATACTTGAGTATACTAAGATCCAAAGCATAAAGATGTCATCACAAAATGAGAAGAAGCGACAAAGTAAATGAAGAAGAAGCTGTGATTAAATGATGCCAGAATATAATTGAGCCGCCTTGCATACATTTCCTCTTGCATAGTCAAAGCGGTCTTTTTCAATATTTCTGGCCTGCCCATTTCCATAGGATATGAATAAATCATTAAGGGATGATTCTTTTCTGAGAGAAAGGTATCATAAATTTGCTACTTTTTTTAAACAAAGAGGTTGGTTGTCATTGCTGGAAGGAGTAATGATGACATTAAAATCATTTGATAAATGTAATCGTGTTACTGTGAAAAAAAATGTTAAAGAATTAATTTTGCTTAAAGATGTTGGAAATGTTACTTACGGAGAAGAAACGGCAGGTGAAATAAAAGAATTAGAAGACATTTTGTGCAGTTTTGGGGGGCCTTGGAACCCTTTGCATGTCACAATGTGAATAGGGAAAGAATCTGATTAATTTTTAAAACATTCCTGCTGGACTCTTGCCACTCCCCCCAGGACCTTCCCAATTTGATTGGAGTGACAAGAGCTCCTATCTGAAAAGGACAGGAGCCTTGTTAAAACAGTTAAATCAGGTTCTGCCACCATTTGCAGAGTCCTAATGCTATAGCGTGCTACTGAACAGTGAAACGTACTCCTGTCAAAGACTCCAAAAGCAAGGGGGAAGGTTCTGCGGAGCCAGGAGGAGCATGATTGCCTCTGTGACTCCATACCGCCAGAATAGACTCCCCCCCCCCCTTGACGAATGTGATATAAAATAGTTACTTTAGAGATATTAGTTACTGTAATGTAGAGATAGGCCAGTCTCATTCTGGTGAGTTCACAGACAAAGGATTTCAGACCGTATGGCAAAGCAAGAAGGAGGTGTGTCCAGCAAAGGAGGAGAAAAGGATGCTGGGTAATAAGGGGGCCAGAGGAAGGGATGAGAAGTGAGCCAATCAGGCTGTATGGCCAGGTCAGGAGGGGTATAGGATGACCTATGGGAATCGTGTATGTGAAACTTGATACCATTTGAATGTATTTGCAGAAATTCCTTTGTCTCCTTGTTCATTCGCTTCCCCGGGGTGTAGGAGACTAGTCCTGTGTCCTGTGCCTCTGTGAAATGAATCAGGCTTGCAAGTCAAATAAAATAACTAATGCTGTACCTGCAGATCCATCTTGACTTTTATTGAGGCCAGACTGACGGGTAAAGAAATTTGTGTTTTGTCACCCTCACCCCCCAACAACCCACCTCTTTTAAAATGTAGTTCAAACTTCACTCCACAGAGGAGCTGCTGAATTTCCATCCCCTCCCCGCCCCTCCCCAACCCCACAGATCAGCGAATAGCCTCCAGGTGCAGGAGGAAAGATTATCTGAAGGTGCAGCAGTTTTACTAACATCCCACCAACAGACTAGGAGAATGGGCAGAAATGGTAAATATACTAAAACCTGGCTTCTGGCAGATAGAAGGATTTTTCCTTCACTAGTCCTATCCCAGTGATGCTTCATGAGTTAACTCCAACTAGGCATGAAACAGATGTACCAAACTAACTTGTTTAGGGATCCAGTTTACCATTTTTAGATAGAATGAAACAGATGATTTAACACGAGTGATCTCTGCCAGTGGTTATGCTCCCTACAAGTCTTCTTCTGGCTGATGGTCTTGTGGTACAGTGGGTCGCACCCCGACCTGAGATAGAAGCTCTGCATTTGAGTCCCAACTCAGGACTTGATGGCTAAGGAAGGTGTGTTCATAAAGCGGCCAAACAGGTGGAGTGTGTCAACCTGCAAATCCTTACACATACCAAGGCAGGTGGCAAGAACAGCAGAGATTCCTGGTCAAGCTATGTGAGGAAAGAATGTTGGAGCCTTTTACATCACTACCGGGGGGTTGCCCCCACGGTGGCCTGGCCCGCGACCGGGGCCCACCGATCCGCAGGCGTGCCTGTGCCGTGGGGGCACTCTTTCCCTTCCGCCTCCACCATGGCGGAGGCGGAAGAGACTCCCTCCACTGCGCATGCGTGGGAAACTGTCAGCGGCCGCTGACGCTCCCGCGCATGCGCCGCCCGGAGATGTCATTTCCGCGCCAGCTGGCGGGGCACCAAAGGCCATTTCCGCCAGCTGGCGGGGCGGAAATCCCTCCGGCCCCTCAATGTTGGGGCTCGGACCCCAAAGATGCAGAGCATTCCGCATCTTTGGGGCGGCGCGATGCCCGTCTGATTGACGCCGTTTTGGGTGCCAGTCGGCGGACATCGCGCCGTTTCGGGAGAATTTTGCCCCTGATGTCAGTCCCCTGGCCAACAATTCCTCCCTCCCACCAACCCCCAAATTCAACATTTTAAATACAAACATCAAAGAAAAGGATTCAGGAATCCACCATCCACCCATACATACTCACCAACAATGTACACAATCCAAACCCCCCCCCCCCCCAACCTCAACCCCCCCACCGCCACCCAACCCCCCCCCCCCCCCAATGTTCGATGTCATCCAATTCTTGAAAGTGCAAAATAAACAAAGCCCATGTTTGGAATTGAAGAACCCTTCCATCCTTCCCCTCAACTCAAACTTCATCTTTTTGAGTGTTAAAAACTCCAACAGATCCCCCCCGACACGCCAGGGCACAGGGTGGAGAGACTGACCTCCACCCCAACAGGATCCGCCTTCGGGCGATCAGCGAGGCGAAGGCTAAAAAATCTGCCTCCGCACCTGCTTACAACCCCGGCCAATCTAATATCCTCCATATTGAATACGGCCTCCAGAGGACCCGGTTCAAGCTTCATATACCACCTTCGAGATTACCCTGAAGACCTCCCTCCAATACCCCTCCAGCTTTGGACAGGACCAAAACATATGAACGTGGTTTGCGGGGCCCCCCTCGTAACTTTCACAAACATCCTCTATCGGCTCATCCTCGCCTTTGTGAGGTGCGCCCTATACACCACCTCAGCTGTATCAGCCCCAACCTCACGCACAAAGTTGAGGCATTTACCCTCCTGAGCCCCTCACACCACAACCCCTACTCCATATTCTCTCCCAGCTCTTCCTCCCACTTTGCCTTAATCCCCTCCAGTGGTGCCTTCTATTCACCCTATATACTCATATTGTGTTTGGCATTCTCACCACTCTTTGGACAATAGAAGTTGTTCTTTAATTACCTATTGGATTTATTAGTGACTCTCTCGTATTTATGGCCCCTAGTTTTAGATCATTATTAATGATGACCATTTAAAAAAATAAAATAAACTAGATCCATAACCTTCTAAGTCATAATAAATCCAAAAGAATACTTTTAGGCAATAAGCTGCCCAATCAGGCACATACAGTTTTGGTCATCAATGTTCAGACTGGTCGCCTAAATTGTACATATTTGTAAATGCAAAGAGATTAAATATCAAGCTACTAGTACAGTAAAACATTTATGTTTTATTTCATGTAAAGGATCCTGCGTTGATGGCAATAGTATGTAACTGCACCACTTGCCATGTGCTGTGGTGCTACCTGACATAATCAGTTCATCTATAATGAAGACTGAACACTATCAGGGCACTAATAGTAGTGCACATCTGCAGTATCGTCTCTGCAATTCAGTTGGAAATCCCTCTTCAACTTTAGGCTCATCAGCATCCCTTGTACTTGATACAAATCACGGCGGTGGTGGACTCACCTACAACTCATGTTCACGGCTCATGGGCCAAATTCTAATGGTCCAATGATTGCAACAGAAGAAAACAGGAGCGACAGGCAGAGTAAACAAACATTGATGTAGACACACTCATTAAATAAATTCTACTCAACACTGAAAAGACCTTCCGCCTGAATAAAGACTTGGAAGATTGTTGTGGTATTAAGTCGTGTTCCCTTAATGCATGTGAGGAAATCTCCCTCCACTTTATCTGTAAAATGTTTTTTAACAAACTTGTGGATTCCCAGGCTAAGCCACTAGAAGGCAGCATTACTGCACTAAACCTCTATTTCCCACAAGCTCCTCCTCCTCACTCAATGGATTAATGCCCGGGGTTGTGAGAAGATTCAAGTGGCATTTGTGGTGATATGCGTCATTGTATATACACAACGGGTTAATGTAAATACACTACAACTAAGTAACCACTAGAGGGAGCACCAGAGATGTCATAACATGCAGACATACAGCCAATGGGTCATTACAACAGGACACAACCAATGGGTAATCAGGACACCCAGAGGTGGCATTACCACAAGGGGGCACTTTACAACCCATATAAAAGGACAGGGCACACATGCTCTGCCTCTTTCCACAGACAGACATCTAGAGAGTACATCAGGGTTGATCAACAGCATCACACCCAGCACGTGGCTTAGAGCAGGCTGGCAAAGGTAGACTGAGTTACTACAGCTAGATTAGCAGTGTCGAACTCATTTAAGAATTGTGTTAATAGTTCAATAAATACGTTTAACTCATTTCATAGTCTGGAGCTTTCTTTGTCAAAGCATACATCAAGGAAGCAGCTTATGCTACACGAAGCAGCAGAACACAACAGCATTTACAAGGTATTTAATGTAGAAGCGTCATGTTGCCAAGCACAACCCTTGGGAATAGCATGAAGGTGATAGCCAGCTACAATCAAGGTAACAACCACCTAATCTCTTCCCAAATGTTGACTTACAAATTGTCTATATTTGGCACATCTGCCTCATAATAAGCAGCAGAGGTCTACCTGCAGTAAGTTATTTTCAGAGTTGTTACAATATACTTCAAGACCAAAAATTAATTGTCACCATTTACAATGTACTCGATGAATGCAGAGAAATGGAAAAGACTGTTGGGGTCCATCTGCCTGGTCCAGTGGGCAAGGACACGTTCTAGGCAAATTAGTGGACAAAAAAAGAGTGAATGGATGGTGAAGAGATTGAGTGGATAGGCATACCTATTTTCCTTCAATATACAGATTTTGTAACTGTAATGATACTCTCGTGTTTCTCAAGAGTGGTTGGAATGAAAAGTTTGAAGTGACTTCCTTTCAGGACAGAGGTGGTAAGTATATAAAGCAGAAAGGAATAGGTGAGTATATAGATAGGCTTCAGATAGGGTGGGCAGAGGCAAATGTACAGCATCCATTGATTGGTTCGGCAAAAAGCTCTGTCTCTTGTGCTGTAAATTGGTGTCATTCTAGCCTAACAAACAAGCCTGTCACTGCCATCTGCTGGACTATCTAATCTTTGCCCGCGTACATGACAGCAACAGCAAAGCAAAATACTGCTTATCAAAAAATAAATCATCTGAGATTCCTGCCCCCTGTTCAGTATGCATTAACTCCAAGAGCAAGGTGCATCCATCGGGAGAGCTTACCGTTGCTGCTTGTGAGAATTGATTAGCAAGCAACTTTCACTGCCTTAAACTCACAAACTCACACACCAATAATGATCATTGAGACAAAATAATGAAACTTGCTGACACCTGAAGAGAACTCATAACTCCTGAAAGAATTAAAGTCAGAAGCCAAGTAATTGTGCATCTCATGCCGTACCCTACTTTACAGGAAGTGTCACCAGCTGCACCCAAACCGCAACAATGTGAAAGGTCACATCAAGATTGGGGGCAGCACGGTAGCCTTGTGGATAGCACAATTGCTTCACAGCTCCAGGATCCCAGGTTCGATTCCAGCTTGGGTCACTGTCTGTGCGGAGTTTGCACATCCTCCCCGTGTCTGCGTGGGTTTCCTCCGGGTGCTCCGGTTTCCTCCCACAGTCCAAAGATGTGCAGGTTAGGTGGATTGGCCATGATAAATTGCCCTTAGTGTCCAAAATTTCCCTTCGCGTTGGGTGGGGTTACTGGGTTATGGGGATAGGGTGGAGGTGTTGACCTTGGGTAGGGTGCTCTTTCCAAGAGCCGGTGCAGACTCGATGGGCCGAATGGCCTCCTTCTGCACTGTAAATTCTATGATTCTATGATAAGATCTGGGGCTTTCCCCCTAAGCCACAGGCAGCAACATAACAGACCACTGATACATTTCCAGCAGTGTGAAATCTGCCGGTACAAGTGTAGAGAATTCTCACATGTATCCTTGTTTCCCTCCAGCCATTAGTGTAGGCTGGGTGGTTAGGCCATCCCATTCCCCCCAGTGTTGTTACTGCAATCTGCTCTGCAGCACAAAGATCCTGAACTGTACATCAATAAGGTGCCAAGGCAAATGTCCTTGACTTTTTTAATGTTCTTATCTCAAGCTGTTTTGCACGACATAAACTCGCTAAACTCTGTGAGGAGCAACTGAAAACACATCATACAATGCAGGGGGGAACAGAAGAAGAAAAATTCAATTGAAAACACTATCAAATTGGCCCATCAATGACATCTTCAGCTGCCGATGTTTAGTCATCCTACACATCACCATGTTCTGGGATGTGAACTATGTTTTATACTCAAAAAAACCTAGGCCATGATTTTCCGCTCCCATTTGTGGCGGGCGTCAAGGGAGCGGAAAATGCCGCAAGGTCACAAAACAAAACTGGTTTGACATCGCTGTAAACCCAGTCTGCGATTATTCGCTCCTCCCGTCAAGGGACGTCCACTCCCACTGCTGCACCTTCCATAGATTTGGATTTCATTATAAGCCCTGCTGTGTGGAATCAATACTCCCCCTCCCCCTCCACCCCCGTTGCACTGGATCACAAGGTCACGTTGGTGTGTCCTCACATCGATCCTGCACTGGATCACAAGGTCACGTTGGTGTGTCCTCACATCGATCCTGCACTGGATCACAAGGTCACGTTGTCCTCACATCGATGTGTTTCACAATGGTACACAAGCAATGTGCACCTGATGGCCTACACTTTGCTCCTTCCTTTGAGGGTCACTCATCTGTTATATTTTAAATAATGAGTTATCTAAAATATACATATTACTCTTGAATCCACCAGGGTGATAAAATGACCAATAGTCTTCTTGTTGAAAGATGAACTATTAATGAGTAATAAAATAGTAAACTGTGAGTCCTTTTACTTAATACTAAACTAACAATAAAGAATTAAAGTACAATACAGATAACTATATAACTATATACTATTATAACAAACTAGTTCTAACTTCTCTCACTCTCGTTATTCTATGTCTTGCTAGTTCACTATTCTGATGTCATCTGCCTTAGAAAAGGCGGGAAATCAGTTCTTACAGTAGCTGACTGTGAGCCATCTAGTGTTGAAATGACTGTACTACATTTGCATACATTGATCATGTATATTGATATCTGAATATTACTACATCACCTACCTTGTTTGGGGCAGTTCGCGCAGTATTCAGCGCCAGGCTTTGCTGGCAGCACCACATGGATTTCAAAGGGGTCTCACAGGAACGTTTCTACCTCCCAGACCAGTGGTGAGGCAGGGGTATCCTTTCAACAGCTGCAGGGTGAGAACTGGCTAGGCGAAGGGAGGGGGGTAGTGAGGTGGCAGGGAAGTGGCCTCCAACAGGTTCAGAGGCTGCAAGACAAGAGCTGGCTTGGCGAAGGTGGGGAGGGGGCTATGCAAGGGTGTCTTGGTGTTGGGAGTGGGGAGGGGGGGCGATGGCGGGGAAGGTGCATGTTTAACAAACAAGTAGCCTCTCCCCCTCAGAATATCTGAAGGATATACACTACAGAAGCATTGAAATCAAGAGATATAGGGGGGGAGTGAGATGTCTATGAGGGAGAGTGATCTTGATGTTCACTTCCTCGGCTACGAAGGTGGGGCGAGGGGGGTTTCTATTCTCACACAGGGACGGCCCAAGATGGTCTGGCAGAGATAGCTCACCATCACCCCCATCTTAGTACCAGCCATGGTTGTGCAGATGGGAAGTACCATGAGACCAAACCTTGCTGCTGGAGGCTTTGTAGGCACCTTGGATACCAGCTGACTGCAAAAGGGCGGTTGGGGTGGAGGGGGACAGGAGCGATTAAAGGGCCACGTAATTGAACTGTGCATTCCCATGTGAGCAGACAGGCACAGCTGAGATATGTTAGCAGTCTCCCAATGGCATCACAGCAAATCACTAAACTGAAGCAATGCTGTGTATTCATGCAGCACTAATCCTGGGTTTAACTCCTTGTTCACGATGTAGAATTACCCCACAGTGATGATGAAGATAAGTGCAATGGAGCAGCCAGATAAACTTTTGAGGCTTGTTTCAGTAGTGGTGCTGGCAGTTCCAAGAAGATAGGCCAGCCTCAACATCTTGCAGTCTGGTGAACAATTGTCGCTCCTGTATATTCCAAACGCTGTAGTCTTACAGTGCTGGGTATGAGGATGCCAGTGGCCAGGCTGAAAGGCAGGCACCTGGCCAAACCAGTCTCATCTCAGTAGCTCTTGAGCGGGGGGGGGGGGGGGGGGGCTATCACCTGGGTACCCCCACCATAGCATAGAGCCAGAACCGTGAACTCAGTCGCTCACGAGTCATTGACAACGAGATTAGTATTCCAGACTTCTGTGTCTCATTTATACTGTGGACAGGGGGTCACAAGGCAGATGAAGCCTGTATTCATTGCTGTCTGTATAATTGCAGACTGAAATAGGAGATGACGAATATGAAGGAGAAAGCTAAATCGGCATCCGCCAGATGCAGAGTCTCAGGTAAACCGAGCGTCATGCCTTGGTGCCTTACTACTCCGAACGGGCATTGGTGTTTATCATAGAATTTACAGTGCAGAAGGAGGCCATTCGGCCCATCGAGTCTGCACCGGCTCTTCGAAAGAGCACCCTACCCAAGGTCAACACCTCCACCCTATCCCCATAACGCAGTAACTCCACCCAACACTAAGGGCAATTTTGGACACTAAGGGCAATTTATCATGGCCAACCCACCTAACCCGCACATCTTTGGACTGTGGGAGGAAACCGGAGCACCCGGAGGAAACCCACGCACACACGGGGAGGATGTGCGGACTCCGCACAGACAGTGACCCAAGCTAGAATCGAACCTGGGACCCTGGAGCTGTGAAGCAATTGTGCTATCCACAATGCGACCGTGCTACCGTTGTCCGCCTTATCTGCAGATGACTGAGAACCAGAGTCTCCGATGGCTCGGCGCGTCCGGAAATCTTGTCACATTGTGCACAGATTGGTGCCATGTGGACTCAGGGGACATCCTTTGTCAGTGGCTGTGAAACTAACAGCTGCTCCCAACTTCCACTCCATTGGACCCTTCCGGGGTTCCACTGAGGGTCTCTCTGACATCCACACACAGGTACATACACAAGGACACAGAAGGTCTTTTTCCCAAGGCCCACAATTACATCAACGTGGACAGAGATCAAGCCCGCCAGAGCACTGGGCTTCGCTGAGATTTGAAGGTTTCCACACTTCGGGTTTAAACAGCAACAGTCTCCAGGTAAAAGCTAGTTTTCGGAGAGATCAGCTGAATGTGGTTGTGATCATTTTCGCCCACCAGCTCTTCTCCTCACTACAGGACCAACCCTGCCACTGAGATACTATTTATTCCTTTTAATCCCGTCTCACCTGAACAACTTGTTTTAGACATCCCTCTTACTACCATTTCTTACATGAGCTTCCCCCTTTTAGCATGTAAGTGCGACATTCATTCTTATTTTTCCTATTGAACTCCCACTCACTTCTGTGCCCTATTGTTATCCAGAATATCTGTTCACCCTGTTACTAGGCTAATCCACATATCAAAAGCCCTCAGTGCAACATGGGAGGCAATGAAAAGGTCACTGGACTAGTAAACCAGAGATCCAGGGAACCAGGTTCAATTCCCACCACGGCCAGTGGTGAAATTGGAATTCAACGAAAATCTGTAATGAAGCCATTGCTAAGATGACGAGGAAACCCTTGTCAATTGTTGTAAAAACCAATCTAGTTCACTAATGTTCTTTCGGGAAAGAAATCTGCTGTCCTCACCTGATCTGGCCTACATGTGACTCCAGACCCACAGCAAAGTGGTTGACTCTTAAATGCCCTCTGAAATGGCCCAGCAAACTACTCAGTTCAAAAGGCAATTAGGGATGGGCAATAAATGTTGGCCCACCCAGCAATGCCCAAATCCCATGAGTTAAAAAATTCTTATCCATTTCCTTTTATCCAATTCTTTAATCTTCATTTATCCCAACTTCTTGGTACAGCACAGACGAAGGAGGTATGCATGGGAGAGCATCATAAAGATTCCAGGAGGAAAATGACAGGATGGAGAGGCATCCTGTTGGAAAAGTGCATGAGGGGCTAACGTCAAGTGTAACATTGCCAACCTTCTCATTTCAACTCTGCCCTTCAAAATGAGAGACTGTAATTTTCAAACATGCTCCCCTGGGTGTTATCCTCTGAATGTTGATGAAATCTTGGAAGCATGCTTCATCACAGAGATGAGGCACCGTCTGGAAAAGGGCATCTCGCCAGCAAAGGTCCGAAGGTGCTGACTCGTCAAGTGTCTCTGCAGCTTACCAGTCATGACGAGAGCCAACATGATGCAGGAGCTGATCCACTATTGTGAGTGGCCTCATAGGCGGTAGCCTTCAATCAGAGAGCTCTCCTCAAGGCGATCCATGTCCAGCATTGTAACTGCGCATTCTGAGTTAATTCAATGGTGCAACTAATGGGTGAGACTGGGGTCAATGCAGCCAAGACATTTTGGCAGGTCTCAATCCATGTACACATGAGTCACCTTCTCAATACCATTGGCATCTGACTCCCTTACTCAGAGATGGTGGCCATCATGTCTTGTCACCTTACTATGGATGTGGACCACCTGAGGCTGACAACATTCAATCAATTGCATGCCAGCTATTAATGCGTCTCCTCTTTACCGCAAACATTTTGCCCTCATGGGCAGTGGTGGCCCTGGTAATTTGAAGGATCTCTGACACTATTAAGCCCTCAGGGTGTAGCCATCTGGGATGGCCACGTCCCGATTATAAAGGGACACTCGCAAAGAATGCAGGGAAAATTGGACAATACTAAGAAACAAGCAGGTGCAAGGTCTGTCTGTTGATTAGAACCTTAAGCTCTCAGACAGGACAGAAACTGCTAAGCAATCTCCATACTAATGAGCCATCTCCGGGGACAAAAGGGAAACATTTAGATACACAATGTTAAGGCAGACACCCCGGCGCCAGAAGAGACTAAAACAAAGCAGACCAACGGTCACCTAAGACATGCCCAGCAATCAGGGAACCACCCCTCTATTGGAGGAAGGTCGATACGAATGATTGGGAAAGGCCCAATTAATTGAGACCAAGTTCAAGGCCCGCCCAAAGGCGCGCAAAGCCCTTTTGCGTACATAAGCACTCACCAAAGAGAGAATCTTTCTTCTTTGGCTTTGGCTCTCAGCGAAGAGAGAGACCAGCCTAGCAGTTACACCAGACCAAGTAAGTTCCAAGTCAACGCACGCTACGAGATAGACGCTCCTAGTTGCTATCCTGTAAACAGCTCAACCCAGCAGCCTCAGATCCGAGCAACGGCCATTGTTCCTCTGACTGAGTGGGCACCCGAAGCTAAGAATAGGCTTTAGTAATAGTGGTAGTTTAGTTTGTAGAGTTTATGCATGAGTAGATTTGACTGTATGTAAATAAATGAGCATTGCTTTTGAATTTACAAACTGGTGTATCGGGTCTTTGATCAGTATTCGGTTCTGAACCTTGTGGCGGTGTCGAAAGATACCTGGCGACTCTTGAACAAACGTAATTAAACAGAGCCAAATTAAAAGTCAAACAGCCAAAGTTAGCAACATTTACTGGCGACATCTGACGGGACTCGACTTAGAAGTGACCTAACCACTCCTAGAGAACCCAAATTTGATTTGGAATCCAATTGGAAACATAGAACATAGAACATAGAACATAGAACAATACAGCGCAGTACAGGCCCTTCGGCCCACGATGTTGCACCGAAACAAAAGCCATCTAACCTACACTATGCCATTATCATCCATATGTTTATCCAATAAACTTTTAAATGCCCTCAATGTTGGCGAGTTCACTACTGTAGCAGGTAGGGCATTCCACGGCCTCACTACTCTTTGCGTAAAGAACCTACCTCTGACCTCCGTCCTATATCTATTACCCCTCAGTTTAAAGTTATGTCCCCTCGTGCCAGCCATATCCATCTGCGGGAGAAGGCTCTCACTGTCCACCCTATCCAACCCCCTGATCATTTTGTATGCCTCTATTAAGTCTCCTCTTAACCTTCTTCTCTCCAACGAAAACAACCTCAAGTCCATCAGCCTTTCCTCATAAGATTTTCCCTCCATACCAGGCAACATCCTGGTAAATCTCCTCTGCACCCGCTCCAAAGCCTCCACGTCCTTCCGATAATGCGGTGACCAGAACTGTACGCAATACTCCAAATGCGGCCGTACCAGAGTTCTGTACAGCTGCAACATGACCTCCCGACTCCGGAACTCAATCCCTCTACCAATAAAGGCCAACACTCCATAGGCCTTCTTCACAACCCTATCAACCTGGGTGGCAACTTTCAGGGATCTATGTACATGGACACCTAGATCCCTCTGCTCAGCCACACTTTCAAGAACTTTACCATTAGCCAAATATTCCGCATTCCTGTTATTCCTTCCAAAGTGAATCACCTCACACTTCTCTACATTAAACTCCATTTGCCACCTCTCAGCCCAGCTCTGAAGCTTATCTATATCCCTCTGTAACCTGCTACATCCTTCCACACTATCGACAACACCACCGACTTTAGTATCGTCTGCAAATTTACTCACCCACCCTTCTGCGCCTTCCTCTAGGTCATTGATAAAAATGACAAACAGCAACGGCCCCAGAACAGATCCTTGTGGTACTCCGCATGTGACTGTACTCCATTCTGAACATATCCCATCAACCACCACCCTCTGTCTTCTTTCAGCTAGCCAATTTCTGATCCACATCTCTAAATCACCCTCAATCCCCAGCCTACGTATTTTTTGCAATAGCCTACCGTGGGGAACCTTATCAAATGCTTTGCTGAAATCCATATACACCACATCAACTGCTCTACCCTCGTCTACCTGTTCAGTCACCTTCTCAAAGAACTCGATAAGGTTTGTGAGGCATGACCTACCCTTCACAAAGCCATGCTGACTATCCCTGATCATGTTATTCCTATCTAGATGATTATGAATCTTGTCTCTTATAATCCCCTCCAAGACTTTACCCACTACAGACGTGAGGCTCACCGGTCTATAGTTGTCTCTGCTCCCCTTTTTGAACAAAGGGACCACATTTGCTGTACTCCAGTCCTCTGGCACTATTCCTGTAGCCAATGATGACATAAAAATCAAAGCCAAAGGTCCAGCAATCTCTTCCCTGGCCTCCCAGAGAATCCTAGGATAAATCCCATCAGGTCCCGGGGACTTATCTATTTTCAGCCTGTCCAGAATTGCCAACACCTCTTCCCTACGTACCTCAATGCCATCTATTCTATTAGCCTGGGGCTCAGCATTCTCCTCCACAACATTATCTTTTTCCTGAGTGAATACTGACGAAAAATATTCATTTAGTATCTCACCTATCTCTTCAGACTCCACACACAATTTCCCATCCCTGTCCTTGACTGGTCCTACTCTTTCCCTAGTCATTCGCTTATTCCTGACATACCTATAGAAAGCTTTTGGGTTTTCCTTGATCCTTCCTGCCAAATACTTCTCATGTCCCCTCCTTGCTCGTCTTAGCTCTCTCTTTAGATCCTTCCTCGCTACCTTGTAACTATCCATCGCCCCAACCGAAACTTCACACTTCATCTTCACATAGGCCTCCTTCTTCCTCTTAACAAGAGATTCCACTTCCTTGGTAAACCACGGTTCCCTCGCTCGACGCCTTCCTCCCTGTCTGACCGGTACATACTTATCAAGAACACGCAGTAGCTGATCCTTGAACAAGCCCCACTTATCCAGTGTGCCCAACACTTGCAGCCTACTTCTCCACCTTATCCCCCCCAAGTCACGTCTAATGGCATCATAATTGCCCTTCCCCCAGCTATAACTCTTGCCCTGCGGTGTATACTTATCCCTTTCCATCATTAACGTAAACGTCACCGAATTGTGGTCACTGTCCCCAAAGTGCTCTCCTACCTCCAAATCCAACAACTGGCCTGGTTCATTACCCAAAACCAAATCCAACGTGGCCTCGCCTCTTGTTGGCCTGTCAACATATTGTTTCAGGAAACCCTCCTGCACACACTGTACAAAAAACGACCCATCTATTGTACTCAAACTATATCTTTTCCAGTCAATATTTGGAAAGTTAAATTCTCCCATAATAACTACCCTGTTACTTTCGCTCATATCCAGAATCACCTTCGCCATCCTTTCCTCTACATCCCTAGAACTATTAGGAGGCCTATAAAAAACTCCCAACAGGGTGACCTCTCCTTTCCTGTTTCTAACTTCAGCCCATACTACCTCGGAAGAAGAGTCCCCATCTAGCATCCTCTCCGCCACCGTAATACTGCTCTTGACTAGCAGCCCCACACCTCCCCCTCTTTTGCCTCCTTCTCTGTGCTTACTAAAACACCTAAACCCCGGAACCTGCAACATCCATTCCTGTCCCTGCTCTATCCATGTCTCCGAAATGGCCACAACATCGAAGTCCCAGGTACCAACCCATGCTGCCAGTTCCCCTACCTTGTTTCGTATACTCCTGGCATTGAAGTAGACACACTTCAAAGCACCTACCTGAACACTGGCCCCCTCCTGCGACGTCAAATCTGAGCTCCTGACCTCTATACTCTCATTCTCCCTTACCCTAAAACTACAATCCAGGTTCCCATGCCCCTGCTGCATTAGTTTAACCCCCCCCAAAGAGCACTAACAAATCTCCCCCCCAGGATATTTGTGCCCCTCAGGTTCAGATGTAGACCATCCTGTCTGTAGAGGTCCCACCTTCCCCAGAAAGAGCCCCAGTTATCCAAAAATCTGAATCCCTCCCGCCTGCACCATCCCTGTAGCCACGTGTTTAAATGCTCTCTCTCCCTATTCCTCATCTCATTATCACGTGGCACGGGCAACAACCCAGAGATAACAACTCTGTTTGTTCTAATTCTGAGCTTCCATCCTAGCTCCCTGAAAGCCTGCCTGACATCCTTGTCCCCTTTCCTACCTATGTCGTTAGTGCCAATGTGGACCACGACTTGGGGCTGCTCCCCCTCCCCCCTAAGGACCCGGAAAACACGATCCGAGACATCACGTACCCTTGCACCTGGGAGGCAACATACCAAACGTGAGTCTCTCACGCTCCCACAAAATCTCCTATCTGTGCCCCTGACTATCGAGTCCCCAATTACTAATGCTCTGCTCCTCTCCCCCCTTCCCTTCTGAGCAACAGGGACAGACTCCGTGCCAAACAGAAAAACCACAAGCGTAAGAAGAGTATTGATCAAGCCTCTGAGATTCGGAAGTGCGTTAATGCATGCGTACTAACAGGGATATAAGGTAAACCTGAGAGATTTTGTTGTGTAAAACTGTCGGGAGTTTTGTAGGCCGGAAATTAGCGTAAGCCGTACCCATGTTTACAGCACCACTTTATCACCCCCTGTTCCAAATTCAGTGGAGAACCTAGATATAGAAAATGGCAATGAAGGCAATGGAACGCCTTATGAACCCCCAGGAATTCGAGGTCGCAGCGACCAGTAGAGTAGGACAGTGTCCCGTTTGGGAAGATGAGATCAGGAAATATCTGAAAGGGAAAGGATGGCCCCTTTGGAGTGAATTCTGCAATAATGAGGAAACATGTCCCGGGAGTATAGGACATACTTGGTGGGAGAACCTGTCAGAGATCCACAAGAAGAGCTTAGGGAAAGCTCGCAAGCCGATGGCAATCGTGTCCTGTTTGGCACAATTGCGAGGCACAGATGGAGTCGTTAGGACGCTCCATAGAGAGATAGAGGAGAGACAGAACCAGTGAGGTAGACGTGAGCGATGTAGAGAAGGAGAATCGAGATTTAAAAGAGCAGTTAGCAGCAAGGGACAGAGAGGTGGATGATGCCAAGTGGGCACATCAGTCTTGTCTCGCGCATTTGAACAGTTTTCAGACGCAATATGATAAGGCCTACCAGGACACGCAATGTGCGGTCTTGGTAAGACAAGAGACAGAACAGCAAGTCGAGAAATTGCAGAAACAGTGCAATGATTTAAAAGCAGCCCTACGAGCACTCCATACTTCCATGACGGAACAAAGGCAGAACTCCGTAGACCATGCAAAGTGCCGGAAGCAAATTGCAGAATTGCAATCTCTGCTTGCCATTCAAAATGGATTTCAAAGTACATTCGGACCCCAATTAAATCAGGAAAACGGCCCCGATTGGCAGGAATTGAACAAGACTGCCCACAGATACGTACATGGGACATGTACGCAGGAAAACCCCCAGAAAAGGAGAGTGCTCCAACCCCCAACCGAACAGGCAGAACACACCCCCATGAACCCTGTAACCGCACACCGCAGGGCCACAGCAGAAGGAGAAGCAGATTTTCTTTACACAACCCCATTAACCGTGATCCAATTACGGGACGCGTGTGGAAACATTACACCGTTCCGTCCCACATCAGACCCCCACCAATTTTTCGCGAAAGTCAAACAACAGGTTACCATGTACGGCCTGGACGAAAAGGAGCAAGTGAAGCTCACAGTTTTAAGCCTCGACCCTTCAGTCGTAGCAGCCCTTCCCGACCCACAGAATGTAGGAGGAGGCACACTCCAAGAGATGCACACAACGATCCTTGATGCGATCGGCTTTAACAGAGGAGACCCCATAGAAGGCTTAAATAAGTGTAGGCAAAAAAAGACAGAGCACCCCACAGCGTTTGCTGGACATCTGTGGATTCACTTCACCTCAGTTTTCGGAGAGTTAGCCCGTGCCCATTTGTCCCCAGATAATCTAGCCAAATGGACACGAATTCTAGTCTCCCACACCATAGAAGCAGGACGAAAAGCTTGCACAAATTATGACCCCTCAGATGAGGCCCACAATTAAAAATGGGTTTTGAAGAGATTGTCCCGCGCTTGGGAGTAATCAATTGCAGGCAAAACCGCATTTATACCACCCGATGAAGAGCAGGCAGAGGTGAACCCAGTTAAAGCACACCAGAACCCCACATGGGTAAATGAGGGCAGGAACATCCCACCCCAGCCCAAAGCTCAAGAATGTTATAGTTGTGGACAATTAGGACACTTTGCGCGAGACTGCAACGTGCCCCAGAAGCAGCAGAGAAACCAACAGACAGGCACCCTAAACAAGAATAGGGCAAAGCCGATCCATAGCGTTGTGGCCGTTCAGAGAATGCAGACATGAACGGCACCGACTGATGGTGTTCGGCCTCCCCAACTTGGGTCTGCGACACCTTTTGGGACAAGTCCGGTAGACCGGTAGTAGCAGGCAAAGTCCGGGGACAACCCTTAGAATTCCTTTGGGACACAGGAGGGTCCCGCACCACACTCAATTCTTCCACGATGTTCCAGCGAGACACGTGGCCCACAACACTCAGCGGTTTTACAGGCCATTTACAACAGGGACACATCACAGCCCCTGTAGCGATACAAATAGGGAACATCACAACTAAGCACCCGTAGTTTTAGTTGATCTGCCTCAGACAGCAAAACATGGGCGTCATTCTCCGACCCCCCGCCGGGTCGGAGAATGGCCGTTGGCCGCCGTGAATCCCGCCCCCGCCCCCGCCGAAGTCTCCGAAGGGAGAAAAGTCGGCGGGGCGTTAATGGCGCCGCTGCCGCGGAGGATGTCACGGGTCTGCGCAAGGCAGCCGATTTTCGGCCTGCCGATATTCTCCCTTCCGGATGGGCCGAAGTCCCGTCGACGTGATGACCGTTCACGTCGACGTCAATCAAACCTCCTTTTCATCGGCGTGACCCGGTGCTCCAGGCTCACGCCGACCAGCGAGGAGGTGAGTGACGGCCTGGGGGGTTGGCTCTGGGCAGGAAATGGCGTGGCCGCAGACTGATTGCCTGAGGAGACGTGCCGGGGTGGAGGTTGGGGGTTGGGGAGGGGGTCCGTGCCGGGGTGGAGGTTGGGGGGGGGGTCCGTGCCGGGGTGGAGGTTGGGGAGGGGGTCCGTGCCGGGGTGGAGGTTGGGGAGGGGGTCCGTGCCGGGGTGGAGGTTGGGGGTTGTGGAGGGGGTCCGTGCCGGGGTGGAGGTTGGGGGGGGGGGGGTCCGTGCTGGGGTGGAGGTTGGGGGTTGGGGAGGGGTTCCGTACCGGGGTGGAGGTTGGGGGGGGTCCGTGCTGGGGTGGAGGTTGGGGGTTGGGGAGGGGGTCCGTGCCGGGGTGGAGGTTGGGGGGGGGGGTCCGTGCTGGGGTGGAGGTTGGGGGTTGGGGAGGGGTTCCGTGCCGGGGTGGAGGTTGGGGGGGGGTCCGTGCTGGGGTGGAGGTTGGGGGTTGGGGAGGGGGTCCGTGCCGGGGTGGAGATTGGGGGTTGGGGAGGGGGTCCGTGCCGGGGTGGAGGTTGGGGGGGGGGGTTCCGTGCCGGGGTGGAGGTTGTGGGGGGGTCCGTGCTGGGGTGGAGGTTGGGGGTTGGGGAGGGGGTCCGTGCCGGGGTGGAGGTTGGGGGGGGGGTCCGTGCTGGGGTGGAGGTTGGGGGTTGGGGAGGGGTTCCGTGCCGGGGTGGAGGTTGGGGGGGGGTCCGTGCCGGGGTGGAGGTTGGGGGGGGGGTCCGTGCCGGGGTGGAGGTTGGGGAGGGGGTCCTTGCCGGGGTGGAGGTTGGGGAGGGGGTCCGTGCCGGGGTGGAGGTTGGGGGTTGTGGAGGGGGTCCGTGCCGGGGTGGAGGTTGGGGGGGGGGTCCGTGCCGGGGTGGAGGTTGGGGAGGGGGTCCGTGCCGGGGTGGAGGTTGGGGAGGGGGTCCGTGCCGGGGTGGAGGTTGGGGGTTGTGGAGGGGGTCCGTGCCGGGGTGGAGGTTGGGGGGGGGGGGTCCGTGCTGGGGTGGAGGTTGGGGGTTGGGGAGGGGTTCCGTGCCGGGGTGGAGGTTGGGGGGGGGTCCGTGCTGGGGTGGAGGTTGGGGGTTGGGGAGGGGGTCCGTGCCGGGGTGGAGGTTGGGGGGGGGGGTCCGTGCTGGGGTGGAGGTTGGGGGTTGTGGAGGGGGTCCGTGCCGGGGTGGAGGTTGGGGAGGGGGTCCGTGCCGGGGTGGAGGTTGGGGGTTGGGGAGGGGTTCCGTGCTGGGGTGGAGGTTGGGGGGGGGGGGGTCCGTGCCGGGGTGGGTGATGGGAGGGCAAATGAGTTGGTCCACCTGGCCAGGTGCCAGCCTCCAACAGTTGGACCCATGCGGTCCATGCCACCTGGCTGGGGGGAGGAGGGGATATGGGCAATGATGACATGTCGTCGTTCCCCTCCCCCCCACCAGGTCGTCATGTTTTCAGATCATCCAGCGATGTTGGCCGCCGTGGTGGCAGCCGCTCATGTCTATGTTGCCCTGGATGAGGAGGAGGAGGAGGAGGAGGAGCGTGCCAGAGAGGCGGCGCAGGCTGCCGCAGAGGGGCAGGCGGCAGCCGCCCAGGCTGGAGGGACACCTGACCGACAGGACGAGGATGGGGAGGAGGACGTCGCGGCCCCACGGCAACGGAGGCACCCGAGGGCGCCCCGTGTGTACCGGCCCCGGCAGTCATACCAGGACCTCACGGACCGGGAATGCAGGAGGAGACTCCGGATGAGCCGGGAAACCGTGGCACACATCTGCCACCTGCTGGCACACCTGTCACCGCGTGGCACTGGCGGGGGACACCCTCTCCCCGTGTCCGTCAAGGTTACGGTGGCCCTGAACTTTTATGCAACGGGGTCATTCCAGGCACCGAGTGGGGACCTGTCCGGCATATCGCAGACATCGGTGCATCGGTGCATCCGGGCAGTGACAGATGCCCTTTATGCCATGGCGCACCGCTACATCCGCTTCCCCGTGGACCGGGCCAGCCAAGATGCCCGGGCCGTGGGCTTCTCTGCCATTGCCGGGTTCCCCATGGTCCAGGGCGCGATCGATGGGATGCACGTCGCCGTGCGGCCACCTGCAGATAACAGGGCCGTGTTCACTAATAGGAAGGGGACCTATTCGATGAACGTACAGGTGGTCTGCGACCACCGCATGATGATCCTGCACGTCTGCGCCCGTCACCCAGGCAGTGTACACGACTCATTCGTGTTGTCGCGGTCATCCATCCCCGGCATGTACGAGGGACGCCATCCCCGGCTGAGGGGCTGGTTGCTGGGCGACAGGGGCTACCCATTGCGATCGTGGCTGATGACGCCTATACGGAGGCCACGCAATGAGGCGGAGAACCGCTACAATGATGCCCATGTAGCGCCAAGGGGAGTGATCGAGAGGTGCTTTGGCGTGCTGAAGATGCGTTTCAGGTGCCTGGACCTCTCTGGGGGCGCCCTCCAGTATCGGTCAGATAGGGTCGGCCGCATCATTGTGGTGTGCTGCGTCCTGCACAACATAGCCCAGCAGAGGGGCGATGTGCCGCAGGCAGAGGAGGGCGGAGTGGAGGAGCAGCAGGAAGAGGCCCAGTCCTCCCCAGATGAGGGGGATGGGGGCAATGGTCAGGGCAGACGGGGTAGACACAGACGGGTGGCTGTCCACCGTTACCGGCTGGCCCAGCGGGCACGGGACAGACTGATAGACGCCCGCTTCACTGACTAGATGGGCGTGGGAATCGGGTAGTATGGCCACAGACCGCACACCATGACAACAGCCGACCACCCACACCTCCCACCCATCCATCCACCCAGCACCATCACCCCCCTCCCCAACCCCACACACCCCACCCGCATGCACACCACCCCCCCACTCCCAATTGCCGATCCACCGGCGGCACAACGGGCCGGGCTCACCCAGTTGCGGGTGGACGCGTGTCTATCGCAGGCCATGGAGAATGATGACAACCCGCCTCCGATGAGCTCCTGGCTCTACATCGTTGGACTATGTCTGACCCATGGCCACAGTACCACCATCCAACCGGACCATCCCTGCATGCGGCTGTGACACTGCAGCGCACGGTCCCGTCCTCTGCCCGGGGGATGTTGATGGCGGCCCAGGGGGAAGGGGGCAGACTCACCTGGGGCTGAGGTAAGACCACCCCTCACACACACACTTGCGCTCAACGTACATGACACCCCCGCACACTTTGGACAGAGCACAAAGGCAGCTTCGGTCGGTGTAACATTGACTTTAATAACCAAAGGAGTTCATGCACGTGCCCTAACCCCTAAAACTCATCTGTGCCCTGCACCCGTGCCAACTTACTCAGTGTCTAATTGTTTGGCCTTACGGGCCCTTTGACTACGTCTACGTGGTTCCCCAGACGGTACAGCAGAACTGGAGGTGGACTCCTGTGATTCCTGCCCTCTGACACTGGATCCCTTTGGCGGCCGTTTCCTGGGGCGTCCTGGCCTAGATGGGCCAGGCTGCGGCCCGGGCGACTGGGATGGCGAGCTGCCAGCCTGTCCTGCCCGTTGCCCACCCGATGCACCTGGGACGGAAGGGGGGGAGTCCGAGGTGTCGCGGTGTACCGGGACCTCCCCTACAGAGGGAGCCGGGACGGACCACACCACCTCCTCCTCCCTCGGGGTGCCCGATGGCCCCCAGGCCTCTACATGGGTGGGGGATGCGAACGGACTGGCCATCCGACGCGCCCCCGACATCTGGCGCTGCCAGTCCTGGAGGCCCGTGCTGGTATCGACAGGGGTCTGCAGGTTTGCAGCCATGGAGCCCAGGGGGTTGTCGAACCCTGTCTGCGACAGTGCGACGCCAGCTCGCACATGGCCACTGGCGCCGATGCCCTCAGCGATGGCCTGCTGAGACTGGGCCATGGCCTGCAGAGACTGGGCCATGGCCTGCAGAGACTGGGCTATGGCCTGCTGAGACTGGGCCATGGCCTGCTGAGACTGGGCTATGGCGTTGAGCGCCTCTGCCATCTGGCGCTGGCACTGGCTCATGGCCTCCTGTGAGAGGGCAGCCATTTCCTGGGCCACAGACGCCGCCTGCACGGAAGGCCCCAGGCCTCGCAAACCGTTCCCCATGTCTGACACCGTCGCACCCATTGCCTCCACCGCGGACGCCACCCGTGCGGTGTCAGCCTGGGTGGCACGCATGACCGGGACCACTCCCAGCTCCTGGACGCGGGTGGACTCCTCCACCTGCGACCGCAGCCGCCGCAAGCCACCCGTCACCCTATTCGCTCGTCTCCGTGTCGGTGGTTGCATCGGATCTATGTGTGGGTGTGGTAACTGCAGGAACCCGGGATCCATCTGGGCGGCAGATGTTCGCTTGGCCTGGGCTGCCCTCCGACCGCCCGGTCCCTCTGCTGCTCCTACCTCCACCTGCTGTACCGGGACGGCTGTGTTGTGCGCACCAGTGAGTGTACCAGACGCCTCATCACTAAAGTGCCCAACCGTGGTGAGTGTTTCTGCGATGGTGGAGGGTGTTGGTGACAGCAGTGGCGTTGTGTCGTGCTCTTCGTCCCACTCTGAGTCCATGGCATTTTGGGGTGGGGGTTCGTCTCCACCCATCCACTCTGAGTCACTGTCCGGTATTTCGTCTTCCCGGGTAGGGGTGTCCTGGGTAGTGCTGTCCCGGGTAGTGCTGTCCCGGGTAGGGGTGTCCTGGGTAGTGGTGTCCCGGGTAGGGGTGTCCTGGATAGTGGTGTCCTGGGTAGTGGTGTCCTGGCTCGGATGTGACGGGGGCCTGTGGCTGCCCCCCTCATTGCTGGGTGGTCGCTCCCGCACGTGATGGGGGTGTCGTCTCCCTGTTGCTCCAGGTCTCTCCGTCTCCCGTGGTCTCCGAGGGGCATCCTGCGGGCGTCGCATGCTGGAGGGTTCGGGTCTCTCCGTCTCCCGTGGTCTCCGAGGGGCATCCTGCGGGCGTCGCATGCTGGAGGGTTCGGGTCTCTCCGTCTCCCGTGGTCTCCGAGGGGCATCCTGCGGGCGTCGCATGCTGGAGGGTGCGGGTCTCTCCGTCTCCCGTGGTCTCCGAGGGGCATCCTGCGGGCGTCGCATGCTGGAGGGTGCGGGTCTCTCCGTCTCCCGTGGTCTCGGAGGGGCATCCTGCGGGCGGTCTGCATCTGCGGGGATGGGTGCCTGGACGTTTGGTCCTGCGATACACAATGAAGCATGCATGGTTAGACATCAGGCAGTGATCAGGTGATACGGGAGAGGGGGATATAGGGGAGGGGGGATATGGGGACGGGCTGTTGGTGGCTCACTTGCTCGTGGGGCCCCGACCTCTGCATCAGCAACCTCCCGGTCCTCAGGTCCGCCAGCCAGTTCCAGGGCCCTTTCCTCGTGTACGGTCAGTGGCCTCTCATCAGCGGGCCCTCCTCCAGTCCTCACATGCTCCCTATTGTTGTGTGCGCGCTTCTCCTGGGGGGGGGGGGGGGTGGTGGCAGGGGTAAAAGGCAACAGTGTTAGGCAGGTATATGAATGCACGCCATCGGTTGCGCGTGCATTGCAGAGGTTAAGGTTAGGGCTGGATTCACTTGGGGATATGGGGGATATGGGGGAGGGGGGGATATGGGGGAGGGGGGATATGGGGGAGGGGGGATATGGGGGATATGGGGGAGGGGGGATATGGGGGATATGGGGGAGGGGGGATATGGGGGATATGGGGGAGGGGGGATATGGGGGATATGGGGGAGGGGGGAATATGGGGGATATGGTGGAGGGGGAATATGGGGGAGGGGGGGGATATGGGGGATATGGGGGAGGGGGGATATGTGGGAGGGGGGATATGGGGGAGGGGGGATATGGGGAATATGGGGGAGGGGGGATATGGGGGATATGGGGGTGGGGGGATATGGGGGAGGGGGGGATATGGGGAATATGGGGGAGGGGGGATATGGGGGAGGGGGGGATATGGGGGAGGGGGGGATATGGGGGAGGGGGGATATGGGGGATATGGGGGATATGGGGGAGGGGGGATATGGGGGAGGGGGATATGGGGGATATGGGGGGAGGGGGGATATGGGGGATATGGGGGAGGGGGGATATGGGGGATATGGGGGAGGGGGGATATGGGGGAGGGGGGGATATGGGGAATATGGGGGAGGGGGGATATGGGGGATATGGGGGAGGGGGGGATATGGGGGAGGGGGGATATGGGGGATATGGGGAGGGGGGATATGGGGGAGGGGGGATATGGGGGAGGGGGGATATGGGGGAGGGGGATATGGGGGATATGGGGGATATGGGGGAGGGGGGAATATGGGGGATATGGGGGAGGGGGGATATGGGGGATATGGGGGAGGGGGGGATATGGGGGAGGGGGGATATGGGGGATATGGGGGAGGGGGGATATGGGGGAGGGGGGATATGGGGGAGGGGGGATATGGGGGAGGGGGATATGGGGGATATGGGGGATATGGGGGAGGGGGGATATGGGGGAGGGGGGGATATGGGGGAGGGGGGGATTTGGGGGAGAGGGGATATGGGGGATATGGGGGACGCTCACCCTGCCTGCTCTGACGAGGTCGTTCACCTTCTTGTGGCACTGGGTGCCTGTCCGTGGTGTTAGGGCCACAGCGGTGACGGCCTCTGCCACCTCCCTCCACAGACGCCGGCTGTGGCGTGGGGCAACTCTGCGGCCGTGCCCGGGATACAGGGCGTCCCTCCTCTGCTCCACCGCATCCAGGAGCACCTCCACATCGCGTGACTCGAACCTCGGGGCTGAGCGACGGCCAGCCATCAAGTCGGGTGTTGCGGTCGGCTGTTCCGGTCGGGTGGGGGGGAGCTGCGCGGCCTTATGAGCCGTCACGCCGTGCAGCGCGTATGACGCTGCACGGCGTGAACCACTGCGCAAGCGCGGATCCCGTTACGTCGCTGCTAGCCCATTTCGGGCCGCAGACTATCGGCCCATTTTTATGACGTGACGCAAGTGGGATTTGCGCCGTTTTTTGCGCCGATCGGCGGAGTTTCCGCCGATAACGGAGAATTTCGCCCCATATCCTTGGAATCGATTTCATGAGCTCCCATAGCCTTTCTTTTGACCCAGTTAACAAGTGTGTTTGGAAAATGGCAAAGGCAGCACGAGCCCCGCCACGCTCACAGTCGGAGAGTACGTAAATAGGATTAGCTCGGTAGGAGACTTCTGGTTCGACACTCGAGCCATTAGTGCAGACAAACAGGTTAGGGCAGTCCTGCAGGAACATAAAGAAGCATTTACACAGGACAAGCACGACTGTGGCAATTTGGCTGGCTTTGTGAACATTACAGGTCCCGACCCTAAACCCCAGAAGCAGTACGGATTTCCCCAGGAAGCAGAGGGAGAAATCTCCAAAGTAATAGAGAGTGTGTTGGATCAAGGCGTACTCAGATCAGTAGACTCCACAAACAACGCACCAATTTGGCCCGTCAGGAAACCGGATGGATCATGGCGACTGACTATTGATTACTGCGAACTGAACAAAGTAACCCCAGCAGCAGCCCCCACCATAGCCACGAGTCCCAAGTCCATGCTCAAACAGGGACTCCAGTCAAATTTGTTTCCGGGTTTGGACATTACATAGAACATAGAACATAGAACGATACAGCGCAGTACAGGCCCTTCGGCCCACGATATTGCACCGACATGGGAAGTCAAAAAACAAAAGCCATCTAACCTACACTATGCCATTATCATCCATATGCTTATCCAATAAACTTTTAAATGCCCTCAATGTTGGCGAGTTCACTACTGTTGCAGGTAGGGCATTCCACGGCCTCACCACTCTTTGCGTAAAGAACCTACCTCTGACCTCTGTCCTATATCTATTACCCCTCAGTTTAAGGCTATGTCCCCTCGTGCTAGCCATTTCCATCCGTGGGAGAAGGCTCTCACTGTCCACCCTATCTAACCCTCTGATCATTTTGTATGCCTCTATTAAGTCTCCTCTTAACCTTCTTCTCTCTAACGAAAACAACCTCAAGTCCATCAGCCTTTCCTCATAAGATTTTCCCTCCATACCAGGCAACATCCTGGTAAATCTCCTCTGCACCCGTTCCAAAGCTTCCACGTCCTTCCTATAATGAGGTGACCAGAACTGTACGCAATACTCCAAATGCGGCCGTACCAGAGTTTTGTACAGCTGCAACATGACCTCATGACTCCGGAACTCAATCCCTCTACCAATAAAGGCCAACACACCATAGGCCTTCTTCACAACCCTATCAACCTGGGTGGCAACTTTCAGGGATCTATGTACATGGACACCAAGATCCCTCTGCTCATCCACATTTCCAAGAATTTTAACATTAGCCAAATATTCCGCATTCCTGTTATTCCTTCCAAAGTGAATCACCTCACACTTCTCTACATTAAACTCCATTTGCCACCTCTCAGCCCAGCTCTGCAGCTTATCTATGTCCCTCTGTAACCTGCAACATACTTCCACACTGTCGACAACACCACCGACTTTAGTGTCGTCTGCAAATTTATTCACCCACCCTTCTGCGCCCTCCTCTAGGTCATTTATAAAAATGACAAACAGCAACGGCCCCAGAACAGATCCTTGTGGTACTCCACTTGTAACTGAACTCCATTCTGAACATTTCCCATCAACCATCACCCTCTGTCTTGTTTCAGCTAGCCAATTTCTGATCCACATCTCCAAATCACCCTCAATCCCGAGCCTCCGTATTTTCTGCAATAGCCTACCGTGGGGAACCTTATCAAACGCTTTACTGAAATCCATATACACCACATCAACTGCTCTACCCTCGTCTACCTGTTCAGTCACCTTCTCAAAGAACTCGATAAGGTTTGTGAGGCATGACCTACCCTTCACAAAGCCATGCTGACTATCCCTAATCATATTATTCCTATCTAGATGATTATAAATCTTGTCTCTTATAATCCCCTCCAAGACTTTACCCACAAAGAGGCTCACCGGTCTATAGTTGCCGGGGTTGTCTCTACTCCCCTTCTTGAACAAAGGGACCACATTTGCTATCCTCAGTCCTCTGGCACTATTCCTGTAGCCAATGATGACATAAAAATCAAAGCCAAAGGCTCAGCAATCTCTTCCCTGGCTTCCCAAAGAATCCTAGGATAAATCCCATCAGGCCCAGGGGACTTATTTATATTTTCAGCCTGTCCAGAATTGCCAACACCTCTTCCCTACGTACCTCAATGCCATCGATTCTAATAGCCTGGGTCTCAGCCTTCTCCTCCACAACATTCTCTTTTTCCTGAGTGAATACTGACGAAAAATATTCATTTAGTATCTCGCTTATCTCTTCAGACTCCACACACAACTTCCCATCCCTGTCCTTGACTGGCCCTACTCTTACCCGAGTCATTCTTTTATTCCTGACATACCTATAGAAAGCTTTTGGGTTTTCCTTGATCCTACCTGCCAAATACTTCTCATGTCCCCTCCTTGCTCGTCTTAGCTCTCTCTTTAGATCCTTCCTCGCTACCTTGTAACTATCAAGCGCCCCAACTGAAACTTCACACCTCATCTTCACATAGGCCTCCTTCTTCCTCTTAATAAGAGATTCCACTTCTTTGGAAAACCACGGTTCCCTCGCTCGACGCCTTCCTCCCTGCCTGACCGGTACGTACTTATCAAGAACAAGCAGTAGCTGTTCCTTGAACAAGCTCCACATATCCAGTGTGCCCAACACTTGCAGCCTACTTCTCCAACCTACCCCTCCCAAGTCATGTCTAATGGCATCATAATTGCCCTTCCCCCAGCTATAACTCTTGCCCTGCGGGGTATACTTATCCCTTTCCATCACTAACATAAACGTCACCGAATTGTGGTCACTGTCCCCAAAGTGCTCACCTACCTCCAAATCTAACACCTGGCCTGGTTCATTACCCAAAACCAAATCCAATGTGGCCTCGCCTCTTGGTGGCCTGTCAACACATTATGTCAGGAAACACTCCTGCACACATTGTACAAAAAACGACCCATCTAATGTACTCGAACTATATCTTTTCCAGTCAATATTTGGAAAGCTAAAGTCTCCCATAATAACTACCCTGTTACTTACGCTCTTATCCAGAATCATCTTCGCCATCCTTTCCTCTACTTCCCTAGAACTATTAGGAGGCCTATAGAAAACTCCCAACAGGGTGACCTCTCCTTTCCTGTTTCTAACCTCAGCCCATACTACCTCGGAAGAAGAGTCCCCATCTAGCATCCTCTCCGCCACCGTAATACTGTTCTTGACTAGCAGCGCCACACCTCCCCCTCTTTTGCCTCCTTCTCTGAGCTTACTAAAACACCTAAACCCCGGAACCTGCAACAACCATTCCTGTCCCTGCTCTATCCATGTCTCCGAAATGGCCACAACATCGAAGTCCCAGGTACCAACCCATGCTGCCAGTTCCCCTACCTTATTTCGTATAGTCCTGGCATTGAAGTAGACACACTTCAAACCACCTACCTGAACACTGGCCCCCTCCTGCGAAGTCAAATCTGTGCTCCTGACCTCTATACTCTCAATCTCCCGTACCCTAAAACTACAATCCAGGTTCCCATGCCCCTGCTGCATTAGTTTAAACCCCCCCCAAAGAGCACTAACAAATCTCCCCCCCAGGATATTTGTGCCCCTCAGGTTCAGATGTAGACCATCCTGTCTGTAGAGGTCCCACCTTCCCCAGAAATAGCCCCAGTTATCCAGAAATCTGAATCTCTCCCGCCTGCACCATCCCTGTAGCCACGTGTTTAATTGCTCTCTCTCCCTATTCCTCATCTCATTATCACGTGGCACGGGCAACAGCCCAGAGATAACAACTCTGTTTGTTCTCGTTCTGAGCTTCCATCCTAGCTCCCTGAAAGCCTGCCTGACATTCTTGTCCCCTTTCCTACCTATGTCGTTAGTGCCAATGTGGACCACGACTTGGGGCTGCTCCCCCTCCCCCTTAAGGACCCGGAAAACACGATCTGAGACATCACGTACCATTGCACCTGGGAGGCAACATACCAAACGTGAGTCTCTCTCGCTCCCACAAAATCTCCTAACTGTGCCCCTGACTATCAAGTCCCCAATTACTAATGCTCTGCTCCTCTCCCCCCTTCCCTTCTGAGCAACAGGGACAGACTCCGTGCCAGAGGCCCGTACCCCATGGCTTACCCCTGGGGCTGCTCCCCCCCACAAGTATCCAAAGCGGTATACTTGTTTCTCAGGGGAACGACCGCAGGGGATCCCTGCACTGACTGCTTCTTCCCAGTCCCTCTTACAGTTACCCATCTATCTCCAATCTTTGGTGTAACTAATTCCCTGCAGCTGCTATCTATGACCCCCTCTGTCTCCCGAATGATCCGAAGTTCATCCAACTCCAGCTCCAGTTCCCTAACTCGGTCTTGAGGAGCTGGAGATGGCTGCACTTCCTGCAGGTAAAATCAGCAGGGACACTAACGGCATCCCTCACCTCAAACATGCTGCAGGAGGAACATTGCACTCCCTTCCCTGCTATCCCTCTAACTTCCAACCAAGTTCTGGTTAATAAATAAATTTTAAAAATAATAATAATATAATATGGCACTTACCTCACACCAATGGGTCTTATTATTAGGTTAGAGAAGGAGACGCTACACGTGTAGTGTCTCGGGTTTCCTCTCCACCAGAATTTATTGGTTGGGGGGGGGGGGGGGGGGCGGGGAGAACCTTCCCAGAAGTCCGCGGGTCGAACTTCCGGTTCCCGCCTTATATTAAAAAAATAACACAGAAAATAAGAACAGAATCGGGACCAGGTAAGTGTTTTAAAATCAAAAACTCACCTCCTGACAGGCCCCTGCACTCTGCTCCCGCCGAAATTCTGAGGACTGCTCCTGTAAGGTAAGTGTTTTTAAATCTTACCTTAGTAATGGCTTTTGGTCCATTCCATTGGCTAAAGCGTGCCAGTACAAATTTGCCTTTACATTCCAAGGGCAGCAGTACACGTGGACATGCCTTCCACAAGGCTTCCACAACTCCCCCTCCATTTTCCACTGACAGCTGGCAAATGGTTTAGCAAAATTTTCCCGCCCCGATTGTCTGGTCCAGTATGTAGATGACTTGTTACTACAGACAGACACAAAGGGAGAGCACATTTCGCTTCTCGCCGAACTCCTAGCACTCCTAAAAGAAATTGGTTGTAAAGTCAACCCCAAGAAGGCCCAGATTTTGAAACAGAAAGTGATTTACTTGGGAACAGTGATTACTCATGGTAAACGCGAGATCGAGCAAAAGCGAATTGACTCGATCGTCAATTTGCCCCTTCCCCACAATGTCTCAGCCCTCCGGTCATTTTTAGGACTGGTTGGCTACTGCCAAAACCATATTGACGGTTTTGCCACTAAAGCAGCGCCCCTATCCGACCTTCTCAAGAAGCAGGCACCTTGGGAATGGCGCCCACAGCATACAGATGCCGTGGACGCTTTAAAAAGAGCACTCAGCACAGCCCTCGCACTACAGGTCCCAGATCCACTTTCCCCATTCGCAATCGAAGTTGCAAGCACCGACCGAACCCTTTCGGCCGTGCTCCTCCAGGAAAGCCATGACCAATTAGCATACACCTCACGCGTGTAAGACCCTGTAGAGCAAGGATTTTCTGCCTGTGAAAGGCACCTGCTCGCAGTTTTTTGGGCAGTACAGTACTTCGCCTACATTACAGGATTCAACCCCATCACCATCCTCACAGAACACACCCCGACACAACCATTGTTAGACGGCCGACTTAAGGATGGCACAGTCAGCCAAATCCACGCAGCCCGTTGGACCCTTCTTTTACAGGGACGGGACATCACAGTAAAAAGAACCAAGACCACACCTTCCTTGCCGATAATTTGCAGTATGCAGGCACCCTCATGAATGTGAGATCATCACCACGAAACAGAACACAGGCCCATTTATTCCCAAGACACCTCCCAGGAAAACGGGTCATACACCCCAGAGCTCCCAGCCCACAGGCACGTGCGCACCCCTGAAGATTTATGTGGATGGCTCCTCCACAGTGTTAAATGGAGAGAGAATTACCGGTTGCGGTATATACATAGAGGACGCGCAGGGACGCACCCTAGATGAGATTGCATTAAAGTTGCCAGGACACTTAGGCTCGCAGGCAGCAGAACTGGCAGCGATCGCTTACATTGTGGACCACCCAGACTCATTCCCGACCCCAGCAGACATCTATTCGGACAGCTTGTATGTCTGCAATAGTTTGACAGAGTTCCTACCACTCTGGGAAACAAGAGGATTTGTTTCCGTGGACGGTAAACCCCTACCCTCAGCCCCATTACTCCGCCATATCTGAGAGACAGCGAAGGATAGGAAATACGGAGTAATTAAGGTTCACAGTCATCACCGTTCTTCCCCCCCCTGGAAACGTTAAAGCAGACGCCCTAGCGAAGGCAGGCTCCAGGCATGGTTATTTTTGGAACCCACCAAGAGAGCACCCCAGTACACGCAGTTCAGGTCTCACAGACCAACATTCAGGATTTAATGAAGGCATAGAAAGAGGACGGGAAACTCAGGAAAGTTTTAAAGGGAACCTTCCCAGCCCCGTATGATAAATACAAAAACGCAATCACCACACACGACGGTGTGATTTTAAAGGATGGCATTTATATAGTTCCCAGCCAGGACAGGAACCAGATCATTTGTCAGGTCCATGACAATCATGGACACTAAGGAATTGAACCCACCCTAGCCCACCTCAGACTGCTCTGCTGGTGGCCTGATTTAAAAACTGATGTAACGCAATACATTGAGAATTGCTTAATCTGTGCCCAGAACAATCCAGACAGATACGCAAAAAAGGCTTAACTTAGTCATGCCCGCCCTGTTAATGGACCCTGGACAAATCTCCAGATAGATTATATAGGACCCCTAACCCCGTGCGGAAATGGTTATAAGTATGTGTTGGTGGTCATAGACACCATCACAAAATGGGTGGAAGCATTTCCATCATGAACTAATACGGCCATGACAACGGCTAAAATATTAACACACCACATCTTTACAAGTTGGGGCCTCCAACGCAGTATAGAGTCCGATCAAGGCTCCCATTTCACCGGACGTGTAATGAAAAACGTCCTCACGATTTTCAGCATTAGACAAAAGTTCCATATCGCATACCACCCCCAGTCAAATGGTATTGTAGAACGAATGAATAGGACATTGAAAGCCACCCTCAGTAAAATGGTACAGCAGAATAACAGCACCTGGGATTCAGTACTCCCATTTGCTTTAATGCTTTTAAGAAACATGGTATCCATGTCCACAGGATACACCCCCCCTCACCCTCATAACCGGATACCCCATGAAAGGCACTGAGTATTTATTAGGACTGGATTTGGCCAGCCCCGCAGTTACAGCCCTCACGCATGAAAATGCGGTTAAACAACTGATACAGAACATAAAGGCAGCCCAACTCGTAGCAGCAGTGAGACTTGGAACCAGGATGAAACAGAGCAAGGCTTGTTTCGACAAAACAGTACACGCCACTGAGTTTACAGTAGGGCAATAAGTTATGCTTTCCCTTTACAACCCCAGTTCATTCCTTTCCCCCAAATTTTCCGGACTGTACTCCATTTCGGACAAAGTCAGCCCCTCAGTATACAAAATAACCTATCCCAATGGTAAGTCTGCGTGGTTTTATATAAACCAGCTCAAGGCTTACGGCTCGCAGAATAACCACACACACCACATCCTGCTCGCAGCAGCAGACGAGCATGCCCCGCACACAGATGACGTATTCCTACCCTCACCCAACAACTCCAGCCCGCCCTCAGACACTCCTTCAACTCCGCCCCCAGAGGCATGACTCCGCCTCTCCCTTCCCTCAACCAGCAGCGACAGCGACAGTGATAGCGATCACGATGACGATAGCCACAGCACACCATGGTACGACTACACCCCTGCACCAGGCCCCACTCCCAGTGAATCTGAGCATGATTCGACCGACCCGTTTGAAATCAATTATATCAAAGACCCTGACCCAGACCTACCGCCCGACGATTACGGATTGAAGCATAGTAGCTCCAACCTCGACACACGATTCTGGCACCGAACAATTCGTTCAGGCTCATCCGGAATGATGAGATGGACCCCAATTCGCCCCAAGCAGCTTTAGCACAGTTACTACAGTCAAGAGTTTGGCAGACGGGAGAAGATGATGACTTAGGGTCTGACTCCCACAAAACCAATCCCTTTGCGACCCTGTTTGCTATTGAGCAATGAGGTGTCCAGATGATGGAAGAAAAAGGAACCGATGGAGAGATACGGTGTCCTGTCTGATGGAACCTGCACCATGTTTGTTGAATGTTTGTTCGTTAGTGTTGTTCATAAACTCGAAAGTTTTCACGGTCCCACGTCACCACTCCTTTGACGCCCAACGCCTGTTAATGGAACAAGTTTGTCCCCAGACAATAGTTCAGAGGAAGTAGTTTGTCGACAGACACGACTCATAGTTGCTCTCCTAATTCGAGAGGCAGCCCCCACGACGACTACATTCTTACCCGTTCTTGCCGGTTGCTCAGGCAGTGAAGAAACGGCATTGGTCCCCGCCCTGCCTGAGGACCCCCCTCTGGTCAGTTACGCTCGGGTAGAGCACATACGGCATTGATCACCATCCTACCCGAGGATTCCACCCATTTCTTACCCGCCGCGGCCCATACGCACCCCATTTTGGCTCGTTACGTTTGAAATTCTTTTGTTTGGTTTTGGCAACCCTTAGGTTGCTTCCCTATGCTATTTACATCCTCAAACACTGGGATGGCAAATCACACAGGCTGCAAGACGGCTCGCAGTACGGCAGTATTTTCTTAGATGTCTAGTCCAAATATTCGGTTTTTGTTTTTTTTAAATTTTAAATGAGGGAGTCACAGATGGTGACCAATTATAAAGGGAAATTGGCAATAAAGGACAGACAGACAGACATACGAGATCTTAAGCACGATAATAACAGAAATTATGCTTGTGTTCACAGAACTCAAAAACCCAGGAACCCCAGAGGAAGACAAAGAAGAAGACCGACAAAGATGAAGACAGCCTTCGTGTTCACATGGATCTGAGCGGGATCCCTTCAGTTGCACGCGGACGCTACCCCCCTGACCCCTACCACACAAACCGTAAATGATTCTCACCCCTGCAATACATGGAATCCTGAGATAACTAGCCCAGCGACAGCTAGCAATACCCCGACCTGGTGTGATAAGTTTATCACCTGGTACTCACTCTCATATGTAGTCAAAGCACTCTTAGTGCTGGCGATACTTTGCAGTGTCGTGCAAACATTTAGAGTTGGGAAATGGCGAAAGAGAGCATATCGCTCTCGCACCCCGGTATACAGGTTTAGGTCCCCCATTTTCGGATTTCACCAGACCCCCGAACCCATTGGGACGGATTAAAGAGCATCCATCTTTCTTTATATTTTCTGTGGAATAAAGAGATGTAAACCTCTGTGTCTGACTGCCAGGCCAGAGAAATTTGTGTGCTGCTATTTTGTACAGTTTAAGATGTATAGATTTTTGGATTGTTTGAATGAGGATAGTTTATTGAGAATAGTTAGAGGTTCCAGTTTTTTATTTTTCAGCAATGCATGTATTAATGTCATAGCGTCCCGTAGAGTTTCATGATAATGAATGTATTTAAAATGGTTTAGGTAAAATTGTGTTGCATAGGATAGGACAGTGTAGAGCCTAAGTATGGGTGCCCCGGTTGGTCAGAGGATGAAGACAATGTAGTAGTGTGATCCTTCACGCTTCGCGTTGAGGATCACAAGGAGGGAGTGTAGCCATCTGGGATGGCCACGTCCCGATTATAAAATGGACACTCGCAAAGAATGCAGGGAAAATTGGACAATACTAAGAAACAAGCAGGTGCAAGGTCTGTCTGTTGATTAGAACCTTAAGCTCTCAGACAGGACAGAAACTGCTAAACAATCTACATACTAATGAGCCATCTCCGGGGACAAAAGGGAAACATTTAGATACACAATGTTAAGGCAGACACCCCGGCGCCAGAAGAGACTAAAACAAAGCAGACCAACGATCACCTAGGACACGTCCAGCAATCAGGGAACCACCCCTCTATTGGAGGAAGATCAATATGAATGATTGGGAAAGGCCCAATTAATTGAGGCCAAGCTCAAGGCCCGCCCAAAAGCGCGCAAAGCCCTTTTGCGTACATAAGCACTCACCAAAGAGAGAATCTTTCTTCTTTGGCTTTGGCTCTCAGCGAAGGGAGAGACCAGCCTAGCAGTTACACCAGACCAAGTAAGTTCCAAGTCAACGCACGCTACGAGATAGACGCTCCTAGTTGCTATCCTGTAAACAGCTCAACCCAGCAGCCTCAGAACCAAGCAATGGCCATTGTTCCTCTGACTGAGTGGGCACCCGAAGCTAAGCATAGGCTTTAGTAATAGTGGTAGTTTAGTTTGTAGAGTTTATGCATGAGTAGATTTGACTGTGTGTAAATAAATGAGCATTGCTTTTGAACTTACTAACTAGTGTATCGAGTCTTTGATCAGTATTCGGTTCTGAACCTTGTGGCGGTGTCGAAAGATACCTGGCAACTCTTGAACAAACGTAATTAAACAGAGACAAATTAAAAGTCAAACAGCCAAAGTTAGCAACAAGGGTGACATGTAGTTTCCAATATGGAGCACATTAAAGCTTCAGTTTTATATTCCTCATACCCCATTTCTCCCATCAACATTGTCTGAAGACACGTTTGATTGCTCCCGATCGTGCTTAACAGACTCATGGCCCACCACATATGACCATTTTGATGCAGCATTAGTGACCATGGCAGTGGTCGGGTGAGGGGATGTCCAGCATTGTGTCTATACGAGAACCGTGAAACGCAATACACATGCATACATCTCCATGGTTACATATGCTCAGATCGATAGATTCGAGCACATGGACCAGAGTCTCATACACTTAAGTTGGAAAGGTGCTCACAGTTATTGCACAGCCTGTGAAATGTAATCTAGAAATTGCAAGTATGGCTGCCAGACAGGATGGGCCAGTCTCTTACTGCTGTGTTTTTTAAACTTTCTTTCCCCGGAACCCTCTTTTGGCAACTGGCCAACCTTCGGGATCCATGCCAGCCAACCTGAGTGACTCACGGTGGACGACCTTCGCGACGCTCACTGCCCAACCTTTGCAGCACACACCATGTTCGCTTACCTTTTAATGTGAAAGGGGAGCCTGCCTTGTCCTCATGATCTCACTTGAATCCATTTCGAAAGAGCAGAAGGCAATGCATATATCAGGTGCAGACTTCAGCAGTTCCTTTCTGCAGTCTTCACCCTTTTGACCTACACAGGTAGGTTGTCATGAAGGCACCAGCAATTAAATGCATGTTTTTACTCAGCACTGGATTCTCCTGCGAGAGGCCACGCCAGAATGCTGACAGCCGCATGGGCTTTTGGCGTGTTTTAATGTGGTATTAAAGGTAAATTGCTGCAGCATAGCATTTTAATTTGGAGTCAGCTCTGAGTTAATAACGGACTCTGCGGTATCAACCTGAAAAGGAATTTTTCACACACCACTTCTCTTTCAAATTCTGAAACTCCTCTCATTTGCCAGTACTTCCCTGCGTAAAGCACACATGGGTTTTACCTCCTTGTTTGCATTGTCACAATTGACAAAACCAGACCTCAAGAAATGTTCATACTTCTTTGTTCTGAGCTAAGTATCTTTTTTCAGGGCCGTTAACCAGAGGCCCTGGAGCTCTCACACTACCACTGCTCTGAGCTGCAGATTCTGTTGTGAGATCCTGTCCAATCGGTAAACTGCTTATTTGAGTCTCTGGCCACCTCTTATTTTTAAGAAAACCATTGATCTTCACAGTTCATTTGCCTTGTTGCAAAATTGAAGCAACTCTGCTCCCTACTTTGGCGCCAAAAGCACGTACCTGGATGCTGCTTCACGTCAATTCTATGTGCGGGGTGCATGACCTGCTCTCTGCTGCCGCATCTGGCCAGAAGAGCACACACAGCCTAATTATCTGCAATTAAAAGGCGGCAGCGGCCGCAATTCTTAATGTAAAAACCGGTAGCTGCTGTTGGACGCTTCTCCCGCGATTTGGACTACTGCAGGTACAGGGAGACCGATCGCTCCGCAACCCTGACTTTGAAAAACCCTGCCTTAGTGCATGGAAGCTCTGGCAGACGACAGATTGCATGGAGCTCCAGGACATATTGCCCTTCTCCACGTGCTAACACTCCTGCCCTTCCACAATACACCGTCACCTTTCAAGCAGGCATATGACACGGCAGAACACCTCTACCTCGATATCGCACAGCCAATACTGAAAAGGCGATGACCCTGAAAAGCATTTGAACAATATGCTTTCTGTAAGAAAAGATAACATGATGGGCACCGCACCACTGATGTTGAAATTGAGATGAAAACGGTCAAACACTGCGGTGACATGTAACCAGACTGCACAACGGAATGCCCATGACCATGACACCCACAATGAGGGCAGAGAGGGACCATGGTGTGTCACCTTAGTAACTGCAACATACCTCTTCATAAAGAGACAAACACAAGAGATGTGAACTGTGCCATATTCTATTTACAGCTATGCATGTTATATACGTCATATGAACTCCTGTTGTGATCCTAACATTTCTTACTTTTCTTAACCCTGCTACTATGTCTTGGTACATCCTTGGCATCCACGGCAGAGGCGGCCTGCTAATTGCTAGGCCCTGTTGTCTGTGATCATCTTGGCGGGTGTCCTCTGGAGAGCCGAGATCTGGAGGGCCCCTTCCTGCATAGGGTGTCCTGCTGTGGAGCAGGTGCACATTCCTCGGCCTGTGAAGCTGGAGCTGATGGGGGTCAGAGAAAGATGGGATTTGAATCGGCTGGACACTCTCAGAGTCACCTGGGTGAATGGCTCCAGCCTACTTGTCTTCCTCCCTTTGGGTGGCTGAGGGCCTCTGGCTGACTCCTTGAGAAGAAAGGGAAGCTGGTGTGTGTGTGATCGAGCTGCCCTGCATCCCTCTCGCGCTGACGCTGTTGAAGGCCACCTGCAGCTTCAGTGTTGGAGATCCACAGTACAGGACCAATGTTCTGGGTCAAGGTCTCCAGGTTGGCTGCCTTGGTGCATTGGCATGACAACACAATCACCTCAGACTGAAGGCAGACAGACTCCTCCTTTGTGCTTTGTAATATGAGGAGTGCAGCTGACATTGCTTCCTGATGTTCCTTTGAACAGCTCCACCAACATTGAAGACTGCGTCCAGAGGCTCCCGCCTTGGACTCAGCAGACCTACAGCAGTTCTCTGAGTGCCAGCGACTTCCTCTTACGTGTAGCATATTATGAGCTGTGCCCACCAGATTGTGATCCTGAGCCTGCTCTAGATCTAGATCCCACATTATGTGTCACTACGCTGGTGAAGGGTGTCGGTGACGGGTATTCAGGGGACTGCCCTCTGGTCCTCTGGGTACTCATCTAAGGTGCTCTCAGCACTGGAGCCAGAGTTGCCCAATCTTGCCTTGCACAATGACAAATGCAAGACGCAAGGCAGGGCAGATGAGAAGCATGGTTGGCATTTGTGGGTAGTTAGTAGAGCCAAGGAAGGAACGAGGACAAGATGAGCCGAGGATATGGAACCAGATGGTGCTGTGAGGGTGTATGAGAGAGAGTGAGTGGTGATGTCCATTGGGCTGGGAGTGAGTGAGATCCATGTGGGTGTGTGATGGGCTTTGGAGTCAAGAGTGACACTAGTTGACAAACCTCCTCTGGTAGTGACGGCACACACCACCACTGCCACCACTTTCGATTTGTCACATTGCTGCCCTTCCTGCAGCCGAGTGAGGGTAAAGGGTACTCCAGCAGGCATCCATGGAGTCCAGCAGGTGCTCATGTGAGGCATCACTAAATTTGGGGGCAGCCCTCTTCTTTGCCTTTGGAGCCACTGTAGCACCGTCAATATGACGCGAGGCAGGTTGAGGTAATGTCAATTGAAGGCTTTATTAAGCAGAACTTTATCCCCAGCAGCGTGGTTACAGAATGCAGCTGCTGAGGGAAATGGAGGGGAAACTGGGTTCTTATACCGGCATTTCGGGGTGAAGTCCAGTAGGTTGCAGATCCTATCAGGACCTGGCATCCCTCCACCAATAGCCTGTCGACACGTGGTGTGCCGTATTATCCCTAATACATACCACCACATTCACCCCTTGTTGGAAAAAAAACCCGGCGGGATGGTGGTTCGCATGGTGGTAGGGGTTTATAGAGTTGGTACTGTGCCGTAACTTTGAACAAAACACAAAATTATTGCTTCAACTGGGCCAACGGGCCAAACAGGGTCGGCATGATGCCATAACTATAACAAGACACAATAACTGAAAACGTTGAGAGTTAAAGTGATTCGATGAGCCGGATGGGCGCCCTGGTCGTCCTTTCCGATCGTCTCGGGTGTGGTGGTGGTGGCGCTGGCTCGAGTCCCGTCGGCTCTGGGAGCGTAGCACTGTCCCCTGTGTCCTTACTCCTGGGCGGGTCTGGGAGGAGAACCGAACCCCCCGGGAAGGGGGTGGCTGCGGGATGAACCGGCGGGAGTGAGGAGGTGGTGATTGGCGTTGGGGGGGGGTGTGGGTAGCTCCGGCGGGCGCCAGATCTCGCAGGGAGACCGTGTCCTGTCGGCCATCGGGGTACTCCACATAGGCGTATTGCGGGTTGGCGTGAAGGAGATGCACCAGTTCCACCAACGGATCTGACTTGTGCGCCCGCACATGTTTCCGGAGCAGAATGGGTCCCGGAGCTGCTAGCCAGGTCGGAAGTGGCGTTCCAGAGGAGGACTTCCTAGGAAAGAGGAGGAGGCGCTCGTGAGGCGTTTGATTCATGGTGGTGCACAGCAGGGACCGGATAGAATGAAGGGCATCCGGGAGGACTTCCTGCCAGCGGGAAATTGGGAGGCTCCTAGACCGGTGGGCCAGCAGGACGGCCTTCCAGACCGTTCCATTCTCCCTTTCTACCTGCCCGTTGCCCCGGTGGTTGTAACTGGTCGTCCTGCTCGAGGCTATGCCCCTGCTGAGCAGGAATTGACGCAGTTCGTCACTCATAAAGGAGGACCCCCTGTCGCTATGGATATAGTCGGGGAAACCAAACAGTGTAAAAATGGTACTGAGGGCTTTAATGACCGTGGACGCTGTCATGTCGGGGCAGGGGATGGCGAAAGGGAAACGGGAGTATTCGTCAACGACGTTCAGGAAGTATGCGTTGCGATTGGTGGAGGGGAGGGGGCCTTTGAAATCCAAACTGAGGCGTTCAAAGGGTCGAGAGGCCTTAACCAGGTGCGCTCTATCTGGCCTGAAAAAGTGCGGTTTGCACTCAGCGCCGATCTGGCAGTTTCTGGTGACTGTTCGGACGTCCTCGACGGAGTAAGGGAGGTTGCGGGCCTTAAGGAAGTGGTAGAAACGAGTGACCCCCGGGTGGCAGAGGTCCTCGTGGAGGGCTTGTAGACGGTCCACTTGTACATTGGCACATGTGCCGCGAGATAGGGCGTCGGATGGCTCGTTCAGCTTTCCGGGACGATACAAGATCTCATAATTGAAGGTGGAGAGTTCGATCCTCCACCACAAGATCTTGTCGTTCTTGATCTTGCCCCGCTGTGCATTATTGAACATGAAGGCAACCGACCGTTGGTCAGTGAGAAGAGTGAATCTCCTACCGGCCAGGTAATGCCTCCAGTGTCGCACAGCTTCCACTATTACTTGTGCCTCCTTTTCCACTGAGGAGTGGCGGATTTCTGAAGCGTGGATGGTTCGGGAGAAGAAGGCCACGGGTCTGCCTGCTTGGTTGAGGGTGGCCGCCAGAGCTACATCCGATGCGTCGCTCTCGACCTGGAAGGGGAGGGACTCGTCGATGGCGCGCATCGTGGCCTTTGCGATATCCGCTTTGATGCGGCTAAAGGCCTGGCATGCCTCTGTCGTCAGGGGAAAAGTAGTGGACTGGATTAGTGCACGGGCCTTGTCTGCGTACTGGGGGACCCACTGGGCATAATAAGAAAAGAAGCCCAGGCAACGTTTCAGGGCTTTGGCACAGTGGGGGAGAGGGAACCCATGAGGGGGCGTTCAGGGTCGGGGCCTATCACTCCATTACGCACTACGTAGCCCAGGATGGCTAGACGATCGGTGCGGAACACGCATTTTTCTTTGTTGTAAGTGAGGTTCAGGGCGTGAGCGGTCTGGAGGAATTTTTGGAGATTGGCGTCGTGGTCCTGCTGGTCGTGGCCGCAGATGGTAACGTTGTCGAGATACGGGAACGTGGCCCGTAAACCGTGCTGGTCAACCATTCGGTCCATCTCTCGTTGGAAGACCGAGACTCCGTTCGTGAAGCCGAATGGAACCCTTAAAAAGTGGTATAACCGCTCGTCTGCTTCGAAGGCAGTATAGTTGCGGTCACCGGGACGGATGGGGAGCTGGTGGTAGGCGGACTTGAGGTCCACGGTGGAAAAGACCTTGTACTGTGCAATCCGATTGACCATGTCGGATATGCGGGGGAGAGGCTATGCATCTAGCTGAGTGTACCTGTTGATGGTCTGACTATAGTCGATGACCATCCTCTGTTTCTCCCCGGTCTTAACAACAACCACCTGGGCTCTCCAGGGACTGTTGCTAGCCTGGATGATGCCTTCCTTCAGCAGCCTCTGGACTTCGGACCGGATAAATGCTCGGTCCTGGGCGCTGTACCGTCTGCTCCTTGTGGCGACGGGTTTGCAATCCGGGGTGAGGTTCGCAATCAAGGAAGGCGGTTCAACCTTGAGGGTGCCGAGGCCGCAGACAGTCAGTGGGGGTATAGGGCCACCAAATTTAAATGTTAAACTCTGGAGGTTGCATTGGAAGTCCAACCCTAGGAATGTGGGCGCACAGAGATGGGGGAGAACATACAGCCGATAATTTCGGAACTCCCTCCCCTGCACCGTTAGGTTAGCGATGCAGTACCCCGTGATCTGAATGGAGTGGGATCCCGCCGCCAGGAAAATTTTCTGGGTGCTTGGCCGAATTACGAGGGAACAGCGCCTTACCATGTCCGGATGAATGAAGCTCTCCGTGCTCCCAGAGTCGCTAAGACATGGCGTCTCGTAGCCCTTCACTAGGACTGTAGTGGTTGCAGTCTGGAGCGTCCGGGGACGCGACTGGTCGAGGGTCGTCAAAGCCAGACGTGGTTGTTGAAGTTGAGCATCGTAATCAGGCAGTATGTGGCCGTCTGTGTCGGGGTCCTTCAGCCAAGATGGCGGCGTCCACTGATCGAGCGCGGTCGGGGGTGGACAAAATGGCGGCGCCCATCTCTCCCTCGTGGCGTCTGGAGTCCAAAATGGCGGCGTCCGTTGGTCACACGTGGATCGCTGGGGGGGCTGGGTCTGTGGTCCCGTTTCTTCCCCGGAGATAGCGGCGACCCCGCGGGACTTGCACACCGTCGCGTAGTGGCCCTTCTTCCCGCAGCTTTTGCAGGTAGCCACGCGGGCCGGGCAGCGCTGCCGAGGGTGTTTCGGCTGGCCGCAAAAATAGCAGCGGGGCCCCCCCGGTTGGTCTGGTGTTTTGACCGCGCAGGTTTGCGGGGGTGCGGGGGGTGTCGGAGAGTCGACCGCAGCGGGGGTCCATGGAGCTCAAGGGGCTGTAGTACAGTCGGGGGCGTAGGCGCGGGCGTTACGTGAGGCCACATCGAGGGATGCCGCCAGGGCCCGAGCTTCTGTAAATCCCAGAGATTCTTTCTCCAGAAGCCTCTGGCGGATCTGGGAAGAGGCCAAACCTGCCACATACGCATCGCGGACCAGGAGCTCTGTGTGTTCACTCGCTGTTACCGTCGGGCAGTTGCAGTTTCGACTCAGGATCTGCAGGGCGTTATAAAACTCGTCCAGCGATTCCCCTGGAAATTGCTGTCGTGTGGCGAGCTGGTAGCGAGCAAAAACCTGGTTGGCGGGCCGGATGTAGATATCCTTCAGTGCGGCGATGGCACCGGTGAAACCGTCCTTGTCCTCGATAAGGGAGTAGACGTCAGGACTCACCCTGGAATAGAGGACCTGCATCTTTTGTTCATCTGTCGGTGTGCCGGGGGCCGTTTGGAGGTAGCCCTCAAAGCATGCCATCCAGTGCTTGAAGATAGAGGCCGAGTTAGCTGCTTGGGGTGCGATGCGCAGGCAGTCCGGGGTGATTCGGAGCTCCATGTTCCCACGTCGTTTTCTTCAATTTAAATTCTGCTTAATAAATTGTAGCACCGTCAATATGACGCGAGGTAGGTTGAGGTAATGTCAATTGAAGGCTTTATTAAGCAGAACTTTATCCCCAGCAGCGTGGTTACAGAATGCAGCTGCTGAGGGAAATGGAGGGAAAACTGGGTTCTTATACCGGCATTTCTGGGTGGAGTCCAGTAGGTGGCAGATCCTATCAGGACCTGGCATCCCTCCACCAATAGTCTGTCGACACGTGGTGTACCGTATTACCCCTAATACATACCACCACAGCCACCTCTTCACTGGAGTGCTCCTGCACTCCAAGCACCGAGAAGTGTGTGTGCTGTGCCCTTTTAAATATGGCACCTGCAATGAGGAAATGGTAAATCATGGCAGGGCCTTCTACCAATGAGCTACCAATGCACACAAAATTAGGCGGAATGTAGGCGATACAGTGCGAAACCCGTCATTGCGGTCGGCAGGGTCAGCACCGATTTCTATGCTCCCGCACTGTAATTCAGGGAACGTTCCGCCCTTAGTTTTGACATTTCTCACCCACTTCATGATATTTCTCCTCCTCCCTTTCCACCAGTAATTCGGCAACACTTCTGCTACTCCCTTTCATTACCATCTTCCCAAGAGACATTAGGGATGAGCAATAAATGTTGGCCTTGCCAGTGACACTTGCAACCCAAGAGTGAATATTTTTAAAAAACATTAGTATAACAGCGCTGGCGATATGGATTGAGAACCAAATGTGTCTGCAGATTGGAATCTGTCCATTATATGGCTATAGATCTAACCAGGTCACACTGTTTCAGATAGCAGAAATACAGGCTTCCATATGCTCTATGGTGTCATTGAGGTCTACAGCACAGAAAAGGCCCTTCAGTCCATCGCATCTGCGCCAGTCAAAGACAACCACCTAAGTATTCTAATCCCATTTTTCAGCACTTGGAGCATCACAATGTATGCCTTGGCATCACAAATGCACATCTAAATACTTTTTAAATGTTCTGAGGGTTCCTGCCTCCACCGTCCTTTCATGAAGTGAGTTCCAGACTCCCACAACCCTCTGGTCCCCTCACATCCCCTCAAAGCCTCCTGCCCCTTACCTCAAATCTATGCCCTCTTGACATTGATCCCGCCAGCAAGGGGAAAGGTTTCTGCCTATGTACTCTATCTATGCCCCTCAACTTTATACATCTTAATCATGTCCCCCCGCCCCCCACCCCACCCTCAGTCCCCTCTGCTGCTAGAAAAACAACTCCAGCCTATCTAATCTCTCTTCATAGCTAAAACTCTCCAGCTCAGGCAACATCCTGGTAAATCTCCTCTGCACCCTTTCCAGTGCTATCACATCCCTCCTATAATGTGGATCCCAGAACTTCTCACAATATTCTAGCTGTAATCTTTTTTTTAAATTTAGAGTACCCAATTCTTTTTTTTCCAATTAAGGGGTAATTTTTTTTTCTTTTTATAAATTTAGAGTACCCAATTATTATTTTTTTCAAATTAAGGGGCAATTTAGTGGCCAATCCACCTAACCTGCACATCTTTGGGTCGTGGCGGTGAAACCCTCGCAGTCACGGGGAGATTGTGATTAAGGGGCAATTTAGTGTGGCCAATTCACCTACCCTGCACATCTTTTTGGGCTGTGGGGGTGAGATCCACGCAGACACGGGGCTTATGTGCAAATTCCACACAGATAGTTACCCGGGGCAACTGCGCCACCATGCTGCCCCATTCTAGTTGTGACATGACCAACATTTTATACAGTTCCAGTGTAACCTGCCTGCTCTTAAACCCTATGCCTCGGCTAATAAAGGCGAGTATACCATATGCCTTCTTAACCACTATATCCACCTGCCCTGCTACCTTAAGGGACTGCTGTACATGCACACCAAGGTCCCTCTGATCCTCGGTGCTTCCCAGGCTCCTGCACTTTTATTATGTATGGCTTTGTCTTGTTTGTCCTGCCCAAATGCAACACCTCACACTTACCCGGATTGAGTTCCATTTGCCACTGATCAGCCCATCTGACCAGCCCGTCTATATCCTGCTGTAAATCAAAGCTATCTTCCTTACTATTTACACTCCAACAATTTTCATATCATCAGTGAATTATGATCAAAGCTCCCACATTCATGTCTAAATCATTTATATAAACCACAAACAGAAATAGCCCCAACACTGACCGCACTGGACACAGACTTCCAGTCAGAAAAACACCCCTCGACCATCACCCTCTGCTTCCTGGCTCTCAGCCAATTTTGGATCCCATTTGCCAAATTACCTTGGATCCCATGGGCTCTTACCTTTGCTATCAATCTCCCATGTGGGACCTTATCAAAAACCTTGCTGAAGTCCAGGTAGACTTCCCTCATCTACACACCTGGTCACCTTTTCAGAAAATTCAGTCAAGTTTCAGACATTACCACCCTTAACAAAAACCATGTTGACTGTTCTTGATTAATCCCCTCCTCTCCAAATGCAGATCAAGTCAGCCTCTTAGAATTGCTTCCAATAGTTTCCCCACCACTGAGGTTAGACTGACTGACCTGTAATTTCCTGGTTTATCCCTTCCTCTCTTCTTGAATAATGGCTATTCCCCAGTCCTCCGGCACCTCTCCTGCAACCAGAGAAGTATTGAAAATTCTTGCTAGTGCCCCTGCTATTTCCTCCCTTGCCTCACTCAACAGACTCAAATTACATTTCATTTGGCCGTGGAGATTTGTCTAGCTTTAAGCCTGCTAGACCACTCAGAACCTCCTCTCTGTCGATTTTAATCTCTTTAATTTTCTTACAGTCCTTCTCCCTGATTTATATACCCACACCGGCCCTTTCACTAGTGAACACTGACACAAAGTATTAATTTAGAACCCTCCCTAAATCCTCCGGCTCCACACACAAATTACCATTGTGGTCCTTAATGAATTGAAATGAAATGAAAATTGCTTATTGTCACAAGTAGGCTTCAAATGAAGTTACTGTGAAAAGCCCCTAGTTGCCACATTCCGGCACCTGTTCGGGGAGGCTGGTACGGGAATTGAACCGTGCTGCTGGCCTGCCTTGGTCTACTTTAAAAGCGAGCTCTTTAGCTAAACCAGCCTAATGGGCCCTTTTGTGGGCCTTATCCTTCCTTCGTTATCCTTTTACCCTTAATGTACTTGTAAAATAGTTTAGGATTTTCCTTTATTTTACCTGCCAGTATCTTTCCATTGCCCATTTTTGCACTCCTAATTTCTGTTTTAAGTTTCCTTTGCCGCATTCTAAGGCTTCTGCTGCATTGAGCCCTTGCTATCTGCCATAAGCCTCTAGGGCTTCTGCTGTAATGAGCCCTCGCTATCTGCCATAAGCCTCCCTTTTTCTCCTCATCCAATGCTGTATATATCTCTTGATATCCAGGGTTCGCTGGATTTGTTGGGCCCACCGTTTTTTTTGTTGTAAATTTGGTCTTTTGTTTTTATTCATCCAGGAAATGGGGGCACCACTGGGAAAAACAGCATTTATTGTTTCCCTCAAAAAGGTGGTGAGCCGCCGTTTTGTATAGGGACACCCACACTCTCCTGGGGGGGGAGGATTTGGTTTTAAATCCATGTTGAACGCATTGTTTACTGGTGCTAAACTACAAGTTACCGGTTTATTGGCTCAGATTTTTACTCCGGGTCATGAGATGGGGATGGTGGGTGCAGGGGGTTGGGGGGGAGGAGTTTTTTGAATAGGTAGCCTGAAAGTAAAGTTTTTCCAGACATTCAAGATAGGATTTTTTTGATATATTTGTATAAGGGTCTCCAACTGACAAGAGGGCCTGTTTGATAGGCTAGCTGCATGTTAGGTGGAAAACTAAAGCTGGGAGAGGATGCCAGATAAGTGGGGATAGTAGGAGTGGGACGGGTTCAGATATCAGGCTGGAGATCATGGGGCTGGGAGAGGGTGCAAATTGTTGGGGGTACTGGGGTTATTTAATTGAGTCGTGGGAAACCCTCCATTGCCTCTGGCCCTCAGCAGTGCTGGAAATACACTTTGCTTCAACCCTGGGAAAATAAAGACAAAACTGTAAAAGCAGTCATCAAACCTCCTTAAAAGGGTTTACTAATCAATGCGTCTCCTCAGAGCGAATTTGCCACCTCACCCTCTCACCTGCTTTTGTTAAGGAAGTATGGGTCGAAATCGGGTTGGAAACTCTTTTTTTAAATGTATTTTATTACAAACATGTATCAAAGCAGGGTACAGCGAATAAACACCCCGGGAAACATACTTCCCAACAATCAACAATACAGTTTGTACAGATTTTTCCCCTTTTTCACCCCCCCCTTCCCTCCCACACCCCCGCGACGAACAGCTCCTCAAACATGGTCACAAATATCCCCCACCTTTTCTCAAATACCCCTGCTGAGCCCCTTAACTCATACATTATCTTCTCCAACCGCAGGAAGTCGTACACGTCACACAACCAAGCCGCTACCCCCAGTGGCGATGCCAACCGCCAATCCAGCAGAATTCGCCGCCGTGCAATCAGAGAGGCGAAGGCCACGACATTGGTCTACCTCCTCTTCATGAGGCTCCAGCTTCTCTGAAACCCCAAATATCGTCCCAAAAGGGCCCGGGTTCTCCTCCTCCACCACTACTCTGGCTAAGACCGCGAACACTCCCGCCCAGAATCTTCCCAATTTTTCGCAACCCCAAAACATGTGCGCGTGATTCGCTGGCCCCGCCCACACCTCTCACACTCATCTGCTACCCCCTGAAAGAACTCACTCATTCTCACCCGAGTCATATGTACTCTGTGCACCACCTTAAACTGTATCAGGCTCATCCGTGCACAAGAGGAGGTCCCGTTTATCCTTCGCAGTGCCTCGCTCCATATTCCTCAATTGATCTCCCCTCCCTACTCCGCTTCCCATTTCACCTTGATCTTCACCACCTGCTCACCTCCCTGTTTCCCCAGCCTCTTGTATATATCCCCAATTTTTCCCTCTCCTTCCACATCCGGAAGCAGCAGTCGCTCCAGCAAGGTGTGTTCTGGCAACGTTGGGAACCCACTCCAGACCTTTCACACAAAGTCACTAACAGGCAGATACCTGAATTCACTCCCCCTCGGCAGCTCTATCCTCTCCCTTAGCTCCTCCTGACTGGCGAACCCTTAAAGAACTGCTTTTAAAGCTGACCAAGGCAGGCCAGCAGCACAGTTCTATTCCCATACCAGCCTCCCCGAACAGGCACCGGAATGTGGCGACTAGGGGCTTTTCACAGTAACTTCATTTGAAGCCTACTTGTGACAATAAGCGATTTTCATTTCATTTCATTTCATTTCAAATACAGATCCCTCACCTTGACCAGCCCCACTTCCCTCCACCTCCTGTATACACAATCCATCCCCCCTCGACTCAACCCCATGATTCTCGCACAGCGGCGTTAGCACCGACATCCCTTCCACCCTAAAATGCCTCCTCAACTGATTCCATATCTTCACCGTGGACTGCACCACTGGGCTCCCTGAATTCCTACTCGGAGCCATTGGCTATGCTGCCATCACCGTAGCCCTCAAACTAGACCCCTTACAAGATTCCTCTTCCATCCTTACCCACTCTACCCTTCTCCTTCCCACCACCGCCGCACCTTGTCCACATTCACCGCCCAATAATAATGAAGCAAGTTCGGCAACGCCAAGCCATCCTGCTGCCTTTGCCTCTGTAGCAAGGTCCTCTCCACCCTCGGCACCTTCCCCGCCCATACAAAGTCCAAGATGATCGTGCCCACTTTCCGAAAAAAGGCCTTTGGTATAAAGATCGGGAGAGCCTGAAAGATGAACAAGAACCTCGGCAGAATATACATTTTCACCACTTGGACCTTCTCCGCCAATGTTAAGTGCTGTGTATCCCACCTCTTAAGATCCTCCCTGGCCTCCTCCACCAGCTTCTTTAAGTTCCAGTTATGGAGCCCCGTCCATTCCCTCACTACCTGAATCCCCAAATACCTAAACCTATCCCTCTCTCCCGTAAATGGAATCCCCCTTAAATTAGCCCGCTGTCCCAGCTCATTCACTGGGAATACCTCGCTTTTCCCTACATTTAGTTTGTACCCCGAGAACCCTCCAAACCTCCCAGCAGGCACATAATCCTTCCCATACTCTACAACGGATCCGAAACATACAGCAAGAGGTCATCGGCATAGAGCGACACCCGATGCTCCCTCTGTCCCCTCATTAACCCCCCCTACTCTTCTGACCCCCTGAGAGCCATCGCCAACAGCTCTATGGCCAGCGCAAACAGCAATGGCGACAGTGGGTACCCCTGCCGTGTACCCCTGTGTAAGTCAAAGCTTGGTGAGCTCATATCATTCATCCTCACCCTCGCCCTTGGTGCCACATACAGTAACCGCACCCATGCCACAAATCTCGGCCCAAACCCAAACCTTCCCAAAACTTCGAACAAGTACAGCCACTCCACCCGATCAAATGCCTTCTCCGCAAGCCTTGGACTCCACCACCTCCGGTACCAGAGCCACCGACAGATTCATCACCACATTCAACAGCCGTCTTATATTACTTGTAAGCTGCCTGCCCTTCTCGATGCCTGTTTGATCTTTTGCAACCACATCGGGTTTGAAACTTAACGATGCTTTACTTCACATCCGACTAAAACCTACCTGTTCTAAGAAGATAAATTCCTCCCATTTAATCCTTTTTCCAATTTGTCACAGTGGGGTTTGAACTGTAGGTTACAAGATCAATGTCAGAACTGCTACACCATTGCATGGTCAAGGTTATCTGTTGGAGACAAAGAAAACCTATTTGCATTTGACCATATTTTAGTACTTGTTTTAGCAGGGCCTGTGAGAACTTAGCCTAATAATATTCTCATGCTGGTGCTCATCCGAGTGGGTGGAAAGTGCACAACAATGTTAGCTTATCTGTATGAAATTCAATCAACTGTTAAATAGATACAAATAAGGAGCTGCTTAATTTAGAAGTACCAAATGAGGAATGACAGGTTAATGTTTTGGGTATAGCTCTTCTGTTGGAATTCTAAACTGAAAAGATAAGAAATTCCCTCAATAGTGCAGAAGACAACTACAAAAAGGGAGGGGGGGGGCATTAAAGGAGTAATCAAAGTGTAAAGTTAATGGCTAAATCTTGCCATAGAAAAGAATTGCCAGTTCTAGGCATTATTATTCATGCTCAAATCAATTAATAAGACCAGGTCCTGAATTGTAAAATGGTAGATCAGTGCTCTCAAAACCTTTTCCAGACATGACCCTATTTTGGTTGGGGGTTGGGGGGAGGAGGAGGGGCTACGTTCAATTGCTGAGCTTGAGGGGGTGAGGTAGAAAATGTTTAAAATATCTACCTTCTCACAGGCTTTTTTTGTAGTGGCAATCAGGCCGCAAAAGACCTGGCTGTTCAGCTGTGCCACCTTCAAAAAAAAACATGGGAGGTAAAGGGACTTCGGAGCTGTCAGTATTCAGTCCAAACTCTATGGCAGCCATTGCTACCCTGGAACTTGCGACCCCACAATCTCAGCTTGCGGCCCACAGCTTGGGAAGCCCTGCGCTAGAAACCGCTGGTCAATTTGTGTTCCTGTTAGCTTCACACCAAATGGTATAGCCAAATGTTATTAAGAATGTGTTGGATTAGCACATTAAACTCAAATTAAATTTGCTGCAGAATTTGCTGGTGCTTAAGAAAGTAAGTATTTCAATGGCACGATAATTGTCAATGCAATGCTAATCAACCTCGCCATTCCAGAGGGGAATTATTAAGTTTCATTCTGGCTGTAGTAAATTTGTGTTTTTTAAAATTATATTAAATATGCTCCTTACTTTGCTGTCTTTCTTTCCCTCTCGATTTGAGTGATGGATTTGACTTTAATGCACCCTATTTTCTTCTCTGTTAGTCTTTTGTTTTTAAATCTCAATTGGTTGAGGAGACAGACTATTGATCTCAGTATTTACTCAGGTCCCAAATGCCCTGCCACCATTTCTGTATTGTTAATCAGCTCACAATTCCAGCAATTTACAGGGCAAAATAAAACTAATGGGTGAGGAAAGGTCTAACTCTCGGGGCACATTGCAAGATCTCCCCCTCGTGCAAGATTTGGCGACTAATAGGTTTCTTGGTCTGCAACCTATTTATTAGAAAAACAAGAGACTGGTGGATAGTCTCAATAAAGCTAATCAGCAGAAATTAAAAGAACAACCAATTGCAAAAACAGCTTGTAGCACCATCGATCACACACGAGGCGAGACGTAAAGAACTTCAATCGAGGCTTTATTGAGCAGACTTGTTCAGACACGTTCCCCAGCAGCTCAGTCACAGAATGCAGCTGCGGGGATTAAACCCAGGTTCTTATACCCCTCCTATCTGGGTGGAGCCCAGTAGGTGGAGGATCCAATCGGGATCCAGCATCTGTCCTCCAATAGCTCCTCGGCATTCCTGATGTACCGTATTACCCCTAATACATACCACCACACAGCTAAGGCAGTGAAAAGGTAGTTTTTATTTATAGTCTCCATGCCAAGATGAACACCCGGCTACCTTGCACTGCAGCACTGATCAACCCCTTCCTCACAACAGTAACAGCAGCGCGCAATGATGAGCAGTTAAGCATGCACAGCTCAACTCTTCCAAAATGACTCACGCCTAACCCACAAATAGCACAGGCACTCACTGTAACTGCAACAGTGATGTCTAGACTATGATCTTAAAAAATGCCCACCTTCATATTTTCAGTCTTTTCAGGGTGAAATAAGTTGGAAGGGCGACTTAAGACTTAAAAGATCACTGCACAATTTAGGCCAGTGCAGGAATTGGAGATACAGGTTAAAGTTTTGTGATATGCCAAAATCTTGAACAGCACTATCACACAGCCATCATCAGTACAGTACAGTTTCTCCACCCTCTCAACTGACTGAGTAATTGGCAGGTTATGAATTAACTGTCAGACACATGAAATAGTAAGCCTACAGTGGGCCACATGTGGCTTTCATGCTTCATTAAATGGTGCTGCCACAGATTCTGGCTCTGGGCATTTTCTACTGAGGCACATAGCTTTTTTCAGATAGTGGAGGGCAGTGTTTTTGTGAAAATCGTTCCTCGGCTTCGCCCCGCTCTATAATTTCCTCCAGCCCTACAACCACTTTAGATATCGAAAGCTGCTCCAATTCTAACCACTTAAGCATCCCTAATTTTCATTGCCCTGTCATTGGCAGTCACATCTTCATCTGCCTGGGCCTCAAGCTTAGGAATTTTCTTCAGAAGTTCTTTCTGCTTTACATTTTTCTCTACCCTAAAGTAACTTCTCAAAGTCCTCCTCTTTGACCAAACCTTTAGTCACCTGTCTATCTCTTTATATGGCTCAGTGTCAAATGCAATCTGATAATGCTCCAGCTAAACACCTCAGGAAATGTTACTACATTAGAGGCGTAATAAGTTTTTGTTGTATCTACATATAATTTGAAACAGTTACTTGGTCCATATTTTTGATTTTTACACATTGTAAAATAGGTACTGATTTCAATATCTGTGATGGTGTCATTAATAGTACAAACTGCCCTATGTAATTTGGGGGAAATGACTTGTAGGCACTTTGGACTTTCATCTGGCATTAGGATTGCACACTGGCCTAGAAAAAAAAGTGACCGAATTCCTCTTCGCTCAGCCCATAGGAGCGAATCACAATATTTCTACACTGTTAGATACACACAGTCACACATGCTGTATCTGGGCAGATTGAATTGCTGAGTTGAAACTAACAGAAATCTGGGACAAGGAAGATCAGAAGTTCACGTCTCCAAAGGGGAGCTGAATAATTTTCTTCTTACTTAAAATCCCTGCCTGATTATCTTCAGTGCAATGTGCCTCGACAGTTCCAGATGTTCTAGCACAGGAAAATGTGACCCTGGATCTTTGCAATAGAAGATTTGCCCCTTCTTTATTGCAAATTTTATTCTTCCAAAAAAGTCAGAAATTTACTCTAGGATAAGGTTCTAGGCCAAGCAGTGCTGACCTCGAGCTAATCCTACATGTCCAAATATGGACAGCAAGCATTGGCAGGCTATTGGACAGTGAAGGGGCCTTCTTGCTACAAACTGCAATCTCCATCCGAAGTCTCAGCATGCACACTCATAGAATAAAGATGGCAGGGTTGCTGTTGCCCTCACATTTATGGGGGAAAAGCACACAGAGGCCAATTGTGGTGCCTTCACCACAACCCTGGCTCAATTCAGCAAGCCTGGCAGAGGCCAGGAATTGAAACTGAACTTACGTTCCTGGTGTGTACAGATTGTTAGCTACTGTAGACCGACTGCTCAAAACAAGGAGGGCACACTTTCCAAAAAATATTAAATATGTATGTTCTGTAGGATACTGCATATACCATAAATGGAACACAAGGAACTACTGAGGTTAATTGTCTGTAGCCATGTGTTGTTAAAGTTGAGTGTATTGACATAACTAAGTGCAACAAATCTAAAAACTTATGATGGGGGTACAACCAGCTAAGGGGCTGACAAAAAATTGCATAACAGAATAAGAGAAACTGAAAAGGTTTCTAAATTAAAGACAGTTACGTTCTGATGCAGCTTCCCAGTAATTTCCCAACACAGAGGTCCTTCTTATAATATATCTTTTGTTAAGTTTCTTTCATTTAAAAATCATCTACTTCTCCATTTTTCACTGATGGGGAATCCAGTTGTGGTTGATTGGAACACACTTACATCATTGCCAAAACTCCCTCAGTGTATGATACCCTTGTCAGTTAGCCCTTACTAATGCAACAGAACTAAATTATGGTGGAGATGAGGTGGATGTTAACAATCTTTGTGGCACTGTTGAGAAGGGCTGTCCAAGCTCTCCTGGCCAACATTCTACCTTCAACCAATGAACAAAATAGTCAATTACTTCAATACCGTTTGTGAGACAGTGAGTAACTTCCAGGTTTTCTAAAATCATAGTGATAATACTGTGAATAAATTCATTTTATGTAAAGCACTTTTGCGATGTTTCCGCAAGCCACAACAAGCTTCTATATATTGACTTCTATCTTTATTAATAACCACAATATGCGAGTGTGTTCCGTGTATTGGACAAATGACCATACAACAAGTATTTCAGTACAATCAGTTTATTATTACATAGGATTAGTTCTATACTTAATAAACAACATGCTACTACACATCAGACTTTACCTAGCAGTTTAAACTACTTTTACTTAACTTCCAAGTGACCGGCTCTGTGCAGCTTAGATAAGGCCTTATCTGGTTCCCCACATGTGGCGGCTGGAGGTTGTCTGGTTCGTCTAGGCTGAGTGTCATCTTTCAGGTGGGGATCACGGGTCCTTGAACTTGGCTGGTCAATGTGCTGCTGTTGGATGACAGAAGCCGGTCCCCCAAAAGAGGCAGATTGCTGGTTGCGCAGTTCCTCTTATACTCCGATCTTTCACGCTCTTTTGGGCGGTCCCAGGTAGGGATCCAATGGATCGATAGGATTTCAATCACCCTGATCGATTCTGGCCAATTAGGGGTGGATACCTTGATAGCTGGGCGATAACTAGTTGTTATTGTCCAAGGCACGTAGGCACTCCCAAATAATGCAAATAGGCACCCCTGAGTCTGCTACTAATGTTAAATTTCAATCTGAAGCCCATTGTCCTGGGGAGACCTGTGAGTGGCCTCTAGCAGGTGCGAGCTTCTGTATACGTCTGAGTTGCTGTTTGCAATATACATAAGCTGTGTCCTGTCTGTGTCCGAACCTGACCACAATTCCCATTATCCTTTGCAGGTGGTCATTTTAGATGGCCGCATATATAACTGGAAGTTCTAGCTCTGCCTCCTTAGCACACAGAGGCCAATTTGAGCACAATGTTGGAAAGGTTTACATAGAAGATCTGTTCAGACTTAACTGTAGATTTGGAATGGAGCCAGGCTCGAAGATTGAAATACACTGTAAAATCAGTTTGGTGGAGTAATAGGACCAGCTTGTAATATTAGTCTCAGCAAAGTTCCTATACTTTTAAAGGAATTGTAACAAAGCATCAATATTTGTTTTTACAATTCTAGCCTCCCTCAAGGGCCTCCATTCCACATCAGCACACTTGCCCCAGATCTGTCTCCCACCCCTCCCAATCAAGGTCTCACCTTCCCTCTGTGAGAGCCTCTGCACTTAACAGGTTCTGGACTTGGGAATCTGGGGACTCCTTGTATTTCCAGTCCTGATTATTGCTGCTGCTGTGGCCACTGGGACTACAGAACTTCCAGCCAATCAGATTGGCTTTGGGGGCGGAAGCCCTTAGAGCATTAAATGGCTGTGGGCTGCTGGGATCAGAGGGAATGCATTTCCACCTATTCTTCAGGTGGGGAGGCGAGAAACCTCACCATCCAAAAATTCCTGCTCGTTGGCACACTGAAAGTTTCAAGACTGAGATTGACAGATTTTTGTTAAGCAAGGATGTTAAAGGTTATGGAACCAAGGTGAATGGTTGGATTTAAGATTATTTTTAAACAGAATGCCATTACAGGCTTAAGGAGCTAAATGGCCCACTTCTGTTCTGAATGTGTACTTAATAATGCTATCATCTACATGTAAACTGTTACAGTCTCGCCCATTTTTTCCCCTTAGTGTTTACAGTGTAAAAATGCAAAATGTAATTAAAATAATTTTTTATAAACAATGTTATCATTATTAATCATATAGATTGACCCCGAGAGTGAGGAGGGGATTTTTGCAGCGTAGTAGGGACAGGGGGGGGCTGGCACTACCGAGCCTAAGTGAGTACTACTGGGCCGCCAATATTTCAATGGTGTGTAAGTGGATGGGAGAAGAGGAGGGAGCGGCGTGGAAGAGATTGGAGAGGGCGTCCTGCAGGGGGACTAGCCTACAAGCTTTGGTGACGGCACCGTTGCCGTTCTCACCGAAGAAATACACCACAAGCCCGGTGGTGGTGGCTACATTGAAAATTTGGGGGCAATGGAGACGGCATAGGGAAAGACGGGAGCCTCGGTGCGGTTCCCGATAAAAAATAACCATAGGTTTGTTCCGGGGAGAATGGATGGGGGATTTGGAGCATGGCAAAGAGCAGGGGTAGCACAATTGAGAGATCTGTTCGTAGATGGGACGTTTGCGAGTCTGGGAGCGCTGACGGAAAAATATGGGTTGCCCCAAGGGAATGCATTTCGGTATATGCAACTGAGGGCTTTTGCGAGGCAACAGGTGAGGGAATTCCCGCAGCTCCCGACGCAGGAGGTGCAGGATAGAGTGATCTCAGAGACATGGGTGGGGGATGGTAAGGTGTCGGACATATATAGGGAAATGAGGGACGAGGGAGAGATCATGGTAGATGAGCTGAAAGGGAAATGGGAAGAAGAGCTGGGGGAGGAGATTGAGGAGGGACTGTGGGCTGATGCCCTACGTAGGGTAAACTCATTGTCCTCGTGTGCCAGGCTAAGCCTGATACAATTTAAGGTGTTACACAGGGCGCATATGACTGGAGCACGGCTCAGTAAATTTTTTGGGGTAGAGGATAGGTGTGCGAGATGCTCGAGAAGCCCAGCGAATCACGCCCACATGTTCTGGTCATGCCCGGCACTACAGGGGTTTTGGGTGGGGGTGGCAAAGGTGCTTTTGAAGGTGGTGGGGGTCCAGGTCGAACCAAGCTGGGGGTTGGCTATATTTGGGGTTGCAGAAGAGCCGGGAGTGCAGGAGGCGAGAGAGGCTGATGTTTTGGCCTTTGCGTCCCTAGTAGCCCGGCGCAGGTTATTGTTAATGTGGAAGGAAGCCAAGCCCCCGGGTGTGGAGACCTGGATAAACGACATGGCAGGGTTTATAAAGTTAGAACGGATTAAGTTCGTACTAAGGGGCTCGGTTCAAGGGTTCACCAGGTGGTGGCAACCGTTCATCGACTACCTCACAGAAAGATAGAGGGAATGGAAAAGAAGAAGACAACAGCAGCAACCTAAGGATGGGGGGGGTGGGGGGGGGGAGGAATCGGACGGACTCTCAGGGATGTTAATGTATATGTATAGGCACTTGTTTTAGGTAATGTATATTGGACTGTTGGATTGTATCTTTGGAGAGTATTTATTTTTGACAAGGCAGTTGCCATTTAGTTTGGTTTTTGTTTCTGTTCATATATTATTTATTTATTTGTTTAAAACTGGCCACTGTTATTTATATTGCTTTATTGTTGTTTAAAAGAAACACTACGTACTGTTATGTTTGGCCAAAAAATCTAGAATAAAAAAAAAATTAATCATATAGATTGAACTGCCAGTGCCTATGGTGCAGAAAAATGTTCCTGCGCCATGCATGCTTGCTCCGAATGAATGGAAAGATGCATTTGATTGCCATAGTTTCTTCAAGAATTGGTGCTCAACAGGTTAACCTAAAGGTAATTCCACTCACATTTGGATGTGGTCAAGCAGATGAAGCTTGCAAAACCCAGAGAAGGAACTCACGGATAATAGATTTACATCATAATAATCGCTTATTGTCACAAGTAGGCTTCAATGAAGTTACTGTGAAAGCCCCTAGTTGCCGCATTCCGGCGCCTGTTCGGGGAGGCTGGTATGGGCATTAAACCCGCACTGTTGGTCTTGTTCTGCATTACAAGCCATCTGTTTAGCCCACTGTGCTAAACCAGCCCTCATATGAGCTAGTCAATCAAACTATTCACAATAACACAAACACACATTTTCTATGGCCCATGATATTGTTCCTCATATTTGTAGAATTGACTTACAGCAGATTATGTTGGTTGCTTGAAGGAGTGTGTGCACAAATAATTGCTTCAATAGCTTGACCTGTAAAACTGTATACACCATAAAGCTCATTAATGTTCAACAACTTAATAAGTTTGAGGCAGCTCATATTTTCAGATTTTCCATTGTAGATTAGCAAAAGTAGAGAAGTCTGAAATCACATCAAACTTTCCGCCTGCCTTCTGGAGTGTTGTGGGAATGAAAGACTTTTGATAACCTGTTTGCGAGTGCTTGTTCAGGTCTTCATAGTAATTGGAACAGTAAGTGCAGTGGGAAAAGACATTCTCATTCTCAAGAATGATTAGGTTTAATATAATCAACCAAAATATCCTGAAACTATTTCCTGAACATAGTAAGTCTAGTGGTGGCACGGTAACACAGTGGCTAACACTGTGGCTTCACATGCCAGGGTCCCAGGTTCGATTCCCAGCTTGGCTCACTGTCTGTGCGGAGTCTGCATGTTCTCCCTGCAGGGGTTTCCGCCCACAAGTCCCGAAAGACGTGCTGTTCGGTGAATTGGACATTCTGAATTCTCTTCTGTGTACCCAAACAGGTGCCGGAATGTGGCGACTAGGGGCTTTTCACAGTAACTTCATTGCAGTGTTAAGCACAGTGGGCTAAACAGCTGGCTTGTAATGCAGAACAAGGCCAACACCCTGTGCCTCCTACCACTAAACCAATTTTGGATCCAATTTGCCAAATTGCCCTGGAGCTCATGGGCTCTTATCTTCTTTTTTTTTATAAACATTTTATTGAGGTATTTATGGTTTTACAACAACAACAAAATAAACAATGTACATGAATTTATAAACATAGTGCAAAAGCCGTCTTCCTCCCTTACAGGTCCCACCATTACTAACCCCCTACTCTAAACTAAGCTAACCCCCAGCCCCTCCTCCCCCCTCCTTCTGCTGGCGGTTAATTTTCCGCAAAGAAGTCGACGAACGGCTGCCACCTCCGGGCAAGCCCTAACATTGACCCTCTCAAGGCGAACTTCATTTTCTCCAAACAGAGAAAGCTAGCCATGTCAGACAGCCAGGTCTCTGACTTCGGGGGCGGTAAGTCCCTCCAAGCTAATAATATCCGTCTCCGGGCTACCAGGGAAGCAAAGGCTAGAACATCTGCCTCTATCTACTCCTGGATTCCCGAATCTACCGACACTCTGAAAATCGCCACCTCTGGACTCGGTGCCACCCTTGTTTTTAACACCGTGGACATGAAATCCGCAAACACCTGCCAGAATCCCCACAGCTTTGGGCATGTCCAGAACATGTGGACATGGTTCGCTGGCCCTCCCGCACACCTTGCGCACCTATCTTCTACCCAAAAAAACCTGCTCATCCAGGCCACTGTCATGTGAGCCTGGTGAATGACCTTGAATTGTATCAAGCTGAGCCTGGCACATATTGTGGACGCACTGACTCTACTCAATGCGTCCGCCCAGAGACCAGCCTCTATCTCTCCTCCCAACTCCTCTTCCCACTTGCGCTTCAGCTCCTCAGTCTGCGTCTCCTCTGACCCCATGAGTTCTTTGTAAATATCAGTGACCCACCCTTCTCCCACCCACACTCTAGAAACTACCCTGTCCTGTATTGTGACAGTCGATGAGTATTCTAAGATCTTCCCGATTAGTCAAGGTTGTAAGCTACCAGACAAGGTCTTGTGAATATCTAAAGTAAGGTTCGCTATTTGGGAGTTTTAATTATAGTATTCACAATGTGCCTTGCTTTCACTACCTTCAGTGTACAGGATAGACTGTGACTTAGATTGCTATCTTTTCCTTAACTTCAACTAAATATTTATAATTTTTGAGAGCCAGGCATGGGTAAATGACCCTTCAGATAGCCTCAAAAGGTGAGAATATGATGAGCCTTAGTTAAATGTCACTCTTATTTATTAAAATAGACACGGACCTCTATGGTAAAATATATACGCAATTTATTTAAAGAAAAATGATAATACAAGTATTTTTGATAAATGATACAGTTTGACAAATACAGGATATATGATGAGCCTGTGAGCTTCTTAACTACATATTTGCCTAAGCTATAAACATCTCATACTTACATCGACTAATAGCCTCGGAATTCGATACTCAATCAATGAGCAGAACTCTACGAGTCGAGATAGCAGCTTGGTCAAATAAACACCAGCAATCTCCTAAAAAGCTCTCCAAGCGAAACTCTAACTTTCGCAGGCTGTGTTTAAACATTTATATCCTGTTCTTGCTTAGGGAGTTCTAGGGAGTTTTTTGCAGAGCATCTGCTTCTGAAAGATAGATTGACTCCCCAGTAATTTCGAGACAAAGAACAGTCTCTCTCTTGGTCGGCAAGGTCTTGGTTTCTAGGGCGGTCTCGCAGGGCACCTATTCCTAAAGATACGAGGTTGATACCTCCGGTAGCTATCTCCAGAAAAAAAACAGCCTCCATTCTTGGCAAGGCCCCTTGCCAAGCAGTAGCCACCCTTAGTGACAAGGTCACTAGACAAGCAATATCCTCCCTTATCTCCAGACAAGGCCACTAGACATAATGAGTTCACTGCACCTGGACTTTTACAAAGATAATGTCTGTAATACTTGTTGAAAAACATTATTGCAATAAGTACTGGTTTACAAGACATAAATGACTTCATCAGTCATCAGGGCTTGTTCAGGGGTACATCCTATTTGAGGTGCTATTTTATAAGAAGTTAATTTCAGGATTATATTTTCTGCCAGCCTAGAGTCGGTTTCATAGTTGTCAGGTGAGATTATTGGGTCAGAGTACCTTGAGTCATAGTTAAAACAAATTTCTATTTCCATATTAAATTCCCATGCTTGGATCAAACAGTGCAGACAAATGAGAGAGTACTTCCAGTAAATATTCTGGTTGGAACAGGTTGCACACTGGAATTGTTTAAGGTACCTTTGCTTCACGGGATGATTGTGGGCAAAGATAGGTATTCCTGTGGTTAGATTACAATGGCTAGTATGGGTTTTCAGGAAGTCCTTGCTCATAAGTCCTTGCAAAAGGGTTTCGTTTGGTCGCTCTGGGATGTAAGGGAAAGTATAGGAATGAGATGTTTCTCCTTTAGTTGCTCCAACATGGAACTGCACTTTGTTGCAAGTGAAGGTGCGATTGTTAGATCTGCAAAAGGTTAATGTGTCTCTATGTCCAGGGTCTTTATCCAAGTTTTCCAGGTGGTGTGTATAGAAGTTGAAATTTAGATGATCGTCTGTTGGCGTGGTCATCAAGATGAGGCAAGAGGTCCGTCCTCGGTCCAGCGTGGGTATAGGAATTGGTATATCAATTCTCCGCATAAGTGGGCGCGATGCTCAAGCAATAATTGTTGCAGCTTTCGCAGAGTATAGAGGGTCTCTTGTCTTTGTTGATCGGTTTGGATTGAGTAGTATTGATTTGCTGAGCCTCATTGCTGGAGGACGGTGCAGTAGGGGGAGCAGAAGGTTGGATTATCAGACATAGTGGTTTGTAGATTTGTTTTTGATTGGTCTTCTGATTTGGTTCAAATTTTGGCTTTGACAGTTGGAGCTCCAAAGTGATCTGGGCCAATCTAGTATTGATAAGGTGTAATATAATCAGGGTAAGAGGTATAAAGGCAAATGCCACAATATATCCTCCTTCAATAATATCAAAGTTCTTTGTTCATAATGCAATGGAGAATACAAGATTGGGAAAGTGTTAGGTCAATACTATATATTGGGAAAGTGTTACAGAAAGGTGAGGCAGACTAAGGGGACATAATCCGCAAGTCATAATTCACAAGTTGCTGGTCATATCCTCCTCTTGGCCACCTAGGCTGCTGACCAGACCGGTGGAAATACTTGTGTCCAAATTACTAGTGTAACCAAAAAGGGGAAGTGGAAGGGTCGTAAAAACTGTTCTTTCGTCTTCTCATTTTTAGTCAGAGAGAGACACATCGAAGTTACGGTCGAACATATTGACATCAACGTCTTCTAGTCCTGGAAGTACGTTCAGTCTAAGTCCAATGCTAGGCTCTTCCCTCAGCGAAGAGTCACGATTATCTGTCAATAAAGCAGAGGTAGAAACCACATTGTGCGAGGCATGTGGCGTGAAAGGCGCAGCGCATGGAGGGGTAAGGTAATAGCCAAGGATGCTCATTTCTATTGAAGGTGAGTTCTCTAATGCAAAACGGTCAAGTGGGACTGGAAGGGTATAGGACGAAGCTTCATAAAAGACTTAAGGGGAATTTTATAAGGATGCCAATTCATAACCTTAGTGTTGTCCAGAAGTTGGCAACGCAGGGCGTAGTACCAGGAATGGGCATGGCGTGAGTGGCAAGATAAAGGATCAAAAGATGGGCAACAAAAGTCACAAAGCTGGCATGAGGCCATAAGAGCGGAGGGAATGCACAAGTGTCTCACTGCAAGCAGGTTGCTTGTAGTCTGGAGGTCTGGATGTGAGAGGCTGAGTGAGAACCACAATGATGGCCTGACCCGGAAGTAAAGAGCGCCTGGAACGGAACCATTGGAGCTCATATATCGTGGTTACATATCTCCTGTGCCAGCGTTAGTATTTAGTGAAAGCTTGACAAGAGCTTCTTCATATAATTCCGTTAATGACTGGGAAGAGAAGTAGGATTGGAAAGTGAATTCTTGAATTATGTCCTCGTCTCTCTTTTGGTATTGATCCATAACTGTCAATTATCTATTGGGGCGAAGGAAACGTATCAGTACTATTCCTGCAACCCCAATCGAACCATATTTTAGGTATTTTCCCAGTCCTAACATATAGCCAAACCAGCTAAGCATTCTGGAGGCTGTGTTGACGACGAAGTCAATAATAGAGGAGAATGCATCTGCTAGTCTTGGGAAGGCGTTTTTCATGGTTTTGCCTAATGCAGTAAAGAATTCTCTCCTGGCTCCCGTATAGGAAGTGTCTATTGACTCCAAGTGGGCCTGGAGGTGTTTTATCTGTTTCTCGATGTCCCAATTAGTATATGTAAGGACTAATGGCTCCTGTATGATGACCATTGTGGCATCCAGTATTTGTGTGATAAGCAGCCTTAGGAATGGATCTACCGCTGGAGGGCAGTAGGTAGACTGCTTATGTTGTGGGACTGGTGGTAATAAATAGCCACAACACCTGGTATGGTTAACAGTTGGGGTAATCAGCCAGGTGCCGACTGGAAGTGAGCAATCCTCGCAAAAGTTTGCTGTGGCTATAATGGTTGAGCCGTTGGCCATGGAGAAGTAGGAGTGGAACACCTGTGTGATAGGCATGGCTATCACAGGGCAACCATGTGCACTGGTATCGCAGAGGTTAACTGGTGTCCAGTCATCAGCGATGTTGAAGAATCCCTGAGGGCGTAATTTAGCCGTGAGCCAGGTAATGTTAGTTGAGGCGTGTAATAAGGCCGTCTGGTTTTTAAGGGGCAGCTCACTTATACCAACATTATAGTCGGGTTTTATCTGTATCAGGGTACAGTGGTTTGGCCCTCCAGTGGGGAATGCCGATATTGGCCAAAAAGTAGGTAAATAATGACACTCCATTTTCATGAAACATAGGTATTGAGAATACAAGCTGAATCTTATACCGACGTCTTTGGTAATATCTAGTTACCATACCACCTAATATATCCCCAGCAGGATCTTCGGGATTAGAAGTAATGATGTTATAAAGTTTTACAGTTGTTCCTCCTCTTTGTAAACCAGCCAGATGTTTGTCTGAAGACATATATTCATCGATTGACTGTTCCAACTCTTCCCGGGGACATGGCCCATCTGGATAGCGTTAATAGTTCTAAGTAGTTGGGTATAAGTTTTAGTGATTGATAATTTGGCCCCTAAATGTAACATAGCTGCTGCTGAGAGGGCTAGTCCCTGGGCCGAGTGTTTTCCGAGGGAAATAATATGGTGGGCAATATTCTGCTGGTTGTTCGTCAGTTCCTTATTCCAGGATAAAAACCTGGAGAAAAGGTCTACTGAGATTTGTTGTCCCTTAACTATTTTAGTGAAAATAGATCTGCGTTCATGGCTGGCCATGGGCTGAGGCGCGGTGAGATTGTATGCGATATGTGCGAGGCCTGAGGGAAGTTCAAGGATATGAACATCGCGTTTGAAGTTAAAGGTGAAAGAGGGGAGTTTATTCCTGAGGTGGCAATCAAGCTGTTGAAGCCAGGCACAGTCAATTGCTGCAGTCGAATTTCCTGCGCTGTCAGCCAGGGTAGTGTTCCAAAAGGGAATAGGAGTTAACGCTTGGTGAAGCGAGTGTAGGAGGATCTCGTTATAACAAGACAGAGAGATCTGAAGGTGATATTCTGGTTACTGTTATCTGTACAGATAGAAGCTGCGAGGTTATTAGTACAACGCCAATAGGGTTTAGTAATGGTGCTGTTTTCTAGTGGACAAGCTCCCATACCTTTTCTGTTCAATCTCATGCCAATTGTATGGTTTGATAAGGATTGATTGAGGAGGGCAACCCATAGGGGGTGCCTGCAAATGTCACGAACAGTGATAGGTTGAAAGAAATCTTGGCATGAACCTGAGTGATTGGTGCCTTGGAGACTATGTAGGCACGTATCAGGAAGGTTGCTGTTGGACGAATTTCGTGATAGTAACTTGAGGAAATTAATAGAATCTTTAACGGGGTCTCTGGATTCTTTGTACCAGGGCCCGTAGAAGGAAGTGAAACAAATAATATGTTCGCCAGCCATGAGTTGAAGCATATGGTAGTCGGGGGTCAAGTAATTGATGAAATTTTGAATATGAGCCCTGTTAGAGCCTGGAGAGGAACAGTAGGAATCAATTCCAAAGTTGCAATAATATGCCATTTGGCACGCACCCTCTCTGTGTGGAGAGAGAAGAAATTTATAACTGCTCGTCGTCCATTGTCCGAAAATGCGTATTCATCTAAGGATAGTAGCGGAGTACATTGGTCTGCTTTTAGAGTGACCGGTGGCCGGGCTTTGGGCTGCATGATGATATAACAGTGTGCATACTGAAGGATGTCTTCTTCTGGCTCTGTGAATTGAGCCAGCTTCAACTGGGGAGAGGTCAATTTCAGCTGTCTGATAGCAGATGCCACTGTTTTTTGGAGGTCAAGTTTATGTCGATATTCTTGTAGCATGAGTTGGGCTGAAATGACATCTGTGTCTAGGACTAAGGTGTGTGTGCTGCACAATCAGTACTCTTGAGACCACGAGGAGTCATATCGATTCAGCTTTAATCAGATAGAACTGTACCCAGCAGCGATGTTACAGAAGTGGAGGCTGCTGGGACGGCATCGGTTCTTATACCCCGCCTCTCAGGGCAGGGCTATGTACATTGCCCAATGGTAGACCCCGCGGTCTAGCCAATGGTCATTCCTCCCTCAGGTACTGCAATACCTGGTATTACCACATTCACCCCCTGTTAAAAAAGAGAGCCAGCGGGGTGATGGGCAGTATTACTGTCGCCTTTTCATGGTAGGACCAGGTATTGCAGGTACCATGCTGTCGAGGGTTGCGGAGAAAGTTCTTGTGTTGTTTATTTTCTTCATGGTGCTGCAATCAGACGATCGGGCGGCCTGGTCGTCCTACTGGAGCGTCTAAGTTTCGGCGGCGATCCTGGTGAGGGCCCCGGCGGTAGTGACTCCGGGAACGTGGTGTCTTCCTCCCAGGCAGTTTTGTCACCCCTAGGCGGCGCTGTAGGGTCGAAAAATGGGCAGGAGGAAGGGGTTCCTGTAGGGGCGTCGGTGCCTGCTCGGCTCTGGGTCGGGGATCCGGCGGCAGTACTAACCCTCCGGTCAGGTGCGGTGGGGGGGGGGCAGTGGCTCGGGCGCGCGTGGGGCTCCAGCGGGCTCCAGGTCCCGAAGGAAGACCGTATCTTGCCGTCCATCGGGGAACGCTACGTAGGCGTACTGGGGGTTGGCATGCAGCAGGTGGACCCTCTCGACCAATGGGTCCGACTTGTGTGCCCTCGCATGTTTCCGCAGCAGGACGGGTCCGGGTGTCGCTAGCCAGGTGGGGAGCGAGGTCCCAGAGGAGGACTTCCTGGGGAAAACCAGGAGACGTTTGTGAGGTGTCTGGTTTGTGGTAGTACAGAGTCGCTCATTAAGGAGGACCCCCTATCATTGTGGATGTATGCGGGGAAACCGAACAGCGTAAAAATACTTTGGAGGGCCTTCATGCCGGGGGTTGTGGTCATGTTTGGGCAGGGGATGGCGAATGGGAACCGGGAGTACTTGTCAATCATGTTAAGGAAGTACGTGTTGCGGTCGGTGGAGGGGAGGGGGCCTTTGAAGTCCATGCTGAGGCGTTCAAAGGGACGGGAAGCCTTTATCAGATGCGCCCTCTCTGGTCGGTAGAAGTGCGGTTTGGCAGTCCCTGGTGACTGTCCTGACCTCCTCAATGGAGTAAGGCAGGTTTCGGGACTTAATGAAATGGAAGAACCGGGTGACTGAGGTCCTCATGGAGGGCTCGGAGGCGGTCTACTTGTGCGGTGGCACAAGTGCCGCGGGATAGGGCATCAGGAGGCTCGTTCAGTTTCCCGGGACGGTACAAGATCTTGTAATTGCAGGTGGAGAGTTTGATCCTCCACCGCAAGATCTTGTCGTTTTTTATCCAGAGCCGAGCAGGCACCGACGCCCCCTACAGGCACCCCTTCCTCCTGCCCATTTTTCGTGGGGGTGTCGGCAGCCGTATCGAGGTAGCTCTGCAAGCATGCCAGCCAATGCTTAAAAATCGCGGCAGAGTTTTCTGCGTGAGGGCTGAGCTGAAGCCGGCTTGATGCGGAGGTCCATCCTTCAAAAGTACTTATCTGATTAAATTGATGCACAATTAATACTCTTGAGACCACGAGGAGTCATATCGATTCAGCTTTAATCAGATAGAACTGTACCCAGCAGCGATGTTACAGAAGTGGAAGATGCTGGGATGGCATCGGTTCTTATACCCCGCCTCTCAGGGCGGGGCTATGTACATTGCCCAATGGTAGACCCCGCGGTCTAGCCAATGGTCATTCCTCTCTCAGCTACTGCAATACCTGGTATTATCACAGTGTGGAACCATGATAGTTCCTGCCGCCCTTACTGTGGGATGGGGGTCAGTATAGGCGATAATACCATCTTTGACCCATGATCGTTGAACCGGTGTCTATGAAAGTACGGAGCCGTGGAGTTCGGTTCTTCTAATGATAAAAGGTGTCGGTTTTGCCTATTATTATTGTCATTATTATTCAGTTCTGTGTAGTTAAGGTCCTGGCCTATATTAGAGTTTAGGTCAAAAGTTTGCGTCGCAGTGAGGGAGATCGTAATAGTGCCAAGTATGAGGCTAAAAAGGATAAGTGAAAAGGTAATGCTGAGTGCAGTAAGGCAGCAGCACTGGCATTTCTGCTTTTTGGACCATCTCTTTTGGGAACGTATGATCTTTTGTACTTTGGCCTTAAACTTTAGAAGTTGAGGGTGACCTTTGAGACAGGTCTTCCCAGGTGTAGTAATAACTTGAGTCAGAGGTATTTCCTCTGGAGGTTCATCTAATTCTGGCTCGTTATGGGATCTAACCTCATATCGCGCATACCAACTTGTCATTTTGTTGTTACCTGTGGTTCAAAGGTTTTGGGAACTGGTCCAGTTATCAATGGATATTAGTTTGGTACCTTTCGTCCCGTGGTCAGCTAGAAGCGTCCGACCTTGGACCTGTTTGACACAAACAGGGGGTTTCCATTTAAGTCTAAGTAAGGCATTCTTAGGATTTTTCCTTTCTTGTACCCAGCCACCTTCTTGTGGTGACCACTCATTGGGTTCTGGCGGTTTAGGAGGCTGCATTTGAGACAATAAGCCAATCATTTCTTGGGCTAATTCTGGGTTGTACTGAGGAATTACTCTTTCAGATGCCTGCTGGGTGGGATTCATTTGTACCTTAAACATTAGAAAGTAAGGTGTGATGTGTTTTTCACGTCCTACGCGACTCAGGGGTAGGTTGTTGACTGCCAGCTGTACCTCCGGCCCCAATTTGGCCCAACTGCATCCTCGTGTCATGAGCAGTTTAGTCATGCAAAGCTTCACATCTTGGTTACGGCGCTCCACCGACCCACTTGATTGTGGCTGCAAAGGAGTGCTGTGTTCCAATTTAATACCTTTGTCGGTACACATTTTCTGGAACGCCTTTCCAACAAAGGCAGATCCACGATCTGTGTGGAGACATATGGGGGAACCAGCGATGGGAAAAATGATGTTTTTGAATGCATTGACAGTTGCGCTTTCCGTACAGTGGGTTGTGGGCACCAACCACAGGTAGGAGGTACAGGTGTCAACAACTACTAAGATGTTCTAGTTTTGTCCTGTATAAGGATGGTGCCCAGTAGAGGGCGTAAAGGGTCCCACATAATCAGCCTGCCACACACGGTGGGGGGTGTCTGGTTTTGATCTTGAAATGAATTTAGATCTGGTGACTCCTCCTCCTTTTGAGGTCTGGAGGCACTGAGGACAATTTGCCACTAATTATTTGCAATCAGTTAATATATAAGGCCACCAATAGGTGAGCAGTAGTTTAGCCATTGTTGCCTTGGCTCCAGGATGGCCGGAACCATGTCTAGCGTGGGCCTCCTGTATTAAACATAGGTGTTTCTTTGCCGGTGGGATAATTTTAGCCTCCTTTCCTGGAATAGTAACCAAGACTCTTCCCATTTCGTCACAATGATTGTTATAGTTGGATGGGTACCCGCGCTGGGTTTTCCCGGAAATAAGTAGGCGTAACTCATCATCCTGATTGTCACTGTACATTTGTCTTGTAATTACCAGGACCGTTACATGTTCTATCCCTAGTTCTTCTGGGGTCACTGCTTGTTTTGCAGTGTTGTCTGCCATTTGGTTACCGATGCTGTGGGGGCCTCCTTTTGTATGGCCTGGGACATGCACAATGGTAACATGACGCTTGTTGTCTAATTGCTTTTCTTCAACCACCAACACTGTGACTTTACATGGCCTAGTTTATTAGTGAAAACATTTGAAACTTTTCATTTCTTTTTCACCCTCCTGGATTTCCTTTTTAACCTGAGGTACACTCTCTTTATTGTCTCCCATCAGATCACCTTTACCTTTACCACTTGAGTATTACTCATGTCCCCAGTTTCTATCCCTCACCGGCTGAAACTGATGTCGGAAACCAATCTTTGATTTATGAACTAATTCATAATCATCTGCCATTTCCGCTGCTAATCTCGCAGTTTTAATCCTCTGTTCTTCCACATGAATTCTCACTACATCAGGAATTGAATTTTTAAACTCCTCCAAAAGTAAAATTTCTCTGAGAGCTTCATACGGTTGGTCTATTTTCAAACCCCTTATCCACCTATCAAAATTACTCTGTTTGAGTCTTTCAAGCTCCATGTATGTTTGACCAAATTCTTTCCTTAAATTTCTAAACCTTTGTCTGTAAACGTCAGGCACTAGCTCATATGCACTTAAGATGGATTTCTTCACCTCTTCATACGTTCCAGATACCTCCTCCGGTAGTGATGCAAACACTTCACTAGCTCTACCTACCACCTTTGTTTGAATCAGTAACATCCACATGTCCTGTGGCCATTTCATTTGTTTAGCTACCTTCTCAAATGAAATGAAAAAGGCTTCCACTTCCTCCTCGTCAAACCTTGACAATGCTTGGACATATTTAAATAGATTCCCACCAAGCCTTTGACTATGACGCTCTTTCTCACTATCCTCATCACTATCATCCAACTGTACGTTTCCCTTTACGTTTGCCAATTTTAACTGATTGTCATATTTCATGGCCATTTTCTGAAGTTCAAACTCCCTCTCTTTATCTTTTTGTTCTGCTAGGGCTATTCTTTCTTTTCTCCTTTCTTCTCTCTCCTTTTCTTTTTCCTCTCACTTTCTCTTTTTTTTTCTCTCTCTCTCTTTCTCTTTCTTTTTCCTCTCTCTCTCTCGTATTCCAGCCGCTTTAATTCTTTTGTTCCATTTGTTTAATTTGCAACTGAATTTTTGCCATTTCCAATGAGTCAAACTCTATCTCAGGCAACTTTAAATGCTTAACCACCGCCATAATTACCTCATCTTTTCGCAATTTATCAGGTAAGGTTAACTGCAATGTTTTTGCCAAATCTAACAGTCTGTGTTTTGTTTCTGTCCGCAAAGTACTACATGTGACATTCTCCACCCCCAAAAACGTCTGAGCCTCTGAAAGAGCCATTGTTCACAACACTCTCCCCACTTAAACTAAAATACCACACCTGAAAAGTAACAATCCTTCACTGTCTTTAAGTTCACAAAAGCCAATCCAATGGAGAGACTTTTATTCCGGACGAGCCCCCAATTGTTATGGGCGAGGCGTTTTCAGAACCCCAAAATGTATCATGGAGTTCAACCAACCTCTCCCTTTAATGGATTTGTTGCCTTTCCAAGCACTCGGCTTTTTCCTTAGGTGTGGGATTACAATTATGGACCCAATGGTTTGTTTTTTTTAAGAAATATTTTTATTCAAATTTTTACATATTTTACAGAAAAAAGAAAAACAAAGAACACATAAATCAACATCTTCCAACTACATCACGAATTCCCCCAATATACAAGCCCCTCATTAAGCAATAATAAACACAGTAGAAAACACAAAGTACCCCCCCTCCCCCTCTGGATTGCTGCTGCTGACCACCTCCTAACGCCCCGCTAGAAAGTCTAAGAACGGTTGCCACCGCCTGAAGAACCCTAGCACAGTCCGTCTCAAGGCAAATTTTACCCTCTACAATTTAATGAACCCTGCCATGTCGCTGATCCAGGCTTCCAGGCTCGGCAACCTCGCATCCTTCCACTGTAGCAGAATCCTCCGCCAGGCTACCAGGGACGCAAAGACCAGAATACCGCCCTCTTCCGCCTCCTGCACTCCCAGCTCGTCCGATACCCCAAATAGTGCTAGCCCCCAGCTCGTCTTGACCTGGGTGTTCACCACCTTTGACATCATCCTCGCAATACCCCTCCAGAACCCATCCAGCACTGGGCACGCCCAGAACATATGGGTATGATTTGCTGGGCTCCCCGAGCACCTCCCACACCTGTCTTCCACCCCAAAGAACCTGCCCAGCCTCGTCCCTGTCATACGCGCTCTGTGAAGAACCTTAAATTGTATCAGGCTAAGCCTGGTGCAAGAGGAGGAAGAATTAACCCTACCCAGGACGTCCGCCCATGTACCCTCGTCTATCTCCTCCCCAAGCTCCTCCTCCCATTTACCCTTTAGCTCCTCCACCGAGGTTTCCTCCTCCTCCTGCATCTCCTGGTAGATCGCCAAGACCCTGCCTTCTCCAACCCACACCCCCAAGAGCACCCTATCCTGGATCCTGAGTGCTGGAAGCAGCGGGAACTCCCTCACCTGCCGTCTTACAAACGCCCTTACCTGCATGTACCTGAAGGCATTTCCGGGGGGAAGCCCGAATTTTTCCTCCAGTGCCCCAAGGCTCGCAAACGTCCTATCTAAAAACAGGTCCCCCATCCTTCTAATTCCTGCCCTGTGCCAGCTCAGGAACCCTCCATCCATTCTCCCTGGGACCAAACCAAAGCCTTTACCTCACCCCTGTGGCGCCTCCACTGGCCCCAAATTTTCAAAGTCGCCGCCACCACCGGACTCGTGGTGTACCTGGTCGGCGGTGCTGTCACCAGTGCTCCCAGACTCGTGCCCACACAGGACGCCATCTCCAGCCTCTGCCACGCCGCCCCCTCCCCCTCCATTACCCACTTGCATATCATCGCCACATTGGCAGCCCAGTAATACCCACACAGATTAGGTAACGCTCACCCTCCTCTGTCCCTACTCCACTCCAGAAACACCCTTCTCACCCGCGGGGTCTTTTTCACCCACACGAATCCCATGATGCTCCTACTGACCCGCTTTAAAAAGGCCTTCGGGATCAGGATGGGGAGGCACTGGAATATAAAAAGGAACCTCGGGAGCACCGTCATCTTCACCGACTGTACCCTACCTGTCAAGGAGAGTGGCAGCATATCCCACCTTTTAAACTCCTCCTCCATCTACTCCACCAGCCTCGTCAAGTTGAGCTTGTGTAGGGCCCCCCAGCTCCTGGCCACCTGGATCCCCAGAAACCAAAAACTCCTTTCCGCCCTCTTCAGTGGAAGCTCGTCTATCCTCCTTCCCTGGTCCCCTGGGTGTACCACGAAGAGCTCACTCTTCCCAACATTGAGCTCATACCCGGAAAAGTCCCCAAACTCCCTGAGGATCCGCATCACCTCCGGAACCCCCCCCCACTGGGTCTGCCACATACAGTAACAGGTCATCGGCATACAACGAAACCCGGTGTTCCTCTCCCCCCCCCGGACCAGCCCCCTCCAGTTCCTGGACTCCCTTAGAGGCATAGCCAAAGGCTCAATTGCCAATGCAAATAGCAAGGGGGATAGGGGGCATCCCTGCCTCGTCCCCCGGTCCAGCCGAAAGTGTTCCGTCCTCCTCCGATTCGTGGCCACACTCGCCACCGGGGCTTCGTAAAGTAGCCTAGCCCAACTAATGACCACCTCCCCGAACCCAAACCTCCTCAACACTTCCCAGAGGTACCTCCACTGCACCCTATCGAAGGCCTTCTCAGCATCCATCGCCGCCACTATCTCCGCCTCCCCCTCAACTGTAGGCATCATGATTACGTTAAGGAGCCTCCGCACATTGGTATTCAGTTGCCTTCCCTTAACAAAACCCGTCTGATCCTCGTGAATCATCCCCGGGACACAGTCCTCAATTCTGGTAGCCAACACCTTCGCTAACAGCTTTGCGTCCACGTTGAGGAGAGAGATTGGCCTATACGACCCACACTGTAATGAGTCCTTGTCCCGCTTCAAGATCAGCGAGATCAGCGCCCTGGACATCGTCGGGGTTAGGGACCACCCCCTCCCTTGCCTCATTGAAAGTCCTCACTAATAGAGGGCCCAGCAGGTCCATGTACTTCCGGTAAAATTCCACCGGGAATCCATCTGGCCCCGGTGCCTTCCCCGCCTGCATACTCCCCAGCCCTTTAGTCAGCTCCTCCAGCCCTACCGGTGCCCCAAGCCCAGCCACCTGCTCCTCCTCCACCCTCGGGAACCTCAGTCGATCCAAAAATCGATGCATCCTCCCCTCCTCCGTCGGGGGCTCAGACCTATACAGCCCCTCATAAAAGTCTCTAAATACCCCATTTATTCCCACCGCACTCCGCACCGTGTTCCCCCCTTTATCCCTAACTCCCCCAATCTCCCTCGCTACCTCCCGCTTCTGAAGCTGGTGTGCCAACATCCGGCTAGCCTTCTCCCCGTACTCATACACTGGCCCTTGCGCTTTCCTCCACTGCACTCTGCCTTCTTGGTTGTCAACAAGTCGAACTCGGCCTGGAGGCTTCATCGCTCCTTGAGTAGTCCCTCCTCGCGGACCTCTGCATACCTCCTCTCCACCCTTAAAATCTCTCCCACCAATCTCTCCCTCTCTCTCTTCTCCTTCTTCTCCTTGTGGGCCCTAGTGGAGATTAGCTCTCCCCTAATCACCGCATTCAGCGCCTCCCAGACCACCCCCACCTGCACCTCCCCATTATCGTTAGCCTCTAGATAGCTTTCAATGCACCCCGGATCCGCCCGCTCACCTCCTCATCCGCCAGCAAGCCCACATCCAGGCGCCACAGCGGGCGCTGGTCCCTCTCCTCCCCTAGCTCCAGCTCCACCCAATGTGGGGCATGGTCTGAGATGACTATGGCCGAATACTCCGTGCCCTCCACCCTCGGAATTAGTGCCCTGCTCATAACGAAGAAGTCTATCTGGGAGTAGGCTTTATGGACATGGGGAAAAAAAAGAAAATTCCCTGGCCCCCGGCCTGACAAACCTCCATGGGACACTCCTCCCACCTGGTCCATAAACCCCCTCAGCACCTTGGCTGCCGCCGGCCTCTTACCCGTCCTGAACCTGGAGCGGTCCAATGCTGGATCCAGTACCATGTTGAAGTCCCCGCCTATTATCAAGCTCCCTGCCTCCAGGTCCGGAATCCGGCCCAACATGCGCCGCATGAATCCGGCATCGTCCCAATTCGGGGCATATACATTCACTAATACCACCTGCATCCCCTGCAGCTTACCGCTCACCATCACGTACCTACATCCTTTGTCTGCCACGATGTTCAGCACCTCAAACGACACCCGCTTCCCCACCTCTTCGAACCAATTCACCCTACCCCACCCAGCACCCAAGGAAACAATACAGAACAGAACATCCCCGAAGCACAGTAATCACAGTAGCCCCCCGCGACCTCCCCTCACAACCGACCCTCAGTCCGTGTCCAACTTTTCGGCCTGAATAAAGGTCCACGCCTCCTCCGGTGTCCCAAAGTAATGATGCCGGTCCTTAAACGTGACCCACTGTCGCGCCGGCTGCAGCATCCCGAATTTCACCCCCTTCCGATGCAGAACCGCCTTAGCCCGATTGTACCCGGCCCTCTTCTTGGCCACCTCCACGCTCCAGTCCTGGTATATACGGACTTCTGCATTCTCCCACCTGCTGCTCCGCTCCTTTTTTGCCCATCTTGGGACACACTCCCTGTCCACCAAGCGGTGGAACCGCACCAATACCGCCCGCGGCGGCTCGTTAGACTTGGGCCTCCTCGCCAGGACTCGGTGGGCCTCATCCAGCTCCAGGGGCCTCGGGAAGGCACCCGCGCCCATCAACGTGTTCAGCATCGTGACCACATATGCTCCAGCATCCGGCCCCTCCACTCCCTCCGGGAGACCCAGAATCCGCAGATTCTTCCTCCTCAACCGAATCTCCATGTCCTCGAACTTCTCCTGCCATTTCTTATGCAGCGCCTCGTGCGCCTCCACCTTCACCGCCAGGCCCAATACCTCGTCCTCATTCTCCGAGGCCTTCTGCCGCACCTCCCGGATCGCCGCCCCTTGGGCCTTCTGGGTCTCGACCAGCTTGTCGATCGAAGCCTTCACGGCTCCAGCAGCTCTGCTTTCAATTCCGTGAAGCAGCGCTTGAGAAACTCCTGCTGCTCTTGCGCCCACTGCGCCCACGCTACCTGGTCTCCACCTGCCATCTTGGCTTTCCTCCCTCGCACTTTTCCCTGCACCAGAATTACTTCTTTCACCGCTCCACTCCTGGTCCAATCCATACAGTGCCGGGGAAATCGTACTGTCACCTTCCCACACTGGGAACCGTCGAACAAATGCCGCTGGGGCCCCTCAAAAGAGCCCAGAAGTCAATTTCTGGCAGGAGCTGCCGAACGTGCGACTTAGCTCAGCATAGCCGCAACCGGAAGTCGACCTGTGGGTTTTTAAACAGAAAACACTGTTTATTCCATGAACTCAACTTAACATCTTAACTAAACATTGGATCTCTTAACACCCCTTACTTCAAAGATAACTCAGAAAATATTGCAACAGTAAATAATTCCTTAAAATGTTCCTTCAAACTTCCAAGAGACTCAACACCTTTAAACAGTATCACATCAGGTTAAAGATTTTACTATTATGAGTTTAAATCACCCAAATGATCCAGAGATGGTCTTTTATTGTAGACATCACAGATCCCTGCAAAACCAGACACATCCCCAGCTCTTTTTAAACTGAAACTAAAAACCTGCAAAAACCAAACTGCAAAATGGCTGAACTGAGCTGAGCTCCACCCACTCTATGACATCACTGTTTTCTTAAAGGTACATTGCTTAAACATCCATGTCTTAAAGGCACTCTCGCATAACAATAGGGAGTCGATTTTTTTTGGAGTGCGGCTCTGCACTCCGGGTCTCGGATGAACTATTGTTTCTGAACCGGGAAGTCGTTGACTCCAGCTGTGACTGGTTGAATTTTTAGCAGTCCGCAGTGATTCTGATGTTTTTGGAATAAGTCCCAGTGTCTGAGAATTAAGTTTTTAATTTGTGCTTTTGTCTGTTTGTCAGGGCTATCCCTAAGAATTTCTTCTAACTGTTTTTTTCTATTATCCTGAGGGGTTAATTGAAGTAAGTCATGCTTTTGAGTATGTCTTGGGATAGGATAATGTCGCAATCATGATCTTTGTCTAAATTTGGCCATAATCCAGCTTGACATCTAATTACTTGATCATTAGCTAGAAGGATGATCAGTACCAATGGTATTTGTCTTACTTCTGAAGTTGTGCCTTTTACACTACTGGTCCCTATTATGGGTCTGTTTAAGGAATGACAGCGGGCAAATCCTTCATCTATGAGGGGCATTTTCGCCCCAGTATCTAGGAGTAAAATTACCCCTATTGTAGCGGTTAGTAATTTTGGATTAAGATACAGGGAGGCATTTACGTATGGGAATTGAGCGGGAGCGATTTGGGAGAATTTGTGAGCGGACCTGCCTGTTAGTCAATAGTGATTCATAGAGACGGTGTACACTCGGATGTTGGCCGGAATGCCGCCACCTGTAGAATTTCTACCTTAGCCTCTGTTTTGTCCAGTACTGCCATTAGTTCTAGGCTGATCCTGGTATTGTTGCTGTTGCCTCTGTGGATTTCTATCATCCTGGTATCTTCCAGGGGGTCGGATATTAGCTCGATCTCGGAACTCATACTGTCCTTGTTGAGGAGGATACTGGGGGTATCGTGGACCTCTGTCCCCGAATAGGCGAGGGGTGCTGCCTGTGTGGGTCCCTAGGTTGTCCCGGTGGTGTCTGCCTGGGAGTTTGTCTAACAGGCTGCTGTCTGGGACCTGAGGCTGGGGCTCGTGCAGGAGTTCCTGGAGACCTTCCGGCAGGGGTTTGTCTCCTGCCTGGAGTACGAGGGGCAGCTGGTGCTCCTATTCCCCCCCGGGTTGCGTCCCAGAGGTGGAGGGGACATCCCTATGTCCTCCTAGTTCGGTAACCAACAGCTAGCAAAGTTCCTCAAGGTCTCCGCAAGCCTGAATAACTGCGTGGTATTTAGCAGCCTGATTTTGTTGACCGTGCGCGCATCCCGTAGGCGCAGGCGGTTGGCTGAGTCAGTGGCTGATTTTAGTAGCAATCGGTTGACTTGAGTAAATTCAAATTGTAATTGTAGGGCAAGCTGGAAAGTTTCTCTGATGCTCCCTACTTTAAGGGCGTTTAAAAGAATGTTTCGGAATCCTCCTTGCATTCCATGGCCATAAATTTTCTTATGGGCAGCAGCTAAAATTTGAAACAAGGCTCCACATTCCACTTCTGAGAGGTGGAATCCTGCTGGAGCTGTAACTCGCAGCAGCTGCTGTTTATCTCTTGGAGTTAAGGGTCCGAAGAATATTTCTAACATGGATATTTTTTCAAAAAAACATTTAAGTGCCTGTTTATCGTCGGAGGGAATTGGTCCGAAGGTATCTTTAAATACGGACACGGTGTGTTCCCCAATTACTGATCTCATCCTGACAAGGATCGCTGGTCCACCTGCCGGTTTAGGTGCTGTCAGGAGGGTGTGATTCATCCCTGCAATGGCTCTTCTCGCTTTCTCTGTCTGAGCCGGTGGCAGAAGTGTGGGGATATTAAGGTCACTAAGAATAATTCTCGCGTCTCCCCAGTGATTCCCTGGATCGAAGGCAGGGGTTTGTGGGACCGGAATGAGAATAGCATGTGCTGTTAACCCCAAGACCCTGCTAGCATTGAGCAGGTCTATATCTTCTGAGTGACAAACCACAAAGGGTACTAAATCATTTGGCTGGACACTACAACCTGGTCTGATTAAGCGAGTTGCTAATTCAAGCTGACAGTCTTGTCTGTGGTTTTTCCCCGGGACAAATTCTGTTATTTCAAGCGTAAATCTCTGTCTGTCTGCGAAGGGAGGTTGCAATGCAAGTAAATGATTTACCAGTAATGCTCCTTTTGGAACATTAAATGTTTGATTCGCAAGGGGATCAGGGTTTGTTGGCGGATCGCGCCAGAGATGTGCTTGAACTGCCATAGCCAAAGTATTAAAAAAAATATATACTTGGTCTTTCCTACTAGTAAACACAGTTTCACAATAGTAGTCAAATTTGATTTAATTTTGCTGGTATTAGCGCTTCATTTTATGTTATTCTGACCTTACTTAAGGATCATGTTGTGCTGTTTTAGTTTATAAATTAAATATATTCTAGCAATTGTGTCTATTTGTTAAGACCCAAGAATAAATCTCAGGCCCCACGTTGGGCGCCCGATGTGACAGTGGAGGAGTATTCTATCGAAGATCTTCCCAATTAGTCAAGGTTGTAAGCTATCAGACACGGTCTTGTGAATATCTAAAGTAAGGTTCGCTATTTGGGAGTTCTAATTATAGTATTCACAATGTGCCTTGCTTTCACTACCTTCAGTGTACAGGATAGACTGTGACTTAGATTGCTATCTTTTCCTTAACTTCAACTAAATATTTATAATATTTGAGAGCCAGGCATGGGTAAGTGACCCATCAGATAGCTTCAAAAGGTGAGAATATGATGAGCCTTAGTTAAATGTCACTCTTATTTATTAAAATAGACACGGATCTGTATGGTAAAATATATACACAATTTATTTAAAGAAAAATGATAATACAAGTATTTTTGATAAATGATACAGTTTGAAAAATACAGGATATATGATGAGTTAGCCTGTGAGCTTTTTAACTACATATTTGCTTAAGCTATAAACATCTCATACTTACATCGACTAGTAGCCTCGGAATTCGATACTCAATCGATGAGTCGAACTCTACGAGTCGAGATAGCAGCTTGGTCAAATAAACACCAGCAATCTCCTAAAGAGCTCTCCAAGCGAAACTCTAACTTTCGCAGCCTGTGTTTAAACATTTATATCCTGTTCTTGCTTAGGGAGTTCCCGGGAGCTTCTTGCAGAGCATCTGCTTCTGAAAAATAGATTGGCTCCCCAGTTATTTCGAGACAATGAACAGTCTATCTCTTGGTCGGCAAGGTCTTGGTTTCTAGGGAGGTCTCGCAGGGCACCTGTTCCTAAAGATACGAGGTTGATACCTCAGGTAGCTATCTCCAGAAAAACACCAGCCTCCCTTCTTGGCAAGGCCTCTTGCCAAGCAGTAGCCTCCCTTAGTGGCAAGGTCACTAGACAAGCAATATCCTCCCTTAGTTGGCAGAGCTTATCTCCAGACAAGGCCACTAGACTTAATGAGTTCACTGCACCTGGACTTTTACAAAGATAATGTCTGTAATACTTATTGAAAAACATTATTGTGATAAGTACTGGTTTACAAGAGATAAATGACTTCATAAGTCATCAGTTTTTAATATAGGGTTAAATACATGATTTAATATAACATCAGTTCTGATCAGCTTTTAATATAGAGTGAATATATGATTTAATATAAAGTCAACTCTGATCAGCCTTTATTATAGGTGGATACCGCCACAGTATCCCCCTGGTGGTAGGAGCGGGAAGGTTGAAACCTGCCTGCGTAGGAAGTCCCGCACCTGCAGGTGCCTAAATTTGTTTCCCCTCGCCAATCCAAATTACTCCTCCAGCTTCCTCAGGCTAGGAAAGGTCTATAAACATATCCCCATCCTCTCAATCCCTGCTCTCTGTCATCTCCGAAATTCTCCATTCTTCCTTCCCGGGGCAAACCGGTGATTATTACAGATTTTTGATACCACATCGATGCTCCCTCCGCTCCTACGTACCGCCTCCATTGCCCCCAGACCCTCAGGGCCACCACCACCAGTGGGAACGGCAGAGGCACTGTTATCAACTCCCCCAAGATGGTGCCCTTGCATGAGGCCGCCTCCACACGCTCCCCAACCGACCATCCCCCAACCACCCACCTCCTAATCATGGTTATGTTCGCCGCCCAATAATAATTACTGAAGCTCAGCAGCACCAAACCGCCCTCCCCCCGGCTCCGGTCAAGCATTCCCTTTTTTACCCGCCCATACAAAGCCAGTGATTACCTTATTGACCCGTTTAAAAAAGGACCGCGGAAGAAAGATGGGGAGACACCGAAACACAAACAGGAATCTCGGGAGGACCCTCATTTTCACTGTCTGCACCCTTCCAGCCAGTGACAACGGAAGCGCGTCCAATCTCCGAAATCGACCTTCATTTGGTCCACGAGTCGAGCCAGGTTTAGCTTGTGCAGCCGTTCCCATTCCCGCGCCACCTGGATGCCGAGGTACCGAAAGCTTCCCCCTACCACCCTAAACGGCAGTACCGCCAGTCACCTCTCCTGCCCCCTTGCCTGGACCACAAACATCTCACTTTTCCCCATATTTAGTTTATAACCCGAAAACCGTCCGAATTCCCCCAGAATCCTCATAATTTATTCATCCCCTCTAATGGGTTCGATACATACAGGGGCAGGTCGCCTGCATAAAGCCAGACTCTGTGTTCCACAAAGTCTCTGTGAGCCTGAGACAGCAACCTGACCCAGTCAATGAAGCCCCGCCCAAATCCGAACAGTCTCAGTACCTCCCAAAGATTTTCCCATTCTACCCGATCAAAAGTCTTCTCTGCGTCCATTGCGATCACTACCTCCACCTCCGTACCTTCCGGGGGCATCATGATCACATTTAACAACCTTCTTACATTGGAACCAACTGCCTTCCCCATCTGGTCCTTCCCAATAACGTCCGGAACACAATCCTCAATCCCAGAGGACAAGATTTTGGCCAGCAGTTTGGGGTCCACATTCAATAGGGATATCGACCTACAGGACCCACACAGCTCTAGGTCCTTGTCCCACTTCAGGATCAATGAGATCGTGGCCTGTGACATCGTCGGGGGAAGCACCCAACGCTCCCTTGCCTCATTGAATGTCCTCATCAACAGCGGCCCCAATATCCCAGAGAATTTTTTATAGAACTCCACTGGGTACCCGTCCGGCCCTGGAGCTTTACCCGACTGCATGGCCTTCAGACTCTCCGCTACCTCTTCCAACCCAATTGGGGCCCACAGCCATTCTACCAACCTCCCCGTCCACCTTCGGGAAATTCAGCACCCCTAAGTAGTGCCTCATCTCCTCCGGCCCCGCTGGGGGCTCCGAGCCATACAGCCTACAGCAAAACTCCTTGAAACGCCTTATTCACCCCTGCGGAGTCCCCAACCAGGCTCCCGTCCCCATCCTTTACTTTCCCTAGCTCCCTCCCTCTTTCTAAGCTGCTGTGCAAGCATTCAGCTGGCCTTCTCCCCATGCTCATAGATCGCCCCCCTCAGCTGCTCTACCGCCCTCCCTGTAGTTAACAAGCCAAACTCCACCTGTAGCCTCCGTTGTTCCCTTAAAGTCCTGCCTCTGGAGACTCCGCATACCTCCTGTCGACCTGCAATGTCTCCTTTATCAGTCGGTCCATCTCTGCCCTGTCTACCTTCTCCCTGTAGGCCCGTATCGAGATCAGTTCCCCTCTAACCACCGCCTTCGATGCCTCCCAGACCATCGCTGCCGAAACTTCACCCGTGTCATCGACTTCCAGGTAGTTCTGCATACATTCTGCATACAGCCGCCAGCACACCTCTTCATCAGCTAAAAGTCCCACGTCCAGCCCCCATTGCGGGCGCTGGCTACTCTCCTTACTAACCTGTAGGTCAACCCAGTGTGGGGCATGATCTGAGATTGTGATCGCCGAATACCCCGTGTCCACCACCCCCGTCAGTAGAGACCTGTTCAAAATTTTAAAAATCGATCCGGGAATATACTTTATGCACGTGTGAGTGAGTAGAAGGAAAACTCGTTCACTCTCGGCTGCCCAAATCACCACGGGTCCACCACCCCCCCCCCCCCCCCCCCCACCCCCCCATCTGCTCCATGAACCCCTTCAGCTCCTTTCCCATTGCTGGCACCCTGCCCATCTTTGAGCTCGACCGGTCTAACCCAGGGTCAATAACTGTTGAAGTCCCCTCCCATGACCAATTTATGCGAATCTAGGTCCGGGATCTTCCCCAGCATCCTCTTTGTAAACTCCACATCATCCCAATTTGGCGCATACACATTTACTAGTACCACCGGCACCCCCTCCAGTTTCCCACTGATCATAATGTACCGACCTCCCAGGTCCAAGACTATTCTACCCGCCTCAAACACCACTCGCTTATTAATCAGGACCATGACCCCTCTAGTCTTTTGAGTCCATCCCCGAGTGAAAAACCTGTCCGACCCATCCCTTCCTTAATCTGATCTGATCAGCTACTCTAAGGTGCGTCACCTGTAGCATTACCACGTCCGCCTTCAGTCCTCTCAAATGCGCGAACACGCGTGCCCTCTTAACCGGACCATTTAGTCCTTACATTCCAGGTGATCAGCCTAGTTGGGGGACTCATCGTCCCCCCCCCCCCACCCCCCACACCTCGCCGATCAGCCATCGCCTTTCTTGGGCCAGTCTCCAGCCCATGCCCCACGCCTCCACCGGCCCTCCCACAGGGAGCCTCCGCCCCCGATCTCCTTTCTGTCCCTCAGCAACAGTCCCTCCCCCGTCAGTAGAACATCTTCCCCCCCTCCCCCTGCTAGTAACAGCACAATGTAAACCGACCCCTTCGACAAGCATTACATCTGCTCACCCCCCCCACTGCGCTTCTGTGAGCTAGCCCACCCAGCTAGCTTGGTGACCCCCGCCCATGGCACCAGACATTCTCCCACCAAACTAGTTCAGCAGGGGCTTGGGAACCTGAATTGTAGCTCCAGTAAACAGGAGGTTGAGAGCAGTGAGGTCATGAGTAGAGTTTCAAAGTTGCAGGAGTGTACCAGCAGGCAGGAAGATGGTTTAAAGTGTGTCCTCTTCAATGCCAGGAGCATCCGGAATAAGGTGGGTGAACTTGCGGCATGGGTTGGTACCTGGGACTTCGATGTTGTGGCCATTTCAGAGACATGGATAGAGCAGGGACAGGAATGGTTGTTGCAGGTGCCGGGATTTAGGTATTTCAGTAAACTCAGGGAAGGTGGTAAAAGAGGGGGAGGGGTGGCATTGTTAGTCAAGGACAGTATTATGGTGGCAGAAAGGACGTTTGATGAGGACTCGTCTACTGAGGTAGTATGGGCTGAGGTTAGAAACAGGAAACGAGAGGTCACCCTGTTAGGGGTTTTCTATAGGCCTCCGAAAAGTTCCAGAGATGTAGAGGAGAGGATTGCAAAGATGATTCTGGATAGGAGTGAAAGCAACAGGGTAGTTGTTATGGGAGACTTTATCTTTCCAAATATTGACTGGAAACGCTATAGTTCGAGTAAATTCGATGGGCCATATTGGGTTTGGTACTGGCTAATGAACCTGGACAGGTGTTAGATTTGGAGGTAGGTGAGCACTTTGGTGATAGTGACCACAATTCGATTACGTTTACTTTAGTGATGGAAAGGGATAGGTATATACCACAGGGCAAGAATTATATCTAGGGGAAAGGCAATTATGATGCGATGAGGCAAGACTTAGGATACATCGGATGGAGAGGAAAACTGCAGGGGATGGGCACAATGGAAATGTGGAGCTTGTTCAAGGAACAGCTACTTCGTGTCCTTGATAAGTATGTACTTGTCAGGCAGGGAGGAAGTGGTCGAGTGAGGGAACCGTGGTTTACTAAAGCAGTTGAAACACTTGTCAAGAGGAAGAAGGAGACTTATGTAAAGATGAGACATGAAGGTTCAGTTAGGGCGCTCGAGAGTTACAAGTTAGCTCGAAAGGACTTAAAGAGAGAGCTAAGAAGAGCTAGGAGGGGACATGAGAAGTCTTTGGCAGGTAGGATCAAGGATAACCCTAAAGCTTTCTATAGATATGTCAGGAATAAAAGAATGACTAGGGTAAGACTAGGGCCAGTCAAGAACAGTAGTGGGAAGTTGTGCTTGGAGTCCGAGGAGATAGGAGAGGTGCTAAATGGATATTTTTCATCAGTATTCACACAGGAAAAAGACAATGTTGTCGAGGAGAATACTGAGATTCAGGCTACTAGACTAGAAGGGCTTGAGGTTCATAAGGAGGAGGTGTTATCAATTCTGGAAAGTGTGAAAATACATGTCACCTGGGCCGGATGGGATTTATCCTAGGATTCTCTGGGAAGCTAGGGAGGAGATTGCTGAGCCTTTGGCTCTTTAAGTCATCTTTGTCTACAGGAATAGTGCCAGAAGACTGGAGGATAGCAAATGTTGTCCCCTTGTTCAAGAAGGGGAGTAGAGATAACCCCGGTAACTATAGACCAGTGAGCCTTCTGTTGTGGGAAAAATCTTGGAAAGGTTTATAAGAGATAGGATGTATAATCATCTGCAAAGGAATAATTTGATTAGAGATAGTCAACACAGTTTTCTGAAGGGTAGGTCGTGCCTCACAAACCTTATTGAGTTCTTTGAGAAGGTGACCAAACAGGTGGATGAGGGTAAAGCAGTTGATGTGGTGTATATGGATTTCAGTAAAGCGTTTGATAAGGTTCCCCATGGTAGGCTACTGCAGAAAATACGGAGGCATGGGATTCAGGGTGATTTAGCAGTTTGGATCAGAAATTGGCTAGCTGGAAGAAGACAAAGGGTGGTGGCTGATGGGAAATGTTCAGACTGGAGTCCAGTTACTAGTGGCAAGGATCTGTTTTGGGGCCACTGCTGTTTGTCATTTTTATAAATGACCTGGAGGAGGGCGTAGAAGGATGGGTGAGTAAATTTGCAGATGACACTAAAGTCGGTGGAATTGTGGACAGTGTGGAAGGATGTTACAAGTTACAGAGGGACATAGATAAGCTGCAGCGCTGGGCTGAGAGGTGGCAAATGGAGTTTAATGCAGAAATGACATATGGTCAGATGATGTGGAGTCTGTGTGGGTAGAGTTGAGGAACCACAAAGGCAAAAAAACCATAATGGGAGTTATGTACAGGCCTCCTAACAGTGGTCAGGACCGGGGGCACAAAATGCACCACAAAATAGAAAGTGCATGTCAGAAAGGCAAGGTCACAGTGATCATGGGGGACTTCAATATGCAGATGGACTGGGTAAATAATGCTGCCAGTGGACCCAAGGAAAGGGAATTCATTGAATGTTTACAGGAGGGCGTTTTGGAACAGCTTGTGATGGAGCCCACGAGGGGACAGGCCATTCTGGACTTAGTGTTATGTAATGAGCCAGACTTGATTAAAGATCTTAAAGTAAGGGAGCACTTAGGAGGCAGTGATCATAATATGGTAGAATTCAATCTCCAATTTGAAAGAAAGAAGGTAGAATCAGGTGTAAAGGTGTTACAGTTAAATAAAGGTAACTACAGGGGCATGAGGGAGGAACTGACGAAAATCGACTGGGAGCAGAGCCTAGTGGGAAAGACAGTAGAACAGCAATGGCAGGAGTTTCTGGGAGTAATTGAGGACACAGTGCAGAGGTTCATCCCAAAGAAAAGAAAGGTTATCAGAGGGGGGATTCGGCAGCCATGGCTGACAAAGGAAGTTAGGGAATGCATCAAAGCAAAAGAGAAAGCCTATAATGTGGCAAAGAGTAGTGGGAAGTCAGAAGATTGGGAAGGCTACAAAAACAAACAGAGGATAACAAAGAGAGAAATAAGGAAAGAGAGAATCAAATATGAAGGTAGGCTAGCCAGTAACATTAGGAATGATAGTAAAAGTTTCTTTAAATACACTAAAAACAAACGGGAGGCAAAAGTTGACATTGGGCCGCTCCAAAATGACGCTGGTAATTTTGTGATGGGAGACAAGGAAATAGCTGAGGAACTAAATAAGTACTTTGCGTCAGTCTTTACAGTAGAAGACATGAGTAATATCCCACCAATTCCGGAGAGGCAGGGGGCAGAGTTGAATATGGTAGCCATCACAAAGGAGAAAGTGCTAGAGAAACTAAGAGGTCTAAAAATTGATAAATCTCCGGACCCAGATGGACTACATCCTAGAGTTCTAAAGGAGATAGCTGAAGAAATAGTGGAGGCGTTAGTTATGATCTTTCAAAAGTCACTGGAGTCCAAGAAAGTCCCAGAGGATTGGAAAATCGCTGTTGTAACCCCCCTGTTCAAGAAGGGAACAAGGAAAAAGATGGAAAATTATAGGCCAATTAGCCTAACCTCGGTTGTTGGCAAGATTCTAGAATCCATTGTTAAGGATGAGATTTCTAAATTCTTGGAAGTGCAGGGTCAGATTAGGACAAGTCAGCATGGATTTAGTAAGGGGAGGTCGTGCCTGACAAACCTGTTAGAGTTCTTTGAAGAGATAACAAATAGGTTAGACCAAGGAGAGCCAATGGATGTTATCTATCTTGACTTCCAAAAGGCCTTTGATAAGGTGCCTCACGGGAGACTGCTGAGTAAAATAAGGGCCCATGGTATTCGAGGCAAGGTACTAACATGGATTGACGATTGGCTGTCAGGCAGAAGGCAGAGAGTTGGGATAAAAGGTTCTTTTTCGGAATGGCAACCGGTGACGAGTGGTGTCCCGCAGGGTTCAGTGTTGGGGCCACAGCTGTTCTCTTTATATATTAACGATCTAGATGACGGGACTGGGGGCATTCTGGCTAAGTTTGCTGATGATACAAAGATAGGTGGAGGGGCAGGTAGTATGGAGGAGGTGGGGAGGCTGCAGAAAGATTTAGACAGTTTAGGAGAGTGGTCCAAGAAATGGCTGATGAAATTCAACGTGGGCAAGTGCGAGGTCTTGCACTTTGGAAAAAAGAATAGAGGCATGGACTATTTTCTAAACGGTGACAAAATTCATAATGCTGAAGTGCAAAGGGACTTGGGAGTCCTAGTCCAGGACTCTCTAAAGGTAAACTTGCAGGTTGAGTCCGTAATTAAGAAAGCAAATGCAATGTTGTCATTCATCTCAAGAGGCTTGGAATATAAAAGCAGGGATGTACTTCTGAAGCTTTATAAAGCATTAGTTCGGCCCCATTTAGAATACTGTGAGCAATTTTGGGCCCCACACCTCAGGAAGGACATACTGGCACTGGAGCTGGTCCAGCGGAGATTCACATGGATGATCCCAGGAATGGTAGGCCTAACATACGATGAACGTCTGAGGATCATGGGATTATATTCATTGGAGTTTAGGAAGTTGAGGGGAGATCTAATAGAAACTTACAAGATAATGAATGGCTTAGATAGGGTGGATGTAGGGAAGTTGTTTCCATTAGCAGGGGAGACTAGGACCCGGGGGCACAGCCTTAGAATAAAAGGGAGTCACTTTAGAACAGAGATGAGGAGAAATTTCTTCAGCCAGAGAGTGGTGGGTCTGTGGAATTCATTGCCACAGAGGGCGGTGGAGGCCGGGACGTTGAGTGTCTTTAAGACAGAAGTTGATAAATTCTTGATTTCTCGAGGAATTAAGGGCTATGGAGAGAGAGCGGGTAAATGGAGTTGAAATCAGCCATGATTGAATGGCGGAGTGGACTTGATGGGCCGAATGGCCTTACTTCCGCGCCTATGTCTTATAAAAGTATGAGGTGATTCATTTTGGAAGGAATAACAGGAAGACTGAGTACTGGGCTAATGGCAAGATTCTTGGCAGTGTGGATGAGCAGAGAGATCTCGGTGTCCATGTACATAGATCCCTGAAAGTTGCCACCCAGGTTGAGAGGGTTGTTAAGAAGGCGTAATGTGTGTTAGCTTTTATTGGTAGAGGGATTGAGTTTAGGAGCCATGAGGTCATGTTGCAGCTAGACAACACTCTGGTGCGGCCGCGTTTGAAGTATTGCGTGCAATTCTGATCACCGCATTATAGGCAGGATGTGGAAGCATTGGAATGGGTGCAGAGGAGATTTTACCAGAATGTTGCCTGGTATGGAGGGAAGATCTTATGAGGAAAGGCTGAGGGACTTGAGGCTGTTTTCGTTAGAGAGAAGAATGTTGAGAGGTGGCTTAATTGAGGCATACAAGATGATCAGAGGATTGGATAGGGTGGACAGTGAGAGCCTTTTTCCTCGGATTGTGATGTCTAGCACGAGGGGACATACCTTTAAATTGAGGGGAGATAGATATAAGACAGATGTCAGAGGTAGGTTCTTTACTCAGAGAGTAGTAAGGGCGTGGAATGCCCTGCCTGCAACAGTAGTGGACTCGCCAACACTAAGGACATTCAAATGGTCATTGGATAGACAAATGGACAATAATGGAATAGCGTAGATGGGCTTTAGAGTGGTTTCACAGGTCGGCGCAACATCGAGGGCCGAAGGGCCTGTACTGCGCTGTAATGTTCTATGTTCTATTGTTCCCCCCCCCCCCCCATCCCACTCATACACACATACTCAAACGAAAAACCAGTCCCAACACAATTGCCCTAGAAGAAAACCCGATAAACAAAGAAAAAATCAAACAGAAGATCCAGCACCTGACAAACACAACTCCATTCTCCATCTGTGCAAATCCCCCATCAGTGCAAATGTAAACTTTAACTCACTCAGCTCTGCATCTGGCCCCAAATCAATACAGAAGGCATTACAAATAACGTCCGAAAAACAAGAAACTTTTTTTAACCTGAATGTTGCAGCAAAGTTCAAAGTCCTCAGTCCGCCACCAGTCCTTTCCTTTTCGCGAAGTCCATCGCTTCCTCGGGCGACTCAAAATAAAAATGTTGCTCCTCGTACGTGACCCAGAGACGGGCCGGATACAGCAGTCCAAACTTCACCTTTTTCTTAAAAAGGGTCGACTTTATCTGATTGAACCCCACTCTCCTCCTGGCCACCTCTGCACTCAGGTCCTGATAGATCCGCAGGATACTGTTGTCCCATTTACAACTCCGTGTCTGCCTGGCCCACTGTAAAATACGCTCCTTGTCCAAGTACCTGTGGAGTCTCACCACCATTGCCCTCGGGGGGTCCCCCACTCGTGGCTTCCCCGCGAGCGATCTATGAGCCCTGTCCACCTCCAAGGATCTGGAGAATGTCCCACCCCCCAGCAACTTCTCGGACATGCCTGCTATGAATGCCCCAGTGTCCACTCCTTCAGACCCTTCCGGGAGACCGACGATTCTCAGGTTCTGCCGGCGGGACCTATTCTCTAGGTCCTCCACCTTCTCCAGGAGCCTTTTCTGCTAGTCTCTCAGCATCCCCACCTCCAACTCCACTGCAGTTTGATGTTCCTCCTGCTCAGCCAGTGCCTTCTCTACTTTCTGGATCGCCCATCTTGGGCATCCAATCGGAGCTCGAGCCGCGCAATTGATTCTTTAATCGGGTCCAAGCATTCCTGCTTCTGCTTGGCGAAGCATTCCTGGATAAATTGCATCAGCCGCTCCATTGACCGCTGTGTCGACAAGCCAGGACTCCGGTCATCCGCCATGCTTTCCCCCGCTGCAGCTTCAGCCCAAGCCTTCTCTGTTCGTCTATTTCTTCCTTTACGAGCACTTCTAGTCCGCCTCTCCATGCACCGATGTGGGAATCCAATCCACAATTGCCTCTACCATCAATTTTCCAAATCAAGTCCGGTAAAAAATCGGGGGAAAGGTCCAAAGGTCCGACATGAGCGGGAACCGCTAAATGTGCGACCTACTCCTTCATAGCCGCCACCGGAAGGCCCCAGGCTCTTATCTTCTTGATCAGTCTCCCATGCGGGACTTTGAGTCAAATGCCTCAAAGCAAACTTCCCAAGGATAAAATATAGACAGCCCCTTAAGGGAATAAATAGTTAACTTTGGTCAAGATTAAACAAATAACAAGACAAGACATTACGATATTCCATAGAAAATTGTTATTTTATTCAGGTGCAGCACTTCAAGAGTCCCTTTATTCCCTGACTTTCTATGGTAGTGGACTGACATACAATATATTACAAAGCATTGGAGGTGGTGGGAATAAAAAGAGAAATAGAGGAAACAGAATTAAGAAAATAAATTCAAATCAAGTCTTTCACCAACAGCAAAAAAGGTTACCTGCACCAATACAAAACAAGAAAGGACCATTTTGGTCAACTGGAACAGTGGAATAATGAATTATATTTCTACTTCAAGTTTAACTCCCCATTTCCGTAATAGCCAGTAAAACCCAGAAGGTATATACTAGTTCAGAGGTTGGCCAAAACGTAAGCTTGTAGGCATTTGTCTTTCAGACAGCAAAGCCAAATTCAAGTATCTGAGACAAAAGCAAAATACTGTAGATGCTGGAAATCTGGAATAAAAACAGAAAATGCTGGAAAACCTCAGCCGCTGTGGCAGTATCTGTGGGGAGGAACAGGATTACCATTTCAAATCGATGGTCCTTGGGGGTAGTTCAGCATTTTTTGTTTTTATTTCAATTATTTTAGAGTGGGACCAGGCAATCTTCGCATATAGCAGTCTTAGCAAACATTTGACCGGTCTACTTTTTCAAGCAAAACTGTCTACATACACAACTATCTATTAAAGGAACGGCGATATCTATTTTGGTTCCCAGGAGTAGAGGGTTAGAGAAACACAAATGTCCCAATACATGAATGATATTAACCCATATCACGATATATTTCCTGTAAACTGTACTTTAGCCAACATTAGTTGCATCTACAACACTCACGTAGCTGCCATTTGCTTTTCAATTCAATAACCCAAATATACTCTTTATGGTTTGGCAGTACTGGTATTTAATGTTAACTTCTAAATTCCAGCACTCAATGCTCCAAAGAAAACATGAAAAGTTAATGGTAGAGAGGCTACCATCTTGACATTGAAACTGAAGCTCAAGTAAAAAGGTTAGTGTTGTTTTAACGTGGAATTTTTAATGTTAAAATACATTGACAACATGGCTTTTTCTGGAGCAGAATCAGTCAGTTGATTTTGAGCACAGGACACGGCCTTGAAATGAACAGAAAAAACTTAAATAAAAAAACTTAAAGGCTGGGCCCGAAATGCTGGGAATATGCAGAAAAGTTTATTAGAATTTTCAAGTCAAAACAAAAGACTGTAGTTTGGGTGCAACATTTAACCTGAAATGAGAATTAAAAGTTGTAGTGAGTGTAATGGAAATGCAATGGGTAGGGGTGAGTGGGAGGTGTCAATGTGGGGTGTCTCTTTATTTCCAGTTGTTTTATTTCACTAAAAGTGTTTACTCATTTTCCAGTTCCTGTGAACAAGATTCATAACAGAACCTTTAACCGACTGAAAACTAGGAAGGTGGTGATCAAGTCCAGCAACAAGATAGCTGAAAGGATTGGAGAAAAGGTCAATCTGTACTATGAAATTGAAAACAATGGACAAGAGGGAGAGCAGCTTCAAACTATTAAGAAGGCAAACTAGTGGGCGGCATGTTGTGCAGTGGATAGCACTGGGACTGCGGCGCTGAGGACCTGGGTTCGAATCCTGGCCCTGGGTCACTGTACGCGTGGAGTTTGCACATTCTCCCCATGTCTGCATGGGTTTCACCCCCACAACCCAAAGATGTGCAGGGTAGGTGGATTGGCCACGCTAAATTACACCTTAATGGGAAAAAATAAACAAATAAAAAATAATTGGGTACTTTAAATTTATTTAAAAAGGCAAACCGGCAGACCCGTGAATGTACGGAATGGACTTTTGGGAACTTGGTGGAGCACAAAAATCGCAGAATTATTTCTTTAAAAAAAGACAGATATTGGCAATGGCAGAAGTGGAGAGGGGAGTGAAGACCATATTAGCTGAACTAATATGATTTGTTTGGTTTTCTTCCATCATTATTCTGTGATCTCTTCTCTTTTTGAAAAGAATTCTGGAAACACTTGGGCATGTCCTACTGGCTGCGTTACGCCCGAAAGGCAGCCTGGCGCAGCAGACAGATGCCGGGAGAACCATCTTCCGGGATCTTGCTGGCTCAACACATCACACGAGATCTAACCCGATCTTGCGAGATGTCGCATTGCGAATCCCACCCATTGTGGGCATATCACTTTTTAGCAAATCTGCATATTAAGAGCGAGACAATTAGTTTCACTCTAATATGCGCTCCCATGATCTACCCAAGGTGTTGACATCTAATCCCCTTCGCCTTGGAAACCTCGGGCGATCACCGTTCGGTGGTCTCCACAAACATGCGCCAAACGAAAGGGCACTCATGGGGTCTCCCAGGGGATTGACGTCCCCAGATGCTTGTCTCCTGGGCAGTGTGGCACCCTGGCACTGCTGGTGTCACCTGGGCACCTCGGCACTGGCAGGCTGCCACCCTGTCCAGGAGGAAAGCACCAAGCAGGACTCAGTGCAGCCTCATCGGAGAGTTCCCCACTGAGGCCCCAAATCTGCCCAAATGGGAACGGATTATCATTCAATAGCGCTCTGAGTGCATGGAAACACCTGTTCCCATTCAGTAGATCGCGCCCATATTAAATCCACCTTTTCATTATTAGTTTATTCTCTTTTTCAAAATGAATGGTAGTTTGATAAAAAGTATCAGTGACCTAGAAATTGCAGGTTTAAGAACAATCCCTTTTAGTCAAACAAGTTCAACACTATATCAACTTTTCAGAAGTGATATTTTACTGCAGCATTCAGGCCCAGTACATTTCTAACCCACTGAAGAACTTAATCTCTTATCACCCCCACGTGTACTACAAAGGCATTTTTCCATTCAAGCATGATTTCCAGGGATAAATATTATGGGGGTAATGACGCCACCTCCTTTGGTTACATTGCTGAAATGCAAACATTGCTCTCCCCTCCCTCAAAACTACCCGGGAGTGTCTGCAATTTATGGAAAATCAATCCACTGGCACATCATGGGTTAGAAGATAAAGCCATCCGTGCAGTGAAATTTTATACCAACGTGCCTCTTAAATATTGCTACAAGAGGCATTAATATCCAGATTTCTGTATTGCAGTTGCAATAGTGAACATTTTATTCCTAATTTGTTTCCCAAATCAAAATTCGACAAAAGGACAATCACAACAGGACAGGAGTTGCCTTCATTTTTACATTTCCAAACTCAACCAAATGTATTCCATTATTGGATTATATTTCTTAGCCAGTGAAGCTGGAACACAAACACTTAATAAGAACATACTGGTCAAAAGGCAAGATGTCACTTCTTTTAAAGTTAATGCAATAGACAAAAACTTGCTGAGCAAAATTAAATGCTTCTGAAAAATTCTGTAGTCGCCAGAAAAAGTGAAGCCGTAATTTTGTTTTGAACAAATATTGCAAGATCTTGGCTGGTTTCTTCCCCGAAACAGTAAATAGTAGAGTCAATGCTAAACTTCAGTAGAAGGTTTCTACTGCTTGGCCTTCGGTCAGTGTGGTCTGCTGTTGGAATCCGAAGTGTCTCTCTTGCATGAAAGAGTGTAGCCATTCAAATAACCATTCTGGCGTTTGCTCAGCCCACCATTGAGAAGGTCTTGGATATGTTGCACTATCAAGTTTATGGCAACTGGAGGGAAGAATTGGAAGAGTTTGTTAAATAAATCGGAATTAATACTAATATATTATCTGATATACTAATGTCCCCTCCCCCACCAATGATATACACTGAACCAGTTATTCCACTAGAAATACCCTCCACTACCACCTCTACTTCCCTCTTGTCGCATGAAGCCTTTATACAAATAGTTTCATAATTTTCAATGACTGGGGTTTAAATAAAAATGTACTTTAATTCTAATTTACTGTTTCAGGTATGCAATGGATAGAGATAAATGAATCCTTGAGAGAATGCAATAGACATAAGAATGTGGAAGATTATTACTGGCTAAGTTATTCAGTTCCCATTATAGCACAACTGATAGGGTGCCCCCTAGCTAAAGCGAGTACTGCACAATCCATGGAAAAGTAGCATCAGCATAGTCTAATCAAACAAGAAGCAGAATAGTCAACCCAAGACAGATTAGTTCCTCATGAACCTATGTATTAGGAAGCATTTTTGCCCAAGAAACAGTATTCGTATTCCATAAATTTCAGAATGGGCATGTGCTCAGACCGACAGTTCAGTCTAAAGAATTATTCTGTCCTGATTTCAACACGTTCAAAACGAAGGTAGTCGCAAGTTCTTTTAATAACTGATAATTACAAATTTCACATTATAAAGATACACAAATGCAGAAAAATCTACAGAAAAGTATCCTTCAAGAGCTAAACCGTCGAATTGCACTATGACATCTCACAGAAAGAGTGGTCTAAAACTACACATAATTGTGAGTGTTTCTTGTGGTCTGAAAACAATTAAATTATTTACAGGATAACGCATTCCTGCTCTATGGTCCATTTTTGTTTCCAAAGTAGTAATACTCTGAGAGCTGTTAGATTTGCAGCTTCTGTTCAACCTAGAACTTGTCATTTGACTTTTATACTTAACACTATTTTCTCCTCAGCCATAATCCCAAAAAGGGCCATATTGCTTACAACCGCTAATATGTGCTTCTATGTGGTTATTTTTTTAACAGCTGCTTCACAGACAACAAAATGCGAGTTTGGCCCAATGAACAGTGAGTATAAGGTGCACACCATCAAAATGCATTGGTGTGGGGCAGCATGGTGGCACAGTGGCTAGCGCTGCTGTCTCACGGCACCGAGGTCCCAGGTCGATCCCGGCCCTGGGCCACTGTTCATGTGGAGTTTGCACATTCTTTCCATGTTTACGTGGGTTTGACCCCCACAACACAAAGATGTGCAGGGTAGGTGGATTGGCCACGCTAAATTGCCCCTTAATTGGAAAAAAATGAATTGGGTACTCCAAATTTTTTTTTTTATGCATTGGTGTGCGCCAGAAGCTGCCCCATAACTATAATTCACAATATAGTATGAAAATAGCCACTTACCGTCGCAGTCAGATGCAAAATGACTATGGAGACAATTTTAAGTTAGTGATTAGTGAAAAATGGATCAGCAACTACATTACTCCTAGTTTTAGATTCCATGAAGAGGGATGTAAATTGGCCCAGATATGGCCTCAAGACTTCAGAGACATTCTATTTCATAGTTTTTCAAACTTGAATCACTAAGAGTTTCAAGGACATTGGATTCCTCCATTTGTTAATTGGAGAGAACATTACTCTCATTGCCATACAGCATTCAGAACAATCATTTCAAGGAAATTATTTGGATAGCAAAACAGATTTTAAACATCAGCATGTATATTTGCAGAGGACTCCAAACATGCATTTTTTAACTACTACCATAAGGAACTGGGATTTTGAGTTCTTTACCAATCCTAAACTGTAAAATCAAATTCTCTAAACACGGCTTATTCCACGAATGTGAAATGTTATCGAGTTATTCAACAGCTGCAAATGTAGGGACTAAGACCTCATTCTGTTTTTTAAAAATAAAACATATGGCAATATGCTCGTTGCTATCTCTAAATATTTTAAACTGGATCTACTTGGCAGTATCAAAAAAACTTGCACCTCATTATCCCCAACGAGTCACTAACAAACCCCGTGTGGGCTGCACAGACCACATTCAAAGAGTCGGCATTTCATAACTCAGGTTAGCTAACAGGAGTCTGTCTGTCTATGTGCTAAGTCAAAGGGCCTCACAACCTTCCTTTCAATTCTAAATGGTTGAGACATTTAACAATCTTGGGGACCCAGATGAGGGATACACATCCTTTATCAAAGACAGCGTGGAGAGGTGATAGTCATGTGACGGAGGCCTCTGGCTTGTGCAACCAGTAATATTGCGTTGCTAAACTGCAAAGTCTCAGCCTACTCTTTTTTTACCATCTGACTAGTAGTCTCACAGACAGGGAACTCTGGTCCAGGTTGAACACCTGGCCCCATCTACACAGCTTCTACTGGAAATTCTGTATCATTGCTTGTCTGCTTAATTTCTGCTTGTCCATCTCAATGTGTGAAGTCAACACCATCAGAAAGTGAATTATACAGCATTGGTTTTCAACCTGCCCACCTTTATGAAGGAATACCTCATCAGACTTTGATTATGGAACCCATGTGAAACAATATGTATTTTGTTCTATGGTCTCTGTACAGTAAATTATGCTTTTATCTGTCCCTCTTTTACTGTATGAATGCAAACTTGCAACCCTCTCCCATGTTTTGTCTATGCAAATCAACTAACCTTTTGAGTTCACCCTATCTGTGGGAGGTTATTAAAGAAAATACGGGGCAGCACGGTTGCGAGTGGTTAGCACTGCTGCTTCATGGCGCTGAGGTCCCAGGTTCAATCCCGGCCCTGGGTTACTGTCCATGTGGAGTTTGCACATTCTCCCCGTGTTTGCATGGGTTTCGCCCCCACAACCCAAAAATGTGCAGGCTAGGTGGATTGGTCACGCTAAATTACCCCTTAATTGGAAAAAAATGAATTGGGTTCTCTAAAACTAAAAAGCCAATTAAAGGAAATATGCCACTGCTTATAAGGGGAGTTGAGTGTGAGGGAGCAAATTAATAAGCACATTTCTGTTTATGGAAGGGTGGTGAGAGGAGAAATTAGTGTTTAATTTAATCCCCCTCCTATTCATAACACTTCTTTCTGCAGTGGTCTAGGTGAATTTCCCAACATCTTGGCCCTATTGTATTAAAGGATGGTTGGTGGTGTTGGCAGACCGGGACACAAGGAAAAGTTGAGTCTGTCATTTCTATAAAATAGTCTAAATTCAAGTTATCAAAGCTTTTTCTCAGGAAATTCTAATCATCCTAATAGCTGGCATTATTATCTAAGCAAGCTACTTGCCCTAATAGCAGCCTTCAGCAACATTGCGTGGTAATGATGTTGACAAGCTGGAATGCTGGTCAGAGGTATGAAATTATGTGCAAGCCTGCCTCCACTCAATTACACATCAAGGCAAATATTCTGCTCAAAATCTCAGCAGCAACGTTTCCACAGTGCTGGAAGCAGGAATTTAAGCAGTTTGCCACCTACCATTTTTGTGGCTACAGTTGGGCTTTGGACTCAACCATTCAGTGCAGTTCAATGAGATGGACTTTGCATTGCTGACCTTTCCAGATGGTTTCCATTCCAGTTGTTTAAAGGAAGTAGGTGAGAACATTGCAAATGCCCCAATTATAATTTTCCAAAGTTCTCTATTCAGGAACAGTTCCTCTTGTTTGGAAAATTGCAGAAGTACTCCGGTATTTAAAAAAGGAGGAAGGGATAAGAGAAAATTACAGAATAATAGGCTAACATTTGTTGTCAGGAAATGAAGGATTGATTGATTGAACACCTTGAAAACTTGCAGGTGATCAGAGAAAGCCAGCACAAATTTTTAAAGCGTAGGTCACGCTTGGTGAATCTAATTGAAATTTTTGAAGTGACCAAAGAAGTGGACAGGAGAACGTCTGTGGATGTTATTTATTTTGAATTTCCAGAAGGGAGTGTAGGAGTCAGCGAGTTGCTCTTACAATGAGCTCGCAGAAACATGATGGATTGAATGGCCTCCCTCTGTGCTGTAACCATTCCACAATTCTAAAAGCTAGAATGATGGAGGTCCAGGTGCACAGATTATTAAAATGTCATAGGTACCAAAAAAAGCTAATGAAATGCTTCATTTATATCAAGAGGAATAGAAGAGGTTGGAAGTCATGCTGCAGGTACTCAAAGCCCTGGTTAGACCACGCCAAGCAGTTCTGGGCACTACACCTTAGGAAGGATATGTTGGCCTTAGAGGGAGTGCAGCATAAATTTAGCAGAATAATACCAGGGCTGCAAGGGAGAGAAATGATACAAACCGAAGGATATGTTGGCCTTAAAGGGAGTGCAGCATAAATTCAGTAGAATAATACCCAGACTCCAAGGGAGAGAAATCTAGAAAGTCAAGGATGATTAGATTGACATTTGTGAGATATTAAGGGGAACAGATTTAGTAGATGATTGGGCAGTCTAGGACGAGGCAGCGCAGTTGCAGAAGTGTGTTCATTTGATGTTGCCATTTCAGGTTTCTGACAATGGATCACTCAGGTAGACTATGGGGGTATGAAGTGATTCTCTGGTGTAATCTAAAAAATAATTGGATTGCTCCGGATATCAATCTGGAATGCCAGTTGAAAACACAATATGAATTTAGGAATGAGACTTTCATTATCCTAGTTTAGCACATACCACCATAGTCCATGACTTGAGCACATCCAGTACCCCATCAAGATGGCGCTCCTAAAATACTACGGCAGAATTGTCAGATGTTAAATTCCAGGTGGTAAACCAATGCGTAATCGTTAGGAGATACACAGAAGCAAAAACAAGGCTCATAGAACAATAACTGATTTCACCCAACAACTAGTAGTAAATTAGGAAACAGTTCCTTTGCTTCAAGAAGATTGTATAAACATTATTAAAAGCAATGAGAAGCTTTTCATACCCAGGTTTTCTGCTCCTCTTGGAATGATGACATCTGCATACTTTTTAGTCTGTTTAGAAAAAATAATGTTTATTTGGCAGCGTATCACATTATTATAGGTTAAATAGGGAGGAGCCTCGAGTTTATACATGTGGCATGCATGCATAGAATAGATGATGCAAAAATGAAGGGGCAGTACTTACAGCCTATTTTATTCTCCAGGGTCTCTTAAGGGGGGAATTCCCGATGGTGAGGTTCACTGGTGCTCCAGGCTGGCTGCGTGCGCGGGGGGGGGGGGGGGGGGCTCTGCCAGGGCCGGGGTGACCCCCAAGGGACTGGGGAGGGGGAGATTATCCAGGCATGGACTGCCATTGCTGCAGCCTGCAAGGCAGCCATCTTGTTGTGCACCCTACTGACCACCCATCATGGCCCATGGTTCTGCAGAGTGGCACCGGACATATGGGTTCTCCCACCCCATCACCCAGCCCATAACCTCCTCCTCACCACCCCACCCCATACCATCCACCAGGGATATGGGTGGAATGCAGGGGAAAGGTCCACAGTGCCAACCGGGGCTACCGTGCTGCCCGCTGGACCTGGTTGGTCACTCGGGTACGCACCATGGTAACAAGTCAGCCTCTCACCCCCTGCAGATAATGGATATTGGAATTCAACCAGTCATGGTGGCCTTCCTCCTAGCCCACGTGTTTTTTATTGATATTGTTCTGGTTAAGCACTGTGGGATGTTTTACTATATTAACTGCACTATGCCAATAAGGAATTGTTATGAAAATCTAAGTTTTTCATAACAAAGTTAACTGTAAGAAAATCTTAATTTTTGCATACACTTGAGAATTAAATACTACATGCAGTATTTATTATGTTGTCTTAATTAGTAAAAGAAAAACAGTAAAATCCATGGAAGATGGAATAATTTTAAAAGCCTATGAAGCAGATGAATGAGATGAAGGAGAAATCTCAGACTATAGTGTGGTTAAGTGAATTAGAGACTAGTTACTGCCACAAAAACACGAGTAAAAATGAAAATACAGTTATCCATCAACTAGTAAAATGAAAATGCAGCTATCCATCAATTGTCTGAGCAAATATAGTCAGGACGGTTCATGGTTCAAGTTAGTGCAGTGCTGACTGACTACAGTACTTGTAAAATGCTGCATTCCTAATTACTATTCAGCAACTCCTGCTGCAGTGTCATACACGAACAGAAAAGACACCGGGAGCGATTCTCCGTTTCTGAGACTAGGTTTTGACGCTAACACAGAATCCGTGGACTTTTGCGACAGAAAAACCAGCGCCGCACCTGGACCGATTCTGCTGCCATTAAGGGGCTAGCACCAGTGCCATGTGGAACACAATCGATTCTAATGGGAAACAGTGCCAGATTCGCCGGTGTTGTGATTGACGCCCAAAGGCTGACAAGCTGCAGCCGCAGGCTGGGCAGCACGGTAGCATTGTGGATAGCACAATTGCTTCACAGCTCCAGGGTCCCAGGTTCGATTCCGGCTTGGGTCACTGTCTGTGCGGAATCTGCACGTCCTCCCCGTGTCTGCGTGGGTTTCCTCCGGGTGCTCCTGTTTCCTCCCACAGTCCAAAGATGTGCAGGTTAGGTGGATTGGCCATGATAAATTGCCCTTAGTGTCCAAAATTGCCCTTAGTGTTGGGTGGGGTTACTGGGTTATGGGGATAGGGTGGAGGTGTTGACCTTGGGTAGGGTGCTCTTTCCAAGAGCCGGTGCAGACTCGATGGGCTGAATGGCCTCCTTCTGCACTGTAAATTCAATGGCATATAAATAACTCTTTCCCCCATAAACACCATCCCGACCAACAAAATGGCAGCGAGGAGAGCAGCCTCGAGGTACACAGACGCCGAGCTGGAGATCCTGTTGGACGTGGTGGAGAAGTGGCGGATGGCCCTGTACCCCGGCCAGGGAAGGAGGCTGCCAGCTGCCGCTGTTAGTGGTTCCTGAAAACAGGTGGCAGAGGCCATGAGCGCCACCAGCAACACCGTCCGGACAGGCCAGCAGTCTGTACAAACTCCTCAGGGCGGCAGGCAGCACTGTGCCCCTGCCACGAACCTCCCCGGGAGGACGGCCGAACCCTCATCCTGCACCACATGCGGGTATCTATACCGGCTGTCATGGCCGGGTGACCAGGCCACTGAGACCATTGCGTACCCACCCCCGGGCTGCATGCGTCAAATTGTCTAACACTGTTGTTTTATGTATTTTCCCCAACTCCCAGGAGGAGATGGCGCACAACCGTCGGGAGCGGGAGAAGACAGAAAGGGGTCCGCCGGACCTGCGGCCCTTCGCCGTGGCAGAGGAGAAGGCCCTGGACATAGTTAGCGGCCCGGAGGAAAGGGAGGTCGCCGAGGTGGAGCTCGGCCGTGGGTGAGGAAGTGAGACAGGGCTTAGTTGCGATTCCCCATGCCACGTGTGTAAACCAACTCCCCTCCCCCTTTTCCATCACCACCCACACACCATCCTCACTCCCACACCACCCACCACCACATCCTACACCTCTTCCCCCCCACCCACGCCTATCCACACTCACCCCCAGCCCGCGGTCTAATCATGCGACTTGTGTCTTGCAGGACCTGCTAGAGATGAGGCGGATCCATTTAGCGCTGCCACGCCCTCAGCCAGTGCCACAGCCGGAGCCATTTCTGTGAGTGTAGCAGTGATGGGAGCAGCTCGAACACCAGCCCTCCACCCAAGACGCAGGACACCCCAGAGCTCAGGTCGAGGATGACACTGACTTTCCATCACAGCTGTCTCCAACACCCGCCACCATCCCAGAAACACTCAATTTGGTTGGCCATGTTAGTGAAGAGGCTACTGGGACACTATCTGGTGCACACCACACAGTTGACCCTATACAGCAGATGGAGGTAGGAACTCCCGAGGATGCAGACGGTCAGAAGGCAGGCCGACCCGAGGAGCTAGCTGCCATCCAGACGGGGCTCGGGCTTCCGGAACAGTCAGGCCCATCGATTGTGGCAATGCAGTCACAGAGCCAGGGACTACATGAGGGGTTGTCGGCGAGTATTCAGCACCTGCAGGCACAGTTGGACAAGTCCAACCCGTGTGCAGCAGCAGGAGGTGGTGCCGACATTGTGTGCCACCCAGGCCAACACCACACGGGTGGCGCCGCGGTATTGACATGGGGGGGCGACGATTTTGACTATGGATCAGCATGTCCAATGCCTGGGGCTCAGGGGAGTCTCAGGGGATGGCTCCGCTCCCACCTCCTCCCATGGAGTAGCCCGGAGGCCATCAGGCACCCTGAGAGAAGAGGGGGTGATGGGGCTCGTGCTGGAAACTCCCACAGGGGAGCTGCCAGAACACCGCAGCACCTCGGACTCCCCCCTCCTGTCTCTGGCGCATCTGGTGGGCAGTGGGCAAAATAGGGCAGCACCACGCCACCTGGGAAACCCAGGTCCAGGCCTGGTCGCCCCAGGTCACAGGGCAGGAATCACAGCAGGCCGCCTCCACTCCTGCTGTACCGTCTGGGCATCCACCTAGACGTAGCGTTAGGGCGCATAAGGTCAGAAAAGTAGACACGGGTTAAGTTGGCATGAGTGCAGGGCACAGTTTAGTTATAGGGGCTGGGGCACAAACCTAGATGGATTTGTTCACAATAAACACGTTACCACTGTTACAAACTGCCTCGGTGATGTCAGATGGGTGTGAGGGGATCTGGTCTGGGCTGGCCTGGGTATTGGGTGCAGAGGTGAATGATGCGCAGCTGATGGTCACATATCAGCTGCACGTTCATTGAGGGGAATGCCTTTCGGTTTGTGTAGAGCTGCCCGTTATCTGCAGGTGCTCGAAGGGGCACCCACTGGACCCAGGGCATCCCGTCGATGGCGGTGAACCCCGTTGCCCAGGCATCCAGGCGGTCCATATTGAAAGAGATGCATTGAATGATGGGTGTGTCCAGAACCAGGGGTCACAGTCTGAGGATTCAGGGTAAACCATTTCGGACAGAGATAAGGAGACATTTCTTCACACAAAGAGGGGTGAGCCTGTGGAATTCATTACCACAGGAAGTAGTTGATCCTAAAATTTGAATATATTCAAGAGGCGGCTGGATATGGCACTTGGGGAGAATGGGATCAAAGGCTATGGGGTGAAAGTAGGATTAGGCTATTGAGTTGGATGATCAGCCATGATCGTGATGAATGGCGGAGCAGGCTCAAAGGGCCAAAAGGCCTCCTCCTGCTCCTATCTTCTATGTACGTATGTATCTATGATCCGCCTGGGCAAAAAGGGCCTCCATGACTGCGCGGATGCACTTGTGCAATGAGATCTGCGAGATCCCAGACAGGACCCCACTCGGCACCTGGAAGGACCCGGTGGCGTAAATGTTCAGGGCGATTGTCACCTTGCCGGCCACTGGGAGCGGGTGTCCTACCCCATACCCCCGTAGTATGAGTTGTGCCATCATCTGGCAGATATATCACACTGTCTCTCTGCTCAGCCTGAGTCTTCGACACCTCCACCCTATCCCCGTAACCCCACCTAACCATTTTTGGACATTAAAGGCAATTTAGCGTGGCCAATCCACCTAACCTGCACAACTTTGGACTGTGGAAGGAATCCGGAGCACCCGGAGGAAACCCGCACAGACATGGGGAGAACATGCAGACTCCGCACAGACAGTGACCGAAACCGGGAATCAAACCTGGGACCCTGGCGCTGTGAAGTAACAATGCCAACCACTGCGCTACCGTGCCACCTCATGCGACACCTCCTTGGCACCTCCTCGGCCTGTTAGGCAGCTTGCTCTCCATGAGTGGCTGCCACCTGCCCCTCCGCTGCCGCATGTGATGTTGCTGCACCCTCTTCCGCCTGTCGAGCAGCGCCCGCTCATACAGCCGCAAGGCAGGCACCAGGCTGCAGCAACAGGAAGGCCACATTTGCTGGTTGTATTCTAATATTCATTGTCTGCAGTGGGGTGAAAGTTCGACCTGCTAGTGTGGTGCACACCCCCATGCCCAACAAAGTCCACCGGGCTACATGGTGGCCCGGTTGACACTGTGGGATCCGCCCCCGCATATCCCTTCCCCTCCCCACATCCCCGCACCCCTGGCCCCATCAGTGCCTGGCACCGTGGGCCTCCTTCCCCTGTTGCCTTTCTTTTCCTATGGCTCTGTTCCAACTATGGCAATCAGTGAGTTTGCCCTCCTTTCTTTTGATATCTATGTTCTAATGCTCAGAGTCGCCAGGTATCAAATGATACCACCACGAGGTTCAACCGGCTATCGATCAAAGAGCCAAACACCAGTTAGTTAGTTCAAGGGTACTTTATTTACACACAATTAATCATGCAACATAAACGCTACTAGTTAACTACACCTATCGACTATGACAACCTGTACTTAACTTCAGGTACCCGGCTTAGGTCAGAGGAAGAGTGGCCACTGTCCGATTCTGGATCTATCAAGTCTGCAGAAGTAACTGCTGCTCAGCTAGGCTCATCCGTCTGGTAGCAGGCGTAGAACTTGGACTTACTTCTGGTGGTGCTGCGATTGGAGATGGTCGTTGCCGGGGCGCCAGGTCCAAAAGAGATCGAACACATGGTGGCCTCTCTTCTTATGGTTGGGGGTTTTCGCGCTCTTTTGGTCGGTCCTTCGGTTTGGACCCCACTAATTGGGTGATCCCTGATCACTATGTTCGATTTCTAGCCAATAAATGGGCAGGGATCTGGATGGCTGGGCGTGTCCCAAGCGGTCACTGACCCTGTTGTTTACGCTTCCCTAGAACAGGGAGTGGCGCCGAAATGTCTGGGACTGTACCGGTCGCTCAAGTACCAGTCCTTTGTCTTGGTGGAGATGGGCCATCAAACGCTAATCGGTCCATCAAAATGCTAATTGGTCGGAGTTTCGATACCGTCTGGATTCCTCACTTGCAAATATACATTTCAGGCTCTGAGCTGCCTGAATCTTGCTTTGTCCATTTTCACCACTATGCTTTGCGAGCTTCTCTGTTCCTGGTTGTAATTGGCCATCCCAGATGGCTACGCTCTGTCCTCTTGATCCTCAACGCGAAGCGTGAAGGATCACACTACTGGATCTTCTCCTATTCTCGGACATGCCGGGTACCCTCAATCAAGGACAGGTTCTACCCTACTCTGTGCTTGGGTCAAAATATTTACCTAAATTCCCCTAACACAACACATATTCTAAAAATTCCTACGGGGGCATTTAACATTCAAACCTATATTCCAGTCTCCTTACACAAAAAGGGGAAACCTCTAACTGTCTCTAACTAGACTACACTCATGCTGCTATTTAACAATCAAAGAACTTATCTTACAATACAAAAAATATAACCAATATTAGCATCACATTCCTACTTATCAAATGTCTATGTATAAAGAAGTAACTTTATTAACAAAAACAACAACCGCGGAATTTATTAGGGAGGAAGGGTTCAGAAAGAGTGTGGGGTTTGCTGGAGTCCGAGGAAAGGGGCTCTAAATGTGTATGCTGGAGGGCGGGAAGCTCTCCTTCTCCATTTCCGCAGTCCAATTGTTTGGATGACACTGCACAATATAGCTATGACCAGTAGGGCTTCTACTGTGTATGACAGGGAGTACCATTTTATGAGGTTCTCACACCATGTGGGGGTATCAGTGGCTGTGTCTATGTGTGGTGTAGTGTCTGGGCTGGGGGTGTTGTTGGGTAGTCGTGTTCCGGGCCTGTGTGGTGAGGGGTGGGTAATGCACGCAACTGTATTGTTCCAGCGACGATCATGATGCAGATCATCAGGTTTGTCTTCATCTTGTTCCTGCTTTTCTCCGTCTTTAACTATCTTCGTATCTTCCTAGGGGAACAAGCATAATATGTTATTATCTTGTTGCTTAATATCTCGTCTGTTTGTCTGTTTCTCCTTATCGTCAATTTCCCATTTAGGATCGTCACCATATGTGACGCCCTCTTTTTTTAAAAACAACCATTTGGGAAACAAGACATCCAAAAACAAATTCTGTCACAGTGCGAGCACTTTCAACCAGGTGATTTGAACATGTAAATAGCAGGTGGGGGGATAGCAACCGAAGGGTCGCCGGAATGGGGACAAAAGTTGTGGCAAAAGTGCATTCTTTAAACCACAGTTGTAAAAGAACAGCAAAAGAGTTTCGAAAATAATTCTCCGAATGGGGTGCGTATGACCCACGGCAGGGTGGAATCTCCGGGTTGGGGGGTGATCAGTGCCGTTGCTCCACTACCCGAGCTTGGCTGTCCAAATGTATAGGGGGTCCTCAGGCAGGGCGGGGATAAGTGCCATTACTCCACTGCCTGAGTGACCTCCCAAGAGCGGTAAGAATTTGAGGATATATGGGCTTCAGCAAAGTTGTTTCTTTAACTGCCATGTGACGTCAGAAGAGTAGTCATTACTGTATCAAGAAATTATTCGTGAGGCCGACACACAAAATCGTACAAGAGAGAACGTACAACATTAAAACTAAAGAAGAGCGGGCGGGTTCCATCAGAGAATAGGACACCGTAAATCACATTTGGCCTGGGGTGTAACTAGCATATGGAGTCAGTGGAGTGTGACCGAAGAAGAGAGAGGAGGAGAGAAACAAAAATGAAGTGGCATTGCCGAGGTGTCCCTACCATGAGATGTGGCAGGTAAACGCTCACAGTTTGCATGGGGCAGCTGGGGCCTGGTAGCTGCAGTGGGTGGTGTTCTCTTTCATACCTGGGAGCTAATCTAGCTGGTGGTGGGGGTCTCCTGCAATCTCGGGCGAAGTGTCCTGACTGCCCACAGTTGTAACATGACCCCTGGGGCACGCGAGGTGGAACAGGCTCTCTGGTGTATTGCTCCCTTGGGTATGGTTCCCTGGGTGGGGGGTTGGGCTGTTGGTGTCGTTGCTGGTTCGGGGGGGGGGGGGGGGGGGGGCTTGACATTCTCGTGCGTAATGTCCTTTCTGTCCGCAATTATAACATTCCCGTGCTTTAGGGTGCTGTGCGTTATTTCTGCCTTGATTTCCCCATGCAGGGTGTTGGTGTGCCCTTACTGGATGCATTGTGGCGTCTTCTCTTTCTTGCTCTGTCTTTCTGTGCACGGACTGTTCCCAAGCTCTCGATAAGTGTTTCAGAACCCACACTTCATTGTTTGCAGAGTCTGAGGGGTCGTAACTGGCACATGCCTTCTGTCCTGCTTCTGTGGCATGGGATACTAGCGTACGGGTCCATTTGGCCGTATCGTCCGCTGATAAACGGGTGCGGGCTAACTCACCAAATACCGCCGTAAAATGGATCCAGAGGCATCCAGCAAACTCTGTTGGATGCTCTCCCTTGTTCTGTCGGCACCGGTTGAGTCCTTCTACCGGATCTCCTCTATTATAGCCAATGGCGTCTAAAATAGCTGTTTGCATCTCTTGGAGGCTACCTCCTCCTACATTCTGTGGGTCGGGAAGGGCTGAACTAACTGACGGGTCAAGGCACATAACTATGAGCTTTACCTCTTCCTTCTCGTCTAAACCGTACATGAGGGTCTGTTGCTTCACGAGTTCGAAAATGTGGTGTGGGTCTGATGTGAGGTGGAAAGTCTCAATCTTATCACGGGCATCTCTTAACTGGGCGATGGTTAATGGGGTTGTATACACAAAATCGGGTTAGTCTTCCGTGGTGACCCTGCGCTGCGTAGTGATGGGGTTCATTGGGATGGGTGCTGCCTGTGCAGTCGGTGGTGTGGGTGCTTTTCTTTTCGGGGCTGGGGGGGGGCTCTATTCTGATTCTCTGTCTCACTCACGTACAGTTGGGCCGTTTCACTGAGTTCCTGCCAATCGGGGCCATCTTCCTGATCTAGCTGTGGGCCAAAGGTGTCTCTGAACCCATTTTGAACAGATAGCAGGGATTGCAATTTTGCAATTTGCTGCCTGCACTTGGCATGATCCACCGAACTCTGCCTCTGTTCCATGGTGGAACTGTGGAGTGCTCGTTGGGCTGCCTTCAAATCATAGCATTGTTTCCTCAATTGTTCTACCTGGTTCTCTGTTTCTTCTCTTACCATTACAGCACGTTGCGTGTCCTGGTAGGCCTTATCATACTGAATCTGGAAGCTGCTGAGGTGGGCGAGACAGGATTATTGTGCCCTCTTGACATCATCCATTTCCTTGTCCTTCGGCGCTAGCTGCTCCCAGAGCTGCACATTTAATCTCGCGCTATCACTAATATCTCCCTCTCTATTTCCCCTCAAGCTGTCTACAGTGTCCTCATGACCTCCTCTGTGCCTCACAATTGTGCCAGACAGGACACGATTGCCATCGGTTTACGAACCTTACTTAAACTTTTCTTATGAATCTCGGTCAGGCTGTCCCACCAAGTCTGTCCTATGCTGCCAGGACCTGTTTCCTCATTTGCGCAAAATTCCGACCATAGGGGCCATCCTTTCCCCTTTAGGTATCTCCTTAGCTCTTCCTCCCATACGGGACACTGTTCTGATCTGTTGGTGGCTGCAACCTTGGACTCTTGTGGATGCATAACGCGTTCCATTGCCTTCATGGCCATCCCTACAATTATTTCTGTCTCTACCAGAAATTTGGAACAAGGGGAATAAAGCGTTGGTGCAAACACGGGTACGGCTCAAGCTATTTTCCGGTTTACTCAAGTCCCGAAAGCTTCACGCAACAAAATCTATCGAGTTTACCTTATATCCCTTTGTTAGTCCGCATGCAAATTACACACTTCCCAATTTTGGACGTTTGATCGATACTGGTTTCACTTGTGGTTTTGTTTACTTTGCCAATTTGGATTCTAATTCAAATGCTTTTGTGGATTCTCTTGGAGTTACACAGTCACTTCTGGGTCGAGTCCCGGCGTAGTCACCAATAACTGTTGCCATTCTTTTCCTGTGGCTCTGTTCCAACTATGGCAATCAGTGAGTTTGCCCTCCTTTCTTTTGATATCTAAATTCTATTGCTCAGAGTCGCCAGGTATCAAATGATACCACCACAAGGTTCAACCAGCTATCAATCAAAAAGCCAAACACCAGTTAGTTAGTTCAAGGTCAAGGGTACTTTATTTACACACAATTAGTCATGCAACATAAACACTACTAGTTAACTACACCCATCGACTAAGACAACCTGTACTTAACTTCAGGCACCCGGCTTAGGTCAGAGGAAGAGTTGCCGCTTTCCGATTCCGGATCTATCGGGTCTGGAGAAGTAGCTGCTGCTCAGCTCGGCTCATCCATCTGGTAGCGAGCGTTGAACTTGAACTTGCTTCTGGTGGTGCTGCGATTGGAGATGGACGTTGCCGGGGCGCCAGGTCCAAAAGAGGACGAACACATGGCGGCCTCTCTTCTTATACTCGGGAAGTTTTCGCGCTCTTTTGGGCAGTTCTTCAGTATGGACTCCACTAATTGGGTGATCCCTGATCACTACGTTCGATTTCTAGCCAATAAATGGGCGGGTGCCTGGATGGCTGGGCGTGTCCCAAGCGGTCACTGACCCTGTTGTTTACGCTTCTCTAGTACAGGTAGTGGCACCGAAATGTCTGGGACTGTACCGGTCGCTCAAGTACCAGTCCTTTGTCTTGGTGGAGATGGGCCATCAAATGCTAATCGGTCCATCAAAATGCTAATTGGTCGGAGTTTCGATACCATCTGGATTCCTCACTTGCAAATATACATTTGAAGCTCTGAGCCTGCCTGAATCTTGGTTTGTCCATTTTACCCACTATGCTTTGCGAGCTTCTCTGTTCCTGGTTGTAAGTGGCCATCCCAGATGGCTACACCCCGACGTCACAGGTAACGTTGGCTGGCACTGCCCTCGCCAGGGGCTACCGTGGGTGTTGCCCGGGGTGGGTGGCGTGCGGGGGTGGGGGCACCCATATGGCCAGTGTCACACTGCAGACCCAAGGGCCAAGGTGGGTGGTCAGTGGGGGTGCGCAGCAAGATGGCCGCCATAATGGCCGTCTGTGCTTGGACACTGCCCAGTCACGTGGGTGGTCATCTCAGCCACTCGCTAGTTTAGTTTCTGCTTCAATGTTTTTTTTGAAACAGCAATAGGTCAGATCCTGTTCATCTACACAAATGGTTATCACAGGACAAAGGCAGGAAGATAACTGTTTACGTACTATTTCAGAAAGTATTTCTGCACGAGGGTTCCTAAATAGCAGGAAGTTCTTTAGAACGATGACCATTAGCTAAACATTTCTCAATATAAAGTAAACTGAAAGGATAAATAGAAATCAATTAGGAATGGGAACAGCATCAAGATCCTCTGTTTATACAATTAATGAATGGCAATGGAGACTTTCACCAGGACTATGAAATTGCTTGACGGCCAAGCAATGTTTTTAGACATCAACGTGTATAGTTTTGACAGGAAATGTAGTTAACAAATGGGCTTCCAATCAGTCATGGCAAGGATGAGGATTGGACTAATTAAACAGTCAATTAAAGTATGTTATCAACCAGGCTACTGAAGTATTGGACATTACTTAAGAGCATCAGGTTACAAAACACAAATTATTACAACTGTATAAAACTGATAATGCCTAAGGGTGGCATGATGGCGCAGTGGTTAGCACTGCTGCCTCACTGCGCTGAGGACCCAGGTTCGACCCTGGCCCCAGGTCACTGTCCGTGTGGAGTTTGCACATTCTTCCCGTGTCTGCGTGGGTTTCACCCCCACAACCCAAAAAAATGTGCAGGGTAGGTGGATTGGCCACACTAAATTGCCCCTTAATTGGATTAAAAAAGAGAATTGGCTACTCTAAACTCATTTTAAAAATTGATAATGCCTGAAGCAGCATCTACAATACTGCATGCAAATTTGGACACTGTTCAGAAAGAGAAGAGAGCAGGAATCAGAACCCAGGGAATGCAGTTTTAAATGGAACAGAGTTGATATAGGACATGTAAAAATATATTTCAAAAATATACCATTGGCGCGATCGTCCGGCCTCGTTACACTGACGCTCAAGCATAACATTGCCGGTGAATAGCGGGAGAGGGCAAAAATGGGGACCACGCCAAGCGCCAAACAGTTTGCGATGCAACCGGCCTGCTCCCATAGGCGAAATTGAAATCTCGCTGTAGCGTGGCGAGAAACCAATTATGAAAATCGCTTAAGCCCCATTTCCATACAATTAACGAGAGCCACCCCTTATCCAATGGCCTCCCATGATTCAGTGGCCACGCCAGCAAGTGGGCACGCTGGCACCGATTAGTGCTCCTTTTGAAAAGCGTGAACCTGGCAGAAGGGCTTCTGTGGGGAGCCGAGAAGGTGAGTAGCCATCACTGCTCACAGGTAAAAAGCCCGGGGGGGTGCCGGGCTTGCTGCCCCTATGCTCGGTGCGGGATGGGGGACCCTCGGCTGAGGGTGGAGGAACCCTCCGCAGCGGAGGGCCGCCAGGGGAGGGGGGAGGGTCGCGTCGCTGGGGGTCAATCGCTCGCTGCACCATAATGCCAACCCTTGGATCATGTACCCATTCCGGGGCAATCTTAGTCCCTGGCCGTCTGCCCCCCCCGGACCACCCATAACCCCCACTGACTGCCGAGGCCTCTGGCCATGCGGCTGAAGGCTATTGCTAATAGGGAATTGACAATCGTGGTTAAGTGAATACTTCAGACATGCCAAGTGTATTCGCGTGGGAGGGCAGGAAATGTAGCATGTGGGAGTCATAGACTAGCATCCCAATCAGACCATGATGCCTGGACAGTGTACCTGAACACTGCGGAAGGCAACACCACACATGCAGCAGCCAACATCCGAACACCCAGGGGGTCGGACACAACTCCGGGGGTTGGGTGAGTGCCATGGAACCAGCGCCCAGTCCTGGAGTATGTGGGGAGGGTGTTCCGGGTAGGGCGGTGGGAAAATCAATTGGGGAATGTAGGGTCCCGGAGTGGGAGCCACTGTTGTTTGTTAGTCTAACACCCTCTTCCCAATGCCTTAAAGATATTGAACGTGACGGCAGGGATGTTGGACGCAGAAGTTTCCATAGTGGTGCTGGTGCTACGCGATGAGGCCAGACGCTGGAGAAGGCGGCAGCAGCAGCGCCTGCAGATGCTCGAGGCAGCTGCCCATGTGCTGGACCCCGCTTTGCACCCGGAGGACACGGTCGCCCTTCAGGCTAGGGAGGGACCCAGAGGGGGAGTCCCACGACGGCAAAGGGTGTACAGGCGCCGCTGGTCATTCGAACGAATGACGGGCAGCCTGTGCCACAGGAGGCTCCGTCTCAGCAAGTAAACGGTGCGGCACCTGTGCCACATCTTCGCAGACTTGGCACCACGTGGTGGAGGAAGCCACCCACTCCCGGTGGACGTCAATATCACCGCAGCCCTGAACGTTTATGCCATGGGATCATTCCAGGGCTCGAGTGGGGACCTGTGTGGTATCTCACAAGCCACAGGTGCATTCAGCAGGTCATGAATGCCCTGTATGCCCGGGCGGAAGACTACATCATTTTTGACATGGACCAAGCCCAACAAGTTGCCCGGGCAGCAGCTTTCTCCGCCATCGCTGGGATGCCCTGGGAGTCATAGATGCCACGCATGTCGCCCTGCCATCTGGGGTGCCCTATGTTAACAGGAAGGAGTTCCACTCCCTCAATGTACAGCTTGTGTGTGCCCACCAGATGAAGATAATGCATGTGTGTGCCCGCTTCCTTGGGATTGTGCACAACTGTTACATCCTGGGGCAATCAGTCATCCCTGCTCTCTTCGAGGACCACCCCAGGATGATCAGTTGGCTCTTGGGGGATAAGGGGTATCTGCTGAGGGCCTGGCTAATGACTAGAGACTGAAATGGAGACCTAGTACAATGAGGCCCATGCAGCCAGCCGGGCTGCCATTGAGTGCTGCATCGGACTCCTCAGGATGCGGTTCCAATGCCTCGACCGCTCCGGAGGTGCCCCCCCAATACACCGCCCGCTTTCTTGTGGTCCGCTGTGTCCTCCACAAACTCGCACAGCAGCGGGGCGACGAGCTGGAGGTTGGTGACGAGGAACATTTGGCCACTTCAGAGGAGGAGGACAGGGACGAGGATGATGATGAGGTGCCGGGCCAGCAGGGGCTAGAGGACGAGGCCGGGGAGGAACCCGAGGCCCACGACAGGCGGCAGCAGTGAGGGTCCGGTAGGCCCGGAGGACCAGGGAGGCCGTCTTACTGGCCCGCTTCACCTAAGACATGGTTTAGTCCATCGTCGCATCCTTACCCACCCACCATTCCTATTTCCCACCCTCCCAGAGTATGTGTCACATCACTCCAGGGTGCTGGGACTGTGTTGTCACTGTCAGCGAGCCATTAGTGAGGGCAGGGGTTTGGGGGGGGGGGGGATGATGATAACCCGCAGAGAGCAGGGCGCTGGTGCTCCTCAATCTATGCCATAGACTGACCTCTGCATGTCTGCTGAGTGCTTGCTCACACACATTACCTACACTTGGTGATGCATTGCGGAAGAAAGTGACAGGGGCATCCTACTGGTTGTGCACAAGGGTGTTTATTGTTCAATAAATGTCCCCACTCTCCCAATGGTGCAGTCCCCCCTCACCCACCCCGTCCTCCCTCCCCTCAGTGATCCTCTTAGCTACATCTAGGTATGTCCCCAAGATGCACATCTGAGGTAGAGGCAGCAGCTGCTTATCTCGTCCCGTGGCCTTCGATGACCCTGGCAAGCGTCCACTGGGAGCTCTGGGGCCGGATGGTCGCGGGTCACTGGTCGACGGCACATGCACAGCCGTGCCGCCCTGTCCTGTGTGCTGACCCCGAGACATGGTCTCATCAGAGGGGTGGAACTCAGGAGAGCTGGTGACCACTGTCACCGCCCCATGGGACGGATCCGGGTTGGCACTCAGCACCCCCCTCTCGGTCGGTGCTCATAGGGCCCTGGAGTTCACCTTGGGACGGAGGGGCAGTTGGTTTGAGCCCCGGTTGCCACTGCATCATCTCATTCTGCCAGCCCTGGCGGTTCCCCAATGTCTGCACCACGTGTCAATGCCCTCGACAATGCTCCTCAGTAATTGGGCCATGCTCTGCAGCATCGCAACAATGTCCACCTTCGACTGGGACAAGCTCCGCAGTGCCTCGGCCATTCCAATCTGAGAGCGGGACATGCCCCACAGCATCTCATCAAGGTCGGCCTGGTACTGGATGACATCCCCCAGTGAGGCGGTCATTCTGCCGAGGTCCTCAGCCATTGCCGTCACCGACGGCACATCGCCTTGGACACCTCCATTCCTGGTGCCGACGTTGTGCACCAGGCGCTCCACTACTGTCGCCACCCTAGCAGTGTTGGTCTCGGTGCTACTCATTGCCGGCGCCATCTCCTGCACCCGTAGCCTCTCAGACTTCTCCAAGCGGCTATGGATCTGCTGGAGTGACGCTGACATCTCCCTCTGACTGTCCCGGCTGCTCCGTATCGTCTCCATCAGCTTCGATTAACCCTGTTCCAGAGGCTCAGCATCAGGCTGGGACCCAGCTGGGTCCAGGGATCCAGCAGACCTCCAACTGTTGTCTCGCCTGGGGGTTCCTGCCGCCACCAGATATACATCATCAGCAGTGTGGTGCTCACCAGATTGGAGTGTTAATGTAAGCCTACTTGTGACAATAAAGATTATTATTTTTTTAAATGCACCTCAAATTTCCCTTCGCAGGAGCTGTGATGAAGTTGGCTCTCATTAAAATCAACCAATTATTTTCCCTTATTGCCAAATGTTTTCTACTGCTTCGAGGTCCACATAATCGGTGCGAGTTATATTGTATCCTACTGAATTTTACTATAATCGCATTTTTAAAGTGCATTTTACTGACAAACGCTGTCTCTTAGTAAATTCAGTAAATCATTTAAAACTCAGACTTGGCAGCTTTGGTAACAGAGGTTAAACAACAAGATACAACCAGTCTGACCAAACTAAGGTCTCTCCCACACTGTGAAGAAGCAAAAGGGAGTTAGGTTCACCCAGAGTGGGTGCTTAATACTCCACATTATAGAACCTGAACTAAATATTACATCAATGGCCCTGTTATACTTACTGGAAGGCAGAATTCCTCAAAAGCTGGCTTGACAAATGTTATGTACTGTGTTAAAACTTGCTCTAGGTCCCGTTGCCTTTCACTGATATCTCGCAATACTGAAAGAAAACAAAGGAGCCATTCTTACTGTAGAATTGCAAAGTGAGAATTTACAGAAATATTCACTTCAAAAATCAGCACTCAAAACAAAACGGTAACATTTCCCTAATTAAATTTCAGTTAACCATGTTCGACTTTATTACTCTCAAAACATGAATGCCTGAAATGTCTTCAATCTGCAAGCAGTATAATTGCTTTACACAGTTTAATGGTTGGCCATTTGAGGAAAAGATCAAATACACATACATGTTGCACAATGCATCTCCGCACAAGCCCAATGCACCGCAGGTTTGAAACTCAGACAATGGGAACACCTAATCTCAACTCGCTCATGAAAATGGAGAATGAAGGGGTAGGGAAGAATGAGCCACCAAACAATATGAAATTAATATTTATAAAGTATTCAATTACAAAAGCCTAAACCTAAAATACCAACATGCCTTACAACATTCCAGTTTCACGGTGTTGTCATTTTCAGTTCTCTCAATGTTGTGGCAAAGGTGAGGGAAAATTGAAATGTTTGAATTAATGGCATTAATACAGACGAGTCATTTGATCTATGCAAATCACATGACAAACTGTTGATACCAGGAGCCTTGCCAAAGTGATATTGGGCAATGTTTTAGTGAAGTTCAATTTTTGAACTCCAGTGGCCCACAAAAAGGGCTTTTCCTTAGAACAGAAAACAATGTTTCCCCGTCTGCAGGAACAAGCTGAATCGAGATGAGTATTGTTCAACAAGAAATGGTAGATTAACAAAACCTCAATGCAAAACAGTAAAATACCAGAGAAAGTTGAAAACTGTAGGCTGGGTATCAGAGACGCTCAGGTGATCTCAGAAAACATCAAAACCCATTCCTATAAAGGTGTCAATTAGACCACCATCACATTTGGGGCTGCTTAAGAAACTGACTGTCTTAAATGCCTTTCACAACCATACTGCATGCTGAGAAACCACTGTTACTCAGCATCCATTATGCCGTCATATCTCGTGTCCTTCATGCTTTACTGTGCTGCCAGTAATTGTTTTGTCTGCAGTTTTACTGTATTCAATAAACAAAAACATTCTCATCTTCACCAAGGAACCAAAGAGGATCCAAGTGGCCATTACAGAGTGTGTTTCAAAGTCTTGCAAATAGGATGAAGCTCCATAGCAACAGGGAATGCAGGTTGCCAGCATGTGGCGAGTGGAGTCCGCAGGGGTCTGTGCTGAGGTCTCCCAACTTTTTACAGTTTACAATTACTTAGATGGGGGGAATTAAGGCATGGTAGCTAAATTTGCAGATGGCACATAGATGGGTAAGAAGGTATGTTGTGAAGAGGACACAGGAGGTTGCAACCAGATATAGACAGGTTGAGTGAGTGGGCAGAAGTCTGGCACATGGAGTTTAATGTGGGAAATGTGAAATTTGGCAGGAAGATTTAAAAAAGCAGAGTATTACCCAGTAGGAGAATGAATGCCTGTAGAATTGAGGCACAGATGGATCGAGATGTTCTAGACCGAACCATCTTCAGCTGCTTCATCAACAACCTTCGTTCGGTCATAGAATCAGAAGTGGAGATGTTCGCAGATGACTGCACAATCTTCAGCGCCAGTCGTGACACAGATATTAAAGCAGTCCATGTCAAAACGTAGCAAGACCTGGGCAATATCCAGGTTTGGGCTGACAAGTAACATTCATGCACACAAGTGCCAGGCCATGACCATCTCCAACAGGAGAGAATCTAACCATCACCCCTCAACATTTAATGGTATTACCATCGCTGAATTCCCCACTATCAACATCCTGTGGTGTTACCACTGGTCAGAAACTGGGGCGGGATTCTCCGACCCCCCGCTTGGTCGGAGAATCGCCGGGGATCGGCGTGAATCCCGCCCTCGCGCCCGCAGTCCTCCAAATTGTCCGGCCCCCCAAAGATCGGCCCGGCGTGAATCGCGCCGCCCGCCTTGGAGAATGGCGGGGACCGGCGTGACTCAATGGGCCCCGGGGCTGCCCGAATTCTTCGGCTCGCGATGAGCCGAAGTCCCGCCCGTTTTTTGCCAGACCCGCCGGCATAAATTGGAGTAGGTCCTTACCGGCGGGACCTGGCGGCATGGGCGGCCTCCGGGGTTCTTGGGGGCGCGGGGGTTCTGGCCCCAGGAGGTGCCCTCACGGTGGCCTGGCCCGCGTTCAGGGCTCACCGATCCGCGGGCGGGCCTGTGCCGTGGGTGCACTCTATTGTTCCGCACCGGTGGCTGTAGCAGTCTGCCATTGCCGGTGCGGAAATGAAGCCCTCTGCGCGTGCGTGGGGGTGGCGCCAGCACACGCTGGCGCTCCCATGCATGCACCAACTCGACTCAGCCGGCGGAGGCCCTTCGGCGCCGGTTGGCATGGCGCCAAGCCCCTTTCCCGCCGGCCGGCAGGGCGCAAACCACTCCAGAGCGGGCCTAGCCCCTGAAGGTGCGGAGGACTCCGCACCTTTGGGGTGGCCCGACGCCGGAGTGGTTCACGCCACTCCTCGGCGCCGGGACCCCCTGCCCCGCCGGGTAGGGGAGAATCCCGCCCCTGAACTGGACTAGCCATATAAATACTGTGGCTACCAGAGCACATCAAAGGCTAGGGATACTGCAGCGAGTTTCTCACCTCCTGATTCCCGAAAACCTGTCCACCATCTACAAGGCACAAGTCAGGAGTGTAATGGAATACTCTCCACTTGCCTGGATGAGTGCTGCTCCAATAACATTCAAGAAGCTCAACACCATCCAGGACAAAGAAGCCCGTTTGATTGGTAAACCTTCCACAAGCATTCACTCTCTCCACCATCGATGAGCACTGGCAGCTGCATGTACCATGTACAAGATGTACCACAGGAACTCATCAAGGCTCCTGAGACAGGACCATCCAAACTCACGACCGTTACCATCTAGAACAGTCATTTTCAAAGTCGGGGCCGCGGCCCCAGGGCGTCGGGAGGGTCGCGGAGCCATCCATCACGGCGTTGCCGATCATGGGAATTAATGCGCAACAGCCACAATGCGGACGTGCTGCGCATGCATGCATGCCCGCTCATCAGTGCACATGCCCAGAGTCCAGCAAGAAACACCGCCTCCTCCTGACGTCAGTGTGCTGACCTGGGAGATTTAAAAAAAAAATTCAATGCTGCCTTCCTGCCTGAAGCGATGGTAGAGAACAAGTCACGTGCCCCGAATACTGACATCACAAGCTCTGGGCGCGATTGCTCCATTTTGTCAGCAGCAAACAAGCAATAGGATTGTAAAATTTAAACTGGATTGTTTTGTAATAAGGAAGAGAGGGCTAGAGACACAAACACGCCAGGATCTCACAACTGAACCTGTTGAAGAGTGGCTCAGGAGAACCCACAGCAGGACAAAGCAGTGGTGGCGTGAGCTACTCTGGAGGCTCCACAATAGGACAAAGCATTGCTGGTGTGAGCTCCAGGACCTCTGATGAACAGCCCATACAGAAATGTAACATTGAATGACAAAGCAACTGAGATCATGAGGACCAAACAGGCTCACCTGTCGCATTAAAGGTAAACAAAAATGGTGGGTCGCTACGAGGAGTCCCTCAACCAGCTGGCCACGTGGAACACGAGGGGTCTGAATGGGCCGATTAAACGGTCACGTGTGTTTGCGCACCTGAGGAGTCTGAAGGGGCCTTTTTGCAAGTGACGTACTTAAAAGATAGGGGGCCAGACAAGGCTGAGGAACGGATGGATAGGACAGATGTTCCTTCGAGACTGGACATGAAGACAAGAGGGGCGGCGGTGCTGGTGAATAAGCGGGTGGTGTTTGAGGTGGAGAACATTGTGGTTGATCGGCGAGGGTGAGGGGGTTGCAGGACAAGGTGTTGTCGAAGGAGGATATAGGGGAAGGGAAGGTGTCCGAGATCTACAAGGTCTGCGGATTATTTATTCTGTGGTATAATTTTACTTCTGCTTTTGTTTGTTTCGTTAGTTGTTTGTTAATGCAAATTCCTGAATAAAATATTTTCTTTAATGTGTGGGAGTCTCAGGGTTGGGAAGGTGAGGCCCGGGGTGGGGGTGTTGGCAGGGAGGTGTGAAATGGAAGGGGTGGTGGGGACCACCTGCAGGCAGGGACCAGAGGGATACCCAATGTTGAAAGGAGGCTGCTGATGGAGATCCTCCACCTTAACCCAGGGTCTGAAAAGGGTTCATTAACAGACTTCTCACCACCATCATCCCACCCCACACCTGTGATCTCCTCCCATCAGCTTGTCATTGAGGCTCGGTAGGAAAAGGTCTACCTTTAATAAATGGTCAATAATTTGTCGCCCAAGACCCTCAATTGGGGTAAGGGCGAGTCGACCCAGGCCCCACCTGTTCCAGCGAATAATTACAGAAAGGCTGGGATGGGCAGGAGCCTGGTGGGAAGGTCACGCGAAAAAAACTTTGTGGTCACTCCCCTGCCTATAAACTCATTGGGTTAACGACATAAAATTCTTCCCATGGTCATCTGCTCACCTGAAAATTATTTCCTACAGGAGTTACCTCCAAGAGCAACAAAAAGATGGAAAACAATCAGAAGTAGGGCAAAACCTTCCAAAATAGGAAATACTCATCTTCAGAAAGAAGGAAAAGTTTGAATAACATTTTCTCTTCACTCAAGCTATTCTTTTCCTTTAAAAGGGAAATGTTGCTCTAAATGTATTCCTGGTGATTGGTTGCAAGATAGCAACAACATACATTTCATAGTTTGTTCATGTCATGCACACAAAGAAACCTCAATTTTCTTAATGATCAGCTCCACCAATAAGCTGGTTAAAGTATATTTGGTAGTGCAGTTGATGAAATTCAGATTTTCCAAATAATATTTCAGAATGTGTTACAGACAGCATGAAAACACCAATCAGAAAAGTCTCGAGAGCAACACCTGCAATCACCATGCTATATTTATCCTTCACTTTCCATCCAGCAGAGATGGGTGAGGGGGTACTATGGAGGAGTCTTCTCTGCACTGCTGGGGAACTGGGGTGTGGAATAATGCTGACATCAGTCCCATCTAATAGGTTTTAAGATGTTATTTTACAGGCTTACCTAACAAGACCATGTGCCATACTTCTGCTCGCGGTGAGAAAATGTGGAAGAGATGCTCCAACTTAAAAGGATTGCACCTCACCTTTTGGCTCCATCTCTGACCCATGCTCCTGAGCTAGGTCCAACTAGTGGTGCAGGTAGGGGCGCAATCTGGAGAGCCACCTTATCGGTCCTGTCCTGGGCTTAGTAAAGGTGCCCATTTAGTAATCCATGGGCGGCACGGTGGCACAGTGGTTAGCACTGCTGTCTCACAGCTCCAGGGACCAGGGTTCAATTCCGGCCTTGGGTGACTGTGTGGAGTCTGCACGTTCTCCCCGTGTCTGTGTGGGTTTCTTCCAAGTGCTCCGGTTTCCTCCCACAGTCCAAAGATGTGCAGGTTAAGTGGGTTCACCATGCTAAACTGACCCTTACGTGTTCTAAAGATTAGCTGGGGGTATTGGGTTACGGAGAAATGATGGAGGCGTGGACTTAAGTAGGGTGCTTTTTCCAAGGGTCGGTACAGACTCGATGGGCCGAATGGCCTCCTTCTGCACTGTAAATTCTATGATAATCCAGGCTGGGCCCAACATTGGGGGGGCGGGGGGGTTGCAAACTCTGGTTACCTGCCCTCTCCTGACCACACACAGTTTTCTCTGAAAAAGGACCAGACTGTGTCCATTGGCACACATGAGGCTATCTGCAAGGTATGGAATGTGTAGTGAACACTAGTAATATTTAGTTCATAAAAAAATTCCTTCTGAAAAAAATTCTCTTAAATTATCAGTTGTGCCAATTGAATAAGGGGCAGGCGACACTTTTGCTTCACTCTGATTGGTCGTTTTAGAAAAGCCATGTCATGTCTATACAGGGAGCACATTGCAATGATGGTTTCTACCTGCCCTGTACCTCTGCGTGATAGCCGGGTGTCTGCATCAGTGTCCACAAATAGCTTCATCTGAAACATGTCCCGAATCTCCTGCACGTAAAAGGCCAGGATGCCTTCAAACAGCACCACGTCCGCTGGGTAAACAGTGACCGTCTCAGGTTTTCTGCAACGGTAACATACACGGATAAACAGCAATACCATGGTTTCTATTGCCACACAAGGTGTTCACTTGAACTATCCTATCATTTCCAGTGCTTGCAGCTATTTATATTAATAATCTTTATTGTCACAAGTAGGCTTACATTAACACTGCAATGAAGTTACTGTGAAAAAACCCTAGTCGCCACATTCCGCGCCTGTTCGGGTAACAGAGGGAGAATTCAGAATGTCCAAATTACCAAATAGCATGTCTTTCGGGACTTGTGGGAGGAAACCGGAGCACCCGGAGGAAACCCACGCAGACACAGGGAGACTCCACACAGACAGTGACCCAAGCCAGGAATCGAACCAGGGACCCTGGCGCTGTGAAGTCATGGTGCTGACCACTATGCTACCGTGCTGCCTTTTAGTGTGCACTAGATTCCATTTAGTAATTAAATGCTTTTTCAAACCTAATTCTCGGCAAATCATGAGTGCCCAGGGAGGCTTGAGCCAGGGGAAAGAGTTTATGTGACACTATAGCCTTTATTTTGGTGCTATCTCCCAATGTGATAGAATGAAATCCTGATACCAGAGCACAGTTGTACAAATTTATATGCTGTAAAACTCATTCACTTAACACTCCCATGGGAGTGGAGTTTGCAACAAATCTTTTACTCACATGGATGCTTATTTTTTTTATAAAATGGGAATAAAAAGAAAAATCAGTATAAAATCAAAGCGTTCAAGTTACAGCCACTGAACACAAATCCAAAATGGCCTAGTACCAGACTCATCATTAGGTAGGCTCACTGTACTTGTCCCTTGCGTTAATATTATACGATAGGGAGGATGAAAGAGAGCGAGAGAATCAGATTCGGCTCAACTTCCTGAAGCATAGAAGGTACTTTTGCAGCTTACAGCACAAAATGTACAGACATTTTACATTAAAAACTATCATTCAATTTTGAAGTGAAAAGCTTTTGTTTGATTTGATTTTTTTTTTAAACTAATCAAGTTCAGGTCAGGACGATCTGAACTCAGTACTAGGAAGATTTTGTTTTAACAAAGAAAAAAATGCAGTCACACTTCGTAACATCAAAATAAAGTCCAGAGAAACAGCTTAGTGATTAAAAAGGTAGAGTTGGAAGAGGTTACTGCGGTCTAAATGCAGCTAGGAAGGGCAGTTGCACACGGACAGTGACCCGGGTCCGGGATCAAACCCGGATCCTAGGTGTTGTGAGGCAGCAGGGCTAACCACTGCACCACCATGCCGCCCGATTTTTAAAAAAATTAAGATGTTGCCAAACTGGGAGCCAGTGTAAGTCAACAGGGGCGATGGTTGAGTGTTAGTTAAGTGTGAGTTAGGGCAGATGCATCAAAGTTTTGGATGTGCTCACGTTATGGAGAGCGCAAAGTGAAAGTCATCCAGCATTGGAACTATCAAGTTTGGACATGGAAAAATAAGCATTGACAAGGGTTTTAGCAGAAGATGAGCGAAGATGGGGCGGAGCTAGAGGTAGAAATAGGTGGTCTTTGAGATGGTGACTATTTTTGGTCGGAAGCTCAGTACAGAATCAAAGAGGACGCCAATATTTTGAATGGTCTAGGTGAGAATTAAGACAATGGCCAGGGGAAAGAGTTTATGTGACACTATAGCCTTTATTTTGGTGCTATCTCCCAATTTGATAGAATGAAATCCTGATACCAGAGCACAGTTGTACAAATTTACAATTTAAAAATAAAAACAATAAAAAAAACACAAGAAAGCCAAGCTTGATTTTGACTTTACCTAATGGCTGCAAGTTAGTGATCACATAAAGAAGGTTACACAATTTTTGCTCATCTTAACCAAATGTAGCAATCCTACACTTATGACACCGTGGTTCAATCTTTGCACCTTTCTGTTCTGCAAGGCTCTTCTATTCACTGGCTCCTCCAGCCAAGACATGGTTGATAAATCTGAAACCAAGTTTGCGGAATGATAATACAAAGAAAACATCAGCTCTACAAATTCACTGGCTCAACACCCCAGATAAACCAAACATCATTTGGCGCCAATGGAATCTGCCAAGTATTACTTTGCCTACAAGCAACATTTAAAACAAATACGACCTTTATTTATATAAATTACCTGGAATGAGAAACAAAGTCATAGACAGGAATCTCAACTGTTTTGCCTTCAATGATATCCCTCAGGGTGTTCAATATTAATTCATTATCAAAAGCATCTGTAAATAACAAAATGGACAGAACAAAGATTGCATCAATGAAGACTTACAGCAGTGCATAACTAAATTCTCTGTTGACAATGGCTCGTTTTTCAAGATTCATGTACCTGGATGATCGAAGTTAAATTGGCCTTTCATTGCTTTTCCTTTCTGTTCAGCTGTTAACACACGGTAAAAGCTATCCTGGCTCACAATAACCACCTGCCGCTTATGATGATCGATTTCATTTTGACCAAGTAGTTGGACTATTTTCGCACAAACTGAGGACTACCCCAGAAAAGAGAGAGAAAAACACAAGTAAACAAGGCTGCAGTTCCTACATTAGCTAATCCCCTCCAAAAATATTTGCCTTCAAAACTATACTAAGTGGAACAATAAACATATTGTATTGAGAGCTGTGGCAGTTAAAAAAAAGTGCATTCCTTAACATTTGCCACACTTCAGTTTAAAAAACATAGAAAGATATCAAAATCTAATATCAATAATTCAACTATAAGACTACATTGAAATTATCTCCTGTTTTGTGGTCAGACAATATCTGAGGCAGTGTGGAGCCACTATCAACAGTAGGCATAACAGTACCATAAAGTTGGGCACTACTGCTATAAAGTTATGTCTGTGGCATTATATGAAATTGTTTCTCAAAATTAAGCATGGATTTTTATCAGATGCAACAGATTGTTGTCACCAGGATTTCAATAAAGCATAATGAGGATCATCTAAACATTTCCTCAATCAGGAATGACAGTCAAATATTTAGTTATAAATGTTAACGTTCCAGATTTCGATATTATACATGTTTAACAGGCAGTTGGAACACCTATAGGTCAGCGAAGACACTGAAAACTTGCCATGTTATACTTCTTCAAGCACTATGCCCAAGTGTTCATGGGTTCAAGCCCTTTGATGGGGCATGGGAGGGAAAAAAAAGAGAAAAACATCACAGTTAAGCCCCATCAGTACCTCCAGCACCGATCACTGGATAGTGATGAGTTACTGAAACTGTGGTATTCCCCCTGGGAAGTCTAGGGCTACTGCATCAAATTGTTACATTCCTACTCGTGCCAAAAAATAGCTCAGCATAAATTGGGAAATCTATTCACTGGGCTAATGTGTCAGGGTCATCAGGATGCGAGTGGTAAGTGGGGCTCCTGAGCCACACCAGGCAATGTTCAGCAAAAATTGACTACTATAGCACAAACCACCATCGCACCTGACAGAAGGCTACCGATGATCTTTTAGCCACTCAGCAGCAATCTTCACAACAACTGCAGCAATAAAGTTGAGCTGATGACTGCAGAACCTCCTGCAATTGTGGTGGCTACTACACTGTTGGAATTATGTGTTGGCTTTGTTTATTCTAGAATAATTATGATGTATAGAGTACGTTTTTGAAGAATAAGTTAATTGTTGCTACAATTTCCTCTGGCTTTGACAAGGATCCAGATTTCAGGATTCCAGTTTAACAGGTTTTAGTAGTAGAAAGAACATGGAGAGGTACAATTCAAAAGGGAGTGCAGGAAGAGATAGACCTGGGCATGTTTGTGCACAAATCACTGAAGGTGGCAGGACAGGGCGAGAGAGCAGTTAATAAAGCATAACGCATCCAGGGCCATATAAATAGGGACTTGCAGTACAAAAGCAAGAAAGTAATGATAAAACATTGGTTCGGCCTCATCTGGAGCATTGTCACCACACTAAGAAGGATGCAACAGCATGTGAGATGGTGCAGAAAAAAATCATGAGAGTAGTTCCACGGATCAGAAATTTCAGTTATACAGATAGATTGGAGAAGCTGGGGGTATGATCCTTGGCGATTGAGATATTTGATTGAAGTGTTCAAAGTCGTAAGCAGTCTGGACAGAGTAGATAGAACTGTTCACAATGGCAGAAGGATCAAGAACCAGAGGACACTGATTTAAAGCGTTTGGCAAAGGAAGCAAATATGGCATGAGAGGATTTATTTTCAAGTGGCGAATGATTAGCATCTGGAATACACTGCCTGTGTGGTAGAGGTGGATGCATTTCAGGAGAATTAGATCAGATCTGTAGAAGAAAGAAATTGCAAGGCGATGAGGTAAATGCGAGGGAGTGGAACCAGGCGAATTGCTCTTATTAAAGCTTGCACAGACAGGCCAGGCTAAACGGCCTCCTTCTGTGCTGTAAGTATTCTATGATTCTAGTTTTGGTTCAAGGGTTTTGACAATTTTTTCCCTAAATTCAGGAGGCGGCATGGGGAGAGAAACCAAGATAGGTTTTTATTGCAGGAAGCAAGCAACTATGTGATAGCTCCTGGTGTTTACGCTGCATTGCAAAACTTTATTTTCACTGCAAACTCAGCTGCCTAGACAGGAGAGCTGGATTTAGTGGCCTAAAAGGAGCCAGTGCACTGGATGCTCAAATGCTGCTTCACTAAAATGTAAATAATGCTATAATAATAGAATGCCTAAAAATAAGTACTACTTTTGAAAGAAAGAATGGTAGCTTCACAGCTTCAGGGTCCCAGGTTAGATTCCCAGTTTGGGTCACTGTCTGTGCGGAGTCTGCACGTTCTCCCCATGTCGCGTGGGTTTCCTCCGGGTGCTCCAGTTTCCTCCCCACAGTCCAAAGATGTGCAAGTTCGGTGGATTGGTCATGCTAAATTGCCCTTAGTGTCCAATTGGGTTGGGTAGGGTTACTGGGTTACAGGGATAGGGTGGTTAGGCTTAGGTAGGCTGCTGCTTCCAAGGGCTGGTGCAGACACGATGGGCCGAATGGCCTCCTTCTGCACTGTAAATTCTATGATTCTATGAAGTGTTGAGACGATGTTTTGAAGAGAAATGTGACAGATTACCTACATGCCACACAATAAGGTTATTCAGAAAGGCAATTGGTTTTGTTGCTTTTCAATTTCCCCCTCATATATGGAGGAACCCTTTAAATATTGACAAGAGACACAGATTGCCCGGCCTTAAATTCCAAGTGACAGTGATCCATCAAAAAACAGTACTATAAATGCAGGGAACAAATCCTAAATAAGTCACCAAAGGCAGAAGGGTACAGAATTCTGGATCACATTTATGATTAGTGGCTCTGGGTTGGACAGAAATCAACAGATCTCTGAATCCTCGAAGTGACTGCGGACAATGTTTGAAAAGTTGCAAGTTTTGTCATTGTGCAAATCAAAAAATCCACTTCAAATATATTAATGAGCAGTGACACATTTTGTTTTAAAGTTCTGGGAATTTCACTGCACAATTCCATCCACATTCCTTAGAGAGGAGAACAGAATAAGTAAAATTTATTTTTATAAGATTGGGGTCCTTTTTTTTTTTAATTCCTTGAGCTTTAGGAAAATGGATGGAATTAATAATAATAATAATCGCTATTGCCACAAGTAGGCTTCAATAAAGTTACTGTGACAAGCCCCTAGTCGCCACATTCTGGCACCTGTTCGGGGAGGCCGGTACGGGAATTGAACCCGCGCTGCTGGCCTTGTTCTGCATTACAAGTCAGCTGTTTAGCCCACTGTGCTAAACCAGCCCCTATTTCAAGTGAAAATTAGAATTTGATTGTGTCGAGAGATTTGTAGGATGTGCATACTGAGAGGCCTGGGGCAGGTCATTCAAAGGTGACAATATAAACAAATAATGGCAAGTAAAAAAGACAAATAAATACTTAATTTGGTTTTTTTCACTTAGTGAAAGCTGAAGGAAATCCAGATTAAGGTCTTCAGGTTTATAAGATTAATGATGATGATAGAATATTCCCACAGTGGTCAGCAAGACAGTAAAAATTTAAATAATCACATAAGCCGAGGTCAGAAAGTTTTATGCACATGATGGTTAGAATGGTGAACTCAGTGTGGAAGGAGGCGAAGCCCCCCAGTCTGGATAAATGATATGGCTGAGTTCATAAAGTTGGAGAGGATTAAGTTCGCCTTGAGAAGGTCTGCGCAGGGGTTCTACAGGCGGTGGCAACCGTTCCTAGACTATCTCGCGGAGCGTTAGAGGAAGGTCGGTCAGCAGCAGCAACGTGGGGGGGGAGGGGGGGGGGGGGGGTGGGGACTGCCTGGGAGGGTGGATGAGCAAGAGATAACATGAAGGGTTGGGGCCAGTGTACAAAGTTGCGTAAATATATCATTTTGCCATGTATATATCTTGCTCTGCGCGGTTTCACGGGTTTTTTTTGTTACGAGGGGGGGGGGGGTTATTGTTTGTAAGGGAGAAAAATTGTGTTAAAAAATTTTAATAAATATATATATTTTTAAAAAAAGAATGGTGAACTCACTACCAAAGGTAAAGTCAACAATTTCTTTTGAAAGATATTACACTGGGGTTCCCACCCGCAAAAAGGGAAATTGTCTGGGAGCAAACAGAATCATGCAAAGAAAACAGCAATGCAGACTTAGGGAACAAATTATCCTTTTCTGCCTGAGAGCATTCAATGATATCGGCAGATTCAAATTCCATGTCAGTCCTATCTTGACAGTTTTCTTGAGCATGGAAGATTTGAATCAGAGATCAGTGATAATTTGGCACTGCCACTGCTGTAGTCTTGGGCCGCTAGTTGGCCAATGTAATAAATAATTCATGAAACTCTTTTATCTTCAGGCAGGGATTTTTATAGAGTATGTATTCTTGGTGAAGTACCTCCAAACAGCACAGGGAGTTCAGATGGAATGCCATTGATCTGAAACATGGGGCACGATTGAACGGCCCCGTTACGCGCAACAAGGCCATTAAATCTCACGAGGCCTCTCGCAGGATTTGTGATGCGCAGAACACCTCGCTAGATCTAATGAGACGTTAGAATCTGGATCTTGTCCTTGCTGCATGAGATTCAGACCTACATATGGGACTGCGCCTCATGCTCCCAAGGCCCGGGACCGAACGTCCGCACCAGGGGACCTCGCCATGGAGCTGTTTAGCACTGGTCCACACAAATGTGGACCAGGCGTAACGGCACCTGGGGGGTCTCCCAGACCATCGGAGGCCCTGGGTGGTCAGGCTATGGGCAGGGTGGCATCCTGCCACCCGGGAACCTTGGCACTGCTATCTGGGCACCATGGCACTGCCAGGTTGGCAGTGTCAAGGTGCCCTGGTCAGGAATCAGGCCCAGGGGTGGCGTGGGGGGCTCGAGACCCCTAGGTAAGTTGGGGCATTGGGGAGGCCTGGAGGCCTCAGTGGGGAGTCTGAGGGGGTGGGTCAAGAATCAGCTGTAGCATTTAAAAAGTGAGGCAAGTGCGGCCTCGACAGGGTGTTCCTTGCCGAGGTCAAAGAAAGTCCCGCTTAACAGTGGGAAACATCCAGATAAAGGCTGTTTTCCCCGTTAAATCGTCAGTTTTTCTCTCTCTCCCCGTTGATCCTGTCTGACCTCTTTCTCTTTCTGTTGATACTGCCTGACCTGTGCACTTCCTGCATTTTCTGTTCTTAAAGCACAATTAATAACTTGTTCCAAATGACAAGAAAGAATAAGAAAAAGTGTATGCACATGTAGGACATGTTTGATCAATGGAGTATCAAAGTAACACTCAATACTTTGATCCAATTACTCAAAATGAGAGCTAATAGCAAAGTTCTAATCTACACAAAAGCTCTGGAGCGTTTAACAGATAAGAGACAGCGAGGAAGTAAAATTGGAGCAAATCTGGCACATCATACATAAAACAGAAAATGCTGGAAACACCCAGTAGGTCCAGCAGCATCCACAGAGAGAAAATCAGAGTTAATGTTTCAGACTGTTGACATTTTATCAGAAAGCAAAGCTTGTCAGGTCAGGATAGGCTGTGCAATAATCTGCCCTTAAGACTGCATGTTTGGGCAGCACGGTGGCGCAGTGGTTAGCACTGCTGCCTCACGGCGCCAAGGTACCAGGTTTGATCCTGGCTCTGTGTCACTGTCCATGTGGAGTTTGCACATTCTCCCCGTTTGCGTGGGTTTTGCCCCCACAACCCAAAGATGTGCAGGGTAGGTGGATTGGTCACATTAAATTGCTCCTTAATTGGAAAAAAATTAATTGGGTATTCTAAATTTATTTAAAAACAAGACTGCATGTTTGCACAGCATCAATTGTTTTGGCAAACTGCTGCCTATACTGGATACCAACCATCAGTTCCTATAGTTCAGCAGCTGGTACTTGACTAGCCGCTGAATTTAGATTTTCATTTATTGTAGTTCGAAACAATGTTAAAAAGAACATCAACACAATTTCCATAGAAAATGCTTATTAACACACCTACTTACTTCCCTCACCCTTCTCACTCACTGACAAAGGTTAATTTACCATTGAAAATTTGCTAAATGCAAAATTGTTTCAGATTTAAAACGGGACCCAAAAAGCAAAATACTGCAGATCCAAAATCTGGAACAAGCAGAGAATACTGGAGATATGTAGACCAGGCAGCACCTGTGGAGGAAAGACAATTAACTTTTTTTGATGTGGATCCTTCGATCAATGAAGGGTCGCTATCTGAACTACTATATTGCTTGTTCGCTCCAGAAACTGCTTAATCAATGTTTCCAGTATTTTCCATTTGTGCTTATGGCTTTGTAGTGATATTTAGATTCAAAAGTTTCATAAACCCAGCTCTTCCACATCAAAAGGTGTTAATACATTCCAAGAGGTCACTTTAATAACCTTCTCATGTTACTGGTCCTTTAAAATGTCACAAGGTGGAACACTTTTGTTTAAGAAGTCAGTCCATCACCTTTTCTCAACTTTCAATAAAGAATTGATATTAACATCTGAATTCATAAACGTTGAAAGTGTTCTTATTGTATTTTAGAAGGTCCAATCTAGGGAATATCCTTTCAATCATATGCTTTGGTAAGATAACAATTAAAGAAGCTTGTCATGAACGGACACAACTTCTGTGATGGCCCAGGTGCTTGAGGGGGAAAAAATATTTTACGTGGGTGGTGGTCTCTTTTAAGAATTAAAATCAGATTTCTGGTAGAACTAAAACAGCTGTAAATGATCATGGGACCAGGTTGTCTCGGAGATGAAGAATAGAAAAAATGGCTAACAATTATAGGGGTGAATACATTCCTAAGTGTAGTTCTCTGTTCAAACAGTTTAGTTAGGTTTAGAAAAATCTGGAATAAAAGGAAGAGTTAAAAACTCTTGTTAACTGACAGACTCCATTAACAGAGAGTTTAATTTCTCGCGTAGCCCAGCTGTTGAGAGAAAGAGAGCATTTTCAGTAGAAAACTCCATAGTTGAATATTAGAACCAGAAAAGTTTTGACCTAAGGTGGCAGTGCTTAAGATACCAAGTGGAATGGGAAATTTGCAATCTTAGGATGGTTGGAGAAGATTTGAAGGGGCAACTTTGCCAGAAGTAAAACTGAAGGCCCAAAATATCTCATCACATTCAACAAATCAATGACTCAATACCCAGACCAAGTGGTTAATCTTCCAAGTTTTGAAAAGTATCTGACTTGAGAATTTTGGGGTCCAAGTAGAAGAAAAGTGGATTTAGAGTATAAGCAATTGTGTTTATTGTATTTTTATCTTAGCCAGTTAAAGATAGCCATGTTCTGTAATAAAATTACTTGTGGGTTCATTCCTTTAGTAAATATCTGGGTTTTTGGATCTTAAAAAAAAAACATTAACACGTCACTGGTCTCTACCATGATCATAACACTACAATTGGCAAACAATGCAGTGATGCAGTTTCCGGGCTGTCAAGAGTCCTGCCAAACAAAGTAACTTTCCAAACCCAATTCCAAACCAAGCTCTGTCACACAAAGGATCTTTAACCACAGTAGACAGAAACTGTGGTGTTCTTGCCTTCCTGGGTGACTAGAGCGGTTCATCTTTGGGTAGTGGAAATAGAAGGAGAAGACATCCAAAAACATTTTCTTTCAAAAAACCAATGAAGCTCAGTCAATTGAAAATGTAAGAATTAACATTGAAAGATAGGCAAGGGTATTAAGGGTTACAAAACCAATGCCACTAGATGGAGTTAAGATACAAATATTCCATGATGCAATTGAATGGAGAAACAGGCTCTCGAAGCTGGATGACCCACTCCTATTCCTAAGTGCTCTGGACAGGTACTGGGAAAAATATATTCACATCAGAAAGAAAGATCACATTCTAAACTGCTCATGTGCAACTGTGTTTCTGATTTTTCTGATTTAGTTGCTGCACAATTAAGTCTGCAAAAATCAACTTGGTGCAGTTTTTGCTGCAACTGCATCCTGAAGAATTAAATGCAATGGTCAACAAAAATGGTCGCACAAGATGACTGCAGTGTCAATTAAGGGCCACAGTGCATGGTGCAATGCAAGACACTAGCCAAAGAGACAGAAATGATGTTAACACAATCTTCCTTGACAAGACAATGGTCAGTTGTTATTTTCTCAAACCACCAATGGGCCAAGACTTCCACTTAGTGGACAAAATATGCAGCAGATCAATGTAATACAAGATGCTGAACAGACTAAATTACCTGATGCAGCAAACATATTGGTTATTCAGTTAGACTGTGTCATAATCAGACTGCACTCGTCAGCACAATGCAGTGCAGCATTAACCTAGGTACCAGCGTCAAATGTGATAGGATTGTGCTGCAAGGTTAGTGTTAAAGACTGCTACATTATACAGAAAATATTCTAAGCTGCATTCATTTCTTGTGGTTAAGTTGAGTCATATTAAATTTACAACACATGCAAAAAAATAAACTAAAAGAAATACAAAGACATATAGCACTTTTCACCATTACAATCCTGTCATTATTCTGCAATATGGCAGGATTAAGGCACGCAATTCAATTTTAACAATAGAGGGTTAAGCAAACACTGGTTAGGCACCCATGTAGTATCAGAAAACTGCATGAGTTTTTAAAAGCCAATTTAAATTGAAAACTGGAATATGCTGGATATACACAGCTGGTTTTGTTGGCCTATTATGTACACCAAGCATTTTCTGTTTTTATTTTAATTACCTGTAGTTTCTACTCCATTGTACTGAATTTTTTTTTTTTAAATTTTGAGTGCCCAATTCATTTTTTCCAATTAAGGGGCAATTTAGTGTGGCCAATCCACCTATCTTGCACATCTTTAGATTGTGGGGGCAAAACCCATGCAAACACAGGGAGTATGTGCAAACTCTACACGGACAGTCACCCAGAGCCGGGATCGAACCTGGGACTTCAGCGCCAAGAGGCAGCAGTGCTAGCCACTGCGCAACCGTGCTGCCCTTGTACTGAATTTCTAAACAGAATACAATCTTGTGGGTTGGTGTTTGAAGACTTTTTCCACACTGCTTAAACAGATGGCAAAGCTAAAACAGCGGGAACCAGAAAGACAGACTGGCATTTATAAAGCCCCTTTCTGACCATCCTATAGCACTTTATAGACAAGGAAGAAGTCACATTGTAGGGGAATTTTTAAAAACAGATCTTTTACAAATCCAACTGCCCAGATTCTTGTGATCTTTTACATATACAATAATTTCACCAGAACTTGCTGATATTATGAAAGAGACGTCAGTAATGGCCTGGAGCAAACCGCACATCAATCAAAACAGGAAGATCGCCAGCTGGTCATTCTACCGATGCATCATTTGCACAAGAAGAAAAGAATGATTTGAAGGCAGCTTTAGGATCTAGTTTTTGCACTTCCCCATGTCAAATCAGAACACACTACAGATACAATATAGCTGCATTTTTACCAGGACAGAAATCCAAGTGAACTGTCACTTGTAAAATTGGTTCTACTTGGGCATAATAATTCTAATTAATCCGTTTGTTCATTAAATTGAGCGAATTTGAATGTAAAAGCGTCCTTTTCCATTGTCGGGACTCCACATGTTAATATATTAATTCCAGCTCCAAATTCTAAACGTGCACGAAGCAAACAAAAGCATGATGCCAACTTTCTATGTAAACTTCTCCCCTTTAAAAATGGGCACGCAAAAGAAAAATAGGCAAAATTAAAATCGCGCTGTTCATCTGAAGCCATCCAGGCAACACCTCTCTCCCCCCCCCCCCCCTCAACAGAGAAAACGGCAGGAAACCCCCTTTCCTCATATAGAAAAATAAACTACTGAACTTGGGAGGAGTTTGGCAAACATATCAGATATAAACACTGTTGAAGGCTTGCTGTTTAAGTGCAATGAAATTCAGGAAAATCACTTGTGTGAATGAGCTGGGGTGGGAAAGAGAGATTATACACAAAAACAAAAATAATGGCGGGAAATATGCAGCCGGCTGAGCGGATATAATGTGCAGGGGAAATAGGGACAGAGTTACAAATAAACTTGGCCTGTGTTGGGGGAAATCTGGCACAGCTCAGACTTTTAAAAGAGAAAAAAGTTCTCATCACTTCCGAATTCGCTTATTTATGACCCACGTGTCAATCGATACACATCCCGGTACAAACTGAGTACACATCAACTCCATGTTAAACCCTGAGCCCCTCACCTCCGGCTTGCACTTCGAGACACTACTCTCTCCCAGCAAATTAAACCCATATCTATTAAATATGTGCGCATTATTACCAAGTGCTTTGTTGCGGTTAGAAAGACAAAAGGCTGCTGCTGCACTAGTTTGCTTTATCCGACTCAATTTCTGATACGCCCGCCACGGGTCGCAGATGGCATGGATACATCATCCAACAATTCCGATGCTTAAAACTACGACCTCTGTAACAACCAGGCGAAAGGAGGTCCCTGTCTACCCCCCACCCCGGCCGCCGCCACCAATGCAGGCAGCCCGGGACAAAGCGGCTGGAAAGCCGGAGGAACCACGCGGCCGCTTCAACTCGCTGACAATCACTGCGAAAACGCATCAATCGGATACAGAAAGCCATACTTTGCCGCTGGCGGTGCCCCCTCCGACCCCGATTACAAAGGGTTTGCGGTTCTGCACCGTCTGATCGCTGTCTCCTGCCATGCTGTACACAGCCCTTTGCTTATCTTTCTTTCCTCCTCCCTCCCCCACCTGCGAATCCGGTCTTGGTTGGTCCTAGGAAGAGAGAGAGAGAAGGGCTAACTCGATTGGATTTCCTGCAGTTGCAGTTCTGAAGAACGCCCGAATTTGTAATACTGGACGATGACACGGTTCAGACGCTTTCCGACCCCCACCCGCTCGCTCGCTGCATCAGACTAGGTGCAGCAGACTACTGAGTCAGAACCGCCATCCCCAGCAGCATTACTCAGGCATGCCAACTTTATACCCACGGGCGGAGCTGTATCTAAGCAATGGGGAAAGAAACCGCCTACGACTCACTTTACTGGGAATAGCCGACCAATGGCATCCAAATAGCATGTAATAAAAATATTTTTAAAACATTTTATTGAAGTCCGATTTTTTCAGAAATAATTCATTAGTAAACAACTTTAGAGAAATCCAAAGAAAAGATGATGGTATGAACTTTTATCTATGTTATAGAACATAGAACAATACAGCGCAGTACAGGCCCTTCGGCCCACGATGTTGCACCGAAACAAAAGCCATCTAACCTACACTATGCCATTATCATCCATATGTTTATCCAATAAACTTTTAAATGCCCTCAATGTTGGCGAGTTCACTACTGTAGCAGGTAGGGCATTCCACGGCCTCACTACTCTTTGCGTAAAGAACCTACCTCTGACCTCTGTCATATCTATTACCCCTCAGTTTAAAGTTATGTCCCCTCGTGCCAGCCATATCCATCCGCGGGAGAAGGTTCTCACTGTCCACCCTATCCAACCCCCTGATCATTTTGTATGCCTCTATTAAGTCTCCCCTTAACCTTCTTCTCTCCAACGAAAACAACCTCAAGTCCATCAGCCTTTCCTCATAAGATTTTCCCTCCATACCAGGCAACATCCTGGTAAATCTCTGCACCCGCTCCAAAGCCTCCACGTCCTTCCTATAATGCGGTGACCAGAACTGTACGCAATACTCCAAATGCGGCCGTACCAGAGTTCTGTACAGCTGCAACATGACCTCCCGACACCGGAACTCAATCCCTCTACCAATAAAGGCCAACACTCCATAGGCCTTCTTCACAACCCTATCAACCTGGGTGGCAACTTTCAGGGATCTATGTACATGGACACCTAGATCCCTCTGCTCATCCACACTTTCAAGAACTTTACCATTCGCCAAATATTCCGCATTCCTGTTATTCCTTCCAAGGTGAATCACCTCACACTTCTCTACATTAAACTCCATTTGCCACCTCTCAGCCCAGCTCTGCAGCTTATCTATATCCCTCTGTAACCTGCTACATCCTTCCACACTATCGACAACACCACCGACTTTAGTATCGTCTGCAAATTTACTCACCCACCCTTCTGCGCCTTCCTCTAGGTCATTGATAAAAATGACAAACAGCAACGGCCCCAGAACAGATCCTTGTGGTACTCCACTTGTGACTGTACTCCATTCTGAACATTTCCCATCAACCACCACCCTCTGTCTTCTTTCAGCTAGCCAATTTCTGATCCACATCTCTAAATCACCCTCAATCCCCAGCCTCCGTATTTTTTGCAATAGCCTACCGTGGGGAACCTTATCAAACGCTTTGCTGAAATCCATATACACCACATCAACTGCTCTACCCTCGTCTACCTGTTCAGTCACCTTCTCAAAGAACTCAATAAGGTTTGTGAGGCATGACCTACCCTTCACAAAGCCATGCTGACTATCCCTGATCATATTATTCCTATCTAGATGATTATAAATCTTGTCTCTTATAATCCCCTCCAAGACTTTACCCACTACAGACGTGAGGCTCACCGGTCTATAGTTGCCGGGGTTGTCTCTGCTCCCCTTTTTGAACAAAGGGACCACATTTGCTGTCCTCCAGTCCTCTGGCACTATTCCTGTAGCCAATGATGACATAAAAATCAAAGCCAAAGGTCCAGCAATCTCTTCCCTGGCCTCCCAGAGAATCCTAGGATAAATCCCATCAGGTCCCGGGGACTTATCTATTTTCAGCCTGTCCAGAATTGCCAACACCTCTTCCCTACGTACCTCAATGCCATCTATTCTATTAGCCTGGGGCTCAGCATTCTCCTCCACAACATTATCTTTTTCCTGAGTGAATACTGACGAAAAATATTCATTTAGTATCTCGCCTATCTCTTCAGACTCCACACACAATTTCCCATCCCTGTCCTTGACTGGTCCTACTCTTTCCCTAGTCATTCGCTTATTCCTGACATACCTATAGAAAGCTTTTGGGTTTTCCTTGATCCTTCCTGCCAAATACTTCTCATGTCCCCTCCTTGCATCCTCGCTACCTTGTAACTATCCATCGCCCCAACCGAAACTTCACACTTCATCTTCACATAGGCCTCCTTCCTCTTAACAAGAGATTCCACTTCCTTGGTAAACCACGGTTCCCTCGCTCGACGCCTTCCTCCCTGTCTGACCGGTACATACTTATCAAGAACACGCAGTAGCTGATCCTTGAACAAGCCCCACTTATCCAGTGTGCCCAACACTTGCAGCCTACTTCTCCACCTTATCCCCCCCAAGTCACGTCTAATGGCATCATAATTGCCCTTCCCCCAGCTATAACTCTTGCCCTTCCCCCAGCTATAACTCTTGCCCTGCGGTGTATACTTATCCCTTTCCATCATGAACGTAAACGTCACCGAATTGTGGTCACTGTCCCCAAAGTGCTCTCCTACCTCCAAATCCAACACCTGGCCTGGTTCATTACCCAAAACCAAATCCAACGTGGCCTCGCCTCTTGTTGGCCTGTCAACATATTGTTTCAGGAAACCCTCCTGCACACACTGTACAAAAAACGACCCATCTATTGTACTCGAACTACATCTTTTCCAGTCAATATTTGGAAAGTTAAAGTCTCCCATAATAACTACCCTGTTACTTTCGCTCATATCCAGAATCATCTTCGCATGTTAACTCCAGTTGTGACTGGTGCCTTGTTTTACTCTTCTGTCTCATCTCATCAAGTGAGGGTCTCATATGATACTATCTTCTAAAGAGTTTTGTACCCAATTATTACGCTGATGCAATTAAGGAGATAATGTAACTACTGTCACCACAGGACCATAGGCTGCTCTCCCCTTTGAGAGAGAGCTGACGGGTGGTGAGCTATCTGAAGGTCACCACACCTCAGGTGAGGGAGGAGCAAGGTTGAGAAGGTGGGACCATCATGAAAGCCTTAGCAGGTATGGGAATTGAACCCATGCTGTTGGCATCACTCGTCCAACCAACTGAGCTAATCGAAAGGAATTGGAGCACATACCATGTACAACACATCTGTTGACAACCTGGCACAGCTGTACAGAATCCCCTTAAAGCTGACTGAGTGAAAACTCTCAAATAGGACATAGGAGCAGAACTAAGCCACTTGGCCCATCGAGTCTGCTCCGCCATTCAATCATGGCTGATATTTTCTCATCCCCATTCTCCTGCCTTCTCCCCATAACCCCCGATGCCCTTATAAATCAAGAACCTCTCTATCACTGTCTTAAATACACTCAGTGAATGGGCCTCCACAGCCTTCTGCGGCAAAGAGTTCCACAGATTCACCACTCTCTGACTGAAGAAATTCCTCCTTATCTCTGTTTTAAAAAATCGTCCCTTTAGTCTGAGATGGTGTCCTCTGGTTCTAGTTTTTCCTACAAGTGGAAACATCCTCTTCAAGTCCACTCTATCCAGGCCTCGCAGTATCTTGTAAGTTTCAATAAGATTCCCCCTCATCCTTCTAAACTCCAACGAGTACAGACCCAGAGTCCTCAAACATTCCTCATACGACAAGTTCTTCATTCCAGGGATCATTCTTGTGAACCACCTCTGGACCCTTCCCAGGCCAGCACATCCTTCCTTAGATGCGGGGCCCAAAACTGCTCACAATACTACAAATGGGGCCTGACTAGAGCCTTATACAGCCTCAGAAGTACATCCCTGGTCTTGTATTCTAGCCCTTTTGACATGAATGCCAATATTGCATTTGCCTTCTTAACTGCCGACTGAACCTGCACATTAACCTTCTGCTTTCTGAAGCATTTTCCCATTTAGAAAATAGTCTATGCCTAAATTCCTCCTTCCAAAGTGCATAACCTCACACTTTTCCACATTGTATTTCATTTGCCACTTCATTGACCACTCTCCCAGCTTGTCCAAGTCCTTCTGCAGCCCCCTTGCTACCTCAATACTACCTGTCCCTCTACAGGTCTTTGTATCATCTGCAAACGTAGCCTTCAGTACCTTTTTCCAGATCATTAATGTAGATTGTAAAAAGTTGTGGTCCCAGCTCAGACCCTGAGGCACACCACTAGTCACCGGCTGCCATCCTGAAAAAGACCCCTTTATCCCCACTCTCTGCTTTCTGCCAGTCAGCCAATCCTCTATCCATGCCAGAATCTTACCCTGAGCTCCATGAGCTCTTAACTTATTTAACAGTCTCCTATGCGGCACCTTGTCAAAGGCCTTCTGGAAATCTAAATAAATCACGTCCACTGGTTCTCCTTTGTCTAACTTGCTTGTTACCTCCTCAAAGAACTCTTAACAGATTTGTCAGACACGATCTCCCTTTGACAAAGCCGTGCTGACTCAGTCCTATTTTGCCATGCACTTCCAATGCTTCGCAATCTCATCTTTAATAACAGACTCTAAAATCTTACCAATGACCGAAGTCAGGCTAACCGGCCTATAATTTCCCGTCTTCTGCCTCCCTCCCTTCTTAAACAGTGGTGTTACATTAGCCACCTTCCAGTCCTCTGGGACGCTTCCTGTCTCCAGTGATTCCTGAAAGATCATCACTAATGCCTCCACAATTTCCTCAGCTATCTCTTTTAGGACCCTGGGGTGTAGTCCATCTGGTCCAGGTGACTTATCCACCATCAGACCTTTCAGTTTTCCCAGAACCTTCTCCTTAGTAATGGTCACTGCACTCACCTCAACTCCCTGGTTCTCCTGGAGCTCTGGCATCCCACTGGTGTCTTCCACCGTGAAGACTGATGCAAAGTAACTATTCAGTTCGTCTGCCATTTCTTTGTTTCCTGTTATTACTTCTCCAGCCACATTTTCTCGTGGTCCAATGTCTATTTTTGCCTCTCTCTTACCTTTTATACATTGAAAAAATCTCTTCCTATCTTCCTTTATATTACTAACTAGCTTGCACTCATACTTCATCTTCTCTCCCTTTATTGCTTTTTTAGTTATCCTCTGCTCACTTTTAAAGGCTTCCCAATCCTCTGGTTTCTCACTAATCCTCGCCACTTAGTATGCTTTTTCTTTAGCCTTTATCCTGTCCTTGACATCCCTCGTCAACCATGGCTGCCTTGTCCTCCCCTGAGCATGTTTCCTCCTCCTTGGGATGAATTTCTGTTGTGCCTCCCTAATAACCCCCCAAAACTCCTGCCATTGCTGTTCCACTGTCTTCCCTGCTCAGCTCCTTTGCCAATCAACTCTGGCCAGCTCCTCCCTCATGTCTTTGTAGTTACCCTTATTTAATTGTAATACCGTTACGTCTGATTGCAGCTTCTCCCTCTCAAACTGCAGGGTAAATTCTATCATATTGTGGTCACTGTTCCCTAAGGGTTCCTTCACCTTAAGTCCCTAATCAAGTCTGCCACATTACACATCACCAAATCCAGAATTGCCCGTTCCCTAGTAGGCTCTGTCACAAGCTGCTCCAAAAAAACATCTCTTAGACATTCATAGAACATAGAACATAGAAAATACAGCACAGAACAGGCCCTTCGGCCCACGATGTTGTGCCGAACCTTTGTCCTAGATTAATCATAGATTATCATTGAATTTACAGTGCAGAAGGAGGCCATTCGGCCCTTTGAGTCTGCACCAGCTCTTGGAAAGAGCACCATACCCAAACTCAACACCTCCACCCAACACCAAGGGCAATTTGGACATTAAGGGCAATTTATCATTGGCCAATTCACCTAACCCGCACATCTTTGGACTGTGGGAGGAAACCGGAGCACCCGGAGGAAACCCACTCAGACACGGGGAGGACGTGCAGACTCCGCACAGACAATGAACCCAAGCTGGAATCGAACCTGGGACTATGGATCTGTGAAGCAATTGTGCTATCCACAATGCTACCGTGCTGCCCTTAAGAACAAATAAATCTACACTATATCATTTTCCCGTAATCCATGTACCTATCCAACAGCTGCTTGAAGGTCCCTCATGTTTCCGACTCAACTACTTCCACAGGCAGTGCATTCCATGCCCCCACTACTCTCTGGGTAAAGAACCTACCTCTGATATCCCTCCTATATCTTCCACCTTTCACCTTAAATTTATGTCCCCTTGTAATGGTGTGTTCCACCTGGGGAAAAAGTCTCTGACTGTCTACTCTATCTATTCCCCTGATCATCTTATAAACCTCTATCAAGTCGCCCCTCATCCTTCTCCGCTCTAATGAGAAAAGGCCTAGCACCCTCAACCTTTCCTCGTAAGACCTACTCTCCATTCCAGGCAACATCCTGGTAAATCTTCTTTGCACCTTTTCCAGAGCTTCCACATCCTTCCTAAAATGAGGCGACCAGAACTGTACACAGTACTCCAAATGTGGCCTTACCAAAGTTTTGTACAGCTGCATCATTACCTCATGGCTCTTAAATTCAATCCCTCTGTTAATGAACGCGAGCACACCATAGGCCTTCTTCACAGCTCTATCCACTTGAGTGGCAACTTTCAAAGATGTATGAACATAGACCCCAAGGTCTCTCTGCTCCTCCACAATGCCAAGAACTCTACCGTTAACCCTGTATTCCGCATTCATATTTGTCCTTCCAAAATGGACAACCTCACACTTTTCAGGGTTAAACTCCATCTGCCACTTCTCAGCCCAGCTCTGCATCCTATCTATGTCTCTTTGCAGCCGACAACAGCCCTCCTTACTATCCACAACTCCACCAATCTTCGTATCGTCTGCAAATTTACTGACCCACCCTTCAACTTCCTCATCCAAGTCATTAATGAAAATCACAAACAGCAGAGGACCCAGAACTGATCCCTGCGGTACACCACTGGTAACTGGGATCCAGGCTGAATATTTGCCATCCACCACCACTCTCTGACTTCTACCGGTTAGCCAGTTCGTTATCCAACTGGCCAAATTTCCCACTATCCCATGCCTCCTTACTTTGTGCAGAAGCCTACCATGGGGAACTTTATCAAATGCCTTACTAAAATCCATGTACACTACATCCACTGCTTTACCTTCATCCACATGCTTGGTCACCTCCTCAAAGAATTCAATAAGATTTGTAAGGCAAGACCTACCCCTCACAAATCCGTGCTGACTATCCCTAATCAAGCAGTGTCTTTCCAGATGCTCAGAAATCCTATCCTTCAGTACCCTTTCCATTACTTTGCCTACCACCGAAGTAAGACTAACTGGCCTGTAATTTCCATAAATTCCATTTCTTGGGATCCACTACCAACCTGATTTTCCCAATCCACCTGCATATTGAAGTCCCCAATGATTATTGTAATATTGCCTTTTTTACATGTCTTTTCCATCTCCTGATTTATTTTCTGCCCCACATCCTGACTACTGCTAGGATGCCTGTACATAACTCCCATCAGGGTCTTTTTACCTTTGTGATTCCTCAACATAACCCACAGAGATTCTATGCCTTCTGATTCTATATCGCTCCTTGCTATCGATTTAACTTAATTCTTTACTAACAATGCAACCCCGCCCCCTTTGCCCATCTGCCTGTCCTTTCGATAGGACATATATCCTTGGATATTTAGATCCCAGCCCTGATCCCATTGCAGCCATGTCTCTGTGATGCCCACAACATCGTACCGGCCAATTTCAATGTGCGCAACAAGCTCATTTACCTTGTTCAGTATACTGCGTGCATTTAGGTACAACACCCTCAATCCTGCATTGGTCACTGCCCTTTTCATACTCTCCTCAGTCACTGTACCCTGTACTGTGGACCTTTTTGATTTTTGACTATGGCGTCTCTGCCTTACACTTTTCCCCTTACTGCTTTTTGTTTCTGGTCCGGTTTTACTTCCCTCCGACTTCCTGCATCAGTTCCCATCCCCCAGCCACATTAGTTTAGACCCTTCCCAACAGCATGTAAGTGACAAACATGGATTGTGGAACTATTTGGGCCTCGAGTCTTCTCAACCTTTTGTAATTCAGGCAAAACAAATCTACAAAAATATGGGGGTAGATTAACAATGCATAAGGGGCTGTGTCCCCACGCCTGTGTCAAAACGCTGGCGTTTTACTCTGGACTTTCCTGAAGAATTCCAGAGTGATTTTCCAACCTGCAGGGGGCTAGCAGGGCCCCGGAGTGCTCCTCGCAGCTCTGGCTGCAGATACGGGGCCCTGCACTTCCTGTAGGGAGTCCGCGCATGCGCACGACGGCGGCCTACGGCGGCCGCCCCATGCGACATGGCGGACTCGCACGGTGGAATTAGAACCACACCGTCGGGAACTCGGTCAGTTTTCCTCGGAGAATCGCGTGGCAGGGCATCTGTCAATGGCCTCCTACCCGCGCCTCGTAGTTCGCGCGCGAGAGACTCCGGGGTCCGGAGAATCGCAGAAGCGGTGCCGAACCGGATTTCGGCGTAAACGCTCATTCTCCGCCCCTGCACTGATCGCAATTTCGGCACGGAGGCTCGGAGAATCCAACCTGAGGAGTCTGATGCAAGACTATTTACATTGTCACCATTGGCAGTGGCTTTCCCTCGATTTGAGGATGAGGTCTACTTAGCATTGTGAGTTTCTTTTTTTTTAATATAAATTTAGTGTACCCAATTCATTTTTTCCAATTAAGTGGCAATTTAGCATGGCCAATCAACCTACCCTGCAGATCTTTGACTTGTGGCGGTGAAACCCATGCAGTCACGGGGAGAATGTGCAAACTCCACATGGACAGTTACCCAGGGCTGGGATCGAACCTGGGACCTCAGCACCGTGAGGCAGCAATGCTATCCACTGCGTCACTGTGCTACCCAGCATTGCGAGTTTCTGCCATAGGTTTTCATGTGATTTAACGGGCCAATTCTCGACTCATAGATTCCTGGACACTTGGAGCAGTGTCCCATGAGGTAGTGGGATCCGAGTGCAGGATTTGCTTCCTTTCCTCCACTGCTCTGCCTCACCATTAAGATGTTGTGACTCAGAGTGTGATGCAGTTTGATGGAGAGGTTATTGCCATTCTGAACGACTGGGAACAAGTTCCTCTCAGTCATTAATGTCAATGTCGCAGCACGGTGGCGCAGTGGGTTAGCCCTGCTGCCTCACGGCGCCGAGGTCCCAGGTTCGATCCCGGCTCTGGGTCACTGTCCGTTTGGAGTTTGCACATTCTCCCCGTGTTTGCGTGGGTTTTGGCCCACAACCCAAAGATGTGCATGTTAGGTGGATTGGCCACACTAAATTGCCCCTTAATTGGAAAAAATTAATTGGGTACTCTAAATTTTTTTATTTAAAAAAAAATTAATGTCAATGTCAACATCCTTCAACGAGAGCTTCACAGTATCTTTAAAGTATTGTCCTCCCATGAAATATTGGCCATGTGAGAGCTAAGAAAGCAGGAACTGGCATGTGAGAAAGCTCAAATATGTATCACCTATTCTTTATAAAGAGAAAAGAACATCAAGCAATGTGAACTAATATTTTTCTCACACAAAGTTGATCAGTTCAGGCACTGACTGAGCATTGAGAGCACAAACTAATGCCAAATCTGGTAGAGCACAGAAAAAGCAAAATAGTGCAGATGCTGGAAATCTGAAATAAAACAGAAAATGTTGAAAAGCAAGTCAGGGACTTCTGTGGAGACTGAAACAATTAAAGTTTCAAGTCGATGATGACTCTCTATCATTTACTATAGCACAAACAGCACTGCTGCTTCACACCGCTGAGGACCTGGGTTTGATCCTGGCTCCGGGTTACTGTCCGTGTGGAGTTTGCACATTCTCCCTGTGTCTGCGTAGGTCTCACTCCCACAATGCAAAGATGTGCAGGGTAGGTGGATTAGCCACGCTAAATTGCCCCACAATTGGAAAAAAAAAGAATTGGGCACTTTCAATTGTAAAAAAAATATTATAGCACAAGCAAATCCCAGCTCAGGGAGAACACAAGTATACCATAGATCATTGTGCTTTGTCAGTTTCAGTCAATGTAGTTGGAAGCTTTTGCTATGAGAGCTGTAGCCATTATGAATGCTTGGTTGGGTTTCAAAATCAATAAATAAAATGACTGCAAAATTTCCAAATCTTGCACAAGGTTAGAGAGCTAGGGGGGGAAAAAAATCATTTTTCCAGGTCGAATAAATATATGGACATTTGAAGGCAACAATTGACATATTTTAGGAGAAGCTGGGCTGCTTCCTGCTGAAAAAGATTGCAGCAGTTTGCTTTAAAGAAGGCATGGGAACTCAGTATTCTGTAAAGAAGAGTATTGTCATGTGAGAGTACCTTTAAGAAATGGGTGTTTATAAATGGGTGCATATATAAGTATCCGTAGTGAGAGTATCTTTAAGAAATGGGTGTTTATTACTGCAGTGATGTCAGAGAGTGGGTGGAGCTGGGCTGTCTGTCAGCTTTTTACTTTCATTTTAGGCTGTTTGCTGCAGGGTGTGTTTTAGTTTCATTTTCAATGTTGGAGCTGAAGCCAGACAAAACAGGTATACTGTTGATCTCTCTGCCATGAAAAGACTATCTCTTGATCATTTGGTGAATTCAGAATTATAAATGTTTTCAGTAGTGTATGTAAACCTGATGTGCTTCTGTTAAAAGGTGTTTATTTTGTCTTCTGGATGTTGTTTGGGACGTTATTAAGGATTACTTAATGTTGTACTCTTTGGGGGTTGTATTTGAATTGATAGTTGTTAAGATGTTCACTGTATGTTTTAAAAAGGTTAACTTGAGTTCATAGAATAAACATTATTTTGCTTTAAAAAATACTTTTCCATTTCTGCTGCACCACACCTGTAGAGTGGGCTGTGTACTCCCCATACCGCAATCTATTAAAAGATGTGGGTCAGATGAACTCCATGATACACTTTGGGGTTCTCTAAACCCTGGCCCATAACAGTATCAATAGAGACTGGGGAAGGGATGCCATGCCAAAATAACCATATTTGAACTTTGGATAATCCAAGGTGATTGGAAAATGGCCTTTTGATACTGTTTTTTTTTCCATGTCCAGAGATGAAAGAGCAGTGTGATAACACATGCGGCACAACCCCCCTAGGCTTGCAGGATTTATAATCAGCAAACAACATAAGAAATAGGAGCAGGAATGGACTCCTTGAGGGTGCACCGCCATCTAAAATCATGGCTTATCTTGTGATTCTTCTCCATTTTTGAACTCCTATTCCTACTATCCCTAAATAGAATCCCTACAGTGCAAAAGGAGGCCATTTGGCCTATCGAGACTGTACCGAACCTCTGGAAGAGCACCCTAACCCAGACCCAATCCCCCTTCCTATCCCTGTAAACCCACCACGGGACAATTTAACATATCCAATCCACCTAACCTGCACAGACTGTGGGAGGAAACTGGAGCACCCGGAGGAAACCCACACAGACCCAGGAAGTATGTGCAAATTCCACACAGTCGCCCAAGGTTGGAATCGAATCCGGGTCCCTGGTGCCGTGAGGCATCAGTGCTAACCACTGTGCCACCCCATTATTCCTCCATTATTTTGATCAATCTCAGTCTTGAATATACTCTAAGTGAACATACATAGCCCTTTGGGATGCAGAAAACAAATGTTCACAAACCTCTGAGTGAAATGATTTCTCCTTGAGCAGAATGTTATGGTACTACCAGCGGTGGGAATTGAGGCAGGAGGAAATGGCAAATTCAAAGTAGGCTATCTACCAGTGGGAAAACTCAGCACTTTCTCCTCAGCACCTTTATCTTATTTTTAAAATAAATTTAGAGTACCCAATTCATTTTTTCCAATTAAAGGGCAATTTAGAGTGGCCAATCCACCTACCCTACACATCTTTGGATTGTTGGAGCAAAACCCACACAAACCGGCGAGTATGTGCAAATTCCACATGGACAGTGACCCAGATCCGGGATCGAACCTGGGACCTCAGCGGCGTGAGGCAGCAGTGCTAAACACCACGCCACCATGCTGCCCCTCCTCATCACTTTTAGAACAGCTTAATGGCGGGACAACTTTCCCACTGATCCATATCGGGAACATCATTTCCATGCATTAACATATCATTTTTTAAAATAAATTCAGAGTAGCCAATTCATTTTTTCCAATTAAGGGGCAATTTAGCGTGGCCAATCCACCTACCCTGGAGATCTTTGGGTTGTGGGGGTGAAACCCACGCAAACGGGGAGAATGTGCAAACTCCACACGGACAGTGACCCAGAATCGGGATTGAACCTGGGACCTCGGCGCTGTGAGGCAGCAGTACTAACCACTAGTACTGCCCGGCATTAACATATCATGAATGCTTATTAAAAATGCAAAGTGGCAGAATCATAATTTTTACTCCTAAATGTATGTTACACCAGTGGGAAATTAGAACGGTCTGATTCATGATCGGATAAAAGTGTCATGTACTTGGCCACCTTCACTTTACTCATGACTTTGAGGTTTGTACAACATTGTTAGCCAACCTGCAACAGTGCTGCTCTGACTCATAAACACAGCCAAAGCTGCTTTCTCAGTCAAGACTGGCGGTGTTCGCAGGCAGGGCTACCCACCCGGCTACTGCGGGATGCAGGCAGGGCTGCTCACACCGAGTGCTGCAGGTTCGCAGACGGGGCTACGCATTCTGGGTGCTGTAGGTTGCATGTAAGGCTGCTCACAATGGATGCTCCAGGATCCAGACAGGGCTGCTCACACTGGATACTACTGGACCCAGACTGTGCTGCTTGCACTGGGTGCTGTCGGCTGCAGACATAACTGCTCGCACTGGATGCTGCAGGGCGCAGGCAGGACTCCTCACAATGGGTGCTCCAGCGCACAGGTAGGACTCCTCACACTGGGTGCTGCAGTGTACAGGCAGGACTGCTTACACTGGGTACGGTAGGGCACAGGCAGGGTTGCTCACACTGGGGTATTGGCAATGTGCTAAACAGTCGCATAAAAAGTGGCTCTCCTCTAGAAATGTTGGTGGGATTTATCGACCGACCTGCTGTGTGCTTTTTGGCGGCGGAGGCGGCCTGTCAGCGGGATTTTCTGGTCCCGCTGTCGTCAGCGGCCATTCCCGTTGACCGCATCCCTCATCGCCGGCAAACCCATGCGCCGTTGTTTCGACTGGAATATCCTGCCAGCATGAACAGCCAGTAAATTCCACCCTAACAGAGCCCACAGATCGCTCAGGCAAAGGCCCAAATCAGAAGAACCACCAACAGCGATCATTGCATAGCTCCACAGGTTCCTTGACAAGGAGCGAATCTTAAACTGGGTGAGAAGGACGTGGTTGTGCAAATGGTAAGTCCATGCAATCCGTATATCAGGACATTGGGGCCGACCTGGCCAAGCGCTGGGCTGAGTTCAACGTGCCTGGCCCATTTCAAAAACAAAAACAGTTTGGGATGCTTTACCCAGCAAACATTGGGTAACATAAAACATAAAGTTCTACTTCAACATGCCGGGCAAAGCAGAAGAATTCGTCAAGAAAAATGGGCCGTGAAGACAAAAGTAATGGACAGAAATAGACCACAAAAGATGTTCTTTGTCTTCTCATGTATGGCTTATTTTTATATATATGTCCAAAGCGCCAAGTGGAACAACAATCTGCACGCGTCCCAGGGGAGTGGTGGTGGTGGTGGTGGTGGTGGTGGGGGGGGGGTGTGGTGCAGTGGTGAGACAGGGACAGAGGGGCATGTTAGTGTGTGACTGAGAGTGCATGTTTGTGTGCGACTGAGAGCATGATTGTGTGCGACTGAAAGTGCATGTTTGTGTGCGCCTAACAGTGCATGTTTGTGAACGAATGAGCGCATGTTTGTGTGCGACTGAAGTTCATGTTTGTGCACGACTAATTGCATGTTTGTGTACGACTGAGAGTGCATGTTTGTGTACGACTGAAAGTGCATGTTTGTGTGTGACTGAGAGTGCATGTTTGTGTGTGACTGAGAGAGCATTTTGGGTGCGACTGAGTGCATGTTTGTGTACGACTGAGAGTGCATGTTTGTGTGCGTCTGAGAGCATGATTGTGTGCGACTGAGTGGATGTTTGTGTGCGACTGAGAGTGCATGTTTGCGTACGACTGAGTGGATGTTTGTGTGCGACTGAGAGTGCATGTTTGTGTGCGACTGAGTGGATGTTTGTGTGCGACTGAGAGTGCATGTTTGCGTACGACTGAGTGGATGTTTGTGTGCGACTGAGAGTGCATGTTTGTGTGCGACTGAGTGGATGTTTGTGTGCGTCTGAGAGTGCATGTTTGCGTACGACTGAGTGGATGTTTGTGTGCGACTGAGAGTGCATGTTTGTGTGCGACTGAGAGTGCATGTTTGCGTACGACTGAGAGTGCATGTTTGTGTGCGTCTGAGAGTGCATGTTTGCGTACGACTGAGTGCATGTTTGTGTGCGACTGAGAGTGCATGTTTGTGTGCGACTGAGAGTGCATGTTTGTGTACGATCGATGCATGTTTGCGTGTGACAGAGAGTACATGTTTGTGTGCAACGGAGAGCACGTTTGTGTGCGACTGAGAGTGCATGTTTGTGTACGACTGAGATTGCATGTTTGTGTACGACTGAGATTGCATGTTTGTGTACGACTGAGATTGCATGTTTGTGTGCAACTGAGAGCATGTTTGTGAACAAATGAGTGCATATTTGTGTGCGACTGAGAGTGCATGTTTGTGAACGAATGAGTGCATGTTTGCGTGCTACTGAAGGTCATGTTTGTGCACGACTGATTGCATGTTTGTGTACGACTGAGAGTGCATGTTTGTGTACGACTGAAAGTGCATGTTTGTGTGTGACTGAGAGTGCATGTTTGTGTGCGGCTGAGAGTGCATGTTTGTGTGTGACTGAGTGCATGTTTGTGTGTGACTGAGAGTGCATGTTTGTGTGTGGCTGAGAGTGCATGTTTGTGTACGACTGAGTGCATGTTTGTGTGCGGCTGAGAGTGCATGTTTGTGTGTGACTGAGTGCATGTTTGTGTGTGACTGAGAGTGCATGTTTGTGTGCGGCTGAGAGTGCATGTTTGTGTGTGACTGAGAGTGCATGTTTGTGTGTGACTGAGACTGCATTTTTGTGCGTCTGAGAGTGCATGTTTGCGTACGACTGAGTGGATGTTTGTGTGCGACTGAGAGTGCATGTTTGTGTGCGACTGAGAGTGCATATTTGCGTACGACTGAGAGTGCATGTTTGTGTGCGTCTGAGAGTGCATGTTTGCGTACGACTGAGTGCATGTTTGTGTGCGACTGAGAGTGCATGTTTGTGTGCGACTGAGAGTGCATGTTTGTGTACGATCGATGCATGTTTGCGTGTGACAGAGAGTACATGTTTGTGTGCAACGGAGAGCACGTTTGTGTGCGACTGAGAGTGCATGTTTGTGTACGACTGAGATTGCATGTTTGTGTACGACTGAGATTGCATGTTTGTGTACGACTGAGATTGCATGTTTGTGTGCAACTGAGAGCATGTTTGTGAACAAATGAGTGTATATTTGTGTGCGACTGAGAGTGCATGTTTGTGAACGAATGAGTGCATGTTTGCGTGCTACTGAAGGTCATGTTTGTGCACGACTGATTGCATGTTTGTGTACGACTGAGAGTGCATGTTTGTGTACGACTGAAAGTGCATGTTTGTGTGTGACTGAGAGTGCATGTTTGTGTGCGGCTGAGAGTGCATGTTTGTGTGTGACTGAGTGCATGTTTGTGTGTGACTGAGAGTGCATGTTTGTGTGTGGCTGAGAGTGCATGTTTGTGTACGACTGAGTGCATGTTTGTGTGCGGCTGAGAGTGCATGTTTGTGTGTGACTGAGTGCATGTTTGTGTGTGACTGAGAGTGCATGTTTGTGTGCGGCTGAGAGTGCATGTTTGTGTGCGACTGAGTGCATGTTTGTGTACGACTGAGAGTGCATGTTTATGTGCGACTGAGTGAATGTTTGTGTACGACTGAGAGCATGTTTGTGTGCAACAGAAGGAGCATGTTTGTGTGCGACTGAGAGTGCATTTATGTGTGCTACTGAGAGTGCATGTTTGTGTGCGACTGAGTGCATGTTTGTGTGCGACTGAGTGCATGTTTGTGTACGACTGAGAGTGCATGTTTATGTGCGACTGAGTGAATGTTTGTGTACGACTGAGAGCATGTTTGTGTGCAACAGAAGGTGCATGTTTGTGTGCGACTGAGAGTGCATTTATGTGTGTTACTGAGATTGCATGTTTGTGTGACTGAGATTGCATGTTTGTGTGCGACTGAGTGCATGTTTGTGTGCGACTGAGTGCATGTTTGTGTACTGTCATGATATGCAGACATGCACATAATGAGATACAGACAGGCAGCCAATGAACACAGAGAACAGGACATAACCAATCAGCGGGCAGAACACTTGGGGGTAGTTTCCCACTATAAAAGGCACAGGCACTCACACTCCGCCTCTTTCCACTGGGGACTTTTACAGAGTGAGTCAGGGTGTATACATCACATAACACCTCCAGCACGTGGCTAAGAGCTAGTCTGGTTCAGTCAGACAGAGTAATCACACTTAGCAGAGAGTCAAACTCACAGAGAACTGTGCTAACTGTGTGACAGGTTCAATAAATCAGATTGAACAAGGTCTGGAGTATCTTTCAGTTAAAGCTGCATCCAGTTGCAGCCCGTGTTATCTCAGTGTGCTTAACACAACATGATACCAGGAGACTGCTATCCCTAGGTGGTTCACCTCAATCTGTTCCGTGATGACCAGCAAATGTATCCCGGCACCATGGAGAAGATCCAGGTTCCTCAACAGCTGCGGACCTCCAGCAATCTCAGTGCCAACTGGCGGACTTTCAAGCAAAGGTTTCTGCTGTACATCGAAGCCTCAGACCTTGAGGGTGCGTCTGATGCAAGAGAGATCGCGCTTCTCCTCTCAACAGCGGAGGATCAAGCCATCAAACTCTTCAACTCGTTTAACTTCACCGAAGGCCAGGATAAGACAAAATTTCAGACCATCCTGGACAAGTTTGAAAGTCATTGTGAAGTGGACACCAATTAAATCTTCGAGCGCTATATATTCAAACAAGGCGTACAAGGTAAAGGTGAATCTTTCCACTCCTTCTTAACTAATCTCCGTCTACTAGCGCTGTCCTGCAACTTTGGTGATATTGTTGACTCCATGATCAGAGACCAAATCGTTTTTGGAGTGCACTCTGATCCTCTGAGAGAGCAGCTTTTAAAAATCAAGCATTTGACCCTGTCAGTCGCGATTAAAATATATACAGTGCAAGAGCACGCCAAAAATCGGTATTCCCAATACAAATCGGCTGAAAATGAGAAACTTGCCTCCCACGAGGCAGAGAGTGTGCAGGATGCAGCGCCTCAGCATTGATGAAAGCGGCCATTTTGCGTGCTCTTCCCGGAGCCCCACTCATGCGCGATGCAAATGGGATAACGAAGAGGCCGATCACCACACTGCGCAGGTGCGAACGTATGCCGACCGCACTGCGCGTGTGCGTCAACGCACGGAGCGTAACAACGTCATGACGTGCCCGAACTGCGGCACCGCCCACTTAAATAAACACTGCCCTGCAAGAGGCAGGCGATGTTTAAACTGCGGAAAGCCTGGACACTATGCAGCCTTGTGCAGGTCTGCACCACCAGTCAAGGGCCAGCACTCCCAATTCCAACGCAAACACATTCGGAGTGTACAGCAAGGTTACAGGATTCTGATCCTGGCAGTACAGCGGATCCAGAGGACGATTGCCTGGAGTCCCCCTACCATGTGGGCATCATTACCACATGTGAACATGCCTCACTAACATAATCACAAAGCCTGTCCATCCTCACTGTGAATTCTGCGGACGAACGGCGTGTGGTGATGCAAGTAAATCAAAGCTCTATCCAGTTCAAGCTGGACTCAGATGCTTCTGCCAATCTCCTTTCACAGGCAGATTTCAACCGCATCAAGAAGCCACCCAAGCTCCTTCGAGCAGCCTGCCAGCTCCTGGACTATAACGGCAATGCCATCACAGCACTGGGATCCTGCCACCTGCCCGTCTCCAACAGGAGCATTATAGCAAAGCTAAGGTTTGAAATCGTCAAGCCAGACAGGGTCTCCCTGCTCGGCGCACAGGCATGCAAGAAGCTAAACCTTGTGCAGCGGGTCTACACAATAACCTCCCCCAAAGAGGATCTTCAAGCCGGCATTGACGACATCCTCGCTCAGTATCCGGATGTGTTTGACGGGATGGGCACTCTGCCATATCGGTACAAGGTCCTGCTACATCCTGATGCCATGCCTGTGGTCCACGCACCACGCCAGGTCCCAGCTCCACTGAAGGAGTGCCTGAAGGCACAGCCCAAGGATCTTCAGGACCAGGGCATCATTTTCAAACTTACAGAACCGACTGACTAGGTCAGCTCGATCGTATGTGTAAAAAAGCCTTCGGGGGAGATGCGCATCTGCATTGATCCCAAGGATCTCAACCAGAATATAATGCGGGAACACTACCCCATCCCGAAGCGGGAGGAACTCACAAGTGAGATGGCATATGCCCGGTTTTTCACAAAGTTAGATGCGTCACATTGATTCTGGCAAATCCAGCTGGATGAGTCCAGCAGAAGGCTCTGCACCTTCAACACATCGTTTGGCAGGTACTGCTACAATTGTATGCCATTCGGCATTGTCTCGGCCTCGGAGATCTTCCATAGAATCATGGAGCAGATGATGGAGGGCATTGAAGGGGTTTGTGTGTATGTGGACGACGTTATCATATGGCCCACAACCCCCGAATAGCACATCTCTCGTCTCCAGCAGGTATTCCGCCGTGTCCATGCCAATGGCCTCAAGGTGAACAGGGCCAAGTGTTGCTTTGGCATGTCGACACTTAAGTTCTTAGGTGACCAGATATCTCAGCAGGGTGTGCGCCCGGATGCAGACAAGGTCAAGGCCATCGAAGCCATGAAAACCCCTGAAGACAAGAAGGCGGTGCTGCGCTTCCTAGGCATGGTAAACTTTTTTGGCAAGTTTATTCCAAACCTGGCCTCACACACCACGGCCCTACAAAACCTGGTGAAAAAAGTCCACTGCCTTTGAGTGGGAGGCAGCACATCAGGCAGAGTGGTTGGAGCTGAAAGCCAAGCTCACCACCGCACCTGTATTGGCATTTTTGACCCTGACAGGGAAACGAAAATCTCGACAGATGCGAGCCAGGACGGCATCGGTGCGGTGTTGCTCCAGCGCGATGACACCTTATCCTGGGCACCGGTTGCCTACACATCACGGTCGATGACACCCACCAAGCAGCGGTACGCCCAAATTGAAAAGGAATGCCTGGGCCTTCTCACTGAAATTGTCAAGTTCCACAATTATGTCTACGGCCTGCCGACATTCACCGCCGAGACGGACCACAGGCCTCTGGTCCACATTATCCACAAGGACCTGAACGACATGACGCCCCGGCTGCAGCACATCCTCCTCAGGCTCAGAAGGTATGACTACTGGTTGCGCTACTGGTTCGGGAGAATATCACAGCTGTACTGCGAGAGGACACCTCAGAGGGCAGTGAGGCTATATGGGTAGAGATCAGGAATAAGAAGGGTGCAGTCACAATGTTGGGGGTTTACTACAGGCCTCTCAACAGCCAGCGGGAGATAGAGGGGCAGATAGGTAGACAGATTTTGGAAAAGAGTAAAAACAACAGGGTTGTGGTGATGGGAGACTTCAACTTCCCCAATATTGACTGGGACTCACTTAGTGCCAGGGGCTTAGACGGGGCGGAGTTTGTAAGGAGCATCCAGGAGGGCTTCTTAAAACAATATGTAGACAGTCCAACTAGGGAAGGGGCGGTACTGGACCTGGTATTGGGGAATGAGCCCAGCCAGGTGGTAGATGTTTCAGTAGGGGAGCATTTCGGTAACAGTGACCACAATTCAGTAAGTTTTAAAGTACTGGTGGACAAGGATAAGAGTGGTCCTAGGATGAATGTGCTAAATTGGGGGAAGGCTAATTATAACAATACTAGGCGGAAACTGAAGAACATAGATTGGGGGCGGATGTTTGAGGGCAAATCAACATCTGACATGTGGGAGGCTTTCAAGTGGCAGTTGAAAGGAATACAGGACCGGCATGTTCCTGTGAGGAAGGATAAATACGGCAATTTTCGTGAACCTTGGATGACGAGAGATATTGTAGGCCTCGTCAAAAAGAAAAAGGAGGCATTTGTCAGGGCTAAAAGGCTGGGAACAGACGAAGCCTGCGTGGAATATAAGGAAAGTAGGAAGGAACTTAAGCAAGGAGTCAGGAGGGCTAGAAGGGGTCACGAAAAGTCATTGGCAAATAGGGTTAAGGAAAATCCCAAGGCTTTTTACACGTACATAAAAAGCAAGAGGGTAGCCAGGGAAAGGGTTGGCCCACTGAAGGATAGGCAAGGGAATCTATGTGTGGAGCCAGAGGAAATGGGCGAGGTACTAAATGAATACTTTGCATCAGTATTCACCAAAGAGAAGAAATTGGTAGATGTTGAGTCTGGAGAAGGGTGTGTAGATAGCCTGGGTCACATTGAGATCCAAAAAGACGAGGTGTTGGGTGTCTTAAAAAATATTAAGGTAGATAAGTCCCCAGGGCCTGATGGGATCTACCCCAGAATACTGAAGGAGGCTGGAGAGGAAATTGCTGAGGCCTTGACAGAAATCTTTGGATCCTCGCTGTCTTCAGGGGATGTCCCGGAGGACTGGAGAATAGCCAATGTTGTTCCTCTGTTTAAGAAGGATAATCCCGGGAACTACAGGCCGGTGAGCCTTACTTCAGTGGTAGGGAAATTACTGGAGAGAATTCTTCGAGACAGGATCTACTCCCATTTGGAAGCAAATGGACGTATTAGTGAGAGGCAGCACGGTTTTGTGAAGGGGAGGTCGTGTCTCACTAACTTGATAGAGTTTTTCGAGGTGGTCACTAAGATGATTGATGCAGGTAGGGCAGTGGATGTTGTCTATATGGACTTCAGTAAGGCTTTTGACAAGGTCCCTCATGGTAGACTAGTACAAAAGGTGAAGTCACACGGGATCAGGGGTGAGCTGGCAAGGTGGATACAGAACTGGCTAGGCCATAGAAGGCAGAGAGTAGCAATGGAAGGATGCTTTTCTCATTGGAAGGCTGTGACCAGTGGTGTTCCACAGGGATCAGTGCTGGGACCTTTGCTCTTTGTAGTATATATAAATGATTTGGAGGAAAATGTAACTGGTCTGATTAGTAAGTTTGTAGACGACACAAAGGTTGGTGGAATTGCGGATAGCGATGAGGACTGTCGGAGGATACAGCAGGATTTAGATTGTTTGGAGACTTGGGCGGAGAGATGGCAGATGGAGTTTAATCCGGACAAATGTGAGGTAATGCATTTTGGAAGGTCTAATGCAGGTAGGGAATATACAGTGAATGGTAGAACCCTCAAGAGTATTGAAAGTCAAAGAGATCTAGGAGTACAGGTCCACAGGTCATTGAAAGGAGCAACACAGGTGGAGAAGGTAGTCAAGAAGGCATACGGCATGCTTGCCTTCATTGGCCGGGGCATTGAGTATAAGAATTGGCAAGTCATGTTGCAGCTGTATAGAACCTTAGTTAGGCCACACTTGGAGTATAGTGTTCAATTCTGGTCGCCACACTACCAGAAGGATGTGGAGGCTTTAGAGAGGGTGCAGAAGAGATTTACCAGAATGTTGCCTGGTATGGAGGGCATTAGCTATGAGGAGCGGTTGAATAAACTCGGTTTGTTCTCACTGGAACGAAGGAGGTTGAGGGGAGACCTGATAGAGGTATACAAAATTATGAGGGGCATAGACAGAGTGGATAGTCAGAGGCTTTTCCCCAGGGTAGAGGGGTCAATTACTAGGGGGCATAGGTTTAAGGTGAGAGGGGCAAGGTTTAGAGTAGATGTACGAGGCAAGTTTTTTACGCAGATGGCAGTGGGTGCCTGGAACTCGCTACCGGAGGAGGTGGTGGAAGCAGGGACGATAGTGACATTTAAGGGGCATCTTGACAAATACATAAATAGGATGGGAATAGAGGGATACGGACCCAGGAAGTGTAGAAGATTGTAGTTTAGTCGGGCAGCATGGTCGGCACGGGCTTGGAGGGCCGAAGGGCCTGTTCCTGTGCTGTACATTTCTTTGTTCTTTGTTGACTTTGAACTAGTGTACACGCCTGGCAAGGAGCTCATTATTGCGAATCCTTGTCCCACTCCTTAACCTTGCCGAGTGAACAGCCGGCATTCATCCAACAGATTGAATCACAGGTGCAACTGTGGGCCAGCAACCTCCCGGCGTTGGATGAAAAGGTGATTCGCATTCGCGACGAGACAGCCAAAGACCCTCTTCTGCAGCGTATCATGCGCCACCTCACCAATGGCTGGCAAAAAGGGCAGTGCCCTCAATTCTTCAATGTGAAGGAGGACCTGACATTGGTTGATGGTATCCTCCTCAAGCTGGACCGCATTGTCATTCCACTCCAGCAAATCCACGAGGGACATCTGAGTGTCGAGAAGTACAGGCGCAGAGCTAAGCGAGCTGTCTATTGGCCTGGGATTAGTCAGGACATCTCGAATATGGTCCTCAACTGTCCGACCTGTCAACGCTTCCAGCCAGCACAGAGCAAGGAGATGCTTCAGAAGCACAAAAACGTGACCTGCCCGTGGTCCAAGGTGGGCATCGACCTCTTTCACGCCAATGGTCGTGATTATGTGTTAATCATTGATTATTTTTCCAACTACCCAGAAGTCGTGAAGCTCTCGGACCTCACATCCAAGACCATCATCAAGGCCTGTAAGGAGACATTCTCCAGGCATGGTATTCCACTCACTGTCATGAGTGACAACGGTCCTTGCTTCAGAAGCCAAGAGTGGTCAAGATTTGCCCAGTCATATCAATTTAACCACGTCACTTCCAGCCCGCATTACCCGCAGTCCAACGGGAAGGTTGAGAAAGGGGTGCACAGAGTGAAGCAGCTCATCTGCAAGGCCGCAGATTCTGCTTCTGATGTCAACTTTGCGCTGCTTACATGCAGGGCAACCCCTCTGTCTACCGGCATGTCTCCGGCTCAACTCCTGATGAACAGGGACCTGCGGACGACTCTTCCAGCCATACACTTGCCTGACCTGGATCACCTCCCGGTGCTGCAGAAGGTGCAAAAACTCAGGGACCGGCAAAAGCAGGGCTATGATGCTCATGCCACTGATTTGCCTGTGCTAACCCCGGTGGATGCTGTTCGGATCAAGCTACCTGATGGAGGCTGGTCAGCTCCAGCTGTTGTTGTTCGACAGGCTGCTCCCCGATCATATGTTGTGCGTATGCGTTGTGCGGCAAAACAGATGGGCACTGCGCACAGTTGCCCGCCCACAACCACATTCTTTGTTGTTTCCATCTGTTATTGTGCCACCTCCTGAAACCTCAAACCACGAGGCCACCAGTCAGGCTTCAATCCCGCCTATCAAAGCGCCGTCGTCCCCACCACCACCACCTCTCCGGCGGTCGACCAGGATCAGATGCAAGCCCCAGAGACTGGACTTATGAACATTTATTTTGTTTGCTATGTTCTGTTTTTGCACATTAGACACCTGTTTTCACATATACATATGTTCCCATCTGTCATAGTATGTAAATACGTTAGTTTTTCAGCCTACACATGTAAATACTTTCACATATGCTGCAGAAAAACATTTCAAAAGGGGAGATGTCATGATATGCAGACATGCACATAATGAGATACAGACAGGCAGCTAATGAACACAGAGAACAGGACATAACCAATCAGCAGGCAGAACATTTGGGGGTGATTTCCCACTATAAAAGGCACGAGGCACTCACACTCCGCCTCTTTCCACTAGGGATATCTACAGAGTGGGTCAGGGTGTATATATCACATAAACCTCCAGCACGTGACTAAGAGCTAGTCTGGTTCAGTCAGACAGAGTAATCACACTTAGGTTAGCAGAGAGTCGAACTCACAGAGAACTGTGCTAACTGTGTGACGTTCAATACATCAGATTGAACTAACTTCAAGGTCTGGAGTATCTTTCAGTTAAAGCTGCATCCATTTGCAGCCCGTGTTATCTCGCTTAACACGACTGAGAGTGCATGTTTGTGTTTGACTGAGTGCATGTTTGTGTGCGACTGAGAGTGCATGTTTGTGTACGACTGAGTGCATGTTTGTGTGTGACTGAGAGTGCATGTTTGTGTGCGACTGAGAGTGCATGATTGTGTATGACTGAGTGCATGTTTGTGTGCGACTGAGAGTGCATGTTTGTGTATGACTGAGTGTGCATGTTTGTGTGCGCCTAAGAGTGCATGTTTGTGTGCGACTGAGAGTGCATGTTTGTGTATGACTGAGTGTGCATGTTTGTGTGCGACTGAGAGTGCATGTTTGTGTTCGACTGAGTGTGCATGTTTGTACGACTGAGAGTGCATGTTTGTGTACGACTGAGTGCACGTTTGTGTGCGACTGAGAGTGCATGTTTGTGTGCGACTGAGAGTGCATGATTGTGTATGACTGAGTGCATGTTTGTGTGCGACTGAGAGTGCATGTTTGTGTATGACTGAGTGCATGTTTGTGTGCGACTGAGAGTGCATGTTTGTGTACGACTGAGTGTGCATGTTTGTACGACTGAGAGTGCATGTTTGTGTACGACTGAGTGCATGTTTGTGTGCGACTGAGAGTGCATGTTTGTGTGTGACTGAGTGTGCATGTTTGTACAACTGAGAGCGCATGTTTGTGTGCGACTGAGTGCATGTATGTGTGCGACTGAGTGCATGTTTGTACGACTGAGAGTGCATGTTTGTGTGTGACTGAGAGTGCATGTTTGTGTGTGACTGAGATTGCATGTTTGTGTATGACTGACTGCATGTTTGTGTGTGACTGAGAGTGCATGTTTGTGTGCGACTGAGAGTGCATGTTTGTGTATGACTGAGTGCATGTTTGTGTGCGACTGAGAGTGCATGTTTGTGTACGACTGAGTGTGCATGTTTGTACGACTGAGAGTGCATGTTTGTGTACGACTGAGTGCATGTTTGTGTGCGACTGAGAGTGCATGTTTGTGTGTGACTGAGTGTGCATGTTTGTACAACTGAGAGCGCATGTTTGTGTGCGACTGAGTGCATGTATGTGTGCGACTGAGTGCATGTTTGTACGACTGAGAGTGCATGTTTGTGTGTGACTGAGAGTGCATGTTTGTGTGTGACTGAGATTGCATGTTTGTGTACGACTGACTGCATGTTTGTGTGTGACTGAGAGTGCATGTTTGTGTGTGACTGAGAGTGCATATTTGTGTATGATTGAGAGTGCATGTTTGTGTGTGACTGAGAGTGCATGTTTGTGTGTGACTGAGAGTGCATGATTATATGTGACTGAGAGCGCATGTTTGTGTACGACTGAGAGTGCATGTTTGTGTACGACTGAGAGCGCATGTTTGTGTACGACTGAGGGTGCATGTTTGTATGCGACTGAGAGTGCAAGTTTGTGTACGACTGACTGCATGTTTGTGTGTGACTGAGAGCGCATGTTTGTGTGTGACTGTGAGTGCATGTTTGTGTGCGACTGAGAGTGCAAGTTTGTGTACGACTGAGAGTGCATGTTTATGTGCAACTGAGAGTGCATGTTTATGTGTGACTGAGTGCATGATTATATGTGACTGAGAGTGCATGTTTATGTGCAACTGAGGGTGCATGTTTATGTGTGACTGAGTGCATGATTATATGTGACTGAGAGTACATGTTTATGTGCAACTGAGAGTGCATGATTGTGTGTGACTGAGACTGCATTTTGTGTGTGACTGAGAGTGCATGTTGGGTGTGTGTGTGTGTGTGTGTCACTGAGCGTGCATGTTGGGTGTGTGTGTGTGTGTCACTGAGCGTGCATGTTGGGTGTGTGCGTGTGTGTCGCCGAGAGTAAATGTTGGGTTTGTGTGTCTGTGACTGAGAGCATGTGTGAGTGACTAAAAGTGCTTTGTGTGTGGGTGTGCGACTGAGTGCATGATTGTGTGTGATATAACCATAGTATTTACAGCGCAGAAGGAGGCCATTTGGCCCATCGAGTCTGCTCCTGGACAAGATAGTTTCTCTATTACTCTCACTACCACTTCACCACTCTTCACTGGACTTTCCAACCTTACCTTATATAATGGAACACCATTCCTCTCACCCTGAATTCCACATATTACCACCTTTTCTGGCAATATTCTTCCCAAACTACATAACACCTCATCTCTTACTATTAAAGATTGATTAGCTCCCGTATCTCTTAAAATTGTGACTTCTTTACCTACTCCTCCTGATACACAGGAGTAAACTTTACCCACACTAGTAAATTCTTTAAAGACTGTGGTAGTCACCACTAACAGTATTATATGTATTACGGTACGACACGTATAATAGAGGTACATGGGTAAATCCCTGTAGGCGGCGTATAAATGTGTGTGCTCGCCGGTGCTGCAGCCATTCTGGTGGCAGCTACAGGAGGCACAACATCTTTGCTCAATAAAGCCTCGATTATTCCACTACTCTTGTCTTTGTGATAATTGATAGTGCATCAATTTATTGAGCAAAGATTTTTAAACAATGGATCTTCGCATCAAACCTGATCGCCTGCAGTTGAGCCCTCAAGCAGCCAATGCTACATCCGCTTTTGACTACTGGCTAGCCTGCTTCAAAAGCTACCTCCGAACATCCGCTGAGGAACCCTCGGACACGCAGAACCTCCAAGTCCTTTGTTCACGGGTGAGCCCTGACATTTTTCCTCTCATCCGGGATGCGCCCACTTACTCCGAAGCGATGGATCTCCTGAAGGGACATTATGTTCAGCCAGCCAACCAACTATATGCCAGGCACCTCCTGTCCACGAGACAGCAACTCCCCGGTGAGTCTCTGGATGATTTCTAGCATTCCCTGCACATCCAGGGGAGGAACTATGACTGCCAGGCAGTGTCGGCAGTCCAGCACACAGAACTTTTAATCCGAGACGCCTTTGTTATGGGCATGAGGTCTGCGTACGTCCGCCAGCGCCTACTGGAAGTGGATACGCTTGATACGCGGGAACTAGACAGTGGCCTCCCGTAACGTCCAGTCGTACACCCCCGACCGACCGGCACCCTTGTGGGCATCGTAGGCCCCACCAGCTGTCGACTCCAGCTCACCGCAAGCCTGCACCTCGCGGCAGCCAGCCAACCCTGGGGGGCCCAAGTGCTATTTTTGCGGGCAGAACGAACACCCCCGGCAGCACTAACCAGCACAGAGCGCGACCTGCAACGGATGTGGAAAGAAGGGACACTTTGTTTCTGTTTTCCAGGCTCGGTCGGTCGCCGCTGTTTCCAGGCCCCATATTCCTGCACCCCCCACGTGCGACCCAGGGGCGCCACCATTTTCCTCCCAGCAAGCCACGTGCGGCCCATGGGCACCGCCATCTTCTTCTCCACAGGCCACGTGCGGCCCATGGGTGTCGCCATCTTTGATGCCACCCGCCATGTGCACCCCATGGGCGCCGCCATCTTCGGCGCCATTTTGGATGGCGCCTCAGAACCCCTGCTCCTCTGGCCGTTCATCGCCTGCCGCAACCTCCACCACCGCTGATCAACCTGGGACCTCCCAGCACCTGCCGCAGCTTGCCTCGATCACCGTGGACCAGTCCCGGCCCCACAACCTCGCGACCGCAACAACGACGGTGAAAATCGATGGGCACGAGACGACCTGCCTTTTTGACTCCGGGAGCACAGAGAGCTTCATCCACCCCACGACGGTAAGGCGCTGTCCCTCGCGGTACACCCCGTCACCCAGAAAATCTCTCTGTACTTCATCGCGACTTTCACCGTCCAAGGCGAGAATTTAGCAACTTCCGGCTCTACGTCCTCCCCCACCAGTACCACCTCCAAAGCTTAACCTTAAAATTTGGCGGAACTCTACCCCCCTTCACCGTATGCGGCCTCACGACCACCTTCATTGTTTGCGAACCTCACCCCGGATTGCAAACCCGTTGCCACCAGGAGCAGACGGTAGAGTGCCCAGGACAGGACCTTCATCAGGTCGGAGGTCCAACGGCTTCTGCGGGAAGGTATCATTGAGGCCTGCAACAGGCCCTGGAGAGCTCAAGTGGTAGTAGTAAAGACTGGGGAGAAGCACAGGATGGTCATTGACTACAGTCAGACCATCAATCGGTACAAGCAGCTCAACGCGTACCCCCTACCACGCATATCTGACATGGTCAATCAGATTGCGCAGTATCGGGTCTTTTCCACAGTGGACCTGAAGTCCGCCTTCAACCAGCTCCCCATCCGCAAGGAGGACCGCCAATACACTGTGTTCAAAGCAGATGGCCGCCTCTATCACTTCCTTAGGGTTCCCTTCGGCGTCACTAATGGGGTCTCGGTCTTCCAACATGAGATGGACAGAATGGTTGACCGGTACGGACTGTGGGCCACCTTCCCGTACCTAGATAACGTCACCATCTGCGGCCACGATCAGCAGGACCACAACGCTAACCTCCAAAAATTCCTCCAGACCGCCAAACTCGTTAACCTCACGTACAATAAGGAGAAATGCGTGTTCCACACCAACCGCTTGGCCATCCTTGGCTATGTCGTGGTAAATGGAGTTCTAGGGCCCGACCCTGACTGCATGCGGCCCCTCATGGAACACCCCCTCCCCCACTGCCCCAAGGCCCTGAAACGATGCCTGGGTTTTTTTCTCCTACTATGCCCAGTGGGTCCCTAATTATGCGGACAAGGCCCACCCACTCATTCAGTCCACAGTTTTTCTCCTAACTGCTGAAGCTCGCCAGGCCTTCAACCGCATCAAGGCAGACATCGCCAAGGCCACGATGCACACGGTCGACGAGTCCCTCCCCTTTCAGGTTGAGAGCGATGCATTGGACGTAGCTCTGGCTGCCACCCTCAATCAGGCGGGCAGGCCGTGGCCTTCTTTTCCTGCACCCTCCATGCCTCTGAAATTCGGCACTTCTCTGTTGAAAAGGAGGCCCAAGCCATTGTGGAAGCTGTGCGACATTGGAGGCATTACCTGGCCGGCAGGAGATTCACTCTCCTCACTGTCCAACGGTCGGTTGCCTTCATGTTCAATAACACACATGATCAGGGGCAAGATCAAAAACGATAAGATCTTGAGGTGGAGGATCGAGCTCTCCACCTATAATTACGAGATTTTGTATCGCCCGGGGAAGCTCAACGAGCCCCCTGACGCCCTATCCCGCGGTACATGTGCCAGCGCACAAGTGGACCGACTCCGGGCTCTCCACTATGAACTCTGCCACCCGGGGTTCACCCGGTTCTTCCATTTCATCAAGGCCCGCAACCTGCCCTACTCCATTGAGGAGGTCAGGACTGTCACCAGAGACTGCCAGGTCTGTGCGGAGTGCAAGCCGCACTTCTACCAGCCAGATCGAGTGCACCTGGTGAAGGCCTCCCGCCCCTTTGAGCGCCTCAGCATGGACTTCAAAGGCCCCCTCCCCTCCACTGACCGCAACACGTACTTTCTGAACATGGTCGATGAGTACTCCCGGTTCCCTTTCGCCATCCTGCCACGGTCACTAAAGCCCTCCACAGCATCTTCACTCTGTTCGGTTTCCCCACCTACGTCCACAGCGATCCGGGATCCTCTTTCATGAGTGATGAGCTGCGTCAGTTCCTGCTCAGCAAGGGCATTGCTTCAAACAGGACGACCAGCTACAACCCCCGGGGAAACGGGCAGGTGGAGAGGGAGAATGGGACTGTCTGGAAGACCGTCCTGCTGGCCCTGCGGTCTAAAAATCTCCCGGTCTCCCGCTGGCAGGAGGTCCTTCCCGACGCGCTCCACTCCATCCGATCGCTCCTCTGCACCGCGACTAACGAGACCTCTCATGAACATCTCTTTGCCTTCCCCAGGAAGTCCACCTCTGAGGTCTCGCTCCCAACATGGCTGACAGTTCCTGGACCCGTCCTCCTTCACAACCATGTGTGGACCCATAAGTCGGACCCTTTGGTCTAAAGGGTCCACCTCCTACACGCGAACCTGCAGCATGCCTACGTGGCACACCCCGACTGGCGCCAGGACACAGTCTCCCTCCGGGACTGGGCACCCGCTGGATCCCCACCCACGGCCTCCGACCTGACACCACGCCCCCCCCCCCCCCCCCGTTTGCCTCATTCACCCCTGCGCCACTCGCCCTCCCCCCAGCGAACCTCACCGCAGCCCCCGCCCCAGGAGGATCCGTCCTCCCATTGGTTCCACTCAGGGGTGACGAAGACGAGGACAACACACTCCCGGAGTCACAGGTGACCAAGTCGGCGCCCACATCACCACCAGGACTGAGGCAATCGCACAGGAGGGTCAAGGCCCTCGACAGACTGAACTTGTAATTCTTTTTTCCACCATCCCCGCCGGACTTTTTTTTTAACAGGGGGTGAATGTGGTAGTCACCACTAACAGTATTATATGTATTATGGTAAGACACATATAATAGAGGTACATGGGTAAATCCCTGCCTGCTGGCTCCGCCCAGTAGGCGACGTATAAATGTGTGTGCCCTCCGGTGCTGCAGCTATTCTGGTACAGCTACAGGAGGCACAACATCTTTGCTCAATAAATCCTCGATTATTCCACTACTCTCGTCTTTGTGGTAATTGATAGTGCATCAAAGACATCTGGCACCTTTTTATCAATCGCCTCTTGCACCTCCTTCGCTTCACTTGGGCTTTCCTTTACCACTTTAACACACCCCACTGTCTTATCCTGTTTTACCACATCAGCCTTCCCAGTGCTTTTCTTCAACCACTAACACTGTGACTTTACATGGCCTAGTTTATGACAGTGAAAACATTTGAAATTTTTCATTTCTTTTCCACCGTTCTGGATTTCATTTTTAATCTGAGGTATATTCTCCTTATTATCGACCATCAGATCACCTTTACCTTTACCACTTGAGTATTTCTTATGTCCCCAGTTTCTATCCGTGGTGGTGGCACGGTAGCATAGTGGTTAGCATAATTGCTTCACAGCTCCAGGGTCCCAGGTTCGATTCCCGGCTTGGGTCACTGTCTGTGTGGAGTCTGCACATCCTCCCCGTGTGTGCGTGGGTTTCCTCCGGGTGCTCCGGTTTCCTCCCACAGTCCAAAGATGTGCAGGTTAGGTGGATTGGCCATGATAAATTGCCCTTAGTGTCCAAAATTGCCCTTAGTGTTGGGTGAGGTTACTGGGTTATGGGGATAGGGTGGAGATGTGGGCCTGGGTAGGGTGCTCTTTCGAAGAGCCGGTGCAGACTCGATGGTCCGAATGGCCTCCTTCTGTACTGTAAATTCTATGATATCTATGATATCCCTCACAGGCTGAAACTGATGTCGGAAACCAAGCTTTGATTTAGAAACTAATTCATAATCATCTGCCATTTCTGCTGCTAATCTCACAGTTTTAACCCTCTGCTCTTCCACATGAGTTCTCACTACATCAGGAATTGAATTTTTAAACTCCTCCAAAAGTATAATTTCTCTGAGAGCTTCATATGTTTGGTCTATTTTCAAAGTCCTTATCCACCTATCAAAATTACTCTGTTTGGGCCTTTCAAACTCCACATATGTTTGACCAAATACTTTCCTTAAATTTCTAAACCTTTGTCTGTAAGCTTCAGGCACTAGTTCATATGCACCTAAGATGGATTTTTTCACCTCCTCATACGTCCCAGATACCTCCTCCGGTAGTGATGCAAACACTTCACTAGCCCTACCTATCAGCTTTGTTTGAATCAGTAATACCCACATGTCCTGTGGCCATTTCATTTGTTTAGCTACCTTCTAAAAAGAAATGAAAAAGGCTTCTACCTCCTTCTCATCAAACCATGGCAATGCTTGGACATATTTAAATAGATCCCCACCACGCCTTCGACTTTGACGCTCTTTCTCACTATCCTCATCACTATATACCAACTGTACGTTTCCCTTTACGTCTGCCAATTTTAACTGACTGTTATGTTTCATGGCCAATTTCTGAAGTTCAAACTCTCTCTCTTTATCTTTTTCCCTGATCTGTATCTCCCTTTCTCTTTATTTTTGTTCTGCTAGGGCTATTCTTTCTTTTCTCCTTTCTTCTCTCTACTTTTCTTTTTCCTCTCTCTCTCTTCCTTTTTCCTCTCTCTCTCTTTCTTTTTCCTCTCTTTCGTATTCAAGCTGCTTTAATTCCATTTGTTCCATTTGTTTAATTTGAAACTGAATTTTTGCCATTTCCAATGAGTCAAACTGTATCTCAGGCAACTTTAAATGCTTAGCCACTGCCATAATTACCTCATCTTTTTGCATTTTGTCAGGTAATGTTAACTGCAATGTTTTTGCCATATCTAACAGTCTGCTTTTAGTCTCTGTCCGTAAGGTACTGCGTGTGACCGTCTCCAACCCCAAAACCTTCAGAGCCATTGAAAGAGCCATTGTCCATAACACACTCCCCACTTAAACTAGAATACCACACCTGAAAAGGAACCACAATATGCTCACCCCTCACTGTCTTTAAGTTCACTTATCCAATCCAATAGATAGACTTTTATCCCTCTCAAGCCCCCAATTTGTTATGGGCCAGGGTGTAGAGAACCCCAAAGTGTATCATGGGGTTCACCTGACCCATAACTTTTAATAGATTGTGGTATGGGGAGCACACGGCCCACTCTACAGGTGTGGTACAGCAGAAATGGAAAAGTATTTTTTTAAGCAAAACAATGTGTATTCTATGAACTCAAGTTTACCTTTTTAAAACATACAGTGAACATCTTAACAACCATCAATTCAAATACAACCCCCAAAGAATACAACACTAAATAATCCTTAATAAATTCCCAAACAACATTCAGAAGACAAAAGACCCTTTTAACAGAAAGATCAGGTTTAAATTCACTATTGAGAACAGTTACCACGTTGAAATCAGCAAATGAACATTCATAAGCTTGCAGAGATTCATACACATCCTGCTGTGATTTCAGCTTCCCCAAAACTAAAATGAAACCAAACCCACCCTGCAGCAAAAAGCCTAAAGCGAAAGTAAAAAGCTGACAGACAGTCCAGCTCCACCCACTCTCTGTCATTACTGCAGTAATAAACACCCATTTCTTAAAGGTACTCTCACTACAGATATTTATATACACACCCATTTATAAACACCCATTTCTTAAAGGTACTCTCACATGACACTTGACCATAGAGCCCTTGGCAATGGAACATAGGGTCTCGCTCTACGCAGACGATTTGCTCCTGTACATAACAGATGGCTGAAATTATGGAGATACTGGAGGAATTTGGTCGGTTCTCAGGCTACAAGTTAAATATGGGTAAGAGCGAGGTGTTCGCAATCCAGTCACGGGGGCCTGAGAGGAGACTGAGGAAGGTACCGTTCAAAGTGGTGGGTCGGCGTTTTAGGTACCTGTGGATTTAGGTGGCTAGGGACTGGGGTCAGCTCCATAAGTTAAATCTGGGCAGGGCGGTCGAGCAAATGAAAAGAGACTTCCACGGGTGGGACATGCTCCCGCTGTCATTGGCAGGGAGGGTGCAGACTGTGAAGATGACAGTCCTCCCGAGGTTGCTGTTCATTTTTCAATGTTTTCCAATTTATATCCCTCAGGCTTTTTTCAGGAAGATGAATGTGGCGATTTTGGGTTTTGTGTGGGCTGGTAAGACCCCGAGGGTGAATATCGATGATTAGGAAGTGGGCAGTGGGGGAAGGGTTGGTGTGGGAGCAGGTAGAGGCGGCATCGTGAAAGGGTACAAGTTTGGGGGCTTTACTAACGGCACCTCTGCCGTTCTCACCGGCTCAGTACTCCACAAGCCCAGTGGTAGTGACAGCCCTGAGGGTGTGGAGACAATGGAGACAACACATCAGATTGGAGGGGGTGTTGTTGTGTTATGCTTCTTCATGTAGCATAAGTTGCTTCCTTGATGTATGCTCTGACAAAGGAAGGTTCAGACTTGGAGATAGATTTAACACATTTCTTGAATAGTTAACAATTCTCCTACTTGAGTTCGACTCTCCTGCTAATCTTGCTGAAGTAACTCAGTCTAACTAACCAGTCTGCTCTAAGCCATGCGGTGGGTGTGATGTTTCTGATCTGCCCCTGTCCTTCTCTCTGAGTGTCGCCTGTGGAAAGAGAAAGAGCATGTGTGCCCTGTCCTTTTATATGGGTTGTGTAAATGCCCCCTTGTGATAGTGTCACCTCTGGGTGTCTTGACTGCCCATTGGTCGTTTCCTATTCTATGTGTTCATTAGCTGTATGTGCATGTCATGACATCTCCGGTGCTCCCTCTAGTATTTACTTAGTTGTAGTGTATTTACATTAACCCCTTGTGTATTTACAGTGATGCATATCACCACATCCCCCCCTTTTTTGTGTTACATATTTTCTGTACAGTGTTAAAGAAAATTGAACAAAATAGGTAGATAAGAGATGACATGTACAAGTCATGATGACAGTGATGATTATACAATACCAAATAATATGTATGAGTCCAAAGTTCATGAATTCATGTGGTTGAGTGGCTCTCTTGTTTTGTTGTTGAAGTGGTGATGTTGATGTTGTCATTACTTTGTGAACGCCGTCTGTGTCCCTGTGCTTAAGGAACCAAGAAGTCATCAGGAGGTGTTGAAATGGTCAAATCACTTTGTTGTCTGATTTGGACTCTTTTTTTTTAATGCTTGTGGTAGCAATTCTTGATGTCATCTTTCCTGTCTGACCTGGACTGGTGTGTGTTTGCGGTATTGATGCCGTATGTCAGCTGCCTTGAAAGCTGGTTTGCTTGTTTGTAGTGGAGCAAACGTGAATTTGTAAGATGCGTTATCATGCCATGGTATGCCTGTACTCTTGCCATTGTCTTGAGCTGAGCAGTAACATTGTCCTTCATGGGCAGAATTGTACCATGTCGTACCAGTTGTTGTTCCATTGTCGTAGTCATTGTTGTTATTGACTTGCTTGTTGTTGAGTTTGTTGCCTCTGGTACGCTTCTTGTTGATGTCTTTGTTGTTGTTTTTGTAGGTTTTGTTGTTGTGTTTGTTGCGCTCAATGACCACACTGAGTGGAGAATTTGAGTCCTTCACAAAGTGACTTGTGTCAGTGTCCTTTGTGGCATCTGCTGTTTCATTGAGCGTGCCGTCTCTGATTCCTCGGCGCTCCCCGTCTGGAGTCATGTCTGGTTCACTTGAATCATCCTTGGCTTGTCGATGCTCCTCATCTGGAGCCCTTTCTGGTTCACCTGAATCACTTTTGGTTTCTTGACACTCCCCGTCCGGTTTTGAAACTTGTCCAGGACTGTCTGGAAGTCTCTCTTCTCTTGCCCTTTGGTGTACTTGAAGGAGTTGAAGATTTCTGTTGCACTTTCACCCGCAATGGTGAGTAGAAGCTTTATCTTCTCAGCATTGGCACGCCATCTAAGTCGGATGCTACCATGTAGATCTCAAATCTCTGCTTGAATGCACACCAGTTGGCACTGAGATTGCCGTGGTACCTGAGCTGCTAAGGAACCGGAATCTCGATCATCCTGCCTGGGTGCTGTTGCTGGTAGTCACGGATATGTTGAGTTGAACTATATAGATTCAACAGGCACTCACTGGTACCACGTTGTGTTATGCTTCTTCATGTAGCATAAGCTGCTTCCTTGATGTATGCTCTGACAAAGGAAGGTTCAGGCTTGGAGATAGGTTTAACACATTTATTGAACAGTTAACAATTCTCCTACTTGCTAATCTTGCTATAGTAACTCAGTCTAACTAACCAGTCTGCTCTAAGCCATGCGGTGGGTGTGATGTTTCTGATCTGCCCCTGTCCTTCTCTCTGAGTGTCGCCTATGGAAAGAGAAAGAGCATGTGTGCCCTGTCCTTTTATATGGGTTGTGTAAATGCCCCCTTGTGATAGTGCCACCTCTGGGTGTCTTGACTGCCCATTGGTCGTGTCCTATTCTATGTGTTCATTAGCTGTATGTCTGCATGTCATGACATCTCCGGTGCTCCCTCTAGTGTTTACTTAGTTGTAGTGTATTTACATTAACCCCTTGTGTATTTACAGTGATGCATATCACCACAGGTGTCAGCGTGGTCTCCGATCTGTGATAATCACCGGTTTGTTCCGGGGGGCCTGGATGGGGTCTTTAGGAGGTGGCAGCGGGCAGGGATTGAGAGATTTGGGAGTCTCTTCATTGAGTTAGGCTTTCTGAGCCTGGAGGCATTAGAGAAGGAGTTTGAGTTGCCGGGTGGGAACGGGTTCCGGTACCTGCAGGTATGGAACTTTATCCGGAGGCAGGTTCCAAGCTATCCTCGCCTCCCCTGAGAGGACTACAGGATAAGGTGATGTCAAAAACGGGAGTTGGGGAGGGGAGGATCTCGAAGATATACGATGAATTGATGGAGCGGGAAGGGGTCCCAATTGGAGAGGTGAAGAGAAAGTGGGTGGAAGAGTTGGGAGGGGAGCTGGAAGTCGGACTACGGGAAAAGGCCTTGAAGAGAGTCAATTCATCCTCGTCATGTGCCAGGCTTAGCCTGATCCAGTTCAAGGTGGTTCATAGGGCCCTCATGACAGTAGCCCGGATGAGTGGGTTTTTCGACGAAGTGGAGAACATGTGCGAATGCTGTGGGGGAAGCCCGGCGAATTATGTGCACATGTTCTGGCGTGTCCGAAGTTGAGGGGATTCTGGTCGGGATTTGCGGAGGTCATGTCAGAGGTCCTGGAAGGGAGGGTGACTCCGAAATTGCCAGAAATGGCAATATTTGGGGTATCGGAAGATCTGGGGGCCTAGGGGTGGGTGGGAGGCCGATGTTCTGGCCTTCTCCTCCCTGGTGGCCCAGAGACGGATTTTGCTGGGATGGAGGGAGTTGGAGCCTCCAAAGTCAGGAGCTTGGGTTAGCGACATGGCAGGGTTTCTCAGTCTGAAAAAGATTAAGTTCGCCTTGAGAGGTTCAACTCTGGGGTTTGCTCGGAGGTGGCAGCCGATCATCGACTTCTTTAAGGAAAACTGAACGTCAGCAGAAAGGGGGGGGAGGGGAAAAGGTGGAGGGAGAAAATGGCATGGCAGTGTAAAATAAGGACAGGGAATCTAATATACGGGCAGTTAGGAGCTAGGGCAGGAGGGTAGTTGGGTATGTTATTGTGATGTGGTTGCGTGCGTTGGGCCGCTAGGTTGTCTGCAATGTTAATTTGTTAAATTTGTTAAACTGTGAAAATTATTTTCTAAAAAAAAACTCGCCCTCCTAGATAGCATGGTGGCTCCCGTCCAAGTCCTCCAACTATTATTCCTCCCTCCTGTTGCCCCCCCCCCCCCCCCCCAACCAACCCAACCTTCTGTCCCTCAAGAGTAACAAAAGGCACACTCACCATCGTTGCTCCTCCATGAAAACCTGCACCTGTTAACCCACCACCAAACACTGTAAAGAGCACACAGAACTCCTCCAAAGTTCAATGTCCTCACACCAGACCATTGTCCCTCATAAATTTCAGCGCTTCCTCTGGCATGTCAAAATAAATCTCTCGCTTCTGGAAAGTTATCCACAGGCGGGCCGGGTACAATACCACAAACTTCATTTCCTTTTTCAAAAAAATTTTTTTTAAAATAAAAATTTAGAGTCCGCAATTCATTTTCTCCAGTTAAGGGGCAATTTAGCGTGGCCAATCCACCTAGCCTGCACATCTTTGGGTTGTGGAGGCGAAACCCACGCAAACACAGGGAGAATGTGCAAACTCCACACGGATAGTGACCCAGGCCGGGATCAAACCTGGGACCTCGGCGCCGTGAGGCAGCTGTGCTAACCACTGCATCACCGTGCTGCCCTAACTTGACTCCCTTTTTGAAGTGGGCAGCTTTAATCCAGTCAATCCTGACCCGCATCTTCGCCAGCTCCTCACACAAATCCTGGTACACTCGCAGCTCGTTCCCTTCCCAGGTACATTTCCTGGTCTGCCTCGGCCATCAAAGGATTTTCTCCTTGTCCAGAAAGCGATGCAACCATGCCACCATTGCCCTGCAGCCTCCTCCTCAGCGCCCTGTGCACTTGGTCCACCTCCAGGAACCAATCAAAGGCCCCCTCCCCCATCAATTTCTCGAGCATTCTCGCCACATACACCACGGCCTCCGCACCTTCAATGCCTTCAGGCATCCCAACAATCCTTAGGTTTTGCTTTCTGGAGCGATTCTCCAAATCCTCCACCTTCTCCCTCAGCATTTTCTGGCTCTCCTGCATCACTCCCAAATCAGCCACCAACGAGGCCAAAAGTTCCCCCAATGACTCTTCCACTTTCTAAATCGCCAGGCCCTGGGACTCCAGCCTCTGCTCAACTCACTCGATCCCAAATCTCAGCAGCTCCACCACCTTGGCCAGCTCCTTCGGGGCCTCTTTCCTCTGCTGCTGAAACTTTTTATTCAAGAACTCCATCAGCTGTTCCGTCAAACACTGGGCAGGCAGCGCGCCTCCCTTGCCCTCCGCTCTCTTTCGCTGTGGCGCACCATGAAAACACTCATGTGTCAACTGTGTCACTTTCTTTCTCGTGGCACTCCTCATCCGCTGCTCCATGCACCAGCCACACCAAAGGAGTATTACCTTCTCCAGGCACTCTTGTACCTTTTGCCCTCAAATACTTTGCCCTTTGGGCGGAAAAAGACCGTAACAATTGTCTTCAGCTGGAGCCACCAAATGTGCGACCACTCACTCCATGGCTGCCAGCGGAAGTCGGCTGCAACCTGTTGGACCTGCTTTTCATGGTTCAATGAGTCTAGATCTTTCTTTTGTTGGAGGTTGGGATTGGTTATGAGGGGTGATGTGCCATCAATTAACACAAGACGAGTAGTGAACAAAACTGTGGCTTTAATAAGCTAAACAGAAAGCCGCCTGGCCACTGATCCCGAACTGGGGCAGTGCCAGAGGTCAGCCACCTTTATACCGAGCCTGAGGGGAGGAGCCACAGGCAGAGCCATCAGGCAGTGGTTTACCACAATACATGTAGTACAGTAACAGTTTACGACAATACATATAATACACTAACAGTGGTTTACCACATTCACCCCCTGTTAAAAAAAAGAGTCCAGCGGGGGTGAAGTGGACTTAAAGGTCGAGTCTGTCGGGGGCTTTGACCTTCCGCCGTGATCGTCTCAGTCCCGGCTGTGGTGTGTGCACTGGTGTCGAGGCCTGCACGTCTGGGAACGTGTTGTCTTCTTCTTCACCCAGTAGTCGCCGGTGGGCCTGCGGGTGCCAAATCTTGAAGTAGCCGGGTAGTGGTGGAGGGAGATGGTGTCGGGTTGGGGTGGTGGTGATGGTCGCTGGGGAGCCTGCAGGTGCCAACTACCTGAGGAGACTGTGTCCTGCCGCCCATCATGATGTGCCACGTAGGCATATTGTGGGTTGGCATGGAGGAGCAGGACCTTCTCTACGAGGGGATCTGATTTCTGACTCCTCGCATGCTTCCGGAGGAGGACGGGCCCTGGGACTGTCAGCGAGGACGGGAGCGAGACCCCTGAGGTGGACTTCCTATGGAAGGCAAACATACGTTCGTGGGGGGTCTCATTGGTGGCAGTGCACAGGAGTGGCAGGATGGAGTAGAGTGCATCAGGAAGGACCTCCTGCCAGCGGGAGGCTGGGAGATTTCTAGGCCGCAGGGCCAGAAGGACGGCCTTCCAGACCGTCGCATTCTCCCTCTCCACCTGTCCGTTTCCCTGGGGGTTGTAGCTGGTCGTCCTACTTGAGCCGATGCCCTTGCTGAGCAGGAACTGACGCAACTCGTCGCTCTTGAAGGAGGAACCCCGATCGCTTTGGATATAGGTGGGGAAACCGAACAAGGTGAAGAGACTGTGCAGGGCCTTGATGACGGTGGCAGAGGTCATGTCAGGGTATGGGCTGGTAAAGGGGAATCATGAGTACTTGTCAACAACGTTGAGGAAGTACACGTTACGGTCAGTGGAGGGGAGGGGCCCTTTGAAGTCGATGCTGAGGCGCTCAAAGGGGCGGGAGGCCTTCACCAGGTGTGCTCTGTCGGACCGATAGAAGTGCGGTTTGCACTCCGCGCAGACCTGGCAGTCCCTGGTTATGGTCCTGACCTCCTCGATGGAATAAGGCAGGTTGCGAGTCTTGATAAAATGAAAAAAATGGGTGACTCCCGGGTGACAGAGGTCATTGTGGAGGGCCCGAAGTCGGTCTACTTGTGCGCTGGCACATGTACCGTGGGATAGGGCATCTGTGGACTCATTGAGCTTCCCAGGTCGGTACAAGATATCGTAGTTGTAGGTGGAGAGTTCGATCCTCCACCTCAGAACCTTGTCATTCTTGATCCGTTGTGCATTATTAAACATGAAGGCAACCGACCATTGGTCAGTGAGGAGAGTGAATTGCCTGCCGGCCAGGTAATGCCGCCAATGTCGTACAGCTTCCATAATGGCTTGGGCTTCCTTTTCGACGGAGGAGTGCCGAATTTCGGAGGCATGGAGGGTACGGGAGAAGAAAGCCACGGGCCTGCCCGCCTGATTGAGGGTAGCGGCCAGAGCAAAGTCCGACGCATCGCTCTCCACCTGGAACGGAATGGACTCATCCACAGCGTGCATCGCGGCTTTGGCAATATCTGCCTTGATGCGGTTGAAGGCCAGGCGGACCTCAGCAGTCAGGGGAAAAATGGTGGATTTAATGAGTGGACAGGCCTTGTCTGCATAATTGGGGACCCACTGGGCTTAGTAGGTGAAGAACCCCAGGCATCTCTTCAGAGCCTTGGGGCAGTGGGGGAGGGGAGGTTCCAGGAGGGGGTGCATGCGGTCGGGATTGAGCCCTAGGACTCCGTTTTCCACAACGTACCCAAGGATGGCTAGGCGGGTTGTGCGGAAAACACATTTCTCCTTATTGTATGTGAGGTTAAGGAGCTTAGCGGGTGGAGGAAATGCCGGAGGTTTGCGTCATGGTCCTGCTGGTCATGGCCGCAGATGGTGACATTATCTAGGTACGGGAACATGGCCCGCAGCCCGTACTGGTCAACCATTCGGTACATTTCTTGCTGGAAGACCGAGACCCCATTGGTGATGCCGAAGGGAACCCTGAGGTAGAGGCGGCCATCTGCCTTGAAGGCAGTGTATTGGTGGTCCTCCGGGCGGATAGGGAGCTGGTGGTACGCGGACCTCAAGTCAACTGTGGAGAAGACTCGATACTGCGCAATCTGATTGACCATGTCAGATATGCGGGGGAGGGGTACGCATCGAGCTGCGCGTACCGGTTGATCGTCTGACTGTAGTTGATGGCCATCCGATGCTTCTCCCCAGTCTTGACGACCACCACTTGGGCTCTCCAGGGGCTGGTACTAGCCTCAATGATTCCCTCTTGTAGGATTGCTGGACCTCTGACCTGATAAATGCCCTGTCCCGGGCACTGTATCGTCTGCTCCTAGTGGCGACGGGCTTACAGTCCGGGTGAGGTTAGCAAAGAGCGAGGATGGGGCGACCTTAAGGGTCGCGAGGCTACAGACGGTGAGGGGGGGCAGGGGTCCACCGAACTTTAAGGTTAGGCTTTGGAGGTGGCACTGAAAGTCGAGCCCCGTAATAGGGCAGCGCAGAGATGGGGGAGGACGTAGAGCTTAAAGTTAGTGTACTCTTCGACCTATACCGAAAGGGTCGCGACACAGTACCCCCGGATTTCTACGGAATGTGATCCGGAAGCCAGGGAGATTTTCTGGGTCACGGGTAAAATTGGGACGGCACAGCGCCTTACCATATCTGGATGGATAAAGCTGTCTGTGCTCCCGGAATCGAAGAGGCAGGCCGTTTCGTGCCCGTTGATCCGGAAGGTCATCGTGGATTTTGTGAGATGATGAGGTCGAGACTGGTCGAGTGTGATGGAGGCGAGCTTCGGGAGGTCGTGGGTGCTCCGGTCGGAGGTAGCGGTGGCCAGCGTACGATTGGGTGAGCAGGGGTCCCATGGGGCGGCGGAGTGGTTCCAAAATGGCAGCCCCCATAGGTCGCGCGTGGCGGGTGGCATCGAAGGTGGCGTCAAAGATGGTGGCCCCCATGGGTCGCGGGTGGAATCAAAGATGGCGGCGAAGATGGCGGCCCCCACTGGTCGCACATGGCAGTGGCAGCGAAGATGGCGGCGCCCAAGGGTCGCACATGGTGGGTGGCGCAGCAGATGGGGGTGATTCCGACAGGCAGCGCTGCTGGGCCTAGGAACTTAAGGGACAGGTCATGCCTGGCAGACTTTGGCAAAGTGGCCCTTCCTCCCACACCCATTGCAAATCGCATTCCGTGCAGGGCAGCGTTGTCTGGCATGTTTACCCTGGCCGCAAAAGTAGCATTTCGGGCTTCCGGAGTTGGCGGGCTGCTGCGCGGCACAGGCTTGCGCCGCACTCGAGTCAGGTGATGGCGGTGCCCACAACGTGGTCGGAGGTGTAGGCCTCCATGTTCTGGAAAGCCACTTCCAGCAAGTTTGAGAGCTGCACTGTCTCTGGGAGGCCGAGTGTACCCCCTTTTAGCAAGTGCTGGCGGATGTAATTGGATTTAATGCCCGCGACAGAGGCGTCCCTGATCAGCAGCTCCGTGTGTTGGACAGCCGATACCGCCTGGCAAGCACAGTTCCGGCCGAGTACCCGCAAGGCAAGCAGGAATTCGGCTTATGATTCTCCGGGGCGTTGTCGCCTCGTGGCAAGGAGGTGCCTAGTGTACACCTCGTTTACTGCCTTTACGTACTGTCCCTTCAGTAGCATTATCGCCTCCGTATATGAGGGGGCGTCTCTGATAAGAAGGAAAACTTGCGGGCTCACCCGTGCGTTGAGTATTCAAAGCTTTTGGAGGTCGGTGACGTCGTCGGTGGAGATCCGAGGTAAGCTTCGAAGCAGCTTAGCTAGTGCAGTCGCAGTGGCGTCGGCTGCTTATGGGTCCAGCTCTAGGCGATCAGGCTTGAGTGATGAATTAATCTTAAAAGTTTAGCTTATTAAATTGATGTGCCATCAATTAACACAAGACGAGTAGTGAACAAAACTGTGGCTTTAATAAGCTAAACAGAAAGCCTCCTGGCCACTGATCCCAGACTTGGATAGGGCCGGAGGTCAGCCACCTTTATACCGAGCCCAAGGGGAGGAGCCACAGGCGGAGCCATCAGGCAGTGGTTTACCACAATACATATAATACACTAACAGTGGTTTACCACAAGGGGGTATTGTTCTTTGGTATGTAATCGACATGTGCATTTGGATGCGGTCTGATTCAGGGGAGGGGTGGGGGAAGGGTTAGTTTTCTGATGGTGATTATACGGTTTTCTTTGTTTCACTTTATGGGTGGGTTTGGCGGCCATCTTGGGTGGGTCTTGGGTCTTCATCCTCTGGACAGGCGCTTAATAATCCTTCACGGTGGAAATGTGAAATAAAGGTGTAAAGCTATACTTCAGATTGCTGGGCATTTTTCCTTTGAAATGAAAATCTGGATTTTACTGCCAAAATGCTGATTTTTGGTATCTGCAATACTGGTTGAGGAGAGGCGGGAGGCCCCTGATTCAGTTGGTCACCTGGAACGTAAGGGGAATGGGGGCCCAGTATAAAGGTGGTGAGTTTTCTATCACCCAAAGATTCTGAGGGCCGATGTGGTGTTTTTGCAGGACAATCATTTGCGGATGAGGGATCAGAGCACGCTGCGGGGGGGGGGGTGAGCTAGGTCTTTCACTCAGGCTTTGACAACAGGGCTCAGGGTGGCAATTTTAATCAATAAACAGGTTTGCTTTTCAGCATATATGTTAGGCCGGACTCATGTGGTAGGCACGTGATTTTCACAGAATCTTTGGCAGATATATTGGTGGTATTGTTTAATGTATATGCCTCAAAGTGGGACAATACAGCATTTAAAGAATTCTCATTCTCTTCTCCTGTGCATAAGGTGAATTCGAGGATCGACTTTTTCTGGTGGATTGGTCTCTTCTTCCTTGGGTGAGGAAGGCAGAGTACTCGATCATTGTCATCTCAGATCATGCCCCACATCTGGCGGATTCAGTAACCTGCTCAGCATCCACCATGAATATTAGATGAAGGGTTATTGGTGGATATGGGGTTCTGCAGGCACATGTCTAAGGCCATTGATGAGTATGTAGAATTTAATAGGAATGAGTGTGTTGCCTTCCATGCTTTGGGAAGTCTTGAAAGTGGAGATTAGAGGAGAGCTTATATCATATAAAATGCATATGGCTAGGGAGGTAAGGGTGGAACGGCAGTGGTTGGTGGATGATATTTTGGAGGTGGGCCACAGGTACTTGTGTGACCCTACCCCAGAGTTCCTGGCAAGTAGGAAGACGCTGCAGACGCAGTTTGATATGCTGTCCACAGGTAAGGCAGTTGCAGAGCTGCCAACCTTTCCCAACAGAAACCAGTATTGCAGATACCAAAAATCAGCATTTTGGCAGTAAAATCCAAATTTTCATTTCAAAGGAAATATGCCCACCGATCTGAAGTCTAGCTTTACACCGTTATTGCACAAATCTAAAACACAAATGGAAAGCGCACATCCAATGCTTCATACATGAACATCATTATGAGTGGGTGTTTTCAAATTAAGTTTCAAACATTCAGTAAATCTAAGAACGAAAAATGTGAACAAAACATTCGCCTTTTGACACGAAGTTCAAAATTGTCCTGAACGCTTGATTAACTTAATCGAATTCTTAAAAGAAACTGTATATAGACAAAAGGAATCCAGTGCATTTCTTTCTTTCAAAAATTATTTTCATGAAGTAGTACAAACAGATTTGATGTTCAAATTAGGGTTTATGAATATAAAGGTAAAAGAACAAATAAAGAATAGCCGCAAAAAGTAGAAAGCAGAAGGTATGGTTAAATAGATGCATGATGATTCAGGTTTACTTTTTCAGCATTTTTGTTTCATGCTCACAGTACAAAGCGCAGTTTCCACAAGTATAACAAGGATTTATGAACTGAATCCTGCTGAAACTTAATAATGTATTATCAGCTGCACTCCATCAGTATAGAAAGAGGGAAGTAGAATTAAAATTTCTGGGGCGACATTCTCCGACCCCCTGCCAGGTCGGAGAATCGCTGGGGGCTGGCGTGAATCCCGCCCCCGCCAGTTGCCGAAGTCTCCGGCACCGGATATTCGGCGGGGGCGGGAATCGCGCCGTGCCGGTTGACGGGCCCCCCCGCTCGATTCTCCGGCCCGGATGGGCGAAGTCCCGCCGATAAATTGCCTGCCCCGCCGGCGTAAATTGAACCACCTTTTGAACGGCAGGACAAGGCGGTGCGCGTGGGCTCCGGGGTCCTGGGGGGGGGGGCGAGGCGATCTGACCCCAGGGGGTGCCCCCACGGTGGCCTGGCCCGCGATCGGGGCCCACCGATCCGCGGGCGGGCCTGTGCCTTGGGGGCACTCTGTCCCTTCCGCTTCCACCACGGTCTCCACCATGGCGGAGGTGGAAGAGACTCCCTCCACTGCGCATGCGTGGGAAACTGTCAGCGCCCGCTGACGCTCCCGCGCATGCGCTGCCCGGAGATGTCATTTCTGCGCCAGCTGGCGGGGCAACAAAGGCCGTTTCCGCCAGCTGGCGGGGCGGAAATTCCTCCGGCGTCGACCTAGCCCCTCAATGTCGAGGCTCGGCCCCCAAAGATGCGGAGCATTCCGCACCTTTGGGGCGGCGCGATGCCCATCTGATTGGCGCCGTTTCCGGAGAATTTCGCCCCAGATCACTGACCTTTCAACAATTCTGAAATGTAGACCCTGCTTCTCTCCTCATTGATGCTGCCTGACCTTTAAATACATAGCAGTGCTCTGCAAAGATCAGTGATAGAGCGAGTGTTGAATCAACTGACTGTAGTCCACCCTCCCTTGACGTGATTTTTTTTATCCCAATAAAATCCAGACACCTTGATGCCTCAGGGAAGGTGATCCTGACCTTTGCGCGGTCTCGCACATGAGGCATAGAAGTGCTTATTGGTTTCCTTGGCGACAGGGCCCTGCTCAGAGGCCTCACCCCTTCTCCTCTCCGTCCTGCACACTAACAGCGCATGCATGTCTGACACACATGTGCTGTTAGTGTGCGGGGTGGAGAGGAGAGGGGGCGGGGCTTCTGCTCAGCGTCCTGTCACCAAGGAAACCAAATAACGCATTTCGGGAGGCGGCTTTTCCATATTGCAATGAGAGAATGCATCCTTCCGTATTCGAACGGATTTTCCGTATAAAATACGGAAAATCCATGCTAGTTGGCAACTCTGCAGTTGTGACTGTCAAGGTGGGTCTTTTGTGAGTAAGGGGAAAAGGCCAGCCATCTGTTAGCTCATCAGCTGAGGCGGACGTTGGCCTCCCAGGGCATTATTCAGGTTAAGAACTCAAGTGGAAGCTTTGTTTCCACCACAGATAAAGTTAACAGTGTGTTTGAGGCCTTCTACAAAAGTCTTTATAGGTCAGAGCCTTCTGTGGGTTGGAGGGGGGAGGGGGTTGTGTGGAGTGGACATGTCTACATTTTTAGATAAGTTGGAGTTTCCAGTGGTGGGGGACGAAAAGAGTTGGTAGCCCATTAACCCCGAGGAGATCTTGACAGGTATTGGGCGGTTGCAAACAGGTAAAGCTTCCAGCCTGATGGGTTTCCTGTGGAATTCAACAAGAAATTTGTGGATCAGTTGGTTTGGTCCCATTGCAGGTTGACATGTTTAATGGTTCTTTTTCCCAGGAAGCCCTGCCCGCTACACTCTTGCAGCTTCCATATCCCTTTTGTTAAAGGGATAAGGACCCCACAGAGTGCAAGTCATACTGGCCTATTTTGCTATTAAATGTGGATGCCAAGATACTGGCTAAAGTTTTGGCATTAAGGCCCTGTCTTCCTGAGGAGACTGCAGAGGATCAGGCAGACTTTGTTAAGGGCTGGCAATTATCAGCCAATATTTGGTGGCTGTTGAAGGCTGTTCCCACCATCTGGTGGGCCCGAGCCGGAGGTAATTGTGTCTTTGAATGCCGAGAAGGCATTTGATAGGGTGGTGTGGAGGTACCTTTTGACATTCTGGAGAGGTTTGGTATCGGGGGTGGCATGGTGGCGCAGTGGTTAGCACTGCTGCCTCTCGGCACTGAGGACCTGGGTTCGATCCCAATTCTGGGTCATTGCCCGTGTGGAGCTTGCACATACTCCCTCTGTCTGCGTGGGTCTCACCCCCACAACCCAAAGATGTGCACGGTAGGTAGATTGGCCACACTAAATTGCCCATTAATTGGGAAAAAAAGAATTAGGTACTTATAATTTATTTTTAAAAAAGATTTGGTATTGGGCCAAAATTAATTTTGTGGGTACGGCCCCTCGGCTAGTATTCGTACCAACATCTTGAGTTTAGGGTGCTTCCAATTAAATAGGGGAACAATACAAGGGTGTACGATGTCCCGCCTCCTATTTTCATTAACGATTGAGAACTTAGCCATAGCCTTGAGGCCTTTGGGTAAGTGGAAGGGGGTAAGAAGGGGAGGCGTGGAACATAGGGTGTCCCTGTTTGCTGATGATCTGCTGCTTTATGTTATGGATCGGGTCCACACTATGGGTGAAATAATGGAGCTACTGAGGAGCTTTGGTTCATTTTTGGGTTACAAGTTGAATCAGGAAAAGAGCGAGTACTTACCAGTTAATCCCATGGGGAGGGGAGCCAACTTGGGAGTGTTGCCTTTTCGCTTGATCAGATCTAGCTTCAGGTTTGTGGGTGTCCGGGTGGCCCATGATTTGGCACAGCTTCATAAATTGAACCAAGCAAGTCTGGTGGACGAGGTTAAGTCCAATTTTCAGAAATGTGTCAACCTTCCCCTGTCCCTGGTAGGTAGAGTCCAGTCTATTAAAATGAATATTCTTCCAAGGTTTTTGTTTTTATTTCAATGACTCCTGTCTTCCTCCCTAAATCTTTTGTTGTGAGGGTTGATCTCATCCTTTATATGGGTGGGCAAGACCCCGAGGATCTGCTGGGCATTTCTCCAAAAGATCAGACGTTGCCAAATTTATTTTGTTATTATTGGGTAGCCAATGCTGAGAAGATGCTGGGGTGGTGCACCGATCCAGGTTCCGTATGGGGACAGCTGGAGGCGAGGTCGTGTAGGGGTTCTAGACTGGGTGCACTGGTGATGGCTTCACTTCCATTTTCTCTGGCAAGTTATTCCTCGAACCCGGTGGTCGTGCCCACGTTAAGGATATGGAGACAATTCAGGCATCACTTTAAGCTTGGATCTGTATCAAAGATGGCCCCTATTTGTGCCAATCACTTATTTGAGCCGTCGAAACTGGACATCACATTTGGGGTGAGGGAAGGAAAGGGGCTTGTAAAACTCGGGGTTTGTTTGTGGAGGGACTGTTTGCCAGAATGGAAAGATTGTCGTCAAAATTTGGCTTTCGGGGCCAAACTCGTTCAGATACCTCCAGGTAAGGAATTTTGTATGAATGGCCTTCCCGACATTTCCCGCAATTTCCCGTGGCACCGCCGAAAAGACCCATTTGGTGGCAGGGTTGGAGGAGGGTAGCATGTCTAGTATTTACGGGTGAATTTTGTCTGAGGATTTGGACTTGACGGGTGAGGTGAAGGCAAATTGGGAGCGGGAGGTGGGACCTAGAGTGGATGTGAGGTGTGGAGTGAGGCCCTTTGTAGGATGAACACCATGTCTTCTTGTATGCGACTTGGTCTGATCCAGCTTAAGGTGGTGCATAGGGTACATCTGACCAAAGCTAAGATGAGTGGCTTCTTTCCGGAGGTAGAGGACAGATGTGAGTGGTGTTATCATAGAATTTACAGTGCAGAAGGAGGCCATTCGGCCCATCGGGTCTGCACCAGCTCTTGGAAAGAGCACCCTACCCAAAGTCAACACCTCCACCCTATCCCCATAACCCAGTAACCCCACCCAACACTAAGGGCAATTGTGGACACTAAGGGCAATTTATCATGGCCAATCCACCTAACCTGCACCTCTTTGGACTGTGGGAGGAAACCGGAGCACCCAGAGGAAACCCACGCACACACGGGGAGGATGTGCAGACTCCGCACAGACAGTGACCCAAGCCGGAATCGAACCTGGGACCCTCGAGCTGTGAAGCAATTGTGCTATCCACAATTCTACCGTGCTGCCCCTGTTCCGGGGGGGCAGCCAACCACACACATATGTTCTTGTCTTGACCCAAACTAGTAAGCTTTTGGGTCTCTGTCTTTAGCACCATGTCAGTGGATCCGGAGCCTTGTCGATTGGTGGCCATTTTTGGGGTGTCGGATTCTCCAGGGCTGCAGATGGGAGTGAAGGCAGATGTCCTTGCCTTCGCTTCAGTGATTGCTCGGAGGCAACTCCTTCTGGGATGGAGGTCTCCTACTGTACCCAGCACCTTGGTATGGTCAGGTGACGTCATGGAATTCTTGTGGAAAGAAAGTCAAGTCCTCCCACTACGCTTTATCCTCACCACCTGTGCCTTGCCCTGTTCCCCCAATGATCTGTATATGTCCCTAATCCTACTCTCTCCCAAATTGTTAGGTAGCAGCAGTTGCTCCAACAAAGTGTACTCCGGTAACTGGGGCAACATCCGCCACTCCTTTTGCGCGAAGTCCCACACCTGCATATACCAAAATTCACGGCCCCTCGGCAGCTCAAACCTCGCCTGCAACTCATCCAGCCCCACAAACTTCCCCTCCGAGAACATATTCCTAACCTGCTCCAGCCCCGCCTTCCTTCATTTCCCATACCCCACCCCCCGGCCCTCGGCTTAAATCTCCGGTTCCCACACAGTGGCATCAGCACCGACATTTTATCCAGCTTAAAATGTCTCCTCAACTGGTTCCATATCCTGATAGTTGACTGCACCACCGGACTACCCATATACGTCCCCAGGGCTAATGGCAACGGGGCCGTCACCTGGGTCCTCATGCTAGAACCCCTGCAGGACTCCTCCTCCAACCTGATCTTCTCTACCCCCTCCCCTACCAATGACTTACCTTCTCCACTTTCACAGTCCAGTATTAATACAAAGGTGCGCGTGCGCCAACCCCCTTTCTGCCTCTGCCTCTGTAGCATCCTCTTCACCCTCGGTACCTTCCCTGCCCATATAAATTCCAAAATCAGTGCCTCCACCCTCCAGAAAGCGACCTTAGAGAGAAAAATCGTGAGGGTCTGAAAGACAGGCAGAAACCTTGGCACCACATTCATCTTTACCACATGCACTCTCCCTGCCAACATCAAGTGCAAAGTATCCCACCTCTTGAAATTGCCCTTAACCTCCTCCACTAATGCTGATAAGTTCCACTTGGCTATCGTGGCCCACTCATGCGTTGCTTGAATCCCCATATACCTCAACTGCTCTCTTGCCACCTTAAACGGTAGTACCCCCCGTTATGGGCCAGGGTATAGAAAACTCCAAAGTATATTATGGAGTTCACCTGACCTATAACTGTTTATTGATTTTGGTTACAGTGAGCACAAGAGCCTGCCTTTCAGATGTTATTCAACAGACTTCTTAGGCGCTTTTAATCAAAAAGAACAAGCTTTATTCTCAGAACTTAGTTAACATTTGTACAAACACACACAGCAAGACGTTTTATCAATTACGTACATAAAAACCCTACACAGCTACAGTAATCTATGTATAACCCTTAATGAATTCCCCCTTAACAAAATCCAAGTAAAACCAGCAACCCTTTTTCAAAGGCGTGGCTCAGCACACACCGTTCTCACTGGTATAAGACTTGTTATTGATACTCTGTTCCCCCTTTCAAACTGCATTTAAATTCCTTCCAGAAAGCAATTATCGCTTTTAAGTTACCAAGTAGTCAGCAACAGCTTTTAAAATGAAGATAGAGAAAAACACTTCTTTCAACCTGTGCAGTTCAAACCAGTCCAAACTCAAAGCAAAAGTAAAAACTCACAGAGCCACAGCCCAGCTCCACCCACACAATGACATCACTGAAGCCATGTGATAAGACAAAACCTTTCTTGAAGGGACACTCCCATGACACCCCAAATTGGCTCCCCGCCACGCTGCATTCACCAGGAATACCTCGCTCTTCCCTATGTTCAGCTTATACCCGGAGAAGACCCTAAACCTCTCCAGTAGGCCCATAATTCTGCCCATACTCTTCAGTGGGTCCGACACAAACAACAGCAGGTTGTCTGCGTACAATGACACCTGGTGCTCCCCGCCCCATCTCATAATCCCTCGCCACTCGGCTGACCCCCAAAGAGCCATTGCCAAGGGCTCAATCGCCAGCGCTAGTAACAATGGCGACAGCAGGCCCCCTTCCACCTTCCCCTATGTAGCCCAAAATACCCTGAACGCATCTCATTCATACACATGCTACCCATAGGGGACGCATACAAAAGACCCACCTCGGTCCAAACCCAAATCTACCCAGAATTTCGAACAGGTACCTCCACTCTATCTGGTCAAAGGCCTTCTCCGCGTCCATGAATACAATAACCTTCAGTGCCACGCGCCCTCTGACGGAGTCATAACTACATTCAACAGCCTCCTAATGTAACTGGAGAGCTGCCCACCCTTCACAAAACCCATTTGGTCCTCGGAGACCACCTCTGGCACCCCCCCCCCCCCCCCCAAACCTACACACCAACATTTTGCCAGTAGTTTCACATCCTTGTTCAAGATTGCGCATGTGCACTTGAAAAAAGAGCGCACTCCGAATGAGAATTGATTTGCGCATGCGCAATGGAAGTTTGCGCATGATGCTACAAACGTGATGACGTGTAGACATTGTGGCCACGGCCACATATGAAAAAAATGCACGGCAATCGAAAAAAAAGTTTTAAAGGCACCAAACAGAAGAATTTTTACCTCATATGGCAGAACATTGCCTGAATTTGAACAAACAGCTGAAGAAGACCTTTGCAGCACCATTGATCAAGAAGTTTGCAGCATCCAGCAAGAAGAAAATTTTAACAAATCTAAAAATAAAGAGTGTAACATCACAGAAGATGAAATAGATGTGGAAGAAATATTCTATGTGGATATAATTGAAAGTGTAGACAAAGGTACACAAGAAATTTCAGAAGCTGAACAAACAAACCTAATCACAATTGTTCCAAATCGATGAATGGACAATTCCAGTGATGCTGAATGGCACATTAATCAACTGCAAGCCTGTCACTGGAACAAGTGACAATTTCCTCAGCCTCGCCGATTTGAACAACCCGAGAGTTCCACCGACAGTTTTTGATCGACAGAAACAGCTGATCGACTACAGTGGGAATGCAATTGAAATGTTAGGGATATGTAACCTAGAAGCATGGGTGCACAATCAAAGTCACATTGTGCAATTCGCCATTGTGGACACAGAGTGAGTGTCCATATTGGGAGCCAACACGTGTGAAGCCCTGAACGTCGTTAAACGACTATGTTCCAGACAGCGTGAAGACAGAAGATCATTGTAACTGCCCATGGGAAATGATACCGCAATCATCCGATGAGGACAGTAAAGACACAGAAGAAGCAGACTATGAAGGTCTACCTCGTATATTTGCTGAGCCAAAGAAAGAAGACTCTGAAAGTCTATCCATTGTATTTGACAGTAAGGATAACAGTGAAGAAACAGGTGGGCAGCACGGCAGCGCAGTGGTTAGCACTGCTGCCTCACGGCACCGAGGTCCCGGGTTCGATCCCGACTCTGGGTCACTGTCCGTGTGGAGTTTGCACATTCTCCCCGTGACTGCGTGGGTTTCACCCCCACAGCCCAAAAATGTGCAGGGTAGGTGAATTGGCCACGTTAAATTGCCCTTAATTGGAAAAAATGAATCGGGTAATCTAAATTTATATAATAAAAAACAGTGAAGAAACAGATAATGAACAACAAAAAGAAAACTATGACAGTCTATCCACTTTATTTACGAATAGTGTCGAAGTGATCACAAAAAGCATACAAGCTGTGTAGGACAAAAGCGAGACTGACAGATCTCAGCTGGACTTTACAAAGGCTGACAATGAGAGCACATCAACAGTGATCAGACAACAAGAGTATAACTTGAATAACAATGAATGCAGTGAACAGATCAATTGAGAGTGCATCAATTCTGAACAGCCTACAAGAAAATGACATTGCGGACAAGTTGACTCCAGATGACGAGCACCAAGAGTTTGTGCATTCTTCCGATCATCCAACAGAAACTGACATCACAAAGCCTGACGAGACATCAGATAATCCTGAGGACACGGATGGTAAACAAGTTAAAATTGAATCATAAGGAACTGATCCTGAGCGCACCAAGAATAGTTCTGGTACTACAGTATATACTCAGAGGTACGACTGTGATACCAAAGGACAATTCAATGATACATGGCACTTGAATGACGGGAAAGTGTTGAAACTTGCAGTCACACTGGACAGACCATACAGCATGGAAAGAAATCTGGATGGCAACAGAGCAACGGACTGCAGTACAGTGTGTGAAACACAACTACCATTCAAGGTAGAACAAACCGATGCGTGTGTTGACAATGCCAAGTTCATGCATAATGGCACCAATTCAGGAAGAACAGGAGTGGAAAGTTCCAACATGGCACACTGTTTGGAAAGAAACAATGACATTCCAACAGTCTAGAAGAGTTGGTCCTTGCTGAAAATACAGATAGCAAACTGTTTTTTACGGCAAAGGAAACACAAAATCGACACCACAAACACAGAAAGAAACCACGTTAGATAACGAACATGGTTCCACAATTCACCATTTGATGGCTTGCACTGATGACTTGTTGGTACTGTAACACACTATCACAGTGAAGACTGAGTACTGACTCAATTTGTGGACTGTAAAAGTTAAAAAATTGTTAGCTACTGTACAATATCAGTACTCAATTACATGTAAAGAACTTACAATGCTTCTTACCATACACATGTCTATAGAAATTTCCAAACATCTTTAAAGAAAAAGGGGGCTGTAATGATATGTATATTGACTGGGATGTAAAGAGCTAACAAGTTAATGATAATGCTTCTTACCACCAGAGGGAACCACAGAATAGTTATTTATATCATGTGACTTGGGAATTCTGGGAGTTAAGAGTTAGGAATTAGAAGGGTGTCAGGCATAGCGAGCAGTTGTGTACTTGAGAGTTCTGTTAGTCAGAGATAGTTTAATATAGAAACCTTCTACTATAGGAATCGTAGTAGTGTAAATAAATTTATAGTTTTGTTCGTTAACAAAGCTTTGTGTTCTTCATTCAACACTATGCATCCAAGCCATCCAGGTAAAGCAAAATAGAGAACGCAACAGTAACAACCCAATTCCTACTCTATGGTTGCCCAGAACATAGCAGCTAAAGCCAGTTTCTTTCAAAGAATCCATGAGAATTATTAGTGCAGGAAATGGAAAATTCAAAACTGACAGATTGAAGGAGGATCTGAAAGGGTGGTTCTTTTTCCTTATCATGCTGCCATGCCTGACAAGGGTGGTTTTATATTAGCAATGCTGACAAAGTGGACAACATACCCCACTCAACACCGTTAATGCTCCTCAATTAACACAAACGTGTCACAAACAATATGAGAAAATAAGGCTCATGGCTAGGTGACAGGCAGAACTTTCAATGTTCAGATGAAGGTTTTAAAACACCTACTAAGATAGTCGCAGGTAAAATTCTGCAAAAATAAAATACACTTGCAGCAGCTTACAGCCTTGTCTTGTCCTTCCTTCTGCGACCTCCCGCAGTTAGTTTCTGTCTCCATTACACGCGGCTTTTTTTGGGAGAGACAGGGCAGTCACTCCAGGGTCAGAAAATTCAGGTTCGGAAAGCTTCTTTGCAACAGGAGGACTGGACCTGGCACACACACTCCATTCAATGGGGAAGCTCAAGTGAATCTGTTTACTTTAAGACAGTAAGGCTTGGTGTGAATTATTGCAGCAATGTATTTTTGTCTTCTAAACTGAATTATGCAGAAAGGCTAATTATAATGAACACTTCTATTGAGGATAAAGTAGCCTGAGTTCTATGAAGACGTATCAAGCTAGCCTATGGTTTTTATGCTTGCAATTGTCTCCTTATGTGGTGTTCAATTTGGTCACAAGAACATGATAGTTTCTAATAAACATATTGGGCACATGTTTATTATCTCATTACAATACAGTACATACATTATCTGGTATTATCAGGTATTGCGGTACCTAAGAGGCTGATGACCATTGGTAAAACCTAGGAGTTTACTATTGGCTGTTGATACGTAGCTCCGCCCTGACAGGCGGAGCATAAGAACCGGTGCCGTCCCAGCAGCCTTCACTTTCTGTACCGAAGCTACTGGGGAATAAGATCTAGTCGATTAAAGCCTTCAGTTATGAAATCACTTCGTCTTGAGTGTAATTGATTGTGCATCAATTTAATCTACTAGACTTAAGCTGGAAGGATGGATCTCTGAATCAAACCGGAGTGCCTACAGCTCAGCACCCACGCGGAGAACTCAGCTGCAATATTTAAACACTGGCTGGCGTGCTTTCAAGGCTATCTCGAGACGGCCGGAGGCACCCCCTCAGAAGGACAGAAAATGCATCTCCTGCGCTCAAGGGTCAGCCCTGGGATCTACACGCTTATCGAGGAGGCGGAGGACTTTGATGCCGTGATCGAACTGTTAAAAGGACATTACATCCGCCCTGCAAATCAGGTCTACGCACGTCACCTGGACGATTTCTACCGGGCGCTACTGCTGCTGGGCCGAAACTGTGGCTGCCCGCAAGTTTCGGGGAGCGAGCACACTGAACTTTTAATCAGGGATGCTGTTGTAGCAGGTATGACCTCCTCAGTGATCCGCCAAAGACTCCTAGAAAAGGACACCCTGGGACTTAGAGAGGCACGGGCCCTGGCAGGGTACATGGACGTAGCCTCCCAAAACGCGCAGTTCTATGCGCCCGACCGCGCGGCGGCCCCCTGGGCTGCGTGGCACCCCGCAGCGGCAGCCCCACAGACCTTCCCCCTGACCCCGCAGGCCTGCGCGGCGAGACGGCCCACTAACGCCGCTGGGCCCCGCTGTTTTTTCAGCAGGCAGGCGAATCATCCCCGCCCGCCCTGCCCGGCCTGCACCACCACCTGGAAAGGGTGCGGCAAGAAGGGCCACTTTGTGGGGGTCTGCCAGGCCTGCGCCATGGCCGCGGTCTCCAGCGACTCCGGACCGCCGCGGCAACCCCCCCTTCAGGCCCGACCGGCCTGCGCTCACCGCTACCCCCCTATCCTAGGGCCACGTGCGATCACGGGCGCGGCCATCTTGCCCCCCGGACACCACGCTGGACGGGTGGGCGCCGCCATTTTGTCCATCCCCGCCGCCACCTTGTCCATCCCCGGCCACCATGTGCGACCCATGGGAGACGCCATCTTGGATGGGGCCCCAGGCCCCCAGCACGGCCGACTACACCCTGCCCGATCAGAACTCGCAACTGCTTCATCTGGCCTCGGTGATACTGGACCAAAGTCGACCTCGGACACTCGCAACAGCAACAACGACGGTCTTCATCAACGGCCACGAGACGTCTTGCCTGATTGACTCTGGGAGCACGGAAAGCTTTGTTCACACCGACACGGTAAGGCGCTGTTCACTTGTTACCCACCCTGTAAACCAAAGGATCTCCCTGGCCTCCGGGTCACACTCGGTGGAAATAAAGGGGTTCTGCCTAGCGAACCTCACTGTCCAAGGCAGGAGATTCAACAATTTCCGCCTTTATGTCCTGCCGCACTTCTGCACGGCAACCCTCCTGGGGTTGGACTTCCAATGTAACTTGCAAAGCCTGACCTTTAAATTTGGCGGCCCTATACCCCCCCTTACTGTCTGCGGCCTCACGACCCTTAAGGTTGACCTGCCTTCCCTGTTTGTGAACCTCACCCCGGATTGCAAACCCATCACCATCAGGAGCAGGCGGTACAGTGCCCAGGACCGGACCTTCAACAGGTCAGAGGTCCAAAGGCTGCTGAGGGAAGGGGTCATCGAAGCGAGCAACAGTCCCTGGAGAGCTCAAGTAGTAGTGGTAAAGACCGGGGAGAAACATAGGATGGTCATTGACTACAGTCAGACCATCAACAGGTTTACGCAGCTGGACGCGTACCCTCTCCCCCGTATAGCCGACCTGGTAAACAGGATCGCGCAATACAAGGTCTTCTCCATGGTGGATCGCAAGTCCGCCTACCACCAGCTACCCCTACGTAATAGTGACTGCAAGTACACTGCCTTCGAAGCAGATGAGCGGCTCTATCAATTTTTAAGAGTTCCCTTTGGTGTCACTAATGGGGTCTCGGTCTTCCAGCGAGAGATGGACCAAATGGTTGACCGGTACGGCTTATGCGCAACGTTCCCGTATCTGGATAACGTCACCATCTGCGGCCATGACCAGCAGGTGTTGATTCCCAAATTTCTTTCTCTGTCAGTCTGGCCTCAATAAAAGTTGAGATGGATTCGCACGTAAAAAGAAGTTATTTATTTAGCTTGCAAGCTTAATTCATCTTACAGAAACATAAGAGACATCCAGCCTCTTACACTCCAGAAAGCGACTGAACAAAGAGACAATAGGATCTCTGCAAAATCAATTCAAATGGTATCAAGTTTCACATACTCGACGCCCATAGGTCAGCCTATGTCCCTCCTGACCTGTTTGATCTATTCTGATTGGCTCACTTCCAATCCCTTTCTCTGGCCCCTATCAATGCAGCATCACTCTCATAGACACACCTCTTCCTGCTTTTTCCATGCGGTCTCAAATCCCTTTGTCCCTAACTGCCAGAATCAAAGTGGCTTATTTCTACATTACATTAACTAGTATCTCTAAAGTAACTATTTTATATCACATTCGTCACAGGACCATGACACCAACCTCCGCAAATTTCTCCAGACCGCGAAAATCCTTAACTTAACGTACAATAAGGATAAATGTGTATTTAGCACCGACTGTCCAGCCATTCTAGGCTACGTAGTGCGAAATGGAGTTATAGGCCCCGACCATGAGCGCATGCACCCCCTTATGGAGTTCCCCCTCCCTCACTGCCCCAAGGCCCTGAAGCGCTGCCTCAGGTTTTTCAGTTATTACGCCCAGTGGGTCCCTAACTACGCAGATAAAGCCCGACCCCATATCCAGTCCACAACCTTCCCCCTGTCGACGGAGGCCCGCCAGGCCTTCAGCCGCATCAAAGCAGACATTGCAAAAGCCACGATGCGCGCCATCGACGAGTCCCTCCCCTTCCAGGTTGAGAGCGATGCGTCTGACGTAGCTCTGGCGGCCACCCTCAACCAAGCGGGCAGGCCCGTGGCCTTCTTCTCCCGTACCCTCCATGCTTCTGAAATTCGCCATTCCTCGGTTGAAAATGAGGCACAAGCCATAGTTGAAGCTGTGAGACATTGGAGGCATTACCTGGCCGGCAGGAGATTCACTCTTTCATGTTCGATAATGCACAGCGGACCAAGATTAAAAACGACAAGATCTTGCGGTGGAGGATAGAACTCTCCACCTTCAACTACGAGATCTTGTACCGTCCGGGGAAGCTAAACGAGTCTCCTGATGCCCTGTTCCACGGCACTTGTGCCACTGCACAAGTGGACCGCCTCCGAGCTCTCCACGAGGACCTCTGCCCCCCGGGGGTCACTCGTTTCTTCCACTTCATCAAGACCCGCAACCTGCCCTACTCCATCAAGGAGGTCAGGACAGTCACCAGGGACTGCCAAATCTGCGCGGAGTGCAAACCGCACTTCTACCGGCCAGAGAGGGTGCACCTGATAAAGGCTTCCCGTCCCTTTGAACGCCTCAGCATGGATTTCAAAGGCCACCTCCCCTCCACCGACCGCAACACGTATTTCCTGAACGTGATTGACGAGTACTCCCGGTTCCCATTTGCAATCCCCTGCCCAGACATGACCGCAACCACCGTCATCAAGGCCCTCCAGGGTATCTTTACACTGTTCAGTTTCCCCGCGTACATACACAGTGATAGGGGGTCCTCCTTTATGAGCGACGAACTGCGTCAATTCCTGCTCAGCAGGGGCATTGCCTCAAGCAGGACGACCAGTTACAACCCCCGGGGAAACGGACAGGTGGAGAGGGAGAACGTAACAGTCTGGAAGACTGTTCTACTGGCCCTACGGTCCAGGAATCTCCCAGTCTCCCGCTGGCAAGCAGTCTTCCCAGTGGCCCTCCACGCCATCCGGTCGCTGCTCTGTACAACTACCAATCAATCAGACACCACATGAACGTCTCCTTGTTTTCCCCAGGAAGTCCTCCTCCAGGACCTCGCTCCCAACCTGGCTAGCGACACCCGGACCCATCCTGCTTCGGAAGCACGTGCGGGCGCACAAGTCGGACCCGTTGGTCGAGAAGGTCCACCTGCTGCACGCTAATCCCCAGTATGCCTACGTGGCGTTCCCTGACGGCCGGCAAGATACGGTCTCCCTACGGGACCTGGCGCCCGCCGGAACCCCACGCGCACCCGAACCATTACCCCCACCCCCCACCTCCCTCATAGGACCTCACTCGAGAGTCAGTACTCCCGCCGCTCCTGCCTAGGCCCGCCCACCCACCGACGCCCCCTACAGGCACCCCCCCCGTGTCAACCGTTTGCTCCAACAGCGCAGCCTAGGGGTGACGAAGCTGCCAGAGAGGACGAAACCACGCTCCCAGAGTTGCAACCACCTGGACCGCCACCAGAATCACCACTGAAGCCCAGACGATCCAGAAGGACGACCAGGCCACCCGATCGACTGATTGCTTCGCTGTGACTTTAACCGTGAACGAACACTTTGTAAATATTCTCAACAGCCCTGTAAGGAGGTATCACGGTACCTCCATAGCTGATGATACCATGTTAAAGGCGACTGTTACCACTGGCCACCACCCCCGCCGGACTCTTTTTTAACAGGGGGTGAATGTGGTATTTTCAGGTATTGCGGTACCTAAGAGGCTGATGACCATTGGTTAAACCTATGAGTTTACCATTGGCTGTTGATACGTAGCTCCGCCTGACCGGTGCCGTCCCGGCAGCCTTCACTTTCTGTACCGAAGCTGCTGGGGAACAAGTTCTAGTAGATTAAAGCCTTCAGTTATGAAATCACTTCGTCTTGAGTGTAATTGATCGTGCATCACATTACTAAATCTAAACCTATATTTGGATTAGAATAGGTTTGATGACATGATCCATATCGCTCTGTCTCCTGTGCAAGACCATCTCCATAATACCACCTGCCTCCACACACCCTCAGCCCGCCCGTTGCTGAAACCTTAGCCATTTTCACAGAAACTCCACTTATTCACCAAGACTAATTTGCTTTCTGCCTACCAAGTGTGCACTACATCACATTACACCCTTGGTCCAGATATTTGCAAAAGAGCTGAGTTCCAGAGATGAAGTGAGACTGACTGCTTTTGGTATCAAGGCACCATTTGACAGAATGTAGCATCAAGGAGCCCTAGTAAAACTGAAGCGAATGGGAGTAAGGGAAAACCCTTCCACTGGCTGCAGCTGAAAGGAAAATGGCTGTGATTGTTGGAGGTCAATCATTTTAGCCCCAGATCATCACCGAATGAGTTCTTCAGGGAAGTGTCCAAGATCAAATATCTTCAGTTGCTTCATTCATCATAAAGTTAGATATGGGAATGTCACTGATGATTGCAGAATGTTCAATCCATTCTCAAATTCTCAAATAACTGTTTCTAATCATTCATTCACCGGACCTGGGCACTTCAGTAAGCCCTGCATTTAGTGTCCAAAAGTAAATACCCTCAAGAAGATGGTAGAGAGTTGTGTAGTATAAGGATCTGGCACATAAAGGGTGAACAAGGGACTGAGTACAGTACTGCTCACACAGTAATGTAAGGGAACACATGACCAGCATCTAGGGGTTAGTGTAGTGAGAGACAGAGCAGTGTGTCGAAGCAAACATGGAGACAGCTCCTAGCTTGGACCTTTACTGTACCTATATATATATCGTAGAATCTCTAGAGTGCAGAAGTAGGCCATTCGGCTCATCGAGTCTGCACCGACCCTTGGAAAGAGTATTCTATCTAGGCCCACACCCCGACCTTATCCCTTAACCCCAACTAACCTTTTGACATTAAGGGGCAATTTAGCATGGCCAACCCACCTAGCCTGCACATCTTTAGACTGTGGGGGGGAACCGGAACACCCGGAGGAAACCTATGCTGACACGTGGAGAAGGTGCACACTCAGCACAGACAGTGACCCAAGCTGGGTTCCTGGCGCTGTGAGGCAGCAGTGCTAAACACTGTGCCGCCCATATAAATTTTAGTAGTTAATAAATACCTACTGTTGAATTACCTAAGACTACAAATACCTGAATAAGAACTACTGAACTGGGGCAGCACGGTGGCGCAGTGAGTTAGCCCTGCTGCCTCATGGCACCGAGGTCCCAGGTTTGATCCCGGATCTGGGTCACTGTCCGTTTGGAGTTTGTACATTCTCCCCGTGTTTGCGTGGGTTTCACCCCCACAACCCAGGGGCAGGGTATGTGGATTGGCCACACTAAATTGCCCCTTAATTGGAAAAAATGAATTGGGTACTCTAAATTTATTTTAAAAACGAACTACTGAACTACTCCCAACGCCATACAACATGGTGGCAGTGAATGGAACACCTCAAACATTGCAGAGACTGCAGAAAAAAAATTAAATTCTGGAAAACGGAAGGAAAAAAATCAAAGAAACATTCTGCCCCGAAGAAAGGCTCAAGAAGTGAAGGTGCAGAAGGAAATCCCAAGAAATAAGCTCCAAAGAAAACCTTGGAAGCTGATGGCAGTAATTGAATTTCCTACTGCAGAAGCAGACTCCATTGAATACTGTGAAAGTCCAGCTTCAATACCCTGAGCTTGCAGAGTCTCCAGACCACACAGTCGGGACTTAAACATTTAAAATTCCTGGACATCGCAAGTTCTGAAAAAAGTCAAATCTTGCAGAGTTCCTAAATTGCCATTTAAATCGCAGTCTGAGAAATCCAAATCCCGAGCCGGCACTCGAACAAAGCTGAGCCCTCTCCGAACAAAGAATTTTTTTTTTTTAAATTTAGAGTACCCGATTCTTTTTTTTCCCAATTAAGGGGCAATTTAGCGTGGCCAATTCACCAACCCTGCAAATCTTTTTGTATTGTGGGGGTGAGACCCACGCAGACATGGGGAGAATGTACAACCGCCACACGGACAGTGACCCCGGACCACTGTGCTGTCCTGAAGAAAATAGTAGTCAATTAAAAATTAATCATGAATGTGCAGGCAGCGATAAAAACTTAGCAAAAGCTGGGATTTGATACTTCCAAGACCCAAGAACATTGTTTGTGCTAAAGCAAGCTAGGATAACTGGTCGATCCAGGCAATCATTGGTGAAAAAAAATGAAACATGGAGGTTGCGAACGGCATTAATGTGGAAGTATGCCAAAACTGGCAAGTGCGGGGCAAGCCCTTTGTGAAGAAGTGTTTCGTGACGCCATCTTAGATTTTTTGAAGCAGAGCCGGTGATGGGAATGTGCTGAGCAGTCACACATCAGGTGGCTCTCCTCCCGAACACAGTAAAATAGGCATTTCTGGATGAATTATGCCCGAACATTCGGACTCATTCTACCGTAAACAGAAATGGAAGAGAAAAAGAGCAATGTGCATGCAAGTGGAAGCTCAAGAGGCCGCAGGGAAGGTAGAAGCGATGGAAAAGGCCATGAACAGCGAGCGAGCTAGCCGGTGAACCCACAAGCTGAGCGGTCCTTGGTCACCCCTGAGAGGGGGAGACCGATGTCCTGAACAACGGACTCCACCGGCACCCCTCCACACACACACACACCTGGAGAGGGATGGATGACATTTCTAACTAAGGAATTGACTGCGATGAAGGAGGAAATCAAAGTGGAGATCCAGGTAGCGGTCAAAGTGGCGGAAGCGCTGGTCTCCATGTAGACGGCGCTCGACGGAATGGGGAAGAGGCTGGAGGCTCAGGGGAAGACGATCCAGGAGCTCAAAAAGGTGTTGACTGACCAGAGCGACAGGACTGTTGCTCTGGAAGCTGAAATAAAAAGGTTGGTGGAGTCCCAGGGGGGCATGAAAGGGAAAGTCAAGGATCAGAAGAACTGGTCTCGACTCCAAAATATTGAAATAGTGAGCCTGCCAGAGGGGATCGAGGGCAGGGATCCGACAGACTATGTGGCCCAGATGCTGGGCAACTTGGTCGGGAGGGACAGCTTCCCCCAGCCATCAAAGGTCAACAGGGCACACGGGTCATTCCGATTGAAGCCCAAGGCCTGGGAGCAGTGAAGAGCAATAATGGCAGTCTTCGGGGTATCGGACCAGCCAGAACTACATATGGGGAAGAGGGCCGATGCCCTTGCATTTGCTTTCCAAATCGCCCGCCAGAGAATCCTGCTCGGCTGGCGATCAGCAGCACCACACATAGCTGCAGACCTGCCGGAATTTCTCCATCTGGAGAAGACCAAATACGTAATTCAAGGGTCGGATGATGGCCTGGGGGCCGTTCATCAGCCTCTTCCAGGACCTGTATGAAGCCAACAACTGATAGAACGGGGGGACGATGGGTGGCAAGATGGCGCAGTGGTTAGCACTGCTGCCTCACGGTGCCGAGGTCCCAGATTCGATCCCGGCCCACACAAAGCTATAAGAGCAAAACAAATGACAAAACAAACCATCTACGGCGAAGGGAAGGGCCTAAGACAGGACCCGGAGACAGTAGAAAAGGGGAGGGGGGAGCAGGGGTGGGGGGGGGGGGGGGGGAGCAGGGGTAGGGGAGGGGGGGCAGCAGTGGTAGGGGAGGGGGGGAGCAGGGGTAGGGGAGGGGGAGCAGGGGTAGGGGAGGGGCGGAGCAGGGGTAGGGGAGGGGGGAGAGTGCCGAAAAGGAACAGCGTGGAAATTGTAAATAATAACCGTTTCATTCATCTCTTGTACAGTGTAAAAGTGTAAACTTCAATAAAAAATATTTAAAAAAAAAAAGAATTTTAGGTAGCGTCATAAAACAACAACCTCCAATTTATATTTATTAACCATGATCAGAAATCCACTCTTTAAAAGATTAATTTGGACTTATCCAAGGCACAGATTAGTCACAAAATTCAGAACTCTGGAGAAAGAATTCCTTAGATACATCATTGCTTCAGGTCTGGATAAAATGATGGAAGCTAAACAAGTTAACATACTGCTTTATTCAGTAAGCCCAATAGCCGACAAGGAAGCAATGAGTCATCTGCAAAATTGAATGAAATTTTAAAATATTCAACGCTTACTTTAACCTCGCAATAACAAAATCCTTGAAATGGCTAAATTTAACAAAACGTGTCCATCAGCCAGGAAAACATGTTGACTCCTTCATTAAGGTGCTGTAGAGAAGGCTGTGATTACGGTCACCTGAAATCTGAGCTAATCAGGGATAGAATATTTGTAGGACTGGTGGATGAAGCACCCTCAGACATGCTTCAAGCAAAGGAAGATCTAAACCCTGAGAAAGCTTTCCAGATTGTCAGGCAATCTGAAGTCTGTTTCCAACACACATCTCTGTTAAGGAGTGGAAGCAAACTGTAGTACAAAATGAACCCCACTGTACAGTTAGTCAAACAGCACAGAAACAGGACACTCCAGGCCAAGGGAAGCAATACCCTAACTAACCAGTAGTGTGACCATGCGAATGTTGTAGGGCAAAGCATCCCCACAAGTGGGTTCAATTTCAGCCTAATGCTTTCAATGTAACCTGGTAACTACTCAAGTAGGAAGCTGTTTAAAGCCAAAACATCAAAATGTAGAGAAGATCCCAAAAGGATTGAGACCGCATACCACGAGGAAACACAACCATGCTTCTTGGGTGAGGTCAAAGACTGAGCTTTTCATACTGGAAAGCAGACATCGTGATAAATGGCCATCTCAAAAGCTCGAAATTGGACAATGGAGAGTGTTATGGTCCTATCAGCCAAAGAACTGTGCTTGGAATCTCTGGCTACAAACAACAGACACCATTTTATGGGCTTGGAGGAATGTGACTTCTGATTATAGGCATGATTCTGGAAAAAATAAGGTGTGGCAGCAAACAAACCTTCAATGTACATCATCTGTAACTGTTTTATTTTCTCTCTGGATTAGTGATGCCTCTGTAATCCTGAATCTCCCCAAAATAGCACAAGATGTCAAGACAACCACTGTCATAAATTATACAGAACTGCATGTTCCTGAGAGCTCCAACAAGAAGGATTATCTCGACTGCTGCTGCTGCTGCTGCATGTTATTGTAAATAAATGTTATATCTTTGTATCCTTAAAATTCGTGCTGGATTCTTCGTGGCCCTCAAAACTGGCGACGAGGGTTAAAGTGAATAGCTGTCTACACTACTGAAGCCACCTCCCTGGATTTTTGTTGGATACAGGTTGGAAGTTGTTTTCTATTATACCATGCCTCTGTATGGATGTTTGGATGTTTTTGATGCTGCGCTGGAAAGCATTACTATTTCCGGGCAAACAATATCACCGAAAACAAGCGGCAGGTGGTCATATTACTCACCGTCTACGGCCCGCATATGTTTGGGGTGATTAGGAGCCTTACGTACCCAGCTGCGCCGGACACCAAAACGTTTGATGAACTTGTGAATTTAGTGGGGCAACATTTTAACCCAACCCCGTCCACGATAGTCCAACGTTACCGGTTTAATATCGCTGAGAGGACCCCAGGAGAATCCCTTGCTGACTTTCTATCCAGGCTACGCAGGATTGCGGAGTACTGTGACTATGGTGAGACCTTGTCAGAAATGTTACGCAACTGTTTGGTTTGCGGTATTAACAATGCGGCCACCCAGAGAAAGTTGTTAGCTGAGCCAGTATTGACTTTTCAACAGGCCATTCAAATAGTATTGTCCCGAGAGAGCGCAGAACGAGGAGTGCAGGAGCTACAGGGAATGGAGGTGCATGCCTTGGGGCGCAACCCCTTCCATCCGAAAACGTCCCCCCGCACTCCTGCGGTACCTTGGGCGAGGCGACGTCCGGATTGACGCCAGTGGCCATCGGACATTCCTCCCCGAAGTCAGCCTTCTCCAGAACCAATGGATGAGGAGCCATGTCCGTGTCAGACTTGTAGGCGCCGACCCCGTCGCGGACGCCGGTCCTGGAGGCACCAGAGGTGCCGTCATTCCGACCGAAACTGGGACCAGCCCAGGGGCCGTACCTTCCATGTGGATGAACCTGTGGCGACTACTCCTGAGGATGTGGAGATGGAGGACGACTGCCTGCAGCTGCATTGTGTGGCAACTCCCCGTGTGGCCCCCATTAAGGTGACAGTACGGGTCAATGGTCACCCGCTTGAGATGAGTTGGACACTGGCGCAGCGGTCTCCGTGATCGCCCAGAGGACATTCGACCGCATCAAGCAGGGGATACAGACCCTTGCATTAACCGACACACAGGCCAGGTTGGCCACCTACACGGGGGAACCATTGGACATTGCAGGAATTACGATGACCCCTGTTGTTTATGGACGCCAGGAGGGGCGTTTCCCACTTATTGTGGTGCGTGGCCATGGGCCCAGCCTGTTGGGTCGGGACTGGTTGCGCCATTTGCGGTTGCAGTGCAGCACATCCTCCAGTTTCTGGAGGGTTGACTGAGGTGCTAGGACGATATCCAGATGTATTCCAGCCCGGTTTGGGGAAAATAAAAGGGGCCGTAGCCCATATCCAAGTCGAACCAGGAGCCATGCTGCGCTATTTCCGGGCGCGCCCGGTGCCTTACGCCTTGCTCGAGAAGGTAGAAGGGCAGCTCACCCGTTTGGAGACTTTCGCTGACTGGGCAGTACCAATTGTACCTGTAATGAAGCCAGATGCCACAGTTCGCTTGTGCGGCGACTATAAACTTACAGTGAATACGGCTTCCCGACTCGACCGATATCCAATGCCTCGCATAGTGGATCTCTACGCGAAGCTTGCAGGCGGACTCTCATCACAAAATTAGATATGAGTCACGCCTACCTACAGTTGGAGCTGGACCCTGCCTCCCGACCATATGTAACGATTAATACACACCGGGGCCTGTATGAATATACACGTTTGCCCTTTGGAGTATCCTCTGCCTGCGCTATTTTTCAACGCGTTATGGAGGGCATTTTGAGAGGTTTATCGCGTGTCGCTGTCTACTTAGATGACGTTTTGATCACAGGGACGTCGGAGCAGGAACATTTGGAAAACCTGGTGCCTGTCCTTAGACGCTTATCAGAGGCTGGAGTCCGTTTACGTTGCACAATCTTTCAGGCGAAGGAAGTAGTCTACCTGGGTTATCGGGTGGACCGCGAAGGTTTGCACCCCGTCGCAGAGAAGGTGCGCGCGATTCAACAGGCCCCCGCCCCGACTGACACTTTGCATCTTCGTTCTTTTCTCGGCCTCGTAAGCTATTACGGGAAGTTCCTCCCCAATCTGGCAACTACGCTGGCCCCGTTGCACCTTCTGCTTAAAAAAAATCACACCTGGGTTTGCGGTCAGCCGCAAGAAACCGCTTTCCGGCGGGTAAAACGACAATTGTCGTCGTCTCGGTTACTAACCCACTATGATCCTGCAAAGCCTTTGCTAGTCACATGTGATGCATCCCCGTATGGTATTGGGGCCGTCCTGTCCCACAAGATGGAGAACGGGGCTGAGCGGCCGATAGCTTTCGCCTCCCGCACATTGACTGCAGCCGAAAAAAAATATGCGCAGATCTAGAAGGAGGGCCTGGCAGTGGTCTTTGCGGTGAAATGTTTCCACCAGTACGTGTATGGCCGCCACTTCACTATCGTGACTGATCATAAGCCTCTGCTGGGACCTTTCAGAGAGGATAAGCCAATACCGCCCATTGCTTCCGCACGGATCCAGCGCTGGGCTTTGTTGCTTGCTGCATACGAGTATTCTCTGGAGCACAAACCAGGAACGCAGATAGCGAATGCCGACGCACTGAGCCGATTGCCTTTATCGACCGGCCCCATGTCGACCCCCACGACCGGTGAGGTGGTTGCAACCCTAAATTTTATGGACACCTTGCCTGTCACGGCATCACAGATCCGTGAGTGGACCCAGACGGAGCCAGTCCTGTCAAAGGTTCAGCACATAGTCCTGTATGGTGGGCAGCAAAGACAGCTCCTAGGCGAGTTACGGGCATTTTCCTCCAAGCTGTCAGAATTAAGCGTGGAAGACAGCATCCTCTTGTGGGGGACGCGTGTGATTGTCCCGGAAAAAGGACAGGAGCAGATACTAAGAGACTTGCACAATGGGCATCCAGGTGTGACCAAAGTGAAAATGTTGGCCCGGAGTTATGTCTGGTGGCCAGGCCTCGACACCGACATTGAGAAGGTGGCCCAAAACTGCTCCATTTTCCAGGAGCATCAGAAACGTCCGCCGGCCGCGCCCCTACATCACTGGGAATGGCCAGGGCGGCCTTGGGCGCGCTTGCATGCAGATTTCGCCGGCCCTTTTCAAGTATCCATGTTCCTTCTATTAATCGACGCCCAGTCTAAATGGCTAGAGGTGCATAAGATGCTAGGCACAATGTCCTGTGCAACAATTGAGAAGATGCGTTTGTCTTTCAGTATGCATGGCCTCCCCGAGGTGCTGGTCACGGATAACGGCACTCCATTCACAAGTGAGGAGTTTGCGAGGTTCATGAAGATGAACGGCATATGCCATATCCGCACTGCCCCTTACCACCCAGCTTGAAATGGGTTGGCGGAGCGCGCAGTGCAGACATTCAAACGAGGCCTAAAGAAGCAGTCTTCCGGGTCAATGGACACGAGACTGGCTCGCTTTTTGTTTTTGTATAGGACCACCCACCATGCGGTGACTGGGGTGGCACCCGCAGAACTCCTAATGGGCCGGAGACTTCGCACCCGCCTTAGCATGGTTTTCCCGGACATTGGTGCAAAAGTACGCCGCATACAAGAACGGCAGGGACATGGTTTTTCTCGGCATCGGCCGATTCGGCAGTTTGCGCCCGGTGACCCAGTGTTCGTTCGCAATTTTGCTGGTGGTGCCCAGTGGGTCCCTGGCATAATCTTTCGCCAAACGGTCCCTATATCTTACCAGGTGCAAGCCCAGGGTCGTCTCCAGCGCAAACATGTAGACCACGTTTGGTCCAGAAGACAATCCCTTCCAAAGATTCCCCGCCCCCGGAGCTCATTTCTACGGCCACAGAGACCAGAGACAATGGAAAGTAGTCCTCACAATCTTCCTCTGGTGCCTCACTCAAAGCCTGCGCAGGTAGTTTCAGAACCGTGTGGAGATAGAGATGCCGAGATGACAGAGGCAGCAGACTCTGACTGCGAGATGGAGACACAGGACGCATCAGATTGGGAATTCTCAGGCCCACGGGCCGTGGATATACAACGCATTCATCACGGAAGCGCTGGTCTCCGTCTCGTTACACGCCGCCCGATCTAGCGCCTCATGCAAATGATGTCCGGCCTGCGGCAAAACGAGTCCGACGCCCTCCTTCGCCAGGGTCTTCGGTGGATTCCTTGGACTTTGGGGGGGAGGGATGTTATAACCTGCCTGCCTATCATTAGCTGGAGACTAATGGCAATCCCACAGTCCTGTGGGAGTATGAGCTTCCCCAATGAGGGGGGCGGAGAAATCATTAGCAGACTCCATGTATAAATAAAGCTAGCCAGTTTTATTTATACCAGCAGGAAGGAGTGAGCAGCAAGAGAAGTTGCTGCTGCTGTTGTATATATATGTTATCGTAAATAAATGTTATTTCTTTGTATCCTTAAAACTCGTGCTGGATTCTTCGTGGCCCTCACAAAAGCCCTGAATTATCATCTCTCTTGGCAAAGTTCATTTGTACACTTTTGCTACAGGTGCCAGGAGCCCTTCACCCAGATGGTTAACACCACACCGCAAGTAGATGATAGACAAGAGAACCAGCAATGAGAAGAGCCTCCCCTTTGGCTTTGACGCCAGTTAGGGAGATAAACCGAGAGACCACAGGACAGACGTTGCAAACCCCAGCCAGCATGACAGTGCCACAAATGATGCTGGAACCACGTAGCAGCCTTTCATTAATGACAGCACACCAAATAGCCAAACGCAAAGGTAAGAACATAGAACATAGAACAGTACAGCACAGTACAAGCCATTCAGCCCACGATGTTGTGCCGACCATCTATCCTAATCTAAGATCAATCTAACCTACACCTCTTCAATTTACTGCTGCCCATGTGCCTGTCTAAGAGTCGCTTAAATGTCCCTCATGACTCTGACTCCACCACCTCTGCTGGCAGTGCATTCCACACATCCACCACTCTCTGTGTAAAGAACCTACCTCTGACATCTCCCCTATGCCTTCCTCTAATCACTTTAAAATTATGTTCCCTCATGACAGCCATTTCCACCCTGGGGAAAAGTCTCTGGCTATCCACTCTATCCAAGCCTCCCATCTCCTTGTACACCTCTATCAAGTCACCTCTCTGCCTTCTTCGCTCCAGCGAGAAAAGCCCTAGCTCCCTCAACCTTTCTTCATAAGACATGCCCTCCAGTCCAGGCAGCATCCAGGTAAATCTCCCCTGTACCCTCTCCAAAGCATCCACATCCTTCCTATAGTGAGGCGACCAGAACTGGACACAGTGGTCTAACTAGGGTTTTATAAAGCTGCAGCAAAACCTCACGGCTCTTAAACTCAATCCCCCTGTTAATGAAAGCCAACACACGCCATATGCCTTCTTAACAACCCTATCAACCTGGGTGACAACTTTGAGGGATCTATGTACGTGGACCCCAAAATCCCTCTGTTCCTCCATACTTCCAAGAATCCTGCCTTTAACCCTGTATTCAGCATTCAAATTCGACCTTCCAAAATGAATCACTTCACATTTATCAAGGTTGAACTCCATCTGCCACTTCTGAGCCCAGCTCTGCATCCTGTCAATGTCCTGTTGTAACCTGCAACAACCCTCAACACTATCTACAACTCCCCCAACCTTCGTGACATCGGCAAACTTGCTAACCCACCCTTCCACTTCCGCATTCAAGTCATTTACAAAAACCACAAAGAGCAGAGGTCCCAGAACAGATCCTTGCGGGACACCACTGGTCACCGACCTTCAGGTGGAATACTTTCCACCCACGACCACTCGCTGTCTTCTTTCGGCCAGCCAATTCTGTATCTAGACAGCCAAATTTCCCTGTATCCTATGCCCCCTAACTTTCTGAATGAGCCTACCATGGGGAACCTTATCAAATGCCTTACTGAAATCCATATACACCACATCCACTGCCCGACCTTCATCAATGTGTCTCGTCATGTTCTCAAAGAATTCAATGAGGCTTGTGAGGCATGACCTGCCCCTCACAAAGCCATGCTGACTATCTTTAATCAAACTATGTTTTTCTTAATAATCATAAATCCTATCTCTCAGAATCCTTTCCAATATTTTGCTCACCACAGACATAAGACTGATGGGTCTGTAATTCCCAGGGATTTCCCTATTCCCTTTCTTGAACAGGGGAACAACATTCACCTCCCTCCAATCATCTGGTACTACTCTAGTGGAGAGTGAGGACGCAAAGATCATCGCCAACGGCGCAGCAATCTCCTCCCTCGCTTCCCGTAGTAACCTTGGGTATATCCTGTCAGGCCAGGGGACCTATCTAACCTGATGCTTTTCAAAATTTCCAGCACATCAACCTGTTTGAGTCTATTGACCTGGTTCACACTGTTCTCATGAGCAACAAGGTCCCTCTCTCTCGTGAATACTGAAGCAAAATATTCATTTAGGGCCTCCCCCATCTCCTCAGACTCTAGGCACAAGTTCCCCCACTATCCCTGATCAGTCCTACTCTCACTCTGATCATCCTCTTATTTCTCACATAAGTGAGAACCTCGCCTTGGGGTTTTCCCTAATCCTTCCCGACAGGGCATTTTCATGTCCCCTTCTAGCTCTCCTCAGTCCATTTTTGAGTTCCTTCCTGGCTACCTTGTAACCTTCCAGAGCCGAGTGAGATCCTTGTTTCCTCAACCTTACGTGAGCTTCCTTCTTCCTCTTGACTAGAAGTTCCACTTCTCTTGTCATCCAAGGCACCTTCACCTTACCATTCCTTCCTTTTCTCAGTGGGACAAAACTATCCAGCACTCGCAGCAAGTGCTCCTTAAACAACCCCCACATTACTGTTGTGCATTTCCCCAAGAACAATTGTTCCCACTTTATGCTCCTCAGCTCCTGGCTAATGGCAGTATAATTTCCCCTCCCCCAATTAAATACCTTCTCATACTGTCTGTTCCTATCCCTCTCCATGACTATGGTAAAGGTCAAGGAGTTGTGGTCGCTGTCACCGAATTGCACTCCCACCTGGCCTGGTTCGTTGCCGAGTATCAAATCCAATATGACCTCACCCCAGACGGCCTATCGACATATTGAGTCAGGAATACTTCCTGTACACACCTGACAAAATCTGCTCCATCCAAACCATTTGCACTAAGGAGGTTCCAGTCAATATTAGTGAAGTTGAAGTCACCCATGACGACAACTCTTTTACTTCTGCACTTTTCCAAGATCTGCTGCCCAATCGGTTCCGCTATCTCTTTGCTGCTATTGGGGGGTCCATAGAAAACTCCAATAAAGTGACTGCTCCTTTCTTGTTTCTGACTTCCACCCATACTGACTCAGTAGACAAACCCTCCTCAACTGCCTCCTTTTCTGCAGCTGTGATGCACTCCCTAATTAACAGTGCTACTCCCCCTCCTCTTTTACCTCCCTTCCTATTCTTCTGAAAACATCTAAACCCTGGAACATCTAACAACCATTCCTGCCCCTGTGAAATCAATGTCTCCATAATGGCCACAACATCGTAGTTCCAAGTACAGATCCATGCTCTAAGTTCATCTCCCTTATTCATGACACTCCTTGCATTGAAACAGACCCACTTCATCCCATTCCACTGAGTGCAACTTTGCCCTATGAACTATCTATCCTTCCTCACAGACTCGCTGCATACTATTTCTGCCTGTTCAACAGCTACCCTATCCTCTGATCCATAGCTCTGATTCCCATCCCCCTGCCAAGCTAGTTTAAACCCTCCCAAAGAGCTCCAGCAAACCTCCCACCCAGGATATTGGTGCCCCTCCAGTTTAGGTGCAATCCGTCCTTCATGTACAGGTCCTACCTTCCCCAGAAGATATCCCAATGATCCACATATCTGAAGCCTTCCCTCCTGCACCAGCCCTGTAGCCACGTGTCCAGCTGCACTCGCTCTCTGTTCCTTGCCTCACTTGCACTGGTAGCAATCCTGAGATCACTATTCTGCTTGTCCTGCTCTTTACCTCCCAACCTAACTCCCTAAAATCACTTTTTAGATCCTCATCCCCTTTCTTAGCTATGTCGTTGGTGCCTATGTGCACCACGACTCCTGGTTGCTCCCCCTTCCCCTTAAGAATCCTGTAGACTCAATCCGAGACATCCCTGGCACCCGGGAGGCAACATAGCTTCCGGGAGTCTCGTTCGCGACCACAGAATCTCCTATCCATTCCCCTAACCATTGAGTTTCCTGTCACTACTGCTTTTCTATTCTCCCCCCTTCCCTTCTGAGCCACAGAGCCAGGCTCAGTGCCAGAGACCTGGCCGCTCGGGCCTTCCTCCGGCAGGTCATCCAACAGCATGCAAAACGGTATACTTGTTTTGAAGGGGAACGGCCACAATGGGTCCCTGCCCTGTCTGCCCCTTTGATTTCCTTCCCCTGACTGTAACCCAGCTACTCTTGTCCTGTATCTTGGGTGTGGCTACCTCCCTGGAACTCTTCTCTATCACCCACTCTGCCTCCCGGATGATCCGAAGTTCATCCAGCTCCAGTTCTCTAAAGCGGTCTCTGAGGAGCTGGAGTTGGGTGCACTTCCCGCAGGTGGAGTCAGTGGGGACACCGGTGGTATCCCTCACCACCCACATCCTACAGGAGGAGCATGCAACTGCCCTAGCCTCCATCCCCTCTGATCCTAGTCACTAATAAATATTTAATGTTGAGTCACATAAGACTGTACCAGCCTGTGAACCAACTGGAACTCCGCCCACCGACACTGCTCCCAGTCAGCTGCACTCTCTGTAAACTCCCGGCTCCCTTCAAAACAAAATGAAAGGAGCAGCTTGCTCCCTCCTCACCTAACTCCCTCAGTCACCAAACTCTCACTATAGCACCCAAATTCAGCACTCAGTGCAAACAAAGTGAGCTTTCTATAAAGTCACATCCTCACAAGAGGAAGAGCCACCTACCATCCTGGCATGCATTACAGCAAAGGAAGAAGTGAAAAAAATAATCACTCTACAGACGAGCACAGAGTTCATCCGCTCCATAAAGAGCATGATAAACCATCATCTATCACTACAATTGGGGAATTGAGAAAAGGGCAATTCAAGGCCAAAGAATTGAAAAAGAGGATTTAAAGACACCCAAATGCCAGAATAACATAAATTCAAGAATGTTTACTTGCAATGACAAAGTTTACCACCTCTCTGACAGTAGTCAGAAAAAAATGGGAAGGGCTATAAGGCCTCCAGACCACCTGAACCTATGAACTCAGATTTGAAAGACTGATATGGGGTAGTAATAATTGTATAAATACACAGGATAAACTCGGATAACTTTAAAAAAAAATTTGGAGTACCCAATTCATTTTTACCAATTAAGGGGCAATTTAGCATGGCCAATCCACCTAGCTTGCACATTTTTGGGTTGTGGGGGCAAAACCCACGCAAACACGGGGAGAATGTGCAAACTCCACATGGACAGTGACCCAGAGCCGGGATCAAACCTTGGACCTTAGCGTCGTGAGGCCGCAGTGCTAACCCACTGCGCCACCGTGCTGCCTTAAACTCAGATAACTTCTACATATATTGGATAAAGATTTGGGGGGACGTGTAATATAAGACTCTGGCACATAAAGGGTTAACATGGAACTGAGTAGAGTACCGCCTACACAGTGATTCATGAGAACACATGACCCACACCTCAGGATCAGTGTACTGTTGGGCACAGTAGTGTGTAGGAGCAAGTATGGAGACAGCTCCTAGCTTAACTGTACTTGTGTATATAGTTTGTAGTCACTAATAAATATTTAATGTTGAGTCACATAAGAATAATAAGACCTATCGAACTATGCCCAACATCTTGGAACAAGTTGTCTTCTTGAACCGCAGCAATCATAACCTGTGACAAGAAGGTGCACCCACAGTGCAGAGAGGAAATTCCAGGAATTTGAACCAGCAATAATTCAAAAATAGGATGGTTTGAAACTTGCAGGTGCTTGCTGCCCTTCCCCTTTCTAGATGGTGGAGGCCACAAGCTTGGAAGGTGCCTTGCAAGGCAAGTTTCTGCCTCTTGTAGACTGTATATACACTGTAGACACAGTATACTGGTAGTGAGAGGAGTGAACTTTGAAGGGGGTAGAGAGGTTGTCAATCAAGTGGGCTACTTTTCTTGGATGGTGTGGAGTTTCTTGTATATTGTTGGAGTGCACCCATACTAGGCAAGAGAAGAGTATTCCATCACATTCCTGAGTCATGCCTTGCAGGTGGTTAAACAGAATTTGGGGCATTACTCTCCCAGCCTCTGAACTGCTCTTGTTACCAAAGTATTTATATTGCTGGTCCAGTTCAGTTTCTAGTCAATGTTGATGGAGGGAGGGATTCAGATATTATTTCTGAAACGACCAGTTCTGATAACTACTCCGTTAACCTCAAATGGTAACTTGGTTTCCTTGTACACACATATAGCCATTACCAGCAGCCTCTCTCTCTCTCTCTTTTCGAGCGTCACCCCAGCAGAAGGGGGCGGGGTTAATGTGGTGCCGGCATCGCGCACGCACAGTGTCGCCCCTAAACGGCGACTAAAAAACAAATATTTATTTGAAGAAAATGAAAAACCATGCAGAATGTCTGTACGCATACACGGTTGAGTACTGAACAGGAAAAAGGCATTAAAAACGGCCCCCACGTCTTATCCCCTCCTTCTCTCCTCCCGGCAGCCACCGCCGGTTGCTAGGGAGCGGGGCCTGGACTGTGCCCGGGGACAAGTTTAAAGCCGAACCTTTCCCCCCGCTCCAACAGCCGATGGTCATAATGAGCACTATGTGTGCTGACACCATCCTGATCGTCTTTATCTCGGTCTGCACCGCCCTGTTAGCCGAAGGTGAGTACATTTCTTGCCGGGCCTGAAGCCCCGGAGCTCAATTACTCAAATCCTATCTCCAGGCACTGTAGGGTTCGGGTTTATCCCAGGGTTAGGGGTGAGCAATACTCGCAAAATAAAGAACCTCACTTGCTGCCAATGGTATTCCCTTTCGTCGGTTTAGCTGCTCGGGATTTAATGCATTTTTGCTTTTTGGAGAGGGGGAGGGGGGGTGCCGCTGTTAAAAGGAAGATTTGCACTTTTCCAGTTTCTTTTCCCAAGCCCTTCACATCATGTCAAGTCAGAGTGCAGTCACTATGAAGCCCAGAAACCTGGGTTCAATTCCGACATTAGGTGACAGTGGAGTTTGCACATTTGTGTGTTTCCTCTGGGTGCTCTAGTTTCCTCCCACAGCCCAAAGGCAAAATTGCCTCTTCGTGTCCAAATGATTATGTGGGTTGTGGGAATGTAGGCCCAGGTAGGGTACTTCTTCGGAGGGTTGGTGCAGACTTGATGAGCCGAATGGCCTCCTGCACTGAAGGGATTCGATCACATTGTTTTTTTAAAATTTAGAATACCCAATTCATTTTTTCCAGTTAAGGGGCAATTTAGTGTGGCCAATCCACCTAGCCTGCACATCTTGGGTTGTGGGGACGAAACCCACGCAAACACAAGGAGATTGTGCAAACTCCACACGGACAGTGACCCAGAGCTGGGATCGAACCTGGGGCCTCAGTGCTGTGAGGCAGCAGTGCCAACTACTGTGCCACCGTGCTGCCCTTGTATCATATTGTTGTAGGAAACACTGCAACCAATATCTGCACCGCAAGATGCCACACAGCAATGTGAGAGATAATGTGCTCAAGTGACTTTGGATGCAAATGTTGGCCAGGCCACAGGTCCTTGATTGGTGCTATGTCCATCTGAGAGGGCAGATGGGGCCTTGGTTGAACATTGCGCAGACATGCATTGGAGAGTCAGCCTAAAGACATTGGACTGAAACTTAAACCTATAACCTGATTCAGATGAGAAGGTAAGCCTTTTGAGACACAACTGGAGACACTGTCCGTGTGGAGCATACAGTTCTAGTCATCACATTTTTGGAGGGAGGTGAAGGTCCGTGAGAGAATGCAGAGGAGATTTGCCTGAATCATTCCAGGAATGAGGAATATAACTGCAGTGTTAGGTTGTAGAAGCTAAGGTTGTTCTTGGAGGAGCAAAGGAAGCCGTGGGGCAATTTGTTAGAGGTGTACAAGATCATGGTAGATGTAGATAAGGCAGACAAAGGAAACAAAAGCAGAAAATGCTGGACAATCTCAGCAGGTCCGATCACATCTGTGCAGAGAGAACGGAGCTAATGTTTCGAGTCTGGATGACTCTTTGTCAAAGCTAGAGAGAAAGTGTCTTCATTAGCTGATGGTACATAAACAAAAAAATGCGGAATCAAGGTTTTCATAGAATCATAGAGTTTACAGTGCAGAAGAAGGCCATTTGGCCCATTGGGTCTGCAACGACCCTCTGAAAGAGCACCCTACCCAGGCCCATTTCCTTGCCCCATCCCTCTAAACCCCCCAAACTGCACATTCCTGGACACTAGGAGCAATTTGTATATCATGGCCAATCCACCTAACTGCACATCTTTGGATTGTGGGAGGAAACCGGAGCACCCGGAGGAAACCCACACAGACACTGGGAGAAAGTGCGAACTCCACACAGACAGTCACCCAAGGTTGTAATTGAACCCGGGTCCCTGGTGCTACCATTTTTCTGTCAGATCTTTAACTCAGCAAGAATGATACTGCAGTTGGCTCATTTGTGGACTGTTGTTCTCTTGTATAGAACAGTACAGCACAGAACAGGCCCTTCGGCCCTCGATGTTGTGCCGAGCATTGTCCGAAACCAAGATCAAGCTATTCCACTCCCTTTCATTCTGGTGTGCTCCATGTGCCTATCCAATAACCGCTTAAAAGTTCCTAAAGTGTCCGACTCCACTATCACAGCAGGCAGTCCATTCCACACCCTAACCACTCTCTGAGTAAAGAACCTACCTCGGACATCCCTCCTATATCTCCCACCCTGAACCTTCTAGTTATGCCCCCATGTGACAACTACATCCACCCGAGGAAATAGTCTCTGAACGTCCACTCTATCTATCCCCCTCATCATCTTATAAACCTCTATTAAGTTGCCTCTCATCCTCCTCCGCTCCAAAGAGAAAAGCCCAAGCTCCCTCAACCTTTCCTCATAAGACCTATCCTGCAAACCAGGCAGCATCCTGGTAAATCTGACCCCGCGTCAGTGAAGAAGCCCCCTGTTAATAAATGTTAACACACTATGGGCCTTCTTCACTGCTCTATCCACTTGAGTGGCAACCTTCAGAAATCTGGACATGAACCCCAAGATCTCTCTGTACCTCCACATTCCTCAGAACCCTGCCGTTGACCCTGTAATCCGCATTCAAATTTTTTCTACCAAAATGAATCACCTCGCACTTATCAGGGTTAAACTCCATCTGCCACATCTGCCATTTTTCGGCCCACCTCTGCATCCTATTAATGTCTCTTTGCAGCCTACAACAGCCCTCCACCTCATCCACTACTCCACCAATCTTGGTGTCATCAGCACATTTACTGACCAATCCTTCAGCCTCCTCCTCCAAGTCATTGATAAAATTCACAAATAGAGGACCGAGCACTGATCCCTGTGGTACACCGCTGGTAACTGGTCTCCAGTCTGAAAATTTACCATCCACCACCACCCTCTGTCTTCTATGTGATAGCCAGTTACTTATCCAATTGGCCAAATTTCCCTCTATCCCACACCTCCTTACTTTCTTCATGAGCCGACCATGGGGAACCTTATCAAATGCCTTACTAAAATCCATGTATATGACATCAACTGCTCTACCTTCATCTACACACTTAGTTACCTCCTCAAAGAAGTCAATCAAATTTGTGAGGCAAGACTTACCCTTCACAAATCCGTGTTGACTATCCCGGATTAAGCTGCATCTTTCCAAATGGTCATAAATCCTCTCCTTCAGGACTTTTTCCATTAACTTACCGACCATCGAAGTAAGACTAACTGGCCTATAATTACCAGGGTCATTCCTATTCCCTTTCTTGAACAGAGGAACAGCATTCGCCACTCTCCTGTCCTCTGGCACTATCCCCGTGGACAGTGAGGACCCAAAGATCAAAGCCAAAGGCTCTGCAATCTCATCCCTTGCCTCCCAAAGAATCCTTGGACATATCCCATCTGGCCCAGGGGACTTGTCGACCCTAAGGTTTTTCAAAATTGCTAATACATCCTTCCTCAGAACATCTACCTCCTCCAGCCTACCTGCCTGTATCACACACTCATCCTCAAAACATGGCCCCTCTCCTTGGTGAACACTGAAGAAAAGTATTCATTCAATGCCTCTCCTATTTCTTCTGACTCCATGCACAAGTTCCCACTACTGTCCTTGACCGGCCCTAACCTCACCCTGGTCATTCTTTTATTTCTGACATAAGAGTAAAAAGCCTTGGGGTTTTCCTTGATCCGACCCGCCAAGGACTTCTCATGCCCTCTCCTAAGCCCATTTCTGAGCTCATTCCTTGCTACCTTGTAACCCTCAAGGCACCCAACTGAACCTTGTTTTTTCATCCTTGCATACGCTTCCTTTTTCCTCTTGACAAGACATTCAACCTCTTTTGTGAACCATGGTTCCCTCACAGGCCATTTCCTCCCTGCCTGACAGTGACATGCCTATCAAGGACACGCAGTATTTGTTCCTTGAACAAGCTCCACTTTTCATTTGTGCCTTTCCCTGACAGTTTCTGTTCCCATTTTATGCTCCCTAATCGCATCATAATTACCCCTCCCCCAATTATAAACCTTGCCCTGCTGTATATGGCCCTATCCCTCTCCATTGCAATAGTGAAAGACACCGAATTGTGGTCACTATCTCCAAAGTGTTCTCCCACAAATAAATCGAACACTTGGCCGGGTTCATTATCCAGTACCAAATCCACCTCTTGTCGGCCTACCCACATATTGTGTCAGGAAACCCTCTTGCGCACACTGTACAAAAAATTCCCCATCCAAACTGTTCGACCTATAGGAGGTTCCAATCAATATTTGGAAAGTTAAAGTCACCCATGACGACTACCCTGAGACCTCCACATCTATCCATAATCTGTTTTGCAATTTCTTCCTCCACATCTCTATTACTATTTGGGGGCCTATAGAAAACTCCTAACAATGTGACCGCTCCTTTCCTATTTCTAACTTCGCCCCATATTACCTCAGTAGGCAGATCCCCTTCGAACTGCCTTTCTGCAGCCGTTAAACTATCCTTGATTAACAATGCTACTCCTCCACCTCTTTTAGCACCTTCCCTACTCTTACTGAAACGTCTATATCCCGGAACTTCCAACAACCATTCCTGTCCCTGTTCTAACCATGTCTCCGTAATGGCCACAACATCGTAGTGCCAAGTACCAATCCACACTCCATTCACCTACCTTATTCCGGATGCTCCTTGCATTGAAGTAGACACACTTCAACCACCTTTTTGTCTGCCAGTACACTCCTGTGACCTTGATACCCTCCTCAGTACCTCACTACTCTCAACACTGGCTGCTGGACTACAGCTCGTTTTCCAATCCCCCTGACAAATTAGTTTTAAAAACCCCGAAGAGCCGTAGCAAATTTCCCTCCCAGGATATTGGTGCCCCTCTGGTTCAGGTGCAAACCGTCCTGTCTGTACAGGTCCCACCTTCCCCAGAATGTGCTCCAATTATCCACGTAACTGAAACCCTCACTCCTACACCATCCCTGCAGCCACGTGTTTATCTGTACTCTCTCCCTGTTCCTCACCTCGCCAGCACGTGGCGCCGGCAACAAACCAGAGATGACAACATGGCTTGTCCTGGCTCTGAGCTTCCACCCGAGCTCCCTAAATTCCTGTTTCAAATCCCCGTCCCTTCTCTTACCTATGTCGTTGGTACTGATTTGTACCACGACTTGTAACTGTTCCGCCTCCCCCTTAAGGATTCTGAAAACATGGTCCGAGACGTCACGGACCCTGGCACCCGGGAGGCAACATACCATCCGTGAGTCTCTTTCGTTGCCACAGAACAGTCGATCTGTCCCTCTAACTATCGAGTCCCCAATAACTATTGCTCTCCTGCTCTCCCTCTTTCCCTTCTGAGCCACAGGGACGGACTCCGTGCTGGAGATCCGTTCACCATGGCTTATCCCTGGTAGGTCGTCCCCCTCAAAAGTATCCAAAGCGGTATACTTGTTACTGAGGGGAACGACCACAGAGGATCCCTGCACTGACTGCTTCCTCCCTGCCCCTCTCACTGTCACCCATCTATTTTGATTCTTCGGAGTAACTACATCCCTGAAGCTACTATCTATGACCACCTCTGCCTCCCAAATGATCTGAAGTTCATCCAGCTCCAGTTCCCTAACGTGGTTTCTGAGGAGCTGAAGATGGGTGCACTTCCCACAGGTGAAATCAGCAGGGACACTGACGGTGTCTCTCACCTCAAACATTCTGCAGGAGGAACATTGCACTGCCTTCCCTTCCATCCCCTTTAGATAAAACAAGAAAAAGAAAGAAAGAATGAGCTTACCTGTTATTCACTCAACCCTTTAGGTTAGAGGAGGTGGAAGGGTGGGGGACACTACAAGTTTAGTGTCTAGGGTTTAGGAACCGCCTAACTTAAATAAGGTAAAAATAAAACACTTAACCAGCAACCACTGCGCCCCGCACGATAACAGCAATCAGCTGTTATGGGCACGCGCAGACAATTTAAATCTTTACTACTTACCCAGCAGTCACTCTGTCCTCACTCCGACCGGATTCAGCTGGAAACTCCCAACAGTAAGTTTGTAAAAAATTTACCCCTCTTCTCAGCAAACATTCACTCAGCAACCACTGCGCCCCGAACGAGAACACCTCAGGGAAAAGAAAAACTACTTACCAGTCACCAGCCAATCACTTGCCTGCAGGCTGTGACGCCACGGTTCAACTTCTTTCTACTTCTACCTGCCCTCAAGTCTCCCTCTTGATCTTTACTCGGCTGGGATCCTTACGGTGATTGTTTTTTTTTAGTTAGAGGTGGAGGGAGGGAGGGAAACACTGAAGAAGTGTTTGGGGTTTAACTGTCACTTGACAACAGCTCCTCCTTAAACTACCTTCTGGATACAGTGACCGCAATGCACTGATGTAAATTTTCCCCGCAACAGCCAATCAGCAGCTCCGCTCTGCTGCCCTCTGCTGGATGTTTGCCTTCACTTGAACACGGAGGGTGTCTTGCTCAGGTACACCTTCTGGATACAGTGACCGCAATGCACTGATGTAAATTTTCCCCGCAACAGCCAGTCAGCGGCTCCACTCTGCTGCCCTCTGCTGGATCTTGCAATATAGCATGCCAAACTTGAATATTGCTAAACATTCTTTGTTTTATCCAGCCTCTTCTGTGGTATTGGTATTTTCATTGATTTGGTGGCAAAACTTCTTGATCTGAGCAATGATTTTCAGGTTCATTTTCATGATCATAAATTATCATAGATTATCATAGAATTTACAGTGCAGAAGGAGGCCATTTGGCCCATCGAGTCTGCACTGACTCTTGGAAAGAGCACCCTACCCAAGGTCAACACATCCACCCTATCCCCATAACCCAGTAACCCCACCCAACACTAAGGGCAATTTTGGACACTAAGGGCAATTTATCATGGCCAATCCACCTAACCTGCACATATTTGGACTGTGGGAGGAAACTGGAGAACCCGGAGGAAACCCACGCACACACTGGGAGGATGTGCAGACTCTGCACAGACAGTGACCCAAGCCGGAATCGAACCTGGGACCCTGGAGCTGTGAAGCAATTGTGCTATCCACAATGCTACCGTGCTGCCCCAAATGATGAATACACATGATTTTGCGTTTTTTTTTATTCAGTCAAGTGATGAGGGCTTCAGGCCAGCATTTATTGTCATTCCCTAATTGCCCTTTAGAAGATGACGGTGAGCTGCCTTTCTGAACCGCTGCAGTCCATGTGGTATAGGTACACCCACAGTACTATTGGGGAGGGTGTTCCAGGATTTTGATGCAGTGACAGTGAAGCATGGCAATATGTTTCCAAGTCAGAATGGTGAGTGACTTGGAGGGGAACTTTCAGGTGGATCCATGTGTCTGTTGCCCTTGTTCTCCTAGGTGGTAGTGTTTGTGCGTTTGGAAGGTGCTGCTGATGGAACCTTGGTAAGTTCCTGCAGTGCATCTTGTAGATGGTACACACTGCTGCTACTGTGTGTCAGTGGTGGAGGGAGTGAATATTTGTGGGTGGGGTGTCAATTAGCAGGTTGCTTTGTCTAAGCTGGTGTCAAACTTCTGGAGTGTTGTTGGAACTGTACTTATCCAGGCAAGTGAAGGGTATTCCATCTTATTCCTGACTTGTGCGTTGTAGCAGGTGGACAGGCTTTGTGGAGTCGGGCGAGTTACCTGCTGCAGGATGTCTGCCCTGTCTTGATCTTGTAACCATAGCACTTAACGTTCTGGTCAATGGTAACCCCAGGGGTATTGATAATAAGGGACTCAGCGATGGTAATGTCATGGGGCGATGGTTACAATCTTTTTTTTTATGGAGATGGTCTTTGCCTGGTGCTTGTGTGGCATGAATGTTACTTGCCACTTATCAGCCCAAACCTGAACATTGTGCAGGACTTGCTGCATTTGGACATGGACAGCTTGAGTCATTGCAAATGGTGCTGAACATTGTGCAATCACCAATAAGCATCCCCATTTCTAATGATGGAAGGGAGGTCATTGATGAAGTAGCTGAAGATGGTACCTGCGGAACTCCTGCAGTGATGCCTTTGAGCTGAGATGACTGACCTCCAACGTCCATAACTTTCTTCCTCTCTGATAGGCATGACTCCAATTCCCATTGACTCCAGGTTTGCTAGGGGTCTTTGGTGCCACGTTTGGTCAAATGCGACCTTTATGTGAAGGGTAGTCACTCTCGCCTCACTTACAGGGTTCAGCTCTTTTGTCCATGTTTGAACCAAGGCTGCACTGAAGTCAGGAGCTGTGTGGTCTTGGCACAGGGGATCAGGGGTTATGGGGAGAAGGCAGGAGAATGGGGATGAGAAAATATCAGCCATGATTGAATGGTGGAGCAGACTCGATGGGCCGAGTGGCCTAATTCTGGTCTTATGGCAGAACTCAAACGGTCTTATGGCGGAAATCAAACTGAGCTTTAGTGAGCAGGTTATTGCTGAGCAAGTGCTGTTTGGTAGAATTGATGACTGCTTCCATCACTTTTTACTGCTTATCAAGAGTAGACTGATGGGTTGGTAGGATTTGTTCTGTTTTTTGTGTACATATGTGAGCAATTTTCCACATTGCTGGTTAAATGCCAGTGCTGTAGCTGTACTGGAGCAGGTTGACAAGGGTTGCAGCAAGTTCTGGAGCTCGGGTCTTCAGTACTATTACCAGAATATTGTTGGGGACCATGTAGCCTTTGCAGTTTCTAGTGCCTTAATTTGTTTCTTGATATCATGTGGAGTGAATCAAATTAGCTATAGACTGTTATGCTCGTGATCTCTGGAGAGTCCGAGATAGATCGTGCACTCGGCACTTCTGGCTGAAGATTGTAGCAGATGTTTCAGCCTTAGATTTTGCACAGAATTGCTGGGATTCCCCCATCATTGAGGATGGGGATATTTGTGGAGCTGCCTCCTCCAGTGAGTTGTTTAATTGTCCACCACCATTTACTGTTGGATTGGCAGGACTACAGAGCTTGGATCTGATCTGTTGGTTGTGGAATCGGTTAGCTCTGTCTATCACTTGCTGCTTATGCAGTTTGACACTCAAATATTCTTGTGTTTTACCTTCCATCAGGTTGTTACCTCAATTTTAGGTAAGCATGGCACTGCTCTTGGCATGCTGTCCTGCACCCTTCATTGAACAAGGGTTGACCTCCTGGCTTGGTGGTAATGGTAGATTGGGGTATATGCCAGGCCATGAGGCTACAGATTGTGGTTGAGTACACTTCCGTTGCTGCTGACGGCCCAAGTCTTGAGTTGCTGGATCCATTCGAAATCTTTCTCTTTTAGCCCAGTGCCACACAACATTGAGGGCATCCTCAATCTGAAGATGAGACTTTGTTTCCAAGGACCGTGGGGTAGTCACTCCTATTGGTACAGTCAAGGGCAGGTGCATCTGCGGTGGACAGGTTGGTGCGGATGAAGTCGCGTAGGTTTTTCCCTCTTGTTGGTTCCCTCATCAACTGCCCAAGACCCAGTCTAGCAGCTATGCCCATTATGTGGATATCAGTGCATGTTTAATTTGTATTTGTGCAGAGAAAGATGTTGCTTTCATTAGTCATGAGGCTGTCATCTTGTTGGCTGGTTCTAAATCATTGTCAAGACTTTATACTTCAGCAATGCTTTCAAAAAGTTCTGAAGGATAAAAACTGAAAAATTAGTCAAGACATCTGCATTATACAGAGTTTCGCGCTCTAGCAGGACCCTGTGTATGGGTAGTGGTTGCTGCCTGGTGTTAAGAATTTGTTGGCATTCATCGCCAGTTTGTTTATGGATTTAGTTCTTCTACTGTCACAGTAGGGGTATGAACTTTCCTTTTGAGTGAATGTACTTATGGATTTTTTGTTTTCTTTGTCCCAGTTCTCTGGAACGAGCTTTCAAAATGGACTCATGGCCAGAACTTGTATTCTTTACGTTGGCATATAAGAAAGTAACAAATTTACGTTGGCATATTGTGTGCGATGTATCAGGATTCTGTTCAATTATGAGCAAAATTGGACAAATCTGTGGTCCAGGATAATACAGACATGGAACATTTGGAAACTTCGATAATTTGAGTGGAAATTAAATGCCAGCAAATTACCTGGGCAGGCAGCTGGTGTCAGATGAATTGGAAAAAGTCCAGCAGTATGCATGACAAAGTGATGGTTAGAAATGAATGGGGAGCAAGAAGATGGCCTGCATTGTCCAATAGTTGAACAACTCAATATTTGGTATCTGGCTTGTGCGATCTGGCTGCATCTGTAGCGAACAAAACAGTTAATGCTTTAGGCTAAATGACCTTCTATTAGAAGTGGGAAAGTTAGAAAGTGATAAATTTTGAGCATGTGAAAGGGAGGAGGGTGGGGTAAGGGATAGACAGAAATCCCTTCGGAGAAAAAGCAGAACTTCAAGGTGGGCATTGCTGGAACAGAAGTGGCAATGAATTTAAACACCAATCCAAAAGTGAAATACAGCGGATGCTGGTGAACTGAATGAAAATCCAAAATGCTGGAAATACTTAGCAGGTCAGGCAGCAGCTGTGGAGAGGGAGCCAAGTTAATGTTTCAGGAGTACTTGAAGAGTAGGCATTAGACAGCGGAGGAACAGGGACTGTGGGAAATAAAACTGCATCCTGTTATAATATGGCATTTGGAGGAGGAAAAAATTGCCATGCAAAGTGTAGGAACCTGTTCCTTTAACTTTACAAAAGCATGAAGCATGAAAGATCTACAACAACAGGAGTAGTTGATCAGTGTCAAAGAATGTTGCTGCGTGTAAACTTAAGGGTTGCCAAAAAGTAGCTCAAATGTACAGAAGACATTTGGTTATACAGTGTGTTGAAGTGGTTAGTAAATAAGCAATACTTTCCTAATATGCCGGAGGCTGGTGATTGGGTCCAATTTTTTATAATCTAAGAAATGGACAAGGATCTATGAAAGGAAAGCTGAAGTGATCAATCCATGTTGGTCAATCCTGTTTTATTGAAACTCCTGGACTGAAAGTTATTTATTCCAAAAGTAGTTTTGAGACTGAAACTGCTAGTCAACATTTTGGCTTTAAATGAGTTGGTGAAATATTTTCACCACATTTCAAATTGTTTTTAAAATCTACCCAATTACATTTAAAACATGACTGGTGTTTTAATAAAAATTAAAAAAATCTCAAAAAAGAGAGCCAACAGGAATTCAAATAACATATAAATATCTATTTCCCCCCCCCCCCCCCCCCCCCCCCCCGGGGCTCCTGCCGCTATCCTCCATCTCCCCTACCTTTTTTAACCCCCAACATCAGCCAACACACGTGCGCGCACACAAGGCGAACTTGATCTTTTCCAATCTGAGGAATTTCGCGAGGTCGCTCACCCAAATGCCCAGCGGCCCCGAGTCCCTACATTCTGTTTTTAAAAAAAACATTTTATTAAGGCATTTATGATTTTATAATAACAGTAAACAGTACAAATGCAAATATATGTTCTATAGTGTAGATGGGCTTTAGAGTGGTTTCACAGGTCGGCACAACATTGAGGGCCGAAGGGCCTGTACTGCGCTGTAATGTTCTATAAGCATAGCGCAAAGACCACCTCCCTTCCTCACAAGTCCCACCTCTTCTAATCAATAATCTTAACACCCCCCCCCCCCCAACCTCTGCTGACAGTTAGCTCAATTAGTTTTCTCCAAAGAAGTCGACAAACGGCTGCCACCTCCAGACGAACCCTAGCATTGACCCTCTTGAGGCAAACTTTATTTTCTGAAGTTTGAGAAACCAAGCCATGTCACTAAGCCAGATCTCTGAATTTGGGGGCTTCGAGTCCCTCCGTGCTAGCAATATCTGTCTCCGGGCTACCAAGGAGGCAAAAGCCAAGACGTCAGCCTCTCTCGCCCCCTGAACTCTCAGATCTTCTGTCACTGAAAAGAGTTCTTTATAAATATCCAAAATCTTCCCCTCTCCCACCCCCGTTCTGGAAACTATCCTGTCCTGTATCCCCCATGGCGGTAGGAGCGGGAAGGTCGAAACCTGCCTTCGCAGAAAATCCTGTACCTGCAAATATCTGAATCCATTTCCTGCTTGCAGTTCAAATCTCTCCTCCAAATCCTTCAAACAGGGGAAGCTCCCATCTATAAACCGATTACTCGCCCCGCATCCTCTCAATCCCTGCTCTGCTATCTCCAAAACTCCCCCATCCAGTCTTCCTGGTACAAACCGATGGTTATTGCCGATAGGAGCCCAGACCGATGCTCCCTCCACTCTCGTATGCTTCCTCCACTGTCCCCAGACTCTCGGGGCCACCACTACCACTGGGCTTGTGGAGTATAGGGCTGGCGAGAATGGCAGAGGTGCTGTTTCTAATGCCCCCAAACTTGTGCCCTTGCATAATAAGTCCCTACATTTTAACCAGATCTGTTTCTGGGCTACCAGGGAGGCAAAGACCAAAACGTTGGCCTTTCTCTGCCCCTGGACTCCAGGGTCTTCTGACACTCCAAAGGTTGCCACTTCTGGACTCGGGACCACCTTCACCCTCAACACCTCAGACATCATGTCAGCAAACCTCCAGCTTTGGCCATGGTTTACAGGCCAACCGTGCACCTCCCACACCTATTCTTTACCCCCTCAAAACCTACTCAAGCTGGCCACTGTCATATGTGCCCTGTGGACTACCTTGAACCGAATAAGGCTCAGCTTCTCACGAGAATGCGTTCACTCTCCTCAGAGGCTCCTCCCCCCACAGCCCAGCCTCCAACTCCCTACCCAAGCTTTTCCTTGACTTCTCCTATTGGGGCGCCCTCCCAGTCTATTAACTCTTTGTAGCTCTCCGAGACTCTGCCCTCACCCACCCCTGTTTTCGACACAACGGAAGTCCATGACTGGTGCTTGTTGACCTGCAAACTTAAATTCTTCCAGCTAGCCTAGTCTTTCTACCCCCAATTATTAACGTTAAATTTCCGTTTGAAATATTGACTGTCTTGTTAAAACTTCAACACTATTTGTTTCTACCATCAAATTAAATGGTATCTTCTAGATCACAGGTTTACAAACATTTTTGGAAAATGTGGTAAATATTGACTTTTGAATGAAAATAGGGTTGTGATAGAATAAAATTTTCTCGTGTATAACAAAGAATGTAGTAATGAACCTGACAAATCTGATTACCAATGAATAGAAATTTGAATATTTAATAACTCGAGGATATTCCTTATTCCTTCATGGGGTATGGCCGGCAAGCCTAGATAATAGGAGGAGGAGGGGGAGAAGAGCTTAACGCAGTTTGCTGGACAGCTGGTTCATGATGCGGAGCGAGGCCAAAAGCGCGGGTTCAATGCCCGTACTGGCGTTATTCATTTAAAAAAAAAAAAAAATGTTTTTATTGCAGTTTTTCATTTTCTACATTTGTATAGTAGACCGTGGTGTGTGCAAGAGTACAATATACAAGAAATGTTCATTGGTATCGACCCGCCCCCTCCATCTTTTTGTTGCTTTAAGATATTTTCTTCGGTCTCCTATCGTAAAGTGGACGATTGTCCTCCATTTGTATTCATGCGGTTCTTCTCTCTTTTTCTCCCCCCGCCAATACCCCAAACCGTTTTTTTGGTGTTTCTTTGGGGGTTTCTGTTCTTTCTGGCCTTACTCTAGGCCCCCTATTATCCATGTCAGCCGTTCTCCAGCCTCGCCCTCCCTGTCTGTTCCCTGCTATCTCGTTGGTTCCCGAGTGTCACCTCCTCTTGCTCTATTGGCTGTTGGCTTCGAACAGGTGCTGGAACAAGTTGGTGAATGGCCTCTACGTTTTGTTGAAGCCCTCCTCTGACGCTCTGGTAGCGAATTTGATCTTCTCCAGGTGGAAAAATTTCAACTGGTCTGCCAGCCACTCTGCAGCTGTGGATGGTGCTACTGATCGCCAGCCAAGCAGGATTCTTCGGGTGAAAAAGAATAGCAAGGGTGTCTGCCCCCTTCCCCATGAATGTTTCTGGCTGGTCCCATACCCTGAAGATTGCCACTCTTGGGCATGGCTCCACCCTCACCCCCACAACCTTCGACATTGCCTTGAAGAAGGCTGTCCAGTCCCCGATAAGTCTGGGGATTGTCCAGAACGTGAGTGTGGTTGGCACCTCCCTGGCACCGTCCATATTTGTCCTCCACCTCCAGGAACAACCTGCTCATTTAGGCTCTTGTCAGGTGCACTCTGTGCACCCCTTCCAGTTGCATGAGGCTTAGCCTGGCGCAAGTGGAGGTGGAGTTGGCCCTGTTCAGTGCTTCACTCTATAGTCCATACCCTATTTCCATCCCTAGCTCTTCCCATTTTTCCCATGTTTTGTCCAGTGGCGAGTGTGCCCCTTTTTAACAGTCGTCCGTTTGGTTACCCGCATCCAATAGTTCCTCTAGGATTGTGTGTCTTGCTGCCTTGCAGAGAAAGTTCTTAGCCTGTAGGGTCGGAGTTTGTTCTTGTTAGATGGTTGAGTCAGTTTCTCCAATGTCGCTAGCCTGTCCTCTGAGTAAAAGTCCCCAACAGTCAGTACACCCACCTCCCGGTCTCCACCTCTTAAAGCTGGCATCTAGCATGGCTGCCTCATACTTGTGGTTGCCGCAGATTGGGGCCGTGGTGGACATTTCGGTCAAGCCAAAGTGCTGCCTTATCTGGTTCCAGGTTCGGAGGATGGCTACCTCCACTGGGCTTGTTGAGTATTTTGCTGGTGGGCATGGGAGCACTGGTTCTTTCACCCTTCCCCTCACCCTTTCCGCCGTGGCTACTAGTGGTAGTACTGTAGGATTTGGAGGACCAGGACCCCCATGTTGTTTCTTCTCTGTAGGAATTCTTTGGGATCCTTGGGTTGGTACAGACTCCGGGTGGCTATTCCGATGGGAGGTTTTCTGTTGTCTTTCCTCTTTCTTCCCCCACCCTCCCATTGCGGAACTAACCATACGTACCTTGCAGATGCACCCTGCACTCTGAGGGGGCATCCAAAATGGCCGTGGTCACCGTACTACTCATGAGCCCGGGCCCCTGCACTCAGGGGTTTCCCTTTGGCCATGGGCCACCCACATGGCTGCTAACTGTGTGTACACCATGTGGTTGTGCCCCTGCACTCTGGGGTTTCCCTTTTGTTTAGAGGCCCTGCAAAGTGGCTACATGAGGTGCCATCTTGTTCCACATTTCCAAGAGTAACGTGCTGAAGCTAGTCCCCTTGCGGATTTGCTCTCTTCTCTCTTTTCCCCCCCCCCCCCCCCCCCCCCCCCCACCACCACTTGTATCTCCTGCGGCTACCATTCCTGCTAGTGTGGAGGGCCCCCTCCTCGCTCTGTTGGTGTCCCCTCTATCTCCTCCTTAACCCTTTCCTGCGCACTGCTGCACTTGCACCCTCCTTTCTACGAATTGATGCCCCTGTTCATAACGAGGTGATGCAGACCCGCACAAAATTGTCCATTGGTTCTTCTCTGCCTTCTTTATCACTATCTCTCTTGCTGTCTGTCTAGACCGTTCTTTTGGACAAACTCGTCCACTTCTGCAGGGGCAGTGAAGTAATGTTTCTTGCCCTTACCCAGAGCCTGGCTGGGTACAGCACCCCTAATTTAATATTGTTTTTGTACAGAGCCGATTTTGCCTTATTAAATTCTGCCCTGCGCTTTGCCAGATCTGCCCCAATGTCTTGAAAGACTCTGATTTTGAGTCCCTCCCAGCTGCAAGCTTTGTCTAGCTCAGCAAAGGATCCTTTCCCGGTTCTGGTATTTGTGCAGTTTGGCAGTGACCGCTTTTAGTTGCTCCCCCGCCTTGGGTTTTGGCCTGAGCGACCTGTGAGCCCTGTCAATCTCTGGCGGCTTGGGGAAGCTGTCTCTACCCACTAGGTTACCTAGCATTTGGGCCAAGTAGTCAGTTGAGTCCCTGCCTCGATTCCTTGATATTCTGTCGCCTTGATTGATTTTGTTGGTTCAGCACCTTCCCTTTATCCTGGTCACCTGGGCCTCCAGTCTCCATCCCATACTGTCGAGGCTCCACCGCTACCTTGACGGCCTTAATGTCGTGTCTCATCTCCTTCAGTTCCCTGGTGAGGAACGTCTTCCACCCACCACCTGGCGTGGGTGGGGTGGGGCTCGGTTTTCCTGGTTGCCGGTCTTCCTTTCTCGGGAGTCGCCGGGGGCCTCTCGTCTCATGGATCTGCTGACCCATTTGCTTGCCGCTCCTGTACCTTGCTGCAATTTTGGTGTCTCTATGGCCTTTTGAACTCCTGCTGCTTCCTGACATTCTTGTTGTCTACCTTTGGTTAAGGGTGAGCAGATGTTTTAGTCTGATTTTGAGGGCTAAATTTGACTAAAAGTGTCTATATTCTGTCTTTTGGAGGAGAGCCACCTGATGGAACAAAGAAAAGTACAGCACAGGAACAGGCCCTTCGGCCCTTCAAGCCTGTGCTGACCATGCTGCCCGTCTAAACTAAAATCTTCTACACTTCCTGGTCCGTATCCCTCTATTCCCATCCTATTCATGTATTTGGCAAGATGCCCCTTAAACGTCACTATCGTCCCTGCTTCCACCACCTCCTCCAGCAGCGAGTTCCAGGCACCCACTACCCTCTGTGTTTAAACAAAACAAAAAAAAAGACTTGCCTCGTACATCTCCTCTAAATCTTGCCCCTCGCACCTTAAACTTATGCCCCCTAGCAATTGACCCCTCTACCCTGGGGAAAAAGTCTCTTGACTATCCACTCTGTCTATGCCCCTCTAAATTTTGTAGACATCTATCCGGTCGCCCCTCAACCTCCTTCGTTCCAGTGAGAACAAACTGAGTTTATTCAAACTCTCCTCATAGCTAATGCCCTCCATACCAGGCAACATCCTGGTAAATCTCTTCTGCACCCTCTCTAAAGCCTCCACATCCTTCTGGTAGTGTGGCGACCAGAATTGAACACTATACTCCCAAGTGTGGCCTAACTAAGGTTCTATACAGCTGCAACATGACTTGCCAATTCTTATACTCAATGCCCCGGCCAATGAAGGCAAGCATGCCGTATGCCTTCTTGACTACCTTCTTCCACCTGTTTTGTCCCTTTCAGTGACCTTTGGACCTGTACACCTAGATTTCTCTGACTGTCTGAGGATTCTACCATTCACTGTGTATTCCCTACCTGTATTAGACCTTCCAAAATGCATTACCTCACGTTTGACCGGATTAAACTCCATCTGCCATCTCTCTGCCCAAATCTCCAAACAATCTAAATCCTGCTGTATCCCCTGACAGTCCTCATCGCTATCCACAATTCCACCAACCTTTGTGACGTCCGCAAACTTACTAAACAGACCAGTTACATTTTCCTCCAAATCATTTATACATGCTACGAACAGCAAAGGTCCCAGCGCCGGAATGTGGCGACTCAGGGCTTTTCACAGTAACTTCATTGAAGCCTACTTGTGACAATAAGCAATTTTTTTTTTTTTTTATTTTATTTTATTTTATTTTATTTATTTTTTTTTTAATAAATATTTTATTGAAAATTTTTGGTCAACCAACACAGTACATTGTGCATCCTTTACACAACATTGTAACAATACAGATAATAATGACCTTTTTAAATTTAAACAAAAACAACAACAAATAAATAAATATTAAATAACAAAAAAAAAAAAAAAAACTAGCCCTAATTGGCAACTGCCTTGTCTCAGGCCACATCCCCCCCCCCCCCCCCCAAGTCCTGGGCCGCTGCTGCTGCCTTCTTTGTTCTCCCCTATCTATCTTTCCGCAAGATATTCGACGAACGGTTGCCACCGCCTAGTAAACCCTTGAGCCGACCCCCTTAGGACGAACTTAATCCGCTCTAACTTTATGAACCCCGCCATATCATTTATCCAGGTCTCCACCCCCGGGGGCTTGGCTTCTTTCCACATTAGCAATATTCTGCGCCGGGCTACTAGGGATGCAAAGGCCAAAACATCGGCCTCTTTCGCCTCCTGCACTCCCGGCTCTTGTGCAACCCCAAATATAGCCAACCCCCAGCTTGGTTCGACCCGGACTCCTACTACTTTCGAAAGCACCTTTGTCACCCCCATCCAAAACCCCTGTAGTGCTGGGCATGACCAAAACATATGGGTATGATTCGCTGGGCTTCTCGAGCACCTCGCACACCTATCCTCCACCCCAAAAAATTTACTGAGCAGTGTTCCAGTCATATGTGCCCTGTGTAATACCTTAAACTGAATCAGGCTTAGCCTGGCGCACGAGGACGACGAGTTTACCCTGTTTAGGGCATCTGCCCACATCCCCTCCTCAATCTCCTCCCCTAGCTCTTCTTCCCATTTCCCTTTTAGTTCGTCCATCATAGTCTCCCCTTCGTCTCTCATTTCCCTATATATATCCGACACCTTACCGTCCCCCACCCATTTCTTTGAGATGACTCTGTCCTGCACCTCTTGTGTCGGGAGCTGCGGGAATTCCCTCACCTGTTGCCTCGCAAAAGCCCTCAATTGCATGTACCTGAATGCATTCCCTTGGGGCAACCCATATTTCCCGGTCAGCGCTCCCAGACTCGCAAACTTCCCATCCACAAATAGATCTTTCAATTGCGTTATACCTGCTCTTTGCCACATTCCATATCCCCCATCCATCCCCCCCGGGGCAAACCTATGGTTGTTTCTTATCGGGGACCCCCCCAGTGCTCCGGTCTTTCCCCTATGTCGTCTCCACTGTCCCCAAATCTTCAGTGTAGCTACCACCACCGGACTCGTGGTATAGTTCCTTGGTGAGAACGGCAATGGGGCTGTCACCATAGCCTGCAGGCTGGTCCCCCTACAGGACGCCCTCTCTAATCTCTTCCACGCCGCTCCTTCCTCCTCTCCCATCCACTTACTCACCATTGAAATATTAGCGGCCCAATAATACTCACTTAGGCTCGGTAGTGCCAGCCCCCCCCCTATCCCTACTACGCTGTAAGAATCCCTTCCTCACTCGGAGTCTTCCCGGCCCAAACAAAACCCATGATACTCTTTTCTATCCTTTTGAAAAAAGCCTTCGTGATCACCACCGGGAGACACTGAAACACAAAAAGGAATCTCGGGAGGACCACCATCTTAACCGCCTGCACCCTCCCTGCCATTGACAATGCTACCATATCCCATCTCTTGAAATCTTCCTCCATCTGTTCCACCAACCGCGTCAAATTTAGCCTGTGCAATGTGCCCCAATTCTTAGCTATCTGGATCCCCAGGTAACGAAAGTCTCTTGTTACCTTCCTCAACGGTAGGTCTTCTATTTCTCTACTCTGCTCCCCTGGATGCACCACAAACAGCTCACTCTTCCCCATGTTCAATTTATACCCTGAAAAATCCCCAAACTCCCCAAGTATCCGCATTATTTCTGGCATCCCCTCCGCTGGATCCGCCACATATAGTAGCAGATCATCCGCATATAAAGATACCCGGTGTTCTTCTCCTCCCTTAAGTATTCCCCTCCATCCCTTGGAACCTCTAAGCGCTATCGCCAGGGGCTCAATCGCCAGTGCAAACAGTAATGGGGACAGAGGACATCCCTGCCTTGTCCCTCTATGGAGCCGAAAATATGCCGATCCCCGTCCATTCGTGACCACACTCGCCACTGGGGCCCTATACAACAGCTGCACCCATCTAACATACCCCTCTCCGAACCCAAATCTCCTCAACACCTCCCACAGATAATCCCACTCCACTCTATCAAATGCTTTCTCGGCATCCATCGCCACTACTATCTCCGTTTCACCCTCTGGTGGGGCCATCATCATTACCCCTAACAACCTCCGTATGTTCGTGTTCAGCTGTCTCCCCTTCACAAACCCAGTTTGGTCCTCATGAACCACCCCCGGGACACATTCCTCTATTCTCATTGCCATTACCTTGGCCAAGACCTTGGCATCTACATTGAGGAGGGAGATTGGTCTGTAGGACCCGCATTGTAGCGGATCCTTTTCCTTCTTTAAAAGAAGCGATATCGTTGCTTCTGACATAGTCGGGGGCAGTTGTCCCCTTTCCTTTGCCTCGTTAAAGGTCCTCGTCAGTAGCGGGGCGAGCAAGTCCAAATATTTTCTGTAAAATTCAACTGGGAATCCGTCCGGTCCCGGGGCCTTTCCCGTCTGCATGTTCCTAATTCCTTTCACCACTTCTTCTACCGTGATCTGTGCTCCCAATCCCATCCTTTCCTGCTCTTCCACCTTGGGAATTTCCAGCCGATCCAAAAACTCCATCATTCTCTCCCTCCCATCCGGGGGTTGAGCTTCATACAATTTTTTATAAAATGTCTTGAACACTTCATTCACTCTCTCCGCTCCCCGCTCCGTCTCTCCATCTTCGTCTCTCACCCCCCCTATTTCCCTCGCTGCTCCCCTTTTCCTCAATTGGTGTGCCAGCAATCTGCTCGCCTTCTCTCCATATTCATACTGTACACCCTGCGCCTTCCTCCATTGTGCCTCTGCAGTGCCTGTGGTCAGCAAGTCAAATTCCACATGCAGCCTTTGCCTTTCCCTATACAGTCCCTCCTCCGGTGCTTCCGCATACTGTCTGTCCACCCTCAAAAGTTCTTGCAACAACCGCTCCCGTTCCTTACTCTCCTGCTTCCCTTTATGTGTCCTTATTGATATCAGCTCCCCCCTAACCACCGCCTTCAACGCCTCCCAGACCACTCCCACCTGAACCTCCCCATTGTCATTGAGTTCCAAGTACTTTTCAATGCATCCCCTCACCCTTAAGCACACCCCCTCATCCGCCATTAGTCCCATGTCCATTCTCCAGGGTGGACGCCCTCTTGTTTCCTCCCCTATCTCCAAGTCTACCCAGTGTGGGGCATGGTCCGAAATGGCTATAGCCGTATATTCCGTTCCCCTCACCCTCGGGATCAATGCCCTACCCAACACAAAAAAGTCTATGCGTGAATAGACTTTATGGACATAGGAGAAAAACGAGAACTCCTTACTCCTAGGTCTACTGAATCTCCACGGGTCCACCCCTCCCATCTGCTCCATAAAATCCTTAAGCACCTTGGCTGCTGCCGGCCTCCTACCAGTCCTGGACTTCGACCTATCCAGCCTTGGTTCCAACACCGTGTTAAAGTCTCCCCCCATTATCAGCTTTCCGGTCTCTAGGTCTGGGATGCGTCCTAGCATTCGCCTCATAAAATTGGCATCGTCCCAATTCGGGGCATACACGTTTACCAACACCACCATCTCTCCCTGTAATTTGCCACTCACCATCACGTATCTGCCCCCGTTATCCGCCACTATAGTCTTTGCCTCGAACATTACCCGCTTCCCCACTAATATAGCCACCCCCCTGTTTTTCGCATCCAGCCCCGAATGGAACACCTGCCCTACCCATCCTTTGCGCAACCTAACCTGATCTATCAGTTTCAGGTGCGTTTCCTGTAACATGACCACATCTGCTTTAAGTTTCTTAAGGTGTGCGAGTACTCGTGCCCTCTTTATCGGCCCGTTAAGCCCCCTCACGTTCCACGTGATCAGCCGAGTTGGGGGGCTTCCCACCCCCCCCCCCCCTTGCCGGTTAGCCATCATCTTTTTCCAGCTTCTCGCCCAGTTCCCACGCAGCTGTATTTCTCCCAGACGGTGCCCCCCCGCCCATCCTTTCCCGTACCCACTCCCCCCTTTCCCCAGCAGCAGCAACCCAGTAATTCCCCCCTCCCCCCCCCCCCCCCCCCCCCCGCTAGCGTAATTACTCCCCCCATGTTGCTCCCAGAAGTCAGCAAACTCTGGCTGACCTCGGCTTCCCCCCGTGATCACGGCTCGCCCTGTGCGGCGCCCCCTCCTTCCTGCTTCTCTATTCCCGCCATAATTATCATAGCGCGGGAACCAAGCCCGCGCCTCTCCCTTGGCCCCCCCCTCCCATGGCCAACGCCCCATCTCCTCTCCCTCCCCACCTCCCCCCATCACCACCTGTGGGAGAAAGAAAAGTTACCATACCGCAGGATTAATCATACAATCCCTCTTCGCCCCCCCCCCACTCGTCCCACCACTTTGTCCAAACGTTCATTTTCGTAGTCCAATCATTCCAATTTTTCTTCTACAATAAAAGTCCACGCTTCATCCGCCGTCTCAAAGTAGTGGTGCCTCCCTTGATATGTGACCCACAGTCTTGCCGGTTGCAGCATTCCAAACTTTATCTTTTTTTTGTGAAGCACCGCTTTGGCCCGATTAAAGCTCGCCCTCCTTCTCGCCACCTCCGCACTCCAATCTTGATAGACGCGGATCACCGCGTTCTCCCATTTACTACACCGAGTTTTCTTCGCCCATCTAAGGACCATTTCTCTATCCTTAAAACGGAGGAATCTCACCACTATGGCTCTGGGAGCTTCTCCTGCTCTCGATCCTCGCACCATAACTCGGTATGCTCCCTCCACCTCCAACGGACCCGTCGGGGCCTCCACTCCCATCAACGAGTGCAGCATCGTGCTCACATATGCCCCGACGTCCGCCCCCTCCACACCTTCAGGGAGGCCAAGAATCCTCAAGTTGTTCCTCCTTGCGTTATTTTCCAGTGCCTCCAACCTCTCCACAGATCGTTTCTGGTGTGCCTCCTGTATCTCCGACTTCACCACCAGGCCCTGTATATCGTTTTCATTCTCTGCTGCTTTCGCCTTCACGACCCGAAGCTCCTGCTCCTGGGTCTTTTGTTCCTCTTTCAGCCCTTCAATCGCCTGTAATATCGGGGCCAACAACTCTTTCTTCATTTCCTTTTTTATCTCCTCCACGCAGCGTTTCAAAAACTCTTGTTGTTCAGGGCCCCATATGAAACTGCCACCTTCCGACGCCATCTTGGTTTCTGCTTGCCTTCCTTGCCGCTGCTCCAAAGGATCCGCTGCAATCCGGCAACTTTCCTCTCCTTTTTCCATCCGTGTCCAGGGGGAACACCCTTCTGGTTTACCGCACGGTGTTTTCAGCCGTTAAAATTGCCGTTGGGGCTCCTAACAAGAGCCCAAAAGTCCGTTTCACAGGGAGCTGCCGAAACGTGCGACTCAGCTGGTGATCGCCGCACCCGGAAGTTTCACAATAAGCGATTTTCATTCCATTTTTTCACTGATCCCTGCGGAACACCACTACTCACAGCCCTCCAATCAGAAAAACACCCTTCCACTGCTCCTCTCTTCCTCCTATGACCGAGCCAGTTCTGTATCCATCTTGCCAGCTTACCTTTGATCCTGTGTGACTTCACCTTTTGTACCAGTCTGCCATGAGGGACCTTGTCAAAGGCCTTACTGATGTGCGACTGCTCAGCACATCCCCGTCACCGGAAGTCCCTGAGGTGACCCTCGTGTGGTGTGGTGACCCTCGGGTTAAATTGGCACCAATCAGCTCTCCCCCTCGAATGAGAAAGAAACCCATGATCATCTGTGACTGTGGCAACTTTACTAGATAAATACCTATGTTCTAGATTGAGGGTTTTCCATTTCTGTTTAGATATATTTGTTCCCGTGACAAATCTTCCCAGTGATAACATTTCACTTCAGGATTTATAAATGTTTACGCTGTGATTCCCTGCTGTAGAATTGCAATGACCATCAGTTGCTGTGTTGAGGAAATCAGCAAGGATTATATCTCTGTTGTGAGTTTTGAAATGTACTCAACTAGTGAATGACCAAAATTAGAAACTTATAATGCTGCACATACTCAGCAGGGCAAGCAGAATCTGCAGAGCGAGAAACTAAAATAACATTTCATATTTTGTGACCAAATGCCAACTGTTTCTCACTTCACAGATGCTGTCTCGTCTAGTGAACTTATATTTTAGATTTCCAGCATTCACACTATTTTACTTTTGCAGTAGTGTGATCTGTTGCTTGTTAGTTCAATTATCAGAGTAATGTTATTGTTTTCTGGTATCAAAGCATCTGCAAACATGGTGCATAACTGGTCATATGACTGCCGTATTTTTGGAAAACATAGACTTGGATGAAGGATTAAAACGCTGTCAACCCTTAAAGGTAAGGTATTTTAAATGGCTTCAGGATATCTTTTAATTTTCTGTAAGAACAGTAAATAATTTGAATATTCGGATGTAAAATTCAAAATTAGTATCATTGAATTAAGCTTTAGCTTTCTGTTCAGTTGTGAAACAAACCATCAAAAAGTTCAGTTTTATGTAAGTGGATTGCTATTTTTTGATTAGCTCAACTGCCATAGGAACAAAGAAGTACCAGTTTCTAAGAAGCTGACAATAGCATCATGAAGTACAATTGGCTTAAAATTAAATCACAGAATTGTTGCAGGGCAGTAGGAGGTCCTTTAGCCCATCATGTCTGTACTGGCTCACCAAACAAGCATCATGTCTTCGTGCCTTTTCCCTGTACCCTGGCACGTTCTTTCTCTTCAAACAATCCTCTAAAGCCCTTTTGAATGAACCATTAATCGTGATGTTTGAAGTTAACTTGCTAATCTGCAAACTTAGTAATCAGACCAGTTATATTTTCTTCCCAATCATTTATATATGCTACGAACAGCAAAGGTCCCAGCACTGATCCCTGCGGAACACCACTAGTCACAGCCCTCCAATCAGAAAAGCACCCTTCCATTGCTACTCTCTGCCTTCTATGACCGAGCCAGTTCTGTATCCATCTTGCCAGCTCACCTCTGATCCCATGTGACTTCACCTTTTGTACCAGTCTGCCATGAGGGACCTTGTCAAAGGCCTTACTGATGTGCGACTGCTCAGCACATCCCTGTCACCGGAAGTCCCTGAGGTAATTCATGAAGGCCCAGCCTTCTCAACCTTGCCCCTCGTGTGGTGTGGTGACCCTCGGGTTAAATTGGCACCGACCTGTACCATTGTATATTCTCCTGTACCATACTGGAGGTCTTAGATGTTTCAAGATCTAGATCTGTGCATGTGCAGGAAATGTTCTTGATTGCGTTACTTATGCTGAGGTTGAGGCTGCTGAAATTTTGGAGCAATTAGGGATGTTTTGTCACAAAATATGAGAATGAACCCTGTACTGTACACCCCAGTAATTTCCCATTAGTGATGAGTTTGGAAGCAGTGCATGGATCTCCTGTGTGGAATTGACAAGAGGCAGCTACAAGCAATAACATTAGATTATAGAGATTAAAAACATGTTTTTTGTTGTATTTTCAGGTATCACATGGGTACTGGTGTACAGAACTGACAAATACAAACGACTGAAGGCTGAAGTAGAGAAACAGAGCAAGAAGTGTAAGTGTACTTATCTTCAGGGGCAGCACATGGCACAGTGGTTGGCATTGCTGCCTACAGCTCTGAGGACCTGGGTTCGAATCCCGGCCCTGGGTCACTGTCCATGTGGAGTTTGCACATTCTCCCCGTGTCTGCGTAGGTTTCACCCCCACAACCCAAAGATGTGCAGGTTAGGTGGATTGGCCACGCTAAATTGTCCCTTAATTGGGGGGAAAAAAAATAATTGGGTACTCTAAATTTATTTTTAAAAGTGTACTTATCTTCTATAAGATAAAATGTGACTACCTTCCCTGTTCTTTTTTAGCACTATAATTACTGCAGATTTATCTTATCTCTGATATCTTACACATCTACTGTGTGATGCTCAAGTGGCAAAAGTGACTTTTCTTTCTGTGCATTAAGCCATTCTGTAATTCGTAGTGACTTATTCTTTAGCCTCTAGTACTCCATTAGCTACTTGAATCTGTAAAGTTGGCAAGAGAATTGGGCATTGCTTTGCTTTTAGCTCAGAAGAAATTTTTTAAAACATATTCTTGTCACGTGAACATTGCTGGAAAGACCACTTTTGTGGTTCACTCCCAGTTTCTAAGAAGCTGACAATAGGCTGCTTTGAACCACTGCTGTCCAGGCGTTGGTAGGGAATGCCAGAAGGTTGACGGAGTGATGATGTATGTCTGTAAGGAAGGTTTGTGAATGTAGAGGCACATTTTTTAAATCTAAATTTAGAATACCCAATTCTTTTTCTCCCCCAATTTAAGGGCCAATTTAGCATGGCCAATCCACCTACCTGCACATCTTTGGGTTATGGGGGTGAGGCCCGCACAGACATGGAGAGAATGCGCAAACTCCACATGGACAGTGACCCAGGGCCGGGATCGAACCCGGGTCCTCAGCACCATGAGGCAGCACTAACCACTGCGCCACCCTGACTGTAGAGGCACTTTGTTGGAATTCCCACACCGTTGCTGTTAGCATTTCTCATTGATAGTGGTCATAAGGGAAGTGTTGTGCCAGTAACCTTGGTGAATTGTTGTGGTGGGACTGTAGAGCATACATAACTGCAGCCACGGTGTGCTAGTGATGAAGGGGCTGGCTATTGTATTCATTGACCGGGACGCTCATCATTACAAACTACTGTAAATACTGGATGGTGCTGAAACTCTTGGCCGTGCCTTCAGGTGAGTGGTGAGTATAGCATCTAACCTGAATCATAAGACCATAAGACATAGGAGCGGAAGTAAGGCCATTCGGCCCATCGAGTCCACTCCATCATTCAATCATGGCTGATTTCAACTCCATTTACCCGCTCTCTCTCCATAGCCCTTAATTCCTCGAAATCAAGAATTTATCAACTTCTGTCTTAAAGACACTCAACGTCCCGGCCTCCACCGCCCTCTGTGGCAATGAATTCCACCACTCTCTGGCTGAAGAAATTTCTCCTCATCTCTGTTCTAAAGTGACTCCCTTTTATTCTAAGGATGTGCCCCTGGGTCCTAGTCTCCCCTGCTAATGGAAACAACTTCCCTACATCCACCCTATCTAAGCCATTCATTATCTTGTAAGTTTCTATTAGATCTCCCCTCAACTTCCTAAACTCCAATGAATATAATCCCAGGATCCTCAGACGTTCATCGTATGTTAGGCCTACCATCCTGGGATCATCCGTGTGAATCTCCACTGGACCCGCTCCAGTGCCAGTATGTCCTTCCTGAGGTGTGGGGCCCAAAATTGCTCACAGTATTCTAAATGAGGCCTAACTAATGCTTTATAAAGCTTCAGAAGTACATCCCTGCTTTTATATTCCAAGCCTCTTGAGATGAATGACAACATTGCATTTGCTTTCTTAATTACGGACTCAACCTGCAAGTTTACCGTTAGAGAATCCTGGACTAGGACTCCCAAGTCCCTTTGCACTTCAGCATTATGAATTTTGTCACCGTTTAGAAAATAGTCCACGCCTGTATTCTTTTTTCCAAAGTGCAAGACCTCGCACTTGCCCACGTTGAATTTCATCAGCCATTTCTTAGACCACTCTCCTAAACTGTCTAAATCTTTCTGCAGCCTCCCCACCTCCTCCATACTACCTGCCCCTCCACCTATCTTTGTATCATCGGCAAACTTAGCCAGAATGCCCTCAGTCCCGTCATCTAGATCGTTAATATATAAAGAGAACAGCTGTGGCCCCAACACTGAACCCTGCGGGACACCACTCGTCACCGGTTGCCATTCCGAAAAAGAACCTTTTATCCCAACTCTCTGCCTTCTGCCTGACAGCCAATCGTCAATCCATGTTAGTACCTTGCCTCGAATACCATGAGCCCTTATTTTACTCAGCAGTCTCCCGTGAGGCACCTTATCAAAGGCCTTTTGGAAGTCAAGATAGATAACATCCATTGGCTCTCCTTGGTCTAACCTATTTGTTATCTCTTCAAAGAACTCTAACAGGTTTGTCAGGCATGACATCCCCTTACTAAATCCATGCTGACTTGTCCTAATCCGACCCTGCACTTCCAAGAATTTAGAAATCTCATCCTTAACAATGGATTCTAGAATCTTGCCAACAACCGAGGTTAGGCTAATTGGCCTATAATTTTCCATCTTTTTCCTTGTTCTCTTCTTGAACAGGGGGGTTACAACAGCATGTAGGTGATGGACATGACTTGAGCGATGAGGAGGTTTGTTACTTGTCTGAATTTTCAGTCTCTGCACTGCTGTTTAGGCATGGTGTTATGGTGGCAATCTTTAGTCAGTGGTGACCCCAACAAGTAAATGAGAGAGTCGACAATGGAAATGACTAGTTTTCCCTTGGAGGTGGTATTAATTCACCATGTGTACATGTGAATTTTACCTGTCACTTCTCAACTCTGTTTGGATGTCGTCCACGTCCTGCTGTAGGGTGGCACACGCTGTTTTCATTATCGGAAGAGTTGAGTGAAACTGGACCGTGGAATAGTCGATGAATGACTTCACTCCTGATCTATGATGGAGAAAAGGGTTGACCCTAATGGGTATAGGTGGCTAGTTATTTTAGTATCCACATAGTTCAGCTTTGACCAATTTTTTATGCTCTCTCTCGTTTTTTTCCCCAACAGTAGAAAAAAAGAAAGAGGCTATAACAGAATCTGCTGGGAAGCAACAAAAGAAGAAAATCGGTAAATGATCAGAGATTCACTTCAAGAGCATGTTTTTGTAAAGCTGTATACAAATAGTGCCTTTCACATGAACCCAAGACCACTCATCAACTGGGTTTTAATATCTAAAAAGATTTAGCTATTAAGTTAGATATTCACGTTGTAAAGCAAAATGAGCCTTGCAGTTTCAAATGGTAGGGAGTTCCTGGTGGACTTTCTACAAAACATCTGCAGCAGCGCTACTCCGCATCTGCAGGAGATGTTCAATGATTTGTTGTCGATGCCACCCACGCTGGCACTGGCCTCAATATCTCTGATTCCTAAAAACGACAAAGATCTGATGGAATGCGGGTCATACAGACCCATCTCACTCCTGAACACCGAAGCCGAGTTGCGTATCCGAACCCCCCCCCCCCCCCCCCCCCCCCCAAACCACCTGGATTGTTGTCGGCCTTTGGGGGACGGTTTGAAAACCGGCGAGGAACCCCGTGCGGGTGTCGGATGGCTGGAGCTGAGGCGTCGGGCCCAGTGCGCGCGGCGGTCGGAGCTGCGGGGGTGGAGCCTAACGGAGGACGAGGCAGCAGGCCCGAAGCCAGGGCATGATGTAGTGGAGATGTTCCACATCGGGTGGCTCCCGCCTAGAATGTTTTAAGAAGACTGAAGTCCAGTCCCAGGGGAATTCTTGAGGAATACAAAAAAGATGAGAAAGAAGTTTTAAAGAAAGTTTGTGAAAGTTTATTTTTCTTGAAGGAAGGGGTTCGATGTTAATAATGGATAGGGGTGGGTCAGGCTCATGGGGCAGGGCCCAGTGGTATGATGGTGGATACGAAGGGTGTGGGGGGGGGGGGGGGGGTGAGAGACTCCCAGTTAGGATAGTCACGTGGAACGTGAGGGAGTTAGGAGGTCCGGTCAAGGGTGCTTGCGCATCTTAAAAGTTTGAAAGCTGATGTAGCAATGCTGCAGGAGATTCACTTGAGGGTGAAGGACCAAGTGAGACATAAGGGCTGGTTTGGTCATGTGTTACACTCTGGATTTGACAGAAGGGCTCGAGGGGTAGCGGTAATGGTCAGCAAAAGAGTACGCTTCCAGATGGAGAAGGTGGTGGTAGATCAGGGGGGTAGCTATGTGATTGTGACAGGAGCGCTGGAGGGGAGGTTAGTGGCGCTGGTAAGTGTAAAGATTCCCAATTGGGATGATGTGGGATTCGCAAAGAAGGTGCTTGGGGCCATCCCCAACTTGGACACACATGAACTGATAGTGTGGGGGGGGGGGGGGGGGGACGACTGGAGCTTGGTGCAGGAGCCAGGGTTGGACAGGTCACGGCTGCGCTTGCTGGTCCCAATGGGGGGGAGGTGAAGGCGTTGGCTGGGCTAATGTTGGAAATGGGAGGGGTGGACCCTTGGAGGTTTCTGCACCCGAGGGAACGGGAGTACTTGTGAACGGGAGTACTCGTTTTTCTCAGTCCATAAGGTATACTCGCGGATCGACATTTTTTGTGGTGGGGAAGGCTTTGCTGGCTGGGTTTAAGGGTTCGGAATACTCGGCAATTGCAGTATCCGATCATGCTCCGCATTGGGTGGATATGATACTGGAGAAGGGGGTAGCGCAGAGGCCGGGGTGGAAATTAGATGTGGGACTTTTAGGGGACCAAGGGTTCTGTGACAAAATTGAAAAGGTAATTAAGGAATATGTAGGTTTCAACTGTACGGGTGAGGTGTCGAAGGCAGTTGTCTGGGAGGCTCTAAAGGTGGTGGTGAGGGGTGAGATGATCTTGGTTGAGGCCAGGGTGGACAAAGAGGAAAGGTTGGAGCGGCAGAGGGTAATAGATGAGATGTTGCAGGTAGATAGGAGTTATGCAGAAGATGGGGACCCAGTGAAGTTGGAAAAGAGGAAGGAGCTACAGGCGAGCTATGACCGACTATCTACAAGGAAGGTAGGTCAGCTCCGGAGGGAGGCAGCGGTAAGGGAAATTGTTCAGGTGAGGGACAGGGCAGGGAAGTTGATGGTGGCTCCGGATCTGATTAACAAGGTCTTTGAGGAATTTTATGAGAGGTTATACAGGTCTGAGCCACCTGGGGGAGACCGGGAGATGCAGGAGTTTCTACATGGGTTGGAGTACCCGAGGTTAGGGGAGGGGGACAGGGCTACATTAGAAGGAGAGATAGTGGAGCAGGAGATAAATGATGCGATTGAGAGGATGCAGTCGGGGAAGGTGGCAGGGCCGGATGGGTTTCCAGTGGAATATTATAAAAAATTCAAGGATAAGCTGGCACCCCTGATGGTGGGGATGTTTGAAGAAGCGATAGGGAAGGGGGTGCTGTTGCCACAAACTTTGGGGCAGGCATCGATTTCCCTGTTGCTAAAAAAAGATAAGGATCCGACGGAGTGTGGGTCGTATAGGCCCATATCACTTTTGAATGTGGACGCAAAAGTATTGGCAAAGGTGCTGGCGGGTAGGCTGGAGGAGTGCCTCCCGAAGGTGATGGGTGAAGATCAGACGGGTTCGTGAGAGGAAGGCAGCTCTTTTTAAATGTTAGAAAGGTATTGAATGTGATTATGGCACTGGCGGAGGGGAAGGAAATAGAGGTGGTTGCGGCATTGGACGCTGAGAAGGCGTTTGACCGGGTAGAATGGGGGTACTTGATGGCAGTTCTGGAGCGGTTTGGGATTGGACAAAGATTTGTGAACTGGGTAAAGCAACTATATAAGGAGCCGAAGGCGAATGTCTGCACAAACAACATCAGCCCGAGATACTTTTCTCTCCACCGTGGGACTAGGCAGGGATGTCCTATGTCCCCCTGCTGTTTGCACTCGCGATTGAGCCGTTGGCCATCGCATTAAGAAGTTCGGGGGTATGGAAAGGAATAGTGCGGGGGGGGGGGGATAGAGCATAGGGTGTCCTTGTATGCCGATAACTTGCTGTTACACGTGTCGGAACCGAGTGTGGCGATAGGGGGAATATTGGAGCTGCTTCGGGTGTTTGGGTGTTTCTCGGGGTACAAACTAAATCTAGATGAGTGAGTATTTTATGGTGTCTTGACCGGGGGTGGGGGCAGGGCTGGGGGGGCTGCCATTCCGTAGGGCAGGGACTCACTTTAGGTACCTGGGGGTGCAGGATGCCCGGGAGTGGGGGGGGGCTCCGCGGGTACAACATTTCTAGTTTGGTGGGGAGAGTGAAAGCTGATCTGGCAAGGTGGGATGGTCTCCCTCTGTCACTGGCGGGTCGGGTACAGGCGGTTAAAATGAACGGGTTGCTGCGATTTCTGTTTATTTTCCAATGCCTGCCAATTTTCCTGCCAAAGGCTTTTTTCAGAGAGATTGAGGGAATGATTACTTCATTCATATGGGGAGGGAAGGTGGCCAGAGTTAGAAAGGTGCTACTACAGAGGGGAAGGCAGGCAGGGGGTTTGGGTCTTCCGAACCTGATGTATTACTACTGAGCGGTGAATGTGGAGAAGGTGCGGAGCTGGGTCAGCGGGATTGATTCCCAGTGGGTCAGAATGGAGGAGAGTTTGTGCAGGGGGTCGGGACTGAAAGCACTAGCAACAGCGCCGCTCCCAATGGCCCTGGGGAAATACTCAGTGAGTCCGGTAATAAAAGTTTCATTGAGAATTTGGAGGCAGTTTCGCCAACACTTCAGGTTGGGGGCAGGGTCAAGGGAAATGCCGATTTGGGGGAATCATAGATTTGAGCCAGGGAAGTGGGATGGAAATTTTTGGAAATGGGAGGAGAAGGGGTTTAAAACACTAAAAGATTTGTTTCTTCGGGGTCGGTTTGCAGGATTGAGGGAGCTGGAAGCGAAGTATGGGCTGGAGCAGGGAGAAGTGTTTAGGTACATGCAGGTTCGAGATTTTGCCAGAAAGGAGATACAGAGCTACCCGGTGGAGCCGGCCTCCACATTGCTGGAGGAGGTGCTGATGACGGGGGGGACTGGAGAAGGGGGTAGTGTCAGCAATTTACCGGGCTATTTTGGCAGAGGAGAAGGCACCACTGGAAGGGATCAAAGCAAAGTGGGAGGAAGAGTTGGGAGAGGATATAGAGGAGGGATTCTGGTGTGAGGTGCTCCGGAGAGTGAACGCCACCATTTCGTGCGTGAGCTTGGGGCTGATGCAGCTGAAGGTGGTATACAGAGCACATCTCACGAGGGCGAGGATGAGCCGATTCTTTGAAGGAGTAGATGATGTGTGTGAATGTTGCGCGTGGGGGGCTGGGGGTCGTGGAGGAGGAGAGAGGCAGCTCTTTTCAAATGTTAGAAGGGTATTGAACGTGGTTATGGCACTGGTGGATGGGAAGGAAACAGGTGGTTGTGTTCATGTCTCTCTGTAGTTTCTTATGGTCTTGGGCTGAGCAGTTGCCAAACCAGGCTGTGATGCAGCCAGATAGGATGCTTTCTATGGTGCATCTAGAAAAATTGGTAAGAGTCATTGTGGACATGCCGAATTTCCTGAGCAAGTATAGGCACTGTTGTGCTTTCTTGGTCATAAGATGGACCAGGACAGGTTGTTGATGTTTCCACCTAGGAATTTGAAGCTGCCAACCAGCTCCACGACACCATTGATGCAGACAGGGGCCTATGCGACACTTCACTTCCTGAAGTCGATGACCAGTTCCTTAGTTTTGCTGACATTGAAATTGTTGGCATTGCACCATGCCACTAAGTTCTCTATCTTCCCCCAACCCTGTACACTGCTTCAACATTGTTTGAGAACCGACCCACTACAGTCATGTCATCAGCAAACCTGAAATGTAGTTGGAGCTGAATTTTGCCAGAAGAAACAAGAAGATCCCGCTGCTGGCCACTGGCAGGCCGCCCTCTGCCGCTGGGAACACACGATGGAGGAGGAAAAGTCCCACCCCATGTTTACCTGTTTATGCTAAAATGTAGATGAACTGATTCCGCATGGAACTTACAGTACAGAAACAGGGGCAGCACGGTAGCATTGTGGTTAGCACAATTGCTTCACAGCTCCAGGGTCCCAGGGTCGATTCTCGGCTTGGGTCACTGTCTGTGCGGAGTCTGCACATCCTCCCCGTGTCTGCGTGGGTTTCCTCCTGGTGCTCCGGTTTCCTCCCACAGTCCAAAGATGTGCGGGTTAGGTGGATTGGCCATGCTAAATTGCCCATAGTGTCCAAAATTGCCCTTTGTGTAGGGTGGGGTTACTGGGTTATGGGGATAGGGTGGAGGTGTGGATCTTGGGTAGGGTGCTCTTTCCAAGAGCCGGTGCAGACTCGATGGGCCGAATGGCCTCCTTCTGCACTGTAAATTCTATGATAATCTATGATCTATGAGAGAGAAGGGAGCTAACATTTTGAGCTGTGCTTTGACAAAGAGTCATCCTAACTCTTATGTTAGCTCCCTTTTCTCTCCACAGATGCTGTCAGACCTACTGAGATTGTCCAGTGTTCTCTGTTTTTGTTTCAGATTCCAGCATCTGCAGCAATTTACTTTTATCTTCTATTAATTTATCTTTGTTTGGTTTTGAGGCTGCTTGGAGAATAATAATCTATATTAGTGTCACAAGTAGGCTTACATTAACACTGCAATAAGTTACTGTAAAAATCCCCAAGTCGCCACACTATGGTACCTGTCCGAATACACAGAGAATTCAGAATGTCCGATTCTGCATGTCTTGTGGGAGGAAACCGGAGCACCCGGAGGAAACCCACACAGACCTGTGGAGAGGGTGCAGACTCTGCACAGACAGTGACTCAATCCAGGAATCTAACCCGGGTCACTGGCGCTGTGAAGCGACAGTGCTAACCACAGTGCTATCATGCCAATAATCTCAGTTTGAACTGGTTGCTGATTGACGCAGCGAAGTTGAACTGCAGGAGTCGTTGACTGGGTTGGATCCAGAGTCCCTTTTTTTTTTAAAAAAAAAAAAGGGAGCTCATTTCAAGGTAAGTGAGGGACTGACTTTTTGAATTCATCATAGGTGCCCATATTACCTGTTTGGGCTTTATCCTGATGCTTCAGTTGTGAGTTCCCAGTATAAAAGCAGTTTTCATATTCGGGATGAATCTCTGCCTGTACATCTACCTATATTAGCCATGTTAGGACATAGTGTGCTTGGGATTAACAGCTACTCTCTTTTTGTAATGTCAGAAACTAGAAATATTGTGATTGCTCTTCACATCCTCTTGTTTCCAAAGGTAATAAACCTAATTTTTGACATTCAGACCAGTATTTATAGGATGAAACTAATACATGCTTTCAAACATTACATTTTTACTCATTCAAGGGATGTGGGTATCACTGGCTAGGCCAGCATTTATTGCCCATCCCTAATTGCCCGTGAGAAGGTGTTGGTGAGCTGCCTTTTTGAACTGCTGCATGTGTTGTAAGCACATCCACAATGCTGTTAATGTACGATGAAAATGGAATCTGCAAGAGGTTAAATTCTTTTTTTTTTCGGGGTGTGTATTTTATAAAATTCATGGGGCGGGATTCTCCATACCGCCGCACCAAAAAACTGGTGTGGCATGCTTCCGCCAGCAGCGGGATTCTCCGTCCTGTTAGCCAGCCAGTGGGATTTCCCATTGTGGGCAGCTCCACGCCGTCAGGAAATCCCCGGGCGTGAGTGCGCTCCTGGAGTAACGGAAAACTCCAGTGGCGAATCCAGCCCATGGTAAGTGACTGGACTCTTGAATGAAAGTGGTCCTGCAAGGTCCAAAGTTTTATGTGGATAGTGCAGATGTTGTTGATGCAGATGATGAAACATGTGTTTGTACATAGTGTTTGCCCAGGAGATGTTGGGGAAAGTAAAGGCAAAACCTTTTGTATGATGACTAATTTTACAGCAACCTGACTTGTTCCCTTGTCAATTTACCTCCACTGCTCCATTTTGAAATTGGGAACAAGATGGATTATAACTCGCTATTTGATGAGTATGTCACTTTAGAATGTAGTTATCTCATTTCCCTGTTCTCCAGTGTTATTATTCATAGAGGGTATTTTCCAGTGGTTAGCTGTCCAACATTTAAAAAAAATTTTTAAAAATGACCCAGAGAACACCGGTCTTTAATAATTAATTCCGTTCTGTTTATTTGTAATTCTACCAATTGGTTTGCACAGTTTAACATGCTGCTGATTCTAGTCCATTTCTTAAGTCTTATTTCTTATGTGCTCAGTCCAAAGGCAGGTCCTTGGCTCATTGTCAGCTAATGCGTCACCCCGAACCATTTTCTTCGTGAATTTTCAGTGATGGTTTACCATTACCTTCCACACTTGAGATCCCATCCACCTTAGCTGGAATAGGAATCAAACTCCAAAAATACTGGACAATCGCAGCAGGTCTGACAGCATCTGTTGAGAAGGGAGCTAACGTTTCAAGTCTGGATGACTCTTTGTCAAAGCTCTGTCACCGCTCTTGTGCACCGCTTTAAACTGAATCAAACGCATTCTAGCACAGGAGGAAGTTGCGTTCACGCACCACATCCTACCTACCTCCCTCCTGCTTCTGCTTAATCCTTTCCACCAGCGCCTTGCCCTGCTCTCCCAACTACCTGTATATGTCTCCAATCCTGCTCTCCTCCACCTCCATCCCAGAGCAGTAATTTCTCCAACGTGTACTCCGGTAGTTGGGGGAATGTCGGTAGCTCCTTGCGCGCAAAGTCCCTCACCTGCCAGTACCTGGACTGTGGTGTCCACTCTGACACGAGGTCCAAATTAAAGTGGCTCTTCAACTGATTCCCGATATTAATAATCAACTCCTCCTCCTTTACTCCCCAGTGCTTCTGCCTTTGTAGCAGGGCTCTCCTCATCCTCAGCACCTTCTCTGCCCACACAAACTCCGAGACCAGCGCCTCTACCTTAAGGAGAAAAATTGGGAGGGACTGAAAGACAAACATTCATCTTTACCACCTGCACCCTCCCCACCAACGTCAAGTGCAACATATCCCAACTTCTAAAGTCCCCCTTAACCTCTTCCACCAACCCTGTCAAGTTCCACCTATGCATTGTGGCCTTGAATCCCCAGATACTTAAACTGCCCGCTCCCCTGCCACCTTGAATGGTAGCACCCCCAGATTTGCCCCCACTCTGCCGTGTTCACCGGACACACCTCACTTCTCCCTACGTTCAATTTCGAGCCGGAAAAAGCCCTGAATCTTTCCAACTGGTCCAACACAAACATCATGTCGTCCGCGTACAATGATACCTGGTGCTCCCTAACCCCCCCCCCCTCGCAATCTCACGCACTCAGCCGACGCCTGAAGGTCATCACCAAGGTGCTCTATAGCCAACTTAAACAACAATGGCGACAGTGGGCACCTCCGCCTCATCCCCCTATGCAACCCAAAATATCCCAAACTCGTCTCATTCATTCGAACACTAACCAAGGGGTATGCATACAACAATCAAACCCATACCACGAACTTCGGTCCAAACCCAAACCTTTTCAAAACAGATACCTCCACTCCACCTGGTTGAATGCCTTCTCTGCATCCTTGGACACAATCACCTCCAGCTCCCATTCCCCTGACTGAACCATAATTACATTCAGCAACCTCCTCATGTTACTGGAGAGCTGCCTCCCCCTCACAAAACTCCTTTGGTCCTTAGAAACCACCTTTGGCACACCCTTTCCAACACCTTCGCCAGGACTTTCTCATCCGTGTTTAGCAGTGAAGTAGGCCTGTAGGCCCCACGCTCCAGTGGGTCCTTCGCCTTTTTCAGGATCGACGAAGTTGACACCTGCGCTAATATAGCCAGCAACCCCCCCCCCATCTTTTCCACCACCTCACCAAACATACCCACCAGGTGATGGGCCAACTACAAATTGCAAATACGTCTCAAACTGCTGGTAAAACTCTGCCGGAAAGCCATCCATCTCTGGGGCCTTGCCCAACTGCATTCTACTCGTGCATTCCATCACCTCCCTGTAATTTGCTTTTATCAGGAATCAAACTGTTGGTTGGTGATATTTAGAATCACATGTTAGCCATCTAGCCAACTGAACTAACCAGCTGCCACACTGCTGATTAACTATTGTAAATATATGCTTTCAAGATACTGTTGCACTAAGGTAGGTGCCCTTTTTCAGTAATGTGTATTCCATACCCAGCCAATCGCATGGTTCCTATCACATTGCAGCAAGGAGTGGATTTGATAACATTTATATGATGTGAGGCAAGTCTCTTTTCTATAATCAGTTTCTTAAACAGTGAACACTTCACATTATGCCCTATTTTATATATGAGTAATGCCTTGCTCTTGAACAGCATTTTTAAAAAAAAACTTCCCACCTGGCAGATGTGGATTTAAGATACAGGGTACACTGTGTAAATGTATATGCTCCATTACCAAAAGGTAAATTTAACTTTATTCTCATTACTTTCAGAGAGACAAGAGGAAAAATTGAAAAATAATAACCGGGACCTCTCAATGGTAAGAAAAACTTGTTCCCAAGATGTTAATAATGCTGTTCAATGCAGTGATTTCCATTGGAGAAAATTATTCCGTACTTTTTACTTGGTTATTTCCACTTTATTGATATTTTCAAATATGGCATGAGATGTTGAAGAGTCAGTGGAATTACATTTTGTGGTGTTTTTGTAGTATTTGTACATAAATATGTATAAAGGCATCTTACAGATTCGGGCATAATATGAGAGAACCCTCCCTCGTACTCTTGTACTCGTTCTTTGACATCATGGAATCTATTTCTAAACTGAGCAATATAAAGTTGTCTCTTGGGAATTACTTGTTAATTTTAATTTTTAGGTGCGAATGAAGTCTATGTTTGCTATTGGATTTTGCTTCACAGCTTTGATGGGCATGTTTAATTCCATGTGAGTACACCTGGCTTTGAACTTTTATCATTTGTAATTATCGACAGAATTTTTATTTAAATCTGTGCATGAATATTGGAACTTGTGGCTAGCTATGTTCCACAACTGCTTGAGCAGCATCGTATCAATTGTTTTTTTGGCATTAATTCTGTAATTTGGGTGGCCATATAAAGATATAATATTCAAAATGATGTATGTAGATAAGGTAGTCCACTTATTCAAATTAACTTGTTCTTTCGTCAAAAGAAACTTGAATTAAATAGATTAATAATGTTGCTGCTAACAGCAACACTGAGCTAAATGAAACAGTACCATGATGCATCCAGAGAAGCTAATGCTTTCTGCCAGTTTTCTCTTCCCTGGCACCCAGAATAGAAATTGCAAATAAGTAACTTCCGAACACTAATGACAAATTTGCAAATATGTAATACAAACAACTACTGAAATGGTAAATGCAGTATAATTAATGCATAGAAACAGTTCAGCCTCTGTTTTTGAGTCGGCTCCATGGTTTAGTTTCAGCTCGTAACTTATATTGCATTGCACAGGAGGGTGGTTTGGAGTTGATGATGCTCATCAGTTTACCATGTCTGCATGGGATGAGCTAGATTGACCATTTGGCCTTTTTCTGTGTGTTTACAGGGAACAGTTTAAAATTCAGCAAAGGCATACCAAGGGATTGTTAAGAAGGGAAAATACAATTTGAAAGTAAACTAGCAGGGAACATAAAAACTGACTGTAAACCTTCTCTATGGGTGTATAAAGAGAATAAGATTAATAAAAACTAATGTAGGCCCGTTACAGTCAGAAACGGGGGAATTCCTAACAGGGACACGTACAATCAGAAACTGGGGAAGTCATAATGGGGAACAAAGAAATATCTGAGGAACTAAATTCATCCTCTTCACAAAGGAAGACATGAATAATGTACTAGAGGTTCTGAGAAGCACAAGTTTTAGTGTGGAGCTGAAGGAAATTAATATTAGTAAAGAAATGGTTTTGGGGAAATTAATGGGATTGAAGGTGGACAAATCTTCAGGGTCTGATAATCTTCATCCCAGACTACTTAAGGAAATGACCCTAGAAATAGTAGATCCATTGGTCGGCATTTTCTAAAATTCTTTGGACTCTAGAATGGTTCCTACGGATTGGAGGGTAGTGAATGTAACCCCGCTATTCAAAAAGGGAGGTAGAGAGAAAATGGGGAACTATAGATAGTGAGCTTAACGTCGGTAATAGGGAAGTTGCTGGAGTCCATTATCACGGATTTCATAGCATAGCATTTGGAAAGCAGTGGTGTAATCAAACAAAGTCAGCATGGATTTACAAAAGGAAAATGATGCTTGACAAATCTACTAGAATTCTTTGAAGATGCAACTAGTAGAGTTGACCAGGGAGAACCAGTGGATGTGGTTTATTTAGACTTTCAGAAGGTTTTTGACAAGGTCTCACTTAGCAGATCACTATGTAAAGTTAAAATGCATGGAATTGGAAATGGATAAAAAGCTGGTTAGCAGACAGGAAACAAAAGCGACTAGTGGGATCTGCTCATACCCCAACTGTTCACATTATATATTAATGATTTAGATGAGGGAACTAAATGTATTAGCTCCAAATTTGCAGATGATACAAAATTGGGTGGGAGGGTGAGCTGTGAGGAAGATGCAGAGATGCTTCAGCGGGATTTGGACAGGCTGAGTGAGTGGCACATGCATGGCAGATGCAGTATAATGTGGATAAATGTGAGGTCATCCGCTTCGGTAGCAAAAATAGGAAGTCAGATTATTATTTGAATGTGGATACGCAGCGAGACCTTGGTATCCTCGTGCATCAGTTGCTGAAAGTAAGCACGCAGGTACAGCAGGCAGTAAAGAAGGCAAATGGTACGTTGACCTTCATAGCAAGAGGATTTGAGCATAGGAATAGAGATGTTTTACTGCAACCTGGAGTGCAGTTTTGGTGTCCTTATCTGAGGAAGGGTGTTCTTGCTATGGAGGGAGTGCAGCAAAGGTTTACCAGGCTGGTTCCTGGGATGGCAGGACCGTCCTATGAGGAGAGACTTAAATCGGTTAGGATTATATTAATTGGGAAATTTCTTCACCCAAGAGTGATGAATCTGTGGAATTCGCTACAACAGTAGTTGAGGCCAAAACGTTGTTCAAGAAGGAATTGGATGTAGCTCTTGGGGCTAAACGAACCAAGGGAAAAGGTGGGTGGGGGGGGGGGTGCAGAAAGAGGATCAGGGTATTAAACTTGATGATCAGCCATGATAATGAATGACGGAGCAGGCTCGAAGAGCCGAATGGCCTACTCCTGCTATTTCCTACGTTCAGGATACTAGGATGTAGAACCGTAGGCACTTGCAGTTTCAAGAAACCAGAAATGATATGCCAGATCTTTGGGAATTAATTCTTAGAATCTTGAATTTGACTTGGAATCAAGTCACAATATGTTTGCTGTCAAAAGCCACACCATGCCGAACTGCCAATCTCCTAAAATATGCAAAGCTATAAAGGTTGGTGGCTAGCATGTGAATACTCTATGGCTTCCATGCTTGGCTAATTATTGTGTTTGTTAGATGTTGATTTTATTCTCTGCTGTTTGCTTTCCACTCATAAAATGTACGTATTGAGATTTGGGGATGAATTTCCTTCTGGTAACTGGTAAGCCTGAGTTCCATGATTTTTGGGCTGAGCGATTTTTGAAGAAATCACTATTTATATATTTGCATTTATCAAGAGATTGATATCTTATTATACATAATGTCTTATGATTTAATACTTAAGATAATACTGCTATTAATAGAGTAGAATATTTGGAGAATAAAGTTTTGTTAGCTATGAAACAGAACCCTTGTGTTGTGGAAAATGTTTTTAAGGGTTGTGCTAACCCCTTGGAATTTCACTTTTACTGATATATACACTGCACAATTGTGTCCTTCCTGTAACAGAGGAAGTATTTTACAATTGGAAAATATATGAAAACAAGAAATATCATTTAGAGATCTGGAAATTAGTTGGTGAAATAATTGCATCAACATTCACTTCCAGTCAAGCCACCTGGCACTATGAACAAGCAGCTGTTGAGAGGAATTACTTGGTAATTGTAATATGCCTTTTTGTGTTCATTAAAGTTCAATGACCTGAAGCACGCAGTGATAATGCCAATTGCTGTAAGTTTTTAAAGCTGTTTTTACTTTTCATGATCAAAGGCTGCAGGAACCTGGTACAATGAGCTATATGTTCCTCTTTTTCACGTTTAGTCAGATAACACAAGTCATTTGGCCCATTGAGCCACTGTCGGTCCTCTGATTAAGTTATCTAATTAATTCCACAGCCACCGCCTTTCCCCACAGCCCTGCAATTCTTTTTTCCATTTTCAGGTATTTATCCAATTTCCTTTCATCTGCTTCTGCCACCACCCTTTCAACCACTGCATTCCCGATCATAGCAACTCACTGTGTTCCCAAAAAAACACTCCTCCCTCTGTCCTTAATCCAATTATTTTAAATCTGTGTCCTCATTAAAACCTATGCAGTGCATGCTGGCTGCACACCTAACATTCTGTGCACACGCGAACCCTGATTATACTGTTTGGCTAATGTTGGTTCGTTCAATGCAGATGACAGATGAGAAATAAATGGACTCATCCACTGGTTGTTTGTACTGCCATAGTAACCGTGTTATAATGTTAGGAGCACCCAATTTGGATCAGTACGTGTATAAGAACACCAAAGACCTGTGGTAGTTGCAAAAGTCATCTTTTTAAAAAAAAATAAGTCCAACGTCTGCTGGCCTAAACAATTCTGATTATTGTTGGTTGCGGCTCACTGTGTGAGACCTGCACCTCTAGGATCTGGTGGTTTCTGATCAATGTAAATGCGACTTGAGTTTCAAATTGACACAAGATATTTCGGAGTAACCCACATCACTCCATTAGATATTCTCTTTTTCACATTGCCCCATCTTCCACTAGCCAGAAAGTTGGATGATGCAAATTTAAGACAATTGGAAAAGAGCCAGGAGCAAAGCAAGGCAAATTTTTTCAAACACTGCATTATGATCTGAATGCACTACTTGATATGATTGTGGAAGCAGATCCAGTAATATCATAAGGGAACCGGCTAAATCTTTGAAAGGGAGTAAATAGGGCGATGGGGAAAGGCAGGAAGTGGAACTTAATGGATGGAACAGCATGAAGAAGGACAATGGACTTGAATGGCATGCTCCTGTGTTGTCTGATTCTACATGTGCGATTCTTTTTTTAAATTAAAAACCATTTTTTTTTTTTTTTTGCAAATACATTATAGTATTGCTCCATGACAATGTTTAAATATGGCCAGAGCACTAATTTGCAAGTGCTATTTACAATTTGGTTTGGGCTTTGGCTTGCCCTCGGACCAGTCTCCTGCGGCTTTGTCCCTTGTTCCGTGCATTCTCTATGTGTGCCTTCGCCGCCGCACCTTTTTCTCTCCCCTCTTTCCCCCCCCCGCCCCTTTTTTTCCAAGAGATCGGCAGGCGATCAGGGAAGCAAAGCTATGGCATCGGCCCCCCCCTTCCATGAAGAGCTCTGGTTGCTCTGATACCCCGAATACTGCCATCTTTGGGCATTGTTTCACCCTCATTCTCACAACCCTGGACATGGTCTCAAGGAAGGTTGTCCATAATCTGACAAGTCTGGGGCATGCCCAGAACTTGTGTGATTGGCCAGGCCTCCCTGGCACCATTCACATTGCCCTCCACCTCTGGAAGAACCCCCTCATGCAAGTTTTAGTTAGGTGCGCCCTGTGCACCACTTTTAGTTGTGCTCGGCTCAGCCCTGCGCACATGGAGATGAAGTTTGCCCTGTGCGGTGCTTCGATCCAGAGTCTCTCCCTGCTATCTCGATGCTTAGTTCCTCCTCCCATTTTCCCTTGCCTCGTCCAGGGGCGCTAAAAGTCACCCTTGCGTGTCTGCGCAGTTTCCCTTCCCTGCTGCGTCCAGCAGTTCTTCTACTAACGTGTGTCCTGGTATCTCGGGTGACCTGTATCTCTGGTCGTTTGCTCTTGGTAACTGGAGCCTCTCTGTGATTTCCCCCAGGGTTGCTACTCTATCATCAGTGTACATGTCCTTAACCGTCAGTCCCTTCTCCCTGTCTCTAGCTTTTGAAGGGGGCATCCATTATTGTGGGAGTGAACCTGTGGTTGTTGCAGAAGGGGGCCCTGGTGGACATTAGACCGAAGTGTTGCCGGTACCATATCCTATGGCTACTACCACTGGGCTCCTCATGTGGCCGGGAGCATTGGAGAGCACCTGTAGCTTGGAGGGTCGGCCCTGTGCAGGAATTCTCTTCCATCTTGACCCACTCTGCTCTGGGTTCCTTAACCCATCTCTGTACGCTTTCGGAGGTGGTCGCCCAGTGGTAGAACTGGGTAGGTTCGGGAGGGCCAGGGTGCACGTGCACAGGCACGCGTTCGAGATGTAGGGGTCATTTGTGTAAAGTGAAACTCTGTTTTCTGGTTGATTTCCTCCCCCCTCCCCCCTCCCCCCCCCCCCCCCCCCCCCGGCCATCGGATACCTCTCCACCCCTTCCCTGCTGTTGAGGGCGATCGCCAGTGGCTCGGTTACCAGAGAAAACAGCAGTGGAGATAGCGGGCATCCATACCTCGTGCCTCTGTGCAGCTGGAGGTATCAGAGCTGGCGCTGTTTGTCTGTGCGCTTGCCTTGGGAGCACTGGACAGTAGATTTACCCAGGAGGTGAACCCTAACCTGAACCCAAACCGTTCCATTACCTCAATGAGGTACTTCCATTCGACTCTGTCAAAAGGCCTTTTGTGCGTCTAGGGAGACGATCACTTCTGATGTTCTCCCCGCATGGGGTCATTATCATGTTCAGCAGGCAGTTGATGTTCGATGTTAGCTGCTTGCACTTGACAAAGCCCGTCTTGTCCTCCGCGACTGCTTCTGGCACGCAGCTCTCCAGCTGCCTCGCCAGGATCTTTGCGTCTATGTTGAGTAGTGAGATGGGCCTGTAGGACCCACACTCAAGTCGGGAATTTGTCCTTTTGTGTATTGGCTATTATTGAGGCTTGTGCCAGTGTTGTTGGCAGGGTGCCCCTTTCTAGCAAATCTGCAAACATCTCCCGCAAGTGTGAGGCCAATGCTGGCATGAAGTTTTCGTAACAATCTGCCGGGAATCCATCTGGCCCAGGTGCCTTCCCCACCTGCATGGAACTGATACTCTCCATGACGTCCCTCAGTTCTAATGGTGCTTCTTGGCCCCTTCTCTTGTCTTTCCCATGACTGGCATGTCCAGTCCATCGAGGAACTGCTTCATCTTAGAGTCCCCCTCCAGGGGCCCGGAGATGTACAACCCTCGGTAGAAGGTTTTGAACGTTTTGTTGATCTTTTCTGGTGCAGCAACAAGCTTGCTGTTTCTGTCTTTAACCTGAGCTATGTTCCTCGTGGCTGCCTGCTTTCTCAGCTGGTGAGCTAGCAGGCAGCTGTCTTTGTGTCTATGTTCGTAGAAGGTCCCCCGTGTCTGGCGGAGTTGGTGCACTGCTTTCCCAATGGAGAACAGGTCAAAAATTCCATCTGTAGCTTTTTCCTCTCTGCTCGTAGGTCAGTCACTTTTGAGGAACCTCGCCGATCCACCTCCAGTATGGAGTCGGTTGATATGAGTCTGTCGGGGATTACTGCCATGGTTTTCTTCATGAATTCCGTGTCGTCCAGTTGGGAGCATGCACGTTTCCGTGAACTACACTAACCATGACATACTGTCCCCCGTCGGTCCATAACCGTCCTCGTTGCTGTACATGCTGCCCTCTTATTGAGCAGTATGGCCACTCCCCTAGCCCATGGCCTGTGACCTGATTGGTACGTCTGTCCCACCCATTTTTTTCCAAGCGCAGTCAGTCCTTCTCCCTCCGGTAGGGGTGGGAGACTATGTCGGCCCTCAGCTTTTTCAGATGGGTGAAGACTCTGGATCTTTTCACTGGCCCTTAAGTGCCTTGATGTAAGGGCGTATTGTGGCACAGTGGTTAGCACTGCTGTCTCTCGGTGGTGAGGGCTCAGGTGCGATCCCGGCCCTGGGTCACTGTCTGTGTAGAGTTTGCACATTCTCCCTGTGCTGATGTGGGGCTCACGCCCACAACCCAAAGATGTGTGCAGGGTAGGTGGATTGGCCACAACAGCTGGCTTGTAATGCAGAACAATGCCAGCAGCACGGGTTCAATTCCCGTACCGCCCTCCCCGAACAGGTGCCAGAATGTGGCGACTAGGGGCTTTTCACAGTAACTTCATTGAAGCCTACTTGTGACAATAAGCTATTATTATTATTATTTTATTATACATTATGATACCCAGGTCTCGGTGAACAGAGATGTATGCAAATTGTGTGGTTGTGATGTTCAAAATGGCTCAAAAGTTGAGCTTCTGTACTTCTGGCTTACTAAACCGGAAGTGGAAAATAGTAGAAATTTTTAAATGTGAGTTTAATAACAATAGACTGATTAAAATAGGCTAACCTGTTATTGTTATATCTGTCCTTTTCAACGAGTCACAAAAATTCTCCTTCCCTTTACAGTAGTTGTGCTGTTGTGATGCCCGATTTATAAAGTTTGAGTTCATGTAGCACATGGATAAAATCTTATTTGCTGGAAATTAATTCAGTCAAAAGCATTGTGGGGAATATCCACCAGCAGCATTGTCCTGGTGAGAGAAATGGCACTCTGGGAGAAAGAGCCTGTGATATTTTAATGTCCACCTGAGATTTGATTCCAGTTAATTTGAGAAACATTTTGCTTCGGAAAATGTGTTTTTCTTTAAGTTCTTTCATGGGATGGGGGTGTCGTTAGTAAATCCGGCATTTGTTGGCCATCCCTAATTGCCCATGAATTGAGTAGTTTGCTCAGCCATTTCAGAGGACAGTTGAGAATCAATCACATCACTGTGGGTCTGGAGTCACATGTATGCCAGACCAGCTGGATGGCAGATTCCCTTCTCTAAGGGACATGGTGAACCAGATGGGTTCTATGATGGTTGTCATGATCACCATTACTGAGACTAGCTTTATGTTCCAGGTTTATTAATCAAATTTCTATTCCACCAGCTACCATGGTGGAATCTGAACCCTTGTCCCCAGAGCTTTAACCTGTGCCTTTGACTTTAACCTGCGCCTTTGGACTGACTGGTCCAGTGACATTGTCACTATGCCACCATCTCCTCCCAAGTTGAAAATTTAAGATGGGGTTCCTTTCTAACTTCTTTGATGTTTACTTTAGATATCCAATCTCCATAGAATTTTAGAACCATCGAACAGTGAAGGGGGAGATCATCCTTTGGCCCATCAAGTCTATGTTGGCTCTTTTAAATGTCATTCCTGTTCATTCCCCATATCCATTTTAATCTTTCTTCAAGTCTTTATCCAATTCTCTTTTGAATTCTACTGTTGAATTTGTATCCGGATATCTTATTGGGCAGTGGATTTCAAACTCCAGCAGCTCATTTAAAAAAAAAAAAAAAACTTTTGCAAATGAGTTTAAATCTGTTCTATCATGCTATTGACCCTTCAGCATTGGAAACAGCCCCCTGTTTACTTTTATCTAAATCTTCCATGATTTTAAACATCTCTATCATGTTTAAGGTGTTCAGACTTCATCTTCTTGCTGCTTTCAAAATTGCTGAATTTTGTACATGTTTCATGTGCAGCATGTGATTGACATTCACTACGTTTTCCCTTCCCATTGTTTCTGCTCCTTCCTCCTCCCACCCCATATTCTAATTTTCTAATGGCCAGGGAAAATTAGCAGAAGACAATAGTGTATGGAGTTTGCACATTCTCCCCATGTCTGCGTGGGTTTCACCCCCACAACCCCAAGACGTGTAGGTTAGGTGGATTGGCCACTCTAAATTGCCCCTTAATTGGAAAAAAAATAATTGGGTACAGTAAATTTATTTTTTAAAAAAGAGAAAGAAACTGAAATTTTGCGAAATCTACAGGAAGTTACAAAGCACTTCATGACTGAGTTATTGTTAGAAAAAACTTTTGTTTAACATCTCTTATCTTGACCCAATCCTAGTTTCATTAGTAATATTTATTTTAGCACGAGGGTTCCCGCATCAGAACCGGCTGTTCCTGTTCAATCACTGACATAATAATAATCTTTTGTCACAAGTAGGCTTACATTAACACTGCAATGAAGTTACTGTGAGAAGCTCCGAGTCGCCACTCTCCGGCGCCTGTTCGGTTATACAGAGGGAGAATTCAGAATGTCCAATTCACCAACAAGCACGTCTTTCGGGACTTGTGGGAGGACACAGGAGCACCTGGAGGAAACCCACACAGACACAGGGAGAACGTGCAGACTCCACACAGACCGTGGCCCAAACCGGGAATCGAACCTGGGACCCTGGAGTTGTGAAGCAACAGTACTACCCACTGTGCTACTGTGACATGCAGTTACTCGCAGTGGTCGCTGAATGGTCTGAAACATGCAACTCTCAATCCATCCTGCATCCCAATGGCCAGAGTCATGCCTGCTTTCCAGAACAGAATTGGCTCCTGTTAGAACCCCTGCAGACTCTGCCTGGATGTCTTCAAGAAGCTGTCTCAACTGGTTTGTTTCAGCTTCTCCCTTGTCATCAGACAAATCTGCACTGCTTTAATGATACTTTTAAATAATCCTACGTAATTATTCTACTATGAGAGCAAAATACTTTACTTGTGATCTAAAAAGGTAACCCAAAAAGCTTTCTCAAAAATGTCTGAATGCCTTGGCTCCACCCAGCAATGACATAATCTCCCCAGGCTGAAAACACATGGATTTCCCCATGGCAAACAACAGTGCATTATCCCAGGCTTTAACGATGATCAACTTCACCTCTGACTCTGAAAGCTTTCTGGTCTAGCAAAACAAGATTATTTTTTAAAACCTGACTATTGCAGTCAAATACATTCTAACCCAGGCTTTTAACCCTTTCTAATCTAATATAATCTAAAATCCTGCATTAGTCACACTTAGTTACACAACAAGGAGTGTCGTTACGAACAGCAGTCAGGGGAGCTGCTTCGAAGCTCTATCCAAGCCATATAATGGCAGCCTTGCAACAGTGTAAAGCAACGTAATGTTCACCATCTGTCACCCTCTAGATGTTTCTGCAAGAACAGCTTTGCTAGTCCCATTCCTACATGTCTTTTCCATAACACTGCAAATGTTTCCTCTGGAGGTATTTATACAATTCCTTTTTGAAAGCCACAGTTAAATCTTCCTCCACCACACTCGGACAGTGCGTTTCAGATCCTAATCACTCGCAATATACAACAAACAAAAATTCCTACTATCTCTATTGGTTCTTTTGAAAATCGCCTTAAATCAGTGCCCTCTAGTTCTTGACCTTTTCCATGGTGGGAAAAGCTTTTCTATCTACTCTTGTCTCGACCCCTCGTAATTTTGAAAACCTCCATCAAATCTCCCATCAAGTCTCTAAAGTTTCTCAAATGTATCCAACTGCAATTCCTCATCCCTGGAACCATTCTCAATAAATCTTGTTTCTCTCCGCATCCTCGGAAGCATCTCCTCCGCAGCAACTAAAGCCAGTAAGGTACCAGATAATAAACTCAATGTGACTAAGGGGAAGAGTAGACAGGGAAGAGATGATGAACGCAAAGGGACAGGTGGCCTGAGGTGCATTTGTTTTAGTGCGAGAAGTGTAGCAGGTAAAGCAGATGAACTTGGGGCTTGAATTAGTACCTGGGAATATGATGTTATTGGTATTACGGAGACTTGGTTGACGGAAGGGCAAGACTGGCAACTAAATATCCCAGGGTATAGATGCTTCAGGAGGGATAGAGAGGGAGGTAAAAAGAGGTGGAGGAGTTGGATTACTGGTCAGAGATGATATCACAGCTGTGATTAAGGAGGGCACGATGGAGGATTCAAGCACTGAGGCAATATGGGTAGAGCTAAGAAATCGGAAGCGTGCAGTAACCTTGTTGGGACTTTACTACAGGCCTCCCAAAAGCGAGCGTGAAATAGAGGTACAAATATGTAGACAGATTATAGAAAAATGTAGGAGCAATAGGGTGGTCGTGATGGGAGATTTTAACTTCCCCAACATTGAATGGGACTCGTGTAGTGTTGGAGGCGTAGATGGAGCAGAATTTGTAAGGAGCATCCAGGAGAGTGTTTTAGAGCAGTATGTAAATAGTCCAACTCGGGAAGGGGCCATACTGGACCTGGTATTGGGGAATGATCCCGGCCAGGTGGTTGAAGTTTCAGTCGGTGATTACTTTGGGAATAGTGATCACAATTCCGTAAGTTTTAGAATACTCATGGACAAAGACGTGAGTGGACCTCCAGGAAGAGTGCTAAATTGGGGAAAGGCCAAGTATAACAAAATTCGGCAGGAACTAGGGAATGTGGATCGGGAGCAGCTGTTTAAGGGTAAATCCACATTTGAAATGTGGGAGTCTTTTAAGGAAAGGTTGATTAGAGTGCAAGACAGACATGTCCCTGTGAAAATGAGGGATAGAAATGGCAAGATTAGGGAACCATGGATGACTGGTGGAATTATGAGACTAGCTAAGATGAAAAAGGAAGCATACATAAGGTCTAGGCGACTTAAAACTGATGAAGCTTTGGAGGAATATCGGGAAAGTAGGACAAATCTCAAACGCGCAATAAAGAGGGCTAAAAGGGGTCATGAAATATCTTTGGCTAACAGGGTTAAGGAAAATCCCATAGCCTTTTATTTGTATATAAGGAGCAAGAGGGTAACTAGAGAAAGGATTGGCCCACTCAAAGACAAAAGAGGGAATTTATGCGTGGAGTCAGAGGAAATGGGTGAGATTCTTAATGAGTACTTTGCATCGGTATTCACCAAGGAGAGGGACATGATGGATGTTGAGGCTGGGATGGATGTTTAACTCTAGGTCAAGTCGGCATAAGGAAGGGGGAAGTTTTGGGTATTCTAAAAGGCATTAAGGTGGACAAGTCCCCAGGTCCGGATTGGATCTATCCCAGGTTACTGAGGGAAGCGAGGGACGAAATAGCTGGGACCTTAACAGATATCTTTGCAACATCCTTGAGCACGGGTGAGGGCCCGGAGGACTGGAGAATTGCTAATGTTGTCCCTTTGTTTAAGAAGGATAGCAGGGATAATTCAGGGAATTATAGACCTGTGAGCTTGACGTCAGTGGTAGGCAAACTGTTGGAGAAGATACTGAGGGATAGGATCTATTCAGATTTGGAAGAAAATAGACTTATCAGTGATAGGCAGCATGGTTTTGTGCAGGGAAGGTCATGTCTTACAAACCTAATAGAATTCTTTTGAGGAAGTGACAAAGTTAATTGATGAGGGAAGGGCTGTAGATGCCATATACATGGACTTCAGTAAGGCGTTTGATAAAGTTTCCCATGGCAGGTTGATGGGAAAAGTGAAGTCTTATGGGGTTCAGGGTGTACTAGCTAGATGGATAAAGAACTGGCTGGGCAACGTGAGACAGAGAGTAGTGGTGGAAGGGAGTGTCTCAAAATGGAGAAAGGTGACTAGTGGTGTTCCACAGGGATCCGTGCTCGGACCACTGTTTGTGATATACATAAATGATCTGGACGAAGGTATAGGTGGTCTGATTAGCAAGTTTGCAGATGATACTAAGATTGGTGGAGTTGCAGATAGCGAGGAGGACTGTCAGAGAATACAGCAAAATATAGATAGATTGGAGAGTTGGGCAGAGAAATGACAGATGGAGTTCAATCCAGGCAAATGCGAGGTGATGCATTTTGGAAGAGTGGACTATACGGTCAATGGAGGAGTCCTGGGGAAAATTGATGTACAGAGAGATCTGGGAGTTCAGGTCCATTGTACCCTGAAGATGGCAACACGGGTCGATACAGTGGTCAAGAAGGCATACAGCATGCTTGCCTTCATCGGACGGGGTATTGAGTACAAGAGTCGGCAGGTCATGTTACAGTTGGATAGGACTTTGGTTAGGCCACATTTGGAATACTGCGTGCAGTTCTGGTCGCCACATTACCAGAAGGATGTGGTTGCTTTAGAGAGGGTGCAGAGGAGGTTCACCAGGATGTTGCCTGGTATGGAGGGTGCTAGCTATGAAGAAAGGTTGAGTAGATTAGGATTGTTTTCGTTGGAAAGACGGAGGTTGAGGGGGTCCCTGATTGACGTCTACAAAATTATGAGCGGTATGGATAGGGTGGATAGCAACAAGCTTTTTCCAAGAGTGGGGGTGTCAATTACAAGGGGTCACGATTTCAAGGTGAGAGGGGGAAAGTTTAAGGGAGATGTGCGTGGAAAGTTTTTTACGCAGAGGGTGGTGGGTGCCTGGAACACTTTGCCAGCGGAGGTGGTAGAAGGGACACGATAGCATCATTTAAGATGCATCTAGACAGATGTATGAACGGGCGGGGAACGGAGGGAAGTAGATCCTTGGAAAATAGGCGACAGGTTTAGATAAAGGATCTGGATCGGCGCAGGCTGGGAGGGCCGAAGGGCCTGTTCCTGTGCTGTAATTTTCTTTGTTCTTGGTGACTTGTCAACTTTAAATACAGCCATCCTTTTTAATCCTCTTCTATTTTTAGCACAATTGTCTAGCCTAATTAATCTTTCACTGTAATTATAGGCAGCATCCATTCATCCTTGGTAAAGATGGATGCAAAGTACTTTGTTTTGGTACGTCAGTCATGCCCTCCCTCTGCATTCATGCATGGATTTCATTCCTCTTTTGGTCTCTAATCAGTCCCACCCTTTTTTATATTACATGCCTATAGAAGTCTTTGTTTAGGTATAACCTTCTGACTTTTTTTTTATTGCAACAACTGAGGACTCTTATGAATTATTGACTCTAAATGCCAGTCAGTACACTAGGAAGAAATGGCCAGTTGCTTTTGATGATAAACTGCATTTTTAAATTGTTGATTCTCAGAATGGTAAATATTTCAGGACGAATGACTAAAGATTTAATGGTTAAGACTGCCACTCTTCACAATTGATTTCATTGCCTGTTGCCAGTTTAATTTAAAAAAAATATATATATTCAGTCTCTTTCTCTCTTTTCCCCCCCCCCCCCTTCCCACCACCAGCTAAAAGCAACATTCCAGTGCTTGAGATGTCACCATTATTCAAATAGTGCAACTTTCAAACATTTTACTTTTATGTTTAAAACATAAAAGAACATTTGGCAATTTGTTTTGCCTTGTTCAAGGTCCTCCATTCTCAATTTTTTTCAGTAGCCCGAGTATAAGGATACATTAGACAGAATCTTTTACTCTGTACCACGGACTGGACTGGAGCAGCAAAATAATTCCCTTGTATCTTTGAAAACGTGTTATTTTTATTTTCTGGCCACATTGTTTTTAATGCAACTTGTTTTCATTTTATTAAGTCCATAATAAACCATTAAAAAGGAATGATGGGGAATCTATGTTAACCTCTTGAGTTTAAAAGTCCACAAACCACATGCTTTGGTCTCATGGTTTTTATCTGAGCTCCCTTAAAATTCACTTCCTTTCTATAGTTATGCTTTTCAAAAATCGGCCCTGACAATTGCACCAAACAAGAGAATCTTGTGATTTCCTGATCACTCCTGGTGCTTTAACCGCCCTATCGTGAACTGTTTGTGTAATTTGAGGTTTTCTCTTAACAGATTTGATGGAAGAGTGGTAGCTAAGCTCCCATTTGTGCCTTTGTCGTACATCCAGGGATTGTCTCACCGCAACCTTCTTGGTGAAGATTATACTGACTGTTCTTTTATTTTCTTGTACATTTTATGTACAATGTCCATTCGACAGGTAAGCAATTAATAAATTGCTATGTACAGGCATGAGAAGGAATGGAAAGAAATGTAGATGTTAAACATAACATTCACATAGAGAATGGAAAGAAATGTAGATATTAAACGCACATATACATATACACAGAGCACCAGACTGCCAACAGAGACTTAGCATGCAAATATATAAGTTTTTTTTTAAATTAAGGGGCAATATAGCATGGCCAATCCACCAGCCCTGCACATCTTTGGGTTGTGGGGGTGAGACCCACGCAGACATGGGAAGAATGTGCAAACTCCACACGGCAATGACCCGGGGCTGGGATCGAACCTTGGCGCCACCCTGCTGCCCTAACTTTATAAATTTACATAGGGCAAAGGCTAATCTTTCTTTAACTGACTTCAAGTTTGCGAGCCATTACTAACAATTTAGCTCGGTATATAATATGGATTAAGGCCAATGCCATTCAGTTCAAATGAACACTCATGCTAGTACTCAGCACATTCCTTTTTAAACGATTTCATCACAGAAAATAATGCCTGCTTTAAACTAACTGTAAATGCCTTAGAAGTTATTTGACTTCACAAATGTCAAAGGGGCAGCACGGTAGCATTGTGGATAGCACAATTGCTTCACAGCTCCAGGGTCCCAGGTTCGATTCCGGCTTGGGTCACTGTCTGTCCGGAGTCTGCACATCCGCCCTGTGGGTGCGTGGGTTTCCTCCGGGTGCTCTGGTTTCCTCCCACAGTCCAACGATGTGCAGGTTAGATGGATTGGCCATGCTAAATTGCCCTTAGTGTCCAAAATTGCCCTTCGTGTTGGGTGGGTTATGGGGATAGGGTGGAGGTGTTGACCTTGGGTAGGGTGCTCTTTCCAAGAGCCGGTGCAGACTCGATGGGCCGAATGGCCTCCTTCTGCATTGTAAATTCTATGATAAACTATGAAATGTATCTGCCTGGTTTACCTATATATTCTCAATGTGTAACAGTTTCACTCGCATGGATTTCATACTGTACTGTATTTTCTAATTGACAGCCTAGAGTACAATAGATTTTTGTTTAATGTTCTGTACATTTTCTATTGAGTGGAATTGGTTAATGAGTGCTTGATTGCGAGTCTGACTCGATTTGCTGATTTTATCTGGGGTCACAGGATTGCTGTTTACTCACTACCTTGGAAGGGAAGGAAAAAGTTTAAATCCTGCCTTAAAAGTTCGTTCACATTTCCTGTGTTTAGGATGGGTGGGTTTATCTGCTGCTCTTGTGTGTTTGTGGATAACAACATTTTCCACATTTTAATATTCAGTACCGTCTGGCTTGATGCTTGCATTAAGAAAAAGATGACCCTTGTTTTCAGTCCATTTTGAACTGAACAAACATTTAACCGTAATTCCATTTTTTGACCTAATACTAGTTAATTTGCAGGTATCTTTTTTGCATTCTGTACTTTTGGGCTGTGGCTAATGTAAGAAAAATCTACATCTAAGAATATTATGAAGCCAACAGCACTGAAAGCTCACTCCAATGTTTTTGGTGCATTTATATTAAGTTTAGTTTCTTTGTGGTCTGTTACTGATTTACATTATTCAATTTTGTGTGATCGTATTACTGAACTTTATTTCAAACAATATTCTATTACATTTTCTTTCTTCTCCCAGAATATTCAGAAACTCCTGGGTCTGGCTCCTTCACGTGCAGCTACCAAACAGGCTGGGGGATTCCTGGGACCTCCACCTCAAGCAAGCAAATTCTCATGATGTAACTGGTATTGTGTATCGAATATCTGCATACTGTATGCAGAAGTATAATTTGTACCTTTCACAGCTTAAAAAAAACATTTTGAACTTATTTGTATCTAGCAATGATAGAAATGCAAAAAGGCTGGTGTGTAAAAATTGAAATAGTTACATTATATTAAACTGCCATTTCTGGGATAAAAAATCAGAAGCCAGGTAAATCATTCACTGCCTGCTGTTTGTTTGAATTGTTGAATAAATGATATCATTGGGCTCAAGATGGTGGGATAATTAAAACAAGTTGTGAACAACAGAAGTTATTTCCTTATGGTTATATTGGGTTTGATCAAATGTTCAATTTCAACATGACTGCTATCTTCTGAAGCAGTTTTGTTTTGAACTGTTGGTCCATAAAAAGGAAGATTAACTTGTACAATGCAGCTGATATCCAAAAAGAAGAAAACTTTAACCTTTCAAGGTCCAACTCTAATAGTTTTTGAATACAGCAACAGCAAAAGATAAATATGAATTTGACTCCACATTACAATTCGCAATTGAAGCAAGTTGTTGTCAGGTGTTAGTTCAGTCTTTTTAAAATGTCTGTTTAGTCCTTGTTGTAGGTGGATTCTTCGAGGACCTGAAAATAGGAAGGGAGAGGGAAACTACATGGGGTAGCAACTAGAAACTGGTATTTTTCCAGAGTGTTTATCAGGGTGATGGCCATTTGTTCTAATTAATAGAATATTTTCCCTCTCTGAATAACCAATGGTACTACATAAATTTCTGAGTCTAGGCATATCATAGGCCAAGTATAAAATTCCTGTTGCTCTTCAGCAATATGACGGGTCAGACATCCAGAAGAGGTCAAGCAAAGCAGATACTCTTCAGTGTGATAGTGATGCTGTACTGTCAGAAATACCATTCTTTGGATGTGATGTTAAGCTGAGATCATGTCTGTGCTGTGGGAATAAACTATCTTGAGGCACCATTTGATGGAAAAGAGGGAGTTTGAATTTCCTCCTAAAACAAAATGTTGGAAATACTCAACAAGTCTGTCAGTTTCTGTGGAGAGAGCAACAATTAATGTTTCAGGTATTTGACCACTGGTTCTAATTGTTAGATGATGTCTTCCCCACCGCTTCAGTCCCTTTCCTAGATTCCCCGACCAGTGGGAATAGTTCCTCTCTCAATCCTATCTATCATTTAGTATTGTGAAAACTTTGATCGAATCACCCCATAATCTTCTAAATTCCAGCCAGATTTTGTGTAATTTCATAATTTAACCTTTAGAGTCCAAACACACTCACTCCAAATCCAGTATATCATTCCGAATGCGTCTTGTATTAACAGCACTCCACTCCAGGTGTGACCTAACCAGGGATTTGTATAACTGAAGCATAGCTCCTTGTTTTTCAGTCCTCTTGGGATAAAGACCACCATTCCTAACTTGATTCTTTTCTGCACCTGTTCATGAACTATACATTTGGTCACCCAGGTCTTTTTGGACATCCACTTTAGCTAATTTTTCACCATTTAGAAAGTACTCCTTTTCTAGCTCTTCCGTATCCAAAGTGAATAACCTGACATTTGCCTACATTAAAATCTATTTACCACAGTTTTGCCCTTTCACTTAAATTATTAATTTATCTTTATGATCTGACACTCCCATTACATTAATGTCTGTTTTTGTGTCATCACCAAACTAGGGCATTTGGCTTTTTATTTCACCATCAAAATATGGTGAATAATTGAGGCCCCAACACAGATCCATACAGGACAATACTAGCCACATCCTATCAATTGAAGTATCTGCCCATTATCCGTACTCCATCTCCTACCACTTTCCAAACCAGGTTAATAGTTTGCTTTCAATTCCATTAGCTTCAACCTCTTATGAGGGACTTTACCAAATGCTTCCTGAAAATCTATTTAGGTTCCATCCATAGACATTCCTCTGTCCATTGCTTTAGTCACTTCTGTAAAAAAAAAATTCAATCAGATCCATTAGCATGACTACACTTTGCAAGTTCATGCTGATGCTCTCTGGGTGAAAAGTTTAAAGGTTCAGTCACTCCTTTCCTAATTGATATACTAATAATTCCCTGACAACATAGTTAGGCTAATTGGTCTATAATACCCTTGTTCCCCTTCTCTCAAGAACAAAAGAAGCAGGAGTAGGCCATTTGACCCATCAAGCCTGCTCCACCGTTCAGTTACATCATGGCCGATCTGATTGTGACCTTGGGGACAGGCTGTCTGACCTCCTACTCTTTTCAATGAAAATCTGTCTAACTTGGCCTTGATTATATTTCATGATCTCTGCTGCTCTCCGTGGAAGAGAATTCCAAAGACTAATCTGAGAAGAAATTCCCCCACATCCTCATCTTAAATGGCAGACCCCTTATTTTTAAACTAGTTCTAGATTTCCCTCGTGTGAGAAAACATCCTGCCAGCATCTACCCTCAAAGGTCTCAATCGCACCTCTTCCTTTTAAACTCGAGTAATACGAGAACCCTTTCATCCCAGGGATCAGCCTCGTGAACATTCTCTCAACTGCTTAAAAACTAGCGCAAGTGCCTCTCACCAATGCCCTGTCCAGTTGTAGCAAGACATCCCTTGCAATACAGCCACCATTCCATTTGCCATATTTTTAATAAAATAAATTTGGAAGACCAATTTATATTTATTCAATAAGGGGCAGTTTGGTGTGGCCAATCTACCTAACCTGTATATCTTTGGATTACAGCGGGGGTGAGACCCACGCAGACACTGGGAGAATGTGCAAACTTCACACGGACAGAGACCCAGGGCAGGGATTAAACCCGGGTCCTCGGCGCCGTGAGTAAGTAGTGCTAACCACCATGCCGCCCCTGTCTCTCCATTTAAATAATTTGCTTCTCTGTTCTTCATGCCAAGTGGACAACCTCGCACATTGGTCGTGAAATCCTGTGCAGTCTCAATTCGGAGTCTGATTGCCACTTGGCTTCTAATTTTTTACCTTTAAAATACAGATGCTCCTTTCATGCCAAACCCTCTGACTCCGGTTGAGCAAGACCTAATCTAATGCAGTGGGGTGCCTGAGGCAGTGTGTTGAGGGCAGCAGCTTTGAAGTTAGAAGGCCATGCGTCCCTTTTTTTTAATAGCAATAAGTTTGAAGGTCTGGCCCAGCCACTTTGAGAAGCCTGGGAAAAGATACCTTTGTACGGTGCAGGAGTGTTGGTTGGTTCAAGGGGGGTTGGGGGTTTTGATTCTTCCAACATTTCCTGAGTAATTATTCTGGTAAGACAGTCGGAACCATCTGTGGTTTGCAATTTATATTGTACTATTGGATGGTTCCCATTGCAGGCCAATTGCCCAACAAAAGTTTGAACTTCCCAGACTCTTGCCATGCAACCCTTATTGGGGGGAGCGGGGAGGGTACACTTCATTGGGGTTCCACCCCAGTTACAATGTCCTGGAACTCAGGTTACAGGCCATTATGCCCCCTCTGCAAAGTTTTTTGCTTAATCTATCTATATCCCTTGCAGACTGTCTTCCTCACAACTTGCTTTCCTACCTACCCAAATCTTCTGCAAATTTGGTTGCAATACAGTCATCTAAGTCATTAAAGTAGATTGGAAATAGTTGAGATTTCAGTTTGCCAAAGTGAAAATTACCCATTTATTCTGACTGTTTCCTGTTGTCAAATTCTGCATCCAGACTAATTTATCACCCCCCAATACCATGAGCTCTTGTCGTCTGCAGTAACCTTTTTCATAGCGCCTTATAGAATGCCTTCTGGAAATTCAATACATTATTCCCCTATATCCACTCTGCTTGTAACATCCTCAAATCTAATTGTCAAACATGATTTCCCTTCCACAAAAGGGATTCTGTCTGATTGTATTATGATTCTCCAAGTGTCCTACCAATACTTCAATGTATTCCAGCATTTTCCCAATACTGTGTTGGACAAACTGGCACAATTTCCTGCTTTCTGTCTTCCTTCATTCTTGAACAGTAGTGTTATATTTGCAGTTTTCCAATCTGCTGGAACCTTTCCAAAATCTACAGAATTTTGAAAGATTACTACTAACGTGACCACTATCTTTGCAGCCCAAGGCCCTTGGATGCAGGCCATCAAGTGTAGCCCTTCGCCCCATTAATTTTTCAAGTACATTTTCTCTCGAGCTGATTGTTTCAAGTTCCTCTGTCCTTTTTGCTTCCTGCTTTCCTCCTATTCTTGGGATGTTTTTTGTGTTGTCTCATGTGAGGACCAATGCAAAATACTCGTTCAAAGTCTCTGCCATGTTCTCTTCATGTGGGGATGCCGGCGTTGGACTGGGGTGAGCACAGTAAGAAGTCTTACAACACCAGGTTAAAGTCCAACAGGTTTGTTTCCAATCACTAGCTTTCAGAGCACTGCTCCTTCCTCAGCACTGCTCCTCAGGAAGGAGTAGTGCTCCGAAAGCTAGTGATTTGAAACAAACCTGTTGGACTTTAACCTGGTGTTGTAAGATTTCTCTGGTGTTGTAAGACTTCTTACTATGTTCTCTTCATTTATTGTCCAAGGATTGCTAATCATATGCCATCTTGATAGCTGTGAGGATTGAATCAGCACTGTTGGTGTTATTCTATGCCACACTCTAACCATCTGAACCATGTCATTGGTTAGACCCCTTTATTTCCCTCTCTCGTTTCTTAAAGGAATGGCTCATGAATCACGAGAATTTGATGAGATTATTGTTAGGGTGTCGGCAATGTTCTACTTACTTTAAAATCCTGGGATGAATATCATCTGTTCCTGGAAATTTCCATCAGGCTTGATAATGCTTGACATTCTGATAGTCAGACAAAACAATTTGGGTTGAGTGAGGGCACTGAACAGAAGAGATAAATATTAATTACTTGGCATTCTCGAACGATAATGAATAAATGGAAACGATCCCTACTTTAAAATAGAATGCAGACCGTGCTGATGGAAATTTAAGTATGATCACAGTATTAGGATGTGCTGGCCATTAAGTTACTAAAATCAAAGGTTTTTTAAAAGTGTGAAACTAGTTCCAATTTATGTACCAAAACAAAAGCAAAATACTGTGTATGTTGGAAACTGAAATACTCGGTCTGGTAACGTCTATGGAGAGAGAAAAGGTCTTTTCTCTCTCACTGAACAGATTCATGCTTACCGACTGAGTATTTCAAACATTTTTTTGTTTTGGATTTTTATGTATATATGACTAGCTTGCCAGGAGAAATATGGTAAAACTTTCCATGTTGCTGTACGTTTGTACAAGACCCAGAATAATTGACTTGTGCAACAGGAAGAGAAGAAATATGGAGAAGTCCACAAATAATTATTTCACAGTATCTAACATTAACAGATTTTATTACATAGAAGCATCCATAGAAAATGAGTAAATTTGCAGATGACACTAAAGTCGGTGGAGTTGTGGACAGTGCGGAAGGATGTTGCAAGTTACAGCAGGACATAGATAAGCTGCAGCGCAGGGCTGAGAGGTGGCAAATGGAGTTTAATGCAGAAAAGTGTGAGGTGATTCATTTTGGAAAGAATAACAGGAAGACAGAGTACTGGGCTAATGGTAAGATTCTTGGCAGTGTGGATGAGCAGAGAGATCTGTGTCCATGTACATAGATCCCTGAAAGTTGCCACCCAGAGGGTTGTTAAGAAGGCGTACGGTGTGTTAGCTTTTATTGGTAGAGGGATTGAATTTCGGAGCCATGAGGTCATGTTGCAGCTGTACAAAACTCTGGTGCGGCCGCATTTGGAGTATTGCGTGCAATTCTGGTCGCCGCATTATAGGAAGGATGTGGAAGCATTGGAAAGGGGCAGAGGAGATTTACCAGAATGTTGCCTGGTATGGAGGGAAGATCTTATGAGAGAAGGCTGAGGGACTTGAGGCTGTTTTCGTTAGAGAGAAGAAGGTTAAGAGGTGACTTAATTGAGGCATATAAGATGATCAGAGGATTGGATAGGGTGGACAGTGAGAGCCTTTTTCCTCGGATGGTGATGTCTAGCACGAGGGGACATACCTTTAAATTGAGGGGAGATAGATATAAGACAAATGTCAGAGGTAGGTTCTTTACTCAGAGCGTAGTAAGGGAGTGGAATGCCCTGCCTGCAACGGTAGTGGACTCTCCAAAACTAAGGGCATTCAAATGGTCATTGGATAGACATATGGACAATAAGGGAATAGTGTAGATGGGCTTTAGAGTGGTTTCTCAGGTCGGCGCAACATCGAGGGCCGAAGGGCCTGTACTGCGCTGTAATGTTCTAAGTTCTATGTTAAAATAGAAACCGGAGGAGGCCATTTGGCCCTTTTCAGCCTGCTCCACCATTCATTATGATCAAGTTCAATACCCTGAACCCATCTTCCCCATGATATCCCTTTAGCCCCAAGAGCCTGGGGAGAGTGGGCAGCACAATCAAAGACCCCTTCCACCCGGCTTACTCACTCTTCCAACTTCTTCCATCGAGCAGGAGATACAAAAGTCTGAGAACACGCACAGATTCAGAAACCGCTTCTTCCCTGCTGTTACCAGATTCCTAAATGACCCTCTTATGGACTGACCCTCTTGTGGACTACACCCCTGATTGCTTCATCCGATGCTGGTGTCTATGTATTTACATTGTGTTGCCCTATTATGTTTGTTCTTTTCTTTTCATGTACTAAATGATCTGTTTGAGCTGCTCGTAGAAAAATACTTTTCATTGTACCACGGTGCATTTGACATTAAACAAATCCAATCCTCTGAGTCTTGGTCGTCTCAGGGCCTTTGGCTGCAAAGGTGGCTCTCGCACACTGCTTCGTACTGTCCTCTGGTCTGCTGTTGAGACTTCTCCATTGCCTCTGCTTTATGTTTTCGCTAGGAAGGGCACTAGATGCCTCCATTTTATCCCTCTCTTCGTGCCCTTCCAGAAGCTTTTCTGGCCCTCAGCCAATGAGGTCACTAAGCGGGGTTATGCAACATCCAAAGAAGTTGCCGATTACAACTCTAGGACACCAGGAACTCCTCCCAGATGTCCATCCTCGGGTGCATTGTCTGCACTTTACCTTATCCTATGTAAGGTAATCTAGGTGCCAGAAAATCTGACTTTATCTGAGCAATCCACAACAATTGATTAATTTGAATGGGCTGATTCTCTTCCGATGTCTTGCCCGGCTGTCTGTCTCTGTCTAGTGTTCTGAATTTTGCTGTTTTGAAAAAATATTTCCAATCAAGTGGCAATTTAGCGTGGCCAATCCACTTACCCTGCACATCTTTGATTGTGGGAGTCAGACCCACGCAGACACGGGGAGATGTGCAAACTCCAGTGACCCGGGGTCGGGATCAAACCCATGTCCTCGGTGCCGTGAGGCAGCAGTGCTAACTGTGGCTCTGACTGTGGCTTTAATTTAAAGTGTCCAATTCTGTACTGGGTCTAAGATTCAGATTGGTGGTCATTTTACCACATGAAGGGAGAGAAATCCTGTTGTGGAAACTATTGAGGTTTTTCCCTTTTGTCTGTAGCAGGGAAAATCCTGACATGCATTTGCCTACTTCTTGTGACTGAGGAAATCCTCCCAGAGGCGAAGTGTGGGTTTAGATGTTCCAGAGGAATCTCTAACATGGTCTTTGTTTCTAAAAGAAAAAAAAAAAAATCTAACAAAAATGTTGAGAACCTCACCAGGGACTCTTCATTGCATTGATCAACCTGATTAGTAAATAGTGAGTCTCTGTGCATTGTGCACCAAAGATATGGATGCCCAAAAAACTTCATCTCAATCCTGGAATTGCTTCATGATGATGTGGCTGCTACTGTCTTGAGTGGGAGATCTGAAACAGACATCTTAAAATTCTGGACCAGGTCAAGCAAGGCTGTGTAATAGCCCCCATGCTATTTCATTCAAGGTCAACTGGCGGCAATATTAAATAACCATTTAGATCAGTGTATTTTTAAAACATTTGTGCCAACTGGCTGGCCTTCAGGACCTATGCCATGTTCATTTACCCAGAATGTAGCATGGCATTGAGCCCCAGCAGTTTGATCCAACATCATTTGTGGAAAGTCAATAACCGGCCAAAAGGATTATATCCAACGTTGAAGCAAATCAGCTAGATGTTGGTTCTGCCCCATACACGCCCCAGCAACTCACACCCGAGTCTTCTAGCTTTGCTTTTAAAAGGCTTGATTTCACCAGTTTGAAAGTTTCTTTAAGGACAGCACTGGCGCAGTGGTTAGCACTACTGCCTCAAGGCGCCAAGGACCCGAGTTCGATCCCGGCCCCGGGTCACTGTCTGGGTGGAGTTTGCACATTCTCCCAGCGTCTATGTGGGTCTCACCCCCCAAAACCCACAGATGTGCAGGATAGGTGGATTGGCTTGCTAAATTGCCCCTAATTGGGAAAAAAAGAAAGTTTCTTTGCTCCAATTTTGACATTTTTTGTGTAGATGCCAGAATTTTCTTTCAGTTTTCCCAACTAATGACATTGAATGCTCATAACCTTGCTGTTTCCATACATAAAATTTACGATTTAACCTTTTAATATTTTGTGTCCTGCTCAGTCTCTCGAATTTCCAGACAACAAATCAAGAAGTCGTTCCTGAGTAAATGCAGCAATTCAGTTCAAATGCTTTCCATGTCTATTGTTGTAATTGCTGAATCGTAGGTAGATGCCTATTGAATGTCAAATGTAATCGTTGATTTGCTCCTTCCATGACAATATAACGTGTTGTGAGAGTTGGTAAATAGTCTTTCTATCTCTCATCATTTTTTATGGAATTACTGCAACACTTGATCTGAACAGACATTTGGGAGCTGCTATCAAATTCTCAACTTGAATTTTAAATGGGCATTATATGGACATTTACTCCACTGGTTAAAGTAAAGTATCCATATCCATTTAAGATGACCTGCTTTCCCCTTTTGACGGGGAGAGTTGGCTGGTGGTGATTTAACCTGAGCTTCACCACACCTCACGCGAGGGGCAAGGTTGAGAAGGCTATGCCTTCATGAATAACTTCAGCTGGTACGTGAATTTAACCCGTGCTGTTGGCCTCACTCTGCATCATGAACCAGCTGTCCAGCCAACTGAGCTAAAATCAGTCAATGAGGTCACTAATTGACCCCCCCCCCCCCCCCTCAAATATTTACCCAAGAGAATTCTGGAGTTAATTGATGGCTATTTATTTATTTTTGCTGCCACTATTATCCTCAAAATTTCCTCCGTTTTAGAAGCCCGTTCTACATGTGCAGCAATAATTTTCTGCAAAACGGAGACATCATTAAAACTATAGAATGATTATATGTACAAGCTTGCACTGCTGCCTCACGGCACTGAGGACCCAGGTTCGATCCCAGCTTTGGGTCACTGTGTGGAGTTCACACATGCTCCCTGTGTCTGCGTGGGTCTCACTCACACAACTCACACAAAGATGTGCAGGGTAGATAAATTGGCCACGCTAAATTGCCCCTTAATTGGATGAAAAAATGAATTGGGTACTTTTAAATTTATAATTTGAAGAAATTCTACCCTCCACCCCCATCCAATTACATGTGACCCGAAACTCCATGGCCTTTCTAACATCCACCCGCAGGTTGAAACCCATACTTTGAAAGACCTTAGTCCAGATGGAAAACTCTTTAACCTCAGTCACCTTCATACCAAAACTAAACTGATCAGCATGGTCAGCCAAATATTCAACCTCCCATATATGTTGAAGGAGAGCCGCTGGGGTTGAAGGAGAGACGCTGGGGTAAGTTCAGCACCTCCCATCTTTCTCAAAAAGCCACCATTGATGAGGCAATCCAACACCAGATCTAATGTTTCAGCTCAGCCTTTAACATATAAAGACCTCCTTACGTCAAATAAAATCCGATTGTACAGAGCAGTTGTTGTTACACCCCTGTACTGCAGTAGACCTGGTCAATCTGCAATATCTCTGCTAGTGTCCTTGAAGCCAGCTCTATGAGCGTTCAAGCAAAACCCCTGCAAAATCGATTTGTCCGGATGGCTAAAAAACACCACCTCTGCCAGGTCCTGTTTTCTCAACTCTCAAATGACCAACATTCCAGGAGAGGACAAAGGATAAAAGGGAAAGATATTCTGAAGCTCTCCTTGAAGCGTGGCATCATTGACGTTAATGACTGGGAGGAGCTTTCTACCAATCTTTCAAAATGGTGACAACTTGCCCATTCAGCTGCATCACGCTTTCACTCACAATGACTTAATGATGGGGCAGAGAAAGAAAGGAAACAAATCCTGCACTCTGCATCGCACTACCTTGTAGGATGTCCTATTCCATCTGCCCAAAGATCTGTGTGTTTGGAATCGGCCTGTTTAGTCACATGAAGACCCACGACGGAAACTCACGACCCTGAGCAGACGTCATCCTCGAATCGAGGCATTGCTGCCGCCGCCAATTACTTGTGGAAAAGCTTTTTCATTATCACATATTGATATTGCCGCTGAAGGATTTTATTTTGTATATATTTTTACTGATAATTAAAAAGTTATCGATAGAATAAAATAAAACTGATGCTTCGAGTTAGAATGTAAAAAGAACACGATCATCAATCAAGAACACACCCAATTTTAATCCCCCGACATTAAACTAAAACCCCTTTAACAACTGATTGTGACTAACTCTTTGAAAAAGGAAATGAGTGGCTACGCTAAATTGCCCCTTATTGGGAAAAAGAAGAATTGGGTACTCTAAATTTATATTTAAAATATTTTTCTTCTTAAGAGTGACTTTTCAGAAATTTGATGAATCCCGGCCTCTTGAATAATTAATAAGATACTAACATCCTTGTGGGCAACTTGGATAACAAAGATGGTGCTTGTGGCCTGGAAATTATTCTTCACATGCTTCCAGCAAGTTGAGAGTATGTAGTGCGCCCATATACATTAACATCATAATGCATTTACAGGAAAGATTGATAAATATATGAGGGAGAATGGAATAGAAGGTAAATGCTGATAGAATTAAAGAAGGAGGAGGCTTGTGGGAAATACTAGAAAGAATTAGTTGAGCTGAATGGCCTGTTATCATAGAATTTACAGTGCAGAAGGAGGCCATTTGGCCCATCGAGTCTGCACGGCTCTTGGAACGAGCACCCTACCCAAGGTCCATACCTCCACCCTATCCCCATAACCCAGTAACCCCAACCAACACTAAGGGCAATTTTGGACACTAAGGGCAATTTATCATGGCTAATCCACCTAACCTGCACATCTTTGGACTGTGGGAGGAAACCGGAGCACCAGGAGGAAACCCACGCAGACACGGGGAGGATGTGCAGACTCCGCACAGACAGTGACCCAAGCCGAGAATCGAACCTGGGACCCTGGAGCTGTGAAGCAATTGTGCTAACCACAATGCTACCGTGCTGCCCCTGTTTCTGTACTGTAAGTTCCATGCGGAATCAGTTCATCTACATTTTAGCATAAACAGATAAACATGGGGTGGGACTTTTCCTCCTCCATCGTGTGTTCCCAGCGGCAGAGGGCGGCCTGCCAGTGGCCAGCAGCGAGATCTTGTTTCTTCTGGCAAAATTCAGCTCCAACTCCATTTCGGGTTTGCTGATGACATGACTGTAGTGGGTCGGTTCTCAAACAATGTTGAGTCAGTGTACAGGGGTTGGGGGAAGATAGAGAACTTAGTGGCATGGTGCAATGCCAACAATCTCAATGTCAGCAAAACTAAGGAACTGGTCATCGACTTCAGGAAATGAAGTGTCGCTTCGGCCCCTGTCTGCATCAATGGTGTCGTGGTGGAGCTGGTTGGCAGCTTCAAATTCCTAGGTGGAAACATCAACAACCTGTCCTGGTCCATCTTATGACCAAGAAAGCACAACAGTGCCTATACTTGCTCAGGAAATTCGGCATGTCCACAATGACTCTTACCAATTTTTCTAGATGCACCATAGAAAGCATCCTATCTGGCTGCATCACAGCCTGGTTTGGCAACTGCTCAGCCCAAGACCATAAGAAACTACAGAGAGACATGAACACAACCCAGTCCATCATGCAAACCCTCCTCCCCATCCTCTGTGTACACCTCTCGCTGCCTTGGGAAACGGGCAGCATAATCAAAGACACCTCCCACCCTGGTTACTCTCTCTTTCAACCTCTTCCATAGGGCAGAAGATACAGAACTTTGAGAACACGCAGCAACAGATTCTGGAGGCAGAGTTCTTTGAATGCATTAGAGATTGTTTCCTGGAACAGTATGTTGGGAACCAATCAGGGAGGAAGCGACTCTCGATTTGGTATTTTGTAATGAGGGATTAATTAATGACCTCAGTTAAGAATCCACTAGGGAGTAGCGACCATAGTACGGTAGAATTTAAGAATTCAGTTTGGGGATGAGAAAGTGGAGTCCCACACTAGTGTTCTGGAATAAAACAAAGGAAATTGCATAGGCTTGAGGTCAGATTTCTCCCGTATAGACTGGGCAGGAAGGCTAAAAGGTAGGACAGCTGGTGTGCAGTGGCAGTTGTTCAAGGAGATACTCAATTCCTCACAACTAAAATTATCCCAGCAAGGAAGAAAGATGGGAAGAGGGGTAAAAAAACATCATTGGCTAAACAAGGAGATCAAGGATATTATAAAGGCAAAAACGAAGTTATATCATATTGCTAAGGCCAGTGGCAGACTGGAAGATCGGGAAACTTTCAAACATGAACAAAGGGATAATAAAAAAGCTGAGGTAAATTAGGAAAAAAAACTAGCACAGAATATCAAAAAGGAAAGCAAAAGCTTCTACAGATACATAAAAGGGAAGAGAGTTGTGAAGGTGAATGTTGGAATCTTGGAAGATGAAACTGGTGAGTTAAAAGTGGGGAACACAGAAATGACAGCGATGCTAAATCAATACTTTGCCTCAGTTTTCACTGTTGAGGACACTAGTACCACTCCTATAGGAATGGGCAATTTAGAGGTAATAGAAAGGGTGGAACTTGGAACAATCAGCACGGTAGCATTGTGGATAGCACAATTGCTTCACAGCTCCAGGGTCCCAGGTTCGATTCCCGCTTGGGTCACTGTCTGTGCGGAGTCTGCACATCCTCCCCGTGTGTGCGTGGGTTTCCTCCGGGTGCTCCGGTTTCCTCCCACAGTCCAAAGATGTGCAGGTTAGGTGGATTGGCCATGATAAATTGCCCTTAGTGTCCAAAATTGCTCTTAGTGTTGGGTGGGGTTACTGGGTTATGGGGATAGGGTGGAGGTGTTGACTTTGACCTTGGGTAGGGTGCTCTTTCCAAGAGCCGGTGTAGACTCGATGGGCCGAATGGCCTCCTTCTGCACTGTAAATTCTATGATCTATGAATAGGGAAACGGTACTCAGCAAACTCTTGGTATTGAGGGCAGACAGGTCCCCAGGGCCTGATGGCCTATATCCTAGGGTGTTAAAGGAAGTGGCAGCAGAAATAATGGATCCATTGGTTATGATATTCCAAAATTCCATGGATGTGGGAAAGATTCCAGTGGATTGCAAAAATGCTAACGTAGGCCCAGTGGTTAGCACTGCTGCTTGCAGCGCTGAGGACCTGGATTTGATCTTGGCCCTGGGTCACTGTCTGTGGAGTTTGCACATTCTTGTGTCTGCGTTGATTTCACCCCCACAACCCAAAGATGTGTAGGTTAAATGGATTGGCCACACTAAATTGCCCCTTAAATGGAAAAAAATAATTGGGTATTCAAAATTTATTTTAAAAAAAGAATCAGTTATTAAGGGCGTAATATCAGGACATTAGGAAAGCCAAAGCACTATCCATCAGAGTCAGCATGGTTTTATGAAGGGCAAATCATGTTTGACTAATTTGTTTTGAGTTCCCACCAGGGGCAGGTTTAGCACAGGGCTAAATCGCTGGCTTTTAAAGCAGACCCAGGCAGGCCAGCAGCACGGTTCAATTCCCGTACCAGCCTCCCTGAACAGGCGACAGAATGTGGCGACTAGGGGCTTTTCACAGTAACTTCATTTGAAGCCTATTTGTGACAAGCGGTTTTCATTTCATTTATTATCATTATCATAGAATTTACAGTGCAGAAGGAGGCCATTCGGCCCAGCGAGTCTGCACCGGCTCTTGGAACGAGCACCCTACCCAAGGTCAACACCTCCACCCTATCCCCATAACCCAGTAACCCCACCCAACACTAAGGTAATTTTGGACACTAAGGGCAATTTATCATGGCCTATCCACCTAACCTGCACATCTTTGGACTGTGGGAGGAAACCGGAGCACCCGGAGGAAACCCACAGGCACACTGGGAGGACTCCGCACAGACAGTGACCCAAGCCGGAATCGAATCTGGGATCCTGGAGCTGTGAAGCAATTGTGCTATCCACAATGCTACCGTGCTGCCCTTTGAAAATTTTTGAATGCATTCAAAGCATTGTCTTGCATCTTTGACTTTGTCTATATATATGTTTCTTCATTCACCTGAGGAAGGAGCAGTGCTCCGAAAGCAGGTGTTTGAAACAAACCTGTTGGACTTTAACCTGGTGTTGTAAGACATCTTATTATGTATTTATCATATCTTGTATGTTTTTCATGTATGGAGCGATGTGCCTGGACTGTGCATAACAATACTTTTAACTGTAGCTCGGTTCACATGACAATAAATCTAAATCTAAAACCACATTAAGAACACACCAAAAGTCTGTGAGGCGGCCAGAATTCTGGAGTAGCATCTCCCAGGATTCTCCAGTGCTGAGTAAAACAAATATTTTGTTGCTATTGCCCTTCACGGTGACCTACATTTGTGAGGTTTGATTTTTCGTTTTCACAAAGATGCTGACAGTACAAAGGAACTGGCTGTCTGCACCTGATGTGCGCATTACTCTCTCCTCCTTTGAACCTGATTTAATTGAGATCATGAGAACCAAGCAGGCTTTTGCATTAAAGATAAGTGAAAATGGCCTGTGTCGTGAAGGTGAGCCAGTGTGGGTCCTGAAGGTCGACCAGTTGGCGAAAGTGGATTCTGGGAATAAAGTTTGAAAAACACTGCCCTATTGTGTGGGACCATACTTAACTTTATGTCACAGCAGTGACAGAAGACATGCTCAGCCAGCTTTGATTTCTCATAATAAAAGGGAAACACTATTAGGTTTTCGCTTGGACCTATATTCTCAACATAATCATTAAGGCTGGGAACGTTCAAGGCCTACATGTACATGCAGCTTTGACAAAGGGTCATCTGGACTCGAAACATTAGCTCTTTTCTCTCCCTACAGATGCTGCCAGACCTGCTGAGATTATCCAGCATTTTCTCTGGTTTCAGATTCCAGCATCTGCAGTAAATTGCTTTTATACATGTACATCATGTTTGTTCAGTCATTTATTCTGCTTAGTGTGCAAGGCAGATTTTAAAAACAGTTTGTACAATATAAAAGCAAATTACTGCAGATGCTGGAATCTGAAACAAAAAAAAATACTGAACAATCTCAGCAGGTCAGACACCATCTGTGGAGAGAAGGGAGCTAACATTTCGGCTGGATGACTCGTCAAAGCTTTTTGTACAAGATACTGTAATGCCCAGAATCTCTTGATATTTGACTTTTTGAATGCTCTTGTCCTGCCTCCCGACCTCGGGGTCCGAGGTTTGATTCCCGGCTTGGGTCGCTGTCTGTGGGGAGTCTGCACGTTCTCCAGTGTCTACATGGGTTTCGTCTGGGTGCTCCGGTTTCCTCCAATGAATCCTGAAAGACTTGCTTTGGGTAATTTGGACATCCCTCTGTGTACCCAAACAAGTGCCAGAATGTGGCGACTAGGGGCTTTTCACAGTAACTTGCAGTGTTAATGTAAGCCTACTTGTGACAATAAAGATTATTATTAAATCAGCTCATCTACAATGCTCTCTCTATTTTCCATGTCCTGATAAAGTCCTGCTCATCCAAGATCCCTGCCATCGGAACTAGGCGGCCTTGCTCCTCTGTGACTGCCTCCAGCACCACAACTCCCTGCGCTGCCGCCTCCCCAGGGCCTCCTCCGGCACCAGGAGGGAGGAGGGGTTAACGCAAATAAGTTATTTTTGAGCAGGGGGAGCCTGTTTCTACGCCGTCAGCGGCTAAAAACAATTGAAAACCACGTCCTTCACGGAGCAGCACAATGTAATAAAGTGAATTGAACAAATTTGCCAAAGCCTCTTCCGCACAATAAAACCTCTCCAATCACAGACGGGGGAGGTGCGGCTTGGAATGAGGGACAAAGTCCATCTCAGAAATATAGTGCTGCAATTCGGCCTCTACATTTCCTCACAGCTTGCATAGCGCTTGCTGGAAAGATTTGGAAATAAAACATAACGGTAGCTCTGGCTACAGAGGCTTTGTTTCAGCTGTAACTCTGCCCCTGCATTACCGCAAAGCCCACTGAGCAGGCCCTCCGCTCTCATGGAGATCATCCGCACTCGTCTGATTTCAGCCTCTTGGCTCCGCGCCGCCTCCACCGGCGCTTTCCAACTCAAGGAGCCGCTCAACTACCGGCACGGAGGCCGGGTGCAGCCGCACAGTGGGGATGGGGACAGTAGGAGGGAGAAGGTGCATGAACCTGCCTCAGGTAAAGCGTCTAGGGTGGGGTATGTTTTACTCTTTGACTATTCCCACCGCCCTGTTAACCGTTGGTGCACCCGAGCTGCAAAATAATCCTAAATGAATGCAGGCATTTTTGTTTTGCAAAAAGAGTTCGAAATGTTGTTCTGGGCACATAGACAAACCGAAACTTGACAATTGGGACTTTTCCTGACTTTGAAGTTGACGTTGTGAGTGCGGCTGCAGTCAGTGCAAGTATCTTGCAGCCCCTTAATGTCTGGAACCACTTTGGCATTTGGCCAAACTCATTAGTTCAATTCTAGCCTTGGGTGACTGCCATGTGGAGTTTGCACTTTCCGCTGTGTCTGTGTGGGTTTCCTCCTCTGGGGCCTTTCCTCCCACTGTCCGAAGACATGCAGGTTAGGTGGGGTTACGGGGATAGGATGGGAGTTGCGCCTAGGTAGGGGTTTTCAGAGGGTCAGTGCAGACTTGATGGGCCGAATGGCCTCCTTTTGCACTAGCAATTCTATTCTACCTCATGCAGTGCTTGGACACTTGGTTCAGTTCTATTCACCTGCATTAATCTACATTATAATTCCAGGTAAACTGGTATGTGTTTTGGATTTTTGGCTAAAAGCATCACTGGCACAAGATCATAGAGCTTTACAGCACAGAAAAATGTCCTTCGACCCATTGTGTCTATGCTGACCATCAAGCACCTATTTATTCAAATGCCCCTTTCCATCACTTGGTCCGTAGCCTTGTATGCTATGGTATTTCAAGTGTTCATCTAAATGCACCTTCAATGTTGTGGGCATTCTTGCCTCTACCACCCTTTCAGGCAGTGAGTTCCAGATTCCAACCACCCTCTGGGTGAAAAAGCTTTTCCTCAAATCCCCTTTAAATCTCCTGCTCCTTACCTTACATCTGTGCCCCCTGGTTATTGACTCCTCTACTAATGGGAAATGTTTCTTCCTATCCACCATATCTATGCCCCCCCACTAATTTTGTACACCTCAGTGCTCCCAAAAGCTAGTGATTTGAAACAAACGTGTTGGACTTTAACCTGGTGTTGTAAGACTTCTTACTGTGCTCACCCCAGTCCAACGCCTGCATCTTCACATCATCCTTTAAGATTGTTCTTAAAACCTACCACGCTGGGTAAGATTTTGGCCATCTGATCTAGTATCTCCTTATTTGGCTCATACTCTTTTATAATGTTCCTGTGACATGTCTTTTGTATTACAAATATAAGTTGTTGCAGCGTGTTCTGTGCTTTGTGCTTTAAGCATTCTTTTTAAGTCTGTGTGTTGAAGCTTGTGGATTCTGCTGCCCATAGGTCAGGATGGTGACACCATTTAACCAGATGCTTCTGACTTGATCTGATAACAGGTATTTACTTCCAACAGTATCTGACACATAATGGTGACAATAATTCTGGCTTTGATATGGAGTTTCTGAGCAGATCTAACTTGCAAGCGTTGGTGCAGAAAGCTGTTGCAGCTGCGCTCAATGTTGTGAAAATTCTGATACTGAACCGCCAACGTCTGAGACCACCACCATCACGTTGGGGGTGAAGTGACAGAACAGATAAACATGCTTCAGAATGTGATAGCAAAACACCTGTGAGGATAGTCTCGCACCTGGAGCTAACTGACTTAAATCCAACCACAGAGGTATGCTTTCATGTGCTATAACAGTACGCTGTATTGTAACAAAACGGCCTCACACCTGGGGCCAGCGAATGTAAGTCAGGGCAGTTTGAGAATTGAGAACATAGAAAAATGAGATGCCTTGTACATCAGATCAAGCGACTGTCCCCCAAGTGCCAGGTAGTGCCAGATCGAAAAAAACAAGGTCAGTTATGGGGGAAGAGAAATGTCTGGAAAGATGCACTCTTGTTCCTCCTAGAGCATCAAACCTTGCCCAGGAGATCCCATTGTCTTATATTAATTCATACCTACCTTTTGTGCAAAGTAAACTGCTCCAGGAACAGGTCAGCTCCCTCTTGAAGGTACACTGTGCATCTTTCTCATCCAAGGGCACAGCTCCCAAGTCACGACCAGTCACTAGAGAGGAGAACCATGTGCTCGCCAAACATGTGTTCCATCTCGTTAAAGCCATTGGGGGATTGCCATCTGACCCAATGCAGCCCTGTCTACTTTAAGATTTTAATTATAACTAGACTGATAACTATTTATATTAACAGTGACAATTTGATTAAAGACTGACGCAAAGTGATCTGTTCATATCTCTGCCATCCTCTGAGAGTCCATTAGATCTCTCCCTGGGATCTTACAATTTAACGTATTCAGCCTTTAATGTAACCTCCAAACTTTTACGTCGCTTAAAATGATGTTGTCATTCCGACTGCAATTGTCTACTATCCTCTTCCCCAGTGACCTTGTAGCTGCTTAAATAGAAGCTATTGTTTCCTTTACTTTTAGATGATATACATCTTTGTTAAATTGGCTGGGTGTTAAATTGGCTGGGTGCTTGCTGGCTGAGAAAGCAGGCAGTTGAAGTGTTGCTTTCATTGTAGACTACATGTCACTGGATTGAGAGCCAACGGGAGAAGATTGTTAGTCAAGACTGAAGTTAAAGCATTGCGTGGATATGGTGCTGGAGAAGGGGGCAGCGCAGAGACCGGGGTGGAAACTGGATGTGGGGCTTTTGGGGAACCAAGTGTTCTGTGAGAAAATTGAAAAGGTAATTAAGGAATATGTAGGTTTCAAGGTACGGGTGAGGTATCGAAGGCAGTCGTCTGGGAGGCTCTAAAGGCGGTGGTGATGGGTGAGGTAATTTTGTTTAAGGCCAGGATGGATAAAGAGGAGAGGTTGGAGCGACAGAGGGTAATAGATGAGATGTTGGAGGTAGATAGGAGGTATGCAGAGGATGGGGACCTGGCGAAGCTGGAAAAGAGGAAGGAACTACAGGCGAGCTTCGACCGACTGCCCACCAGGAAGGCGGTGCGCCAACTGAGACGAGCAAGGAATGTAGCTTATGAACACGGAGGCAGGCAGCGGCAAGGGAAATTCTTCAGGTGAAGGATAGGGCAGGGAAGTTGGTGGTGGCTCCAGTGCTGATTAACAAGGGTTTTGAGGAGTTTTATGAAAAGGCTGTACAAGTCCGAGGGAGACCGTGAGATGCAGGAATTTCTAGATGGGTTGGAGTACCCGAGGCTAGGGGAGGGGGACAGGGCTACATTAGAAGGAGCAATAGTGGAGCAGGAGATAAAGGATGCGATTGGGAGGATGCAGTCTGTGAAGATGGCAGGGCCGGATGGGTTTCCGGTGGAATATTATAAAAAATTTAAGGATAGGCACCCCTGATGGTGGGGATGTTTGAGGAGGCGATAGGGAAGTGGGTGTTGCCGCAAACCTTGGGGCAGGCATCGATTTCACTGTTGCTAAAAAAAGATAAGGATCCGCCGGAGCGTGGGCGTATCGGCCCATCTCACTTTTGAATGTGGACGCAAAAGTGTTGGCGAAGGTACTGACGGGTAGGCTGGAGGAGTGCCTCCCGAAGGTGATAGGGGAGGATCAGACGGGGGTCGTGAAAGGGAGACAGCTGTTTTCGAACATTAGGAGGGTTTTGAACGTTGTTATGGCACTGGCGGAAGGGAAGGAAACAGAGGTAGTTGTGGGATTGGACGCCGAGAAGGCGTTTGATTGGGGAGAATGGGGGTACCTGATGGCAGTGCTGGAGCGGTTTGGGATTGGCCCAAGGTTTGGGAACTGGGTAAAGCTATTATATAAGGAGCCGAAGGCGAGTGTCCGCACAAACAATATCAGTTTGAGATACTTTTCTCTCCACCGTGGGACGAGACCGGGATGTCCTATGTCCCCCCTGCTGTTTGCCCTTGCGATTGAGCCGTTGGCTATCGCATTGAGAAGTTCGGGAGCATGGAAAGGAATAATGCGGGGGGGAATAGAGCATAGGGTGTCCTTATATGCCGACGACTTGCTGCTGTATGTGTCGGAACCGAGTGCGTCGATAGGAGGAATATTGGAGCTACTGCGGGTATTTGGGTCTTTCTCTGGGTACACGTTGAACCTGGACAAGAGTGAGTATTTTGTGGTGTCTCGGCCGGGGGTGGGGGCAGGGGTGGGGGGGGCTGCCATTCCGTAGAGCAGGGACTCATTTTAGGTATCTGGGGATGCAGGTTGCCCGGGAGTGGGGGAGGCTTCGCAGGTACAACATCACTAGTTTGGTGGGCAGAGTGAAAGCCGATCTGGCAAGGTGGGATGGCCTTCCTCTGTCACTGGCGGGTCGGGTACAGGCTGTTAAAATGTATGTGTTGCCGCGATTCCTGTTTATTTTTCAATGCCTTCCGATTTTCCTGCCAAAGTCTTTTTTCAGGGAGATTGAGGGGAGGATTACCTCATTCATATGGGGAGGGAAGGTGGCCAGAGTGAGAGAGGTGCTGCTACAGAGGGGAAGGCAGGCAGGGGGTTTGGGTCTCCCGAACCTGTTGCACTACTACTGGGCGGCGAATGTGGAGAAGGTGCGGAGCTGGGTCAGAGGGGTTGATTTTCAGTGGGTCAGAATGGAGGAGAGTTTGTGCAGAGGGTCGGGCTGAAGGCACTAGCAACAGCGCAGCTCCCATAGCTCCGGGGAAATATTCAGGGAGTCCGGTAATAATAGCTTCATTGAAAATCTGGAGGCAGTTTCGTCAACACTTCGGGTTGGGTTTAGGGTCAAGGGAAATGTTGATTCGGGGGAACCACAGATTTGAGCCAGGGAAGTGGGATGGAAGTTTTCGGAAATGGGAAGAGAAAGGGATTAAGACGCTAAAAGATTTGTTTCTTCGGGTTTGCAGGATTGAGGGAGCTGGAAGCGAAGTATGGGCTACAGCAGGGAGAAGTGTTTAAGTACAAGCAGGTTTGGGATTTTGCCAGGAAGGAGATGCAGAGCTTCCCAGAGGAACCGGCCTCCACATTGCTGGGGGAGGCATTGACGACAAGGGGACTGGAGAAGGGGGCAGTGTCAGCGGTGTACGGAGCTATTCTGGAAGCGGATAAGGCACCACTGGAAGGGATCAAAGAAAAGTAGGAGGAAGAGCCAGGAGAGGTTATAGAGGAGGGGGTCTGGTATGAGGTGCTCCGGAGAGTGAATGCCTCCACCTCATGTGCGAGGTTGGGGCTGATACAGCTGAAGGTGGTATATAGAGCGCACCTCACGAGGGTGAGGATGAGCCGATTTATTTGAAGGAGTAGAGGATGTGTGTGAGCGTTGCGGGGGGAGGGAGGGGGTGCTAATCACGTTCATATGTTTTGGTCCTGTCCAAAGCTGGGGGAGTACTGGAAGGAGGTGTTAAGGGTCATTTCCAAGGTGGTGTGTGTGAAACTGGACCCGGGTCCCCAGGAGGCCATATTCGGGGTGTCGGACCAGCCAGGGTTGGAAACGGGTGCGGAGGCAGATATCATAGCCTTCGCCTCGTTGATCACCCGAAGGTGGATACTGCTGGGATGGAGAGCAGCCTCTCCACCCAGTGCCCTGGCGTGGCGGGGGGACCTGTTGGAATACTTGACCCTTGAGAAGGTTAAGTTCGAACTGAGGGGAAGCTCGGAGGGGTTCTGCAAGTCATGAGCACTATTTATTATGCACTTTCAAGAACTGGATAACATCGAACATTAGTTGGGGTGGGGGGGGAGGGGGCTGTGTAGATTAAGGGTGACTATGGGTAATCCCTGATTCCTTTTTGTCATTTGTTTATGTAAACATGCGGGCTGATGTTTGGGGGTTGGTGGGTAGATGGGATCGTTGTTATTATGGGGATTGACATATCTTGCTGATTATTGTTTATTGTTGATGGGTGTAAATGCGGGAGAAAATGTGAAAAAGGAGGAGAATAAAAATATTTTTTAAATAAAAAGACTGAAGTTAAAGTAAAAGAATACTAACTTTGTTCACCACATAGAATGTAGGTGAAGCTCACTCTCTGTTTGGGTTTCATTCGGGGAAAATCAGCTGGAAGATTTGTTGTAGCTTGCAGTTAGTTGGGGAAATCTACCGTGGTTCTCGCAGAGCCTTGTGGCAGAAAGCAGCCACAAGTGTTGGTTAACTTGGAAAACTGTCAGAAGGCAGTTGGCTACCTGCTGGCAACAACATCAAGGGGTTGAGGCAACCATACTGGTGAGGCCTGTAAAGAAAAGGTGGAGCGTTATGTTGCCAAAAAAGCTAACGGCAGGATCCCATAAAAGACTTGCTTTGGAGAATATCTGGACCACTGAGAAGAATTAAAGTGAATTCCAGAGCTCTATGGCATAGCTTTTTGGTTGGCCCCTACAGAAGAGAATATACCATCAAGATTGTAGTATTGTATAAGGGAATTGTTTGAGGGGATGGTGGAAATAGAAAGTAGAATTGAGTTCACAACATAAGTAATTGTATACTATAATGTTGTTAATAGTACTTTGTTTAATTTTTCATATATATGATATTTTTTGTTGTGCATAAATGTGAAATCTCGTGGTGTAGTTCTGATGGTTAATTGCTGGGCGTTTAAGTTTCTCTTTAAATGCTAATGGTCCCCAACAGGGTATACAAATGGCTGAGACTAGGGTGGAGACACCAATATCCGAGGTGGAAACCAATCATCATGTCAACGGACAATGAGATTGGAAGCTCAGTGCAGAAAGGATGGTGAGGTTGCAACCATACTGGTTCAATTTGAGATAGTGGTCACTGAGACAGTGGTCAGTGAGAAGGAAGAAATTGATGTGCGACAGGGGTTACAGGCAATAGTTTTAAACATTTCCAGTGTGTAACTGGAGGAAATTGTGGCTTATTCAGCACTGTGTGTCAGGCAAGCATCCTGATAACATGAAGAGTGCAAGGGTCAAACGAGATGACAGCAAGGTTGAATTGGATGACATAAGGCATTGATGTCATTTGTACCTTGTGATTCTGACTATTTCAGTGCTGTCCCAGGGGCAGAAACCTGATTGGGCAGGCTCAAAGGAAAGATGAGCATGAGTTTGGGAGACAACAGTTGAAGGATGTTGGAGATGCATATTGGAGATGCAGTGATACAGAGGGATGGGGTTGAGTTTATTGAGCTGAGGGACGAGCGTTGATTACAGAGGAACCAAAAGGGAGGGAGACAGCATCTGAAGAGAGAACGGTTTACAATTTTAGCTAACGTCAGCCAGTGAAGTTCCCAAATGTAGTTTCACTTCATTTTATTTCATTCACACTGCAAATAGATCATTTTAAATGTAAAATTGCGAATTTATGGCAGTTAGACTGCCACAAAACGAATAGAGTGAGAATCAATGACCCTGCCTCTACCAATCTCTGGGAAGAGAATTCCACAGACTAGTAACCTTCTGAGGAAAAATAAATTCTCCCTTGTCACTGTCCTAAATGGAGATGCCATATTTGTAAACTGTGTTCACTCATTCTGGTCTCTCCCATAAGGGGAAATATCCTTTCAGCATCCAACCTGTCGAACCCGCTCAGGATTTATGTTTCAATAAGATCACCTCCCATTCTTCTAAGCTCCAGTAGACGTAGGCCCAACCTGTCTAACCGTTACTCCTACATCCTCTCACCCCAGGAATCAGGCCTTTCTTAAAATAAAGAAACCAAAATGACATGCAGTTAAATATGGTCTCACTAATACCCTGTACAACTGTAGCAAAACATCCCTAATGTGTACCATTTTGATCTCCTTATTTAACAGAGGACATAATTTCATTGGAACCAGTTCAGGGAAGGTTCACTCAACTGATTCCTGGGATGACGAGCGGTATCACAGGACGAAAGGTTGGAGCTTAGAAGAATGAGAGGTGATCTTACAGAAACACATAAAATCCTGAGGGGGTTGTTTCCTTTTATACCTAATGCTTCTTTTATATCTGTTTTGTTTTATGTTTCAAATTCCAGCATCCACAGTATTTTGCTTTATTTATCCCTACTTTTATATTTGATTCCCCTTGCATTAAACATCAACATTCCACTTGCCTTCTTAATCACTTATTTTACGACATACACATTTTTGATTCGTGCACCAGGACACCCAGATCCCTCTGTACTTCGAGCCCTGTAATCTTTCCATTTAGCTAATATGCTGCTCTTCTTTTCATCCTGCCAAAGGGGACAAGTTCACATTTTCCCACATTATGCTCCATCTGCCAAATTTCTGCCTACTCACGTAACATAGCCATTTCCTCCCTGGCTGGATTCTCCACCCCGCCGCGCTACATTTCTGCCTCGCCCCACTGGTGGTTCTGTTACGCCGGCCGGTCAATGGGTTTCCCATTGTGGGGCAGCCCCACGCCGTCGGGAACCCCCCCGGGCGCCCACAAAACAGAGCATCCCGCCGGCGGAGAATCCTGCCCCCCCCCCCCCATGTCCTCTTCACAACGTATTTACATTTCACAACCTGAAAATGACCCATTTATGCCTCTAACAATAAAGATTGTTGGCTAACCAATCCCCCCTATCCTTGCTAGTATGTTACCCCTATGCCATGAACTCGTATTTTGCATTTTAACTTTGCAGCATCTTGCCAAATGGCTTCTGGATATCTTTGTGCACCACACTCTTAGGTGCTCCCTTATCCACATTGTTAGTTACTTAAAGAACTTTAATAAATTAGTCAAATGTGATTTCCCCTTCACAAAACCATGTTGATTCTGCCTGATTGCATCCAGGTTTTCTGCCCTGCTATAACCTCGTTAAAAATAGATTCCAGCATTTTCCCTCTAATAGATGTTAGGCTAACTGACCTGCAGTTTCTTGCTTTCTGTCTCCCTCCTTCCTTGAGTAGAGGAGTAACACTTGCTATTTTTCAATCTGATGGGACCTTCCAGAATCTAGGGAATTTTGGAAAATTAAAGCCAATGCATCTGCTATCTCAGCAGCCACTTAGACCCTCGGATGAAGTTCACATGACCGGGGACTTGACAGAGTGAGCACCTCTTGCTGGTAGATCCACTTATAATGGCGGTGGGAGAAAGCAGACATTACACAAGGAACAGATCGAGTAAGTGACAGTGAGTGGAGCAGGCTGGGAAGGAGAACAACAGTGAGACTAGCTGCCTGTAGGAATTCTAACTGGCCCACAGAAAGGCTGTTGGGGGAGAACGTGCAGGCCCTGTGTATTTATAAATGTGAGGGATGGCAGAGAAGTTTTGCATTGTGCGTGTTTTTATGTGGAGCAGCATAAGTAACAAGTTCTTACGTTCCAACAGTGACTGCACTTCAAAGTGCTTTGGAACGTCCCGAAGTTGTGCAAGGTGCTCCATCAATAGAAGTTTTTTTTTCTTTCAGGTTGCCAGTTTACATTCTTGTGTGTCTCAAATTTATCCCCTTCCTCTTGTGAAAGGACTGCCTGATGTCAAGATATAGATACTACAAATTGGACACAATTAGTCACAGGAAATGTCAAGATATAGATAGTACAAATTGGACACAACCATGGAACATAGAACATTACAGTGCAGTACAGGCCCTTCGGCCCTCGATGTTGCGCCGACCTGTGAAACCACTCTAAAGCCCATCTACACTATTCCCTTATCGTCCATATGTCTATCCAATGACCATTTGAATGCCCTTCGTGTTGGCGAGTCCACTACTGTTGCAGGCAGGGCATTCCACGCCCTTACTACTCACTGAGTAAAGAACCTACCTCTGACATCTATCCTATATCTATCTCCCCTCAATTGAAAGCTATGTCCCCTCGTGCTAGACATCACCATCCGAGGAAAAAGGCTCTCACTGTCCACCCTATCCAATCCTCTGATCATCTTGTATGCCTCAATTAAGTCACCTCTTAACCTTCTCTCTAACGAAAACAGCCTCAAGTCCCTCAGCCTTCTCTCATAAGATCTTCCCTCCATACCAGGCAACATTCTGGTAAATCTCCTCTGCAATCCCTTTCCAATGCTTCCACATCCTTCCTATAATGCGGCGACCAGAATTGCACGCAATACTCCAAATGCGGCCGCACCAGTGTTTTGTACAGCTGCAACATGACCTCATGGCTCCGAAACTCAATCCCTCTACCAATAAAAGCTAACACACTGTACATCTTCTTAACAACCCTCTCAACCTGGGTGGCAACTTTCAGGGATCTATGTACATGGACAGCGAGATATCTCTGCTAATCCACACTGCCAAGAATCTTGCCATTAGCCCAGTACTCTGTCTTCCTGTTATTCCTTCCAAAATGAATCACCTCACACTTTTCTGCATTAAACTCCATTTGGCACCTCTCAGCCCAGCGCTGCAGCTTATCTATGTCCCTCTGTAACTTGTAGCATCCTTCCGAACTGTCCACAACTCCACCGACTTTAGTGTCATCTGCAAATTTACTACGCCTTCCTCCAGATCATTTATAAAAATGACAAACAGCAGTGGCCCCAAAACAGATCCTTGTGGTACACCACTAGTAACTGGACTCCAGTCTGAACATTTCCCATCAACCACCATCCTTTGTCTTCTTCCAGCTAGCCAATTTCTGATCCAAACTTCTAAATCACCCTGAATCCCATGCCTCTGTATTTTCTGCAGTAGCCTACCGTGGGGAACCTTATCAAACGCTTTACTGAAATCCATATACACCACATCAACTGCTTTACCCTCATCCACCTGTTTGGTCACCTTCTCAAAGAACTCAATAAGGTTTGTGAGGCACGACCTACCCTTCACAAAACCGTGTTGACTATCTCTAATCAAATTATTCCTTTCCAGATGATTATACATCCTATCTCTTATAAACCTTTCCAAGATTTTGCCCACAACAGAAGTAAGGCTCACTTGTCTATAGTTACCGGGGTTGTCTCTACTCCCCTTCTTGAACAAGGGGACAACATTTGCCATCCTCCAGTCTCCTGGCACTATTCCTGTAGACAAAGATGACTTTAAGATCAAAGCCAAAGGCTCAGCAATCTCCTCCCTAGCTTCCCAGAGAATCCTAGGATAAATCCCATCTGGCCCAGGGGACTTATCTATTTTCACACTTTCCAGAATTGCTAACACCTCCTCCTTATGAACCTCAAGCCCTTCTAGACTAGTAGCCTGAATCTCAGTATTCTCCTCGACAACATTGTCTTTCTCCTGTGTGAATACAGACAAAAAATATTCATTTAGCACCTCTCCTATCTCCTCGGACTCCAAGCACAACTTCCCACTACTGTCCTTTTAAAAAGAAAAAAAAAAAATGTTTAATAAGAATTTTTAAACAAAATTTTCAACCATACAAACAACCCCCCCCCCGCCCCCGTAACAAAAAGAAAAGAAAGCTCGCATAGCAAGACATAAACATGGCAAGTCCATATGATACAGAACTTTGTACATTGGATTCCTCCCGTACATATCAGTTTTCCGGATCATTTATGTATTTTCTTGCTCAGAAACCCCCCCTTCCCTGTTCCTCCCTCTTTCCCCTCCCGCCCCCCCCCCCCCGGGTTGCTGCTGCTGCTGACCGAACTCCATCTAACGCTCCACGAGATAATCTAGGAACGGTTGCCACCGCCTGTAGAACCCCTGCACAGACCCTCTCAAGGCCAACTTTATCATCTCCAACTTGATAAACCCTGCCATGTCATTTATCCAGGCTTCCACACTGGGGGGCTTCGCATCTTTCCACACTAACAAGATCCTCCACCGGGCTACCAGGGACGCAAAGGCCAGAATGCCGGCCTCTTTCGCCTCCTGCACTCCCGGCTCGTCCGCTACTCCCAAATAATGCGAGCCCCCAGCTTGGCTTGACCTGGACTTTCACCACCTTGGATCCTGTTCCCGCCACTCCCCTCCAGAACCCGTCCAGTGCCGGGCACGACCAAAACATATGGGCATGGTTCGCTGGGCTTCCTGAGAACCTCCCACATCTGTCCTCCACCCCAAAGAACCTGCTCAGCCTCGTCCCCGTCATATGCGCTCTGTGAACAACCTTAAATTGTATTAGGCTAAGCCTGGCACACGTGGGAGAGGAATTAACCCTACTTGGGGCTTCACCCCACAGACCCTCCTCAATCTCCTCCCCCAGCTCCTCTTCCCATTTACCCTTCAGCTCCTCTACCAAAGCCTCCCCCTCTTTCATCTCCTGGTATATCGCCGACACCTTGCCTTCTCCGACCCATACGCCCAAAATCATCCTGTCTTGAATCCCCTGTGCCGGGAGCAGCGGGAATTCCCTCACCTGCCATCTCACAAATGCCCTCACTTGCATATACCTGAAAGCATTTCCCGGGGGTAGTCCAAACTTCTCCTCCAGCGCCCCTAAGCTCGCAAACGTCCCATCGATGCCAGCTCTGAAATCCCCCGTCCATCCTTCCTGGGACAAACCGATGGTTATCTCTGATCGGGGACCACACCGAGGCTCCCATCGCACCCCTGTGCCGTCTCCACTGCCCCCAGATCTTTAGCGTTGCCGCCACCACCGGACTCGTGGTGTACCTTGTCGGCGAGAGCGGCAGCGGTGCCGTCACCAGCGCCCCCAGGCTCGTTCCTTTGCAGGACGCTATCTCCAACCTCTTCCATGCCGCCCCCTCTCCCTCCATCACCCACTTACGGATCATCGCCACGTTGGCTGCCCAATAGTAACCACCCAGATTCGGCAACGCCAGCCCTCTATCTCTACCATGCTCCAGGAACCCCCTCCTTACCCTCGGGGTCTTACTCGCCCACATAAAACCCATAATGCTCCTGCCCACCCTCTTAAAAAAGGCCTTGGTGATCACAATTGGACGGCATTGGAATACAAAAAGAAACCTCGGGAGGACCACCATTTTAATCGACTGTACCCTGTCCGCTAGCGAGAGTGGCAACATGTCCCACCGTTTAAAGTCCTCCTCCATCTGCTCCACCAACCGCGTCAAATTAAGTTTGTGCAGGGTCCCCCAGCTCCTAGCTACCTGGATCCCCAAGTATCGAAAGCTCCTTTCCGCCCTCCTCAGCGGTAGGTCGTCTGTCCCTCTTCCTTGATCCCCCGAGTGCTCCACAAAGAGCTCACTCTTCCCTACATTGAGCTTGTAGCCCGAGAAGTCCCCAAACTCCCTTAGGATCTGCAAGACCTCCACCATCCCCTCCACTGGGTCCGCCGCATACAGCAACAGGTCGTCTGCGTACAGCGACACTCGATGCTCCTCTCCCCCTCGAACCACCCCCCTCCATTTCCTGGACTCCCACTACTGTCTTTGACTGGCCCTACTCTTACCCTAGTCATTCGTTTATTCCTGACATATCTGTAGAAAGCTTTAGGGTTATCCTTGATCCTACTTGCCAAAGACTTCTCATGTCCCCTCCTGGCTCTTCTTAGCTCTCTCTTTAGGTCCTTCCTAGCTAACTTGTAACTCTCGAGCGCCCTAACTGAACCTTCATGTCTCATCTTTACATAAGCCTCCTCCTTCCTCTTGACGAGTGTTTCGACTGCTTTAGTAAACCACGGTTCCCTTGCTCGACCACTTCCTCCCTGCCTGACAGGTACATACTTATCAAGGACACACAGTAGCTGTTCCTTGAACAAGCTCCACATTTCCATTGTGCCCATCCCCTGCAGTTTTCCTCTCCATCCGATGCATCCTAAGTCTTGCCTCATCGCATCATAATTGCCTTTCCCCCAGATATAACTCTTGCCCTGCGGTATATACCTATCCCTTTCCATCACTAAAGTAAATGTAATGGAATTGTGGTCACTATCACCAAAATGCTCATCTACCTCCAAATCTAACACCTGTCCTGGTTCATTACCCAGTACCAAATCCAATATGGCCTCTCCTCTCGTTGGCCTATCTACATACTGTGTCAGGAAACCCTCCTGCACACATTGGACAAAAACAGACCCATCTAAAGTACTCTAACTATAGCGTTTCCAGTCAATATTTGGAAAGTTGAAGTCCCCCATAACAACTACCCTGTTACTTTCGCTCCTATCCAGAATCATCTTTGCAATCCTTTCCTCTACATCTCTGGAACTTTTTGGAGACCTATCGAAAACCCCTAACAGGGTGACCTCTCCTTTCCTGTTTCTAACCTCAGCCCATACTACCTCAGTAGACGAGTCCTCATCAAACGTCCTTTCTGCCACCGTAATACTGTCCTTGACTAACTATGCCACCCCGCCCCCTCTTTTACCACCTTCCCTGAGCTTACTGAAATATCTAAACCCCGGCACCTGCAACAATCATTCCTGTCCCTGCTCTAACCATTTATCCGAAATGGCCACAACATCAAAGTCCCAGGTACCAACCCATGCTGTAAGTTCACCCACCTTATTCCGGATGCTCCTGGCATTGAAGAAGACACACTTTAAACCACCTTCCTGTCTGCTGGTACACTCCTGCAACTTCTAAACCTTACTCATGACCTCACTACTCTCAACCTCCTGTATACTGGAGATACAATTCAGGTTCCCAAGCCCCTGCTGAACTAGTTTAAACCCTCCCGAAGAGCATTAGCAAATTTCCCCCCCCAGGATATTGGTACCCCTCTGGTCCCGGTGTAGACCATTCTGTTTGTAGAGGTCCCACCGACCCCAGAATGAGACCCAATTATCCAGAAATCTGAAACCCTTCCTCCTGCACCATCTCTGTAGCCACGTGTTCAACTCCTCTCTCTCCCTATTCCTCATCTCGCTATCACGTGGCACGGGTAACAACCCAGAGATAATAACTCTGTCCTAAATCTAAGTTTCCACCCTAGCTCCCTGAATTCCTGCCTTACATCCGTATCCCTTTTCCTACCTATGTCGTTGGTATCTATGTGGACCACGACTTGGGGCTGCTCCCCCTCCCCCTTAAGGATCCCAAAAACACGATCCGAGACATCACGCACCCTGGCACCTGGGAGGCAACACACCAACCGCTAGTCTCTCTTGTTCCCACAGATTCTCCTATCTATCCCCCTAACTATGGAGTCTCCAATGACAAATGCTCTATTCCTCTTCCCCCCCTTCCCTTCTGAGCAACAGGGACAGACTCTGTGCGAGAGACCTGCACCCCATGGCTTACCCCTGATAAGTCGCCCCCCCCCCCCCCCCAACAGTATCCAAAGCGGTATACTTGATACTAAGGGGAACGGCCACAGGGTATCCCTGTACTGACTGCTTCGTCCCAGCCCCTCTCACCGTCACCCATCTATCTTTATTCTTCGGAGTAACTACATTCCTGAAGCTTCTATCTATGACCACCTCTGCCTCCCGAAGTTCATCCAGCTCCAGTTCCCTAATGCGGTTTCTGAGGAGCTGGAGATGGTTGCACTTCCCACAGATGAAATCAGCAGGGACACTGACCTTCACCTCAAACATTCTGCAGGAGGAACATTGCACTATCTTCCCTGCCATCCCCTCTAGATAAAAAAAGAAAGAGCCTACCTGTTATTCACTCCACTTCTCAGCAAGATCACACTCAGCAACCTCTGCGCCCCGCACGAATACACCTGAGGGAAAAGAAAAGAAAAGAAAAACTACTTACAAGTCAACAGCCAGTCCCTTACCTGCAGGCTGTGACATCACAGTTCAACCAGTCACAGAAAAGCCCAAGGCCAAAGGAATCTAGAATAGTTGGTGGCTGGTGAACAAAGAACCATTTTACTGATGAGGTGCACACTGGAATTAGTAATGATTTGGCATCTTAAGCTCCTGGCTGTCAGACTAATAATACTGAAACGTCATAAATCGCAGGCTACCAATCTATTCACTAAGAAATTAAATGAGCAAAACGTCAGCAGATAGATAAGTTACAGACTAGGATGTAAGTTATTCAGGAGAATCTTTACCCAGAGAGTGGTTAGAATGAGGAACTTGCATGGTGTGGTGAGGCAAGTAACGTAGATGCATTTAAATTGAAGCTAGATACACATGAGAGAAAGGAGTAGATGGGTATGGGTTAAAGGAAGCCGGGTGGGAGGGCAGGACGTCCGTGTGAAGCATAAACACAGGCACTGACCAGTTTGTCTTCCCTTACTTCTCCCCTTCCATACCAGTGGGCTGGCCAGTACTATTAATGTTGATTACCGGAAAGTACAATAATGCATGACCTTTCTGTAAGAGAGGTACCGTCCTTTAGAGGGCAGTAGAGCGGAGGGCAGCAGAGGGCAGTCGAGCGGAGCTGCTGAATGGTTGTTGCGGGGAAAATGTGCGTAAGTGCCTTGCGGTCACTGCATCCAGAAAGTGTACCTGAGCAAGACACTAGGTGTTCAAGTCAAGGCAATCATCCAGCAGAGGGAAGTAGAGTGGAGCTGCTGATTGGCTGTTGCGGGGAAAATTTGCATCTATGCGGTCACCGTATCTTGAAGGTGTTTTGTGGAGGAGCTGTTGTCAAGTGACAGTTAACCCAAAACACTTCTTCAGTGTTTCCCTCCCTACCTCCTCAAACCAAAAAAAAAAAAAAGACAATCACTGTAAGGATCCCAGCCGAGTAAAGATCAAGGGCAGATAGAAGTAGAAAGAAGTTGAACCGTTACGCCACAGCCTACAGTGAAAGAGCGCGAGGAGAGTGGCGGAGACTCAGTGAAAGAGTGCGAGGAGAGCTGTGGGGACACAGTGAAAGAGCGGCGGGGACACTGGATAGAAGAACGCGAGGAGAGCGGTGGGGACACAGTATAAAAGAGCACGAGGAGAGCGGCGGGGACACAGCTGCCGGAGAAGCGGCCTTCAGATTTTCAGCGGGAGCAGTGGCCAGGGGTCTGTCGGGAAGGTAAGTTTTCCTCTTTAAAAACTTACCTTGAAGAGTCACATCACAGCAAAGCAGTGACCTGATTGGCTGGTAAGGAAAGTGCTCCAATTAGCAGTAGCTGGGAGAAATTTAACTCTTCGTGTGTTGGTAAGTATGGTGATTGGTAAGTAAAATCTTTATTCTTTTCACTTATTCATTATTTGATATTATATTTGTAATCAGTTAAGGTAAAGTGTAAAAATGGCAGGAGATCCCAGACCTGTGTTATGCTCCTTGTGCTCAATGTGAGAGTTCAGGGATGCGGCCAATGCCCCTTCATGTGCAGGAAGTGTGTCCAGCTGCAGCTCCTGTTAGACTACATGACGGCTCTGGAGCTGCTGATGGACTCACTTTGGAGCATCCGCGATGCTGAGGAGGTCGTGGATACCACGTTCAGTGAATTGGTCACACCGCAAATTAGGATTGGTGAGGAAGACAGGGCATGGGTGGCCAAAAGGCAGAGAAAAAGCAGGAAGGCAGTGCAGGAGTCCCCTGCGGTCATCTTCCTCCAAAACAGGTATACCGTTTTGGATACTGTTGGGGGAGATGACTCACCAGGGGAAGGCAGTAGTAGCCAGGCTCATGGCACCATGGCTGGCTCTGCTGCACAGAAGGGCGGGAAAAGGACTGGCAGGGCTATAGTCATTGGGGATTAAATCGTAAGGGAAGTAGACAGGCGTTTCTGTGGTCGTAAACGAGACTCCCAAATGGGATGTTGCCTCCCGGGTGCACGGGTCAGGGATGTCTCGGATCGGCTGCAGGACATACTGAAAGGGGAGGGTGAACAGCCAGTTGTCGTGGTGCATATAGGCACCAACAATATAGGTAAAAAACGGGATGAGGTCCTACAATCAGAATTTAGGGAGTTAGGAGATAAGTTTTTAAAAAGTAGTGTAGCCACGTAAAATGGCTGCGTTCCGATTAATCTGGCCAAAACCCAGTTTGAAATGGCTAACCCGAAAGATTGCTGGGAAAAGCAGCTAACAAGACACAAGCAGGCAGCTGCAGACAGTATTGCATATTCGGCTCTGGGGAAGTTAGCCCAGATCGATACTCAGGGCTATCAACAGCCCATCAACCCAGGTATTTGCAGTTACGTTCAGGACTGTTTGCAGCCCATCTATCCAGGCATCTGCAGTTAAATCGGCTATCCCCAGGAGCAATTGTAACATATTAGCAATTGAATACCGGGCCAGACCTGTCGGCGCCTGCAGTGGCCGAAACAAAGACAGGTGAACGACCACCCCCCGATCGAGGAATCGCCTCACCATTGGACACATCGACCCCAGGGATTGGGGACAAATCCAATCACTTGGGACTCAGGGTCAAGGGCCGCCCCGGGAGGCGGGAAGCCCCTGGGCCCTATAAAAGTGAGAGTCCAAGTTCAGATCTCTCTCTCTCTCCTCTTCGCCTGCTCGAGACCTTCGCAAAAACAGCAACCGGCAACACTAAGTTTGAATCCAGCGATCGCTATCCGGTAGAGACACCTAGCCACCGACCTGTAGCAGCCTTTTGAATCCCGCGGGCCAGATCTGATTGGACAAGCCATTCGTTTCCCTGACCTGGTGGGCTCTTCCTAAGTCAAGTATTGGCCAGTAGTGATAGGTTTATTATATAGATAGTAGAGGTTTATTATATAGATAGTAGTATTAGTGTATTAATATTGCTCGTTGTATATAATAAATGACCATTGTTTTAATCCTTACTGAGCGGTGTGCTGTATTATTAATCATAACCTGAACTTGAACCACGTGGCGGTATCATAAAGATACCTGGCGACTCATGAGCAAAGGTGACGTAATCAGAGCAAATAGACTAAGGCTAAAAAGAGCAACAGTAGGACCTCCAAGGTAGTAATCTCAGGGTTGCTACCAGTGCCACGAGACAGTCAGAGTAGAAATTCAAGAATAGTCCGAATGAATACGTGGCTTGAAAGATGGTGCAGGAGGGAAGGGTTCAGATTTTTGGGACATTGGAACCGTTTCTGGGGGCGATGGGACCATTACAAATCAGATGGTCTACACCTGGGCAGGACTGTCCTAGGGGGTGCTTTTGCTAACACTGTTGGGGAGGTTTTAAACTAATGTGGCAGGGGGATGGGAACCAGATTAGGAAGTTAGAGGTCAGTAAAGAGGCAGCAACTAAAGCCAGTAAGGTACTAGATAATAAACTCAATGTGACTAAGGGGAAGAGTAGACAGGGAAGAGATGATGAACGCAAAGGAACAGGTGGCCTGAGGTGCATTTGTTTTAGTGCGAGAAGTGTAGCAGGTAAAGCAGATGAACTTGGGGCTTGAATTAGTACCTGGGAATATGATGTTATTGGTATTACTGAGACTTGGTTGACGGAAGGGCAAGACTGGCAACTAAATATCCCAGGGTATAGATGCTTCAGGAGGGATAGAGAGGGAGGTAAAAAGAGGTGGAGGAGTTGGATTACTGGTCAGATGATATCACAGCTGTGATTAAGGAGGGCACGATGGAGGATTCGAGCACTGAGGCAATATGGGTAGAGCTAAGGAATAGGAAGGGTGCAGTAACATTGTTGGGACTTTACTACAGGCCTCCCAAAAGCGAGCGTGAAGTAGAGGTACAAATATGTAGACAGATTGTAGAAAAATGTAGGAGCAATAGGGTGGTCGTGATGAGAGATTTTAACTTCCCCAACGTTGAATGGGACTCATGTAGTGTTGGAGGCGTAGATGGAGCAGAATTTGTAAGGAGCATTCAGGAGAGTGTTTTAGAGCAGTATGTAAATAGTCCAACTCGGGAAGGGGCCATACTGGACCTGGTATTGGGGAATGATCCCGGCCAGGTGGTTGAAGTTTCAGTCGGTGATTACTTTGGGAATAGCGATCACAATTCCGTAAGTTTTAGAATACTCATGGACAAAGACGAGAGTGGTCCTCAAGGAAGAGTGCTAAATTGGGGAGAGGCCAAGTATAACAAAATTCGGCAGGAGTCTTTTAAGGAAAGGTTGATTAGAGTGCAGGATGTGAAAATGAGGGATAGAAATGGCAAGATTAGGGAAACATGGATGACGGGTGGAATTGTGAGACTAGCTAAGATGAAAAAGGAAGCATACATAAGGTCTAGGCGACTTAAAACTGATGAAGCTTTGGAGGAATATCGGGGAAGTAGGACAAATCTCAAACGCGCAATAAAGAGGGCTAAAAGGGGTCATGAAATATCTTTGGCTAACAGGGTTAAGGAAAATCCCAAAGCCTTTTATTCGTATATAAGGAGCAAGAGGGTAACTAGAGAAAGGATTGGCCCACTCAAAGACAAAAGAGGGAATTTATGCGTGGAGTCCGAGGAAATGGGTGAGATTCTTAATGAGTACTTTGCATTGGTATTCACCAAGGAGAGGGACATGACGGATGTTGAGGCTAGGGATGGATGTTTAAATACTCTAGGTCAAGTTGGCATAAGGAAGGGGGAAGTTTTGGGTATTCTAAAAGGCATTAAGGCGGACAAGTCCCCAGGTCCGGATGGGATCTATCCCAGGTTACTGAGGGAAGCGAGGGACGAAATAGCTGGGGCCTTAACAGATATCTTTGCAGCATCCTTGAGCACGGGTGAGGTCCCGGAGGACAGGAGAATTGCTAATGTTATCCCTTTGTTTAAGAAGGGTAGCAGGGATAATCCAGGGAATTATAGACCTGTGAGCTTGACGTCAGTGGTAGGCCAACTGTTGGAGAAGATACTGAGGGGATAGGATCTATTCAGATTTGGAAGAAAATAGACTTGTCCGTGATAGGCAGCATGGTTTTGTGCAGGGAAGGTCATGTCTTACAAACCTAATAGAATTCTTTGAGGAAGTGACATAGTTAATTGATGAGGGAAGGGCTGTAGAAGTCATATACATGGACTTCAGTAAAGCGTTTGATAAAGTTTCCCATGGCAGTTTGGTGGAAAAAGCGAAGTCGTATGGGGTTCAGGGTGTACTAGCTAGATGGATAAAGAACTGGCTGGGCAACAGGAGACAGAGAGTAGTGGTGGAAGGGAGTGTCTCAAAATGGAGAAAGGTGACTAGTGGTGTTCCACAGGGATCCGTGCTCCGACCTCTGTTGTTTGTGATATACATAAATGATCTGGACAAAGATCTAGGTGGTCTGATTAGCAAGTTTGCAGATGATACTAAGTTTGATGGAGTTGCAGATAGTGAGGAGGATAGTCTGAGAATACAGCAAAATATAGATAGATTGGAGAGTTGGGCAGAGAAATGGCAGATGGAGTTCAATCCAGGCAAATGCGAGGTGATGCATTTTGGAAGATCTAATTCAAGAGCGGACTATACGGTCAATGGAAGAGTCCTGGGGAAAATTGATGTACAGAGAGATCTGGGAGTTCAGGTCCATTGTACCCTGAAGGTGGCAAGCAGGTCGCTAGAGTGGTCAAAAAGGCATGCAGCATGCTTGCCTTCATCGGACGGGGTATTGAGTACAAGAGTCGGCAGGTCATGTTACAGTTGTATAGGACTTTGGTTAGGCCATATTTGGAATACTGTGTGCAGTTCTGGTCGCCACATTACCAGAAGGATGTCGATGCTTTAGAGAGGGTGCAGAGGAGGTTCACCAGGATGTTGCCTGGTATGGAGGGTGCTAGCTATGAAGAAAGGTTGAGTAGATTAGGATTGTTTTCGTTGGAAAGACGGAGGTTGAGGGGGACCTGATTGAGGTCTACAAATTTATGAGGTATGGACAGGGTGGATAGCAACAAGCTTTTTCCAAGAGTGGGGGTGTCAATTACAAGGGGACACTATTTCAAGATGAGAGTGGGAAAGTTTAAGGGAGATGTGCGTGGAAAGTTTTTTACGCAGAGGGTGGTGGGAACCTGGAACGCTTTGCCAGCGGAAGTGGTAGAGGCGGGCACTATAGCATCATTTAAGATGCATCTGAACAGATATATGAACGGGCAGGGAACAGAGTGAGGTAGATCGCTGGAAAATAGAAGACAGGTTTAGATAAAGGATCTGGATTGGCGCAGGCTGGGAGGGCCGAAAGGCCTGTTCCTGTGCTGTAATTTTCTTTGTTCTTTGTTCCAGGCATTACTTGCTTTCAACCAAACTGCCAAATTATGAGTTTTCCACAGGAATGACATGTTTTTTTCCATGATTTGAAAGAGGACTGGCTTCTGATTCACCAAAATGATTCAAATAACTAGGAGTATGATAACACCGAGTGCTTCAGAGAAACCGAGTTAACATTTCAGATCAATGACCTTTCATCAAAACCCTGTTTGAAATCGAACCACTAGCAATTGCGCTCAGAGCAGCAAAAAGCTGGAGGGGGATCCGAAGGGGAGGCAGAGTCTCACTCTGTGCAGATGACCTGCTCCTCTACATGTCGGACCCACAGAGCAGCATGGATGGAATCATCGCGCTCCTGAAAGAGTTTGGCGCCTTCTCGGGCTACAAACTCAACATGAACAAAAGCGAGATCTTCCCGGTACACCCACAAGTAAGGGGGGGGCAGCACTCACGGGACTGCCGTTTAAACAAGCCTGACACAAATTCCGCTACCTGGGGATCCAAATAGCCCATGACTGCAAGGGGATCCACAAATGGAACCTCACCAGTCTGACGGAGGAAGTAAAAATGGACCTACAAAGATGGAACACACTCCCACTCTCCCTCGTGGGGACAGTCCAGACGATCAAAATGAACGTACTGCCCAGGTACCTCTTCCTACTTGGATCCATTCCGACCTACATCCCCAAGGCCTTTTTCAAAGCGCTGGACAAACTAATCATGGCGTTCGTATGGGGGGGGGGGGGGGGGTAAAAATGCTAGGATCCCAAAGAAAGTCCTACAAAAAACAAAATCCAGGGAGGGGCTAGCCCTCCCTAACCTACAATTCTCCCACTGGGCGGCGACGGCAGAGCGAATAAGGGGATGGATCAAGGTGCCAGAAGCCGAGTGGGTGCGCGCGGAAGTGGCCTCCTGCATGGGGACCTCCCTCCAGGCCCTCGCCATGGCGGCACTCCTATCCCCACCCAAAAAACATTCCAGCAGCCCGATGGTGATAGCCACCCTCCAATCCTGGAACCAACTACTGCAGCAATTTGGCCTGACCAAAATGTTGGACAAAGCTCCCATCTGCAATAACCATAGGTTCACACCAGCACCGACTGACGCCACCTTCAAAAGATGGGGGCAGGACGGAGGGACACTGACAGTCAGGGACCTATACTCGGACGGCAGGATCACAACACTGGACGAACTGACAGAGAAATTCCAGCTAGCCAGGGGGAACGAGCTAAGGTATCTACAGCTCAAAAAGTCCTACGAAAGGAGACAAGGACATGCCCACAACCGCCACGACATACACTACTGGAAGAACTACTGGACACAAGCATACTAGACAAAGGAAACTGTAGAGACATGTATGACCGACTGATAGAAAGGGCCGACACCTTAATGGACGCAACAAGAAAGAAATGGGAGGAGGACCTGGGGATTGAGATAGGGTGGGGACTCTGGAGCGAAGCACTGCACAGGGTCAACCCCACCTTCACGTGCGCAAGGCTCAGCCTGACGCAACTAAAAGTGGTACATAGAGCCCACTTAACAAGAACCCGTATGAGTAGGCTCTTCCCAGAGGTGGAGGATAGATGTGAACGGTGCCAAGGAGGCCTGGCCAACCACGCCCACATGTTCTGGTCTTGTCCCAGACTTGCTGGGTACTAGACAGCCTTCTTCGAGGCAATGTCCAAAGTGGTGGGGATGAGGGTGGAGCCCGAAAGTGGCAGTCTTCGGGGTTTCGGACCAGCCAGATCTATTCCTGGGGAGGAGGGCGGACGCCCTTGCCTTTGCCTCCCTGATTGCCCGCCATAGAATCCTGTTCGGCTGGCGGTCAGCAGCACCACCCAAAGCTGCAGACTGGCTGTCCGACCTCTCGGAATCTCTCCAAATGGAGAAAATCAAATTTGCCATCCGAGGGTCAGACGACGGCTTCCACAGAATGTGGGAGCCATTCACGCAATTGTTCCGGGACATGTTTGTGGCCAATGAACAAGTGGAAGAATAGCCAGGTGGCCAAGAATCAGGGGGGAGTAGCCGGGGTGTCAAAGTTAATATTTTCCCGCTTCTGTGGTAGAAAAATTCAACACACTCGTTAAGACAGAATAACACGCTTTATTTTCGAAAACAACTGCCTGCAGTAATGGCTGAAACTTGAAGTTAGAGGGCAGTCAACAAAACTGCTCAGTCTGTCACAAGTTCCGCGCTTTTCGCGGAGAATTAGCTCACTATTTATACATTAACTTTATCAAGATTATGTGACAACAGTATGGTCAGGAGTTTGATCGGAAATACAAACTGAAGCAAAGACCAGACCCTGTTTGGTCATATCACTCATACCATTATTTAGTCCTTGGAGGGAACATTGAAAGGTCAGAATAGACTTGTTTCTTCCTGAACTTATCTTTGTTTTAAATTCCTTCGGCCCTGGGTTATGACGAGTTAGTTTTATCAGGAGTTGTCGAGGTCCGGTGTTTTGGAATGGCTCGACCTGCGCTGATCTTTTCAGACTTCAAGTTATGCAGAGTTGGCCTATGGCCATGCAGCTCTGAAAATGGTTAGGGCAGCATTCTTTACCTGGGCCTGGGGAGCTGGAATGAGCAGTTTCAGTCTTTCTTGTATAGTATCAAACCTTTTGACCAGTCTTTCCATTGACCAGTTTTCCCATCATGCCATTACTTAATTCGTACCATATCTCATTCCCTCCTTTTGTCATATCATGACAACTAGTTAAATAGGTATATCCATGACTCGTTTGAAAATGCATTTACACAAGCAACCAAGCAATCCTATCCCTAGTAGAATTAGGAGTAGTAGAATGAAGGCCTTAAAGATCCAATCAAATAATCCGTGACCCAACCATTCTAGCCAACCCGGCGGGTTAGTCATGAAATTCACTGCCAATCTCTTGAATTTGAGCAGCCTGTCTCTTAATATGGTCAGCCAGGTTAGTGATATTTTCAGAGCCATCTGGAATATAATTACAGCACTCCTGACCTATGATAGCGCATGTTCCTCCCTGCGAGGCTAACAGATAATCCAAAGCCAGTCGATTTTGTAATGCCACGGTCCGGACAGCTACTAGCTCAGCTGAGACCTCAGCCAGTGCCTGTTCAGCTTCCCTGGCTTCTGCTGCCGTTACGTTCGCCAGTTGTTCCAATGCTGTGGCCATGTGGATCAGTTCGTCGGATGCCTTGCCTGTTCCATACAAGGGAAAGGCCATCATAAAGAACTGTTCCGTTTTAGAAATAGTCCTTTTTGCTTGCGAGGGGGAGTGCTTAAGGGTGGGTAGGTGAAGCATTTGAGGTACAACATATCCCAAAAAGCAGGATCCTGTCCAATCAATGGGGAGCCATGGATATGCTTTAGTGCCGCATATGAAATAGGTTCCATTATAGGCCGTAAAATCATCAGCTGATGTCATCCAGGGGATTGGGGATGTCTGTCCCCATGAAATGTTAGAGGTTATATTCCATACCTTGGACCAATCACAGTTAAACATGCCCTTGTTGAATATGCCTGGTACCGGTCCTTGCCAGTCAACTGTAAGGTAGCACCTAGTTTGCCCCATTAACTTTCCTTTCCCTGATTTATTAAAACACATGGGACCTTGAACATTATACGAGTGGACAGTGAGGGAGGGTGGAGTCAAGGCATGATTTTAGGTAGGTTGATATGAAGCTGAAAATGTAGTCATGTCATAGCCAGCAGATCTCCATATTTCCAGATCCCCCCTATCTCCCCTGCTCCCTGTTTGATTTTGTCGTAAAATCCATTCAACCGTCTCTGCGATAAGAAAGGGGAGGGATTGGAGAGGTATTCCTTCCCTCGAATGGACGGGGATGTGGGTACAAACCCAACACTTGCTTACGTTCAATTTTTCGGCATAAAGATATGACATATATAAATAGGTATTGGAAGGCAGGTCTCGTTTAGGTCGTTTTTTTTTACTACCGAGTGGCCATTAAGGCTAAATAGTCCAGAGAGTCCAAAAATTATAATTAAGATCTTCATCCCGTGTTCTCGTCTGGGTTGGAGACTATCTTCTTGCAATCGGATAGATGTATCCAACTTGAATATCCTTCAAGTTTGACGGAAGTTGGTGTAGTCAGCAGTACGAGGAAGGGTCCGCTCCAGCGTTGTCCTAGTTTCTTTCTGTCCCAGTTTTTCACCAACACAAGGTCTCCGGGTTTGATCACTGGATATCGAGGGACGGCTGTCCCTGCCATTACTGGGAGATGTGCCTGTTTTACCTGTGAGTGGAGAAACATCAGAGAAAGTGATAATTGCTTCAAATAGTTCTGCATTTGTTCCCCCATCATGTGGAGGTCTACTCCCTCTAGGGGGTTTTCATGGGCGTCCCAGGGTGTCCTCATTGGCCGACCATAGACCATCTCTGCAGCTGACAGTCCGGTCCGCGAATGGGGAGTCACTCGCATGTGAAACAGTGCCAAGGGTAATACTTTTAGCCAATTTAACCCAGTTTCTTCAGTTAATTTAGATAATTTTTCTTTTAAAGTCCCATTGGCTCTCTCCACAATTCCTGCGGGTGATACGCGCAGTGCAGTTGCTGTTTAATTACGAGTGCTTCGCACAATTCAGTATTGATCCGAGCTACAAAATGTGGTCCATTGTCTGAGCTCACCATTTTGGGTACCCCGAAACGAGGAATGACTTCCGTTAACAACAACTTCACCACTGTATGTGCCATACAATTAGTGGTGGGGAAGGCTTCAATCCATTTACTAAACACATCGATTAATACTAAACAATATTTATAGCACTGTGCTTTTGGCAATTCGATAAACTCAAGCTGTATACAGGCAAAGGGGCCATCTGGCAAGGGAGTGGTTCCTGGAGGGCATTTAATGCCTTTACCCTTATTATGTTTCATGCAAATAACGCATCGTTCCAGCCGCGTTTGCGCTGCTGTATTCAAATCTGGGTGCCACCAAGTTTTCAGGAGTAGCTGTACCATTCCTTCCTTGCCAAGATGGGTACACAAATGCAAATATCAATAAGTACCGGCAATAAAGAATTCAGAATACAAACTTGACCAACGGGAGTAAGCCAGAGGTCTTGTGTCAAGGAGTGTGACGCCCCATTGACTTCCAGGCATCCCTCTGTAAATTTTGAACTTCAGTTATGTCTGGCATGCCCTTAGTTCCTAATGCAGGTACCTGGTTTAGAGCCTGATTAGCCTCACTGGGAACAACCAGAGAGGCTGATATAGCCGCAGCCGAATCAGCACGGGCATTTCCTAATTGAACACGAGTGTCCCCTTTTGTGTGCGCGGCACATTTAATAATTGCCAATTGATGGGGAAGCTGAATAGCATCAAGGAGATTTTTAACCCAAAGAGCATTTTGAATGGGAGCTCCCGCAGAGGTGAGAAAGCCTCGCTGTTGCCAGAGGTGACCGAAATCGTGGGTAACGCCAAAGGCATACCTAGAATCAGTGTAAACATTAGTACTTTTATCTGTGGCCAAAATACATGCTCGAGTAAGGGCAAATAGCTTGGCTTTTTGTGCGGAGACAGGGGTCTCGAAGGCTGCTGCTTCCTGCACGTCAGTGTCGGTTACCACGGCATATCCCGACTGTGGGATGCCAGTGAGAGAAATGGAGGAACTGCCATCAACATAAAAAATTAGATCTGCATTATCAATAGGCCCGTCCGTTAAATCCGGGTGAGACGCGATAAGGAAGTGATTCCGAAGCAGACAATCGTGCAGTGGGTCAGCAAGGTTATCGGGGGCTGTTCAAGGAACACAGCAGGATTTATGGTAGAACAGTAATGAAAAGAGAGGTAGGGGTTTTGCAATAGTGAAACCTCATAGCGAATCAAGCGGGCTTGAGTCAGATACTGTGTTTGCTGAGACGTTAGGAGAGCCACAATAGAGTGCGAGGTATGCACTTGTACTGGCTGGTGAAGGGTCAGATTAGAGGCTGCCTGTGCTAACATGGACAGCCGTAAGAATTTGGGTGCAGGGAGGTAGACCGCAAGCTACAGGATCCAATTTCGTAGAATAGTAGGCGACCGGGCGACGCCGGTCACAGTGTTCTTGTGTTAGAACACCAGTGGCATATTCATCAAGAACATTAACGTACAACTGAAAGGGTCTGTCGTACATAGGTCGTCCTAGCGCTGGGGCGGTAGCCAGGGCGTTTTTGAGAGTAACGAAAGATTGTTTTGCTGAATCAGGAAGTTCAAACTTAAGAGGAGCATTCTGAGAGGAGTACGGAGTATATTCTTTAATATGGACAGTAACATTCGGAATCCATTGTCTGCAAAAGTTCACCAATCCTAAAAAGGCTCGCACCTGCTTGGGAGATGTAGGAAATGGGGTCTGCAGTATAGGGTTAATACGTTCCTGAGTAAGGGAGTGATCTGTAGCACTTATTAGGACACCCAAAAATTTGACCTGCCGTTGGCCTTTATGAACTTTAGTGGGTGGGATCACATATCACCATGAATGGAGACGGATGAGCAGGTAAATGGTGTCACGCTGGTTAGCGTTGAAGTCAGGGCTGGCAAGGAGTAAGTCGTCAACATATTGGATGATGGTAGAGCCACCAGGAGTTGATGATGTCGCTAACTGGGAGTGCAATGCTTGTGAGAAAAGGGTTGGAGAATGAATGAAGCCCTGTGGGAGCCTAGTCCAAGTGTATTGGTTGCCCTTAAATGTAAAGGCAAACAAATACTGTGATTCAGGGGTGAGGGGTATCGCAAAAAAGGCATGTTGTAAATCAACAAGGGTGAAAACAGTCGCTTCCGGTTGGACATTACTAAGGATTGTCGCCGGGTTTGGGACAATAGGATGTAAGGGTGCCACTATCTGATTAAGACGTCGGAGGTCTTGGACCAAACGCCATTCGGATGGTCTTCCTATCTTAGGAACTGGAAGAATCGGGGTGTTACAAGGCGATTGGCATGGTACCACAATTCCCTGTTGAAGGAACGATTGAATCATGATCGAGACTCCTTCTTCAGCCTCGGGGCGCAAAGGGTACTGTGAAATCGAGGGCAAGGGCATGTTAGGTTTAACTTTAATAACAACGGGAGGGACATTAGTGAGACTAACTTCGTGTTTGGAGGCCGCCCATAAATCTGCGGGTAGTTCAGAAGTCGTAGATTGGACTGAATGATGGTGGTGCAGTGTGCCAATGAGGACAAATGGGCGTTGAAAATATTCTAAAGTGCCTGCGGGTAGGATTTGACTTCCATTAAAGAAAGGATCAGCTTGTCCTCGCAGTGCAGCTGCCAGAAATCCCAAGGACTTTGCACTGTAGCCTTCGTTCACAGAAAGGGTCACGTGTGGTGACACAAGTCACGACTGAAGCCAGAGGCCATGGGGTAAATTGACAAGAAAGGCAGACCCTCCTTTTCCCTTAGCGAGGCCAACAAAGGAAACGGATTGTAGAGAACCGAGGGCATCTTGGTAAATGCTCTCCAAATCAGGCGAGCGTCCTGTATGATCGTAGCAAAGAGTGACATGTGGATCGGCAATATCTAAGGGAGGTGAAAAGTGTGAGGGATCAAAATCAACTGACCACCACTGGAGTAGTGAAGAGGGGAAAATTTCGAAGCTGGGCCTGCGGGATAGCTGATATAGTAATGCCATTTATCAAGGCAAACAATTTCCACCTGCACGGGACACCGCAAGTCACGTCCGGCCAGGTTGACACCGAGGACGCGGGTAACTGAAAGGGATGCAACATTCCCGGCCCTCAAATTGAACAGAGAGCGGCTTCGTAAGCGGATAAACAGCACCTTCCCCCATGAAACCAGCAAGTTCCACATGCTTATCAGAAAGGGGAAAGCAATGTTTCTGAATTAATGTCCAGTCTAGCGTAGAATGAGTCGTGCCGGTGTCAATCAGGAAGGGGATAGGCACGCCCTCTATGTAAATCGTAGCGGTGGGCTCGTCAGAGTGGTCTGTTGAGAGGACCGGAAAGTTTGATCTGGCTAGTCAGTAGGGATTAGAGGTAGTAAAGGGTGTCTGCCGACGGGGTTGAAATCTACCTTGTCGCCGGGGTGCTGGACAATCCCTAGCGTAGTGGCCTGTATGTTGACAGTTGAAGCAAGTGACATTATATTTGGCAGGAGGACGACGCAGAGGAGCGCTGTCGAAATCCTTCCATGTGTGGAGTGAAGGGGTAAGGAGCCTGTGAGCGGTAAGCAAATTCAGGAGGGTCCGTGCAATCTGGGCGATAGTAACGTGAATCTGTCTGAGGGTTCTGACCTTTAGGAGCTCTTCTTTGAGAGGGACGTTGGATGAATTCGGATTTAATTTTGGGGGAAGTGTCTTTGTAACAGGTCTCACGGTTGCAGCCATTGCTCCAATAATAAGACACAGTGTGTTTCATTTGAGGTTTAGAATTGTCAGACCAGTCCATGTCATTAGTTTTAATACTGGATGCTACGCGATCAGGCAAAACCTGCATTAATAGTGCATTAAATTGGGGAGACTGTGTGCCTGCATTGAAAGCTATGTCCCCGGAGTAAAGAGTGTACACGCCACAAAAGCGGTCAAAAAATTCTGAACCATCTTCCTTAGAAGTGGGGGTACGTTGAAGGAGTTTGGCGATGTCAACCGGTTTACGGAGAGCCCGTTTTAGTGCAGGGAACATTAAAGCACGCTGATCGTCCTCCGTTTGGTGTGCAGCGCTGAAGGCCGTCCACGTGTCCCCATGAAGTCCTAATTCATCTTTCCATCTTTCCCCTAATTCTGGGGGAAGGGATGAATAAATCAGTGAATATTGATCACATGCGATAGCACCGTACATGGTCGCAGTTCTCCTCAAAAACTCAGCGAACCCCTCTGGGTCCTCTTTGCAGGAGGGACATTGGGCCATGATCAAACATAGCTCATGGGGTTTAAAAGCCTGCCACACCTCAATGAATGGGCCGTCATTATCACCAGCATGGGGGTTAATAACACTCCTAATGGGATAATTTGCAGGGGGAGGTGGTGGCGGAAAAGTTTCCTCCTCCTCAGGTTGGATTGATAAATCAAGAAAAGCCAGATTAACAGAGGTGAAGGGTTGTTCCATATTAATGGCTTGCGTATGTGACCGAGTGCATGTTGCTACGGGGGATGCGTTAGCAGGAGTTTCATTGGCAGTGGGACCATAAGGGGGAGTCTGGGCGTGGGACGGTGGAATTGTAGAGTCAGGGTGTGCAGGATGTGGGTGGGGTCCAGGGGTTAAATCCTCCTCCTCTTCCGTATCGCCTGAATAGGGAAACATCGGCATGCCAGAGCAATTGGGAGGATCCTCCTTTCGTTTAATTTGATTGGCTAGTCCTCTTTGCCTATTAGTTGGAGACTTTTTATTTTCGCCTTGTTGTTTATGCTTTTTATCCCAAAGTTCACATTGCAATTTTAAAGTCTCCCAATTTTTTGCTTTACCATCCACACAATCATCAATCCCTTTTCTACGGGCATTATCTCTCCAACTCATTAATAGTGATTGTTCGTGGCGCTTATTGAAAGCCGGTGTTTCTCTGCCAAATAATTTTCTCAGCAGAAATGCAATTATCGCAATTCCTAGTGGCCAAATATCGTTGCCCAATTTATTGTTCAGCGCTGCAGATAACCTTCGTAAATTACATTCGTGAGAAGGGTTTTCAGAGCACATGAAATATAGAGGGGAATTTCCCCCGGTTTTGTCTAAACTCTGTCCCATAATGTCAATAAAATGTGCCCCTGGCAATCAAAAAAAATCCCTGGTACCAAATCAAATTGCAGGGTCCCTGACCCAAAATTAAACCTGTAAAACAAACAAGAGGTCCCTGACCTAAGTCTAACCACAATTGGGGTCCCTGACACTGAGTACTCGACTAACAATTTAATAAGTAGAATTTAGATTCGATCACCGTCACCAGTTTAGTTACTTCCGCCAGGGATGAGGGGTTGAACCACTAATCCGAGAGAGAGAGACCAAGGTTAATCTTACGTTGTGCCGGCGTCTGTCTCTTTCCTCCGGGTCTGGCTAGATCACTTCTTCAGTCCCCCACGGAATTCACTCAGGATATTTGTTATAACCTACCTGCTTACCATTGGCTGGGGACTAATGACAATCCCACAATCCTGTGGGAGTATGAGCTTCCCCAATGAGGGGGGCGGAGAAACCATTAGTAAACTCCCAAGTATAAATAAAGCTGGCCAGTTTAGGAACCAGCAGGAAGGAGTGTGCAGCAAGGAAAGTTGTTGCTGCTGTTGTATGTTATTGTAAACAAATGTTATTATTTTGTATCCTTAAAACTCGTGCTGAATTCTTCGTGGCCCTCACAAAACTGGCGACGAGGGTTAAAGTGAATAGCTGTCTACACTGCTGAAGCCACCTCCCTGGATTTTTGTTGGATACAGGTTGGAAGTTGTTTACAGAGGGTACGGACGTTTGGATGTTTTTGATGCTGCGCTGGAAAGCTGGAACCAGTACACACAACGGATGCATTACTATTTCTGGGCAAACAATATCACTGAAAACAAGTGCCAGGTGGTCATATTGCTCACTGCCTGCGGCCCGCATACGTTTGGGGTGATTAGGAGCCTTGCGTACCCAGTTGCGCCGGACACCAAAACGTTTGATGAACTTGTGAATATAGTGGGGCAACATTTTAACCCAACCCCGTCCACGATAGTCCAGCGTTACCGGTTTAATACTGCTGAGAGGACCCCTGGAGAATCCCTTGCCGACTTTCTATCCAGGCTACGCAGGATTGCGGAGTACTGTGACTATGGTGAGACCTTGTCAGAAATGTTACGCGACCGTTTGGTTTGCGGTCTTAACAATGCGGCCACCCAGAGAAAGTTGTTAGCTGAGCCAACATTGACTTTTCAACAGGCAATACAAATAGTATTGTCCCGAGAGAGCGCAGAGCGAGGAGTACAGGAGCTACAGGGAATGGAAGTGCATGCCTTGGGGCGCAACCCCTTCCGTCCGAAAACGTCCCCCCGCACTCCTGCGGTACCTTGGGCGAGGCGACGTCCGGACCGACGCCAGTGGCCGTCGGACATTCCTCCCCGAAGGGAGCCTTCTCCAGAACCAATGGATGAGGAGCCATGTCCGTGTCAGACTTGTAGGCGCCGACCCCGTCACGGACGGCGGTCCTGGGGGCACCAGAAGCGCCGTCGTTCCGACCGAAACTGGGACCAGCCCAGGGTCCGTAACTGGGACCAGCCCAGGGGCCGTACCTTCCATGTGGATGAACCTGCGGTGACTACTCCTGAGGACGTGGAGACGGAGGACGACTGCCTGCAGCTGCATTGTGTGACAGCTCCCCGTGTGGCCCCCATTAAGGTGACAGTACGGGTCAATGGCCACCCGCTTGAGATGGAGTTGGACACTGGCGCAGCGGTCTCCGTGATCGCCCAGAGGACCTTCGACCGCATCAAGCAGGGTAGACGGACGCTTACATTAACCGACTCACAGGCCAGGTTGGCCACCTACACGGGGGAACCACTGGACATTGCAGGAACTACAAATGACCCCTGTTGTTTATGGACGCCAGGAGGGGCGTTTCCCACTTATCGTGGTGCGCGGCCATGGGCCCAGCCTGTTGGGTCGGGACTGGTTGCGCCATTTGCGGTTGCAATGGCAGCACATCCTCGAAACAGTTTCTGAAGGGTTGACTGAGGTGCTAGGACGATACCCAGATGTATTCCAGCCTGGTTTGGGGAAAATAAAAGGGGCCATAGCCCGTATCCAAGTCGAACCAGGAGCCACACCGCGCTATTTCTGGGCACGCCCGGTGCCTTACGCCTTGCTCGAGAAGGTAGAAGGGGAGCTCGCTCGTTTGGAGAGTTTGGGTATTATCAGGCCCGTCTGTTTTGCTGACTGGGCAGCACCAATTGTACCTGTAATGAAGCCAGATGCCACAGTTCGCTTGTGTGGCGACTATAAACTTACAGTGAATACGGCTTCCAGACTCGACCGATATCCAATGCCTCGCATAGAGGATCTCTACGCGAAGCTTGCAGGTGGACTCTCGTTCACAAAATTAGATATGAGTCACGCCTACCTGCAGTTGGAGCTGGACCCTGCCTCCCGACCATATGTAACGAATAATACACACCGGGGCCTGTATGAATATACACGGTTGCCCTTTGGCGTATCCTCTGCCTGTGCAATTTTTCAACGTGTTATGGAGGGCATTTTGAGAGGTTTACCACGTGTTGCTGTCTACTTATGACGTTTTTATTACAGGGACGTCAGCAGGAACATTTGGAAAATCTGGAGGCTGTCCTCAGACGCTTTTCGGAGGCTGGAGTCCGTTTACGTCGCACAAAGTGCGTATTTCAGGCAAAGGAAGTAGTCTACCTAGGTTATCGGGTGGACCGCGAGGGTCTGCACCCCGTCGCAGAGAAGGTGCGTGCGATTCAACAGGCCCCCGCCCCGACTGACACTTCGCATCTTCGTTCTTTTCTCGGTCTCGTAAACTATTACGGGAAGTTCCTCCCCAATCTGGCAACTACGCTGGCCCCGTTGCACCTTCTGCTAAAGAAAAATCACACCTGGGTTTGGGGTCAGCCGCAAGAAACCGCTTTCTGGCGGGTAAAGCAACAATTGTCGTCATCTGGGTTACTAACCCACTATGATCCTGGAAAGCCTTTGCTTGTCACGTGTGATGCATCCCCGTATGGTATTGGGGCCGTCCTGTCCCAGAAGATGGAGAACGGGGCCGAGCGACCGATAGCTTTCGCCTCCCGCACATTGACTGCAGCGGAGAAAAAATATGCGCAGATCGAGAAGGAGGGCCTGGCAGTGGTTTTTGCGGTGAAACGCTTCCACCAGTACGTGTATGGCCGCCATTTCACTATCGTGACTGATCATACGCCTCTGCTGGGACTTTTCAGAGAGGATAAGCTGATACCGTCCATTGCTTCCGCACGGATCCAGCGCTGAGCTTTGTTGCTCGCTGCCTGCGAGTATTCTCTGGAGCACAAACCAGGAACGCAGATAGCAAATGCCGACGCACTGAGCCGATTGCCTTTATCGACCGGCCCCATGTCGACCCACATGACCGGTTAGGTGGTTGCAACCCTAAATTTTTTGGACACCTTGCCTGTCACGGCATCACAGATCCGTGAGTGGACCCAGACGGAGCCAGTCCTGTCAAAGGTTCAGCACATAGTCCTGTATGGTGGGCAGCATAGACAGCTCCCAGGCGAGTTGTGGGCATTTTCCTCCAAGCTGTCAGAATTCAGCGTGGAAGACGGCATCCTCTTGTGGGGGACGCGTGTGATTGTCCCGGAAAAAGGCCAGGAGCTGATACTAACAGACTTGCACAATGGGCACCCAGGTGTGACCAAAATGAAAATGTTGTCCCGGAGTTATGTCTGGTGGCCAGGCCTCGACACCGACATTGAGAAGGTGGCCCAAAACTGATCCATTTGCCAGGAGCATCAGAAGCTTCAGCCGGCTGCGCCCCTACATCACTGGGAATAGCCGGGGCGGCCTTGGGCACGCTTGCATGCAGATTTTGCAGGCCCTTTTCAAGGATCCATGTTCCTTCTATTAATTGACGCCCAGTCTAAATGGCTAGAGGTGCATAAGATGCAGGGGACAACGTCCTGCGCAACAATTGAAAAGATGCGCTTGACTTTTAGTACGCATGGCCTCCCCGAGGCGCTGATCACGGATAGCAGCACTCCATTCATGAGTGAGGAGTTTGCGATGTTCACTAAGATGAACGGCATACGCCATATCCGCACTGCCCCTTACCACCCGGCTTCAAATGGGTTGGCAGAGCGCGCCGTGCAAACATTCAAAGGAGGCCTAAAGAAGCAGTGTGACTGGGGTAGCTCCCGCAGAACTCCTAATGGGCCGGAGACTTCGCACCCGCCTTAGTATGGTTTTCCCGGACATTGGCGCAAAAGTACGCCGCACACAAGAACGGCAGGGACAGGGATTTTCTCGGCATCGGCCGATTCGGCAGTTTGCGCCCGGTGACCCAGTGTTCGTTCGGAATTTTGCTGGTGGTGCCCAGTGGGTTCCTGGCATAATCTTTCGCCAAACGGGCCCTATATCTTACCAGGTGCAAGCCCAGGGTCGTCTCCAGCGCAAACATGTAGACCACGTTCGGACCAGAAGAGTATCCCCTCAAAAGATTCCCCGCCCCCGGAGCTCATTTCTACAGCCGCAGAGACCAGAGATAAGGGAAGGTAGTCCTCACAATCTTCCACTGGTGCCTCACTCGAAGCCTGCGCAGTTCATTACAGAACCGAATGGAGATAGAAACGCTGACATGACGGAGGCAGGAGACACAGGATGCATCAGAGGGGGAATCCTCGGGTCCACGGGCCGTGGATGTACAACCGTTGCGCCGTTCATCACCGAAGCGCCGGTCTCCATCTCGTTACACGCCGCCTGATCCAGCGCCGCGTGCAAATGGTGTCCGGCCTGCGGCAAAACGAGTCCGACGCCCTCCTTCGCCAGGGTCTTCGGTGGATTCCTTGGACTTTGGGGGGGAGGGATGTTATAACCTGCCTGCTTACCATTGGCTGGGGACTAATGACAATCCCACAATCCTGTGGGAGTATGAGCTTCCCCAATGAGGGGGGCGGAGAAACCATTAGTAAACTCCCAAGTATAAATAAAGCTGGTCAGTTTGGAACCAGCAGGAAGCAGTGAGCAGCAAGGGAAGTTGTTGCTGCTGTTATATGTTATTGTAAATAAATGTTATTACTTTGTATCCTTAAAACTCGTGCTGGATTCTTCGTGGCCCTCACAAAAATATTGGTAACTGCTCGCTTGCGCCAAATGTCAAAGTCAAGATGGACCGGGGGGGGGGGGGGGACGACAGCTAAGCCTACGAGGTAAGACAGGCGAACCACGGGAGGGGAGGAGGGGCAGGGATAGGAAGAGACAGGGAACAAGAGAGGAGAATCAGGGAGGTGGGGGCGAGGCAGGGAAATGAGAGCCGGACGGAAGGCACAGGATACAATTGCGAACAGGGCATCTCCAGGAGTAGGGAACGAGGAGAATGAAGACGAAAGGAACGGCAGAAGTGGTGGTGAGCACAAGACGGCAGCGAGATCCGTCCGGGAGAAGCGACAACAACACAGAAAATTCCAACTCTTATGTTACAACAATGTCTAAAGTAGCTCATTGGCTGTAAAGCACATTGGTATAATCTGAGGTTGTGATACATTCAAGTCTGCCTTTCATTCTACAGATGCTGCCTGTCTTGCTCAGTATTTCTTTTAGCAGTTTCCCTTTTTCAGATCTCCAGAATCTGCAGAATTTGGGTTCTGTTGCCAGATTGATTTAGTCTTGAACAGCATAGTAATGTAAATGTTGCCACAGTTGTGAGGACCATACGCTGCTCTCTCCTTTTGGGAGCTGACTGGTGGCGATTTAACCTGAGGGTTACCACACCTCTGGTGAGGGGCAAGGTTGAATAACCTCATAAATAACCTCAGCCAGCACAGGAATTGAACCCGCGCTGTTAGTGTCACTCTGCATCACAAACCAGCCACCCAGCCAACTGAACTCATTCGATCAGCTAACGGCACGGGCCAGGGATCAAATATGAGAATTTCCTAGACTTCAGTTGCACACTAAATATATTTTGGTGGAACAAATACTAAAGATTGAACTATTTTGCTGTGTTGATTTAACAGTTCTCTTCCTGTTCTTCAGGACTTTACCTTTTCCTTATTTTTTTTCTTAGGTCGTGTGATATGTGACTTCCTATGTTCAGGTCAACAGGAAGTAGATCTTGCTGTGCAGAGCTCGAAGGAAGCATATAAATCCTGGAGTCGACTATCTGGGTCGGAAAGAGGCCGCATCTTACTTGAGGCTGCAAGACTTATAAGGGTACAAGGGATATATTTAGATTTATTTTCAGCCTACCAAAGTAGCTACAACTTACATTTGCACATCTCTATTAACTTAATAAAATGTCACCTGAGTTTTATCAGACTAGGTTTGACACCTAGCCTACGTAATGAAATATTAGGACAGGTGGCTAAAAGCTTGGAACAAGGAGCTAGGTTTTAAGGAGTGTCTTCAAGGTGGAGGGCGCGGTAGATATGTAACGGTTAAGGGTGGGGAATTTCAGAGTTTAGGGCCTAGATAGCTAATGCCATTGCCATCAATGGAAGGGTGAACGAGCTTGAGCATGCACAAGAGTCCAAAATTGAAGGAAGCGCGGAGTTATTAGAAAGTTGGAGGACTGGAAGAGTTGGGATGGGGAAAGGTGAGGATTTGAATAGCAGGCTAAAATTGGTATTTTAAATTTGATACATTGCTGGACCAGGAGCCAATATAGGTTAGCAAACCTGGAGGCGATGGGTGAAATTAGTATGCTTTAGAATACAGGCAGTAGGGTTTTGGATTAGCTGAGGTTTACAAAGGGAGCAAGATGGGAGGTCAGTCAGCCAGGAGAGCATTGGCGTAGTCGAGTGAAGTTAGAAAAAGTATGATAAGGGAAGATAACTTAACTGATAAGACTGCAAATAGATAACTTATAAAGGTTGGAAAGATATTTTCTGAATCATAATTCCAATTAGTGCTTCTTATGTAAAGTTATAAGTCAAATGTATGACATGCAAGCAGAGTTTGAGTTTTTGCATGGAATTACCCAGTTGGAAATCAAGCACATTAAGAAAGAATGAGTACTATTTGCATTGCATAAAGGTTATCACATTTAAATTAGATGCAGGAACTCCAGTGCGGGCATGAATATATGTTTTCAAAGAGCAAAGTACAGGTAAGCTGTTGTGCAACATTAGCTGTGGGCAGACTAGAATTTGAATGAGAAACAAATGTTCAACTGATGTTTTGTTTGGGTGTTTCTTTGGCTGTTAGTTAACTTACTGTTTAGCTCCCTTAATTTATTGCTGCTTCATGTCTGCAGCGTCTCTTGGGGCAAAGTTAATAATTAGCAACTTGATGCCATCGTTGTCGGCTCTCCCTCGATTTGTGGATGTCATCGACATGAGTCAGAGTGTTCCAAGAGGTAGGGGAATTGGGAATGCAGGATTTGCTTCCCTATCATTCCTTCTGCTGCTGCTCAACCTCATCATTAAGACATTGCGACTCGGCAGCTTGATGCAGCTAGTTGTAGCCATTTTGAGCGATTGATAGCAAGCTCCTCCCAGTCATTCATGTCAATGCTGCCTTGCTTCAAAGAGAGCTTCAAATTGTCTTTGAGACCTTTTCTTTGTCCTTCCCTGGAACACCGACCATTTGAGAGTTGAGAAAACAGGACCTGGCAGGAAAGGTGCGTTTTGGTTATCCTGCCACCAGTGTTTAGTCCATCAGAGTTGATTTTGCAGAGGTTTTGCTTGATTTCATAGAATTTACATGTGCAGAAGGAGGCCATTCGGCCCATCGAGTCTGCATCGGCTCTTGGAAAGAGCACCCTATCTAAGCCCACACTTCCACCCTATCCCCATAACCCAGTATCCCCACCCAATACTCAGGGCAATTTTGGACACTAAGGGCAATTTATCATGGCCAATCCACCTAACCTGCACATCTTTGGACTGTGGGAGGAAACCGGAGCACCCAGAGGAAACCCACGCGCACACTGGGAGAACATGCAGACTCCGCACAGACAGTGACCCAAGCCGGCAATCGAACCTGGGACCCTGGAGCTGTGAAGCAATTGTGCTAACCACTATGCTACTGTGCTGCCCCTAACTTGAATGCTTGTGGAGCCGGCTTCAAGAAGCGCTCTGGTGTTTGTTCGGCCTGCCTATTGAATCCAGAGGATGGAGCGGAGGCATTGCTGATGAAATTTCTGTGACGCTGTTGTGTGTCGCTGATGCATAGTCCAGATCTCCCTAAAGTACAGGTGTGTGGTGGTGAGAGCTGCACTGTACACAAATATTTTGACTTGCTGAGGTCTCTGTTGTCAAACATTCGCTGCAGTAGTTTGTAAAAGACTGAGCTGGTGCTGCCCATCCAGTGTTGGATCTCCTTGCCAATGCTGGCCTTTAGAGTTGCCATGGTATGGGGAGTGCATTCCAGAATCTTTGCTTCAGTATTGAGAGGTGGAATATTTGGCTGCCCAGGTGTGAGTTGATTCGAGTTTTGTTTTGGCAATGTTCAAAGACAGGCCAGGTTTGAAGAGATCGAGAGTGCCTTGCAAATTTAGTGCAGAGTGGGCAAAGACACTGCAAACTGTAGATCATGGATGTCTATTGTAATCAGTTTTGGCATGGAAGCAGGCATCTCTAATTTCTTGGACATCCAGATCTTTGGCCCACAACCCACAGAGCCCCACAATTTACTGAATCATATGTCTAGGTCAGGTTGACGACTGCAATGAAGAGTTCTTCGGTATGATTTATCAGCCTCCTTGATAAATAATAATAATAACCTTTTATTGTCGCAAGTATGAAGTTACTGTGAAAAGCCCCCTATGGTTACAATCGTCACATTTCCGAAATAGAGGGTGAGGTGGGGGGGGTGGGGTTGGGTATGGGCGAGGGAGAGAGGGGAAGTTGTTTTCCTTCCAAATAAGTAGCATTAGTGCATTAGGATTAACTGAAATACCCATCAGTGGCATTGCAGCTAAACTCCATCCTGGCATTGGCCAGTATCCACAACCCGAGCATTCCCAACTCGTGATTGCTGCATGGGTTCCGGAGCAGAGCCGTAGTCGGAACTTTCCCTATCCCTATCCCAGCCAATTGACTTGATTTGATTGAGCCCATTGGTTCTTCTCTGCAGCCTGCGATCAGTTGGTGCTGGAGCTACCAAATCTTGAAGCTTGCAGTTTGGCATTTAGACACGGAAGCATCAGAGGAAATTAGACCGTCTTCATATTGGATGGTTTGGAGCATTGCAAATTGGCACACCGGCACTGGGGAGTGGAGTTACAGCTGTGCGATTTTCTGACTAACTGCAATGTCTAACGGAGCCCAGCTGTTTCAAATGTTGCGAAAGATAACATTTGGATAGGGTGAGATTCCCACCAGATACTATGTTTCTGTCCATTATCCAGGCTCTGACGACATTGCTGCTGCTGCTGCTTGGGAACCAGTCAGCCGCCAGTCCTCTTTTTAAAAAAAAAAAAAAAAATGTATTTTATTACAAACATGTATCAAAACAGGTTGCAACAAATAAACACCCCGGGAATCATACTTCCCAACTATCAACTATACAATCTGGACAGATTTTTCCCCTTTTCCACCCTGGCAACGAACAGCTCCTCAAATACGGTCACAAATATCCCCCACCTTTTCTCAAACCCCTCGGCAGAGCCCCTTAATTCATACTTTATCTTCTCCAACCGCAGGAAGTTGTACAGGCCACCCAGTCAAGCCACTAACCCCGGTGGCGATGCTGACCGCCAGTCCAGCAAAATTTGCCGCCGTGCAATCAGAGAGGCGAAGGCCACGACATCAGCCTTCCTCCTCTCCATGAGCTCCGGCTTCTCTGAGACACCAAATATCGCCACCCAAGGGTCCGGGTCCACCTCCTCCACCACTACCCTGGCTAAGACCGCGAACACGCCTGCCCAGAATCTTCCCAATTTTTCGCAACTGCGAAACATGTGCGTGTGATTCGCTGGCACCCGCCCACACCTCCTGTCATTCATCTGCTACCCCCTGAAAGAACCCACTCATTCAGGCCCGAGTCATATGCACCCTGTGTACCACCTTAAACTGTATCAGGCTCATCCTTGCACAAAGTGGAGGTCCTGTTTACCCTTCGCAGTGCCTCACTCCATACTCCCCAATTGATCTCCCCTCCCAACTCCGCTTCCCATTTCTCCTCGATCTTCACCGCCAGTTGCCCCCGCCACTTGTCCCCAATTCTTCCCTCCCCTTTCACATCCGGAAGCAGCAGTCGCTCCAGCAGGGTGTATCCTGGCAACCTAGGAACCCCTCCAGACCTTTCACGCAAAGTCCCTAACCTGCAGATACCTGAACTCTCTCCCCCTTGGCAGCTCTATCTTCTCCCTTAGCTCCTCCAGACTGGCGAACCCTTCCTCCAGATATAGATCCCTCACCTTGACCAACTCCACTTCCCTCCACCTCCTGTATACACTATCCATCTCCCCCTCAGCTCAAACCCATGATTCTTGCACAGCAGCGTTAACACCGACATCCCTTCCACCCTAAAATGCCTCCTCAACTGATTCCATATCTTCACCATGGATTGCACCACCGGGCTCCCTGAATACCTACTCGGAGCCATTGGCAATGCTGCCGTCACCATAGCCCTCAAAACTGGAGCCCTTAGAAGATTCCTCTTCCATCCTAACCCACTCTACTCCTTCTCCTTCCCACCATCGCCGCACCTTATTCACATTTGCCACTCAATAATAATGAAGCAGATTCGGCAACGCCAACCCCCTCTGCTTCTGTAGCAGGGTCCTCCCACCCTCGGCACCTTCCCCGCCCATACAAACTTCGAAATGATCGTGTCCAATTTCTGAAAAAAGGCCTTTGGTATAAAGATAGGGAGAGCCTGAAAAATAAACAAGAACCACGGCAGAATATTAATTTTCACCACTTGGACCCTCCCCGCCAACTTCAAATGCAGTGTGTCCCACCTCCTGAGATCCCCTCAGGCTTCCTCCACCAGCTTCATTGAGTTCCACTTATGGAGCCCCGCCCTATCCCTCGCTACCGTAAATGACATCCCCCCCCCCCCCCCTAAATTAGCCCGCTGTCCCAGCTCATTCACCAAGAAAAACTTGCTTTTCCCAACATTCAATTTGTACCCTGAGAACCCTCCAAACCTCCCCGGCTGACACATAACCCTTCCCACACTCTCCAGCGGATCCGAAACATACAGCAACAGGTCATCTGCATAGAGCGACGCCCAATGCTCCCTCTGTCCCTTCATAATCCCCAGCCTCTCCGCCGACCCCCGAACCCCCTAAGAGCCATCACCAACCATCTATGACCAGCACAAACCGCAACAGCGACAGCGGGCATCCCTGCCTCATACCCCTGTGTAAGTCAAAGCTTTGTGAGCTCATATTATTCATCCTCACCCTCTCTGTTAGTGCCACATACAGCAACCGCACCCATGCCACAAATGTCGGCCCAAACCTTCCCAAAACCTCGAACAAGGACCGTCGCTCCACCCGATCAAATGCCTTCTCCGCGTCCTTAGACCCCACCACCTCCGGTACCAGAACCACCAGCGGATTCATCACTATATTCAACAGCTGTCTTGTATTACTCGCGAGCTGCCTGCCTCTCGCAAAGCCTGTTTGATCTTGTGCAGTCATTTATGGTTTTATAACAACAAAAGATACAAATATGAATGTAAACATAATTCAGTGCGTAACGACCCCCCCAACCAACAACCATACCCCGCCAACATAGCTTATACACACAATCCCCAAGACCCTCCATCTCTCGTTGATCCTGCCTAAATTAAACTAAACTAACTCCTCCTGCCCCCCTTATTCCCTAACCCCCCCCTTTCTTGTATCTACTAACAATTTAGTTTTCCCCGAAGAAGTCGATAAACGGCTGCCACCTCTGAGTAAACGGCTGCCACCTCCGAGTGAACCCTAACACTGATCCTCTCAGAGCGAACTTAATTTTCTCAAGCCTGAGAAACCCTGCCATGTCGTTAACCCATACCCCCGATTTCAGGGGCTCCGATTCCCTCCAGGATAATAAGATCGGTCTCCGGGCTACCAAGGAGGCAAAGGCCAAAAAGTAGGCCTCTTCCGCCCCCTGGACTCCTGGGTCTTCCGACACTCCAAAAACCGCTGGACTCGGTGCCACCCTCATTTTTAGCATCGTGGACATGATAGCCGCAAATCCCTGCCACAATCCCCTCAGCTTTGGACATGATTTGTGGGCCCTCCTGGACACCTCACACACCTGTCCTCTACCCCAGAAAACCTGCTCGTCCGGGCCACCGTCATGTGTGCCCGGTGAACCACCTTGAATTTTATCAGGCTGAGCGTGGCACGTGATAAGGACATGTTGACTCTACTCTGTGCATCCTCCCACAGACCTGCCTGTAGCTCCTTACCCAATTCCTCTTCACCTCCCCTATCTGGGTTCCCTCCCACTCCATGAGCTCTTTATAAATTTCCGAGGCCTTCCCTTCCCCCACTCCTTACCCAATTCCCCATCAAACCTCCCCAAGACAAACCGGTGATTATCACAAATTGGAGCCCACACCGAAGCTCCCTCCACTCCCATATGCTTCCGCCACTGTCTCAGAGCCGCCACCACCACTGGGCTTGTGGAGTACCGGGCCGGCGAGAACGGCAGAGGTGCCGTTACCAGTGCTCCTAAATTTGTGCCCCTACATGATACCATCTTTATCCGCTCCCATTCCGACCCCTTCCCCACTACCCACTTCCTGATCATAGGTATATTTGCCGCCCAGTAGTAATTCCTAAAGTTCGGTATGGCCAGCCCCCTCCCCCCTCGGCTCCGCTCCAATAGCACCTTCCTTACTCATGGGGTTTTACCTGCCCATACAATCCCAGAGATCACCGCATTCACTCGCTTAAAAAAGGCCTTTGGTATAAAAATAGGTAGACACTGGAAAACAAACAAAGATCTCGGGATAACCGTCATCGTTACGGTCTGCACCCTCCCCGCTAGTGACAACAGGAGCATGCCCCACCTCTGCAAGTCCTCCTTCATTTTCTCAACTAACCGGGCCAAATTTACTTGATGTAACTGCTCCCATCCCCGTGCCACCTGAATTCCCAAGTGTTGAAAATTCCCTCCCACCACTTTGAACGGCAACTCCCCCAGCCTCCCCTTCTGTCCCCTCGCCTGGATCACAAAAATCTCACTCTTACCCATGTTCAATTTGTATCCCGAGAACCGGCCAAATTCCCCTAAAATCTGCATAATCTCTCCCATCCTCCTCCTAACGGGTCAGAAATATACAGGAGTAGGTCGTCCGCATGCAACAAGACCCTCTTATCCTGCCCCCACCCCTCCGGACTGGCCCCTTCCAGTCCTTTGACGCTCTCAGCGCCATCACCAATGGCTCTATAGCCAAGGCAAACAACAGTGGGGAGAGTGGACATCCCTGTCTTGTCCCCCGGTATAGTCTAAAGTAGTCCGATCTCACCCGGTTCGTCCGCACACTTGCCACCGGCGCCTGGTACAACAACTAGCCCCAGTCTACAAAGCCCTGCCCAAACCAAAACTGCCCCAGGACCTCCCACAAATACTCCCACTCCACCCGGTCGAAAGCCTTCTCCGCGTCCATAGCAATCATTACCTCCACCACTCTCCCCTCGGAGGACATCATGATGACAGAGCCTCCTGACATTGGCCGTTAACTGCCTGCCTTTGACAAATCCCGTCTGGCCCTCCCCTCCCACCCCCGGTACACAATCTTCTATTCTCGAGGCCAAAACCATGGCCAGCAATTTGGCGTCAACATTTAGCAGGGAGATTGGTCTGTATGACCCGCATTGTTCTGGGTCCTTCTCCCGCTTCAAGATCAATGAGATCGAAGCCTGTGACATTGTTGGGGGAAGCTCCCTTGCCTCATTAAATGCCCTCTGCCCTCTGCACCCGTTCCAAAGCTTCCACGTCCTTCCTATAATGAGGTGACCAGAACTATACGCAATACTCCAAATGCGGCCGTACCAGAGTTTTGTACAGCTGCAACATGACCTCCTGACTCCGGAACTCAATCCCTCTACCAATAAAGGCCAACACACCATAGGCCTTCTTCACAACCCTATCAACCTGGGTGGCAACTTTCAGGGATCTATGTACATGGACACCGAGATCCCTCTGCTCATCCACACTTCCAAGAATTTTACCATTAGCCAAATATTCCGCATTCCTGTTATTCCTTCCAAAGTGAATCACCTCACACTTCTCTACATTAAACTCCATTTGCCACCTCTCAGCCCAGCTCTGCAGCTTATCTATGTCCCTCTGTAACCTGCAACATCCTTCCGCACTGTCAACAACACCACCGACTTTAGTGTCGTCTGCAAATTTACTCACCCACCCTTCTGCGCCCTCCTCTAGGTCATTGATAAAAATGACAAACAGCAACGGCCCCAGAACAGATCCTTGTGGTACGCCACTTGTAACTGAACTCCATTCTGAACATTTCCCATCAACCAACACCCTCTGTCGTCTTTCAGCTAGCCAATTTCTGATCCACATCTCTAAATCACCCTCAATCTCCAGCCTCTGTATTTTCTGCAATAGCCTACCGTGGGGAACCTTATCAAACGCTTTACTGAAATCCATATACACCACATCAACTGCTCTACCCTCGTCTACCTGTTTAGTCACCTTCTCAAAGAACTCGATAAGGTTTGTGAGGCATGACCTACCCTTCACAAAGCCATGCTGACTATCCCTAATCATATTATTCCTATCTAGATGATTGTAAATCTTGTCTCTTATAATCCCCTCCAAGACTTTACCCACAACAGACGTGAGGCTCACCGGTCTATAGTTGCCGGGGTTGTCTCTACTCCCCTTCTTGAACAAAGGGACCACATTTGCTATCCTCCAGTCCTCTCGCACTATTCCTGTAGCCAATGATGACATAAAAATCAAAGCCAAAGGCGCAGCAATCTCTTCCCTGGCTTCCCAGAGAATCCACAGTATAAATCCCATCAGGCCCCGGGGACATATCTATTTTCAGCCTGTCCAGAATTGCCAACACCTCTTCCCTACGTACCTCAATGCCATCTATTCTAATAGCCTGGGTCTCAGCATTCTCCTCCACAACGTTCTCTCTTTCCTGAGTGAATACTGACGAAAAATATTCATTTAGTATCTCTCCTATCTCTTCAGACTCCACACACAACTTCCCATCCCTGTCCTTTACTGGCCCTACTCTTACCCTAGTCATTCTTTTATTCCTGACATACCTATAGAAAGCTTTTGGGTTTTCCTTGATCCTACCTGCCAAATACTTCTCATGTCCCCTCCTTGCTCGTCTTAGCTCTTTCTTTAGATCCTTCCTCGCTACCTTGTAACTATCAAGCGCCCCAACTGAAACTTCACACCTCATCTTCACATAGGCTTCCTTCTTCCTCTTAACAAGAGATTCCACTTCTTTGGTAAACCACGGTTCCCTCGCTCGACGCCTTCCTCCCTGCCTGACCGGTACGTACTTATCAAGAACACTCAGTAGCTGTTCTTTGAACAAGCTCCACATATCCAGTGTGCCCAACACTTGTAGCCTACTTCTCCAACCTATCCCTCCCAAGTCATGTCTAATGGCATCATAATTGCCCTTCCCCCAGCTATAACTCTTGCCCTGCGGGGTATACTTATCCCTTTCCATCACTAACGTAAACGTCACCGAATTGTGGTCACTGTCCCCAAAGTGCGCACCTACCTCCAAATCTAACACCTGGCCTGGTTCATTACCCAAAACCAAATCCAATGTGGCCTCGCCTCTTGTTCGCCTGTCAACATATTGTGTCAGGAAACCCTCCTGCACACATTGTACAAAAAACGACCCATCTAATGTACTCGAACTATATCTTTTCCAGTCAATATTTGGAAAGTTAAAGTCTCCCATAATAACTACCCTGTTACTTTCGCTCTTATCCAGAATCATCTTCGCCATCCTTTCCTCTACATCCCTAGAACTATTAGGAGGCCTATAGAAAACTCCCAACAGGGCGACCTCTCCTTTCCTGTTTCTAACCTCAGCCCATACTACCTCGGAAGAAGAGTCCCCATCTAGAATCCTCTCCGCCACCGTAATACTGTTCTTGACTAGCAGCGCCACACCTCCCCCTCTTTTGCCTCCTTCTCTGAGCTTACTAAAACACCTAAACCCCGGAACCTGCAACATCCATTCCTGTCCCTGCTCTATCCATGTCTCCGAAATGGCCACAACATCGAAGTCCCAGGTACCAACCCATGCTGCCAGTTCCCCTACCTTATTTCGTATACTCCTGGCATTGAAGTAGACACACCTCAAACCACCTACTTGAACACTGGTCCCGTCCTGCGAAGTCAAATCTGTGCTCCTGACCTCTATACTCTCAATCTCCCGTACCCTAAAACTACAATCCAGGTTCCCATGCCCCTGCTGCATTAGTTTAAACCCCCCCCCAAAGAGCACTAACAAATCTCCTCCCCCCAGGATATTTGTGCCCCTCAGGTTCAGATGTAGACCGTCCTGTCTGTAGAGGTCCCACCTTCCCCAGAAAGAGCCCCAGTTATCCAGAAATCTGAATCCCTCCCGCCTGCACCATCCCTGTAGCCACGTGTTTCATTGCGCTCTCTCCCTATTCCTCATCTCATTATCACGTGGCACGGGTAACAACCCAGAGATAACAACTCTGTTTGTTCTCGTTCTGAGCTTCCATCCTAGCTCCCTGAAAGCCTGCCTGACATCCTTGTCCCCTTTCCTACCTATGTCGTTAGTGCCAATGTGGACCACGACTTGGGGCTGCTCCCCCTCCCCCTTAAGGACCCGGAAAACACGATCCGAGACATCACGTACCCTTGCACCTGGGAGGCGACATACCAAACGTGAGTCTCTCTCGCTCCCACAAAATCTCCTATCTGTGCCCCTGACTATCGAGTCCCCAATTACTAATGCTCTGCTCCTCTCCCCCCTTCCCTTCTGAGCAACAGGGACAGACTCTGTGCCAGAGGCCCGTACCCCATGGCTTACCCCTGGTAAGTCTTCCCCCCCCCCACAAGTATCCAAAGCGGTATATTTGTTACTCAGGGGAACGACCGCACGGGATCCCTGCACTGACTGCTTCTTCCCAGTCCCTCTTACAGTTACCCATCTATCTCCAATCTTTGGTGTAACTAATTCCCTGAAGCTGCTATCTATGACCCCCTCTGCCTCCCGAATGATCCGAAGTTCACCCAACTCCAGCTCCAGTTCCCTAACTCGGTTTGGAGGAGCTGGAGATGGCTGCACTTCCTGCAGGTAAAATCAGCAGGGACACTAACAGCATCCCTCACCTCAAACATCCTGCAGGAGGAACATTGCACTCCCTTCCCTGCTATCCCTCTAACTTACAACCAAGTTCTGGTTAATAAATAAATAAAAAATAATATAATATGGCACTTACCTCACACTAATGGGTCTTATTATTAAGTTAGAGGAGGAGGGCGGGTGGGAGACACTACACGTGTAGTGTCTCGGGTTTCCTCTCCACCAGAATTTATTGGTTTGGGGCGGGGAGGAACCTTCCCAGAAGTCGAACATCCGGCTCCCGCCTTATATTAGAAAAATAAAAAATAACACAGAAAAGAAGAACAGAATCGGGACCAGGTAAGTGTTTTTAAATCAAAAACTCATCTCCCGACGGGCCCCTGCACTCTGCTCCCGCCGAAATTCTGAGGACTGCTCCTGTAAGGTAAGTGTTTTTAAATCAAAAACTCACCTCCCGACAGGCCCCTGCACTCTGCTCCCGCCGAAATTCTGAGGACTGCTCCTGTAAGGTAAGTGTTTTTTAAAAAATTTATTTTATTCAAAATTTTTTGGCCAAACAAAACAATACAACGGTTTTCCTTTTTTGACAATGAAGCAGTATAAATAACAGTGGCCATTTTAACAAATAAATAAATAATATGTAAACTAAATAGCAACTGCCATATCAAAAATAATAACTCTCCAAAAATAAAATCGAGCAATCCAGTATACATAACCTGGTACAAATATCTATACACAAACATCCCTGAGGACCCGCCTGGTTGCCACCGTCTGGTGAACCCTTGAGCCGAACCCCTTAGTGCAAACTTTATCCATTGTAGTTTTATAAACCCTGCCATGTCATTTATCCAGGTCTCCACGCCCAGGGGTTTGGCTTCCTTCCACATAAGCAATATCCTTCGCCGGGCTACTAGGGACACAAAGGCCAAGACATCAGCCTCTTTCGCCTCCTCCACTCCCGGCTCTTCTGCAACCCCGAATATAGCAAACCCCCAGCCTGGCTCGACCCGGACCCCCACCACCTTCGAAAGCACCTTTGCCACCCCCACCCAGAACCCCTGCAGTGCCGGACACGACCAAAACATGTGGGTGTGGTTTGTTGGGCTTCTCGAGCATCTCCCACACCTATCATCTACCCCGAAGAATTTACTGAGCGTTGCTCCGGTCATATGCGCCCTGTGCAAAACCTTGAATTGTATCAGGCTTAGCCTGGCACACGAGGACAAAGAGTTTACCCTACGTAGGGCATCTGCCCACAGCCCCTCTTCAATCTCTTCCCCCAGCTCTTCTTCCCATTTTCCCTTCAGCTCATCCACCATGATCTCCCCCTCGTCCCTCATTTCCCTGTATATATCCGACACCCTACCATCCCCCACCCGTGTCCCTGACATCACTCTATCCTGAACCTCCTGCGTCGGGAGCTGCGGGAATTCCCTCACCTGTTGCCTCGCAAAAGCCCTCAGTTGCATGTACCGAAATGCATTCCCTTGGGGCAACCCATATTTTTCCGTCAGCGCTCCCAGACTCGCAAACATCCCGTCTACGAACAGATCTCTCAGTTGCACAACCCCCGCTCTCTGCCATGCTCCAAATCCCCCATCCATTCTCCCCGGGACAAACCTATGGTTATTTCTTATCGGGGACCACACCGAGGCTCCCGTCCTTCCCCTATGTCGTCTCCACTGCCCCCAAATTTTTAGTGTTGCCACCACCACTGGACTTGTGGTGTATTTCTTCGGGGAGAACGGCAACGGCGCCGTCACCATTGCTTGTAGGCTGGTACCCTTACAGGATGCCGTCTCCAATCTCTTCCACGCCGCTCCCTCCCCTTCTCCCATCCACTTACACACCATTGAGATATTTGCGGCCCAGTAGTATTCACTTAGGCTCGGTAGTGCCAGCCCCCCCCTATCCCTGCTACGCTGCAAGAACCCCCTCCTCACTCTCGGGGTCTTCCCGGCCCACACAAAGCTCATGACACTTTTCTCAATTCTCTTGAAAAAAGCCTTCGTGACCATCACCGGAAGGCACTGAAACACAAAGAGGAATCTCGGGAGGACTACCATTTTGACCGCCTGCACCCTACCCACCAGTGACAGGGGCACTATGTCCCATCTCTTAAAATCCTCCTCCATCTGTTCCACCAATCTTGTTAAACTAAGCCGGTGTAAGGTTCCCCAACTCCTGGCTATCTGAATCCCTAAGTACCGGAAATCTCTTGTTACCTTCCTCAGCGGTAAGTCATCTATTCACCTGCTCTGTTCCCCCGGATGCACCACAAACAACTCACTCTTACCCATATTCAGTTTATACCCCGAAAATTCCCCAAACTCCCTGAGTGTCTGCATTATCTCAGGTATCCCCTCCACTGGGTCCGCAACATACAGTAATAAATCATCTGCATACAAGGATACCCTGGTGTTCTTCTCCTCCCCTGAGCACTCCCCTCCACTTCCTGGAGCCCCTCAGTGCAATGGCCAGGGGCTCAATCGCCAATGCAAACAGTAACGGAGACAGGGGACACCCCTGCCTCGTCCCTCTATGAAGACGGAAGTAATCAGACCTCTGTCTGGTCGTGGCCACGCTCGCCACCGGGGCCCTATACAGCAGCTGTACCCATCCAATATACCCTTCTCCAAAACCAGATCTCCTCAGCACCTCCCACAGATAATCCCACTCCACTCTGTCAAATGCTTTCTCGGCGTCCATCGCCACCACTATCTCCGCCTCCCCCTCTGGTGGGGGCATCATCATTACCTCTAGCAACCTCCGTATGTTCGTGTTCAGCTGTCTCCCCTTAACGAACCCAGTTTGACCCTCGTGGACCACCCCCGGGTCACAGTCCTCTATCCTCGTCGCCATCACCTTGGCCAGGAGCTTAGCATCTACATTTAAAAGGGAAATGGGCCTGTAGGACCCACACTGCAGCGGGTCTTTTTCCTTCTTCAAAAGGAGCGATATCGTTGCCTCCGACATAGTCGGGGGCAGCTGCCCCCTTTCCCAAGCCTCATTAAAGGTTCTCGTCAAAAGCGGGGCCAGTAAGTCCATATACTTCCTGTAAAATTCCACCGGGAATCCGTCCAGTCCCGGGGCCTTCCCCGCCTGCATGCTCCCAATCCCTTTTACCACCTCCTCCATCTCAATCTGTGCTCCCAGTCCTGCCCTCTCCTGCTCCTCCACCTTGGGGAATTCCAGCTGATCCAAGAAACACATCATTCCCTCCTTCCCTTCCGGGGGCTGAGCCTTGTATAACCTCTCATAAAATGCCTTGAACACCCCGTTCACTCTCTCCGCTCCCCGTTCCATCTCTCCCTCCTCATCTCTCACCCCACCTATCTCCCTCGCTGCTCCCCTCTTCCTCAATTGGTGGGCCAGTAGCCGACTCGCCTTCTCTCCATACTCATACTGTACACCCTGTGCCCTCCTCAACTGTGCCTCTGCCTTAGCCGTGGTCAGCAGGTCAAATTCCACATGCAGCCTTTGTCTTTCCCTGTACAGTCCCTCCTCCGGTGCCTCCGCATATTGCCTGTCCACCCTCAAAAGTTCTTTCAGCAATCGCTCCCTTTCTTTACCCTCTTGCTTCCCTTTATGTGCCCTTATGGATATCAGTACCCCTCTAACCACCGCCTTCAACGCCTCCCAGACCACTCCCACCTGAACCTCTCCATTGTCATTAAGCTCCAAGTACCTTTCGATGCACCCCCTCACCCTTAAACATACCCCCTCATCCGCCAATAAGCCCATATCCATTCTCCAGAGTGGGTGCTGTTCTTTTTCCTCTCCTACCTCCAGGTCTACCCAATGTGGAGCGTGGTCTGAAATAGCTATGGCCGAATATTCCGTCCCTGTCACCTTCGGAATCAGTGCCCTTCCCAAGACAAAAAAGTCTATCTGTGAGTATACTTTGTGGACATGGGAGAAAAATGAGAACTCCTTACTCCTAGGCCTACTAAATCTCCAGGGGTCTACCCCTCCCATCTGCTCCATGAAGTCCTTGAGCACCCTGGCCGCTGCCGGCCTCCTCCCGGTCCTGGACCTCGATCGGTCCAGCCCTGGATCAAGCACTGTATTGAAGTCTCCCCCCCATTACCAACTTTCCCACCTCCAGGTCCGGGATACGTCCCAACATACGCCTCATAAAATTTGCATTGTCCCAGTTCGGGGCATATACGTTCACCAGAACCACTGCCTCCCCTTGCAATCTGCCACTCACCATCACATATCTACCCCCACTATCCGCCACTATGGTCTTTGCCTCAAACAGTACCCGTTTCCCCACTAAGATAGCCACCCCCCTGTTCTTCGCATCCAAACCCGAATGAAACACCTGCCCCACCCATCCTTTACGTAGCCTGACCTGGTCTATCAGTTTCAGATGCGTCTCCTGCAACATAACCACATCTGCCTTCAATTTCTTTAGGTGTGCGAGTACCCGTGCCCTTTTAATCGGCCCGTTCAGCCCTCTCACGTTCCACGTGATCAGCCGGGTTGGGGGGCACTTTACCCCCCCCCCTTGTCGACTAGCCATCCCCTTTTTTAACCCAGCTCCTCACCCAGTTCCCACGTGCCCGTGTATCCCCCCGACGGCGCCCTCCCGCCTCGGCCACCCCATCCCATAACAGCTCCCCCTTCTCCTTAGCAGCAGCAACCCAGTTAACCCCCTCCCCCCCCCCCCCCCTCCGCTAGATCCCTTTCTAGCGTAGTTGCACCCCCCATATTGCTCCCAGAAGTCAGCGAACTTTGGCTGACCTCGGCTTCCCCCCCTTGTCCTCGGCCCACACTGTGCGAGGCCCCCTCCTTCCTGCGTCCCTGTTCCCGCCATAATTACCATAACGCGGGAACAAAGCCCGCGCTTTCCACTCGGCCCCGCCCCTAATGGCCGGCGGCCACAGTTCCTCAAACCTTAGCCCGATTTAAAACTTGCCCTCCTTCTCGCCACCTCCGCACTCCAATCCTGGTATACGCGGATCACCGCGTTCTCCCACCTACAGCTCCGCGTTTTCTTCGCCCATCTGAGGACCGTCTCTGTCATTATAGCGGAGAAAACTCACCACTATAGCTCGAGGTATTTCTCCAGCCCTCGGTCTTCGCGCCAAAACTCGATAAGCTCCCTCCACCTCCAAAGGGCCCGTCGGGGCCTCCAATCCCATTAGCGAGTGAAGCATCGTGCTCACATATGTCCCGACGTCCGCCCCTTCTGCGCCTTCGGGAAGACCCAGAACCCTTAAATTCTTCCTCCTCGAATTATTCTCCAGTACTTCCAACCTTTCCACACACCTTTTGTGCTGTGCCTCGTGCATCTCTGTCTTCACCACCAGGCCCTGTATTTCGTCTTCATTTTCTAAGGTAAGTGTTTTTAAATCAAAAACTCACCTCCCGACAGGCCCCTGCACTCTGCTCCCGCCGAAATTCTGAGGACTGCAGCTTCTGCCGCTCCTTCAACAGTCCCCCCAAGTCTCTCCCAAGTTCAATGTCCTCCATCACCTGCTAATTCCCTGTCCTTAACAAAGTTCATTGCCTCATCTGGCGATCCAAAATAAAGTTCTTGGCCCTCAAAAGTGACCCACAAACGAGCTGGGTACAGCATGCCGAATTTCACCCCCTTCTTAAAGAGGGCCGACTTCACTTTATTGAAACTCGCCCTTTTGGCCAGATCTGCACCCAAGTCCTGGTAAATACGCTGCTCGCTATCTTCCCATTTGCAGCACCTCGTCTGCCTGGCCCACCTCAAGATCTGTTCCTTGTCCAGGAATCGGTGTATTCGCACCACCATCGCCCTTGGCGACTCATTCCTCAGCGGCTTCCTCGTCAGTGCTCTGTGCGCCCTGTCCACTTCCAAGGGCCGAGTAAACGCACCTTCCCCCAGCAACTTCTCGAACATCCGCGCCACATAAGACCCTGCGACCGATCCCTCACAGCCCTCTGGGAGGCCAACGATCCTCGGGTTCGGCTTGCGCGACCTGTTCTCCAGATCCTCCACTTTGTCTTGCAGCCTTTTCTGGTGGTCCTTCAACAGCCCCATCGCCACTGCCATCACGGCTGCTCATCGTGATCAGCAACCGCCTCTTCCACTTTCTTAATCGCCTGGCCCCGGGCTTCCTTTCTCTGCTCCACACGGTCAATCTCCGTCTTAAATCGGATACAGGTATTCTTTTCTTTGATGAGCAAAGCTCTCCTGCAGAAAGGCCACCAGTTGCTCCGTTGACCACTGGGCTGGCAATTTTGGTCGCTGACCCTCCGCCATTTTTTCTGTGCTTCAGACTCCACTCCCTTCTTTGACCAATGATCTCTCCTTTTCAGATCACTTTGGTCCACGACTCCATACACTAGCAGGGAATCCTATTCCTCTACCTCACCAAACTCCTGTTTTGTTGGTCAAATCCCCCATACATTGGGGAAAAAGATCCCAAAGGTCCACCACTAGTGGGAGCTACCAAATAAGCGACCACTCACTCCATGGCCGCCATGGAAGTCCACCCGCGACCTCTTAACCGGCCCATTCCGTCCAGGACTCCACGTTACCAGCTGTACAGAAGGCTTACATCTCCAATCCCCTCTACTGTCCGTCATTTTCCCCACTTAACTCCAGCTCCTCCACCTTTGCCCTCAAACATTTTACACGGGTCCCCTAGGAGCCCCACCTCTGCCTCCAGAGCCACCGCACGGTCGCTGTGGTCCGAGATCACTACATCGATCTCCCGAATCTGTGACCCCTGCACCTCCAAACACTTCTCCACTTGTTCCATCGAACTCTACAGGGGCACAGGGCTCCTTCGATGGCCTTAGAGCGATCCTCCCACATTTCTTTCCTCTGTTGGCGGAATTCCTCCTGAATAAAAGCCATCAACTGCTCCATCTGGGGCTTTCCACCTTGCACCAGCCATTCCCCTTCATCCATCCTTACACTGGCTGCTGTGCCACGGGTTTCCTCCAACTCTTTGGCCAGGTCTCTCATCGCCTTCTGCTGGGTTTGGTAACCAGCGGACATACCACTCCCGGGGGTAACTACTCCTCCGACTTAACTTGCACCTTTTTAATCAAAATTCCACCCAATATCAGGTAAAAAGAGCTCTTTCTTGTGCCTTCAAGCAGGAGCTTCCCTTTGTGCGACCACCCACTCACACCATGGCCGCCACCGGAAGTCGACGCCAGTCCCCTTTGCTGGGGGACATGATATGTGAAAATGGGAAGGAAAGTAAACTTTCAGGCAAGGGAAGAAAGTTAGAAACAGATGCAAGTTAATTCACCTAATAGCTTGTGAGCTTGTTTTTCTGGCTCTTGTGGTAGACTTGGGATTGGGCTGATGTGGAAATAGCCCTTTTTGGCACACGTCATTCGTTTTCAAGCTAGGTAACCATGGTTACAGAAATGTTTTGCAAAGAATTACCTCAAGTACTCTTCTATCAGATTTTGCTTTGTGGAATCACTGATATATTCCTCCAGTAAGTATTTGTACTCGTGTGTTATCTGAATTCCCTGCCTCCGCACTGCCCACCCCTCTGCAGCCGTGTGATGGCATGTGGTAATATATATAGTGATATACAAGACCTCCGACTGCAGGTGGCAGTAGAGAACAACCACATCACACTGTTATCTCCGGGAGTTGACAGAGGGTCTTCGTAGTGGATATCACAGTTTGTAGTAGCTCGTAATTAATTTATTATAGTTAGTAGTTTTTGATATTATTCTTAGTTATTTTAATAACACAATTGTTAAATAATAAAACTTTAATTAGTCTAAGAACGAGACGTTCTTTAGTGTCTTTATTCCAACCGGCCAAGCACCAGAATGGTTACAGAAATGTTTTGCAAAGAATTACCGTGAGTTCTCTTCTATCAGATTTTGCTTTTTTGTGGAATCGCTGATATATTCATCTAGTAAGTACTTGTACTCGTGTGGTACCTGAATTCCCTGCCCCCACACCGCCCACCCTCCTGCAGCCGCATCAGTATCGCAAATACGTTCTTGGCCTAACTGTGATTTGTCAAATTATTGGTTTCCACTGTTTGCTTGTTCGACTGCCATATTCTCATCAGATGCTCCATGCTATCATTTGTTTGAAACTAAAATCCTGTCCACCCTACGCTCCTTGCCTGGCGGGCAGAACAGTTCAGCAAAGGTTATCCTGTGAGCAAGTGCCTTGACTTTCAGAAGTGCACAAGATTGGCCCATTGTGGTTACTTCCTGTATGTAAAACTCAACCAAGCTGATTACACACAGCAGAGCTAAACGCAGAGAGGAGGAATAGGTTGATGTATCTGACTCTTGCCTGAAACATTGACTGACTGTCCTCCCTGTGGGTATTGTTTGACCGGCTGTGTCTTTCCAGCTTTTACCTTCTATTCCAATGGATGTCTTATGTTTTCAGTATTTTGCTTTTGATGGAGAAGCTTCCTGTGATAGACTTGTTTTCTCTATATTTCTGACAATATTAGGGCATTGGCAGCATTAAAGAATGTTTGTGTGAGCTCATTTCCTATGACTTGCTGAGTAGTAGGGCAGCACAGTGGTTAGCACTGTTGCTTCACAGCTCCACGGTCCCAGGTTCTATTCTCAGCTTGGGTCACTGTCTGTGTGGAGTCTGCATGTTCTCCCCGTGTCTGTGTGGGTTTCCTCCGGGAGCTCCGGTTTCCTCCCACAAGTCCGCAAAGTCGTGCTATTAGGTGAACTGGACATTTCTGAATTCTCCCTCGGTGTACCTAAACAGGTGCTGGGATGTAGCGACTAGGGGCTTTTCACAGTAACTTCATTGCAATGTTAATGTAAACCTACTTAGAACATAGAACATAGAACAATACAGCGCAGTACAGGCCCTTCGGCCCACGATGTTGCACCGAAACAAAAGCCATCTAACCTACACTATACCATTATCATCCATATGTTTATCCAATAAACTTTTAAATGCCCTCAATGTTGGCGAGTTCACCACTGTAGCAATAGAACATAGAACAATAAAGATTATTATTATAACATGACTACTTTAACTAATCCTGTACTATTTTAAAAAGATGGGTATTTTCTTCTTGCTGTCCTGGGCTTGTATTCTTTAAAATTCACTCACGGGATGTGGGCATAGCTGGCTGGGCCAGCATTTATTGTCCATCCCTAAATTGCCCTTGAACTGAGTTGCTCCAAGGGCCATTTCAGAGGACATTTAAGAATCAACCACATTGCTGTGGATCTGGAGTCATATGCAGACCAGACCAGGTAAAGGCGGCAAATCTCCTTCCCTAAAGGGCATTTGTGAACCAGATGAGTTTTCACGACAAGCGACAATGGTTTCATGGTCACCATTAGACTTGATTCTAGATTTTCTTTTCATGAATTCTGATTTCAGCATCTGCTGTTCCAGAGCATTTCCCTGGGTGCCTGGAATAATAGTCTAGCAATGATACCCACTGTGCCACTCTCTTCTCTCACCCCCCCCCCCAAAAAAATAATATTTAATTCCCCAAATAACATTGCTAATATTTGGTCATTATTTTCTTTCTGTTTATGGAATCTTTCTGTTTATGGAATAATTTGTCTGCTGCATTTTCCTAAATCAAAACTATTATTGCACTTCAAAGAAAGTACTTCCTTAAAGTGTGGATCACTTTAGGCATCCTGAGGTCATGAAAGATGCTATAAAATGCATGTCTCCCTTTTATGGTGTCACCTTGTCAGTGATTATTTTTGAAGACCTGAATAGGACCCTGACATGGGGACCATGAATCCTAGAATACCTACAGTGCAGAAGGAGGCCTTTCGGCACTGGCCCTTGGAAAGAGCCCCCCTACTTGTGCACTTGCTCCCCCTGTCAGTGTGGATTTCCTCCGGGTGCTTCTGTTTCCTCCCACAGTCCAAAGATGTGCAAGTTAGGTGGATTGGCTGTGCTGAATTGCCCTTCGTGTCCAAAAATGTCACCTGAGGCTGGAATTGAACTCTGGTCCCTGGAGCTGTGAGGCAGCAGTGCTCGCTACTGTGCCGCCCCCTGGGGACTGAGACTGGGGAAATAATAATGGGGAACCAGAAAATGGCAGTGGACTTAAACAAATACTTTGCATCAGTCTTCATGGTACAAGACCCTAATATTCCAAAAATAAATAATAAAGGGGCAGAAAGTGAGGGAGGAATTAAATACAATAACAATCACAGGGGAAAATGTACTTGGGGAAACTAATGGAGCTGAAGGCCGTTATGTCCCCTGGACCTGATGGGTTGCATCCCAGGTTATTAAAGGAAGTAGCTACAGTGATAGTGGACACATTGGTAGTAATCTTCCAAGAATCCTTAAATTCTGGAAAAGCCCCAGAGGATTGGAAAACTCCAATGTAACATCTTTATTCAAAGAAGGAAGGAGACAAAAAGCAAGTAGCTATTGGTCTGTTATCAAGGATGTAATAGCAGAGCACTTAGAAATGCATCATATACTCGAGCAGAGTCAGCATGACTTCATGAAGGGGAGATCATTGCCTGACAAATGTGTCAGAATTATTTTAAGGTGGTAACGAGCAAGGTAGATGAAGGAGATGTAATATACTTGGATTTCCAAAAAGCCTTTGATAAGATACCACACAAGGTTACAAAATAAAATAAGCCTTTGGTGTTTGGGGTAGTATATTAGCATGGATAGAGGATTGGCTAACTGATAGAAGACCAAGAGTTGGGATAAGAGGAGCATTTACAGGATGGTAACCTGTAACTAGTGGAGTGCCACAGTGATCTGTACTGGGGCCACAATTATTTACAATATATAATAATGACTTGGATGAGGAAAATGAATGCACTATTTCCAAGTTTACGGATGACACAAAAGTATGTGGAAAGGCAAGTGGTGAGGATGACACAAAGAGTCTATAAGGGATATAGGCAGGTTAGGTGAGTGGGAAAAAACTTGGCAGATGGAATATAATGTTGGAAAATGTGAAGTTATGCACTTTGGTAGGAAGAATAAAGGAGCTGAATATTATATAAATGGAGAAAGGCTGCAGAAAACTGCAGCACCGAAGGATTTGGGGGTCCTCATGCATAAATCACAAAAAGCTAGCATGTAAGTTCAGCAAGTAGCTGGGAAGGCAAATGGAATGTCAGCCTTTATTTCAAAGGGACTGGAGTATAAAAATAGGGAAGCCTTGCTAAAACTATATAAGGCACTAGTTAGAGCACACCTGGAATACTGTGAATAGTTTTTGTCCCCTTATCGAAGGAAAGATACACTGGCATTGGAGGCAGCCCAGAGAAGGTTCACTGCATTGATCCCAGGTATGGAGGGATTTTCTTATGAGGAGAGGCTGAGTAGTTTGGGCCTGTGCTCAATCTCATTTGTTTAGACAAATGAGAGGTGATCTTATTGAGACAAATAGGGCGGGATTCTGTGATCCTGAGCCTAAGTGTTGACACCGTTGGAAACGCCGTCGCCAAGAACTTTACCGTGCATTATCAGTCCATTGGCAATACCACAACGCCACCATTTTCCTCCTTTTATTGGGTATGATAGCTTGGTGCTTTATGTTACCTGGATGAATAATCCAGAAACCGGAGTTCAGCAAAGGACCTGAGGAATTTGAATTCAGGTACTCTAAAATCTTGAATGAAAAGCTCGGGTCAGCAATGGTGCCTATGAAACTACCAGATTGTTGTAAAAATCCAACTGGTTCACTAATGTTCTTCAGGAAAGGAAGTCTGCCTTTCTTACCCGGCCTGGTCTACATGTGACATCAGACTGACAGCAAAATGATTCAATCTTAGCTGCCCTCTTAGTGACTTTTTTTAATATAAATTTAGAATATCCAATTTTTTTTTCCAATTAAGGGCAATTTAGCATTGTCAATCCACCTACCCGGCGCAGCTTTTTGGGTTGTGGGGGTGAGACCCATGCAGACACTGGGAGAATGTGCTAACTCCACACAGACGGGCCAGGATTGAACCAGAGTCCTTGGCGCCGTGATGCAGCAGTGCTACTCACTGTGCCACCCGTTGCCCTCTTAGTGACCCAATGAGCCACTTTGTTGTGTCAGATAATTACAAGCACATCTTTTCAGAGGTAGTTAAGGATGGGCAATAAATGCTGGCCTAGCTGGCATTGTCCACAACCTGTGAATGAATTAAAAACAAAGATAGGTCAGTCTGAAATGATTGAAATTTCCACGGTGGGTTGCAAAGAGCTTGCCCAATATGCGTTTGGTCTCCTCTATGTAGAAAGGCTGCATTATGAGCAGAATTAAATTGAAAGAAGTATAAATAAATTACTGTCTCACTAGGAAGGATAGTTTATGGCCTTGAACAGTGAGACCTGAGGAGATAAGAGGACAGGTGATGCATTCTCTTCACTTGCATAGAGAGGTGCTGTAGGAAGATGAGGTGAATTGGGGGTAACTGAGGAGTGGACCATGCTGTCTGGAGGCAAAGGTCCCCTAGGAATGTTGATAAGGGAGGGGAAGAAGCATTTGTTGGTGGCTTCACAGTGGAGATGGAGGAAATGGAGGCTGGTGTTGTAGACGGTGAGGATAAGGGAACCCTATTGTGGGATTGGGAGGGTGAGGAAGGATGAGAACAGAAATGCAGGAAATGGGATAGATATGGTCAAGGGCCTTTTCAACCATCGTGGGCCAGAAACTTTGGTTGAGGATAAAGGAAGACTGGACATTAGATAATTGACATTTGGTCAAAGTCCAGGTGGCAGCTTAAAATAAGTTTGAGGGGAAGGGAGGAAAATGTCAATACATGTAGTGGAAGAAAAGTTATATCGTCCTGTCAATAGTTGTACAAACAATTGAACTGTTTGCCATTTTCAAAACAGGAACAGAGAGAAGATATTGCAATTGTGGAATCCATTAATACTGGAAAGCCCATCAGTGAGTCCAGAGTTGATGTGGACACAGCATGGCAGGCTGTGGAATATTACGCTGGTATTGCTGGAACACTGGCTGGTAAGAACAAACTTACAAAATGGAATAAAAATAATCCTGAACGGAGCCTTAATTAGTAAAAATTAAGGACACTTCACATAAAGTCTTGACAGCCATCCTTTAAATAGCTGAGGCCCTAACCTCGGCAGTGATCGCCTTCATCCTGTTTTCATTAAAGACATTCATTAAAACGTACCCCTGGATGACTTGGTATCAAATGTTGTTTCTTTTTTTAAGTTTTTCCAATTAAGGGGCTATTTAACGTGGCCATTCCTCCTCCCCTGCACGTTTTTTGAGTTGTGGGGGTGCGACCCACGAAGACACTGGGAGAACGTCAAATGTTATTTCTTAATGAAGCTGTGAAACTCATTGGGAGGCTTTACTACTTTAAGGTGCTTTATAAATACAAGTTGTTGTTGATCTCTTTGTCAATCTCGTTGCTTCTGCTTATTTCATTACTTTCCTTCATGAATTTTCCCCTGGTGTGCAGTACAGTATTTCACCACACTGTGGCACCAAACTGAAATCCTTCCTCTGATACACCCAAAAATTCTTTCAGAAATTCCCCCCTTTTACGTTGCTGGAACACAGCTCCAGTTTTCTCCCTGAAGTTGCGGGAATTAATGTTTTCTTTGTAGATTATTGAAAAATAATTTACCAGTGACCGGATACAGTTCCACAGAAGCCAAAAACTGCTGCCCGGCACTGTGCCTGAAGCTAAATTTTCACATGAACGAGCGGCTTTGTGAACCACGCAGCTTGGAGCGCGGGCTTTCAAAGCCAAGCTGCAGGGCTCTGAAGAATCAGGATTTTCAGACTGCTGTGGTGGCCAGAGGCCCAAGCACCAACCGGTGACTGTCTCTCTCAGCGACTTGACCCAGGGAACACCCCAAAGCTTGTGTTACCATTTGCTAAATCCTTGCTTTGTTTGGGTAATACAGTACAATCCTTGCACCTCTTCACAGATTCAAAGGAAAACAAGCCAGAACACCACATTTCCCAGCATTTTCCTTCCAATTGGGTAGTGGTATTGTCGCCTGATTCTTAATCCAGAGACCCATGGTAATGCTTTGGGAACCAATGTCTGAATCTCACTACTGTAGATGGTGCAGCTTGAATTAAATTAAATAAAGCTTGGGACCATTGTCAAATGTCATGAGTGTGGTGTTGGGTGTTCTGACACACAGATGAGCCAACACAGTTGCATATGGTACAACGCTTCTTTATTTAAACTCACTATTTACAGTTTGGTCTTTGCACTCTGCACGTGGGGGGCTCCCTGCTTGTGGTGTTTCAACAGCTCTTTCTTGTTCCCTTCTCCCCAGACCTACTCACCACCAGGTGTCGTGCTCGTGCTTTTTATGTGGTTGGTGTTCTTGTCTGTGATTGGTTGTGGTGTTGTGTATTCTGATTTGCCTGTTAGTGTGTCCATCATGATGTGTGTGTTTGAATATCATGACATCCCCCCTTTTTACAAAGATATGTGCCTACGTGGTAATAAATATGATCGTGACGTGAGTGCATCTAAGAGTGTGTGTGTGTCGTGTGCAGCATGTGTCTATGACGGAACTATGTACATGGGGCGATGTCGAGTGCGTCACATGAATCCAGTTGTACCATAACATAACAGAAATGCGAACGAGAGAAGAAGAAAAAAAAACTTGAACAGTTGTCCAGTCAGACGACATCTGGAACGATAAGCAACAACAGGTTATCATGTAAAATTGTGCAACTTGTTAAACATATGAACTGTATTATAAGTCCAGTCTAATGGGTTTGCGACGAATTCGGGTTGACCGCCTCAAGGGTGGATCAAGAACCACCGGCTGCTGTGCAGGCATGGCCATGGGTGGCGATGGAAAGGGCGTGATGTGCGGCAGCTCCACAAAGTCATCCTCGGAAGCCTGTTGAGGATCTGGCGTGCTGTGTGGCTGTGAGCGTGGAAGTCGGCGAAGGGCGCGCCGATTGCGGCGACGCACGGAACCATCCGGCATGCGAACCAGGAACGAGCGGGGAGCCACTTGTCGGAGGACTTCGGCCGGTGCTGACCAGCCACCATACGGTTGATGGACGCGTACTTTGTCTCCGGAGGACAGGGGGGGGCAGGTCCGTCGCTCGTGTGTCGTACCGACCTTTCTGGCGATCACGCTGCAGTTGCATGTTCCGAAGAACCGCCTCATGGTCTGTTGTCGGTGCCAGGACGGAAGGTACCGTCGTCCTGAGGGAGCGACCCATTAGTAGCTGCGCTGGCGAGAGGCCCGTGGATAACGGGGCGATCGATAGGCCAGCAAGGCAAGGTTAAAGTCCGATCCGGCATCAGCCGCCTTGCACAGGAGCCGCTTTGCGATGTGGACACCCTTTTCAGCCTTCCCGTTCGATTGTGGATGCAGAGGGCTGGATGTCACATGAGTGAAACCATATGCTGCGGCAAAGGACGACCATTCACGGCTGGCAAAACAAGGTCCATTGTCTGACATGACAGTCCTTGGAATGCCATGGCGAGCAAACGTTTCCTTGCAGGCCCCAATGACTGCGGACGACGTCAGATCATGGAGAGGCATGACTTCCGGGTAGTTTGAGAAGTAGTCTATAATGACAATGTAATCTCTGCCGAGCGCGTGAAATAGGTCAACACCCACCTTCGCCCAGGGGGACGTCACCATCTCGTGTGGTAGAAGTGTTTCCGGAGGTTGCGCCGGCTGAAACCTCTGACAGGTTGTGCAGTTGAGCACCATGTTGGCTATGTCTTCATTAATACCCGGCCAATATACCGCCTCCCGGGCCCTTCGTCTGCATTTTTCGACGCCCAAGTGGCCTTCGTGTAGTTGATGAAGAATCATCTGGCGCACGCTGTGCGGAATAACGATCCTATGCGATTTCATAAGGACCCCGTCTATATTGGTGAGATCATCTCGCACATTATAAAACTGGGGGCACTGCCCTTTTAGCCACCCTTCCGTCATGTGGCGCATCACTCGCTGCAGAAGGGGGTCAGTCGCCGTCTCTGCGCGTATGTGGGCCAGACTAGGATCATCAGCTGGCAGATTTGCTGCTGTCAGAGTCACGTGTGCCTCAATTTGACGCACGAACCCCTCTGCATCCGGTGGTGTGCTCACTGCTCGGGAAAGAGTGTCCGCCACGATGAGTTCCTTCCCCGGAGTGTAGATCAGTTCAAAATCGTACCTCCTGAGTTTAAGTAAGATGCGCTGGAGGCGAGGAGTCATGTCGTTCAGGTCTTTGTTAATGATGTTGACCAGGGGGCGGTGGTCAGTTTCGACCGTGAATCGTGGCAGGCCATACACATAGTCGTGGAACTTGTCCAGTCCAGTTAACAAGCCCAGGCATTCTTTTTCGATTTGCGCGTAGCGCTGTTCGGTAGGGGTCATGGCTCGTGAGGCATACGCAACCGGGGCCCATGATGACGTGCTGTCTTTTTGCAGGAGTACCGCTCCAATACCAGATTGGCTGGCGTCTGTTGAGATCTTTGTAGGGCGAGTCGTGTCAAAGAAGGCCAGCACTGGTGCCGTGACCAGTTTGTGCTTGAGCTCCTCCCATTCCCGCTGATGCGATTGGTGCCAGTTGAATTCCGTCGATTTTTTTACGAGATGGCGCATATTTGTTGTATGAGAAGCCAGGTTGGGAATGAACTTCCCAAGGAAGTTGACCATGCCCAGGAATCTTAAGACAGCCTTCTTGTCAGCCGGTCGTGGCATGGCTGTGATGGCGCTAACCTTGTCTGCATCGGGACGGACCCCGGACCTTGAGATGTGGTCCCCGAGGAATTTCAGCTCCGTCTGGCCGAAAGCACACTTCGCACGGTTGAGACGCAGGCCATTTTGTCGTATGCGGGTAAAGACACGTCGTAGACGATGCATGTGTTCCTGCGGAGTGGTGGACCAAATGATGATATCGTCCACATATACACGTACCCCTCCGATGCCTTCCATCATCTGCTCCATAATGCGGTGGAATACTTCAGATGCCGAAATGATGCCGAATGGCATCCGGTTGTAGCAGAATCTGCCAAAAGGGGTGTTGAATGTGCATAGTCTTCGGCTGGCCGGGTCCAGTTGGATCTGCCAGAATCCTTTGGACGCATCCAATTTAGTGAATATCTTGGCTCGCGCCATCTCGCTGGTGAGGTCTTCTCGTTTCGGGATGGGATAGTGTTCCCGCATGATGTTGTTGTTCAGATCTTTTGGATCTATACATATACGGAGCTCGCCAGAGGGCTTCTTTACACAGACCATGGAGCTGACCCATGGTGTGGGCTCCGTGACCTTGGATAGGACCCCTTGGTCCTGAAGAATCTGCAGTTGTGCCTTGAGGCGGTCTTTGAGAGGCGCAGGAACCCTGCGAGGTGCGTGAACGACAGGGATGGCGTCCGGTCTGAGTCGAATCTTGTACGTGTGTGGCAATGTCCCCATGCCTTCAAAAACCTCCTGGTTGTGAGCGAGGAGGGAATGGAGATTCGCGTGGAACTCAGCATCCGGGAAGTCGGATATCTCATCTGGAGAGAGAGACATAATGCGCTGTACCAGGTGAAGGACCTTACACGCTTGTGCGCCCAGTAACGAGTCCTTTGATGAGCCAACAACTTCGAAGGGGAGTGTGGCCGTGTACCTCTTGTGAGTCACCTGTAGCTGGCAAGATCCTATGGACGGGATAACGTTCCCGTTATAGTCAACCATCTTAAGCCGGGATGGTGTGATGGGTGGTTTGACCTTCATGGCCTGGACTGCAGAGTAAGCAATCAGGTTGGCGGATGCGCCGGTGTCCAGACGGAAGGCGACGCGCGATCGGTTGACCGTCAGGGTGGCACACCACTCATCGGCTGGATTGATGGCATTGACCTTGTTGACATCAATGACGGCAACTCGGAAGGCATCCTGGTCATCTGCATCACTTAACTGGAAGTCTTGATGCGTGGGCTGGACGGTCCTGACTCGTGTGCGAGGTTGTCGAGGATGCGCCGGATCCATGGGTTGAGCCGCACGACAGCGGGCTGCGTAGTGGCCCATCATGGCACATCTGTGGCACTGTCTGTTTTTTGCAGGACATTGCCCTTTTAAATGTAGACCTCCACAATTGCTGCACGTCATGACGTCACGGCGTTCGTTGCGCCACTGCGCATGCGCAGTGCGATCTTGCGGTGGGCGCACCTGCGCAGTGCGTCCCTCGTTGTGGCCGTTATTTTTGGCGCGCACCTGCGCGGGAGACCGCGAAAAGCGCGGGAAGCGGCCGCTGTCGTCCGGGCCGTGGGTCGGGAAGTAATCGACGGCCTGGATGCGTTCGACGTCGTGGGCGGCCTGGCTTGCCGATTCGACGGCTGGGGACCCCCTCCGTGCCAACTCGGACGCCTGAAATCGGGCAAAACGGCAGGTAGCATTTTCATGGAGGACACAGGCTTCCACAGCAGACACTAAGGTGAGGCTTTTCATTTTAAGAAGCTGCTGGCGTAGGCCACTAGAGGCTACGCCAAAAACAATCTGGTCCCTGATCATGGACTCTGTAGTGGTGCCGTAACCGCAGGACTGCGCTAGAATCCGGAGGTGCGTCAAAAAGGGTTGAAAAAGCTCCTCCTTACCTTGCAGGCGTTGCTGAAAAATGTATCTTTCAAAACTTTCGTTTACTTCAACTTGAAAGTGCTGGTCCAGTTTGAGGATGACCGTGTCATATTTGGCCTGGTTTTCGCCTTCTTCGAACACCAGTGAGTTAAAGACATCGGTTGCGTGCGGGCCTGCGTAGAAGAGGAGCATTGCAATCTTCGAATCATCCGAGACATTCTGTTTTTCGGTGGCACGGATGTACAGGTCAAATCGCTGCCTGTAGAGCTTCCAGTTGGTGCCTAGGTTCCCCGTGACTTGCATCGGCTGCGGTTTGCCGGTGTGGTCCATGTCCAGAATGGCAGGTTAGTAGGCAGGTATCGATCCACTCCTGTACCATGTGGTGTTGGGTGTTCTGACACACAGATGAGCCAACACAGTTGCATATGGTACAACGCTTCTTTATTTAAACTCACTATTTACAGTTTGGTCTTTGCACTCTGCACGTGGGGGGCTCCCTGCTTGTGGTGTTTCAACAGCTCTTTCTTGTTCCCTTCTCCCCAGACCTACTCACCACCAGGTGTCGTGCTCGTGCTTTTTATGTGGTTGGTGTTCTTGTCTGTGATTGGTTGTGGTGTTGTGTACTCTGATTTGCCTGTTAGTGTGTCCATCATGATGTGTGTGTTTGAATATCATGACAATGAGCACCGTACTCTGAGTGGGGAACTTCATGTCCATCACCAGGAGTGACTTGGCAGCACCACTACAGGCGAACTGGCCAAGCCCTAAAGGGCATAGCTGCCAGACTGGTCCGCAGCAGGTGATGAGGGAAACGAGAGGGAAAAACCTCATTCTCTCCAACCTGCCTGTCGCAGATGCATCTGTCTGCGACATAATCCATAGGAGTGACCACCATACATTCCTTGTGGAGACAAAGTCCCATCTTCACATTGAGGATACCCTCCAACATGTTGAGTGGCACTACCACTGTGCTAAATGGGATAGACTTTGAACAGATCTAACAACTCCAGACTAAGCATCCATGAGGCGCTGTGGGCCATCAGCGGCAGCAGGATTTGCCCATGATCTGTAACCTCTTGGCCCGGCATATCCCTACAGCGGGTAGTGCCCTAGTCCAAACCATCCTCAACTGCTTCTTCAATGACCATCTTTCTGTCAGAAGGTCGGAAGTGCGGATGTTCGCTGATGTTCAGTAGAATTCGCAACTTGGGTGCTGAAGCAGTTCATGTCCAAATGCAGCAAGACCTGGACAATATCCAGGTTTGGGCCGACAAGTGGCAAGTTACATTCACGCCACACAAGTGCCAGGTAATAACCATCTCCAACATGACAGAATTTAACCATCATCCCATGGCATTCGACAAATCCCTTACTATCAACACCCTGGGGATTTCCATCGACCAGAAACTGAACTGCACTAGCCATCTAAATACTGTGGCTACAAGAGCAGGTTAGAAGCTAGGATCCTGCGACCAGTATCTCACCTTCTGACTCCCCAAAACCTGTCCACCATCTACAAGGCCCAAGGAATGTGATGGAATATTTTCCACTTGCCTGGATGAGTGCAGCTCCAACAACACTCGAAGCTTGACACCATTCAGGATAAGGAGAACCACTTGATTAGCACTCTCTCCACCACTGATGCACAGTGGCAGCCATGTGTGTCATCTACAAGACTCAGTGCAGAAACTCACCAAGGCTCCTTCGGTAGCACCTTCCGGATCCATAACCATTACTATCCAGAAGGACAAGGGAAGTTCACCTGGAAGTTCACCTCCAAATCACTCACCACCCCGACTTGAAAATATATTGCCATTCCTTCACTGTCACTGGATAAAAATCCTGGTACTCCTTCCCTATCAGCACTGTGGGTGTTAGTCCCTCCCTAACACCACCTACAGTGGTTCAAGAAGGCTCACCACCAACTTCACAAAGGCAATTAGGGATGGGCAATAAATGCTGGCGTAGGCAGCGACACCCACATCCCATAAACAAATTTTAAAATGGTGTATTAATGTTCCAGAAGCCATGTCGGAACCAGTTTGTTGACTCTGCTGATGCTGACTTGGCCTCTGCACAGCTCTGATGCTTTATGCGCTGAGCCCCCGCCTATTTCTACAAAATAGCACTTCTGCATTTTTAACTGCTAAATATCCTGCTAACAGGGTAAGGGAGGAAGTTTTTGCAGTGTTAACCTAGAGAGCCAATTCACAGTGGCGTAGTGGTAATGGCACTGGACAAATAATCCAGAGACCCACCATAATGTTCTGGAGATCTTGGCTCGAATTCCACCATAGTAAATGTTTAAACTTGAATTCAGGGAAAATATGGAACTAAAAGTCTAATGATGACCATAAAATCTTGTTGATTATTGGAAAAACCCATCTAGTTCACTCATGTCCTTTAGGAAGGGAAGGAAATCTGCCATCCTTACCTGGTCTGGCCTACATGTGACTCCAGATCTACAGCAATGTGGTTGACTCTTAAATGCCCTAGGAGTGGGCCTAGGTTGGGTGGGGCTGGGTAGTGTGTTCTTTGAGAGGGCTGGTGCAAACTTGATGGGCTGAATGGCTTCCAGTTCTGCACTGTAGACATTCTATGGGAAAATGCCACTAGGCCAACTGGAGATAGGCAATAGACGCTGGCCTAGGCAGCATCCATGTAAGAATGAAAATGATCAAGACGGCGGAACTAACAAATGTAAAAGCATGAAACTCAATTTCCTTCCCTGTGGAATTATTCATTAGTCATAATGTTGAATGGAAGCAGGAAGAAAACTAAATGGGGAGAGAGCTGGGTGGAGATCAAGGATCTTTGAGAGTACCACCCACTGTGTCAACAGATAAACTATAGGAGTAAGTAGCTTCATATGATCTGTGAGAGATTAAATCAAACACTAATGTGAATTAGAAAACATTTGTCAATCTACATTGATTGATGTCTGAGGTGGGGGAGAGGGGGGAAGCAACTCACTAATTTATACTGAATCTCTTGATTTTTCAGAGTTGATTTGGGATGATGGGTTGGCATTACTGAACCCCCCTCATGCTAATTTTCTGAACTCCATTATGTTGCCATAAGGAAGGACCAATGAATAACAAAAGTTATTTCTGAAGGTTTCCTTGCATAAAGGAAAAGATCTTGAACATGACCGAGCAAAGGGCCGACGAGGAAGAGTCATATTGGACTCGAATCGCTCTTTCCTCTATCTATCTCTCTCCACAGATGATGCCAGACCTGCTGAAGAAATCTCCCCACAGGAGAGGGGAAAGCTTCTGTTGCCCCAGCGCCACATATTTCAAGAAACATGTGGCTGACTCTGTTCAGGATAGAGGTTACGTGATCCAAGGAGGGAAAAAAAGGAACAATTATTATTTTTTAAAATTTAGAGTACCTGATTCTCTTTTTCTCAATGAAGGGCAATTTAGCGTGGCCAATTCACCTACCCTGCACATCTTTTTGGGTTGTGGGGGTGAGACCCACGCAAACAGAGGAGAATGTGCAAACTTCACAAGCACAGTGACCTGGGTCCTCGGTACCGTGAGGCAGCAGTGCTAACCACTGTGCCACCGTGCCGCCCCTGAGCAATTATTTTTTTGACACATCTCGCATGACCTTTTCCATTTGTTCCTTCTCACGCAAGCATTGAATCCAGACTATATCATATGCCATATCACTAAAGGGAGCGTACTGAAATTCTGTTTCATGCCACACTATTCCAACAAATGTCCAACATTAGTGTCATAATGTAATGAGTGACTTGAACATTTGTTCTCTCATCGTAACCTCATTGTTGAACTGCTCAGTAAGTTAATTTAAAAAGTAATTAAACTGGAGGGCCCTCCAAAGTGGGGTTTAAACAGCTGTAATCAATATCTCCCAATTGAAGACCAGTTGAATGCTTTACTCCCATGGATGACTGTCTCTCTCGTCCATTGGCAGAGCTATGCACACATTTACTGGTAATTACTGATCTCATTCTTACACTGTGGAAGCTGATGCTCCACACTGAAGGACTGACTGGGTTGTTAACCTGGGGAATTCCTGACCTGCATGGCACAGTTGTATCATTCCTTCGGTCTTTTGTTACTTGTTTTATTTTGCTTTGGTGAATTAATTGTGCATTTTCTGAATCTCACTTAAGTATCTTCCCTTTATTCCTGTGCATAGGCCAACACATTCAGCTCTCCGGAGGATCGTTTGCTTATACAAGGAGGGAGCCCCTCGGTGTGTGTGTGGGGATTGGAGCTTGGAATTACCCATTCCAGATAGCCTGCTGGAAGTCTGCCCCAGCTCTGGCTTGTGGTGAGAGCGCAACTTCACATTTCGTGGCAGAACCATATTCTATTTTTTTAAAACTACATTTTGAGCATGCATGTAGTCCACGTGACCTCTCTGACTGCTCCTGATCACCTTGAGGGGATCGGAGAGGAAGTTTTCGAATCCTTTTTTTGCTTACTGGCATTGGGTTTGTATGCTTTGTTTCCTCTTGCAGGAGATTACATGCTGCTGGGTGGTATTGGTGGGCCGGTTGAGCGGCTGGGTTAAGCACTATCTAGACTTGATGCTCCAGGTATCCTGAGTGTTGGTCTTTTCCCGCCTTTTGTGTCACATACTCGTATGATTGCTTGCGCCCTGGCACAATCCACTATCACTTAACTTGGCTACTGATCATTCTGAAACTATTCGAGCAGTTAACGTGTAATTTAATTTCCCGCTGTTTCCGGGACAACATTTTTGGTTGACAGGCGAACAAAATGATTGTCGTGTTAACATGCACCCGCCCAGTAACAGTGTACGGGTGGAAACGGTGAAGGTTGTGGACTAGTTTGTGCACTGCAACACAAGCACTATGCCTCAGCCCAAATCAATTGCTCTCTATGCTGTGAGCAGTCTGTCGATACCATCTCTCCATGGCTTTGCTCCATGCAACTGTGGCAGTTTCAAAACAATACACGACAGAAAAGCTGCTGTTTTTTTGTTGTTTAACCCAAGCAAAGCATGGTGCAAAATACTAGCCAGAAATCAATCATGTGGCTGAAAGGAATGAGGTGTGTATTTTAAGTCTGCTTTCAATTAAACTTTTGTAGTGGTGTTCATAGTAAGTAGACGGAAACTTTGCCTTAAAAGAATTATAAATGTATTAATACAAATAATTTTCTTCTAATATATTCTGTAACAATATATATTGGGCTGTATTTTTTTTAAATTCATTCATGGGCTTTGCTGGTTGGGCCTGCATTTGTTGTCCACACTAATTGTCCTTGAACTGAGTGGCTTGCTAGACCCATTTTAGAGAGCATCTAAGAGTCACATTGCTGTGGGCCTGGTGAACCAGATGGGTTTTTATGACAATCAGCAATGGTTTCACGGTCATCATTGGGCTTCTAATTCCAGATGTTTTCATTGAATTCAAATTGCATCATCTGCCATGGTGGAATTTGAACCCGGGTCCCCAGAGAATTATCCTGTTCTCTGGAATACTAGTCCAGTGACAATGCCACAGCGCGACCCCGTTCCCCCTGAATCTTGCAAGTTGCAGTGGGGAGTGGTTGATGGTGAACTGTCAGCATTCACTGTCATTATCCCTCTGAAACCACCTGCAAATGTAGGATATCAGGCATGTGCAGGCTTGTGTGAAAATTCTGACGTCGCGGGTCTCTGACACTGCCTGTGTTACTGCATGCCGAGAGCCAACAATCACCTGAGAATGTCAACGTACCTACTCCCACGTCACTGTTAGCAACCCCTAAAAAAAAAAACAATTCTTTTTCAACCAGGGGCAACTGAGATTTTAATGGCAATGCGAATAATAAAAAGTCAGTGAACAACAGAACTGGCTCTGAAAACAATAAACCTTAATCCCCCTCCACTCCGCTCACTGTAAAATGTAGCACAATATATAACGCGTTACATGATATAGTGGGCCCATCCTTATGAATAAGGTTTCATTTAACTTATCATGAACATTACTACAAAATGTACCGCGGAGACTATTTTTAAAGTTTGCCCCATTCCTTTCAGCAACATATTTGATGTTTAACAATTATTTTATCCAGTGTTGTTAAATGATTAATTAGTATTCCTCTTGGGGGAGAGTCTAGGCCCAGAGGGCATAACCTCAGAGTAAGGGGTCGCCCGTTTAAGACCAAGATGAGGATGAATTTCTTCTCTTGGAGGGTAGTGAATTTGTGGAATTCTTTGCCCCAGCGGCCGTAGAGGCTGGGTGATTAAGCATGTTCGAGGCAGGGGCAGCACGGTGGAGCGGTGGTTAGCGCTGCCGCCTCACGGCGCTGAGGTCCTGGGTTTGATCCCGGGCCCCGGGTCACTGTCTTGTGGAATTTGCATATTCTCCCCGTGTCTGCGTGGGTTTCACCCCCACAACCCAAAGATGTGCAGGTTAGGTGGATTGGCCACATTAAATCGGCCCTTAATTGGAAAAAAATAACTCTCTTATGTTCAAGGCTGAGATAGACAAATTTTTAATCAGCAGTGGAACCGGGGGTTAAGGGGATAAGGTGGAAAAATGAAGTTGAGGATTATTCTATTAGATCATTCATCATCTCATTGAATACTGGAGCAGACTTGATGGGCTGAATGGCCTAGTTCCACTCTTTTATGGTCTCTTCTTTAGGGCAATATCTGGCCCATTGCCTTGCTACGGTGGGGGCTACCATTTCAGTGCACTTTCCCTTTAAGGCCATCAAATCGAATGTTGAACTAAATGCAATCTCTAGCTAAGCAGAGGTTAATTGTCTGGTCAGGGAGCTCTGTGGGTTGGAATGTGCATACCAGTATAAAATAATGCCTGCACTGTAATGGTTCTGAATCTTGCATCTCCAGGAAATGATTTATCTTCTGAGGGTGCTGTTCATATCTTTGCGACTGAGAATTTAGTTGCATTCCCTTCAGAATTAACCAATCTTGTGCTCACACTGTAGCAGTGAATCCCATTTGCTTCAAGTATGATTGAGCATCCCAACTGATGCTGGCAAGTGAGGATTTTTCACCTGGTATCTTAGATTTATATCTGGACGTTACGAGCCAAGAGGGTGAAAAGGCAGTCTTTTTCTGTAGAGATGAAAATATATGTTAGAATATTCTGAAAATCCTGTCTTCTCCAAACAGGAAATGCCATGATTTTCAAGCCTTCACCCTTGACCCCTCTGACTGCGGTGATGCTTGCTGAGATCTACACACAGGCTGGGGCGCCGAATGGGTTGTTCAATGTGGTTCAAGGGGCTGTAGAGACGGGGAATGTTCTATGCCAACACACGGATGTGGCAAAGGTTTCTTTCACTGGGAGCGTTCCTACTGGAATCAAGGTAAATGCTGGTTGAGGCTACCGGTATAAACCATCTAGAAATATTAAAGGTATGGAGCTGCTCTTAATTTAAACGTCACCCAAGGTTGAAGGTTACATCATCTGGGGCCATGTGGTGAGGCACAACACCAGTGAGTGATGGGACTTGAGGCTTGTGCCAATAAATTTGCTTCATGCTGATGTGCCAACTCCAGCTGTGCCGTTGTGGGGAGGTGTTTAACAGACGTCAACTACTTGCCTAAAGGGAGGAAGAGGTGTATTGGCTGCTCTTGGTGAAGATTTTAGTGATCTGTTGAAGATGGGATTGATGATCGATGTAATCTGCGCGCGGGGGGGGGGGGGGGGGAGGGGGCGTGAGATCAGTACTCCAGAAGCTCGGGTTAATGCTCTGGGGACCACAGCAGCTGGTGAAATATAAATTCAATTCATAAAACATGGAATTAAAAGATAGTCTGAGTAATCAGTGGCCATGAAACTATCATCTTTAAAACCGATCTGCTTCACTAATGTCCTCGAGGGAAGGAAATCTGTCGTCCTTACCTGGTTGGCCTACATGTGACTCCACAATGTGGTTGACTCTTAACTGTGTCCTCTGAAATAGCCTCGCAAACCACTCTGTTCAAGGGCAATTCACCCTGACGTTTCCCACGGCACTCACATCCATGAAAGAATAGATTAAAAGTAAAACCAAAGAGAAAATGCTGGAAAATCTCAGCAGGTCTCGCAGCATCTGTAGGGGTAGAAAAGAGCTAACGTTTTGAGTCCAGATCACCCTTTGTCAAAGCTCTTTGGTTTCAGAATCCAGATTAAAAATAAACTTACCTAGGGGCAGCACGGTGATGCAGTGATTAGCACTGCTGCCTCACGGCACCAAGGACCCGGGTTCGATCCCAACCCTGGGTCACTGTCCATGTGGAGTTTTCACATTATCTCCGTGTCTGCATGGGTCTCACCCCCACAACCCAAAAGATGTGCAGGGTAGGTGAATTGGCCACACTAAATTGCCCCTTAATTGGCAAAAAAAAAGAATTGGGTATTCTTAAATTTATAAAAAATAAAATAATCTTTCCTCTGAAGCAGAGGAACTGCTTGCCATTGGCTGAAATTCCCATAGTGAACTGTGCACATTGTCCCATATTCAGCATGCCGTGCAATTAAAGTGGTTTGTCACTTTGTATTTCTATTTATTTTAGAAATGTTCTACTGTCTTGTTTTTAATATTCACCATCCTTTTCCCTCTCAAAGATGTACAGACTGGGGCACTCTACACAGGTGTGGTTACTGTTTGGATTTGCCATTTTCACAGCTGGCCCAGATGTTTGTTGTCAACATGGTTCTCAAACATGGAGGGAGCATCAAAACTGACTCTGAACTTTTTCTCTGACTGAAGGTTGTGTACCCTGTCATCCAACGTCGCAAAATAGTGACTGGGAGATGATAAGTGTTCATATTCCACTCCACCCAATTCCACAATCCAGAGACTTTGCGCGACATGTAAGGGAAGCGACAGGGGTCTCACCCGCCAGTGGGAGATCTGTTTTGCCTCTTTCAGGGAAAGCCCACCCTGTTAAGTGCTGCGCAGGCACCTAACTGGACGGTGGCGGGTTTTCCCCATGATCAAGGACCCCAAGGGCTCAGTCCTGACCACCGAGAGCTGCCGGCCTCTGTGGTCAGCAGCTGTATTGAACAGCTGTGTGACTAGGGAGGGATTGGCTGCTGCCAGTACGGCACGCACCCGAAGCCTAATATCGTCACTGGATCCCAGGCCACAGGTGAGTGATGGCGGGAAAAGTTCACAAAATCTGTATTTGGTCTTCAGACCTGGTCATTTTACATTTCTTTGTGGGTTAATTGGAGCTGTTGCCTTTACCTAATTAAACATGGTGATTATATTTCAAAGCGATTAATTGCACGCCAGTACTTCGAAACATTCCTCAGACACGATAAGCCACAATATGAATACAGGTTCTTCTCTTCAATTAGTTGGTCTCTGGGAAAACCCCAGTTCCAAACCTATGTGGTATTGAACATTCTGTCTAACTCTAGATCATGGAAACAGTAGCAAAAAGTGTCAAACATATCACCCTAGAACTAGGAGGGAAATCGCCTCTCGTTATTTTCTCTGACTGCGATTTGGAAAATGCTGTGAAAGGTGCAATGCTGGCGAACTTCCTGAGTCAAGGGGAGGTAAGTAAACAAAGTTTCTTTGTGATCTTGGATTGACCATTCAGTTGTCTTTTACAACATTTGTAACCATTGAATACATCTAAATCACCTGCACTGGAGACAGGACGATTAGCAAACCTCCTCCGAGTTGCTAAAGCACGTTTGGAAGTTATTGGAACAAAATGCCATCAGTTCTAGCTAGTCCTGGTTGTTTCCGATTTCAGATGGGCCTGTGCAGAATGCTGACCAGAGAGGCTGAATTCTGATAGAATTTGTGACTGTTAAGCTAAATTATAGAATCATAAATGGTTAGGTCACAGAAGCAGGCCATTCAGCCCATTGTGTCAGTGCTGGCTCCCTGTAACAGCTGGCCCAACTTTCCTACCTCTTCCCCATAACCCTGCAAAATTTTATCTTCAGGTATTTATCCAATTATCCAGACCCCTCCATGATTTTGAACGCATCTGTCAAATCTTCTCTTGACTTTCCCGAAAGGGAATCTTCTCGTAAATCTCTTCTACACCCTCTCTGATGCCTTCACACCCTTCCTAAAGTGCTGTGCCAAGAATTGGATACAATACTCCGGTTGAGACTGAACCAATGTTTTATGAAAGTCTGTTGATAAAGCCAAGAATGTCCCCCTCCCCAGCTGACGACTTGATACTCCTTAAATAAATTGATGAGCAGCTTCCACCTCGAGGTGAACCCCTCCTCCGAACCTCAAATGGTGAACTTGATCTTTTCCAAATGCAGGAACTCTGCCAAATCGCTCACCCACCCCTTCGCGTTCGGCAGCTCCGTTCTGTCAGCACAACAAAATCAGTCTCCGGGAGGCAAAGGCCAACAGATTGGCCCCTCTCCCCACCTGCACTCCCGGATCCTCCGACACTCCAAATATTGCCACCTCTGGACTCTGGGCTACCTCTACCCCAAATTGTTGCGGTTACGTCCGGAAATCACTTTCAAAACCCCCTCAATCTCGGACACACCCAAAACATATGCACATGATTCGCCGGCCTCCCTGCACATTGGCCACACCTATCCTCCAGCCCTGGAAAGAACTGACTCATCCTGGATACCATCATGTGGGCCATGTGCACCACCTTAAATTGGATAGGGCCTAGTCTTGCACACGCCGAGGATGCATTTAACCTCCGCAGAGCTTCACTCCATACTCCAGTCCCAACACCCCACCCAACTCCTCCTCTCTCTTTCGCCTAACCTCGTCCACCAGAGCGCTCTCCCTCTTGTATATCTGCAACCCTGCCCCGGACAGAAGCTTACCCTGCAGCATCGGGAGCGGCAACATTGGAAACGACAGCACCTCCTTTCTCATGAAGTCCCTAACCTGCAGATATCTGAACCCATTCCCCTTCGGCAACTGATATGTCCCCTCCAACTCCTCCAGGCCTGCAAACCTCTTTCCCAAAAACAAATCCCTAAAATATTCTGTCCTGACCTGCAGCCACCCTTGGAACCTCACATCCAACCCCTCCGGAGCAAACCTATGATTATCGCAAATCGACGCCCACAGAGATATGCCTTTTTAATAATACTCTTTATTATTGTCACAAGTAGGCTTGCATTAACACTGCAATGAAGTTACTGTGAAAATCTCCGAGTCGCCACACTCGGCGCCTGTTCGGCCACACTGAGGGAGAATTCAGAATGTCGAATTCACCTAACAAGTGGCCACCGAATATCTCTGATCCACCCTCAGAATGTCCACCACCAACCTCAACCTCTCAGCCCGGCTCTGCTATTTCCCTGTCCTCCACCTTCTCCTGCCACCTCTTCTGGCTCTCCACCACGAACACCATCTCTGCCTCCAATGAGGCCAGCTGGTCCTCATGCTCACCCACAGCCTCCTCCACCTTCTGGAATGGCAGACCCTGCGCCTCCACCCTCTGCTCCACTCTCTCAATAGTCATCCGAAGCAGCTCTACCACCTTCGCTAGGTCCTCTGATACCTCCTGCTTCTGCTGCTGGAGCTTGGTGTTCAGAAGGTCCACCAGTTGGTCAGTAGACCACAGGGCGAGAACACCATCCCAGAACCCTTCGCCATCTTCGGGCAGCACGGTAGCCTTGTGGATAGCACAATTGCTTCACAGCTCCAGGGTCCCAGGTTCGATTCCGGCTTGGGTCACTGTCTGTGCGGAGTCTGCGCATCCTCCCCGTGTGTGCGTGGGTTTCCTCCGGGTGCTCCGGTTTCCTCCCACAGTCCAAAGATGTGCAGGTTAGGTGGATTGGCCATGATAAATTGCCCTTAGATCCAAAATTGCCTTGGTGTTGGGTGGGGTTACTGGGTTGTGGGGATAGGGTGGAGGTGTTGACCTTGAGTAGGGTGCTCTTTCCAAGAGCTGGTGCAGACCCGATGGGCCGAATGGCCTCCTTCAGCACTGTAAATTCTATGATAATCTTTTCCTCTGTCACACCTCGAATAACCTCTCGGCCAGGCTGCTGCCTCTTACTCGTAACACCTCGTCTGGTAAGCCATAAACCGGCCCCGTCGATGGAGCACTTCTATTCCTCACTGCTCATGCACCTCACATCAGCAAACACCCCTTAACGTCGAGTGAAAAACGACCAAGCAATTCCACCTTGAGCGGCAGCCGCCAAATGTGCGACCACTCACTCCATGGCCACCATCGGAAGTCCCATGCAGGCTTTCCTTAATAAATCCACATTTATCCAAGTGACTGAAATTCTTTACCAGATTATCATCCCTAAAAGCTTTCCACTGCTAATATTAAATTGATTGGCCTGTAATTACTGAGTTTATCCTTGTGCCCCTTTTGAACAAGGTTGTAACATGCAATTCTCCATCCTTGTATCTAAGGAGATTAGAAGATTAGGACCAATGCCTCTGCAATTTCCACCCTTACTTTTCTTGGTATGCTCAGATGTATTTCATCTGGTCCTGGTAACGTATCAACTTTTAAGTACAGCCAGTCTATCTAATACCTCTATCAATTTTTAGCCCAGTCATTGTGCCAACTATCTCCAGTTTCACAACTTTGTCAGCATCTTCTTCCTTGGCAAAGGCATATGCAAGTATTTATTAGGGGCTGGTTTAGCACAGTGGGCTAGATACCTCGCTTGTAATGCAGAACAAGGCCAGCAGCGCGGGTTCAATTCCCATACCAGCCTCCCCGAACAGGCGCCGGAATGTGGTGACTAGGGGCTTTTCACAGTAACTTCATTGAAGCCTACTTGTGACAATAAGCTATTATTATTATTATTATTATGCTGTAGTAGTATTACGTCATGCTCTTTGCCTTCATGCATGGATCCCCTTTTTGATCCCTAAATGATCTTACTCCTCCTCTTATCACCCTCTTACTATTTATATGCCTGGAGAAGACTTGTTGATTCACTTTTACGTTGGCTGCCGTTCTCTTCACATACTCTCTCTTTGCTTTTTTTATTTACATTCTCACTCTCACATCCCCGGAAGCTTCTGTGCTCAATCTGGTTATCACTGGTATGAACTCCGCTCCTGTAGTGAGTTTTAAAATCATGATCTTCTGCCTCCGAGACGAGAATGCTACCACTGAACCAAAGCTGACGCGTAATGTGGATACAATTTTGTTTGCTATTTAATTATTATTGGGGTAAATATTTATGTGAATGTACCGTTTTTATTTTTCATTTCAGGTGTGCAGCAATGGCACCAGAGTGTTTGTACACAACGACATATTGTCAAAGTTTGTGGAAAAAGTGGTGGCAAAGACAAAAGCAATAAAAATTGGAGATCCACTACTTGAAGATACTCAAATGGGCGGTCTCATCAATCGTCCACACCTTGACCGAGTTCTGTCCTATGTAAAGCAGGCTAAGGAGCAGGTACTCCAACATTTTGGTTGTTCTAAGTTTGCTGCACTAATTATCCTCATTAGCCATGTATGTTGTTTGTAACATAGTCAGTGGTCTAATCTGAGGCAGTGAAACTACTGAGAATTTGAGTACAGGAGTGGGGATGACTTGCTGCAATTATTCAGGGCCCTGGTGAGGCCCCACCTGGAATATTGTGTGCAGTTTTGGTCTTCATATCTGATGAAGAATGTTCTTGTTATAGAGGGGGTGCAGCAAGGTTTACTCCCTGATTCCTGGGATAGCGGGACTGTTGTATGAGAAAAGATTGAGTCGGTTAGGATTGTATTCGCTGGAGTTTGGAACAATGAGGGGGGATCACATAGAAGCCCATAAAATTCTAACAGGACTAGACCGGGTAGATACATGAAGGATATTCCCACTGGTGGGGGTGTCCAGAATCTGGGGTCACAGTCTGAGGATACGGGATAGACCATTTAGGACAGCGATGAGGAGAAATTTCTTCACCCAGCGAATGGTCAGCCTGTGGAATTTGTTACCACAGAATGTAGATGAGGCTAAAACATTTTATGTTTCAAGAAGCAGTTAGATATAGTAATTGGAGGGCAGCATGGTGGCACAGTGGTCAGCACTGCTGCCTCGCGCAGCCGAGATCCCAGATTCAATCCCAGCCCTGGGTCACCGTCCATGTGGAGTTTGCACATTCTTCCCGTGTTTGCAAGGGTTCGCCCCCACAACCTAAATGTGCAGGGTAGGTGGAATGGCAAAGCTGAATTGCCCCTTAATTGGAAAAAATGAGTTTTGTACTCTAAATGTATTCAGAAAAAAATATAGTACTTGGAGAGAAGGGGATCAAAGCATATGGGGTGGTGGGGGGGTGGGGGGGGGAGAGAAGTGGGATCAGGCTATTGGGCTGGATGATCACCCATGATAATGAATGGCTCAAAGGGCCAAATTGCCTCCTTCTGCTCCTTTTTTCTATGTTTCTAATGCCTTGCACTGTTTTAGTGTAAGCACTGCATTGGATGCCTATGGAGTTTCCTAGCACATTATGGGTTAATTTAAATGTTTGGGCAACTTGGGCAGTGGTGCCTATAAACATTTATATTTCATCTGCTGGGAAAGGAAATCTATGCATTGTTGCACTCCGGAACTGGAATTGCAGCTAGACAGTCTAACCTGATATGCTTGATTGGATCCAATGCTGGTCTAAGTGAAGCTTGTTTGATTCTGCCAGTCAGTGATCTTTGTGCACAGCGACTGATTTGATTAACCAGAATAAAAAATATTCAAGTCACAATAGAGTAAGAAGTAATACAAAGCTTGCATCTCGTCTGTTAGATGTCAAAAGGATGATGGAGCTTCTACAAAGATATTTGCCACTGATTGGTGATAATGAACATTCCGTAGTTTATGCTAACTGGAAAATGAAAACTGCAAGTGTCAGATTAATGTCGGCAAAACTGAGGCCAGCCTCTCCAAGAGAGGCCTCGACTGCAGCAGAAAACCTAGAATCTTGCAAGTCCTACTTGACTTGTTAGTTCAGCTCTCTTCCCCACCCTAGGTCCATTCAGCTTGCAAGCTGCTTTCTCTCTCCTCAACATAGTTGCACCTCCTGAGTCTCAGCCTCACTCCAGAGCCCTAGTCATTCTTTTGTAGTATCAAAGCTCAATTTCTCTATTGCCCTTCCAGTTGTCTTCTGCATTGCGCTTCAATTCATTTACTTTGCCAAATTTCATGTGCTCACTTACACTCCGTTCAACATTCCCATGATCCTGTCTTAGTCTGAGCTTCACTGACTTGCCTGCCAATTTCATAATTCTTGTACCTGCTTTCAAATTTATGCATGCCTTCACCCCAACCTACTTTGGGGATCTCCTTTGCTTTACATTGTTGTACTCTGTCCATCGAATACTGGACCCGTCTCCAATCACTTTATTCCCCTCTCGGCAAAAATTATTTCGCGTATTATGATCCTACCCTCTGGAATTTACTGCTTGCTTCCTTCCAACTTGCTGTCTTTAAAAACCGTCCTGTGCCCGTATCTTTGATTCCCCCACACTAGTCCCTTCCTGTGTTCAGTGTGCAGTTTATCCATTTCCACAATAGTGTGAACACACTGCGACATCTTCCTGCATGTGAGTAGTGCTGTGCAAGTCCAGGTACTTGCCATTGCATTGGAATGCTCGTAGCTGCTATGAGATTTGTAATCCTGATCCTTGTTTACAGGGTGCAGCTGTTCTGTGTGGCGGAGATCGGTTTGTTCCTGATGATCCAAATCTGAAAGATGGATATTTCATGAATCCCTGTGTTCTAGGTGTGTTGCTCAATGCTACAATTAATAGATCAAAGTCATTAGAATAGACTTGATACCGAAGATCATTTTGTTTAAAATATTAGATCTTGATTGGTGTAAAGTGATGCGGTGTGATCTCTGACACCTTCTCATTGCACTATAAATGCATGTGAAGTAATTGTTCAGCCATTAAATGCAAATTAAATGACTTGCCTTCCAAGGATATGATATATTTAGAACATTAGTGTTGTAGTTGGCCTGATTCCCAACAATCTTTACTGGTGCTCGCTACAAAAAGCAGCTTCCATCAGTCGGCCGTTGTCTCCAACTTAGTGGTAAGTGGGATGTAGAACACTTCAGGTTAAACCAACTACTGTGTTCTCACTTGAGCCATCAGGATGTAAGGCATGATTCCGATTCCGGATACCTAGGGTAGAAAATGCCACATTGCCAGACCATGTTTTTCAGGATCAGTCACGACTTGGTTCCTATTACAAGAAATAAATCTACACAAACTGATTAATACAATTGAAACAGCAATACATCCATCGCTTGATGCTCTGTTGCTTTTGACCATTTTCTGAGACTGTTAACTTGGAGTTTCAAAATGAGTCCTTTTTAATCAGAATCTTTGGATTAACGTTTTGCATAAATTCTCACTTTGGCAACCTCACCGTAGCGACCTGGAAACGCTTTGAATTATAGGTGTTGATGGCAAGGTCATGGTTATTGCTCATCCTTCGTTGCCTTTGAAAAGGTGATGTTGAGTCGACCTCGAGGCATTTATGTGAAAATAAATTTTGTGTCACAAGTTGTGGTGGTATGTATTAGGGGTAATGTGGTACCTGTGAAGCCGAGAGGCTATTGGCTGATAGGTCCCAGGTCCTGGTTGGATCTGCCGACTTCTGGCTCCACCCTGAAGGCGGAGTATAAGAGCTCGAGCTTCTCCCCGCAGCCTCATTCTGTTGCTGAGCTGCTGGGGACAAGTCTCGCTTAATAAAGCCTAGATAGACTTCATCGCTTCTTGTCTCGCGTAAGTCATTGTGCGCTACACAAGTACCAACTTTAAGATAACAATGCATTTCCTATCTGGATGCTCCTGAGGAGTCAGGCACTACTTATAATGGGTCTGCCCAGATAATAAATGTATTAATTTATTTCATTAGGTCTTAATTCTATAAATAATTCATAAACAGGTTGGCTGTCATTTAAACCTTCTCCATCATGGTGAATATTTACTGTTCAAGTCTCCATGCAGGGAGAAATTTAGTCTGATAGCACCGTGTTCCCTCAGTACTGCACTGGGCTATCTGAGGTGCCACGATCAGCACTATTTTGCAGAGGAGCAGGGGAGCACCCCCTGATATCTGGCCAACATTAGCTCTCAACTAAAATGAAAATTAATCTGGTCATTATCACCTTGAGGTTTGCGGAATCTTGCTGTGCACTGATTAGCTGGTTCCTAAATGACAACAGTGACTATACTTTGGAAGTACTTTATTGACAGTAAAGTGTTTTGGGATGTCCTAAAAGAAATGCAAGTCTGTCTTACATAGAATTTACAGTGCAGAAGGAGGCCATTCAGCCCATCGAGTCTGCACCAGCTCTTGAAAACAGCACCCTACCCAAGCCCACACCTTCACCCTATCCCCATAACCCAGTAACCCCACCCAACACTAAGGGCAATTTTGGACACTAGGGGCAATTTAGCATGGTCAATCCACCTAACCTGCACATCTTTGGACTGTGGGAGGAAACCGGAGCACCCGGAGGAAACCCACGAGCACACGGGGAGAATGTGCAGACTCCGCACAGACAGTGACCGAAGCCTGGAACCGAACCTGGGACCCTGAAGTTGTGAAGCAATTGTGCTAACCACTGTGCTACCGTGCTGCCCGTCTTCCTTTTCACAAATCCATTACTAGAAATTAGTCATGGAGGCCTCTAAACACTTGCAAACTAAAGGACAAAAAAATTAAATGGCTTTAATTAAAATTAAAAATCCCAGTGCCACAATTTTGATAAAAGGGTACAGAGGATTGATCCACATTTCTGCCGAGTACAGTGATTTAATACTTTGAAGTAAAGGTCACTGTAGTCTCAGATGACCATAGGCTGCTTTCCTCTCTTGAGGGGGAGAACTGGCTGGTGGTCAGGTTAAAGAAGGCGGGCCTTCATGAATAACCTCTGCCAGTACGGGAATTGAATCCTTGCTGCTGGCCTCACTCTGCATCATGAACCAGCTGTCTAGTCAACTGTGCTGAACCAGCCCCCACTTTAAAGTGCTGTGTTATGAATTAACTGTGCACTAATTCTCATACATAGGCGATGAGTGCCTGATGCTTGAACATTGGGGGAGTTAAATGCTTCATTTCCTGTTACATGCTGGCTTTGAATCTGTGGCATCTACAAGTAATGATCTGTGTCTGGGCAGGGAATTGCAAAGATGAGATGACCTGTGTTAAGGAGGAGATATTTGGACCTGTGATGTCAGTGTTGGCATTCGATACTGAGGATGAGGTCATCGAGAGAGCAAATAACACCAATCTTGGTCTGGCAGCTGGCGTGTTCACCAGGTACTGTGCACCTCGCATTTTCCTAATGCTAGATTGTTTATTTAATAAATAGTGGCGGTGGCTTACCTGCTCTTTCTGTAATGTGGACCTAGTTAGATGCAGTTAATAGCGATGGTATTACAGACCCACGTCCCTGGGTTAGGAAGGGGAAAGTTGCAATTTTGTATCTTCCCCACCACAGGATGCCTTCTGACAAGGTCAGGCGAGACTCTTGGGCAGTTTCAATAGAATAACCTTCAGACACTCGTATCTGGAATTTTACACACAACATTCTGTCTGCCAGAGCTGTTTGAGGCATGTGCAGTTTTATCCCAGTGAAGAGGTAATGCCTTTAGGAGAGAAGTGGGTCTAGAAAATCAATGCCGGTGCTTGAAGTGCTCTTAGTATCATTTATTCCAGCAAAATAACACGTTGTGGTTCTGTTGCTGTTTGATGGAGGCACGCTTATCGTGCTCCATACTTGTAGATATTTTAATTCTTGTGGCCACTTTACATAGTTTTCTGTCCAGCTTTGCTGTACAATATCATTCTTAAAATAAAGTTAATTGTAGCGATAGGGGAGCAGGAGATAAAGGATGCGATTGGGAGGATGCAGTCGGGGAAGGTGGCAGGGTTTCCGGTGGAATATTATAAAAACTTCAAGGATAAGCTGGCACCCCTGATGGTGGGGATGTTTGAAGAGGCAATAGAGAAGGGGGTGTTGCCACAAACCTTGGGGCAGGCATCAATCTCCCTGTTGCTAAAAAAAGATAAGGATCCGACGGAGTGTGGATCGTATAGGCCCATATCACATCTGAATGTGGACGCAAAAATATTGGCGAAGGTACTGGCGGGTAGGCTGGAGGAGTGCCTCCCGAAGGTGATGGGTGAAGATCAGACGGGTTCGTGAGAGGAAGGCAGCTCTTTTCAAACGTTAGAAGGGTATTGAACGTTGTTATGGCACCGGCAGAGAGGAAGGAAACAGAGGTGGTTGTGGCATTGGACACTGAGAAGGCATTCGACCGGGTAGAATGGGGGTACTTGATGGCAGTTCTGGAGCGGTTTGCAATTGGACCAAGATTTGTGAACTGGGTAAAGCTACTATATAAGGAGCCGAGGGGAAACAACATCAGCTCGAGATACTTTTCTCTCCACCGTGGGACGAGGCTGGGTTGTCCTATGTCCCCCCTGCTGTTTGCACTCACGATTGAGCCGTTGGCCATCACATTAAGAAGTTCGGGGGTATGGAAAGGAATAGTGCGGGGGTGGGATAGAGCATAAGGAGTCCTTATATGCCGATGACTTGCTGTTATACGTGTCGGAACCGAGTGTGTCGATAGGGGGAATATTGGAGCTGCTTCGAGTGTTTGGATCTTTCTCTGGATAAAAACTAAATCTAGACAAGTGAGTATTTTGTGGTGTCTCAGCCAGGGGCGGGGGCAGGGGTGGGGGGGCTGCCATTCCGTAGGGCAGGGACTCACTTTAGGTACCTGGGGGTGCAGGTTGCCCGGGGGCGGGGGGGCGCTCCACAGGTACAACATTTCTAGTTTGGTGGGGAGAGTGAAAGCGGATCTGGCAAGGTGGGATGGTCTCCCTCTGTCCCTGGTGGGTCAGGTACAGGTGGTTAAAATGAACGTGTTGCCACGATTTCTGTTTATTTTTCAATGCCTGCCGATTTTCCTGCCAAAGGCTTTGTTCAGAGAGATTGAGGGAAGGATTACGTCGTTCATATGGCGAGGGAAGGTGGCCAGAGTTAGAAAGGTGCTACTCCAGAGGGGAAGGCAGGCAGGGGGTTTGGGTCTTCCGAACCTGATGTATTACGAATGTGGAGAAGATGCGGAGCTGGGTCAGAGGGGTTGATTCCCAGTGGGTCAGAATGGAGGAGAGTTTGTGCAGGGGGTCAGGATTGAAAGCTCTAGCAACAGCGCCACTCCTGATACCCGGGGAAGTACTCCGAGTCCGGTAATAATAGCTTCATTGAGAATTTGGAGGCAGTTTCGCCAGCACTTCGGGTTGGGGGCAGGGTCAAGGGAAATGCCGACTGGGGGGAACCACAGATTTGAGCCAGGGAGGTGGGATGGAAATTTTTGGAAATGGGAGGAGAAGGGGATTAAGACACTCAAAGATTTGTTTCTTCGGGGTCGGTTTGCAGGATTGAAGGAGCTGGAAGCGAAGTATGGACTGGAGCAGGGGGAAATGTTTAGATACATGCAGGTTCGAGATTTTGCGAGAAAGGAGATACAGAACTTCCTGGAGGAGCCGACCTCCACATTGCTGGAGGAGGTGCTGACGACGGGGACTGGAGAAGGAGGTTGTGTCAGCAGTCTACGGAGCTATTTTGGAGGAGGAGAAGGCACCGCTGGAAGGGATCAAAGCAAAGTGGGAGGAAGAGTTGGGAGAGAATATGGAGGAGGGGTTCTGGTGTGAGGTGCTCCAGAGAGTGAATGCCTCCACCTCGTGCGCGAGGTTGGGGCTGATACAGCTGAAGGTGGTATACAGAGCACACCTCACGAGGGCGAGGATGAGCCAATTCTTCGAAGGAGTAGAAGATGTGTGTGAACGTTGCCGGCGGGGGGGGGGTGGGTGCTGTCCCAAGCTACAGGATTACTGGAAGGAGGTTTTTAAGATAATTTTTAAAGTGGTGCACATGAAACTGGACCCGGTCCCCCGGGAAGCCATATTCTGGGTGTCGGACCAGCCAGGGTTGGAAACGGGAGCGGAGGCAGATATCATAGCCTTCGCCTCGTTGATCGCCTGAAGGCGGATCCTGCTGGGATGGAGAGCAGCCTCTCCACCCTGTGCCCTGGCGTGGCGGGGGACCTGTTGGAATACTTGACCCTTGAGAAGGTTAAGCATATTGAATGACCAGAAGAGCCAATTCTTCACATAGCGAAACAGGAATGCGAATGAAATATCACGTAGCACAGAATGTAGGAGTAATACTGTGCTTATCAATATGATTGGGTGAGAGATAGTTTATATAGTCCAGTTCGAACGACTGAGGTAGTTGTTTAATGATGGTGATCAACAAATTCACTTGGTGCTGTGCCTGTGCTGTTCAGTTTATGCATCTGTGAATGAGCTGTTCAAACTCGAGTCGAACTTGTATCCTGATGATTAGTAGCGATGTAAAAGTGGATTGTTTTGCAGTGGGTAATGTGTGTTTTTCAGAGATGTGACTCGAGCGCATCGGATGGCAGCGGCTCTTGAAGCAGGGACGTGTTTTATAAACAACTACAATGTCTCCCCAGTTGAGATACCGTTTGGAGGGTATAAAATGTCAGGTAGCTATCAATTATATTTTTCTGGAAAAATTGAGATTAAGTGTTTCATTTAACTGAAAAGTAATCCCTGTTCAATTGTTACAGGATTTGGAAAAGAGAATGGAATAGCGACAACTGAATATTACACACAACTAAAAAGCGTTTACGTGGAAATGGGAGATCCACAATGTTCTTTCTAAACTGCAACAATATTATCTGTTGGTGCCTGAATTTAATGTTGTTTCAGGTTAGTTTATAACCCCATATAACAAGGAGTGAAAGCTATTTTTTCTTCTTTAAAATTTCCAAACTGTAATTGTGCTGATTCTGCAATTAGTATAAGGTGTGAAGTTTCACTCGCCATTCAAGCTTTTGGACCCAATGTATGAAGTGAGGTTTTTTTTCTCCCCCTATCTGTTCAACTGTATAGTTTTGTTTTAATAAAATTATAAACCAGTCTTTAATTCTTTTAAAAGCAGTAACTTATTCTCTCTCATTTAGCCAGGTCTGACTGAAGCACAGTCTATGACAACTTTGTGAAGATAAATGTTTTTGGATCCGTGGACATTTTAAATCTCAACTGGTGAACGTCCTTATAGCGTCAGTTAGTTTGTTTTCCTCTTGCTCAGGAGGACGGTAATGTCATACCCATAAAGAATTCTATATCTGCATTCCATATAGAGTAAAATTCATTATTCTAAATGTTCATGGACAAGAGCAGAAAATCATGTCAATGAATATGAAAAGTGAGGAATAGCAGACATAAAACTTGCTGCCTTTCCACTGGTGGAAAGTTATTTTACAAAATTAAATTAGCAGCAAATTTAATATTTAAGACCAGGGAGGTGATTCAGTTCTGAGTAAGCAAGATTAACCATCTTCAGATGTTGCTTTTTAAACTAGGTGTTCTGAGATTTTCCTCCTTATTAAATGATGCTGTTCATTATCATGAATGCATTTTGTAACAGTTATTTCAAACAAAATTTTATTTCCAACTTATAGAATTTCACACTGCTGTTGATGGAGGAGCAAGGAGGGGGGCATTGTTGCAGCACAGTGACCAGTTCACCTCACTGGGTGGTGGGGAATAACAAAGGGCTGAGTGCCAAAGTGGAGGACCTGGCGAGCAGGTCTGAAGGCAGAATTCGAGGGTCAGAAGCTGATGGAGTATTTTGCAGAGATGTTCGGCAAGTTGTTGGGGCAGGAGGAGGACCCCTGTTCTCTGCGAACTGGATAGGGCTTACTGGTGGATCTGGCCAAAGGCAAATGAACCACAAAGAGCTGTGATAGAAGGAAAAGGTGTTGAATGGCACAGTGGTTAGCACTCTTGCCTCAGCTCCAGGGACTGGGTTCAATTCCGGCCTTGGGTGATTGTTTGGGTGGAGTTTGCACTTTTCCCCCGTGTGTTTTTCCTCCCACAGTCCAAAGATATGCAAGTTAGGTGGATTGGCCATGGGTAAATTCCCCTTTAAGTGTCCAAAAGATTGGGTGGGATTACAGGGATAAGGTGAAGCCTTAAGTACGGTGCTCTTTCCAAGGCCTGATGCATGCTCACTGGGCCAAATGGTCTCCTTCTGCACTGTAGGGATTCTATAATGAGGTGTGTGAAGGTGAGGTGGGATGGTAGTGGCATTCAAATATACCAGGATCTCACGGCGGAGATGGCGAGCAGCCTTTGATCGGGCGAAGCCGGCATTGTACAAAAGTAACATGAGGTTTGGGGTGGTCCACCTGGTGAGGGATGACTACTTTGAGACGGCGGAGGCATTTGTGAAGGCTGAAGAACTGGGACTGAATTGAGTTTGGACATTATCTTTTTTCTTTCCTAGGTTGGGCTTGGGAGGTGGGGTTTTTTTGTCTGAGGGATTGAGTTTTGGGGAGGGGGGGGGGGACGGGACCTGTGTTGGTTTCCTAATTGATTCTAGCAGTTGCCACCTCGCTAGCAAACGGGAGAGGGGGAGAGAGAAAGAGTGGCCACAATCTTTGGAACCTGTATGGACAGGTTCTGATGGGCCTGGGAGGTGTGAATGGTGAGGGGGATGGGAATCGATACTGGGAGAAGTGGTTTTGAGGGGATGTGGCTGGAGGGCTTCTGGGAAGTGGAGGGTGGAAAGTAGGTGGCTGACAGCGTCTAGGAGTAGGGCTGGATACTGCTTGCTGGACGGGGCCGGGAGTAGCAGTTATGACTGATAGGATGGGTGTGGATGTGTGAAATCCCACGGTCCGTTTGGTAGCATGGAATGTGCAAGGGCTGGGAGGACCGGTGAAGCAGGCAAGAGTTTTATCACATGTGAAGAGTTGGAAAGTCGGCGTGGTGGTATTGCAAGAGACCCATCTAAGGGTCAAGGACCAGGACACCAGGTGAGGCTTCGGAAGGGGTGGGTGAGCCAGGTGTTCCACTTGGGCTTTGATGAAGTGTGTGGGGGGGGGGGGGGGGGGGGGAAATAGCGATATTCGTGGGTAAAAGAGAGAGTGGTTTCAGACTGAAGTTGGTGGCTGACCAGTGGACAGATGTGTTATAGCAATGGTTGCTTTAGAGGAGAGGCAAGTGGTGTTGGCTAGTGTGTACACCTCGTGAAGGAGAAACTTAAACAGTGCTGAATCCAAAGGTGGATAGGTAGGTTCAAGCAATGTTTGCTGATCCCCCAGGAGAGAGGGGGGTTGGAGGAAAGCCTGCGGAGGTTTTTGCATCCGTAAGATGGGGAGTACTCAGGCCTTCGCCAGTACATTGTGTATTCAAGGACTTAATTTTTATTATGGGGAAGGCGCTGTTGGCCGGGGAAGGCGCTGTTGGCCGGGGTGAGGAAAGTAGAATATTCTGCAACTGTCATCTTGGACCATACTCCACATTGGGTGGATGTGGTCTTGAAGAAGGGGCTGGTGCAGAGCTCTGGCTGGATGTCAGGTCCAAACTTTGGGAAAGGCTATTGAGGATTGTGGGTTTTAATAGGAATGGAGGGGTTTCACCATCAGTGGTGTGGGAAGTGTTGAAGGTGGTAATGAGGGGCGAGATCATCTTGTTTAAGGTTCAGGTGAACAGGGAGGAGCGACAGCACCTGGTTAAGGAAATTTGGGGTGGATTGAAAGTATTTGGACAATTCGGCAGTTGAAGGGGGCTGTGTACAAGTATGGGGAGAAGGCCAGCTCCGCCGGCAGGTGGTTGAGAAGATTGTTCAGAATGGGGTGGGGGAGTTGGTGGTGGCAATGGAGCAGGTGAACCAGGCATTCGAGGAGTTTTATGGACTGTTGAACAGGTCGGAGCCTCCAGAGGATGAGTCAGACCTCAAGGAGCTTTTGGGATGGGTTGGAGTGTCTGAAGGTAGGAGAGGGCAGGGATGGAAGAGGCATGGGTGGCAAGAGACACTATGGGTATGGCACTGGCGCCAGATGATTTCCTGATGTAGTTGGCACTAGTTGGAGGAGCACCTGCCAAAGGTGACTGGGAAGGATCAGACAGGGTTTGTTGGAGGTGGCACTGGATGCAGAGAAGGCAATTTGATCAGCTGGACAGGAATATTCACAGTGATGGAGAGATTTGGGATTGGGCCCAAGTTTGTGGTGTGGGCTTGGTGTATAAGGAACCAAAGGAGTGGGTGCGCACACATGCAAAATTTCTGTTAGGCCACTCCTGCCTCATTCCTTGATCTATGTCCCCCTCTGGTTTGCACTGGTGATAAAGCCCTTGACCCATAGCGTGGAGGTTCTTGGATAAATGGGAGGGGCAAAGGTGGGGTGGGAGAGATAAAAGAAAAGGATCTGTTGCATAGCTCCAACCCGGGCTCTTCGGTGGGGGATATAATGGGACTGTTTTAAAGATTTGGGGGCTTTTCAGGCTATACATGTTAAATTTGAAGTGAGTGTTTTTGGTGTCTGAGGGTGGGAGCTGGTTTGGGAAGTTGCCATTTCTGGTGGTAACTTCCCACTTCGGGAGTGCAGGTGGCTTGGAATTGGGCCTGGCTCTAAATTAATTTAAGAGCTTGGTGGGTAGGTCAAAGCGGACTTGATGGTTCAGCCTTTGGAGCCGGACAGACAGACTGTGGGTGAGGCTGGAGGTAGGCTCGTAAGGGGTTGCGGGCGCTGGCAATTGCTCCTGTTTGCCCCAGGGAAATAATTGGGGATATGGAGGCAATTTTGGCAGCACTATGTTAGGGGCACGGTCAAAGTTGATGCTTTATCCAAGGGAATGGCTTGAGCCACGGAGGGCCCGACCAATACTGCCCCAAGATGGAGAACGTTCTTTAGCACCAATTCAGCAGTCTTGCATATGGATTTGGAGCCTAGTCAAAAACAAAGGGAGTTTGTAATGCGTTGGATACAGTTAAACATATAAAACTACGATCTGCAAGAACCTTCTTCTCATTTTATTAAAAAAGTTCAGTGTACAAACTTCAGAAGCAGGTGATTGCTATTAGAGATAAAGCTGCTGCTGTAGTGTCGGGTTTGTCAAGGTTATAAATTAACCTTTGCAGCAATGTCCATGCAATCCCAGTTGGCAAATTCCAAATGCTGTTGAAGTCCCCATGAGTGCCAGAAGAGCCAGTGAACCAAACGCACCATATACTCTATTCTTAGGGTCTAGAGAAAAGAAAGGAAATATAATCAAAGATTTAAGGGAATGCTTATAAAACAATTCATTAACTGAAAATTGAAGTAGTTTAAACTGGAGCTATGCTAACACAGTAGCACAGTGGTTAGCACTGTTGCTTCACACCACCAGGGGTCCCAGGCTGGATTCCAGTTTAGGTCACTGTCTGTGCGGAGACTACATGTTCTGCGTGGGTTCGTCCAGATGCCCTGGTTTCCTCCCACAAGCCCCGAAGGATGTGCTCATTAGGTGAATTGGACATTCTGAATTCTCCGTCTGTGTACCCAAACAGGTGCCAGAGTGTGACAACTAGGGGATTTGAAGTGGTAATGTAAGCCTACGTGGCAATAATAAAGATTATTATTTTCTTCAAAAGGCTTGAAGCGGTCAAAAGTTGCTACACTTGCATTTCAGCTAATCTTTTAAAAGGGGGTGACAACTCTTCTGCATCCCCCCCACCACCACAAAGAAAATGAACACTACAACATATTAGGACAGAGGTTGCGTCATGTCTGGTTCATTGTGCAATCTAGGAAGATATGTTGAAGATCCTCCTGAAGATTGATTAAGACTGGCAAATGTTCAACTTGGATAAGTACAGGACAAAAAGCAAGACACTAAGTGATCTGATTGAGGTTTGAAGCGAATAGTTGTGTTCCAACTATGCAAGGCAAGATCTAGGTTATGTTATGAGCCCGGGTTTAGAGAACCCCAAAGCGTATCATGAGTTCACCCGACCCACAACTTTTAATAGATAGTGGTACGGGGAGCACACGGCCCACTCTACAGGTGTGGTACAGCAGAAATGGAAAAGTCTTTTTTAAAAGCAAAACCATGTTTATTCTATGAACAAGTTAACCTTTTTAAAACAGTGAACATCTTAGCAACCATCAATTCAAATACAACTCCCAAAGAATACAACATTAAGTAATCCTCAGTAACGTCCCAAACAACATCCAGAAGACCAAAGAAACACATTAGGTTTACATTCACTACTGAGAACATTTATAACTCTGAATTCACCAAATGATCAAGATCAACAGTAAACCTGCTCTGCCTGGTTCAGCTCCAACACTGAAAACAAAACTAAAACACCCCGCAGCAAACAGCCTAAAACGAAGGTAAAAAGCTGACAGCCCAGCTCCATCCACTGACATCACTGCAGTAATAAACACCCATTAAAAGGTACTCTCACTACAGATGTATACACTTTTTTTTTTTTTTTTTTTTTTAATATAAAGGTACTCTCATGACCGTTAGATGCTCAATTTGACACTAGCACAATGACAGGCAGGAGGGTCAGACACGAAAACCCCCAAAGCTTGCATATTTTCCCTTAAGAGTCCGATCAATCAGCTAGTCTTCCAGTTGGGATAATAGTGTACACCAGAGCACACTGCAAGTATAAGTAAGGAACCTGCTGAATTGGGTTCTTAGGAGGGTGGGCACAGTGAAGATGCAATCCCCCAACCACAGGAATCTTCCTATAGAGGAATGGGTATACATGTACTCCTCCTGGCTCACAGGCATTGCAGCAAGGTAACTTCCTTCTCGCCAGAATCCTCCCGGCCTCCCTTCAGGTCCAGAGTTACTCCAGGCCTGGGAAACCCAACCAGCCATTATGGAACCTGCAGAACTCCTGATTTGACTAATCACCTGATTGAGGGTTAAATTATTCCAATATCTAGGCAAATGTTTTTCAAATGACAGATGAATTAGTGTTGATTGTAATATCATTGCAATGTCCTTTTGAATTTGTCTAGCATTATGCTAGTGGGTGTGGCAGTGTTTCTTTAAGTTACAAGGAGTGACTGCTACAAATTATATGCAAAGATAATTCAGGAGGCAAATTAAGGAATTTTATATGCAAAGATAATTCAGGAGGCAAATTAAGGAATTTTATATGCAAAGATAATTCAGGAGGCAAATTTTAAGGAATTTTATATGCAAAGATAATTCAGGAGGCAAATTAAGGAATTTTAATGTAATTTTGAAAAAAATCGAAATGGACAGTGAACAAATGTAGTTGGAATACCACCCCAAGCTCCTAGTGACTATGTTAAACCCAAATGGTGGTTATCTACATTGGAATATACAGAAAGTCTGATATAGATTTAGGTTGAAGCACCTACCTCCAGTGTAATAACCATGTGCGTAAGCAAGTCTTCCAATTATCCAAATTCCTCCGAGTGCACTGACCAGTCGCTTAAAACAAAAACATAGATAAGTTCAAAGTGAACTTACAGACAAGAGGACACATGAAGGCTATCATTCAGCGCTGTACAATAAAAAGGCTGCAATGCCGAAGTGTAATTTGAGGTACTGACTTCTGAAGGGGATGGAGGAGATTCCATGGCAGATGGTTCTGGTGCCCTCGCCAAATTTTGCTTTGTGGAACTTGCCGTGTGGTATTGTCGATTTGTGCTTTTAAGTGCACTGGGGCTTGACAGCATTAACTGGGATTTACAATTACCAAAGAAAATAGGTTGTCCAAGTCTCTGAAGCACAAAGGAGCATGGTGATCATTGCTGCCCAGTAAACCCATGACCTTAGTCTTGGGTTTCAGATCCCTCAAGGTCCTCTTACTGTGAGGTGAGGATGAATTTTGTTGTTACTATTATGTCTGCATTTGTCAAAAGGATGCTCCCATTACATCACTATTGATATATCTATGGCAGTGGGTAGCCAGAGGATTTGTTTCCCAGGTTGTTTAATGAAAAGCCCATTTTCTCAACTCCATGTACTGCATCTCAGTTTTTGAGTGCTCCTATATGCTTTTGGAGACATGGGACACTGCACTCAATAAAGCACTGGAGTACCATCCAAGATCCACAAAATTCAATGGCATGTACAGCAAACTGGACATACCCAGAATCAAAGCCAATTACTAAAACCAGCTCTGCTGGACAAGTCACGTCATTCACATGGACACCAGACTCTTCAAGCAACCAACTTTTATCACAGCAGAAACCTTTAGGAGGACGGTGGAAATACTTTCAGGGCATCCCAGGTTCAATTCTGGCCTTTGGTGATTGGGTGGAGTTTGCACATACTCAGTGCCTGTGTGGATTTCCACCAGGTTCTCCGGTTTCCTCCCACTGTCCACAGATGTGCAGGTTAGGTGGATTGGCCATGCTAAATTGCCACTAAGTGTCAAAGTTTAGGGGGGGTGGGTGAGATAGGATGCTTTCAGAGGGCTTTCAGAGGGCCAGTGCAGACTCGATGGCCTCCTTCTGCATAGAGCTTGTGACTGACCAAAAGAAGAATGGAGAAGGCACCAAAAAGAAACTTCAGGAGCATGCAGGAGGTGATGAGCTGGAGAGTGCATAATTCTCCCAACTTGACCTACCCAACCCTGGATTTGTGGCAGGGTTTACAGGTCAGACACTGGAAGCAGCCATCTTTTAACTGGAGTGTTATCAAAACAGTTCTGTTCCTCAGAACTCTCTCAGAAGATTGCAACATGACAAGTAGTTACGGTTACTGAACTATTCAGATTTTGATGGAGCAGACAATTCTAAAAATCAATAGAGAAACATTTAACAGGAATAACATTTGTCTTTTTCTATGCATTAAAGAAAACGTGGATATAGTTGCTAAACTTAGTGGAATTCAGATAATAATCAAACCAAGGACCGGTAAATTAAGAGTCGTTGTTGAATATGGCCCACAGTGACGGTTAGAATTTAATTGAATACTGGATGACTTTAATAGTCAAAATAATGAAGAATGCAGCTGTACATAGTTCTCATTGCAGAGCAGCATCCAAAAACATGAACTATTCAGACACGAACCAGGAGATTGAATGAGACACTCTTCTCCCCCCCCCCACCCCACCCCTCCCCATGAATAGCCAAGGTACATCAAATAAATCATCTGCCAATAAATTCAAGGAACTTGACTCTTCAATATTTTCAAAGTTCCAATGTACAGATTGACATTTCCAGCCAGATTTGGCAGTGTATTAAGTTTGCATTTAAAATAAAAGGGCATGATCTAACCTAGTGTGGTAGCAAGTAGGAATTGTTGATTTCCCAATGGCCGACCCAGCGAGGCAGTCAGTCACATTAATTAGGGCACATTTTTTGAAAATACGTTTATTGGACCTCATGTATCAAAAATTAACAGTAACCCCAAGAACAAATATTGGCATTAATTACAGCAAGACTAATTATAACAATACTCTGATCATTAAATAGAGGGTGGAAAACGTGAGACAGCAATCACACAAGACAGGCTAGTACATTATGCAAATATTGGTGGCTTTGTGCCTCTACACAGCCATGAGTGACCCGTGGGCTATGTACATTCTGTCGATTGGCTATGGTGCAGGATTGGGCAGGTGCTTTATTCTCGGAGTCCCTTTTGTGGTGTTTCCTGGGCCAGCCTGCCATTAGAACATAGAACGATACAGCGCAGTACAGGCCCTTCGGCCCACGATGTTGCACCGAAACAAAAGTCATCTAACCTACACTATGCCATTATCATCCATATGTTTATCCAATAAACTTTTAAATGCCCTCAATGTTGGCGAGTTCACTACTGTAGCAGGTAGGGCATTCCACGGCCTCACTACTCTTTGCGTAAAGAACCTACCTCTGACCTATATCTATTACCCCTCAGTTTAAAGCTATGTCCCCTCGTGCCAGCCATTTCCATCCGCGGGAGAAGGCTCTCACTGTCCACCCTATCTAACCCCCTGATCATTTTGTATGCCTCTATTAAGTCCTCTTAACCTTCTTCTCTCCAACGAAAACAACCTCAAGTCCATCAGCCTTTCCTCGTAAGATTTTCCCTCTATACCAGGCAACATCCTGGTAAATCTCCTCTGCACCCGCTCCAAAGCCTCCACGTCCTTCCTATAATGCGGTGACCAGAACTGTACGCAATACTCCAAATGCGGCCGTACCAGAGTTCTGTACAGCTGCAACATGACCTCCTGACTCCGGAACTCAATCCCTCTACCAATAAAGGCCAACACTCCATAGGCCTTCTTCACAACCCTATCAACCTGGGTGGCAACTTTCAGGGATCTATGTACATGGACACCTAGATCCCTCTGCTCATCCACACTTCCAAGAACTTTACCATTAGCCAAATATTCCGCATTCCTGTTATTCCTTCCAAAGTGAATCACCTCACACTTCTCTACATTAAACTCCATTTGCCACCTCAGCCCAGCTCTGCAGCTTATCTATATCCCGCTGTAACCTGCTACATCCTTCCACACTGTCGACAACACCACCGACTTTAGTATCGTCTGCAAATTTACTCACCCACCCTTCTGCGCCTTCCTCTAGGTCATTGATAAAAATGACAAACAGCAACGGCCCCAGAACAGATCCTTGTGGTACTCCACTTGTAACTGAACTCCATTCTGAACATTTCCCATCAACCGCCACCCTCTGTAGTCTTTCAGCTAGCCAATTTCTGATCCACATCTCTAAATCACCCTCAATCCCCAGCCTCCGTATTTTCTGCAATAGCCTACCGTGGGGAACCTTATCAAACGCTTTGCTGAAATCCATATACACCACATCAACTGCTCTACCCTCATCTACCTGTTCAGTCACCTTCTCAAAGAACTCGATAAGGTTTGTGAGGCATGACCTACCCTTCACAAAGCCATGCTGACTATTTCTGATCATATTATTCCTATCTAGATGATTATAAATCTTGTCTCTTATAATCCCCTCCAAGACTTTACCCACTACAGACGTGAGGCTCACCGGTCTATAGTTGCCGGGGTTGTCTCTGCTCCCCTTTTTGAACAAAGGGACCACATTTGCTATCCTCCAGTCCTCTGGCACTATTCCTGTAGCCAATGACGACATAAAAATCAAAGCCAAAGGTCCAGCAATCTCTTCCCTGGCCTCCCAGAGAATCCTAGGATAAATCCCATCAGGACCCAGGGACTTATCCATTTTCAGCCTGTCCAGAATTGCCAACACCTCTTCCCTACGTACCTCAATGCCATCTATTCTATTAGCCTGGGTCTCAGCATTCTCCTCCACAACATTATCTTTTTCCTGAGTGAATACTGACGAAAAATATTAGTTTAGTATCTCGCCTATCTCTTCAGACTCCACACGCAACTTCCCATCCCTGTCCTTGACTGGTCCTACTCTTTCCCTAGTCATTCGCTTATTCCTGACATACCTATAGAAAGCCTTTGGGTTTTCCTTGATCCTACCTGCCAAATACTTCTCATGTCCCCTCCTTGCTCGTCTTAGCTCTCGCTTTAGATCCTTCCTCGCTACCTTGTAACTATCCATCGCCCCAACTGAAACTTCACACCTCATCTTCACATAGGCCTCCTTCTTCCTCTTAACAAGAGATTCCACTTCTTTGGTAAACCACGGTTCCCTCGCTCGACGCCTTCCTCCCTGCCTGACCGGTACATACTTATCAAGAACACGCAGTAGCTGATCCTTGAACAAGCTCCACTTATCCAGTGTGCCCAACACTTGCAACCTACTTCTCCACCTTATCCCCCCCAAGTCACGTCTAATGGCATCATAATTGCCCTTCCCCCAGCTATAACTCTTGCCCTGCAGTGTATACTTATCCCTTTCCATCACTAACGTAAACGTCACCGAATTGTGGTCACTGTCCCCACAGTGCTCTCCTACCTCCAAATCCAACACCTGGCCTGGTTCATTACCCAAAACCAAATCCAACGTGGCCTCACCTCTTGTTGGCCTGTCAACATAGTGTCAGGAAACCCTCCTGCACACTGTACAAAAAACGACCCATCTAATGTACTTGAACTAGATCTTCTCCAGTCAATATTTGGAAAGTTAAAGTCTCCCATAATAACTACCCTGTTACTTTCGCTCTTATCCAGGATCATCCTCGCCATCCTTTCCTCTACATCCCTAGAACTATTTGAGGCCTATAGAAGACTCCCAACAGGGTGACCTCTCCTTTCCTGTTTCTAACCTCAGCCCATACTACCTCGGAAGAAGAGTCCCCATCTAGCATCCTCTCTGCCACCGTAATACTGCTCTTGACTAGCAGCGCCACACCTCCCCCTCTTTTGCCTCCTTCTCGGAGCTTACTAAAACACCTAAACCCCGGAACCTGCAACATCCATTCCTGTCCCTGCTCTATCCATGTCTCCGAAATGGCCACAACATCGAAGTCCCAGGTACCAACCCATGCTGCCAGTTCCCCAACCTTGTTTCGTATACTCCTGGCATTGAAGTAGACACACTTCAAACCACCTACCTGAACACTGGCCCCCTCCTGCGACGTCAAATCTGTGCTCTGACCGCTATACCCTCATTCTCCCTTACCCTAAAACTACAATCCAGGTTCCCATGCCCCTGCTGCATTAGTTTAAACCCCCCCCTCCCAAAGAGCACTAACAAATCTCCCCCCCCAGGATATTTGTGCCCCTCAGGTTCAGATGTAGACCATCCTGTCTGTAGAGGTCCCACCTTCCCCAGAAAGAGCCCCAGTTATCCAGAAATCTGAATCCCTCCCGCCTGCACCATCCCTGTAGGGCACTTTATGATGCCCCACAGGCTAATGCTACAAATGACTGTCATGCCAGCTGATACACCGGGACCATGCCCGGAGCTCCTCACTAACGGGGTAACAGCACTTACGATCCCGCAGAGCAAACCCCAGGCCGCGTGCAGACGTTCCAGGTTTTGGGGATGCTGACCTGGCCAGGTTAATGCTTGCATTGGGGTTCAGGAAGGATATACCCTGTCCTTCTGCTCTTCTCCTCCCCGCCCCCCCGCCCCCCCCCCCCCCCCCCCAGTGGTAGGCAGCTCTCCCAAGTCCACCCCCACTGGCAATGTCACATCTCTGGGTCAGCGTGCACAGCAGGGTGGCAAGGCATATGCCACCAGCAAGTCAGCTGGGGACCTCAAACCCTCCAGTGGATGCCCATCAGGCACATAAAGGCCATGGTAAGCAGCAGGTTGCCTTCACCCTACTTGTACACCATTAAACACATTACACCAGAGATGTGGCGCCTCTGTCACATTATTCCACACTGTGGGCCAGTGAGCCCCCGGCCCAAGCGCCCGGTTACAAGACCTGGCCCCCCACCCCCCGAGTTTCTCGTGCAGGTGAGTGATGGGTACGAGCACATAGTCCAGAGTCAGACTATGGCATAGATTGAGGAGCACCAGAGCTCAGCTGTGGATTATCACCACCCTCCTGCCTTGTATATTGACCCGCTTGACAGTGCTGATACAGGCCCATCACCTGGAGGGAGTGATGTAACAAGGAACCTGGGGAGGGTATAATGGGGCGATGCGATGACAGACAAAGCCGTATCCTATGAGAAGCAGGCCTCTCTGGTCCCTTGTGGACCACCAGAGCAGTGGAGGCATTGGGACAGCCTCTCCGCCAAGAGCCAACCTCAAGGGATCTCCGACTGCTCAGGATGTAGTGGTCATGCAGGGCATCCATGAGCGCTTGTGGGAAGTTGCCTGGGAGATGCTAGACAAGTCACTGCTCAAACTCTGGAATGATCGGAGGTATAGAAGTTCAGGGCTTCGGTGACCTTGATGGCCACTGGGAGCGGATATCCTCCTCCTCTTCCACGTGGTGCCAGGCCTGCACCAAGTCCTTGTTGAGGTGGGGCGTCCAGCAGCACATGCTGTCCAACATCAGTTCGAAAGACCACTAACGCCTGTACACCATGGGCCTTTGCCAGCCTCTCCCTCTGGGTCCCTCCCTGGCATGATGGGCAGCTGGGTCCACTGGTGTGGGGCAGGGCCTTGCAAATGGGCCGCTGCCCTGGGCCTCTGCTGATGCTGTGCAGAGTCTGACAGTCTGGCCTGTCAGCAGCATGGAGGGCAGCTTCCGTGAGCTCCACAATATCACCTGTGATATCTGTAAGGAATTGGAGAGGGCAAGATGGACATCAGCTATGGCTTCCACCCTGGACCTACTGGTCCTTCAGGCCTCCCCCACCATCCCTCACGTTGCCATCCAACACACCCTGCATAAGCACCCCCAGCTGCAGCAGGGGCTCCTGAGCACCGGACCCCAGACACCCACTGGAAAGTTACCTGCACCGGCTGCTGGTTCCCTTCCCAATCCACACCCACCCTCTGACATGGGATGACCCCAGTGCTGTGGCCCAGTTCTTGGGGGTGCTACAATGTCGGCTGCTGCCTCCAGAGGTCAGACAAAGTGTCCAGGCCTCAGCCTGATTGCGATGCCAGGCAGTAACAACCACTTGCGTCATGGAACGTGCACCCACGAGAATCCACTTGGGAAGCTGTGAAGTGCTCACATTACTAAAATTACCAATTCCCCATCAGAAATAGCCTTCAGCTGTGGGGCCAGCGGGAGCGAATATCATCAAGGAAAGGGCTCGGTCACGGGGGTGTTCATTGGGACAGACAGCCAGCAGCGAGTATACATGATCCAGGAGGTGGCATGTTGGGCGCTCGATGACCCTGACCCCCAAAACCCGGTTTTTAAGACGGCTACTCACCTGCTCAGATCCCCACAGCAGCCATTGCATCATTAGTACATCATGTGATGTACATGTCGCTTACGTGACTGCTCAATGGGGAGGGGGGGGGGGGACCTTCCCGTTAATGGTATAGAGATTGGATTTATTGGTTTCTCGCTATGCTGCAGAGGGATCCAGATCTCGCCAACAGAAGCGGGCCAGACCAATCAGTGCAGCTGGTGATGTCAGCCTCATCCGTGATCTAACCGGTCTGCTCCTTTATCGCGCCTGCTGCGACGAGGCCAGTAGATAGTGCAATTGTCAAGAATTAGGGATTGGTTTTTGAAAATGGAAGGTTCTTCCACTTGTCAGCCAAGTCTCGGCCTCCAAGGTCCGTTGAAAGAAACCATACCTTGACGACAATGTAGTTCGATTTTGGGAAGGAATTTGCTACTATCAGAATAGCAATTCTTGAGAGCTTGCTGGTTTCATGTAAGCCACAGACAGAAGGGAAGGAGGGACATATTTCCACAGCATAAATTTGCTTTGGATTGGGAAAGGTGAATCTTCAGGTGAAACGACACTACTAATGGTCAGTCGAATTTAAAATGTGCATCAACTGAAATACCAGTAGCATAGTTGGTAGTCGAAACACTTCAACCAACCAGAAAAAATGAAATGAAATGAAAATCGCTTGTCAGAAGTAGGCTTCAAATGAAGTTACTGTGAAGAGCCCCTAGTCACCACATTCCGGCGCCTGTTCGGGGAGGCTGGTACCGGAATTGAACAGTGCTGCTGGCCAGCCTTGGTCTGCTTTAAAAGCCAGCGATTTAGCCGAGTGAGCTAAACCAGCCCCCGAAATTGCTTATTGTCACAAGCTAGCTTCAAATGAAGTTACTGTGAAAAGCCCCTAGTCGCCACATTCCGGCACCTGTTCGGGGAGGCTGTTACGGGAATTGAACCGTGCTGCTGGCCTGCCTTGATCTGCTTTCAAAGCCAGCGATTTAGCCTTGTGCTAAACAGCCCCGATGGGATGTGGTGCTGTCTCTTATTTGATGAGAACAGTGAATGCCTAGAATGACAACTATTCAATAACTTTTAATCCGATGAGCACAATTGAAGACTACTCCATTTTTTTTTATATGGTCAAAAGATTGAATAATGAAATTGTTGAAAGTTACTTACTGGGTGCTGCATTCCACCGATTGACAAAAAGAAGAGGAATGGTGCATATGTTTCCAGCCTAAAGCATGTAACAAGAAAAAGGAGAAAGTCATATAATTTGTAGTTAAATACAGTGTTTGAAAAATGGTGGACTAGTCTTAATTAAAGATGGGCATGAAGGAAGAATTTCTTCTGACAGTTTGGGTCTTCAGAATTCTCTTCCCCAGATCGGTGAAGGCTGGGCCATTGAATATTTTAAAGTCAGAGTTGTCCAAGCATTATGGGGGACAGAGAGGAAAGCAAACAAGGCCAATCAGCCATGATCTTAGCATATGGTTTGGCATGCTGAGGGTATGACCATTCAGTTAAGAGTCTGGAGCAGCTCCTTCAAAAGGAGAAAAGGACGCGTCAATTACTCATCCATGTATTTTTAAAAAATTTTTAAAGTATTGCCCAATTTTAAGTTTACTATTGAACCCACGCCCAGTCACAGAGTTAAGTTTTTTCCTTCATGTTACCCCTGGTTCTTTGCACCTTAAATCTCCCTTTCTAACCATCAGCAATAGTTTCTCTTCATTTCCTTCATCTCAAACCCTTCTTGTCCTACACTGCCTGAGAAAAATCAATTCTAGCTTCTCAAATTAACTGCAATCCCCAATTCCTAGAGGAACCCTGGTTAAATCTTTCTACTGTCTTTATATTCTACTGTCTTTATATTCTTCCTAAGGTTTAGTGGCCTGAATGGAATAAACACTCCAGCTTGGGTCGAACTAGTTTTATCTAGACTCTTTTACTGTAACCTGTCCTGTAAGTTTATGCAAACATCTCAAGGTCTGTGTGTCCATGCATCATTTGTTTTCCAAAAGTACCTTCACCATCTTGCTTTCCAACAAAATAGACCACCTCACACTTGGCAGATGAAAGTGTCTGGCAATTCCGCCAGACATTGCTATCTTTGTCCAAGTTTTGAATCACGGAAAAGTTCAAAATTGCACCCTGCATCTCCGAATCCAATGTACATCAAAAATAATGGGCCTAGTGCTAAACCTAGATGAAGATTACCACTGTAATTCTCAGTCCAAAAACCAACCATTCTATCCCTTTGATAATCATTGGTCATGAATCTGCCTGGAGATAGTAGGAGACAGTATTCAAAGGGCCTCAATTGTTATGGGAACAAGTTTAGATAATCAAGCGTGAATAGTTTATGGAGGAGAAACAGATTATAGATGATTGGGACGGTCCCAGAGATATACATGTTAACGTATAGCCAAGGAAGTTGATTAGGGGCAGACAGCCAAACACTTATGGCATAATGAACGAACAACGGTATAATTGCCCCGACCCTGAAAAGCCAGGTGAAACAGTTCCAATCTAGCAGTCTCCAAAAGCACAGGGCCTTCCACCAGGCCTGAAGGCCAAGGCCACAACAAACCAGCTTCTGCGTCTAAAGAGCGAAGGCAGTGTAGAAAACCTTTGTAATAGCTGGACCAGGAAAAAGACGGTTCCCAGATGGAGTATCATCTCTGTATAGTGGTAAAAAAAAATTAAAATTCAGAGTACCCAATTCATCTTTTTCCAATTAAAGGGGCAATTTAGTGTGACCAATCCACCTATCCAGCATATCTTTAGGTTGTGGGAGCGAAATCCACACAAAAACAGGAGAATGTGCAAACTCCACATGGACAGTGACCCAGAGCCAGGATTGAACCTGGGACCTCGGCACTGTGAGGCAGAGTGCTAACTACTGCGCCACCACGCTGCCCATTGTGTGGGAACTTTAGCTGGTTATTCAATTTGGATGTTATTTTGGGAACAGGGGGATGTCTTACACAGGTATGGTAGATATATTGTGTAACAAGGGGTACGATATAAATGGATTAGCAATTCATACCTTATTTGCGCGAGAGTAGAATCATTTACCGGTTTGTGCACACGTGTCAATAAATAGTCATTAATAATTGTTGCATGACAGCTGGGCTATTTATTCTCACTGGGGTTTCACTTATTTTCTCACACCAACCAAAATAAAACTATATACCCACACAAACCAGTGTTAATATACCCTCAAACAACATGTGCTTCGCGTCAGAAAATTGGGTCTTTGAAACGCTCAAATTCCTTGGGCGTAGGGAATGTGACTTCATAATGTAATGTATCAAGTGTGAGATACAAGAAAGAACACGTTATATTAACAAAGAAGGCTGCAGAAAATGGCTCTCGTCTAGCTTGATCTTATCCGAGGGATAGACAATTTGGGGGGAAAAAATGTGTGCCCAAAACCAAACTGAGGGAATTGGCAGATTACCAAATTGGAAATAGTTTTTCTACAGGAGCTAAAGGCAGAAATAATTGAACGCCTGCCAATATATTTAAATAAAGAGAGGGATAATGATAATAATCTTCATTATTGTCACAAGTAGGCTTACATTAATACTGTAATGAAGTTACTGTGAAAATTCCCTCTGGCGCCTGTTCGGGTACACCAAGGGAGAATTCAGAATGTCCAAATTACCTAACAAGCATGTCGGGACTTGTGGCAGGAAATCGGAGCATCCGGAGGAAACCCATGCAGTCACGGGGAGAATCAGACTCCGCACAGTCACCACCAGAAAAGAAGGTTTACGCCTAGTACTGATGTTACAGCATTGATTTGCTGTCTACAACCTAGTACAGACAATCCACATACACACCACAACTCCACAACCATTAAAACATCCGGAGAAATGTCAAGATTGGATCATTCGGTTATTCCGATGAATTAAATCTTATATGTGGCCGGGAGACTAATGTCATTGCGGGCGGACACTTTATCCAGAGTACAAAGAGGGAACTTCTGGAGGACATTTTTCCCCTGTTAAGGCAATTGGTACTTCTCCCAGTAACGAGATAAAATTTAGATAATAAATCAGTGAATAGCTTATGGAAGAGAAACAGATTATAGACGATAGGGAAAATAGCTGAGATGTAGACATAGTCAAGGAAGTTAATAGGGGCAGACAGCCAAATACATTGAAGGCATCAAAGTACAAAAGTATAAATGCCCAGACCCTGAGAAGTAAGAGGCAGTTACCATTTAGCAGTCTCAGCCAGTTTACAGCCAGCAAGCCTGAAGGTGAATTTTACAGCAAACATGCTTTGAGCCAAAGCAGTGCAGAATACCTTTGAACGGCAATAAAATTTCTTTGCTGGACCTGGATTGAGTGGTAACTATAGCTGGTAATTCGCACAGAAGCTAGCACTGTTGCTTCACAGCGCCAGGATCCCAGGTTTAATTCCCGGCTTGGGTTACTGTGCGGAGTCTGCGCGTTCTCCTAGTGTCTGCACGGGTTTCCTCCCACAAGTTGCTGTTAGGCAATTTGGACATTCTGAATTCTCCCTCCGTATACCTGAACAGGTGCCAGAATGTGGCAACTCGGGGATTTTCCTAACTTCATTGCAGTGTTAATGTAAGCCTACTTGTGACAATAAAGATTATTATTCAATTTGGATGTTGTTGGGGGAACAGAGGAAGTAGAGTTCAGGTATTGTAGTTAAGAGTGTGGGGTTTAACAAAAACAAAGAACAAAGAAATGTACAGCACAGGAACAGGCCCTTCGGCCCTCCAAGCCAGTGCCGACCATGCTGCCCGACTAAATTACAATCTTCTACACTTCCTGGGTCCCTATCCCCATCCTATTCATGTATTTGTCAAGATGCCCCTTAAATGTCACTATCGTCCCTGCTTCCACCACCTCCTCCGGTAGCGAGTTCCAGGCACCCACTACCCTCTGTGTAAAAAATTTGCCTCGTACATCTACTCTAAACCTTGCTCCTCTCGCCTTAAACCTATGCCCCCTAGTAATTGACCCCTCTACCCTGGGGAAAAGCCTCTGACTATCCACTCTGTCTATGCCCCTCATAATTTTGTATACCTCTATCAGGTCTCCCCTCAACCTCCTTCGTTCCAGTGAGAACAAACCGAGTTTATTCAACCGCTCCTCATAGCTAATGCCCTCCATACCAGGCAACATTCTGGTAAATCTCTTCTGCACCCTCTCTAAAGCCTCCACATCCTTCTGGTAGTGTGGCGACCAGAATTGAACACTATACTCCAAGTGTGGCCTAACTAAGGTTCTATACAGCTGCAACATGACTTGCCAATTCTTATACTCAATGCCCCGGCCAATGAAGGCAAGCATGCCGTATGCCTTCTTGACTACCTTCTCCACCTGTGTTGCCCCTTTCAATGACCTGTGCTCCTAGATCTCTTTGACTTTCAATACTCTTGAGGTTTCTACCATTCACTGTATATTCCCTACCTGCATTAGACCTTCCAAAATGCATTACCTCACATTTGTCCAGATTAAACTCCATCTGCCATCTCTCCGCCCAAGTCTCCAAACAATCTAAATCCTGCTGTATCCTCCGACAGTCCTCATCGCTATCCGCAATTCCACCAACCTATGTGTCGTCTGCAAACTTACTAATCAGACCAGTTACATTTTCCTCCAAATCATTTATATATACTACAAAGAGCAAAGGTCTCAGCACTGATCCCTGTGGAACACCACTGGTCACAGCCCTCCAATTAGAAAAGCATCCTTCCATTGCTACTCTCTGCCTTCTATGACCTAACCAGTTCTGTATCCACCTTGCCAGCTCACCCCTGATCCCGTGTGACTTCACCTTTTGTACTAGTCTACCATGAGGGACCTTGTCAAAGGCCTTACTGAAGTCCATATAGACAACATCCATTGCCCTACCTGCATCAATCATCTTAGTGACCTCCTCGAAAAACTCTATCAAGTTAGTGAGACCTTCCCTTCACAAAACCATGCTGCCTCTCACTAATACGTCCATTTGCTTCCAAATGGGAGTAGATCCTGTCTCATAAGAACATAAGAACTAGGAGCAAGAGTAGGCCATCTGGCCCCTCGAGCCTGCTCCGCCATTCAATGAGATCATGGCTGATCTTTTGTGGACTCAGCTCCACTTTCCGGCCCGAACACCATAACCCTCAATCCCTTTATTCTTCAAAAAATTATCTATCTTTATCTTAAAAACATTTAATGAAGGAGCCTCTACTGCTTCACTGGGCAAGGAATTCCATAGATTCATAACCCTTTGGGTGAAGAAGTTCCTCCTAAACTCAGTCCTAAATCTACTTCCCCTTATTTTGAGGCTATGCCCCCTAGTTCTGCTTTCACCCGCCAGTGGAAACAACCTGCCCGCATCTATCCTATCTATTCCCTTCATAATCTTATATGTTCCTATAAGATTCCCCCCTCATCCTTCTAAATTCCAACGAGTACAGTCCCAGTCTACTCAACCTCTCCTCGTAATCCAACCCCTTCAGCTCTGGGATTAACCTAGTGAATCTCCTCTGCACACCCTCCAGTGCCAGTACGTCCTTTCTCAAGTAAGGAGACCAAAACTGAACACAATACTCCAGGTGTGGCCTCACTAACACCTTATACAATTGCAGCAGAACCTCCCTAGTCTTAAACTCCATCCCTCGAGCAATGAAGGACAAAATTCCATTTGCCTTCTTAATCACCTGTTGCACCTGAAAACCAACTTTCTGCGACTCATGCACTAGCACACCCAGATCTCTCTGCACAGCAGCATGTTTTAATTTTTTATCATTTAAATAATAATCCCTTTTGCCGTTATTCTTACCAAAATGGATAACCTCACATTTGTCAACATTGTATTCCATCTGCCAGACCCTAGCCCATTCACTTAGCCTGTCCAAATCCCTCTGCAGACTTCCAGTATCCTCTGCACTTTTTGCTTTACCACTTATCTTAGTGTCGTCTGCAAACTTGGACACATTGCCCTTGGTCCCCAACTCCAAATCATCTATGTAAATTGTGAACAGTTGTGGGCCCAACACTGATCCCTGAGGGACACCACTAGCTACTGATTGCCAACCAGAGAAACACCCATTAATCCCCACTCTTTGCTTTCTATTAATTAACCAATCCTCTATCCATGCTCCTACTTTCCCCTTAATGCCATGCATCTTTATCTTATGCAACAACCTTGTGTGGCACCTTGTCAAAGGATTTCTGGAAATCCAGATATACCACATCCATTGGCTCCCCGTTATCTACCGCACTGTTAATGTCCTCAAAAAATTCCACTAAATTAGTTAGGCACGACCTGCCCGTTATGAACCCATGCTGCGTCTGTCCAATGGGACAATTTTCATCCAGATGCCTCGCTATTTCTTCCTTGATGATAGATTCCAGCATCTTCCCTACTACCGGAGTTAAGCTCACTGGCCTATAATTACCCACTTTCTGCCTACCTCCTTTTTTAAACAGTGGTGTCACGTTTGCTAATTTCCAATCCGCCGGGACCACCCCAGAGTCTAGTGAATTTTGGTAAATTATCACTAGTGCATTTGCAATTTCCCTAGCCATCTCTTTTTGCACTCTGGGATGCATTCCATCAGGGCCAGGAGACTTGTCTACCTTTAGCCCCATTAGCTTGCCCATCACTACCTCCTTGGTGATATCAATCCTCTCAAGGTCCTCACCTGTCATAGCCTCATTTCCATCAGTCACTGGCATGTTATTTGTGTCTTCCACTGTGAAGACCGACCCAAAAAACCTGTTCAGTTCGTCAGCCATTTCCTCATCTCCCATTATTAAATCTCCCTTCTCATCCTCTAAAGGACCAATATTTACCTTAGCCACTCTTTTTTGTTTTATGTATTTGTAGAAACTTTTACTATCTGTTTTTATATTCTGAGCAAGTTTACTCTCATAATCTATCTTACTCTTCTTTATAGCTTTTTTAGTAGCTTTCTGTTGCCCCCTAAAGATTTGCCAGTCCTCTAGTCTCCCACTGATCTTTGCTACTTTGTATGTTTTTTCCTTCAATTTGATACTCTCCCTTATTTCCTTAGATATCCATGGTCAATTTTCCCTCTTTTTACCGTCCTTCCTTTTTGTTGGTATAAACCTTTGCTGGGCACTGTGAAAAATCACTTGGAAGGTTCTGCACTGTTCCTCAACTGTTTCACCATAAAGTTTTTGCTCCCAGTCTACCTTAGCTAGTTCTCCTCTCATCCCATTGTAATCTCCTTTGTTTAAGCACAAAACACTAGTGCTTGATTTTACCTTCTCACCCTCCATCTGTATTTTAAATTCCACCATATTGTGATCGCTCCTTCCGAGAGGATCCCTAACTATGAGATCCTGAATCAATCCTGTCTCATTACACAGGACCAGATCTAGGACCGCTGGTTCCCTCGTAGGTTCCATTACATACTGTTCGAGGAAACTATCGCGGATACATTCTATAAACTCCTCCTCAAGGCTGCCTTGACCGACCTGGTTAAACCAATCAACATGTAGATTAAAATCCCCCATGATAACTGCTGTACCATTTCTACATGCATCTGTTATTTCTTTGTTTATTGCCTGCCCCACCATAATGTTACTATTTGGTGGCCTATAGATTACTCCTATCAGTGACTTTTTCGCCTTACTATTCCTGATTTCCACCCAAATGGATTCAACCTTATCCTCCATAGCACCAATGTCATCCCTTACTGTTGCCCGGATGTCATCCTTAAATAACAGAGCTACACCACCTCCCTTACCATCCACTCTGTCCTTCCGAAAAGTTTGATACCCTCGGATATTTAACTCCCAGTCGTGACCATCCTTTAACCATGTTTCAGTAATGGCCACTAAGCCACTAAATCATAGTCATTCACGATGATTTGCGCCATCAACTCATTTACTTTATTCCGAATACTACGAGCATTCAGGTAAAGTACACTTATGTTGGCTTTTTTACCTCGGTTCTTAATCTTAACACCTCGATCAGTAACCTCTCCTAAGTTATATTTCCTCTTAACCTTTCTCCTAATTTTCCTTGTCGTCGAACCCACATCTTCCTGTAACAACCTGCCGCATCGCTTACCATTAATGTTTTCACTTCCCGTTTTATTCCTTTTAGTATTCCTGGTCCTATTCACTGAGCTCCCCTCAGTCACTGTACCTTGTACTGTCGCCCTTTTTGATTTTTGACTATGGCTTCTCTGCCTTACACTTTCCCCCTTACTGCCTTTTATTTCTGTCCCTGTATTACTACCTTCCAACTTCCTGCATCGGTTCCCATCCCCCTGCCACATTAGTTTAAACTCTCCCCAACAGCTCTAGCAAACCCCCCCCCTAGGACATCGGTTCCAGTCCTGCCCAGGTGCAGACCGTCCGGTTTGTACTGGTCCCACCTCCCCCAGAATCGGTTCCAATGTCCCAGGAATTTGAATCCCTCCCTCTTGCACCATCTCTCGAGCCACGTATTCATCCTCTCTATCCTGACATTCCTACTCTGACTAGCTCGTGGCACTGGTAGCAATCCTGAGATTACTACCTTTGAGGTCCTACTTTTTAGTTTAACTCCTAGCTCCCTAAATTCAGCTTGTCGGACCTCGTCCCGTTTTTTTACCTATATCGTTGGTGCCCATGTGCACCACGACAGCTGGCTGTTCACCCTCCCCCCACAGAATGTCCTGCAGCCGCTCCGAGACATCCTTGACCCTTGCACCAGGGAGGCAACATACCATCCTGGAGTCTCGATTTCGTCCGCAGAACCGCCTGTCTATTCCCCTTACAATTGAGTCCCCTATCACTATAGCCCTGCCATTCTTCTTCCTGCCCAGCTGCGCAACAGAGTCAGCCACGGTGCCATGAACCTGGCTGCTGCCGCCTTCCCCTGGTGAGCCACCTCCCTCAACAGTATCCAAAGCGGTATATCTGTTTTGCAGGGAGATGACCGCAGAGGACACCTGCACTGCCTTCCTACTCTTGCTCTGTCTTTTGGTCACCCATTTACCATCACCCTCAGTACCTTTCACCTGCGGTGTGACCAACTCGCTAAACGTGCTATCCACGACGTCCTCAGCATTGCGGATGCTCCAAAGTGAGTCCATCCACAGCTCCAGAGCCGTCAAGCGGTCTAACAGGAGCTGCAACTGGACACACTTCTTGCACGTGAAGGAGCCAGGGACAGTGGACATGTCCCTGAGCTCTCACATCGCACACGAGGAGCATGACACGGGTCTGAGATCTCCTGCCATGTCTTAAACCTTCGGTTAACTTCAACAATTTCAATTTCCCCCCCAAAAAATTTAAATAAATAAACAAAGAAAATAAATAAATAAATATACCAATGAAAGAAACAGAAAAACAGAAACACTACTTACCAGGGATAAAAAACACTTCCTCCCCACCCAGCTTCGAATTCCCACTTCGATTCAAATTCCCAAACTCACTCTTTGCTGTGTCTCACTCCTGGCTCGGTCTTCTCTCTGGCTCACTGGGAGAACTCACTGGGAGTGAGTTTACAAGTGGCTCTTTCTAAACTGTCCTGAATTGACTCCCCTCCCCCACCTGCTTTCAGATCAAAGTAGATTAAAGTGACTGCCAACCAGTATGTGAGTGGGTGGGACAGCCCCTTGTTAACCTACACTGCCCAATACTAGCTTAATATAAATTAATTTAAACTCCTGAAATTTAAAAGGAGCTGCCTTACTGATTCAAATTTTAATTCAATTCAATTCCCACCTCGATTCAAATTCCCAAACTCACTCTTTGCTGTGTCTCACTCCTGGCTCGAAGAATTCTCTCCAGTAATTTCCCTACCACTGAAGTAAGGCTCACCGGCCTGTAGTTCCCGGGATTATCCTTGCTACCCTTCTTAAACAGAGGGACAACGTTGGCTATTCTCCAGTCCTCCGGGACATCCCCTGAAGACAGCGAGGATCCAAAGATTTCTGTCAAGGCCTCAGCAATTTCCTCTCCAGCCTCCTTCAGTATTCTGGGGTAGATCCCATCAGGCCCTGGGGACTGATCTACCTTAATATTTTTTAAGACACCCAACACCTCGTCTTTTTGGATCTCAATGTGACCCAGGCTATCTACACACCCTTCTCCAGACTCAACATCTACCAATTTCTTCTCTTTGGTGAATACTGATGCAAAGTATTCATTTAGTACCTTGCCCATTTCCTCTGGCTCCACACAGATTCCCTTGCCTATCCTTCAGTGGGCCAACCCTTTTCCTGGCTACCCTCTTGCTTTTTATGTACGTGTAAAAAGCCTTGGGATTTTCCTTAACCCTATTTGCCAATGACTTTTCGTGACCCCTTCTAGCCCTCCTGACTCCTTGCTTAAGTTCCTTCCTACTTTCCTTATATTCCACGCAGGCTTAGTCTGTTCCCAGCCTTTTAGCCCTGACAAATGCCTCCTTTTTCTTTTTGACGAGGCCTACAATATCTCTCGTCATCCAAGGTTCACGAAAATTGCCGTATTTATCCTTCTTCCTCACAGGAACATGCCGGTCCTGAATTCCTTTCAACTGCCACTTGAAAGCCTCCTCCCACATGTCAGATGTTGATTTGCCCTCAAACATCCGCCCCCAATCTATGTTCTTCAGTTCCCGCCTAATATTGTTATAATTAGCCTTCCCCCAATTTAGCACATCCATCCTAGGACCACTCTTATCCTTGTCCACCAGTACTTTAAAACTTACTGAATTGTGGTCACTGTTACCGAAATGCTCCCCTACTGAAACATCTACCACCTGGCCGGGCTCATTCCCCAATACCAGGTCCAGTACCGCCCCTTCCCTAGTTGGACTGTCTACATATTGTTTTAAGAAGCCCTCCTGGATGCTCCTTACAAACTCCGCCCCGTCTAAGCCCCTGGCACTAAGTGAGTCCCAGTCAATATTGGGGAAGTTGAAGTCTCCCATCACCAGTGAAAACAGCGCTGGAGGTGAGTGAGCCGGGACAGTGAAAACAGCGCGAGAGGAGAGTGAGCCGGGACTGTGAAAACAGCGCAGGAGGTGAGTGAGCCGGGACTCTGAAAACAGCGCGGGAGGTGAGTGAGCCGGGACTCTGAAAACAGCGCGGGAGGTGAGTGAGCCGGGACTCTGAAAACAGCGCGGGAGGTGAGTGAGCCGGGACATTGAAAACAGCGAGAGCTGAGTGAGCCGGGACAGTGAAAACAGCGCGAGAGGAGTGTGAGCCGGGACATTGAAAACAGCGCGGGAGGTGAGTGAGCCGGGTCAGTGAAAACAGCGCGAGAGGAGAGTGAGCCGGGACAGTGAAAACAGCGCGGGAGCTGAGTGAGCCGGGACAGTGAAAACAGCGCGGGAGCTGAGTGAGCCGGGACAGTGAAAACAGAGAGAGGTGAGTGAGCCGGGACAGTGAAAACAGCGCAGGAGGTGAGTGAGCCGGGACTCTGAAAACAGCGCGGGAGCTGAGTGAGCCGGGACATTGAAAACAGCGAGAGGTGAGTGAGCCGGGACAGTGAAAACAGCGCAGGAGGTGAGTGAGCCGGGACTCTGAAAACAGCGCAGGAGGTGAGTGAGCCGGGACAGTGAAAACAGCGCGGGAGCTGAGTGAGCCGGGACAGTGAAAACAGCGCGGGAGCTGAGTGAGCCGGGACAGTGAAAACAGCGCGGGAGCTGAGTGAGCCGGGACAGTGAAAACAGCGCGGGAGCTGAGTGAGCCGGGAAATTGAAAACAGCGCGGGAGGAGAGAGAGTCGGGACAGTGAAAACAGCGCGGGAGCAGAGTGAGCCGGGACAGTGAAAACAGCGCGGGAGCTGAGTGAGCCGGGACAGTGAAAACAGCGCAGGAGCTGAGTGAGCCGGGACAGTGAAAACAGCACGGGCGGTGAGTGAGCCGGGACAGTGAAAACAGCGCAGGAGCTGAGTGAGCCGGGACACTGAAAACAGCGCAGGAGCTGAGTGAGCCGGGACAGTGAAAACAGCACGGGCGGTGAGTGAGCCGGGACAGTGAAAACAGCGCGGGAGCTGAGTGAGCCGGGACAGTGAAAACAGCGTGGGAGGAGAGAGAGCCGGGACAGTGAAAACAGCGCGGGAGCCGAGTCAGTGAAAACAGCGCGGGAGCTGAGTGAGCCGGGACAGTGAAAACAGCGCAAGAGCTGAGTGAGCCGGGACAGTGAAAACAGCACGAGAGCTGAGTGAGCCGGGACAGTGAAAACAGCGCGGGAGATTTAAAAAGCGCGGGAGCTGCGAGTCGGAGCGGAGATTTTAAAAGATCGCGGCCTAGTTTCGGGAGCCGTTCGGAGGAGGGGGAGCAGTCTCTGTCAGGGAGAGAACATCTGAGACACAGAGGGTAAGAAGGTAAGTGATTTTTACTCATTTTTACTTTTATACCTTTTTCAAATTGTGTGTCGGGGGGGAAACTGAAGTGACATCACAGAAAAGCTGTGGCCTGAGTAGCTGGTTGGGAATCTACACTAAATTTAAAAAATTAAGCATTGGTAACGAATTAAACATAATTACTTAATTATAATTTAGAGGGATATCTAAGCCAGAGATCGGAGTGTACTATATTTAGCTTTCGCATTTCTATTAGAAATCTAGTGCTAGGAAACAGATAGTTAACAGTAACTTTGAAATTTAAAAAAAAAAAAATTAATTTTAATTTTAATTAATTGACGCAATGTCAGTTAGAGGGGTGCAGTGCTCTGACTGTGAGATGTGGCAGGTCCGGGAGGCTTCCAGCGTCCCGGGTGGCTTCATCTGCAGAAAGTGCACCTAACTGGAGCTCCTCACAGACCGCATGGTTCGGTTGGAGCAGCAATTGGATGCACTTAGGAGCATGCAGGTGGCGGAAAGCGTCATAGATCGCAGTTACGTAAATGTGGTCACACCCAAGGGGCAGGCAGAGAAATGGGTGACCACCAGAAAGGGCAGGCAGTCAGTGCAGGAATCCCCTGTGGTTGTCCCCCTCTCGAACAGGTATACCCCTTTGGATACTGTCAGGGGGGGATAGCCCATCAGGGGAAAACAGCAGCAGCCAGAGCAGTGGCACCACGGCTGGCTCTGATGTTCAGAAGGGAGGGTCAAAGCGCAGGAGTAATAGTAATAATTATTTTTCAGAGGCTAGAGTCACAGTATAAAAGTGATCCCCTACAGTGCAGACTTTGTTTGCACTGAGTGCTGAATTTGGTGCTTTTTGAGTGCGATAGTGAGAGTTTGGTGACCGAGGGAGTATAAGGCTTCATTTTTATCTCAAGTTTAGTCTTTCTTTTATTTAGTTAATTAACTTAAAAGTTGCTGTTTGGTTTAGAATAAGGTGAATTTTCAATCAGCTTTAAACAAAGGTTCTATTGTAGGTACTTGCAGCTGGAGCTTGTTAATTAGTTAATTGGATTAGGCCAGTTTTCAGAGGCTAGATTCACAGTATAAAAGTGATCCCCTACAGTGTAGACTTTGTTTGCACTGAGTGCTGAATTTGGTGCATTTGAGTGCTATAGTGAGAGTTTGGTGACTGAGGGAATTAGGTGAGGAGGGAGTAAGGTGCTCCTTTAATTTTGTTTCCTACATTTCCGCAAAGAGTGAGAAGAGAGCCAGGAGTTTACAGGGAGTGTAGCTGACTGGGAGCAGAGTCGGAGGGCGGAGATCTAGTTAGTCCACACAGCAGTTATATTCTGTAAGGTAAGAGGGGATGGAGGCTAGGCCAGTTACATGCTCCTCCTGTAGGATGTGGGTGGTGAGGGATACCACCGGTGTCCCCACTGACTATACCTGCGGGAAGTGCACCCAACTTCAGCTCCTCAAAGACAGTGTTAGGGAACTGGAGCTGAAGCTGGATGAACTTCGGATCATCCGGGAGGCAGAGGGGGTGATTGAGAAGAGTTACAGGGAGGTAACCACACCCAAGGTACATGACAAGAATAGCTGGGTTACAGTCAGGGGGAAAAAAACAAACCGGCAGACAGTGCAGGGATCCCTCGTGGCCGTTCCCCTTCAAAACAAGTATACCGTTTTGGATGCTGTTTGGGGGGGGGGGGGGGGGATGACCTACCGGGGGAAGGCACTAGCGGTCAGGTCTCTGGCACGGAGTCTGGCTCTGGGGCTCAGAAGGGAAGGGGGGGGGGGGGGGAGAGAATAGAAAAGCAATAGTTGTAGGAGATTCAATGGTTAGGGGAATAGATAGGAGATTCTGTGGTCGCGAGCGAGACTCCCGGAAGGTATGTTGCCTCCCGGGTGCCAGGGCCAGGGATGTCTCGGATCGTGTCTTCAGGATCCTCAAGGGGGAGGGTGAGCAGCCAGAAGTCGTGGTGCACATTGGTACCAACGACATAGGTAGGAAAAGGGGTGTGGAAGTAATAAACATGTTTAGGGAGTTAGGATGGAAGTTAAAAGCCAGGACAGACAGAGTTGTCATATCTGGTTTGTTGCCGGTGCCACGTGATAGCGAGGCTAGGAATAGGGAGAGAGTGCAGCTGAACACGTGGCTGCAGGAATGGTGTAGGAGGGAGGGCTTCAGGTATTTGGATAATTGGAGCGCATTCTGGGGAAGGTGGGACCTGTACAAGCAGGACGGGTTGCATCTGAACCAGAGGGGCACCAATATCCTGGGAGGGAGATTTTCTAGTACTCTTCGGGAGGGTTTAAACTAATTTGGCAGGGGAATGGGAACCTGATTTGTTGTCCAGCAACTAAGGTAGCCGATATTCAGGACGCCAAAGCATGTAATTTCAATAAGATTAGGGAGGGTGGTAAAAGAGGTGGGGGGGGTGGCATTATTAATTAGAGATAGTATAACAGCTGCAGAAAGGCAGTTTCAGGAGTATCACCCTATTGAGGTAGTATGGGTTGAAGTCAGAAATAGGAAAGGAGCAATCACCTTGTTAGGAGTTTTCTATAGGCCCCCCAATAGTAACAGAGATGTGGAGGAACAGATTTTGGAAAGGTGCAGAAGTCATAGGGTAGTAGTCATGGGCGACTTTAACTTCCCAAATATTGAGTGGAAACTCTTTAGATCAAATAGTTTGGATGGGGTGGTGTTTGTGCAGTGTGTCCAGGAAGCTTTTCTAACAGTATGTAGATTGTCCGACCAGAGGAGGGGCAATATTGGATTTAGTACTGGGTAATGAGCCAGGGCAAGTGATAGATTTGTTAGTGGGGGAGCATTTTGGAGATAGTGACCACAATTCTGTGACTTTCACTTTAGTAATGGAGAGGGATAGGTACGTGCAACAGGGCAAGGTTTACTATTGGGGGAAGGGTAAATACGATGTTGTCAGACAAGAATTGAAGTGCATAAGTTGGGAACATAGGCTGGCAGGGAAGGACACAAGTGAAATGTGGAACTTGTTCAAGGAACAGGTGCTACGTGTCCTTGATATGCATGTCCCTGTCAGGCAGGGAAGAGATGGTCGAGTGAGGGAACCATGGTTGACGAGAGGTTGAATGTCTTGTTAAGAGGAAAAAGGTGACTTATGTAAGGCTGAGGAAACAAGGTTCAGACAGGGCATTGGAGGGATACAAGATAGCCAGGAGGGAACTGAAGAAAGGAATTAGGAGAGCTAAGAGAGGGCATGAACAATCTTTGGCGGGTAGGATCAAGGAAAACCCCAAGGCCTTTTACACATGTGAGAAATACGAGAATGACTAGAGCGAGGGTAGGTCCGATCAAGGACAGTAGCGGGAGATTGTGTATTGAGTCTGAAGAGATAGGAGAGGTCTTGAATGAGTACTTTTCTTCTGTATTTACAAATGAGAGGGGCGATATTGTTGGAGAGGACAGTGTGAAAGATTGGTAAGCTCGAGGAAATACTTGTTAGGAAGGAAGATGTGTTGGGCATTTTGAAAAACTTGAGGATAGACAAGTCCCCCGGGCCTGACGGGATATATCCAAGGATTCTATGGGAAGCAAGAGATGAAATTGCAGAGCCGTTGGCAATGATCTTTTCGTCCTCACTGTCAACAGGGGTGGTACCAGGGGATTGGAGAGTGGCGAATGTCGTGCCCCTGTTCAAAAAAGGAACTAGGGATAACCCTGGGAATTACAGGCCAGTTAGTCTTACTTCGGTGGTAGGCAAAGTAATGGAAAGGGTACTGAAGGATAGGATTGCTGAGCATCTGGAAAAACACTGCTTGATTAGGGATAGTCAGCACGGATTTGTGAGGGGTAGGTCTTGCCTTACAAATCTTATTGAATTCTTTGAGGAGGTGACCAAGCATGTGGATGAAGGTAAAGCAATGGATGTAGTGTACATGGATTTTAGTAAGGCATTTGATAAAGTTCCCCATGGTAGGCTTCTGCACAAAGTAAGGAGGCATGGGATAGTGGGAAATTTGGCCAGTTGGATAACGAACTGGCTAACCGATAGAAGTCAGAGAGTGGTGGTGGATGGCAAATATTCAGCCTGGATCCCAGTTACCAGTGGTGTACCGCAGGGATCAGTTCTGGGTCCTCTGCTGTTTGTGATTTTCATTAATGACTTGGATGAGGGAGTTGAAGGGTGGGTCAGTAAATTTGCAGACGATACGAAGATTGGTGGAGTTGTGGATAGTAAGGAGGGCTGTTGTCGGCTGCAAAGAGACATAGATAGGATGCAGAGCTGGGCTGAGAAGTGGCAGATGGAGTTTAACCCTGAAAAGTGTGAGGTTGTCCATTTTGGAAGGACAAATATGAATGCGGAATACAGGGTTAACGGTAGAGTTCTTGGCAATGTGGAGGAGCAGAGAGATCTTGGGGTCTATGTTCATACATCTTTGAAAGTTGCCACTCAAGTGGATAGAGCTGTGAAGAAGGCCTATGGTGTGCTCGCGTTCATTAACAGAGGGATTGAATTTAAGAGCCGTGAGGTGATGATGCAGCTGTACAAAACTTTGGTAAGGCCACATTGAGTACTGTGTACAGTTCTGGTCGCCTCATTTTAGGAAGGATGTGGAAGCTCTGGAAAAGGTGCAAAGAAGATTTACCAGGATGTTGCCTGGAATGGAGAGTAGGTCTTACGAGGAAAGGTTGAGGGTGCTAGGCCTTTTCTCATTAGAGCGGAGAAGGATGAGGGGCGACTTGATAGAGGTTTATAAGATGATCAGGTGAATAGATAGAGTAGACAGTCAGAGACTTTTTCCCCAGGTGGAACACACCATTACAAGCGGACATAAACTTAAGGTGAAAGGTGGAAGATATAGGAGGGATATCAGAGGTAGGTTCTTTACCCAGAGAGTAGTGGGGGCATGGAATGCACTGCCTGTGGAAGTAGTTGAGTCGGAAACATTAGGGACCTTCAAGCAGCTATTGGATAGGTACATGGATTACGGGAAAATGATATAGTGTAGATTTATTTGTTCTTAAGGGCAGCACGGTAGCATTGTGGATAGCACAATTGCTTCACAGCTCCATGGTCCCAGGTTCGATTCCGGCTTGGGTCATTGTCTGTGCGGAGTCTGCACGTCCTCCCAGTGTCTGCGTGGGTTTCCTCCGGGTGCTCCGGTTTCCTCCCACAATCCAAAGATGTGTGGGTTAGGTGAATTGGCCAATGATAAATTGCCCTTAATGTCCAAATTGCCCTTGGTGTTGGGTGGAGGTGTTGAGTTTGGGTAGGGTGCTCTTTCCAAGAGCCGGTGCAGACTCAAAGGGCCGAATGGCCTCCTTCTGCACTGTAAATTCAATAATAATCTATGATTAATCTAGGACAAAGGTTCGGCACAACATAGTGGGCCGAAGGGCCTGTTCTGTGCTGTATTTTCTATGTTCTATGTTCTATGTTAATAGGGGACTCTGTAGTCAGGGGCACAGATAGGCGCTTCGGTGGACGTGAAAGAGACTCCAGGATGGTATGTTGCCTCCCTGGTGCCAGGGTCCAGGATGTCTCCGAACGGGTAGAGGGCAACCTGAAGGGGGAGGGCAAACAGGCAGAGGTCGTTGTACATATTGGTACTAACGACATAGGCAGGAAGGGGCATGAGGTCCTGCAGCAGGAGTTCAGGGAGCTAGGCAGAAAGTTAAAAGACAGGACCTCGAGGGTTGTAATCTCGGGATTACTCCCTGTGCCACGTGCCAGTGAGGCTAGAAATAGGAAGATAGAGCAGCTAAACACGTGGCTAAACAGCTGGTGTAGGAGGGAGGGTTTCCGTTATCTGGACCACTGGGCGCTCTTCCGGGGCAGGTGTGACCTGTAGAAGGAGGACGGGTTGCATCTAAACCGGAGAGGCATAAATATCCTGGCCGCGAGGTTTGCTAATGTCACACGGGAGGGTTTAAACTAGTATGGCAGGGGGGTGGGCACAGTAGGTGAGAGCATTGAGGGAGAACTAGGGAATAGGGACAGTGTGGCTCTGAGGAAGAGCAGACGGGGAGAAGTTGCTGAACACAGCGGGTCTGGTGGCCTGAAGTGCATCTGTTTTAATGCAAGGAGCATTACGGGTAAGGCAGATGAACTTAGAGCTTGGATTAGTACCTGGAACTATGATGTTGTTGCCATTACAGAGACCTGGTTGAGGGAAGGGCAGGATTGGCAGCTAAACGTTCCAGGATTTAGATGTTTCAGGCGGGATAAAGGGGGATGTAAACGGGGTGGCGGAGTTGCGCTACTGGTTAGGGAGAATATCACAGCTGTACTACGGAAGGACACCTCAGAGGGCAGTGAGGCTATATGGGTAGAGACCAGGAATAAGAAGGGTGCAGTCACAATGTTGGGGGTTTACTACAGGACTCCCAACAGCCAGCGGGAGATAGAGGAGCAGATAGGTAGACAGATTTTGGAAAAGAGTAAACGGTGTTTAGTAATTTGTACATCTTTGAGAGAGTGTGGAGTTATCCTGTTCCTCGCTGGTGTTTCACTGGTCTCAAAACTATACACGTCTGGTGTTCCAAGTTGGGATACCCTTGCAAATAAAATTAGCATGCTTAGTGACAGTATCCATGCTGCTACTGGCCCTTCATAATATAGGCTTCAAAATTTGCTAAACACCTCAACGGGTGGCACAGTGGTTAGCACTACTGCCTCACAGCACCAGGGATCCAGGTTCAATGGCAGCCTTGGGCGACTGTCTGGAGTTTGCATATTCTCACTGGTGTTTGAGAGAGTTTCTTCCAGATGCTCAAGTTTCCTCCAACAGTCCAAAAGCTGCACAGGTTAGGTGGGGTTGGGCTGCTCGAGTGTTGGTGCATACTCAATAGGTTGAATGGCCTCCTGCACTGAAGGGACTATGAACATGTGGAACATTTGAAAAAAATCATTCACATTTGAGGTATTATCAAAGTACCACACACCAAGGGGTACTGCCAAAAGCCCATGGGCTTGGTGCCAGCTCAGTTTTACGTATACGATCAGTTTGACCACTGGGCTGAGATTTCTAACCAATGTGTTCAATCATAAGGTTGCAGTTTTCTTCCACCTCCTGTAGCCACTTAAAATGGCCAACTCCCGATTCAAAATGGCGAACGGCAAAGGCTGATGGGAAAGTCATCCAACAAGACACAAACGAGCAGCTGCAGGTTGGCTGTGTATTTACCTCTGGAAAGGCCAGACAAGTTCGATACCAGCAACCATCAGCATAACAAAACACCAGCCATCTGCATACTAATGAGCAATCCCCGGGAACAATAAGCAACATTTAGACACACAAAGCAAAACCAGACTCTTGGCGCCAGCAGGAGCCTACACAAAAAGAGGTGAACGACCACCTGAAGACCGCCCATCGATCAGGGAACCGCTCCAGCATTGGAGAAAATCGAACCAAGCGACTGGGACAAAGTCCAATCACTTGGGACCAGGTACAGGGTCCGCCCCGAAAGGAGGGAAGCCTCTGGGGACTATAAGAATTGAGCCCCAAGTTCAAATCGCTCTTTTCTCCACCGCTTCTCCAGCTCTTCACTCTTCAGCAGCTGGTCGAAACTGCAAGTCTTACTTCAACGCTCGCAGCTATCAATCTGTACCAACTTCGAATCCCGCAGGCTCAGAACCCGAATGAAAGGCTATCTGTTTCCCTGACCTGGTGGGCCAGTTCCAAGTAAAGTACAGGCCTGTTAGTTGTAGAAGTAGCTTAAATGTAGAATTTGTGCATGAGTACTGGCACTGGAGCGAAAGGATTGCAAATCAAGTTTCAGAAGGGAAGAAAGCCAATTCAATTAAAGTAATTCCTTGCCAAGGTTGACCTTCAACTGGAATTAATTAGAAAGATTTGCTTTGTAACTGCCCTTTTAGGATATGAAAGATCACAGTACTCAATTATGAAAATTACTATTGTGCACGTATAACTTTTCAATGACTTACGTATTTTGGTGGGCACGCTGGATGCAGTTGAACAAGTGGCCTGTCTCAGGATCGTCACTGTACATCGCAGGGTACTTTTAAAGAGAAGACGTACATTGTTAGAATCACATACCTTGTTACTGGTATTGGGCCAACATCACCAAATTGCAGTTAGTGTGACCTACAGTGAATGCACAGACTATATATTTGAAATTGAGACTTCACTAGAATTACTGTAACCAAACATGCACTGGACAAGTCAACACAAGAAAGTTGCCAAAACCGGAGTTCTGTTGTATTGGCATGAGAATATCTATAATGATGAGAATTATATTAAAAAAGCGAGGATGACAAAATCAAATGGATGAAAGCCCCTGACTCACATACGTCCTGCTGAAATTTCAGAAGATATTTTCAAGCAGAATTTATGTTCTGTGACAGCCTTATGCTTCCTGTCCTCTTCCAAATGAAGGGCCCCACAATTTGCACCACATAAAAATCCTACCTCAATTCACATGTCACCAGTATCTTTGTTTTGCCGTGTGGCAGACAGGCTTGTCTCCTCAAAAGCGACATTAAACATTAATTCATATGTTTAACAAAGAAAAATGCACAACCAAAGTTTGATTTTATTTGGTAAATAATTTAGCTGAGGAAATGCTCACTTCCAATTCCTTCACAAATGGTTCCACCCATTAAAATATGAACTCCAAAGTTCATTTTCCAGTCAAATTTAAATTCTTCTATTCAAACATACACCAGTTGATACAAAACTACAGTATTAACACACATTGCAGCCAAGAGTCAAGCTTCTTATTTGACTCATTAATAAGATGAACCTGTCCTTCTGCCCATTTGATAGTGACATGCAACTGTCTCAATTTTAAAGTCTGCAATTCTAGGCATTTGGAAGTGATTTTAAAAAGTATTCCAATCATATTCAAAACTATAAAGACATAAATCAAGAAACATTCTACACCCCACAATTTGTGCAAGTTTCCCCTTATTAACCCCTCTTAATTCCCCCTCCCCCCCCCCGGACAAACAATGGTCATGAACAGCCCCCACCACGTCTCAAAGCTCTGTTGATCTGCTCAATTCAAATTTGATAGTTTCCAGTCGGGGGACAGTCGTACAGATCCTCCAGACAGGCCGCCACCCCCAATGGCGTTGTCAACTGCCATTCCAACAGAATCCTTCGTCGGGCAACGAGGCGCGAAGGCCACAACATCAGCCCTCTATCAGCTCTGGCATTTCCATTAACTCAAATTGTCACCATTGGGTCTGGCCCATCCTCTACCCCCACAATCTTTGTTAGCGTCCCGAACACCCACTCCCAGTATCTCCAAATTCTCACAGCCCCAGAACATATGCAAATGATTTTTGCTGGTCCTTGCCCACACTTCTCTCACTCATCTGCTACCCCCTGGAAGAGTCCATTCATCCTCACCAAAGTCACATGCACCACCTGAGCAGCACAGTAGCACAATGGTTAGCATAACTGCTTCACAGCTCCAGGGTCCCAGGTTTGATTCCCAGCTTGGGTCACTGTCTGTGTGGAGTCTCCATGTTCTCCCTGTGTCTGCGTGGGTTTCCTCCGGGTGCTCCGGTTTCCTTCCACAGTCCAAAGATGTGCCGGTTAGGCGGACTGGCCATGATAAATTGCCCCTAGTGTCCAAAATAGTCCTCAAGTGTTGGGTGCGGTTACTGGGTTTTGGGGGGGGGGGGGGGGGGGGAAAAGAGAGAAGAGAAGAGGTGCTCTTTCCAAGAGCCGATGTAGACTCGATGGGCCAAATGGCCTCCTTCTGCACTGTAAATTTTATGACCTGACCAGTCAAATTTACCCTGCACATTGCCTCACTCCCCATCCTATCCCTCCCCCACCCCCTCCTCAATCCTCACCACCTGTGCTCCCACCAGCCACCCATCTAGGTCACCAATCCTACCCTCCTCCTTCACATTCATGAGCAGCAACCGCCCCAACAGGGTAAACTCTGGCAGCTTGGGAAACCCTCTCCCTTCCTTCCACGCAAAGTCCCTCACTTGGCATATACCTGAACTCGCTTCCCTTCGGCAGCTCCACCCTCTACTGCAGCTCTTTCAGACCTGCAAACCTCTCCTCCATAGGACCCTCAACAGCCCCACTTCCTATATATGCCATCCATCTCCCACAGCTTGAGGTTGCAGAGATTTTTTAAAAATATAAATTTAGAGTAGCCAAATTTTTTTTTTTCTCCACTTAAGGGGCAATTTAGCGTGGCCAATCCACCAACTTGCTCATCTCTGGGTTGTGGGGGTGAAACCCACGCAGACACGGGGAGAATGTGCAAACTCCACACGGACAGCGACCCAGGGCTGGGATTCGAACCTGGGTCCTCAGCGCCATAGACTGCAATCCTAACCACTGTGCCACATGCCACCCTCCTCCCACATGGTTTCCACACCGGTGTCAGCACCGACATCTCCTTTGATCGTAAAGTGTCTCCTCAACTGGTTCCACACTATCATGGACTGCACCACCGGGCTCACTGTACCTCCTCTGTGCCAGCGTAAGCGACGCTGGCATGATGGCCCACAGGCTGGACCCTCTAGGGGACTCCTCCTCCATCCTAACCCCTCTCCTTCCCACCACCGCCTCACATTCGCCACCCAGTGATAATGCAACAGGTTTGGTAGTGCCAACGCCCCTTTCCGCCTCAGCACGCAAGGGGTGGCGCAGTGGTTAGCACTGCTGCCTGCGGCACCGAGGACCGGGGTTCTATCCCGGCCCACTGTCCCATGTGGAGTTTGCACCTTCTCCCAGTGTCTGTAGGTTTTATCCCCACAACCCAAAGATGTGCAGGATAGGTGGATTGGCTACACTAAATTGCCCCTTAATGGGGAAAACATAATTGGATACTCAAAAAACATCCCAGCAAGTGTGGTGCCAACTCCATCTCAAACTCCTTATAGAACTCCGCTTGGTAGCTGTCCAGCCCCGGGGCCGTCCCGGACTTCATCCCTTTTATGCTATCCATCATCTTTCTCAGTCCATAAGACCATAAGACATAGGAGTGGAGGTAAGGCCATTCGGCCCATCGAGTCCACTCCACCATTCAATCATGGCTGATTTCAACTCCATTTACCCACTCTCTCTCCATAGCCCTTAATTCCTTGAGAAATCAAGAATTTATCAACTTCGGTCTTAAAGACACTCAACGTCCCGGCCTCCACCGCCCTCTGTGGCAATGAATTCCACAGACCCACCACTCTCTGGCTGAAGAAATTTCTCCTCATCTCGGTTCTAAAGTGACTCCCTTTTATTCTAAGGCTGTGCCCCCGGGTCCTCGTCTCCACTGCTAATGGAATCAACTTCCCTACGTCCACCCTATCTAAGCCATTCATTATCTTGTAAGTTTCTATTAGATCTCCCCTCAACCTCCTAAACCCCAATGAATATAATCCCAGGATCCTCAGACGTTCATCGTAGGTTAGGCCTAACATTCCTGGGATCATCCCTGTGAATCTCCGCTGGACCCGCTCCAGTGCCAGTATGTCCTTCCTGAGGTGTGGGGCCCAAAATTGCTCACAGTATTCTAAATGGGGCCTAACTAATGCTTTATAAAGCTTCAGAAGTACATCCCTGCTTTTATATTCCAAGCCTCTTGAGATAAATGACAACAATGCATTTGCTTTCTTAATTACGGACTCAACCTGCAAGCTTACCTCGAGAATCCTGGACTAGGACTCCCAAGTCCCTTTGCACTTCAGCATTATTCAGTCCTAGCGGTTCCTCCTACGTCTGCCTCCTCTCATCTGGCCCATCCAATAACCACCCCATATCCTCTTCCTCACCACCTAGCTCAGCCCTATACAACTTCTCGTAATACTCCGAACATCTAGTTAATCTTCCCCGGCTCAGACGGCTACCTCCCCCTTCCCTGTCCATTCCCTTTCTTGATGTGGCCTGCCTCCATAGCTGATGGACAAGCATATGCCTGGCCTTCTCTCCATATTCATACTGCACCCCCCTTCATAGCTGCCCCACTGTCTTCCCCCTCATCAACCTATCAAACTGCCCATGTAACCTTTTTCTCTCAGCCAGTCCCTCCTTGGTGCGGGACTCGAATATTTCCTGTCCACCTTAATGATCTAGTTCTAAAACAGTCCATAGTGCTCCTACTCCTCCTCCTGTCTGTGTTCCTTGAACAAGATAATCTCCCCCCAAACCATTGCCTCCCTTACCCAAACCACAACCTCCCCCAAAACCATTGCTTCCCTTCCCCCAAACCCACTGCCTCCCACAATGTGGCCATTGATAGCTCCCAGTTTTGATTCAACTCCACGGAGAGGGTCTGATCACCCATCTCACAGAACCCCTTGTCCAGCAAAAGCCCCAAATCCAACCTCCATCCCAGCCTCTGCTCTTGCCTCGAACGACGCCTGATCCAGCCAGTGTGGTGCATGGTCGGAGATCACGACTCCTGCATATTCCACCTCCACCAACACCGTTCTGCTCACTACAGAAAAGTCAATTCTGGAGTATAACTTGTACATGTGCAAAAAGGAGGGAATACACCCTCTTCACCGGTTCCCAAATCTCCACGGATCCACCATTCCAATCCTTTCCATAAACCCCTGCAGTTGCTTAGCCATCCTCAAAATTCCCATTGACTTAGGGCTCGACCTATCCACCCACGGTTCCAGCATGCAATTCAGATCATACCCCATAATCTACTGGGATGTGTCTAGGTCCAGAATGTTCCAGACAACCCCTTCACAAACCCCACGTCGTCCCAATTTGGCACGTAAACGTTCACTCGAACCACTGGCATCCCCTCCCAACACCGCATTCACTATCACATACCTCCCACCCAGGTTCCGCATTTCAGCAAGATGCCCATCCCCCGTGACTTTGAATCAAATCCAGAGTGAAATACCTGACCCACCCATCACTTTCTCAGGTTTGACCTGATCTTCACCCGGAGGCAGAAAGACCACCCCCGCCTTCAAGCTCCTCAAGTGCGTGAAGACCAGAGACCTCTTCACCAGCCGTTCAGTCCCCGTACATCAATGTTACAACCCTTACCGCAGGTTTGACCCTCCACTTCCCTCTACCGTCCATCATCCCCTTCCAATTCCACCTCCTTTAATTTTGCCCTGAACCGGGCACATCCAAGATGGCCCCCTTCTCCATCTCATTCTCTAATACTGCCACGTATTTGGGAGTGATTATTCCCTGGAATCCACCTTTAAAATGTGGGCATGACAAGTGTTAGTGTATTTATTGAACAGAAGCAGAAAAAAAATCCAGCACTATAGCATGCTTGAGCTCAGAACACTAGTGCAAGAGGCTTCACAAGAGGATGGGAGACACACGAGACAATGTTCTGACTATTCCTGCCCTTGTGTTGTCCCATTTTGTTTGCAGTCAAAAACAGAGTCAACTTATTCCTGTCCATTAATCTTCATAAGCTACAAAGCGGAGACAGATTTAAAATACTCTCAAAGCTTACAATTATGCATTGTACATGGTTGAGAAACCATTAACTGCCCAAATACAAAAATTGCCTCCAGTGTCAAGAACTGTTGCTATGGAAGAAAAGCATTGTGATCTTCTAAACACACAAGTCAGTCAACAGGTCAAATGTGAAATGGCATAATTGATATGCATGTTGACAAACATAATTAAGCAAAGCTGCCGAGTGTTGTATATCTCCGTGCCATAATGCTCGTTCACATTGGTGACCCAAGCTTGAACTAGTCAATAACTAAGTTGGTCACAGATATAGCTATTACAGTTCAGGAGGCCGCTGGAAGCTATTGTGAGGAGACAATAAAATTGTTCAGGATAAAGTGACATGAATTGTTTTGTTTTATGTACTGTGCAAGAGAACCTTTAATCCATTTTCACTTTTGCTCTAACACAAAGTACATAACCACCACACCTACACCAGAGACCAGAGAAGCTTTCATACTGCTGACCCATACCCATATCTAAACAAATTTCACTACTAACCCATATCTAAACAAATTGACAGCGAATCCAACCAGTTCAGCAACATCAGTAGTTGCCATAGGCAACTCCAGCTCATCATGCTCCTTGGTATAAACTCACCTCCACTTTGTACTTCTTGCGTGCTGCTCCAACCTTGAAAGCAAGGTAAGAGACCATGATAAAGCTGGCTGTGCCAGTCAGCACCACAGCCCCATACTCTTTAGAAAGTACCCCCACCATCTTTCAAACTCTAAAAAGCAAACAGAAAAATAAAGTGTTTTATGTTAGTGATCAAATAGGATTTACAGGACAGTTTCTCCATTACCAAATAGCACACTACAACAAGCAATTTTTCCAATAATTGGAGATTGGCAACATGGTCAGGATGATACAACACCCTCCAAAACCAGCATCTTATCACTGCAATGTTATCCCCCAATTCATCTTAATTGAAACTCATCTGTTGAACAAATGTGTTGCACAATTGTCCACCTTGTCTCAGGTAATTAACCAGTCATTATCTCATTGTGGTTTGCGGCAAACAATTTGAACATAGCAAGGTGCCACATTTCCCACCTATAACCACTCCAGAAAGTACTTCATTGGCTGTAAAGCACTTTGGGGTGGCCAGCGATTATAAAAAGACAAATTCAAAAATTGGTTTCTCCCTTCAATAATAAAACCAAAATATGCTTGAAAGACAAGTGTGACAGTCAACCTTAAGTGTGAGGAAGATAGATGTGGCTTGGAGAGACGAGGAGATAACCGGGTAAGCAAACATCACATTTAAGTTCAGATGCAGAATTATACAAGGTGAGGAAATGCTGCATTAAACTTGCTATAAACCTAATGATGTAGAGATAATGACATATGCCAGATTTAATTGTGTAATTACCAAAGCACAATCACAAGCCTGCTGCTGGCAAAAGTGTGCACAAAACCTTCCTCGTGGCAAACTGATCTTCCAATGAGTGTGCCACTTTCCAAGTGAATACTGCAACTTGCTTCAGACACCCTATTTGAATATATGGTGGCCGTAAGGAGGAAGAGAAAATTATTGCTTTGACAAGATCAGTAAACCAATATTTACCTACAACTGACATTTGACGGCCAAATTGTTAACTATTAATTCAAGTTATTCCAACTGCAATATCTTATAGCGTGACCCCATGTCAGGGCAGGGATTTTTAAACCTGTCATCAATCTTTGCAACACGTATTTATCAAATTTGCTCATGGCCCAGGGAGATTACTAGCTTGGTGGTTCGGCTTTTAAAAATTTAGCCACAACTGCTCATGATCCTTCAGCAGAATCTGAGCTTCTATGGCTTTGTGGCCATATCCTGGAGTGAAATCTTGCACCCACAACCTTCTGACTGAGCCATGGCTGACAAGAGGACAGTGGGAATTAGGAGGGGACAACGACACCACCTTTTGGGAGGGGCGGGTAGGAGAGGGAGGAGGTTGAAGTTACATAACTCACTGGCAGAGGAGGTGCCACAAATATCTCCATGCTCAACAAAGGCAGCACAGTGGTTAGCACTGTTGCTTCACAGCAGCAGGGACCTGGGTTCAATTCCTGGCTTGGGTCACTGTCTGTGCGAAGTCTGCACGGGTTTCCTTCGGGTGCTCCAGTTTCCTCCAGCAAGTCCTGAAAGATGTGCTGTTTAGGTGAATTGGACATTCTGAATTCTTCCTCTGTACCGAACAGGTGCCAGAGTATGGCAACTAGGGGATTTTCACAGTAGCTTCGTAGCAAACATCACATTTAAATTCAGATGCAGGAGAATTATACAAGGTGAGGAAATGTTGTATGATAGCTTACATGCACATGCTGCTGGATTAAACTTGCTAGAAACCTAATGGTGTAGAGATAATGACATATGCCAGATTTAACGGTGTAATTACCAAAGCACAATTACAAGCCTGCTGCTGGCAAAAGTGTGCACAAAACCTTCATGGGAAATTGATCTTCCAATGAGTGTGCCACTTTCCAAGTGAATACTGCAACTTGCTTAATACATCATTGTAGTGTTAATGTAAGCCTACTTGTAACATGAATAAAGATTATTTTTAAAATAAATTTAGAGTAGCCAATTATTTTTCTTTTCCAATTTAGTGTGGCCAATCCAGCTAACCAGCACATCTTTGGGATGTGGGGAGAATGTGCAAACTCCACACGGACAGTGACCCAGGGCCAGGATTCAAACCCAGGTCCTCAGCGCCACAGACCCAGTGCTAACCACTGCACCACATGCCACCCCAAGATTATTACTATTATTGGAGGAGTCAGCACATATGTGGAAAAAGAAAGACGGAAGCATCAATCTTCAGCCAGAATTGCCGAGTGGATGATCCATCTCGGCCCTATGTCGGATTCACTCGTAGGATATCAAGAAATGGCTGAAAGCACTGGATAATGCTAAGGCTATGGGCCCTGACAATATCCCAGCAATAGTACTGAAGACTTGTGCTCCAGAAGTGGCTGTGCCCATAGCCAAGCTGTTTCAGTACAGCTACAACACTGGCATTTACCCAGCAACATGGAAAGTTCTCCAGGTATATCCTGTACACAAGCAGCAAGACAAATCCAATTGGGACAATTACCAGCCCATTAGACCACTCTCGATCAGTAAAGTGATAAAAAGGGCATCAACAGGACTTCCGGTTGCGGCAATGCGGAGCTAAGCCACATATTTAAGCAGCTCCCACTAGAACGGACTTTTGGGCTCTCCAGAGGAGCCTCAACGGAAATTTTTCAACAACTTCCCGTGTGGGAAGGTGAGAGCAAGGTCCCCCTTCCATAGTATATGGAGTGGACCAGAAGTGGAGCAGTAAAAAAAGGGGCTTTGGAGCAGCGAAAGAAATGAGGGAGAAAAAACAAGATGGCGGAGGGCAGAGATCGAGCAGCATGGAGGCCGGAGCAGCAGGAGTTTCTCAGGCGCTGCGTGGAGGAGCTGAAGAAAGAGAAGCTGGCGCCACTGCTGACGGCGATCGAGGGGCTAAAGGAGACCCAGAAGGTCCAAGGGGTAGAGATCCGAGAGGTGCGGGAAAAAGCCACAGAGGACGAGATATTGGGCCTGGTTGTGAAGATGGAGGCGCACGAGGCGCTGCACAAGAGGTGGACCGAAAGATTCGAGGACCTGGAGAACAGGTCGAGGAGGAAGAATCTTCAGATCCTGGGTCTCCCTGAAGGGGTGGAGGGGGCCGATGCCGGGGCGTACGTGAGCATGATGCTCCATTCGCTGATGGGTGCGGAGGCCTCTCCAAGTCCCCTGGAGCTAGATGGGGCTTATCGGGTCCTGGCGAGGAGACCCAAGGCCAACGAGCCACCAAGGGCAGTAGTGGTGAGGTTTCATCGATCGTGTACAGAGAGTGTCCCTGAGATGGGCCAAGAAGGAGCAGAGCAGCAGGTGGGAGAATGCGGTGATCCGAATCTATCAGGACTGGAGCGCGGAGGTGGCAAAGAAGAGAGCTGGTTTTAATCGGGCCAAGGCGGTGCTGCATAGGAAGGGGGTGAGATTCGGAATGCTGCAGCCAGCACGACTGTGGGTCACATTTCAGGATCGACACCACTATGAAACGCCTGAAGAGGCTTGGACGTTTATTCAAACTGAAAAGTTGGACTCAAACTGAGGGTCTGTGGTTGTGTGTGTTTGGGGGGGGGGGGGGGGGGGGGGGGGGGGGGGGGAGAAAGAGAGAGAGATGTCGGTTGTATACAGGGTTTTAACTATGCGTAAGGAATGTTCCACGGGTGGGACGATGGATGGGGATGGGAGAAGAGATCTGATGGGGAGACTGTGGGGAATGTGGGCGCCAGTGCTGGAGGGAGGAGAGGCCCGGGGAAGAGGGAATTGGGATAAAGCCGCAACAGGAGCTGCGCCAGAGGGGGTGGGGCTGGCTCAGGAAAGCGCAGGCTTTTTCCCACGTTAGGGAAGGGCGGGGGGGGGGGGATGGAGGAGCGCACACAGATTGCTGGGGAGGAGGAGGGGGGATTTCCACATGGGGGGGGGGGGTCAATGGGAAGGCGGGGTCAGCAGGTGTCAGCTGACTTACGGGAGTGTTATGGGGGAGCAAAAGAGCTAGATATGCATCTAGCGGGGGGGGGGGGGGGGGGAAAGAGGAAATAGGGTTGCTGCTGCATTGGCCGAGGGGGAACTGAAAACAGAAGAGGTGGTCGGGGCGGGGGTCCCCCGCCTGGGGGACTGGAGGCGCGGCCACGGGACTGGCCTAAAACAGGAGATGGCTAGTCGGCAGGGAGTGGTGGGGGGGGGTGGGAAGCCCCCCAATCCGGCTGATAACGTGGAATGTGAGGGGCCTGAATGGGCTGGTTAAGAGGGCCCAAGTGTTCGCGCACTTAAAGGGACTGAAGGCAGACGTGGTCATGCTTCAGGAGACATATGAAGGTGGCAGACCAGGTCAGGTTAAGAAAGGGATGGGTAGGACAGGTATTCCACTCGGGGCTGGATGCGAACAATAGAGGGGCGGCAATACTGGTGGGGAAGCGGGTGTCGTTTGAGGCCAAGAATATAGTAGTGGACAATGGAGGTTGATACGTGATGGCGAGCGGTAGGCTGCAGGGGGCGTGGGTGGTATTGGTAAACGTATACGCCCCGAACTGGGACAATGCTGGATTTATTAAGCAGGGCGCTGATCCCGAAAGTGGAGGGAACGGAGTATTCGGTCATAGCCATCTCAGACCACGCCCCACACTGGGTGGAACTGGAGTTGGGAGAGGAGAGGGACCAACGCCCGCTGTGGCGTTTGGATGTGGGATTACTGGCAGATGAGGTGGTGTGCGGGAGGGTACGGGGGTGCATTGAAAGGTATTTGGAGGCCAACGACAACGGGGAGGTGCAGGTGGGGGTAGTATGGGAGGCACTGAAGGCGGTGGTCAGGGGAGAGTTAATCTCCATCAGGGCTCACAGGGAGAAGAGAGAGGGCAGGGAAAAGGAGCGGTTAGTGGGGGAGATTTTAAGGGTGGACAAGAGATATGTAGAGGCTCCTGAAGAGGGACTACTTAGGGAGAGGCGCAGTCTCCAGACAGAATTCGACCTGTTGACCACAGGGAAGGCAGAGGCACAGTGGAGGAAAGCACAGGGGGCGACGTACGAGTATGGGGAGAAGGCGAGCCGGATGCTGGCACATCAGCTCCGTAAGAGGATGGCAGCGAGGGAGATAGGTGGAGTCAAGGATGGAAGAGGAACTACGGTGCGGAGTGCGGTGAAAGTAAATGATGCATTTAAGGCCTTCTATGAGGAGCTGTACAGATCTCAGCCCCCAGCAGGGGAAGAGGGGATGCGACGATTTTTGGACCAATTGAGGTTCCTGAGGGCGGAGGAGCAGGAGGTGGCTGGTTTGGGGGCGCCAATTAGGTTGGAGGAGCTGATTAAAAAGGACTGGGGAGCATGTAGGCAGGGAAGGCCCTGGGACCAGATGGGTTCCCGGTTGAGTTCTACAGGAAGTACGTAGACCTGTTAGCCCCGTTGCTAGTGAGGACTTTCAATGAGGCAAGGGTGGGGGGGGGGGACCCTGCCCCCGACAATGTCTGAGGCGATGATCTCTTTGATCCTGAAGCGGGATAAGGACCCGCTGCAATGTCGGTCGTATAGGCCGATTTCGCTCCTTAACGTGGATGCTAAGTTGCTGGCAAAAGTGCTGGCTACGAGGATTGAGGACTGTGTCCCGGGGGTGATTCACAAGGATCAGACGGGATTTGTAAAGGGCAGGCAGCTAAACACCAATGTACAGAGGCTCCTAAACATGATAATGATGCCATCGGTGGCGGGAGAGGCGGAGATAGTGGCAGCTATGGATGCGGAGAAGGCCTTTGACCGAGTAGAGTGGGAGTATCTCTGGGAAGTGTTGCGGAGGTTTGGGGAGGGGTTTATCAGTTGGGTTAAGCTCCTATATAGAGCCCCGGTGGCGAGTGTGGTTACGGATCGGCGGAGGCCGGAGTATTTTCGGCTGTATCGAGGGATGAGGCAGGGGTGCCCCCTGTCCCCCCTGTTGTTTGCATTAGCAATTGAACCTTTGGCCATGGCGTTAAGGGAGTCCAGGAAATGGAGGGGGGTGGTCCGAGGGGGAGAGGAGCATAGAGTGTCGCTGTATGCTGACGACCTGTTGTTGTATGTGGCGGACCCAGTGGAGGGGATGGTGGAGGTCATGCGGATCCTAAGGGAGTTTGGGAACTTCTCGGGCTAAAAGCTCAATGTAGGGAAAAGTGAGCTCTTCGTGGTGCATCCAGGGGACCAGGGAAGAGGGATAGACGACTTACCATTGAGGAGGGCGGAAAGGAGCTTTCGGTACTTGGGGATCCAAATAGCTAGGAGTTGGGGGGCCCTGCATAAAATTTAATTTGACGTGGCTGGTGGAGCAGATGGAGGAGGATGTCAAACGATGGGACATGTTGCCACTCTCGCTAGCGGACAGAGTACAGTCGATTAAAATGATGGTCCTCCCGAGGTTTCTTTTTGTGTTCCAGTGCCTTCCAATTATGATCACCAAGGCCTTTTTTTTTTTTTTTTTTTTAAAGAGGGTAGGCAGGAGCATTATGGGTTTTGTGTGGGCAAACAAGACCCCGAGGGTAAGGAGGGGGTTTCTGGAGCGTGGTAGAGATAGTGGAGGGCTGGCGTTGCCGAATCTGGGTGGTTACTATTGGGCAGCCAACGTGGCGATGATCCGTAAGTGGGTGACGGAGGGAGAGGGGTGGCATGGAAGAGGTTGGAGATGGCGTCCTGCAAAGGAACGAGCCTGGGGGCGCTGGTGACGGCACCGCTGCCGCTCTCGCCGACAAGGTACAACACGAGTCCAGTGGTGGCGGCAACGCTAAAGATCTGGGGGCAGTGGAGACGACACAAGGGTGCGATGGGAGCCTCGGTGTGGTCCCCGATCAGAGATAACCATCGGTTTGTCGCAGGAGGAATGGGCGGAGGGGTTTCGGAGCTGGCATCGGGCAGGGATTAGAAGAATGGGGGACCTGTTCATCGATGGGACGTTTGCGAGCCTAGGGGCGCTGGAGGAGAAGTTTGGGCTACCCCCGGGAAACACTTTCAGGTACATGCAAGTGAGGCCGTTTGAGAGGCGGCAGGTGAGGGAATTCCCGTTGCTTCCGGCACAGAGGATTCAGGACAGGGTGATTTTGGGGGTATGGGTCGGAGAGGGCAAGGTGTCAGCAGTATATCAGGAGATGAAAGAAGAGGAGGAGGCTTTGGTAGAGGAGCTGAAGGGCAAATGGGAGGAGGAGTTGGGGGAGGAGATTGAAGAGGGTCTGTGGGCTGATGCCCTAAGTAGGGTTAATTCCTCTTCCTCGTGTGCCAGGCTTAGCCTGATACAGTTTAAGGTTATTCACAGAGCGCCTATGACAGGGGCGAGGCTGAGTAGGTTCTTTGGGGTGGAGGACAGATGTGGGAGGTGCTCTGGAAGCCTGGCGAATCACATCCATATGTTCTGGTCGTGCTCGGCACTGGATGGGTTCTGGAGGGGTGTTGCGAGGACTAAGTCTAAGGTGGTGAAAGTCCAGGTCAAGCCAAGTTGGGGGCTAGCACTATTTGGAGTGGCGGACAAGCCGGGAGTGCAGGAGGCGAAAGAGGCCGGTATCCTGGCCTTTGCGTCCTTGGTAGCCCGGCGGAGGATCTTGCTATTGTGGAAAGACGCGAAGCCCCCCAGTGTGGAAGCCTGGATAAATGACATGGTAGGGTTCATCAAGCTGGAGAGGATAAAGTTTGCCTTGAGAGGGTCTGCGCAGGGGTTCTTCAGGCAGTGGCAACCATTCCTAGACTATCTCGCAGAGCGTTAGATGGAGGTCAGTCAGCAGCAACCCGGGGGGGGGGGGGGGGGGGGGGGTATAAGGGTGGGCGGGGAAAGGGTTTTTTCCTAGGGGCACTTGAGAAAGGAAAAACATAAACATATGGGAAAGTCAATATGTGCTGGAGGAACCAGTTGTACAAGTTCTGTATTATGTATGTTTGTTTATGTCTTGCTCGGTTACTTTTTTATTTCTTTTTGTTACGGGGGTGGGGGGGGGGGGGGGGTGGCGGGTTTGAATGGTTGAAATTGTGTGTTGAAAAATTCTGAACAAACATTTTTTTTAAAATTTTTTTAAAAAGGGCACCAACAGTACTTATCAAGCGGCACTTGGGCAATAACTAAAACATTGACACTCAGCTCCTGACCTCATTACAGCTCAGAGAAGAGCTAAACTCCAGAGGCCAAGGGGAAAGTGACTGCCCTTGACATCAAGGCCATATTCAACCGGGCATGGCATCAAGGAATCAGAGCGAAACACTGGTTGTAGTCATAACTAGCACAAGGGAAGATGGCTGTGGTGGTTGGAGGTTCCAGGATATCACTACGCAGGAGTTTCTCAGGGTACAGTCTTTGGCCTAACCATTTATCAGCTGCATCAATGATCTGCCTTTGTTCCATTAAGGTCAAAGTGAGGATGTTCGCAGTGTTGATCACCATTCGCGACTCAAACAATCCATGTTCATCTTTAGAAAGACCTGATCAAGATCCAGGCTTGGGCTGACCATCCGCACCACACAAGTTGCAGGCAACAACCATCTCCAACAAGAGACAATGTACCCATCACCCCTCGACACTCAATGGCATTACCCCCACTATCAATATCCTGGGGGTTACCACTGACCAGAAACTGCACTGGACCTTTTTTTTAAAATTTAGAGTACACAATTATTTTTTCCCCCAATTAAGGGGCAATTTTAGTGTGGCCAATCCACCTAACCTGCACATCTTTGGGTTGTAGGGGCGAAACCCACAGACACAGGAATGTGCAAACTCCACAAGACAGTGACCCGGGGCCAGGATTGAACCCGGGTCCACAAGCACCGTAGGCAGCAGTGCTAACCACTGTGCCACCCTGCCACATGCCATACAAATATTGTGGCTACCAGCAGGTCAGAAGTTACAGCTGACAGAGCAGATCAACAGCTCTTGAAGTATCGTGACAAGTGAAAGGCCAAATGCAAAGCATTGGGCGATGAAACAGAGGAAAAAGAGATACTTTTCTAATGGCAAACACAGAAACAAGTGGAAGAGGGGTTGCAGATGGTGAGAAATAAAGAGGATGTGGTCAGAGGTGAATGTGGTCTGTGCTGAAGGACATGGGCTAAAGGACCCACAAAATAACAAATGTTGAATGTTAGTGTGGAAGGAGCAGTAAGATAGCAAAATCAGAGGGGAGAACAACTTAGCAATCAATGCAAGTAAAAGGTCCTTCAGAGGGTGGCACGATGGTACAGTGGGTAGCACTGCATCCACACGGCAGCAAGAACCCAGGTTCAATCCCAGCCCCGGGTCATTGTCCATGTGGAGTTTGCACATTCTCCCCATGTCTGTGTGGGTCTCACCCCCACAACACAAAGATGTGCAGGGAAAGTCGATTTCCCCTTAAAAACAGAATTGGGTACTCTAATTTTTTTTTAAAGTGTCCTTCCTGTTTATTCTCTTTTTATTTTGACCCCTGGGTGATTAATGGACATGTCTCAAGGTAAGCAGCCTTTAATTGAAGAAGAATCCAGAAGAGATAACTTGGTTAGCCTGTGCTGGCTTGAACAGGAGATAATGGACTTGTCAGCACCAGAGAGATGGGTTGGGATTCTGTTTGATTGATTGGCTGGTGGCCAATGAATTGGCCCAAAAGGCCATACTCTGCCTGGTAACAGCTAGTGATTGGATCTTGTCCCTCTTAGAAAGTCTTAGTAGCCGTACAGCTAAGACCAAGTCTTTATTAACAAAAAATAGTTACACTACATACAGTAAAGCATGCAGGCTTACAAAGTTGTCCTCGCCTTGGATCGCCACAAGTCCACATAGGGCCTTGGGCTTGTTTTCCAGTTTTGATTCTGGCAACACAGAGGGAGAACTGACTATCTCTCTCCAGAAAAGCTACTGGGATGCTCTCTCTCTCTCAAGAAAGCTGCTGGGAGTGCTGTATTTCTATAGAAGGCCTGTCTGTGAGTGTCATCTCTCTCCAGAAAGCCTGTTTTGAGTGCTGTTTGGGCAGTAGAGAGTTAGGAAATAGTCAACTAGTTGTATTTGCTGCATAATTCTCATTATAGATAATTGGAATGGTGTTTAACTTAAAGTTGGTGACTGTAATTATTGGGGAGCCAAGGGCCAAAGGCTACAGGTGACCACATACATGCCCAGGGAGAGTTTACACTGTCAGAACAGTATAAACTCACTCCGTATTTGGAAATGGGGATAGCAGTGGAAGGGGCAATGCAGATTTTAAATAGGTAAAACAAGAGGATGGGCTCAAGTAGAGAAGATGCCAGAAGTGTTAAAGGAAGAGACAGGGTTGCAATCAAATTTAAACCTCAATTTCCAGGGAATGGGTTATACCAAATCCTCCCATTCATGCTTGTTAACTTGGGCTGTTACACAATTAGCTAAATGACACCACTTAAGTTAGCAAAATGTTTCAGAAGGGAGGGGACAGCGCAAAGTACAGGCAGTATCAGTGACTGAGCAACTCAGATAGTCTTATCAAAGAAAGGGTTCATTTTGTACAGAGGGGTCGAGTTGGGTGTAAACCAAACAAGGTTTCACTAGGACACACCTCTTGTTGACAAGAAGCAATGAAAAGGCTGGGGCTCTTGTCTACAGAGGGATAGGAGGTCTTAAAATGAAGGCTTTCATTTGGGTGTAAATGAAACATCCCTTAAACGAATTATTAAAAATCTATTGACCTCCGGTACTCAATAATGGAGCATCCACATCTCTTCAGGGGGGTACAAATTTTCAAAGATCCCGAATGAAAAATGTCTCCTCCCTCAGAATTTTGTAATGAGATTACCTCCTTCTTCCAATCACCAGAGAATATAGACCCATTTTACTCTCTCTCAACATAAAGCAGCCGTAAATAAAATCATCGTGACATTTGCAGTACCCCCTCGAAGGCACATGGAGCCTTCCTCAGTTCAAACTTACACTGTAGAATTGCATTGAGATATATTTACTCCCATACCCCACCCAACTTCATTACAATAAAGGCAAACGTAACTTTCCAAAAATGTAAATGTCGTCCACCATCCCACCCCGCTAATTATACCCCTCAAACATTCCCAATGGATATCAAACACAAACGGAATAGTTATGCTAATAGGGTTAAGGGTTGAAAGAAGGCTGGTGTGCAGCATAAATAAACCAATTGGCTTGAATAGCCGAGTTGTGTTGTAGAGGCGGTGTAACTCCGCATGAGAACAGAACTACGGAATTAATTGTTTGCGAATAATACAAACCCCATTTAAAGTCTTACCCTGCTTTTTAAAAAAAAAAAATTTGGAGAGCTTCGCAACATTATCCTCAACAAAAAAGGAAACTGAAATCCATCCGCCATTCAAGAATAATGGTTATTAATGGGGGAGGAGGGTTATCTGCAATCCTAGCTCACGTATACCAGGAAGTTAGTTTCATGCAGCCTTATCCCCCAAAAATAATGTCAATCTGTAACACTAAAGATTTGTGTTTAGTTGTTGTCAATCCCTTCTCGTCCCCCAATAAAATAAATGAACATACCCGAGCACCGCAGATTTTCCCTTCCCTATCCTCTTCGTCCTTGTCCGACTTTACACTCGCATTGATCAGTGCAGAGGGCGTTCTAAATCTGGGCGTTTATAGTTAGACAGAGTAGCGGTGGTTCGGAAAAAGCGGACTGCAGATCTTGGAAAAAGTGGAACACAGAGCGTGCAAGATCACCAGTCAAATCGCATGGTGACCAGACTATAATAAAAACAAAATACTGCTGGAGATCTGAAATAAAAACAGAACACGCCAGAAAAAAACTCAGTAGTCAGAGCTCTGAAGAAGTCATTTTGGACATGAAACTGTTTCTCTCTGCACAGATGCTGTCTGACCTGCGGAGTTTTTCCAGCATTTTCTATTTTTGTTATGGTGACCAGACGTGTGCCCCAACAAACGGCTCAAATGTCCCACTTTGGCAGCTTTGCCCTCTTTCCATGAATAATACCAGAGATTTTGGGGTCAACACACTCCACCTTGTGCAGCATCAACCTCTCTCTTCACTTCACTCTCCTCCCCGGCCACTTTACCTCACATAATAATAATCTTTATTATTGCCTCAAGTAGACTTACATTAACACTGCAATGAAGTTACTGTGAAAAGCCTCTCATCGTCACACTCCGGCACCTGTTTGGGTACACGGAGGGAGAATTCAGAATGTCCAATTCACATAACAAGCATGTCTTTCGGGACTTGTGGGAGGAAATCGGAGCACCCAGACAAAACCCACGCAGACACGGGGAGAACGTGCAGGCTCCGCACAGTCAGTGACCCAGCGGGGAATCGAACCTGGGATCCTGGCGCTGTAAAGCAGCTGGGAGGGAATCAGCTTCTGGCTGAGGACAGAAGATTGACAGTGATGTCTGCCAACTCCAAGCCACAATTGAAACATTAGTCAGGCGGCACCTATCGGTAAACCACCAGTCAGCACTGAGGAAACTGGCAGACAGGTTTGGTTGAGCCAAGGACGTTCAACCTATTTTCTCACTGAAAGATTGCAAGTTTTTCTAGCAGTTCTGGGTGCAAAGAAAATCTCCCACAATTCAAGTTTGCGAGCTTAAATTCCACTTTCTTCAATAACGTCACTTTAATAACTAAGAATGTCTATTGTTTGAACCCAGTGTCTAAATTAAAATAAACAAGGTTGAGAAATGGAGATTGGTTTTACCATTGTGTATTCTGCAGTAAAGTTAAAGCGGAATAAATGATTCTGACTGGGGCCTTTTGACAAACAAAGCCTCTGTTCAACGTTTTAAAAAGAAAATAAGGCAGAAATTTCATTGCAACAAAAGTTTGTGTTTTGCAACTGCTGTCTTCAATGATTGGGTCTTAATAGAATTGCCAACTCTGGCTGGATATATCCCTGGAGTTGTTATTACATGACTCCCTCCCTTAAGGTGCCCCTGCAGACTCTTGCATTGGTCCCCAATGTGCAAACCACCATGGAGGCTCTTTTCATGACTTTTCAATGTGCCCTGGTACTGACTTTTGAAAATCTGGTCACCCTATTAAATAAGTTTCCGAGAGAAGATCATACTCCCAAACTGAACTTACCTTGTAGATTGTGACTTGAAGAACTGATTGTGTTTTAAGTAGTTTTAGTCAACATTTTGTCTTCAGGCATCTCACTCCTTGTTGAATCTTTAAAGTTGGTAACATCCAATTCAGCTGGGAATCCAGTCCGGAAATTAGTTTGTATTTGAGAGCTCCAGTTGAACTATGTACTGCTGCTTTAGAACCATACACAATTTACGTTGCTTTTTTTCTTTAATGCTTAGATTTAGTTGGATTAAATAGCGAAATGAGAAAAGCTTAGGACAGTGTCAGTTACGCTGTTTGGCTTCATTTCAGTCTGCATTGTCATCCATGGGCCTGACACTATATACCAAATAACCTCACGTAAATAATGCCACCAACACCTAAATGGCACATTAGTCAACAATCGTAACTTGCATTTATAAGGAAGTTTTAATGTAGTAAAATGTCCCAGGGTGCTTCACAGGTGTGTAATCAGACAAAACCTGACACAGAACCAAAGGGAGGGATATTAGAACAAGTGGCCAAATGCTTGATCAAAGAGGTCGATTTTAAACAAAATCTCAAAAGAGGAGAGAGGTGGAGAGACAAAGAAATGTAGGGACGGAATTCCAGAGCTTTGGGCCTTGACAGCTGAATTTATAGCCCCCAATGGTGAAGGGGAGGGCATAAGAGATACACAAGAGGCCAGAGATGGAGAAGTAGGGCAGGAGGAGGTAATAGATATATTTTTTAAAAATATACTTTATTCCAAACATGTGTAAAAACAACAACATATTAAATACACACTCCATACAATCACAGCCCACAGTTGGGACAGTTTTTCCCGTCTTATTCCCCCCTGATGAGCAATTCCGCAAGCTGCATCATGAACAACCTCCAGCACATGTCAAAGCCCTCCACTGACACCCTCAACCCGAACTTAATCTTCTCCAACAAGTTTCACAGCCAGGCTATCACCCCCGGCGACGTACCGGCCTCCAATTGAACAGGATCCTTTGCCGGTCAATTAGAGAGGCTAAGACCACAACATCGGCCCCTTTTCCCTCCAGAAGGTTCCGATACCCCAAAAGTCACCACCATTGAGTCTGGGTTGACCCCCACCCCCACTACCTTAGATAGCGTCTCAAACACCGCCTCCCAGTATCTCTCCAGCTTCTCGCAGCACCAGTACATAGACACATGATACGCCGCCCCCCGCCCACAATTCTTGCACTCATCGGTCACCCCTTGGAAGAACCCACTCATCTTCGCCCGGGTCATGTTTAACCTGTGCACCACCTTGAACTGAATCATACTCATCCTTGCACAATAAGAGGTTGAATTGACCCAGCGCATCGGCTCGTAACACAGTCCCCAGCCTATTTCCCCCCCCAAACTCCTCCTCCCATTCGTTTTTGATCCTCACCACTTGTCCCCCCCCGCACCCCCAACCACCTGTATATATCTCCGATCCTACACTCCCCAACTCATCATGGAGCAGCAGTTGCTCCAATAGAAACAATAGAGGCAACCTGGGAAACGCCCTCCACTCCTTCCGTGCAAAGTCCCTCACCTGTACATATCTAAACTCACTACCCCTCTGATACACAATCAATACGCTTGAGTCCACGTGGAGTCATATCGATTCAGCTTTAATCAGATAGAACTGTACCCAGCAGCGATGTTACAGAAGTGGAGGCTGCTGGGACGGCATTGGTTCTTATAGCCCGCCTCTCAGGGCGGGGCTATGTACATTGCCCAATGGTAGACCCCGCGGTCTAGCCAATGGTTATTCCTCTCTCTGGTACCGCAATACCTGGTATTACCACATTCACCCCCTGTTAAAAAAAAGTCAGCGGGGTGATGGCCAGTATTACTGTTGCCTTTTCATGGTAGGACCAGGTATTGCAGGTACCATGCTATCGAGGGTTGCGGAGAAAGTTCTTGCGTTGTTAATTTAATGGTGCTGCAATCAGACGATCGGGCGGCCTGGTCGTCCTACTGGAGCGTCTAAGTTTCGGCGGCGATCTTGATGAGGGCCCCGGCAGTAGTGACTCCGGGAATGTGGTGTCTTCCTCCCAGGCAGTTTCGTCCCCCCTAGGCGGCGCTGTAAGGTCGAAAGATGGGCAGAAGGAAGGGGTGCCTGGAGGGGGCGTCGGTGCCTGCTCGGCTCTGGGTCGGGGTTCTGGCAGCAGTACTGACCCTCCGGTCAGGTACGGAGGGGGGGGGGTGTGGCAGTGGCTCGGGCGCGCGAGGTGCTCCGGCGGGCGCCAGGTCCCCGAGGGAGACCGTATCTTGGCGTACGGAGGGGAACACTACGTAGGCGTGCTGGGGGTTGGCATGCAGCAGGTGGACCCTTTCGACCAGCGGGTCCGACTTGTGCGCCCTCGCATGTTTCCGCAGCAGGACAGGTCCGGGTGTTGCTAGCCAGGTTGGGAGCGTGGTCCCCGAGGAGGACTTCCGTGTCGGGGTGGACGAAGCTCTCTGTGCTCCCGGAGTCGATGAGGCATGACGTCACGTGGCCGTTGATGCCAATCGTCGTGGTGGCCTTTGCTAGCGTTCGGGGCCGACTCTGGTCCAGGGTAACGGAGGCCAGCTGCAGCAAGGAGTGAAGATCGGGCAGCGCATCGTCAGCCGTGTTGGAAGCTTGAGGCCCCATCCAAGATGGCGTCATCCATGGATCGCACATGGAGTCCGGGGACTCCGAGGATGGTGGCAGGGAGAAACAAAATAGCGGTGGGGAGGGACAAAATGGCGGCGCACTCTGCTCCCACGAGGCGGAGGCCAGCTGCAACAAAGGGTTTTGATCGGGCAGTGCGTAGCCAGCCGCGCTGGGGGCTTGAGGCCCCATCCAAGATGGCGCCGGCCATGGATCGTACGTGGAGTCTGGGGACTCGGAAGATGGCGGCGGGGAGGAGTAAACTGGCGGCGCATGCTGCTCCAGTGTGATGGAGGCCAGCTGCAGCAAGGGGTTTTGGTCCGGCAGCACGTAGCCAGCCGCACTGGGGACTTGAGGCCCCATCCAAGATGGAGCCGGCCAGGGATCGCCCACGGAGTTCGGGGACGGAGACCCCGACGATTGGACCGGCGAGGGACAAAATGTCTGCGCGTACTCCTCCAGCATGGTTGCCGGGGGCAAAAATGGCTGCGGCTGCGACGCTGCCTGGCGGGGCAAAGGCTGCGGTGCGCGTTGGGCCGGTGGGGCTGGGAAAAGGGAGTGCGGCGGTGGGCCTGGGACGGTCGGGAGGTGGAAGAACGGCTGTGGTTGCACAGCGGGCGGCTGGAGGAATGGCTGAGGGTAGTCATTGGACACCGCGTTCACCGCGCGGGCGAGGCAGACCGCGGCATAGTGGCCTTTCTTGCCACACCCTTTGCAGGTGACGGTGTGGGCCGGGCAGCGCGCGCGGGTGATTCGTCTGGCCGCAAAAGAGGCAGCGTTGGCCGACGGCGGTAGCGGGGCGCCCTGCCGCGCAGGCCTGCGGAGTAAGCGGGTAAGTCTGGGGGTTAAACGGGTAAGTCTGGGGGACTGCCGCGGCGGGGTGCCATGCAGCCCAGGGGGGCGCGGTGCGCGCGCGGGCGTTCGCAAGGGTCTTTTTGTACGCCACGTCCATGGACCCTGCCAGGGCCCGGGCCTTGGTGAGGCCCAGCGTCTCCATTTCGAGCAGCCTTCGGCGAATGTCGGGGGAGATCATACCTGCCACGAAAGCGTCTCGAATTAAAGGTTCGGAGTGCTCGTTCGCCGTCACCGCTGGGCAGCCGCAGTTTTGGCCAAGCACGATCAGTGCCCTGTAGAAATCTTCTCGCGTCTCATCTTGGCTCTGCCATCTCGTTGCCAGCAGGTGACGGGCGTAGACCTGATTAAGTGGACGAATATAGTTCCTTCCAGCAGTTCCATGGCTTTATCATAGTTCGCCGCCCCTTCGATCAGGGGCTAGATCGCCGGGCTGACCCGCGAGCGTAGGAGGTGCATTTTCTGCCTTTCCGTGGGGGTGTCGGCAGCCGTATCGAGGTAGCTCTGGAAGCATGCCAGCCAATGCTTAAAAATCTCGGTAGAGTTTTCTGCGTGCGGGCTGAGCTGAAGGCACGCTGGCTTGATGCGCAGATCCATCCTTCAGAAGTACTCATCTGATTAAATTGATACACAATCAATACGCTTGAGTCCACGTGGAGTCATATCGATTCAGCTTCAATCAGATAGAACTGTACCCAGCAGCGATGTTACAGAAGTGGAGGCTGCTGGGACGGCATCGGTTCTTATACCCCGCCTCTCAGGGCGGGGCTATGTACATTGCCCAATGGTAAACCCCGCGGTCTAGCCAATGGTTATTCCGCTCTCTGGTACCGCAATACCTGGTATTACCACACCCTCGGTAACTTAAACCTCTCCCGCAACTCATCCAGACCTGCAAATTTCCCTTCCGAGTACAAATCACTAACCCTCTCCAGCCCCGCTTCCCTCCATTTCCCGTACATCCCATCCATCTTCCCCAGCTTGAACCTGTGATTCCCACACAGCGGTGTTAACACCGACATCCCAACTGTCTCCTCAGCTGATTCCACACCCTGACCGTCGACTACACCACCGGGCTCCCCTTATACTTTCCCGGAACAAACGGCAGCAAAGCCCCACCATGACCCTCAGACTGGACCCCCTACAGGACTCCTCCTCCATCTTGGATCCCGGTGTTTCCTGCTCCCCCTCACAATCCCCTGCCAGTCCACAGACCCCCAAAGGGCCATCGTCAAGACCAAACCCGTTTGATCCTCGGAAATCATCCCTGGCACACATCCTTCCATCCTCCCCACCAACACCTCAGCCAGTACATTCATGTCCATATTCAGCAACGAATTGGGCCTGTATGACCCGCATTCCAGCGGATCCTTCCCCTTCTTCGTGATTAGTGTAACCGAAGCCTGTGTCAGTTTCTCTGGCAACTCCCCCTTCTCCAAAGCCTCACTAAACAATCCCAACAAATGAGGTGTCAATTCTGCCGCAAACACCTTATAAAACTCCACCAGGAAGCCACTTGGACCCGGGGCCTTCCCCGACTGCATTCCCCTGAGACCACCTATCACCTCCCTCAGCTGCTCCAACGCCTGCCTCCTCCCTTCCTCTTTGGGAACTCCAACCCGTCCAAAATCTGCACCAAATCCCCTTCCTCGCCACCTGGCTCGGCCCTACACAGCTTCTGATAATACCTCGTGAACACCTCGTTTATCCTTCCCGGCTCTGACACCACTTCACCCTTCTCTGTCCGCATCCTTAGAATTTCCCTAGATGCCAACAGCCTCCATAGCTGGTGGGCCAGCATACGTCTCGCCTTCTCTCCGTACTTGTACTGCACACCCCTCGCCCTCCCTAACTGCCCCACCACCTTTCCCATTGTCGACCAATCAAACTGCCCTTGCAAGCTCTTCCTCTCCGCAAGCAACCTGTGAGTGGGAGCCCCCCCCGAGTATCTCCCATCCACCTCGACTATCACGACCAGCAGCTATCCATATTCCTCCCTCCTCCTCCTGTTCCTGAGTGCCTTGAACAAGATAATCTCCCCTTGAACCATCGCCTTCAGCGCCTCACAGAACATGGCCGCCGACACCTCCGTCTTGTGATTAAGCTCCACGTAATCCCCAATCGCCAGCCTCACCTTTTCACGAAACCCCTTATCTGCCAAGAGACCAGAATCTACCCTTCACCCCAGCTTCTGCAGCTACCCTGAGCTAAGCCTCAACTCCAGCCAATGTGGCGCATGATCCAGAATTACTATTCCCGCATATTCTGCCCCCAACCCCCATCAGCTCCGCCCGACTTACCACAAACAAATCAATTCTAGAGTACACCTTGTACACGTGTGAGAAGAAGGAATCCTGCCCACCCACCCCCCCCCCCCCCTCCCTCGGTTTCCTGCACCTCCAGGAATCAACCATTCTCATATGTTCCAGAAACGTTCCCAACTCCTTCGCCATCTCTTTTTTTTATTAAATATTTTATTGAAAATTTTTGGTCAACCAACACTGTACATTGTGCATCCTTTACACAATATTATAACAACACAAATAACAATGACCTATTTTATAAACAAAAAATGAATAAATAATAAATAACAAAAATGAAAACTAACCCTAATTGGCAACTGCCTTGTCACAAGTAACACTCTCCAAAAATATAATTTAACAGTCCAATATATAATTATCTGTAGCAACGACCTATACATACTATACAGTATATATTAACAACCCTGAGAGTCCTTCTGGTTCCTCCTCCCACCCCCCCCCCCCCCCCGATCCTGGGCTGCTGCTGCTGCCTTCTTTTTCCCATTCCGTCTATCTTTCTGCGAGGTATTCGACGAACGGTTGCCACCGCCTGGTGAACCCTTGAGCCGACCCCCTTAGGACAAACTTAATCCGCTCTAGCTTTATAAACCCCGCCATGTCATTTATCCAGGTCTCCACCCCCGGGGGCTTGGCTTCTTTCCACATTAGCAATATCCTGCGCCGGGCTACTAGGGACGCAAAGGCCAAAACATCGGCCTCTCTCGCCTCCTGCACTCCCGGCTCTTGTGCAACCCCAAATATAGCCAACCCCCAGCTTGGTTCGACCCGGACCCCCACTACTTTTGAAAGCACCTTTGTCACCCCCATCCAAAACCCCTGTAGTGCCGGGCATGACCAAAACATATGGGTATGATTCGCTGGGCTTCTCGAGCACCTCGCACACCTATCCTCCACCCCAAAAAATTTACTGAGCCGTGCTCCAGTCATATGCGCCCTGTGTAATACCTTAAACTGAATCAGGCTTAGCCTGGCACACGAGGACGACGGGTTTACCCTGCTTAGGGCATCTGCCCACAGCCCCTCCTCGATCTCCTCCCCCAGCTCTTCTTCCCATTTCCCTTTTAGTTCGTCTACCATAGTCTCCCCTTCGTCCCTCATTTCCCTATATATATCTGACACCTTACCATCCCCCACCCATGTCTTTGAGATCACTCTGTCCTGCACCTCTTGTGTCGGGAGCTACGGGAATTCCCTCACCTGTTGCCTCGCAAAAGCCCTCAGTTGCATATACCTGAATGCATTCCCTTGGGGCAACCCATATTTCTCGGTCAGCGCTCCCAGACTCGCGAACTTCCCATCCACAAACAGATCTTTCAGTTGCGTTATTCCTGCTCTTTGCCACATTCCATATCCCCCATCCATTCCCCCCGGGGCAAACCTATGGTTGTTTCTTATCGGGGACCCCCCCCAAGGCCCCAGTCTTTCCCCTATGCCGTCCCAACTGTCCCCAAATCTTCAGTGTAGCCACCACCACCGGGCTTGTGGTGTAGTTCCTCGGTGAGAACGGCAATGGGGCTGTCACCATAGCCTGTAGGCTAGTCCCCCTACAGGACGCCCTCTCTAATCTCTTCCACGCCGCTCCCTCCTCCTCTCCCATCCACTTACTCACCATTGAAATATTAGCGGCCCAATAATACTCACTTAGGCTCGGTAGTGCCAGCCCCCCCCTATCCCTGCTACGCTGTAAGAATCCCTTCCTCACTCTCGGGGTCTTCCCGGCCCACACAAAACCCATGATGCTCTTTTCAATCCTTTTTAAAAAAGCCTTCTGAATCACCACCGGGAGGCACTGAAACACAAAGAGGAATCTCGGGAGGACCACCATCTTAACCGCCTGCACCCTCCCTGCCATTGACAGGGATACCATATCCCATCTCTTGAAATCCCCCTCCATCTGTTCCACCAACCGCGTTAAATTTAACCTATGCAATGTGCCCCAATTCTTAGCTATCTGGATCCCCAGGTAACGAAAGTCCCTTGTTACCTTCCTCAACGGTAGGTCCTCTATTTCTCTACTCTGCTCCCCTGGATGCACCACAAACAACTCACTTTTCCCCATGTTCAATTTATACCCTGAAAAATCCCCAAACTCCCCAAGTATCCGCATTATTTCTGGCATCCCCTCCGCCGGGTCCGCCACGTATAGTAGCAAATCGTCCGCATACAAAGATACCCGGTGCTCTTCTCCTCCCCTAAGTACTCCCCTCCACTTCTTGGAACCCCTCAACGCTATCGCCAGGGGCTCAATCGCCAGTGCAAACAATAATGGGGACAGAGGGCATCCCTGCCTTGTCCCTCTATGGAGCCGAAAATATGCAGATCCCCGTCCATTCGTGACCACGCTCGCCACTGGGGCCCTATACAACAGCTGCACCCATCTAACACACCCCTCTCCAAAACCAAATCTCCTCAACACCTCCCACAAATAATCCCACTCCACTCTATCAAATGCTTTCTCGGCATCCATCGCCACTACTATCTCCGTTTCTCCCTCTGGTGGGGCCATCATCATTACCCCTAACAACCTCCGTATATTCGTGTTCAGCTGTCTCCCCTTCACAAACCCAGTTTGGTCCTCGTGGACCACCCCCGGGACACATTCCTCTATTCTCATTGCCATTACCTTGGCCAGGACCTTGGCATCTACATTTAGGAGGGAAATAGGTCTATAGGACCCGCAGTGTAGCGGGTCCTTTTCCTTCTTTAAGAGAAGCGATATCGTTGCTTCAGACATAGTCGGGGGCAGTTGTCCCCTTTCCTTTGCCTCATTAAAGGTCCTCGTCAGTACCGGGGCGAGCAAGTCCACATATTTTCTATAGAATTCGACTGGGAATCCATCCGGTCCCGGGGCCTTTCCCGCCTGCATGCTCCTAATTCCTTTCACCACTTCTTCTACCTCGATCTGTGCTCCCAGTCCCACCCTTTCCTGCTCTTCCACCTTGGGAAATTCCAGCCGATCCAAGAAGCCCATCATTCTCTCCCTCCCATCCGGGGGTTGAGCTTCATATAATTTTTTATAAAATGTCTTGAACACTCCATTCACTCTCTCCGCTCTCCGCTCCATCTCTCCTTCCTCATCCCTCACTCCCCCTATTTCCCTCGCTGCTCCCCTTTTCCTCAATTGGTGTGCCAGCAACCTGCTCGCCTTCTCCCCATATTCATACTGTACACCCTGTGCCTTCCTCCATTGTGCCTCTGCAGTGCCTGTAGTCAGCAAGTCAAATTCTACATGTAGCCTTTGCCTTTCCCTGTACAGTCCCTCCTCCGGTGCTTCCGCATATTGTCTGTCCACCCTCAAAAGTTCTTGCAGCAACCGCTCCCGTTCCTTACTCTCCTGCTTCCCTTTATGTGCCCTTATTGATATCAGCTCCCCTCTAACCACCGCCTTCAACGCCTCCCAGACCACTCCCACCTGGACCTCCCCATTATCATTGAGTTCCTAGTACTTTTCAATGCACCCCCTCACCCTTAGACACCCCCCCTCATCTGCCATTAGTCCCATGTCCATTCTCCAGGGTGGGCGCCCTCCTGTTTCCTCCCCTATCTCCAAGTCCACCCAGTGTGGAGCGTGATCCGAAATGGCTATAGCCGTATACTCCGTTCCCCTCACCTTCGGGATCAATGCCCTACCCAGCACAAAAACATCTATTCGCGAGTAGACTTTATGGACATAGGAGAAAAACGAGAACTCCTTACTCCTAGGTCTGCTAAATCTCCACGGGTCTACACCTCCCATCTGCTCCATAAAATCTTTAAGTACCTTGGCTGCTGCCGGCCTCCTTCCAGTCCTGGACTTCGACCTATCCAGCCCTGGTTCCAACACCGTATTAAAATCTCCCCCCATTATCAGCTTTCCCATCTCTAGGTCCGGAATGCGTCCTAGCATCCGCCTCATAAAATTGGCATCATCCCAGTTCGGGGCATATACGTTTACCAAAACCATCGTCTCCCCCTGTAGTTTGCCACTCACCATCACGTATCTGCCCCCGTTATCCGCCACTATAGTCTTTGCCTCGAACATTACCCGCTTCCCCACTAATATAGCCACCCCCCTGTTTTTCGCATCTAGCCCCGAATGGAACACCTGCCCCACCCATCCTTTGCGTAGCCTAACCTGGTCTATCAGTTTCAGGTGCGTTTCCTGTAACATAACCACATCTGCCTTAAGTTTCTTAAGGTGTGCGAGTACCCGTGCCCTCTTTATCGGCCCGTTCAGCCCTCTCACGTTCCACGTGATCAGCCGAGTTGGGGGCTTCCTACCCCCCCCCCCCTTGTCGATTAGCCATCACCTTTTTCCAGCTCCTCACCCGGTTCCCACGCAGCTGTATCTCCCCCAGGCGGTGCCCCCCCGCCCATCCTCTCCCATACCAGCTCCCCCCTCTCCCCAGCAGCAGCAACCCAGTAATTCCCCCCTCCCACCCCCCCCCGCTAGATCCCCCGCTAGCGTAATTACTCCCCCCATGTTGCTCCCAGAAGTCAGCAAACTCTGGCTGACCTCGGCTTCCCCCCGTGACCTCGGCTTGCACCGTGCGACGCCCCCTCCTTCCTGCTTCTCTATTCCCGCCATGATTATCATAGCGCGGGAACCAAGCCCGCGCTTCTCCCTTGGCCCCGCCCCAATGGCCAACGCCCCATTTCCTCCACCTCCCCTCCTCCCCCCATCACCACCTGTGGGAGAGAGAAAAGTTACCGCATCGCAGGATTAGTACATAAAACCCCTCTTTGCCCCCCACATTCGCCCCACCACTTTGTTCGAACGTTCTTTTTAATAACCCGCTCATTCCAGTTTTTCTTCCACAATAAAAGTCCACGCTTCATCCGCCGTCTCAAAGTAGTGGTGCCTCTCTCGATATGTGACCCACAGTCTTGCCGGTTGCAGCATTCCAAATTTTATCTTCTTTTTATGAAGCACCGCCTTGGCCCGATTAAAGCTCGCCCTCCTTCTCGCCACCTCCGCACTCCAGTCTTGATAAACGCGGATCACCGCGTTCTCCCATTTACTACTCCGAGTTTTCTTCGCCCATCTAAGGACCATTTCTCTATCCTTAAAACGGAGGAATCTCACCACTATGGCTCTGGGAATTTCTCCTGCTCTCGGTCCTCGCGCCATCACTCGGTATGCTCCCTCCACCTCCAACGGACCTGCCGGGGCCTCCGCTCCCATTAACGAGTGCAGCATCGTGCTCACATATGCCCCGACGTCCGCTCCCTCCACACCTTCAGGAAGACCAAGAATCCTCAGGTTGTTCCTCCTTGCGTTGTTTTCCAGTGCCTCCAACCTTTCCACACATCGTTTCTGATGTGCCTCCTGCGTCTCCGTCTTCACCACCAGGCCCTGTATATCGTCCTCATTCTCGGCTGCCTTTGCCTTCACGACCCGAAGCTCCCGCTCCTGGGTCTTTTGTTCCTCCTTTAGCCCTTCGATCGCCTGTAGTATCGGGGCCAACAGCTCTTTCTTCATTTCCTTTTTGATCTCTTCCACACAGCATTTCAAGAACTCTTGTTGTTCAGGGCCCCATGTTAAACTGCCACCTTCCGACGCCATCTTGGTTTTTGCTTGCCTTCCTTGCCGCTGTTCTAAAGGATCCACTGCAATCTGGCCACTTCCCTCTCCTTTTTCCATCCGTATCCAGGGGGGATTCCCTTCTGGTTTACCGCACAGTGTTTTTAGCCGTCAAAATTGCCGTTGGGGCTCCTATCAAGAGCCCAAAAGTCCGTTTCACAGGGAGCTGCCGAAATGTGCGACTCAGCTGGTCATCGCCGCACCCGGAAGTCGCTCTCCTTCGCCATCTCTAATCTTCCCATTCACTTGGTGCTCCAGTCCACCTTTGGCTCCATCACACAATTAAATCCACCATAATCAGTTGGTGCATTACTAAGTCCCAGATCATCTCAATTGGGCACATAAACATTGACTAGCATGACCAGCGTCCCCTCCAGCACCTCACTCACTATTACATATCTTCGCCCCTGGGTCCTGCACTTCCTTGCCCACATGAACCCATCCTTTTGTTCAACAAAGTGGCCACCCCTTGCGACTTCAAATCAAACCCCCGAGTGAAATACTTGTCCCACCCATCCCTTCCTCAACCTCACCTGATCTTTCACCCAAAGGCGGTCTCCGGCAGAAAAATCAAGCAGAAGAATTGTGCACAATCACAATCTAACCTCATGGCCCAGCATATGCCCCACTTTACCATTACCTGCAAGCCAGGGGTCAACTATAGTTCAGTGAAGAGTGCAGCAGAGCATGCCAGGAGCAACACCGGGCACACCTAAAATGAGCTGTCAACCTGGTGAAGCTATAACATAGGACTATTTCCATGCCAAACAGCAGAAACAGCAAGTGATAGACAGAGTTCAGAGTTTCCTGAACCAACAGATCAGATCTGAACTCTGCAGTCCTGTCACATCCGGTTATGAATACTGGTGGACAATTAATGAGTAACTAGAGAAGGAAGCTACACAAATGTCCCAATCTTCAATGATGGAGGAGCCCAGTGTTGGCTATAATTTTCAGCCAGGAGTGCTGACTGGATGATCCATCTCGGCCTCTTCCTGAGTTTCCCAGCTTTACAGGTACCAGTCTTCAGCCAATTTGATTCACTCCATGTGATATCGAGACTGAAGGCACTGGACACAGCAAAGGTCTTGATAGCATTCCAGCAATAGTATGGAAGACTTGTGTTCCAGAACTAGCCATGCCCCCTAGCCAAGCTGGTCCAGCACAACTTGTGACAACTGGGAGATGTTAGGAAATTGAATCAAAAATGTTGTGGGGAATTTAGGGGTTAATAGCCTGAGAGTAAAACTGCTAGCACTGAGTCAGAGGTATATGCCCACACCTGGCCTGAGTTACATTGCCCCATTCAGACTCAGACCCGTCAATGGGAATAAACAGGATACCCCTGTTCAGCCAGGGTGATTCACTCAAGATCCATTGTGCTCCAGGGCACTCTTGTCTGACTGGCCATAGCCCATTACAGAACCATTTCGGCCCCTTTTGTCTGTAAATTGGAGGTTAGTTGCATATTCATTTTTTAAAATAAATTTAGAGTACCAAATTCTTTTTTTCCCAGTTAAGGGGCAATTTAGCATGGCAATCCACTTACCTTGCACATCTTTTGGGTATAGGGTAATACTCGCGCAGACATGTGGAGAATGTGCAAACTTCACAATGACGGTGTCCCGTCAAGTGGTCATCATCTAATCCATTAGGTGTTGCGACCACTTCCCAAGGCCTCATTGGCCGAAAGCCAGAGAAGTTTCAGGAAAGGCACAAAGGGAGGGGAATACAGGGAGACACCCAAGACACACCCCAGCGAAGACTTCACAGTGGTTAGCATTGTTGCTTCACAGTGCCAGGGTCCCAGGTTCGATTCCCGGCTTGGGTCACTGTTGATGCGGAGTCTGCACGTTCTCCCTGTGTCTGCGTTGGTTTCCTCCGGGGACCCTGGTTTCCTCCCACAAGTCCTGAAAGACGAGCTGTTAGGTAATTTGGACATTCTGAATTCTCCCCCCGTGTACCCGAACAGGCGCCAGAATGTGGCGACTAGCGGCTTTTCACAGTAACTTCATTGCAGTGTTAACTTCATTGCAGTGTTAATGTAAGCCTATTTGTGACAATAAAGATTATTCTTATCATTATGTGGAGGTGACCTTGACCATCCTGAAGATTGATCAAAGAAGGAAGGAACCCACCTTCGCAACAACAGAGCTGAGAGACTCGGAGAATCAGACCCACAGCTCAACGGAATCCATCAATACACGTAGTATAACGAATCTTGGGAATCTTTTTGGTTAATTTAAGGGTAAATATTGTTGATGAATAAAACTGGTTTGAGTTTATACTTGTGTTGTCCTTTGTTTTCTTCCCTAATAAAGACATCTGGGTAAAGCGTTTGAATAATACACTGGTTGAAGAATCTGAGATTTTATAGGTACAACATTGGCGTCCCGTGGGTGGGCATTCAATAAGAATTTATCTAGTTGCTCCAAATTCGAACCCACCAGCATTGCATTCTCCAACACTCCATCTGAACCTGAATTAAGAGGGTAAATGCTCCACGTGAAGGCCAGTTGTAAGTGTGTGAAGGACAATACAAATTTCAACCCGTAAATTGGGCCATAAACCAGGTATCTGTAACACGAGGTCCACAAACTACATATTCAGAGCTAGGATAGTCAAGGAAGTTGGGTAAACTCTGTGGGAGGGAATTTAGGGGAAACTGGACCCCACCCTGACCAATTCCCACACAGGCACGATGAACCCTAGTGAAAGGAAAATAGTCATGGCCAATCACGTTGAATGGGAGGAGACCCACTGTAGTTACCTTATCAAGAAATGGCCCAAGTGGGTGAAGTGGGGTGACACTCCAATCTCGTGGCTGGGATCCGAAGGAGAAATTGTTGGAGCCATGCCCATAAGGTGGTGGGTAAACGGGCTCCCAAGCTGAGCATAGTGATTGTGATGGCCAATTGCCAAAATAGCTCTGCAGAAGAGAGGTGGAGGTAACACAATTAAAGCAAGATATGATTGGCACTGCAGTGTGCATCCAGCAATTAGAAAAGGTGGTAGGGATGGGGGAAGAGAGGAAGCACACTAGTATAATACACATGAGCCTGTTCCAAGCTCAGTGTGACAAAGCCTATCAAAAGGCACAGTGCGCTGTCAGTGAAAGAGATACCGCGCTTCAACAGGCACAAATTTAAAAGGAAATTCTTTGACCTGCACGCTGCAGTGAAACTCATGCACAATGCAAGAAAGGAAAATAGAGCCCGTGCAACAGGCCACTTTAAATGCCAGCACCAGGTTGAAAAGTTGAAATCTCAGTTAACCATAAAAAGGAGTTAGAGTGCGTTTTGCCCACCGAATCCAGGGACAGTAACCCGGGGTAGAATGGGAGTAGGAGAAAGACGCCTGCGAATGTGCGATGGCCGAACTCGTTGACAACTGGGACCCGCATCTCTGTTCCAAGCCACAGAACAGACCACACCCACTGAACATACCCCCATTCCTATGAATCCGTTTACTACCAGCCGACGGGACGGGCAGAACCCCAACTTTACTGATAAGACTCCATTTACAATGATGCAACTCACCCACATTGCCAAGGCAATCGGAGTGTTCGAACCCACTGGGGATCTGAACTCCGTCTTTGAAAGTGCAGCCCAATATAGAATTTCAAACAGCTTAGACGAAGTAGAGGAGGCTAAACGTACCTTATTATATCTAAGCCCCACAATCAGTTCCACCCTACCAACCCCCAAAATATAGCCGGGAACCCTACCAAAACTTAAGGCAGCCGTTTTAACTGCCATAGGATATGATCCAGAGGATCCGGTGAATGGCCTCAATAACTGCCTGCAGAAAAAGGGACAACATCTGATGGCATACGCCAGTCAGCGTTGGAACCGATTTATAGGTGTTTTCGGTCCATAAGACCATAAGACATAAGAGTAGAAATAGGCCATTCGGCCCACTGAGTCTGCTCCGCTATTCAATCATGGCTGATATGTTTCTCATCCCCATTCTCCTGCCTTCTCCTCATAACCCCCTATCCCCTTATTAATCAAGAACCTATCTATATCCGTCTTAAAGACACTCAGTGATTTGGCCTCCATATCTTTCTGTGACAAAGAGTTCCACAGATTCACTACCCTACAGCTGAACAAATTCCTCCTCATCTCTGTTTTAAAGGATCATCCCTAGAGTCTGAGGCTGTGCCCTTCGGTTCTAATTTTTCCCACTGCTGGAAACATCCTCTTCATGTCCACTCTATCCAGGCCTCTCAGTATCCTGTGGGTTTCAATAAGATCCCCCCTTTCCTTCTAAACTCCAATGAGTACAGATCCAGAGTCCTCAAACATTTCTCATACGACAAGTTCTTAATTCCAGGGATCATTCATGTGAACCTCCTCTGGACCCTTTCCAAGGCCAGCACATCCTTCCTTAGATACAGGGTCCAAACCTGTTCACAATACTCCAGATGGGGTCTGACCAGATCCTTATACAGCCTCAGAAGTACATCCCTGCTCTTGTATTCCAGCCCTCTCGACATGAATGCTAACATTGCATTTGCCTTCCTAACTGCCGACTGAACCTGCATAAGAGAATCTTGAAATAGGTCTCCTAAGTCCCTTTGTGCATCTGATTTCCTAAGCTTTTTGCCATTTAAAAAATAGTTTATGCCTCCATTCTTCCTACCAAAGCGCATAACCTCACACTTTTCTACATTGTATTCCATCTGCCACTTCATTGCCCACTCTCCTAGCCTGTCCAAGTCCTTTTGCAGCCCCGCTGCTTCCTCAATACTACCTGCCCCTCTACATATCTTTGTATCATCTGCAAACTTAGCAACAGTGCCTTCAGTTCCTTCTGCCAGATCATCAATGTATATTGTGAAAAGTTGTGGTCCCAGCACAGACCCCTGAGGCACACCACTGGTCACCGGCAGTCATCCTGAAAAAGACCCCTTTACCCCCACTCTCTGCCTTCTGCCATTCAGCCAATCCTCTATCCATGCCAGGATCTTACCCTTAGCACCATGGGCTCTTAACATATTTAACAGTCTCCTATGCGGCACCTTGTCAAAGACCTTCTGGAAATCTAAATAAATCAAGTCCACTGGTTCTGCTTTGTCTATTTTCCTTGTTACTTCCTCAAAGAACTCTAACAGATTTGTCAGACATGGCCTCCCCTTGACAAAGCTGTCATGATATTCAGGTAAACATCATGGTACAAACATACATACATACTGATGGACAGATCAACGGACCAATCAACACACACACAACACCACAGGCAATCACAGGCAAGAGCATACACACTACAAAACAGGGAACACGACAATTCCTGGGCATTTCAGCAGGAGACAGCTCAGGGCACGGAGCTCACAGCAAGCCACTCAGACATCCACCATGTGCTGAGTGCCACTCCAATATAGTATTAGGAATAGGTCCACAGATTCTAGGGTTATGATCGAACCTCAGTAACCAGTTTACCACTGTAAATAAATGTTAGTAATAAAACTGAGTTGTACCATTCGCAACTGTGTTGGTTCGTCTGTGTAGCAGAGTACCCAACACATCAAAAGCCATGCTGACTCAGTCCTATTTTATCATGCACTTCCAAGTGATCCGCCATTTCATCTTTAATAATCGACTCTAAAATCTTACCAATGACCCAAGTCAGGCTAACCGGCCTATAATTTCCCATCTTCTGCCTCCCTCCCTTCTTAAACAGGGGTGTTACATTAGCCACTTTCCAGTCCTCTGGGACCCTCGCTGCCTCCAGTGATTCCTGAAAGATCACCACCAATGCCTCCACAATCTCCTTAGCTACCTCCTTTAGAACCCTGGGGTGTAGTCCATTCGGTCCAGATGATTTATCCACCTCCAGATCTTTCAGTTTCCCCAGAACCTTCTCCTTAGTGGTGGCCACTGCACTCACCTCTGCCCCCTGATTCTCCTGAGGTTCTGGTATTCGGTCAATTGAATAGAATCCAATTATACCCACACCACTGATCCACATGATCCACTCTGATCGCGCATGCCACCGATAGAAGTCGGAAAGCGTGCAAACATGTTGCCCAACTGACAATACCCACAACGAGGCATTGGCCCTCTGGAAAATGACCCGCATCTGGGATTGGGACGTAAAGGAGATAGGCATTCCTAAAGCCACAGAACCAGGAAAAATGAACACCGTCCGCCCAAACTCGCATCTCAGCCCAGTATGTCATAACGAAGTGGGTGACAGGAAACAGGGGAGCAGGAATGCTGGATACCCACCCCATATACTCCACCCAATCAGAGGAACAGGGAACAATAGCCCAGCACCAACCCCCGATATCCTCCCAACCCCAGACACCAGGAACAGCACAGAGCCGACCCTAGATACTCACTCACAAAAGGGCGATGTTACAATTGAGGCCAGTCCGGTCATTTTGTTAGGGAATGCAGGGCGCCTCCCACCGACACCCACACTACTATCAACAGTTCCCCAATGAGGGGCCCCAACCTATGCCACCAGAAGACCTGCCTGACAGGGCACAATAACCCCAGTGGACAATGTAAACAGTCCCTACAGCATATATCCCCAACTGGACTCTGAATCAGATGTGCGACGGTGCCAGGCCTCACTGACATAGGTGTATAACGCTAAGTGAGATAGTGTATGATGTGGAGATGCCGGCATTGGACTGGGGTGAGCACAGTAAGAAGTCTTACAACACCAGGTTAAAGTCCAACAGGTTTGTTTCTACAGCAGACGACGCAACCTGGAAACCAAGATAGAGGCCATATTCTCAACTTGCGCTCAGGATGCAGCAGACCAGCTGCGGAACACCGCCAAACAGATGAGACAACGATACGATGCCACCTATATGCACACCAAGAACAGAAAGCTTGAGAAACTCGGCATCACCACCAGCAGCAACCAAGCCACCCCCGGTACCACAGTAGAAAACAATGCAGGGAAATCTATTGTCAACTTGTCGGACTACACCCTTCAACCAGATGAAATCGAAGTCCTCAGCAGAGGGCTCAATCTCTGCACCACCACCAAAATGGACCCCATCAGTCTCGCGGCAGACACAGAGGAATTCATCAGGCGAATGAGGCTCCGGGAATTCTTCCACAGACCCCCAAGAGGCCGCCAGCGAGCCCAAGGAGACTACCAATGAACCGGAACAGCATACCGAGAGATCTGCGGTGCGGCAACCGAAGAGGAAAGAGTCGAATTGGACCCCTCCGGAAGGCCGCTGCCCTAGACTCGACATGTATGCTCAAGCCGTCAGGTGTCGCGTCAATGCCAGATTCATCAGTCGCATTCACAAGACAGCCCCGAACGTCATCCAAGCACAATGCAACGCCATCCGCGCTCTCAAGATCAACCGCAATATCGTCATCAAACCAGCAGACAAAGGAGGGGCCACCGTCATACAGAACAGAACGGACTACTGCAACAACCAGCTCAACAACCAGGAACACTACAGACAGTAACCCGCAGATCCGACCAAGGAACATATCCACCAACTCAACAGACTGCTCAAGACCTTGGATCCAGACCTTCAGAGCACCCTACGTGCTCTCATCCCACGTACTCCCCGCATTGGAGATCTCTACTGCCTCCCGAAAATACACAAGGCCAACACACCAGGTCATCCTATCGTTTCAGGCAATGGGACCCCGTGTGAGAACCTCTCTGGCTACATTGAGGGCATTTGAAACCCATCATACAAGGTATGCCCAGCTTCTGTCGCGACACGGCGGACTTCCTACAGAAACTCAGCACCGATGGACCAGTTGAACCAGGAACATTCCTCGTCACAATGGATGTCTCGGCACTCTACACCAGCATCCCCCATGACGACGGCATTGCTGCAACAGCCTCAGTACTCAACACCGACAACAGCAAATCTCCAGGCGCAATTCTGCAACTCGTCCACTTCATTCTGGATCACAACGTCTTCACCTTCAACAACAAGTTCTTCATCCAGACGCACGGAACAGCCATGGGGACCAAATTCGCACCTCAATATGCCAACATCTTCATGCACAAGTTTGAACAAGACCTCCTCACCGCACAGGACCTTCAACCGCCATTATCCATCAGATACATCAATGACATTTTTTTCCTCTGGACCCACGGCGAAGAATCACTGAAACAACTACATGATAACATCAATAAGTTCCATCCCACCATCAGACTCATCATGGACTACTCTCCAAAATCAGTTGCATTCTTGGACACACTCATCTCCATCAAGGACGGTCACCTCAGCACTTCGCTTTACCGCAAGCCCACGGATAACCTCACGATGGTCCACTTCTCCAGCTTTCACCCCAAACACATTAAAGAAGCCATCCCCTATGGACAAGCCCTCCGTATACACAGGATCTGCTCAGACGAGGAGGATTGGATTGGATTGGATTTGTTTATTGTCACTTGAGCCGATGTACAGTGAAAAGTATTTTTCTGCAAGCAGCTCAACAGATCATTAAGTACATGAGAAGAAAAGGGGATAAAGGAAAATACATAATGGGGCAACACAAGGTATACAATGTAACTACATAAGCACTGGCATCGGATGAAGCATACAGGGTGTAGTGTTAATGAAGTCAGTCCATAGGAGGGTCATTTAGGAGTCTGGTAACAGCGGGGAAGAAGCTGTTTTTGAGTCTGTTCGTGCATGTTCTCAGACTTCTGTATCTCCTGCCCGATGGAAGAAGTTGGAAGAGTGAGTAAGCCGGGTGGGAGGGATCTTTGATTATACTGCCCGCTTTCCCCAGGCAGCGGGAGATGTAGATGGAGTCAATGGATGGGAGGCAGGTTCGTGGGATGGACTGGGCGGTGTTCACGACTCTCTGAAGTTTCTTGCGGTCCTGGGCCGAGCAGTTGCCATACCAGGCTGTGATGCAGCCTGATAGGATGCTTTCTATGGTGCATCTGTAAAAGTTGGTAAGAGTCAATGTGGACATGCCGAATTTCCTTAGTTTCCTGAGGAAGTATAGGCGCTGTTGTGCTTTCTTGGTGGTAGCGTTGACGTGGGTGGACCAGGACAGATTTTTGGAGATGTGCACCCCTAGGAATTTGAAACTGCTAACCATCTCCACCTCGGCCCCGTTGATGCTGACAGGGGTGTGTACAGTACTTTGCTTCCTGAAGTCAATTATCAGCTCTTTAGTTTTGCTGGCATTGAGGGAGAGATTGTTGTCGCTACACCACTCCACTAGGTTATCCCTCCTGTATTCGGACTCATCGTTATTCGAGATCCGGCCGACTATGGTCGTATCGTCAGCAAATTTGTAGATGGAGTTGGAACCAAGTTTTGCCACGCAGTCGTGTGTGTACAGGGAGTAGAGTAGGGGGCTAATTATGCAGCCTTGCGGGGCGCCGGTGTTGAGGACTATTGTGGAGGAGGTGTTGTTGTTCATTCTTTCTGATTGTGGTCTGTTGGTCAGAAAATCGAGGATCCAGTTGCAGAGTGGGGAGCCAACTCCTAGGTTTTCGAGCTTTGGTTTGAGCTTGGCTGGGATTATGGTGTTGAAGGCGGAGCTGCAGTCAATAAATAGGAGTCTAATGTAGGAGTACTTGTTTTCGAGATGCTCTAGGGATGAGTGTAGGGCCAGGGAAATGGTGTCTGATGTGGACCGGTTGCAGCGGTATGCGAATTGCAGTGGATCAAGGCTTTCTGGGAGTATGGAGGTGATGCGCCTCATGATCAACCTCTCGAAGCACTTCATTACGACTGAAGTCAGGGCCACTGGTCGGTAGTCATTGAGGCACGTTGCCTGGTTCTTCTTTGGTACCGGTATGATGGTGGTCTTATTGAAGCAGGTGGGGACCTCGGAATGGAGTAGGGACAGGTTGAAGATGTCCGTGAATACCTCCGCCAGCTGGAGCGTAACAGACATCTACAGACACTGAAAGATGCCCTCGTACGAACGCGATTTGGCGCGCAACTCATCGATCGACAGTTCCAATGTGCCACAGCAAAACACCGCACCGACCTCCTCAGAAGACAAACACGGGACACAACTGACAGAGTACCCTTCGTCATCCAGTACTTTCCCAGAGCGGAGAAACGACAACATCTTCTTCGCAGTCTTCAACACTTCATCGATGAAGATGAACATCTTGCCAAGGTAATCCCCACACCCCCATTATTTGCCTTCAAACAACCGCGCAACCTCAAACAAACCATTGTTTGCAGCAAACTACCCTGCCTTCAGAACAGCGACCACAACACCACACGACCCTACCATGGCAATCTCTGCAAGACGTGCCAGATCATTGACATGGATACCACCATTACACGTGAGAACACCACCCACCAGGTACGCGGTACATACTCGTGCGACTCGGCCAACGTTGTCTACCTCATACGCTGCAGGAAAGAATGTCCTGAAGCGTGGTACATTGGCGAGACCATGCAGACGGTGCGACAACGAATGAACGGACATCGCGCGACAATCGCCAGGCAGGAATGTTCCCTTCCAGTCGGGGAACACTTCAGCAGTCAAGGGCATTCAGCCTCTGATCTCCGGGTAAGCGTTCTCCAAGGCGGCCTTCAGGACGTGCGACAACGCAAAATCGGCGAGCAGAAATTTATAGCCAAATTCTGCACACATGAGTGCGGCCTCAACCGGAACCTGGGATTAATGTCTCATTACATTCATCCCCCAACATCTGGCCTGGGCTTGCGAAATCCAACCAACTGTGCTGGCTTGAGACAATTCACACCTCTTTAACCTGGGGTTACCCCATCTCTGGATATGTAAACACTTAATTAACTGCAAATGCTCGCATTCTAAGTATTGTCTTGCATCTTTGAATTTGTCTATATATATGTTTCTGGAACATACCTCTTCATTCACCTGAGGAAGGAGCAGTGCTCCGAAAGCTAGTGTTTGAAACAAACCTGTTGGACTTTAACCTGGTGTTGTAAGGCTTCTTACTGAGATAGTGTCGGTAGACCCCTGGTACAAGGCGAGGTAGGAAGCTGCCCAGTCGAGTTATTATAGGACACAGGAGGACCGCGCACCCTCAACACCTCCCACGACCTTGGTCAGACATGGCACACCTGGAATAAGATCATGGTAAGTGCCTCCAAAGGCTACATACCAGGATGCCAGGAAGGTTCTGTAGCCACCTAAATTGGCCAACTCCCGATTTAAAATGGCGAACGGCAAAGGCTGATGGGAAAGTCAGCCAACAAGACAGAAACCAGCGGCTGCAGGTTTGCTGTGTATTTACCTCTGCAAAAACCAGTCAACATCGATACCAGTGGCCATCAGCATAACAAAGTAGCAGCCATCTGCATACTGATGAGCAATCCCCGGGAACAATAAGTAACATTTTGAACACACAAAGCAAAGCCAGACTCCTCGCCGCCAGCAGGAGCCAACACAAAGGAGGTGAACAAGCACCTCAAGACTGCCCATCGATCAGGAAACCGCTCCAGTATTGGAGAAAATCGAACCAAGCAATTGGGACAAAGTCCAATCACTTGGGACCAGGTACATGGTCCGCCCCGAAAGGCGGGAAGCCCCTTGGACTATAAGAATTGAGCCTCAAGTTCAAGTCGCTCTCTTCTTCACCTCTGCGTCCTGCCCGGGTCACCCAGCAACACAAACCAACATTGACCGTGACCGGTGCAGTGACTCCAGTGATCACCGAAGCCCATAAGTCTTAATTCAACGCTCGCTACGAGATAGGCGCTTCTAGCTACCAATCCGTACCAACTTCAAATCCCGCAGACTCAGAACCCGAACGAAAGGCCATTTGTTCCCCTGACCTGGAGGGCCAGTCCGAAGTTAAGTATAGGCCTGTTAGTTGTAGAAGTAGCTTAGACGTAGAATTTGTGCATGAGTAGCGATTACTGTGTATAATAAATGTGCTTTGATTTAAATCTTACTAATCGGTGTATTGGTTTATTGATCATTACTCGGACTTGAACCTCGTGGCGGTATCATAAAGATACCTGGCGACCCGAGAGCAAAGGTAATAAAACAGAGCAATTGAACCAAGGAGAAAATCAGCAATGTTATTTGGTGACATCTGACGGGACCCGATCTAGAAGTGGAAAACCACTCCAGGAGAACCCAGAATTTGAATCAGAGATCCAATTGGAAACAGAAAACCACAAGTGTTCAAGCAGTTCTAATCAATACTCATAAATTCGGAAGTGTGTGTATGCCTGCGTAACTAACAGGGCTATAAGGTAAAACTGATAGATTTTTGTTGCGACAAAACTGTCGGAAGTTTGTATATCGGAAAGTAGCGAAAGCCGTACCCGTATTTACAGCACCGCCTTAATACCCCTGTCCCAAATTTGAAGAGCAGCATTCGGAGAGGAAAGATGGCAATGCAGGCAATGCAGCGCCTAATGAACCCAGAGGAATTTGCGGTCGCAGCGACCAGCAGCAGTACAGTGGGACAATGTCCCATCTGGGAGGAAGAGATCAGGAAATATCTCAAAGGGAAAGGATGGCCCCTTTGGAATGAATTCTGTGACAACGAGGAATCAGGTCCCGGGAGTATAGGACATACTTGGTGGGAGAACCTGAGCGAGATCCACAAAAAGAGCTTAGGGAAAGCTCGCAAGCTGATGGCAATCATGTCCTGCTTGGCACAATTGCAAGGCACAGAGGAGGTCGTTAGGACACTCCGGAAAGAAGTAGAGGGCATACATCAAATGAGTAAGGTCGATGTAAGCGAGGTAGAAAAGGAGAATTTGGAATTGAGAAGGAAGTTGGCAGCAAAAGATGGAGAGGTGGAGGATGCCAAAAGGGCACACCAGTCTTGTCTGGCGCACTTAAGCAGCTTCCAGTCTCAATATGAAAAGGCCTATCAGGACACGCAACGTGCAGTCCTGGTACGTGAAGAAACAGAAAAGCAGGTAGAGGCATTACAGAGACAATGTAGCGATCTAAAGGCAGCATTAAGAGCACTCCATGCTGCCACCACAGAACAAAGACAAAGCACATTAGATCACGCAAAGTGCCGGAAGCAGATTGCAGAGCTGCAATCGCTGCTTTCAGTTCAGAAAGGTTTCCAGGAAACCTTTGGAGAAAAATTAGATCAGGAAGACGGCCCTGATTGGGAAGAATTGAATGAAACAGCGCAGAGATATGTTCAGGGAACATGTGCGCAGGGAAAGCCACAAAAGAGGAAAGCACCCCAACCCCCCACAGAGCAGATAGTTCAAGCTCCAATGAACCCAGTCACCACCCACCGCACAGCCACATCGGACGATGCGGAATTTCTATACTCCACCCCCTTAACAGTGACCCAATTACAGGACGCGTGCGATAAGATCACACCGTTCCTCCCCACCTCAGACCCCCACCATTCCTTTGCCACAGTTAAGCATCAGGTGACCATGTACGGCCTGGATGAGCGAGAGCATGTAAAGCTCACCGTTTTAAGTTTAGATCCTTCAGTAGCAGCAGCCATTCCCGACCCACAGAATGTAGGAGGAGGCACCCTTGCAGAAATGCATACCGCGATCCTGGATGCGATCGGGTATAACCGGGGTGACCCCGTAGTTGGCCTCAACAAATGTAGGCAAAAGAAATCCGAGAACCCCACAGCGTTTGCTGGATGCCTGTGGATCCACTTTGCAGCAGTCTTCGGAGACTTAGACCGTGCCCATTTGTCCCCAGACAACATGGCCAAATGGACCCGCACCCTTATCTCCCATGCCGCAGAAACAGGACAGAAAGCTTGCAAGAGTTATGATCCCTCAGAGGAGGCCCATAATGAGAAGTGGGTAGTGAAAAGATTGTCCCGCGCTTGGGAGCAATCTATACAAAGTAAACCCGCAGTCAAGAATCCCGAGGAAAAGCAGGCCGCCGCAGATATACAGGCAGTTACAATCCACCAGACCCCGCATGGGTGAATGAAGGAAAGAACAGCCCCCCACCCAAGTCACAGGAATGTTACAACTGCGGACAGTTGGGACACTTCTCAAGAGAGTGCAATGCCCCTAGAAAGCCACAGAGAGTCTAGCAGACGGGCACTCTGAGTAAGAAAAAGACAGAGCCCATTCATAGCGTTAGCGCCCGTTCAGATCAGACGGACTTGACCGGAACGGACTGACGGTGTACGGGCTCCCCCAGTTGGGTCTGCGACACCCTTTGGGATAGGTCCGGACGACCGGTAGTTGCAGTGAAAATTCGGGGACAGCCCATCGAATTTCTCTGGGACACAGGAGGGTCCCGCACCACAATAAATTCCTCCACCATGTTTCAAAAAGACACGTGGCCCACTACAGCCACCATCACCCTCAGTGGCTTTACAGGCCACTCACAGCAGGGACACATCACAGCCCCTGTACCCATTTAAATCGGTAACATCACCACCAAGCACCCCGTAGTTTTAGTTGACCTGCCCCACACAGCAGAACATATTCTGGGAATCGATTTCATGAATTCCCACCACCTTTCATTCGATCCAGTCAACCAGTGTGTCTGGAAGATGGCAAAATCCGCAAGAGCCCCCGCAACGCTCAACATAGGAGAGCACGCGAACAAAATTAGCGCAGTAGGCAAATTTTGGTTCAACCCGACCACGCTTAGTACAGACAAGCAGGTTAGGGCAGTTCTGCAAAAGAACAGGGCAGCATTCGCGACCCACAAGCACGACTGTGGACGGATGACTGGCTCCGTACAAATAACAGGACCTGACCCTAGACCCCCAAAACAGTATGGATTTCCCCAAGAGGCAGAGGGAGAAATCTCCAAGGTAATAGAAAGCTTATTAGAGCAGGGCATACTTAGATCAGTAGCCTCCACTAATAGTGCCCCGATTTGGCCAGTGAGAAAGCCCGATGGGTCATGGCGACTGACCATCGATTACCGGGAACTCAACAAAATCACCCCCGCAGCAGCCCCCACAGTAGCAACAAGTCCCGAGACCATGCTCAAGCAGGGACTCAATTCCCGATTATTTATGGTTTTGGATGTCAGTAATGGATTCTGGTCCATTCCTTGGCAAAGGTGTGCCAGTACAAATTTGCCTTCACCTTTAAAGCACAGCAGTACACGTGGACATGCCTGCCACAAGGCTTCCACAACTCCCCCTCCATTTTCCACCGACAGCTGGCAAATGGTTTAGCCAAATTCTCTCGCCCCGAATGTCTCGTTCAGTACATAGACGACCTACTACTGCAGACAGACACCAAGGAAGAGCACATTGAGCTTCTGTCCGAACTCCTGGAACTCTTACACTCAATTGGTTGTAAAGTCAACCCCAGAAAGGCCCAGATTTTGGAAGATAAGGTGATATATTTGGGAACAATTATCACACATGGTAAACGCGAGATCGAGCATAAAAGAATTGACTCAATTGCTAAATTGCCCCTTCCCCAGAACGTTTCAGCCCTCCAGTCATTTTTAGGACTGGTTGACTACTGCCGAAACCACATTGACGGTTTCGCCAGCAAGGCAGCACTCCTCTCAGACCTCCTAAAGAAAGGAGCCCCCTGGGAATGGCTTCCGCAGCATACGGATGCTATGGATGCGTTGAAGCAATCACTCATAGCAGCCCCCGCACTACAAGTTCCAGACCCGCTTTCCCCTTACGCCATAGAGGTAGCGACCACAGACTGCACCCTTTCGGCCGTGCTCCTTCAGGAACGGCACGACCAGTTAAGGCCCGTAGCTTACGCCTCCAGAATTTTAGATGCTGTGGAGAAGGGATTTTCAGCCTGTGAGAGGCACCTGCTCGCAGTATTTTGGGCAGTTCAGTATTTTTCGTACATTACCGGACTCAACCCCATCACAATCCTCACAGAACACACCCCCACCCAACTTTTACTGGATGGACGACTCAAGGACGGTACAGTAAGCCAGATTAGAGCAGCTAGATGGACCCTTCTCTTGCAGGGACGGGACATCACTGTTAAAAGGACAAAGAAGCACACCTACTTAGCCGACAACTTACAGTAACCCGGAACCCCCCATGAATGTGAAATTATCTCTCCACACCACAACACTGGCCCCTTTATTGCTAAGACACCCACCAGAAAGATAGGTAGTTCAACCTAGAGCCCCCAGCACACAGACACGTGTGAGCCCATAAGGATCTATGTGGATGGATCTTCCACAGTCTTGGATGGGAAGCGCATAACAGGTTGCAGTATCTATGTCGAGGACGCGCAGGGACGCGCCCTTGAGGAAATATCGTTGAAACTTCCAGGCCACGTAGGCGCGCAGGCAGCAGAGCTCGCAGCCATTGCATATATAGTGGAACACCCAGATTCCTTCCCCAGCCCAGCAGACATATACCCGGACAGCCTCTATGTCTGCAACAGCCTCACGGAATTCCTGCCCCTGTGGAAAGCAAGAGGATTTGTTTCCGCAGACGGAAAAACCCTCGCCTCAGCCCCTTTGCTCTGTCACATTTTAGAGAGAGCACAGAACAGGACTTTTGGGATAGTCAAAGTTCGTAGTCAACATCGTTCCTCCCCCCCTGGAAATGTGAAAGCCGACGCACTGGCTAAGGCAGGTTCCAGGCATGGATATTTTTGGACACCCCCCGAAAGCGCTCCAGTGAGTGCAGTTCAGGTCTCACAGACAAAGATCGAGGATCTAGTGGAGGCCCAAAAGCATGACAGCAATCTCACAGAGATTGTAAAAGGAAAATATCCAGCACCCTATGAGAGGTTCAAAAATGCAGTGACCACACATGACGGTGTGGTGTTAAAAGACACCCTTTATGTGGTTCCTGAACAGGACAGGAATCAACTGATTTGTTTGTTCCATGACGGTCATGGACATCAGGGAATCGATCCCACTACAGCCCATCTCAAGCAGCTTTGCAGGTGGCTGAATTTAAAGGATGATGTAAATCACTACATCGAGAATTGTCTTATCTGTGCCCAGAATAATCCGGACAGATATGCCAAAAAGGCTCAACTCAGCCACACCCGACCCGTTAATGGCCCCTGGGCTAACCTCCAGATTGATTTTATAGAACCATTGCCCCCTTGCAGGAATGGCTATAAATATGTTCTTGTGGTAATTGACACATTTACGAAATGGGTGGAAGCATTCCCAGCCCGCACAAACACTGCAAAAACCACAGCCAAGATTTTGACCCACCACATTTTTACAAGATGGGGACTCCCCCGCAGCATTGAATCTGACCAAGGCTCCCATTTTACGGGACGTGTCATGCAGAACCTCCTCACGATATTTGGCATCACCCAAAAATTCCACATTGCATACCACCCACAGTTGAGTGGTATCGTGGAGCGCATGAATCGGACCCTGAAATCCACCCTCAGAAAAATGGTCCAGCAAAACAACACCACTTGGGACTCAGTCCTCCCTTTTGCGCTGATGTTTTTGCGCAACACATTTTCTACTTCCACAGGTTACACCCCACACACCCTCATGACCGGACGCCCCATGAAAGGCACAGAATTTTTGTTAGGTTTAGACTTGACCAGCCCCGAGGTGACGGCCCTCACACACGAGAAAGCAGTGGAGCAATTAGTGGAAAATGTTAAAACGGCTCAGCTAGCAGCCGCAGTGAAATTGGGCACCAGAAAGAAACAGTGCAAGGCCTGTTTTGACAAGACAGTGCATGTGACTGAGGACAGTATAGGACAGCAAGTCATGCTCTCCGAATATAACCCCAGCACACTCCTGTCACCAAAATACTCGGGTCCGTACTCCATTGCAGACAAAGTAAGCCCTTCTGTATATAAAATAAAGTATCCCAACGGTAAGACTGCTTGGTTCCATATCAACCAGCTGAAGGCATATGGAACACAGTCTAACCACTCACACCACGTCATGCTCGACGCAGCACACCACGCCCCGCCCATAGCCAACGTAACCCTACCATCCCCCAACACGTCCAGCCCAGCCATGGACTCGACCTCAACTCCACCCCCAAAATATACACACCGCCCCGGCAGCAGCAGAGACAGCGACTGTGACTCGGACGATAGCCACAGCACGCCTCCCTACTGTCCCCATGCAACAGGACTCACACCCAGCGATTCTGACTATGATCCGAGTGATCCCTTCATGATCACTTTCCTGAACAAACTCCACCACCAACCACCGAACTACACGGACGACCCCGATTCCGTCCCCACACAGCGAGACACCCACTATTGGCACCGAGATAACTCGTCCCGACTCGTCCGCAATGACGAGAGCGACCCCACCTCACGCCATGCAGCCCTTTCAGCCCCGATACACTCAAGAGTTTGGCACCCGGGAGAAGATGACGACCTTGGGTCTGACTCCCAAACCGAGAACCCCTTTGCGACCCTGTTCGCAACCGAGAACTGAGGTGTCCAGGTGATGTTTTAAAAGGAACCGCTTGGGAGAAGTGGTGTCCTTTCTGATGGAACCTGCAGCATGTTTTACGTTGTTTGTAAGTTTGTTAAATGTTGTCTGTCAGACCGAAAAAATTTTCACGGCCCCACGTCTTTTCAGCAGAAACCTCTGAGGACTTGCCCACAGAGACTTGTTAAGGTCCCAGACACCAGTTCAGCGGAATTCGTCTGTCGACAGATACCACACGCCCGTTCATAACTGCCCTTCTGTTTCGAAGGAAAGAATCAATACGGCAGCCCCACCACGATGACTACATTTCTGCCCGTTCTTGTCGGTTGCTCAGGCAGTGGAGAAACGGCTTGGGACCCGCCCTGCCTGGGAACCCCCCCCTCTGGTCAACTACGCTCGGGTAGGGAGACACGGCATTGGTAGCCATCCTACCCGGGGACTCCATCCAACTCTTACCCGTCGCGGCCCATACGCACCTCATTTTGGAAATTTTAGTTCAAAAAGTTTTGTTTAGTTTCAAGTAACCCTTAGGTTGCCAACCACATGCTATTTACATCCTGAAACATTTGGATGGTAAATCGCGCCGTCTGCGAGACGGCCCGCACTGGTTCATTAGTTGGAAGTGTGTCTTGTCCTAAAATTCGGTTTTGAAAAAAAAATGAGGGAGTCACACAGAGTGACCAATTATAAAGGGAGTAATTGGCACTACAGCACAGACAGACTATCGTACGAGATGTTAAACCAAGATAGTTACAGACACCAGGCTTGTTTCCACAGAACTCCAGAAGCTCCAGGACCGGAGAAGAGAAGAAAAGAAAAGAGAAGAGCCATGAGGACTTCCTCCACATGGGTCATCATCATAATAATGGACATTTGGTTGCGAGTGAACGCGAACCCCATGACCTCAAGCCCCCCAGCCGTTAATGTTTCACTTCCCCACAGTACCCAGAACCCAGTCACCAGCGACACCGCGCCATCTTGGTGTGCCAGGTTTATAATCTGGTACTCTCTGTCATATGTAATAGAAACCTCACTGGTATTGGCGATACTCTGCTGCATCGTGCAGACTATGCATCTAAGAAAATGGAGAAGGAGAGCCGACTGCGCTCGAACCCCGGTATATGGGATCAGATCCCCTATTTTCGGATACGACCAGGCCCCCGACCCCCGCGATCTATAATAAAGAGCATTCATTTGTGGATTTATTGTAAATAAAGAAATGTAAAGAAATTTTCATGAGCAAATTGTACGATCCTGAGCTTGACTGCCAAGCCAGGAAAAATGTGTATAAACTGCTATGATTTTGTTTGTATGATTGAGGAAGGTAGAATGATGAAATGTTTCAGTGAGTGTAGTGTATTAAGAATAGTTAGAGGTTCCCATTTTATTGTTTTGTAATGCATGTCCCTGTTTGACATAGCGCCCCTTAGAATTGTCAGTTAATATTTTTTTGTAGGGGCCATGAAAGAAGTGCCCCCCAGGTCAGGGAATGGAAAGCAACATAGTTATGTGATCCTTCACGCTTCGCGTTAGGATCACAAGGAGGGAATATAGCCACCTAAATTGGCCAACTCCCGATTTAAAATGGCGAACGGCAAAGGCTGATGGGAAAGTCAGCCAACAAGACAGAAACCAACGGCTGCAGGTTTGCTGTGTATTTACCTCTGCAAAAACCAGACAACATCGATACCAGTGGCCATCAGCAAAACAAAGTAGCAGCCATCTGCATACTGATGAGCAATCCCCGGGAACAATAAGTAACATTTTTGACACATAAAGCAAAGCTAGACTCCTCGGCGCCAGCAGGAGCCAACACAAAGGAGGTGAACGAGCACCTCAAGACCGCCCATCGATCAGGGAACTGCTCCAGTAATGGAGAAAATCAAACCAAGCGATTGGGATAAAGTCCAATCACTTGGGACCAGGTACAGGGTCCGCCCCGAAAGGCAGGAAGCCCATGGGGACTATAAGAATTGAGCCCCAAGTTCAAATTGCTCTCTTCTTCACCTCTGCCTCCTGACCGGGTCACCCAGCAACACGAACCAACATTGACCGTGACCGGTGCAGTGACTCCAGTGATCACCGAAGTCCGTAAGTCTTAATTCAACACTCGCTACGAGATAGGCTCTTCTAGCTACCAATCCGTACCAATTTCGAATCCCGCAGACTCAGAACGCGAACGAAAAGTCATTTGTTCCCCTGACCTGGTGGGCCAGTCCAAAGTTAAGTATAGGCCTGTTAGTTGTAGAAGTAGCTTAGACGTAGAATTTGTGCATGAGTAGCGATTACTGTGTATAATAAATGTGCTTTGATTTAAATCTTACTAATTGGTGTATTGGGTTATTGATCATTATTCGGACTTGAACCTCGTGGCGGTATCATAAAGATACCTGGCGACTCGAGAGCAAAGGTAATAAAACAGAGCAATTGAACCAAGGAGAAAATCAGCAACAGTTCCGAAATGGACCCACTTGAATTCAGGCTGGAGGACACAGTGTGCTACCAGCCCTCCATCTTAGTTAACCTGAAGTTGACGGCATCGCTGTCAAATGTACCCAAGCCCTCACCTTCCTAGCGGACAATCTGAGCTGCGGAGCGGATCCCCACGAATGCCATGTTCCGGCAATCAATGACCCAAGGGCCATTTCTGCCAAAACAAAAGGTGGGAGGACCAAGGAGAATCAACAACCAGAACAGTCACGCCCTAAAAATTTATGTAGACGGATCCGCTATGGTGGAGGAGGGAAACAGGATAATAGGGTTTGGTAATTATGTGGAAGACCAGCAAGGCAAGTCCCTGAGGAAGACTGCCTTAAAACATCCCACCCAGATGTGCGGCTCGGCTGCAGAGCTAGCAGCCATAGATTACTCAGTCAGCCACCCTGACCTGACCCCACCCCAGCAGACATACGCTCAGATAGTATGCACGTCTACAATAGACTTCCTGCCACTGTGAGAAGCGAAGGGATCCATCTCGGCAGATGGGAAATCTCTGCCATCAGCACCTTTATTTAGATTTATTTTCCAAACTGCCCAAGACCGTGAGTGCGCCATTATTAAAATCAAGGCCCACCACCGCACCTCCACACTTCGGAACATAAGGGCTGAATTGGCCAAACAAGGCATTCGGGGGAGAGAACTTTGGCAACCCCCCATTACTGAAAGCATTGATGCTGTGACCGTCAGGCAGACCAAGGTCAAAGACTTTAAACAGGTCTAAAGCAACAACCAGGGCCTGAAACAAATTCAGGAAGGGGCATACCTGCCTCCTTTGATCAATGGCAACCCTCCATCACTATACCGGACGAGCTAGTTTTTAAAAACGGCCTGTATGTGGTCCCGACCAGGGACCGCTACCAAATAATTTACCAAAACCATGATATCCAGCGCCATCAACGGACAGGAACCACAGATGGACACATTAAGGGTTTATGCTCGTAGTCAAATCTAGAGCAGGACGTACGACACTATGCCGATAATTGTATCAACTGCACACAAAACAATCCCGGCAAATATGTTCACAAGGGTGAATTGAGACACATTTGTCTCGTCCAAGGCCCATGGACTAATCTACAAATTGATTACATCGGTCCCCTACTGCCCAGCATGGAAGGTTACAAATATATCCTGGTCGTTATAGGCACGTTTAGTAAATGGGTGGCAGCCTTTTCCCGTACTAACATGGCCAAGGTCACGGCTGACATCCTAGTGCAGTAAATCTTCACTAGGTGGGGTCTCCCCCACATCATAGATTCAGACCAGGGCACTCACTTCAGTGCCCAGGTAATGAACCGGTAAGGGCGTTGTTTGGAGAAAAACAAAATTTCCACATTGCTCACCACCCTCAATCAGGTGGGATTGTGGAGAGGATGAACCATACCCTCAAATACATTGTTGTGTTATGCTGTTTCGGATAACACAGGCTGCTACTTGATGCAGTCTTAACTAAAGGATGCTCCAAACTCTGAAATGAGTTCAACGTGTTTATTGAACTATGAACACAGTTCTCAAGTGAGTTCAACTCTCTGCTAATCTAACTATAGTAACTCAGTCTAACTGTACCAGCTTGCTCTACGCCACATGCTGGGGTATGAAGCTGCTGATCAACCCTGTCTAACTCTCTAGATGTCTGTCTGTGGAAAGAGGCACGGTGTGAGTGCCTCATCCCTTTTATAGTGTTTATGTCATGCCCCCTTGTGGTGATGCCACCTCTGAGGGTCCTGACTGCCTATTGATTGTGACCTATTGTGAGTGTTCATTGGTTGCATGTTTGCATATCATGACATCTCCCCCTTTTTTTTGTTTTTTTAGATGTATATACATGTGAATGTGTCTGTCTAATGTGACTGACTGAGGAATACAGAACAGAACAAATAAAACAAATGTTCATAAATCCAGTCTCTGAGGCTTGCGTATGATCCTCGTCGACCGCCGGAGAGGTGGTGGAGGGGATGACGGTGTCTTGACAGGCGAGTGGGAGGCACAACTGGTGGCCTCGTGGTTCGAGGTGATTGGAGGTGGCAATTCGACATGTGGAAATGGAGGGGAAAGTGGTTGTGGGCATCAACTTTTTGCAGTGCCCTTCGATTCCTGCGTACAATGGAGCCATCAGCCATACGTATGACATAGGATCTGGGCGCGGCCTGTCGAACAACGACAGCCGGAGCAGACCACCCACCATCCGGTATCTTGATCCTGACCGTGTCTGCCGGGGATAGCACATCCAGATCGGTGGCATGTGCGTCATAACCCTGCTTCTGGCTGTCGCGAAGCTGCTGCATCTTCTGCAGCACCGGGAGGTGATCAAGGTTGGGCGTTTCCATTGTAGTCCAGGAGTTTGCAGGCAGCTGGAAGGATTGTGGGGGGCTTCTTGATTCTCTTGAAGTGCACCTGCGAAATCAGGTTGGCGGAGGCATCTGTGCCCAGTTTGAACTGGATGGGTCAGTGGTTGACCTTCATCACTGCATCCAATTCGTCCTCGGAATCCACGGCCGGGATTGATTGGACTTGCGATGTGTCCGGTGTAGCGTATTCGCACTTTGTAATAATGCCCACTCGGTACGTGTTGTCCAGGTATTCATCATCTGGATCCGTCGCACTGCCTGGATCAGAGTCATGTATCCGGTGTTGCACACTTCTGATGCGCCGCTGGCGGAATTGGGAGCGCTGGCTCCTGACTGGTGGTGCAGATCTGCACAGGGCTGCATAGTGGTTTGGTTTCCCACAGTTTAAACAGCGTTTGCCTCTTGCAGGGTAGTTTCTTAAAAAATGGGCGGTGCCGAAGTTCGCACACGTCCCCATGGCGTTCAGTGCGTCGTTGCGCATGCGCGGTGCGGTTCTCGGACATCTGCACCTGTGCAGTGCGGTTTTCGGCCGCATCGTGTTCCCGATCACATTCCGCATGCGTTGGGCCCCGGGAAGAGCGCGCAAAATGGCCGCTTTCGTCAATGTGGACGCGCTGCATCCGGGAGATGGCCTGAACACTCCATCTTGTGGGAGGCTTGTTTTACACTTTCTGCCATTTTGTACTGTGAATAGCGATTTTCAGAGTGCCCATGCACAGTACACGTTTCAATAGCGACTGGCAGAGTCATGTGCTTGATTTTCAACAATTGCTCTCGCAGACGATCAGAGTGGACTCCAAAAACGATTTGGTCTTTGATCATGGAGTCAGTGATATCACCGAAGTTGCAGAATTGCGCTAGCAGGCCACGGTTAGTTAGCCAGGAGTTGAAGGATTCGTCTTTACCTTGCATACTCTGCTTGAAGATGTAGCACTCGGAGATTTTGTTGGTGTCCACCTCATAGTGGCTGTCGAATTTTACCAGGATGTTTGGTACTTCGTTTTGTCCTGCCCTTCGGAAAAGTGAAAGGAGTTGAAGATCTCTATCGCATGGTCACCCTCAGTGGTGAGTAGAAGAGCTATCTTCCGAGCATCGGTCGCGCCATTGAGGTCGGATGCTTCCACGTATAGTCGAAATTTCTGCTTGAATGATCGCCAGTTGGCACGAAGATTTCCGGTGGTCCTGAGCTGATGAGGAGCCTGAATCTTGTCCATTGTGCCTGTGTTCCATAGCTGGTTGTCACGGATCTTGCTGAGTTGGACTAAATAGATTGAACAGTCACTCCTGGTATCATGTTGTGTTATGCTGCTTTGGATAACACAGGCTGCTATTTGATGCAGTCTTAACTAAAGGATGCTCCAGACTCTGAAATGAGTTCAACATGTTTATTGAACTATGAACACAGTTCTCAAATGAGTTCGACTCTCTGCTAATCTAACTGTAGTAACTCAGTCTAACTGTACCAGCTTGCTCTAAGCCACGTGCTGGGGTGTGATGCTGTTGATCAACCCTGTCTAACTCTCTAGATGTCTGTCTGTGGAAAGAGGCAGGGTGTGAGTGCCTCATCCCTTTTATAGTGTTTATGTCATGCCCCCTTGTGGTGATGCCACCTCCGAGTGTCCTGACTGCTCATTGGTTGTGCCCTATTCTGAGTGTTCATTGGTTGCATGTTTGCATATCATGATATACATTATCCACAAAACCGTTCAACAGAATAATCACTCCTGGAACAAAATCCTGCCTTAGTTTTAATGGTAATACGGAACTCCGTATCCAGTTCTTCCAGATTCATCCCTTATCTACTAATGACCGGGTGACCTATGTGAGGGATTAAGCCCTCTACTCGGGCTAGATTTATCCAAAACACAGCTTGTGGCCCTCACACAGGAGAGCGCAGTTAAAACGTTATTGGAGAATTCCAGGCTGTGCAACGGGCTGCAGCTGTTAAAATAGGAAAATGCAAGCAGAAAGCAAGGCCTACTTCGATGGGAAGGTAAACCCCATTGAATACGAAGTTGGGTAAAAGATAATGCTCTGGGTTTTCCATCCCGGTACCTTCTTGTACCCCAAATACGCCAGACCTTATCCAGTGGTAGATAAAGCCAGCTACTCTGTTTACAAGGTGCTGGTGGATGCCAGGAAAGCCAGATAGGACCATGTGAAACCCCCCAGATCTCCTGGCACCGGGAACCCCGGAATTGCTTAGTATGGCGCTCAAAATGAGAGTCAGTAGAACAGCTGATACTCGGGAGTCAGAGCCCACCCAGGTAGATCCGCACCTGAGAAGGCGTGTTGTGACATTTCTGTCCAAATGTAAATAGCTATTTCCCATCCACTCCACACTTCCGTTTGTTTAAAGGATTTGCCAATGTCCCACAATAGTTAGTTTTGTCCAGTTATGCTGTGTCTTACCCTTCCATAAATAGCAGCACACAGTGCAGCCAGAAAGCTCCACTGGATTGAAATCGTCGAACTCAGAGAGCATGTCCAGTTCTACTGTTCAAAGTGCAAATCCCGACACACTGGATGGGATTGTCGGTCGGCCGACGCCCACTGTAACCCCTACGGGGGGCACCGGACGGGGACTGCGGAGTGTATCCCTGGCAAGGTCAGCACTAGCCGACGGTACCCCTGGCAGCAGAGACGGGCACCACAGCCAGAGTCCCCACGATTCCGGGCACTGACGGGGCCAGGGGTGGGGAATGGGTGGGGAGAGCCTGCAATGCCAACCGGGGCACCATGTAGTCGGGTGGACCTGGTTGGGCACGGGGGGTGTGTACGAATCTAAAATGTCGGCCCTTCACCCTCCTGCAGACAATAGATATTGGAATTAAACCAGCAATGGTGGCCTTCCTCCTAAGTTGCCGAGCCCTGGTGGTGCCCTGCGGCTGTACGAACTGGTGCGGCCCGAGGAGGCGGAAGCTGCAGCAGTGGAGCATGCCCCACAGGAACAGGAGGCAGCTGTGGTGACGGTGGTAGAGATGGTCGGACGGGAGGGTGGGGAGTCCAGGCCACCCACAACGCCGCCCATTCTCCCCTCCCCCTCACACCCCCTTTCTGGCCTGCCCAGACCAGACCATCCCTCACACCCATCTGACAGAGCACCAAGCCAGGTGGTAACAGTGTGAACCGGTGTTTAATGTGCAAACATTTACAGGTATGTGCCCTAGCCCCTATCACTAAACCGTGTCCTGCGCCTGTGCCAGCTTAACTGGTGTGTAACTTTCTGGCCTTACGGGCCCTAATGCTATGTCTAGATGAATCCCCAGATGGTACAGCAGGAGTGGAGCAGCCAGGGCAGAACAGTGGCACAGTGGTTAGCATTGCTGCCTGCGGCACTGAGAACCCTGGTTCGATCCCAGCTCTGGGTCACTGTCTGTGTGGAACATAGAACATACAGTGCAGAAGGAGACCATTCAGCCCATCGAGTCTGCACCAACCCATTTAAGCCCTCACTTCCACCCTATCCCCATAACCCAATAAACCCTCATAACCTTTTTGGTCACTAAGGGCAATTTACCATGGCCAATCCACCTAACCTGCACGTCTTTGGACTGTGGGAGGGAACCGGAGCACCCGGAGGAAACCCACGCACACACGGGGAGAATGTGCAGACCCCGCACAGACAGTGACCCAGCGGGGAATCGAACCTGGGACCCTGGCGCTGTGAAGCCACAGTGCTATCCACGTGTGCTACTGCGCTGCCCTGGAGTTTGCACATACTCCCCGTGTCTGCGTGGGTCTCGACCCCACAACCCAAAGATGTGTAGGGTAGGTAGATTGGCCACTCGAAATTGCCCCTTAATTGGAAAAAATTAATTGGGTACTCTAAATTTATTTTTTAAAAAGGAGTGGAGGCAGCCTGCTGTGGTTCCTGTCCTTCAACCTGGGTCCCTGTTGATTCTAGGGTGACCGGGCCTGATGGGACCGGCCGCTGCCCGAATGTCCCAGGTGGCGTGGTGCTGCCCTGTTCTGCCCACTACCCACCAGATGTGCCAGAGACAGAAGGAGGGGGAGTCCGAGATGCTGCAGTGTTCCAGCACCTCCCCAGCGGAAGTCACCGGCTCGGGCCCCATCACCTCCTCCTCCCTCGGGGTGTCCAGTGGCCCCAGGGCTACTTCATGGGACAGGGGTGCGAGCGGAGCTATCTCCTGAGGCTCCCCCCGCCACCTGGCGTTGCCAGTCATGGAGGCCCGCTCTGGCCTTGACCAGGGTCTGCATATTCACGGCCATGGAGCAATGGGAGTGGACCATTGCCATCTGGGACTGCACCACATCACCCATTGACTGTGCCACCACCTTCTGGGCCTGTGTCACATCAGCCAGTTACTGCGCCATCTCCCTCTGGGATGGGGCCACCTACACCTGTGTCTGCGCCACGCCAGCCAGTGCCTGGGCAATGCCGCCGATAGACCATGACTGGGAACGTGATGACTGGGCCACGCTCAGGAGCACCGTTGCGATTTCCAGGTGGCAACCGTGTTCTTAGTTCAATTATTGTTTATTATTAAGCACAGGTTTGGTTCTATGAGCAATAATCTACACGCGGCTACACTGTAACTATACCTAACAGCTTAAATGACCTTTACTTAACTTTCTTTAAAAAAAAATGTTTATTCAAAGTTTTTCCAACAAAAATATTCAACCAATTAAACCGTCCCCCCGTAACAGAAAATAAAAAGAGAAAAGAACAGAACAGAACATAAACATATCAATCAAACATAATACAGAACTTATTCAATGGGTTTCTCCCGCACATATTAACATAGAACATAGAACATAGAAAATACAGCACAGAACAGGCCCTTCGGCCCACGATGTTGTGCCGAACCTTTGTCCTAGATTAATCATAGATTATCATTGAATTTACAGTGCAGAAGGAGGCCATTCTGCCCTTTGAGTCTGCACTGGCTCTTGGAAAGAGCACCCTACCCAAACTCAACACCCTCACCCAACACCAAGGGCAATTTGGACATTAAGGGCAATTTATCATTGGCCAATTCACCTAACCCGCACATCTTTGGATTGTGGGAGGAAACCGGAGCACCCGGAGGAAACCCACGCAGACACGGGGAGGATGTGCAGACTCCGCACAGTCAGTGACCCAAGCCGGAATCGACCCTGGGACCCTGGAGCTGTGAAGCAATTGTGCTATCCACAATGCTACCGTGCTGCCCTTGAGAACAAATAAATCTACACTATATCATTTTCCCGTAATCCATGTACCTATCCAATAGCTGCTTGAAGGTCCCTAATGTTTCCGACTCAACTACTTCCACAGGCACTGCATTCCATGCCCCCACTACTCTCTGGGTAAAGAACCTACCTCTGATATCCCTCCTATATCTTCCACCTTTCACCTTAAATTTATGTCCCCTTGTAATGGTTTGTTCCACCCGGGGAAAAAGTCTTAAAAAAATATTAACCCTCCCATATGCTTTTTTTTTACAGGTACCCCTAGGAAAACCCCCTCCCCTGCCCGCCCAAATACCCCCCCCGAAAGAGCCCCACCCCCCGCTCCCCCTCCCTGGGTTGCTGCTGCTGCTCACCGACCTCATTCTAACGCTCCGCGAGGTAGTCTAGGAACGGTTGCCACCGCCTGAAGAACCCCTGCGCAGACCCTCTCAAGGCAAACTTTATCCTCTCCAGCTTGATGAACCCTGCCATGTCATTTATCCAGGCCTCCACGCTGGGGGGCTTCGCCTCCTTCCACATTAGCAAGATCCTCCGCTGGGCTACCAGGGACGCAAAGGCCAGGATACCGGCCTCTTTCGCCTCCTGCAGTCCCGGCTCGTCCGCCACCCCAAATAGTGCCAGCCCCCAACTTGGCTTGACCTGGACTTTCACCACCTTGGACATAGTCCTCGCAAAACCCCTCCAGAACCCATCCAGTGCCGGGCACGACCAGAACATGTGGCCGTGATTCGCCGGGCTTCCCGAGCACCTCCCGCATCTGTCCTCCATCCCAAAGAACCTACTCAGCCTCGCCCCTGTCATATGCGCTCTGTGAATAACCTTAAACTGTATCAGGCTGAGCCTGGCACATGAGGAAGAGGAATTAACCCTACTCAGGGCATCAGCCCACAGACCCTCTTCAATCTGCTCCCTCAACTCCTCCTCCCACTTGCCCTTCAGCTCCTCTACCGAAGCCTCCTCCTCTTCTTTTATCTCCTGATATATCGCCGAAACCTTGCCTTCTCCGACCCATACACCCAAAATCACCCTGTCCTGAATCTCCTGTGCCAGGAGCAACAGGAACCCCTCACCTGCCTCCTCACAAACGCCCTCACTTGCATATACCTGAACGCATTTCCCGGAGGTAACCTAAACTTCTCCTCCAGCGCCCCTAAGCTCGCAAACGTCCCGTCTATAAACAGGTCCCCCATCCTTCTGATCCCTGCTCGATGCCAGCTCCGAAACCCTCCACTGCGCATGCGTGGGAAACTTTCAGCGGCCGCTGACGCTCCCGCGCATGCGCTGCCCCGACATGTCATTGCCGCGCCAGCTGGCGGGGCAACAAAGGCCGTTTCCGCCAGCTGGCGGGGTGAAAATTCCTCCGGCGTCGGCCTAGCCCCTCAATGTTGGGGCTCGGCCCCCAAAGGTGCGGAGCATTCCGCACCTTTGGGGCGGCGCGATGCCCGTCTGATTGGCGCCGTTTTGGGCGCCAGTCGGCGGACATCGCGCCGTTTCGGGAGAATTTCGCCCCTGATGTGATTTGCGCCGGTGGGACCTGCCAAAAAAGGGGCGGCCACTCAGCCCATCGCGGGCCGGAGAATCGCCGGGGGGGGTGGGGGGGGGGGGGTGCTCCAGCAGCCTCTGACCAGCATGCCGCGATTCCTGGCCCCGCCAAAACCCCGGCGCCGGAGAATTCGGCAGCCGGCGGGGGGCGCGATTCATGCCACTCCCCGGCGATTCTCCGACCCGGCCGTGGGTCGGGGAATCCCGCCCCAGATATTTTGTTAACACAATCGATAATGGTGTCATGGTCATCATTAGACTTTTAATTTTACATTTGTTTTTAAAAATGAATTAAATTTCAACCATCTGCCAGGGATGGTTATTAAGGGACCAACATTTGCTTTTGCTACATTCCTCATTTTCATAACTTTATAAAAGCCGTTACAATCCATTTTTATATTTCTGGTTAGTTGTTTTCACAATCCAATGTTCTCTTTTTTTTAATCAACTTTTTTAGTTGCCTTGTTGTGTTTCCTTAATCTCTTCTACTCCTCAAGCCCACCACTATTCTGAACAACATTATAAGCTCTTCTTTTACTGTAATATTATCCTTAACTTCCCTAGGTAGCTATGGATGATTTGCTGAGTTTTTGTTTTTTAATAGAATGTATTTTTGTTGACTATTTTGAAATGATTCCCATTGATTATTTCCCACAATACCTTTTAGTCTAACATCCACTTCATAGTACAGAACTTGCTGAAAATATTGATGAAAAGAGAAACAAGTTGCTGAAGTTTTTCTTCATGCACGCGTCAGGACAAATAAAAGAATGGCAAATTTAAAATGATCACAACAATTTTCTTGTCAACATTCAGTTTTGAAGAGAGCACCAGGATAATTTCCATGGCTCCATTAGTTTCCCAGCATACTTTAATTTGTGTGGCATTAATGGAAAATGTTCAATTGCCTATGATTTTGCTTCTTGTGTTTTAAACGATCTTCACTTTTAAAAAAGTTTTTCATTTTGTTTTGGGACTATTTGCATGCTTTTTTCTTTTGCATATTTTCCTGTCACAGTCCTGCCATAATTAGCCTGTTGCCAAATCTAAGTTTAATAGCAGAGTACCTTGTACTGTCTAATCTTTACCACTTGATGGCCCCAAATTCTATATTACCCCAGACTTTCTCTTGTTTGAAGATATGAGGACCAATGTGATAAAATTCTCTGATTTAAAAATAAATCATTCTCAGGATATGGGAATTATTGTTGCCATTGCCCACCCCTCAGTTTGATACAACTGAATGCCTGGCAAAGAGCAGTTGAGTTAGGGGACAACCAGGTTGGTGTGGAGACACATTTAGTAAGTGTGGGTAAGATTGGCAGGCTTCCCTCTCTCAGGCACGTTGGAGAACCAATTAGGCTCTCACAACTGCGAACGACTTCATTATTTTTCCAGATTTTTAAAACACGGTATGGATTTGGAGCATATGTTCCAACTGAATTATTAGCCCAGTAACATGACCTATACTTGGGTGAAGTGCTTCCTCCAAAGCAGTAACAGCTACTGGTCATTGAGGTAGCAGTTCAAGGAGAGAGACAAAGACTCATTGCTGTGGGCAATAGTTGTTTCCTGCCTGGAATGCTCCGTGTTGCCTCCCATACCAGATTGAAGTTCCAGTGTACGGTACAATTCTTTCTGGAGCACAAACTGGTCACTATTAAAATAAAATAAAAAATAAATAATCTTTATTGTCACAAGTAGGCTTACATTAACACTGCAATGAAGTTACTGTGAAAAGCCCCTAGTCGCAACATTCCGGCGCCTGTTCGGGTACACAGAGGGAGAATTCAGAATTCTCAGCTGGAACGGGAATTAAACCGACACTGCTGGTCTTGTTCTGCATCAAAAAACAGCTGTCTAGCCCACTAAGCTAAACCAGCCCAATATTGTGCCATTAGGTTCTATTTGTACTGGAAGGAGGGCGGGGTGGGCGAGGGGGTGAAATTTAGCCAGATCTAAGAGCCAAGAGGAAGAATGTGGTGTACAATTGCTTTAAAGTCGCAACCGCAACTGTACAGAGCTGAGTCCAGATTTTTCTGTGACACTGGAGATGTCCCACATGCCAGCAAAATGTGTTGATTGGACAGGCTACGGCCTGGAGGAGATGGCCGCTGGTGGAAGGGTTTTGCTGGTGGAGGTGATTTGCTCCTACCAGGGCAGAATGAAACCATCCCACAGTGATGTACTCTCTAAATGGAAGGCATCTCATTTTTAAAAAAATTTAGAGTACCCAATTCATTTTTCCAATTAAGGGGCAATTTAGCATGGCCTATCCATCTATTCTGCGCATCTTTGGGTTGTGGGGGCGAAACCCACGTAAATACAGGGAGAAAGTTCAAACTCCACACGGAGAGTGACCCAGAGCCGGGATCGAACCTGGGACATCTGCGCCGTGAGGCAGCAGTGCTACCCACTGTGCCTCCATACTACCCCTGGCATCTCATCTATATTAGAAATAAAATCTTTATTAGTGTCACAAGTAGGCTTATGTTACCACTGCAATGAGGTTACTGTGAAAATCCCCTAGTCACTACATTCCGGAGCCTGTTCGGGTACACAGAGGGAGAACTCACAATGTCCAATTCAACGAACAAGCACGTCTTTCTGGACTTGTGCGAGGAACCTGGGGCGCCCGGAGGAAACCCACGCAGACATGGAGAGAACGTGCAGACAGTGACCCAAACCGGGAATCGATCCCGGGTCCCTCCGCCCCTTGAGGACTCTGCAGGCTGCCCGCAGAGCCAGGTCCTGCCGGTAAGGGCCTTGTTTGATTTACGCCGGCGGGACTGGCCGAAAACGAGCGGCCACTCGGCCCATCGTGGAGTGGAGAATCGCCGGAGGGGCCACTGCCAACAGCCCCCGACCGGCGTGACGCAATTCCCGCCCCCGGCTAAAAATCGGCGCCGGAGAATCCGGCAGTCGGCATCAGGGCGACGGGGTGGGAATCACGCCGCCCCCCCGGTGATTCTCCGGCCCGGCGGGGTGGGTCGGAGAATCCCGCCCATAGCTCTTGTTAGTGTTGCCATCTAGTGATCTTCTGACTGTACTGACTGTACATTAACCAATCATGTATTTACATATACAGAGATCACTAAACCAACCACTCTTGAAAATGGGGCCAGCAGGTAGGGTCCAGATTGGGCAAAAGACAAAGAGGCCCTTGCAGTTCATAGATCTTGCAAAACCCCCTCCATCCACACTCTGGCACATAACCCACGGTCAGTGCTGATTGGAAAATCACAAGTGTTTTGTCCATGATGTTCTGAAACATGCTGGCAATGGGCAAGAACTTGGAAAAGCATCTTTTGTAACTTTGCACATCTTGTATGGTTTAATATTCTGTTCCTGTCATGGAAATACATCAAATAAATGCAATAGGAAAAATGAATAATACTTATTTTGCCAGAAAGGAGATACAGAGCTTCGCGGTGGAGCCGTCCTCCACATTGCTGGAGGAGGTGCTGACCAGGGAGACTGGAGAAGGGGTAGTGTCAGCAGTTTACGGGGCTATTTTGGAAGAGGAGAAGGCGCCACAGGAAGGGATCAAAGCAAAGTGGGAGGAAGAGTTGGGAGAGGATATGGAGGAGGGGTTCTGGTGTGAGGTGCTCCGGAGAGTGAATGCCTCCACCTTGAGCATGAGGTTGGGGTTGATACAGCTGAAGGTGGTATAGAGAGCACACCTCACGAGGGCGAGGACGAGCCGATTCTTTGAAGGAGTAGAAGATGTGTGTGAACGTAGCGGGGGCGGCCCCCGCTAATCACGTTCATATGTTTTGGTCCTGTCCAAAGCTAGAGGATTACTGGAAGGAGGTTTTTAGGGTAATTTCTAAAGTGGTGCATGTGAAACTGGACCTAGGCCGCCAGGAGGCCATATTCGGGGTGTCGGACCAGCCAGGGATGGAAACAGGTGCGGAGGCAGATGTTGTAGCCTTTGTAGTGATCTCTGTATGTGCATGTACATAAGGGGTTAATGTGTAATCAGTAGAACCACATGATCACTAGAGGGCCGGACCAACAGGGGTATAAAAAGCAACCACATGGTGTCTCTCTCTCTCTCTTGGGTGCACTGTGACCAGGGCAGTATCAGATTATTTCAGATGGCTAGTGGAGTTATGGATAGTTACTGTAGTTAGATCTTGTTAACCTTATCACTAGTATCAAAGTTAAAGTAAAGAACTCATACAATTATTATTATAGTTACTCAATAAACCTTTTGTTACTACTGGACGAGTTTGAGTCTTCTTCATCGAGATTCAGAAGACCTCATCATTAACCAAGGATTGAGTAGCACATGTTACCTGCCACACAGGTAGAAATTTGGGAGAAAATGTGAAAAAGGAGAATAAAAAATATTTTTAAAAAAATAATTTGATAATACTAGAAGGAGAAGTTCGGTAAATACATAATGGAGAAATGCTGGTGGGGTTATATGAAGTAGGGTAGAAGCAGGGTCTGTATGGAGCATTGGCACCAACAAAAACAATCTGGGCCGAGTATCCTGTTTCTGTGTTGTAATTTTGGTGCAATTCTATCTAATAGCTTAGTTCGTCACTGGCCATTCACTATTTTAAGATGGACTCACTAACAGTGGAATTTCAATGTGCAAACCTCTCACAAAATCAGGAAACAGTACATTGACATGCAGGCTCGATCCTTCTCCAATGCGAACAGACTGAGCGCACAGGCTTTGGTGAAAGTGCATCACACACTTCTTAGGTACACTTGAAGCCGGAAGCAATACTGCCGATCCGGTGGGAAGGTGGGCAATGGCAGCAGCTTATTTCTGTCATGCTGTGGATGGATGCACTGAGAGAAACTTCCTCAATGAAAGGTTCAATGGCTCAGGTGGCACTGGTGCTATGTTGCTTACTTAAAGGGGTTATCTCCAATTGTCCGGCATGAGCAGTCAGAAGCCAAAATTAAGGCAGGCTCGTGGTGATGTGGAAGGCCGTTTGTTTCAGTATGTCTGCTGAAACCGCATTAGGACTGACCTAATTATTTACTCCATATTATTGTTTAAGAGTTAATCTAAGGCTAAATGAAACACACCTATAAAAGGTTCTAATGCACTGTGAATTCTATTTACCAATTCACAACAGCTATTTTCTGGCATTTTTGATTCAAAATATGAACCAGGTGTAATGGCACCTGGGGTGGGGGGGGGGCTCCCAGGCTATCGGGGGCCCCTGGGTGGTTGGGCTTTGGGGAAGGTGGTACCCTGGAACTCCCACTGGCACATTGGCACTGCCATCCAGATGGCACTGGTGGGCACTGCCAGGGTAAGTTGGAGCAATGGGGAAGTCCAGAGGCCGCGGTGCAAAGCCTGATGGGGGTTGTGAGATGTGGAAAATCGGGAGGGTGGGGATTTTAAAATGGTACCCTGATCTCATCCTGTACTGACACGGCATGGTAGCACAGTGGTTAACACTGTTGCTTCACTGCACCAGAGTCCCAGGTTTGATTCCCTCTTGGGTCAGTGTGTGTGGAGACTGCATGTTCTCCCTGTGCCTGCGTGGGTTTCCACCGGGTGTTCCGGTTTCCTCCCACAAGTCCCGAAAGACGTGCAGGTTAGGTGAATTGGACATTATGAACATGCAGACGAGCTACTCCTATACATTTCTGACCCATTAGGGGAATTTGGACCGGTTCTCGGGAACTAAGGGGGGGTGTGCTGGCGCTGCAAAATTTTAGTAATTACTACTGGGCGGCAAGTATTGCCATGATCAGGAAGTGGGTAGTGGGGGGGGGGGGGGGGAGCGAGTAGAGGCAGCATCATGTAAGGGCACATGTTTGGGGGCATTGGTAACGGCTCCTCTGCCGATCTCGCCGGCCCGGTACTCCACAAGCCTGGTGGCAGTGGCGGCCCTGAGAGTCTGGGGGCAGTGGTGGAAGCATAAGGGAGTAGAGGGAGCGTCGGTGTGGGCTCCAATTTGTGGTAATCACCAGTTTGTCCCGGGGAGACAAAATGGGGGGTTTCGGGGGTTGCAGAGAGCAGGTATTGAGAGGCTGGGAGATCTGTTTATTGATGAGAGCTTTCCATGTTTCGAGGATTTGGAGGAGGAGTTTGAATTGCCGGGAGGGAATGGATTTCGATATTTGCAGATAAGGGATTTTGTGCAAAGGCAGGTTGCGACCTTTCCGCTTCTACCGCCAGAGGGAATACAAGCCAAGGTTGTTTCTAAAACAGGGGTGGGGGAGGAGAAGGTGTTGCTAATTGTGTTCTCTTTATTTGGCTCTGAAGATGGCGGTCACTATGGTCGCCTTCCTTAATTCTAATTACGTTTTGCTCTAGAGTCGCCAGGTATCTTTCGATACCGCCACAAGGTTCAAACCGAATACTGATCAAAGACTCGATTCACCAGTTAGTTAGTTCAAAGTCAAATGCTTATTTATTTGCACACACAGTTAAATATACTCATGCACAAATACTACAGACTAAACTATCACTACTGCTAAAGCCTATACTTAGCTTCGGGCGCCCACTCAGTCAGAGGAACAATGGCCATTGTTCGGTTCTGAGGCTGCTGGGGTCGAAGTGGTGAAGGGGAACAGCTAAGGTTGTCTGTCTGGTAGCATACGTTGACCTTGGACTTACTTGTTCTGGTGCAGCTGTTGGGCAGGTCTCTCCTCAGTGAGAGCCGGAGCCAAGAGAACGATTGTCTCTTGGGGGATCTTTCTTATACCCAAAAGGGGCTTTGCGCGCTTTTGGGTGGGCCTTGAACTTGGCCCCAATTAATTGGGCTGTCTCTCAATCGTTCCTATCGATTTCCTCCAATAAAGGGGTGGGTGCCCTGATGGCTGGGTGTGTCCACGGTGGCCGTTGACCTGCTTTGTTCTGGTCTCCTCTGGCGCCGGGGTGTCTGCCTTAGTATCGGTTACTTAAATGTTACTCTTTTGTCCCTGGAGATGGGCCATTAGTGTGCAGTTTTGCAGTTTGCAGTTTTGGTCTTGTCTGGGAGCTGCGGCTCCAATATGCAGACAAATCCTGAACCTGCTTGTTTTCTCAGTATTGTCCATTTTCCCTGCAATCTTTGCAAAGTGTCCATTTTGTAATCGGGAAGTGGCCATCCCAGATGGCTACAAAGGTTTTGGATATCCATAAAGAACTCATGGAGTGGGAGGAAACTCTGATAGGTGAGCTAAAGCGTAAATGGAAGATGAACTGGGTGGGGAGGTAGAGGCGGGTCTGTGGGAGGGTGCTCTGAGCAAAGTCAACACGTCCTCGTCATGTGCCAGGCACAATTCAAGGTGGTTCACCGGGCACACATGACAGTGGCCCGGATGAGCAAGTTTTTTGGAAAGAGGACAAGTGTGAGTGTGCGGGAGGGCATAAACACATGGAGGCCCAAAACAAATGTCCATATGTTTTGGGCATGCCCGAAGCTTAAGGGATACTGGCAGGGATTTATGGATGTCATGTACACGGTACTAAAAACAAGGGTGGCGCAGAGTCCAGAGGTGGCGATTTTCGGAGTGTCGGAAGATCCGGGAGTCCAGGGAGGGAGAGAGGCTGACGTTTTGGCCTTTGCCTCCTTGGTAGCCCCGAGACGGATATTGCTAGCGTGGAGGGACTCGAAACCCCCAAAATCAGGGGTTTGGGTTAGTGACATGACTGGGTTTCTCAGACTCGAGAAAACTAAGTTTGCCTTGAGAGGATCAACGTTAGGGTTGGTCCAGAGGTGGCAGCCGTTTATCGACTTCCTCAGAGAAAACTAAACGGTCGGGCGCGGGGGGGGGGGGGCGGGGGGGGGGGCGGTGGTTAGGTTATTTTGTGTTTAGAGTAGGTGGGATCAATAGGAGAAGGAGGGATGTGTTATGCACTGAACTTTGTATACATTTGTATATGTATTGTTTATTGTTATAAAATCATAAATGCCTGAATAAAATGTTTTTAAAAAAGAGAAAATGAGAACACTGGCAGTGGTTATGACATCCTTTTAACCAGGTTTAACCACACAGTGGTCTGTTCACTTCATGGCCGGCTTATTATATTCTAGTGACAATAATTGGGCTGAAGGGGTGATTGGAGTGGGGGATGATTGGGGTGAGAGGTGATTGGATGGAGGGGGGTGATTGGGGTGAATGGGCAATTGGGGTGGGGGTGATTGGAGTGGGGGCTGATTGGGGTGATTGGAGGGAGGGGGTGATTGGGGTGAATGGGCGATTGGGGTGGGGGTGATTGGAGTGTGGGATGATTGGGGTGAAGGGGTGAGGAAGCTGATGGTGGTGATCGGAGTGTGGGATGATTGGGGTGAGGGGTGATTGGAGGGAGGGGGTGATTGGGGTGAATGAGCGATTGGGGTGGGGGTGATTGGAGTGTGGGATGATTGGGGTGAAGGGGTGAGAGGGCTGATCGGAGTGGGGGACTGGAGGGAGTGGGTGATTGGGGTGAGGGAGTGATTGGGTTAAGGGGTGATTGGGGCGAAGGGCATGAGGGGGTGGTTGAGGTGAGGGTGGTGAGTGGAGTGAGGGGGTGAGTGAGTTATTGGGGTTGATTGGGGTGGGTGAGTAATTGTGGGTGAATGTTAATGATGTCCCAGGTGATCAGTTTACATTCTGCCTGATTTTCTTCAGTGGCAAAGTGGACTCAGGTGAAGGAAAATTGGCAGTTTTCTTTCACCCAGATTGCACCCACTTTGAGTTCTTTGTTTGCAGCAGACAGGTAATATGCTGTAGACATTTTCAGCTCTGTCCTGTGTAATACTGAGATACTGAGTGTTGATTTCTTTGGGACGAGCAGAACAATGGCAGCGCTCTGCTGAACATGCGTCAGACTTTTCCAGGCACACCCTGAGTTTCCTGAGGCCTTCGGGGCCTCGTATCCCATGCTGATATAATTGGAAAAAAAATGTCAGTTTCTATATATACGCTGACAACCTCCAGGTTTACCTCATCGCCACGTCCTCAATGCCTCCATTGCCTCTGATTTGTCTTGCAGCTTGTCTGACATCCAGTCATGGATGGGCAGAAATTTCCTCCAATGAAGTATAGAGAAGATTGAATTAATTATGAAGCACCTCGGGCCATTTTACTATGTTAAAGGAGCTATATAAATCCAAGTTGGTGTTATTGGTTGGAACTAGCTACGTAGCAATGATCAACTGATCTCTAGGAGGGGTCTGGCTCCGAATTGTTTTTTGACAGCTCGAAGCACATACTGTGCCACCCACACGCAGAGATAATTACCTGGTTCGAATGAATGGACCATTGTATTTTATGCAGGAGAAGGATGAATAATAATTTGAGAAAACTGAAAAGTTCTTTGATCATTAAAAGTAAAGCTGCGTCATAACTTTTGTTTGAGAATAATTACCACTTTCTAAGCATTAAATGCATATTCACATCACTTAAATTACACTAAGTCTTGCTGTCGATCACTAACTGTGCGGGAAGTATAATCGCAAAAATTTCAGACAGGGTCACGCTTAGTCTGAGCTGTGATGCTGTTGTAGCAGAACAGCTGGCCCAAATCACTATCTAGGTTTACACATGAACAAGGGCCACTTGACTTAAGGACATCGCATGTTGAAGTATAATAATCACATATCACAGGGGTGGTGAGGGGAGGGGAATGTGTCAACTAATGTTACTTCATGAGTTTGAGTTTTTTTATTCTATGCAAGACCTATAGATAGAAATACCAAAATACTACAAACACTTCCACGATTATACACAATATTTTATTTAGTATAATCTTATTTTGTGCTCATGAGAAAGTTCAAATCATTATTTCTTCCATAATTAATACAGACATTCAAGAATTGTGCTTTTTTTCCCTACGCTTCCCCATGTTATTTCATACACTCAGTGACTTCACAATGATCCAACTCCCAATTGATGGGCTGAATGGCCTCCTTCTGAGCTGCAACAATTCTATGATTCTAAATGACAGCACTGAAATATTACATTTCAGTTTTCATGATTCACATGCGTATAAATCTCAGTGAAAATAATTCACACATTCAACAAAATAGCAACATATAAAATCATGCAATGAGAGACCAAAGAGATGATGTAATTGTACGCTAATCGATTGTGCTAGTCACAGTTTTAAAGTATTTTTATGGCTTTTAAGAAGCCTTGTAATCAGTATGAAATGAAATATCCAAGAACCAAAAACAGTGCTAGATGTAATTTATTCTACCACTATTTTCTTCATCTTGAGCAGTTATTGCTTATCCTTCATCCTATGGACTCCTATTTTGCCTTGGAGCATCACTTGGCACTGGTTATATTTTGCAACATTTAATTATTCAACTGAAATTATTAAAAAACACATCGCACATCTAAATTTTTTTTCAAAGCATTTTCATTAACAGTGATACTAAAAGCAGGAATCAAGGTTTAATGTTGCAATTTAGCAATATTAATTACAAGTTATTAATAAGCATCAGTCATGCATTTGAACAGATGAAGGTTGTGAGGCTAACAATATCTGTGTGGCCCCTTTGATTCTAGTTCATTTCAGCTTTTACACAGTTCGTATTTCATCTTTATAAAATGGTTTTGGGGCTGCCAGAGAGGCAGGCAGGCACGGAATTTCCCAAGCGTGCCAGTTCTTCATCCTGGCCTTGACTCCCGGCCATTTTCTTGGAGGCTGGGTTGGGCGAGGAATGGCTACTTGCCCACTCGTGGTAACTTATTAACGCAATTGAAAAGCTCAGTAAAACCATTGATCAGAGGCCAAATAGAACTTTTCAGCCTTCAGGTGGCCCACAACATTCTGAGTATGGCAAATGCCTGGAGGATGCCTTCCGGCGATAGACTGGGGGGTGGAATGGGGAGGCCAATGCTCCACCTTCTGACCCATAGCTTTGGCCAGGGGTGAGGGGAGGAGGGTGTGTGGAAGCGAGATGCCCTGCACAATGCTTGTTTGGTAACTATTGCCATTCCTTTTCTTTGTAAAATGTGCTGAGAGGGCACCTCAAGATCTAGGTGCCAGCTAAGAGTCAAGCACATTGCTGTGGAAGCGAGCCATATGTAGGCCAGACCAGGAGAGGATGGCAGATTTCCTTCCCTCAAGGCATTAGTGAACCAGACGGATTTTCACAACAGTCAAATACAAATTTCACCACCTGAGATTTGAAGCTAGATCCCCAGAGCATTACCCTGGATCCCTGGATTACTAGCCCAGTGACAATGCCACTACACAACTGCCTCCCCTGACAATCACGGCTCAAACTGACCCACAGAATGCAATGTTTGATTGTCTACCATTTAGTCAAAGGATGTTAAACACCCATCAGGTTGTCCAAGAAAATTTGGCCAATGGTGTATAACAGAACCATATACCATCAGTAGGGAAATGGAGCACAGGAAATTAATTTGGAAAAGCTGAAGACAATGTTACCAATGTGTAAATATTTAGCTCAGGGCATTCAAAATGATTTTTAAAAATGCAGTCAACTCAGACTTGCATTTCTGCAATTTCTGCTTCAAAAATATTTTTGAATAGTTTTGCAGTGATTTCGTACCAAACTAGTAGAAATCAGCTGGCTGAAGCTTGGCTTAGATTCAACTGAATCTCTGCCATCCATTTCAGTGCTGCCTTTCACCCATTCTCACAATTGGCCCTGAATTTGCTGATGCGTTAGCTTGCAGAATTAGACTTACTTTAACTCACTCTTCAACTTGCACACTTTTGCCCAGAAAGTTGCTGGAATTGTGAACTGATGATGGCATAGCTGACAACAGGGTATCCGGGACCTTGGCAAAGTCATGGAACCAATGAAATTTAAGGATCAAAAAATTGCGAGAGGAATGATGGAAAAGGCAAAGTGTGAATTAGAATCAAATCAGTACAGAAATAAAAATAAAGCAGAAAGGAAATCTTAGAATATTGCTGAAAAAAGGGACATGTTGCCAAAGCTTTTCATCTGTCACTCATCAGGACAAATGCAAGAATGCCAAATTTCTAATGATCACAACAATTTGTACTACAGGAGAAAAAGGGGCGGGATTCTGTGATCCTGAGGCTAAGTGTTGATGCCATCGGAAACGCCATTGCGTTTCTCGATGGCGTCAACACGGCCTCAGTATCCAGCTGCTGATCCTAGCGTCAAATCGGAGCTGCGGGAGCCACGCATGCGCAGTGGCACTGGCGCCAAAGCACGCACGCGCAGTGGCTTCCTTCAACGCGCCGGCCCCGACGCAACATGGCACAGGGGCCAGCGCGGAAGAAAGGAGGTCCCCAGCCAGAGAGGCCGGTCTGCCGATCGGTGGGCCCCGATCGCGGGCCAGCCCACATCGGAGGCCTCCCCCGGGGTCGGATCCCCCCTCCCCCTCCACAGGCCGCCCCCGACCCTTCCACACTGGCTGAGAGCAGGTGTGGATGGTGCCGGCGGGACTCGGCATTTTTATGATGGCCACTCGGCCCATCCCGGGCCAAGAATCGGCGGGCCGGCCGCGTAGAACGACCCCCGACCGGCACCGCGCCAACCACAACGACACCAATGCCGCCGATTTTCCGCTCTGCGGAGAGTCACGTGCCAGCATCAGGGCGGGGATTCTCCAGCCCGACCCTGGGCTGAGAGAATCCCGCCCCGAATGCTGACCGGTTGGCAAGTTGATTCCGATTGACTAAGGCATTGCTATGGCAAAAGCAATGGGAATATCGGCTTCCCAAGCTCACCGGTAATTAATAAAAGTTGCAAGGCTTGAACATGTTCCTCTTGTTTGCAGAAACAGGTCTCTGCATATGAATCAAGGTTGCTTCTCGTAAGTGTAAGTGAGCATGTCATGAGCTTGAATGACTGTCTTAAATTGGTTGATAGTGTGCTCAGAATCACCCAATGATAAAATAACATTTAATAGTAGCTATTTTGATTTGGGTTTTGGAACCAAGAGCTGGTTGAGTAAACTCTGTATTCTTCCCATTACGGACAACAGAGAGAACATGCTATTTGTTTTGATCAGCAAATCGCTGGGATGTATGGCCTATGTACCTGACATTGCATCAGCATTGAAATTCATATATAACATTGCTCAATTGTGTAGTAGGCAGAATGTATTTTTGTACGGACAACAGCATCCTGTTAATTAGCTTGAATTAAGAGAGCAAATCAAAATAAAAAAGAGATAGAAAGGAAAAATAAGAGAGTAATTAATCTCCCAGGACAATTGTTACCTGTAAGAATGAGACTCAACAGTTTGATTGTTCCTTTTCTGGGTGAGGGACGTTGCATGGTATTGCCAGAACATACACCTAATGAAAAAGCTACGTCTATTGTTAATTTCCAGCCCTTACTTTCTATCACAAGTGTAATGGTCAATTAATATACAAGTGCAACAATTTCATGAAATTCAATTCATGGGGAGGTTAGGGATGAGATGCCATTTGTACAAGGTGAATTGTTGTGCAGTGCCAATTATCCAGGGATTTATAATTCACGAGTTGTCTCTTCTTCCCCACAAATTGCTGAATGGTTTATTCATGAAAAATGACAGGCACATTAAACTTGTTATTTTGGCAGCAAAATCTGGACCAATCTTCGTGTGCTTTGCCTCCAGCTTTCTTTATAGTTTCCCTTTTCAAGAAAGAAATGAGCTGCCTGCCTTGTTGGCTGGACAGAAATTAAAGCTGAATCTACATTGCTGCTAATGGTCTTGGCCTGCCTGGGTGAGCACACAGCTGGCAGGCGGGAGGTGGTGCCAATCATGTACGTCAGCGACGAAAGACCTCTGCGTTTTTATCCAACCTGTGCTTTGAAATCGGCTATGTTTTGAAAGACTAGTGGAAATCTGCAAATCTCTGCCCCAGATGGCCGAGATACTGGGGAGATTATCCACACCAGTTTTTGGTGGGCAGGATCAGCGATGGAAGTGGAGAATCCTGCGGGAGTCCCAAAACGTATTTCCCGTAGCGATTGTGCCCACCCACGCCGGTGACATAATGGGGAACCTGACGATAAATTTAATTATATCCAAACCCCCCACCCGTTAGATTATCCATTCAAGTTGGTGAAACGGCACGCCAACACGTATCATGACATGTCTCCCAGGGCGTGCACCTGGTAAGCAGATCCCGTCAGAGAGGTTCAGGTGAGTCGTTCTGTGTGGTGGTGGTGGTGGGGGGGGGGGGAATCGTGTCCATTGGGGCCAGTGGCTTTAATAATAATAATCTTTATTGTGACAAGTAGACTTACATTAACACTGCAATGAAGTTACTGTGAAAAGACCCCAGTCACCACATTCCGGTGACACTGTTTTTCCCGCTTTCTGCCCCACTCTGGGGAAAAAAAAAGGTGGAAAATTCTGTCCACTGTTGGAACTTTGGAGACTGATGGTGATAGATTTTTATTAGGGAAGAGGAACACGGGCTATGGGGCAGAATTCTGAAGCCAGGCCGTGGCAGCAATGCAGTGGTGGCTAGCATGCTCAGTGGGATGAGCTGTATGGGCCTGTGCAAATAAAAAAGGGCATTTTTTCTTTCTATGAAGCACAAATTAAACCTTTTGCTTGGGGTTGATTGGACCAGTGCTTGGGTGCAGAGGGAAGCCTGAAAAATCACTCGCCACTTTTCATTCGGACAGAGCAAGGCTGGGACAGGCAGACGTGTTTGGTCACACTTGCACTTGCCAGTTCCAAGCTAACACGGTGCCCTTTCACTCACTTTGCAAACTCCAGCGGGGTCAGCGCTGAGAGCTGCTATTATGCAACCCAGAGTGTTGAAAGAGATTGATATGGAGATAGTGGATGCATTGGTGTTCATTTTTCAAAATTCAATAGATTCTGGAATGTTTCCTGAAGTTTGGAAGCTAGCAAATGTCACTCCACTATTTCAGAAAGGAGGGAGAGAGAAAACAGGGAACTACAGACCTGTTAGCCTTACATCAGTCATATGGAAAATGTTCAAATTTATTATAAAGGATGTGATAAATGAAAACTTGGATAATCATATGACTGGCATAGTCAGCATGGATTTACAAATGGGAAATCTTGTTTGACAAACTTGTTGGAGTTTTTGAGGAAGCTACCAACAAAATTGATAAAGCAGTCAATGGACATAGTATATTTGGATTTTCAGAAAACTCTTGATAAAGTCTCCCACAGGAAGGGTGGCATGGTGGCACAGTGATTAGCACTGCTGCCTCACAGCCCCAGGGACCTGGGTTTAATTCCGGCCTTGGATGACTGTGTGGAGTTTGCACGTTCTCCCAGTGTCTGTGTGGGTTTCTTCCAGGTGCTCCGGTTTCCTCCCACAGTCCAAAGATGCACAGGTTAGGTGGCTAGGCCATGCTAAAATTGCCCCTTTGTGTCCAAACAATGTGCCCTTGGGTGGGGTTACGGGGATAGGGCGGGGGAGTGGGCCTAGGTAGGGTGCTCTTTCAGAGGATTGGCGCTGACTCAATGGGCTGAATGGCCACCTTCTGCACTGTAGGGATTCTACGATCACGCTTTGTCTTAGTTCGACCACTGAGATTGCAAACCAATCTCACTTGGGACCGATATCATGAAGGAGTGTGTTGTCATTGCGCCAAAGGTTTTAAAAATATGGGAATAGATCCTGGAATATTCTTTTAAGCTGCGATTTTTTCTGTGAAGTTCTTTTCCTTGTTGGTTTCCGCTTCTTTAACTATGACATCTTGGAGCTGCTGCCTTCTCTTTGCAAAGATTTCACTGATTGTCAGTTCCTTCTCATGACCGGCTTTGGTTCGGTGCCTGATGTACCTCGCGTTCTTCGCTTCTGCAAAGGCTTCAAGGAAACTGGGCATGGTGTGCATGGTTCTGGGTAAGCCGTCTGGAGCATAAAACTCGGAATCGTATGGAGTGCTTTCTTGGCAGGTTGAGGGCTCCGGGCTGCTGGTGGACTCCCTGGCTTGGATTTGCCTTTGGGCCGGGTTGCTATTTGTCTCGGTATCTCTGGCTTCCTGCTCCGTTTGGCCTTCCACTGCTAGGATTTCCCTCCCATTGGCCACATCCAGGCCTGTCGGTTTCTCAGAGATATTCACGTGCTTGACAGTGCAACGTTTCAGGCCTGACATGTTGGTGCTGTTGACTGAGGGGGTTCTGAGCTTGCCGGATGGTGTAGAGGGCTGGGTCTCTTCTGCCCCTATGTGCCCACCAGATTTTTCCTGTCTGCGGCTGAACCCATTGAGGAAATCATTGATCTGCATCTGTAGAGTGAGGGAGGCAATAGACGGCATCACAACTCTCCCAGCCTTGGTAGAGTAACAGCTCTGTGTCCTAAATTGTAAAGCAAAGGAAAAACATTTGAGATGTAACATAATTATTCATGATCCCTTGTACCTTGTTACATACATTTCTTTGATGTTGGGACCAATGAAATTTGTCACCTTAAACCATCACCTAATCTGAGGCTGAAAGTACTATTCATATCATATTCCCTCAATGCATTCCAAATTCACTTCCTGCAGAAGTGAGTGAAATGGAAAAAGGAACTAACTCGGAGCTTCACAGTCTGGAAGATGTTGATAGGAAATTTTGGTTCTTAGGAATTTAAGCCCTAATCTCACCAGGTCTTATCCTTTGCATAGTGGTTCTATTACTAATCCAGAGGCCAAGACTAATGATCTGGAGCTATGAGTTAAAATCCCACCATGGAATTATCTATGTTCTCCAAGGAACCTGGAGGTAGTCACGGCAGTGTAGTGGTTACTCATGGGAAATGTGAGTTCAATTTGTCCTGTGACAATTGGGGAATTTAAATCTAGCAATTAAATAAATCTGGGGGAAAAAAAAGCTAGTATCAGTAATGGCAAACCTGAAATTACTGGGTTGTCAGGAAAATCCAAGTGGTTCACCTTTAATGAAGGAAAACTTTGTACTTCCCAGATCTGATTTATTTGTGACTCTAGACAAACATTTAAGGGAACACTAGATAAGCATATGAGGAAGAGAAGATTAGAGTTTTTAACAATTCATTCAGGGGATGTGCCTGTTGCTGGCAATGCCCACAATGATTGCCCATCCCAATCTGCCCTTCAGAAGGTGGTGCTAAGCTGCCTTCTTGAACCGCTGTAGTCTATGTGGTGTAAGTGCACCTACAGTGCTATCGGAAGGGAGTTCCAGGATTTTGACTCAGTGACAATGTGGGAATGGCGATATAGTTATAAGCCAGGATGGTGAGTGGCTTGGAAGGAATTTCCAGGTGGCGGCATTCCCATGTATCTCCTGTCTTTGTCCTTCTAGATGGCAGATATCATGGAAGGTGCTGTCAAAGGAGTCTAGGTGAGTTGCTCAGTGCATCTTGTAGATAGTACACATTGCTGCTACTGTGTGTTGATGGTGAAGGGAATGAATGTTTGTGGAAAGGGTGCCAAACAAGTGGGCTGCTCTATCATGGATGGTGTGGAGTTAATGTTTCACCTAATAGATTTGTTAATAAGATTAACGTCCATGGGATTGAAAGGACAGTTGCGGCATGAATACTTAAATTAGTTAAGGGACATAAAGTAGGGAGCAGTGGGGAATGGCTGTTTGTTAGAGGGAGAGAAGTATACAGCGGTGCTACCCAGGCGTCAATGTTAACCAGCTAATGACCAGGGCTTTGATATACAAGTCATTTTTGTGCAGCGATTATACAGCGATTTATTGTGATCATCTGGAATGCATAGTTTGAAAGGAAACAAATTCAATGGTGATGTCCAAAAGAGAAGTGGATAAATATTTAAAGAGAAAAGATTTCCAGAGCCATGGGGAGAGAGTAGGGGGGTGCATCCAACTGAACCACTCTATCAAAGGTAGGCCCCGATCGCGGGCCAGGCCACAGCGGAGGACCCCCCCGAGGTCGGACCTCCCTCCCCCCACCACCAGACCGACCCCCGGATGCATGCGCGCCGAGGTCCCGCTGGGTAAGACCACACGTGGACGGCACCGGCGGGACTTAGATTTGTTTTACGGCCGCTCGGCCCATCCTGGGTGGAAAATCGCCGGCCCCCGACCAGCGCCGCGCCGGCGCCGATTCTCTGCTCTCCGGAGAATAGGCGGACCGGCGTCGGGACAACGTCGCGCTATTCGTGCCCGGCCCGGCGATTCTCCGGTCTGGCCTGGTCTGAGAGAATCCCGCCCAATGTTCCATGATATCTGCATTTTTTAAAACATACAATGAGCTCACATTTTGGAGTTACTGGGTAGGGGAAGAGAACATTTGAAGCCCGACTTCTCATGGAATTTGAATGGCTCCACACCTTAGCCAAAATGGTGCCAGAGCCCTGGTTTCAGAAGTCCCACTCCCAAACCTGGCACCCACCATTTTCCACTGCGGGTAGAATGGGCGTGCGTTGTAGTTTGCACATCTATGGTTCATGGAGGCAACTGTACATGTTAAAGTTTGATCTGTTTGAAACAGATCCAATTTTCGTTATTGAGATTGCCAAGACATGACTCGTCTGCTTTCGACCTTTGGGAAAAAGTCTAAAGTTGCTCAAGCTATTTGGGAAGGTAAGACTGACTTTGGGAGAATTAAGGTGGCCTTTGGGATATGTCAGATATCCCTTTTGGATTGTTAAGAGTAGACATGAATGTGCATAAAAGGTGGCTAAACTCAGTGGAACTGTCAAGCAATCAACCTCAAACCTTTTAAGTCCTCAAACCCTTTACCATTCTTGAAAAGGAAATCAATCCTGCAATTAAAAAAACAGCCAATGCTTGCTATTTCACTGTTTGTTGACATAAAGATTAGTGCTGCTCGACTGCTTCCCAACCTATCATTATCACAGGGGGGCCTGTAAGTTCACAGTTTGACTGACAGTCCACATGGTTATAAAAAGATTAGCTGCCTCTGATGTGGGGTTAAGAGCGTGCATATGTTTTCCTAAGGGATTAAGTACTTCATGGAAATATTTGGGAGTTTGTGACGATGGAAGGTTTGAGCCTCTACCGTCACTATCCATAGCTCCAAACTACAATATATATGCAAATAAAAGCAAATTATTGCGGATACTGGAATCGGAAACAAAAACAGAAAATGCCGGACAATCACAGCAGATCTGACAGCATCTGTGGGTAGAGAAGGGAGCTAACGCTTCGACTCTGCATGACTTGACAAAGAGTCATCCAGACTCAAAACGTTAGCTCCCTTCTCTCTCCACAGATGCCGTCAATATACATGTAAACGTCCATGTTCCCTGAGTGAACCACTACATCCCCTTAAACATGAAAGTAAAAAAGATTCTTTGCATCACTGAGGTTCCCTCTCCATCTTAAATGTTACACGACCAGCAGTGAATATTACAAGTTGGAAAGGGTCTGTATGTTAATACAAATCCAGATAAATATTTTGTTACCTGATTCCTTCTGACTTCAGTATGACAGCATGATCGTTTACTCCTGGGATAGTGGGTAAAATAATGTTGCCGGAGCCAAACTTTCCTCTGGCTGCAGTACTGTTAACTGGATACAACATTCTGAAATTGTCAACTCCTTTCTTCATGGAATAACCTGGGGAGTATTAAATGTACAAGCAGTAACAGTGAATAACATGCAGCCAGACCAGCGCATAGGAAGGAAAACAAAATAACATAACTTCTTATTGAATGGCGTTGAAGGAGCTGAGGGTGAAGGTGAGCAGAGAGTCTCAACATATTCAAAATTAAACATGTCCAGAGCTGCCATCAATAAAGCCAATCGAAAATTGAACTCCGCATCAAGAAGAATGGACTATGGTCGCAATTCTCCAAAAAGATTTCTGAGTTAATTTGTGGCGGGTTTTTCAGGGAGTTTCCCGTCGGCTCTGCTGGCAAGTTCCCCACTGCTATTCAATGACACTTCAGTCATTTATATGGGCCCTGAGGAGTTTCTCACCGGTTTAGCCCACACATAATTTTTTTAGCATTGGGGAGCTGAACTCAGAGATCGGGCCGCCATTTTGAAAGCATGCCCCGATCTCCAAGTGAGCTTGTGGGTCCCCCACACCCCTCACCCATGGATCGGTCTGGTCTTATGACCAGAAAGTCGGTGCCGCCCCGCGCCGATCCTCTGTCCGGTGGCTAGCAGCCACGCAGTGTAACCGGCTTTACCTGCGGGTACGGCCGGAGAATGGCCGCGTCCGTGGCTGTGCATGAACATGCTGGCGGCCTGTGGCGGCCGCACTGTGCAACATGGCGCCGGACACGTGCGGACCTGAACTGCCAAAAACTCTCCCCCCTGTAACCAGCCTTGCCACTCCCGGATCACCCCCCACCTGTCTCCCCAGCCCCCGCCGAGCCCCCGCCAGTGCAACGGCTCCCCCCCCCCCCCCGACTGTGGCGCCGCTGGACTCAGTCCACTGCTGCCGCGCGAGGTCCCTGAACGGTGTGAGCACATGTGTCCAACGCCGTGGGGGACTCAGCCCATCGGGGGAGGGCCTCAGGTGATGTCCTGAAGCCATCCATACAGCGTGCGGCGTACTCAGTACGCCATTTTTGAGGGGGTGGAGCATCGCAAAACTACCCCACGCCCACCATGTCAGGACACCCCGCTATGTGCTCCCTGGGGGTCCCCCTGATCAGGCCCCCAAGCACCCCTATCCTTCTAGGTCCCGCATCCATCACCCCCCCCCCCCCTCAACCTACCGGAGGCCCCTACTTACCTGCCCTGCACTCCTCCACCCTTCAAAGCCCCCATCCCCCCTCATTACATGAGCATGGCCCGCTTGCCCCCTGACCCTTGGCAGTGCCACCCTGGCACCTGGGCAGCCTTGCACTGCCACCATGGCACCCAGGCAGTGCTTCTGCCAGCTTGATAATGACATCCAGGCACCTTGGCAATGCCAGGGTGGCAGTGCCAAGGTGCCAGCCGGGCAGTGCTAAGGTGCCCACATTACAGGGGAAGGGCCAGGGAGCCACACTGCAATTAACCTGACCACTCAGGGGCCTCTGATAGCCCGGGAGACCAACCGGATGCAGTTCTGCCTGGTCCACGTTTGTGTGGACAAGCACTGATTGGCGCCCGGCTGCAGCCTCCCTGATGAAGACGAAGAATCGAGGGAGGCCGGTGGATCCTGTGCAAGTAGGCCATAAGTAGGTTTCTGACCTACTTTTTTGAGCATCATTTGATCACGCCCATTTGGGGCGGGGTCTGACTCCGACATCCTGTGGGACTCTGGGAAATCTCGCAAGGTGCAGAGGCTGTCAGGAGGCTCGTTGCAAACCTTTCCCAGCATTCTCCGACCGCGTTGTGCTCTTGCTTTAGCGCAACGCGGCCGGAGAATCGCGCCCCTAGTGTTAGAATTCTGAGCTGGGGCGGCAGAGTGGCGCAGTGGTTAGCACTGCTGCCTTGCGGCACTGAGGACCCGGGTTCGATCCTGGCCAGGGTCACTGTCCGTGTGGAGTTTGCACATTCCTCCTGTGTCTGCCTGGGTTTTACCCCACAAACCAAAGATGTGCAGGGTAGGTGGATTGGCCACGCAACGAACTCTGAGCTGGGAGGAACGAATGCAAAACTGTAGATCTTTCAACCTGGTAAGGTGTCTAAGAATCAGTCTGAGAGAAAGAGATACAAGGTTGTTAAAGGTCTGGAAATAGTAAATCCAGAATATTCCTTTGAAGTAAATTGTGCGAGTAGGACAGGGAAACATAGGTTCAAACTATAAAAGAAAAAATAGGAATGATATCAGGAAGCTCTTCTTCATACAGAAGAATGATAAACATCTGGAAAAGACTCTTGCAGAAAGCCCTGGAATCATTTAAGAAGCAAATATATACCGCAATAAAGCGGTGGAAAATTGTAGAATGTTTTTGATGAAATGAATCAAGGTGATACAGATGGCATTCTTTCTGTTGAATTATCTTGTGATTTGTAAAGACTTGCATATGGGACAAATAGCACCTATAGTGTCAGGTTACTAAAGCTCTCAAATCATTCCAGGCCCAGAGGTGGGGCGGTGCATATCATTGAGGAGGCAGTCAGATAACTTAATGGGAAGGAAGGTAAGTTGCAAAAGTAAGCCAAAGGGGCTCCTATCTTTTATATTTTTGTGATTATGAAGATTTGATCCAGATTGCTGGGGAGTTGTGGGAGAAAAGGGGAAAATCTAAATCTAAATTTGCTAGGAAATAAGAACTATTATTACTTTGGGATAAAATATGACCAGAGCCACTGTCACAATAGAATCTTTCAGGCGTCAAATCATGAAAATAAGTTCAAACTATCACGTGCTTTTTCTGAACTGATGGATGACAAGTATTTTTTTTTAAATTTAGAGTACCCAATTCATTTTTTCCAATTAAGGGGCAATTTAGTGTGGCCAATCCACCTAGCCTGCACATCTTTGGGTTGTGGGGGCGAAATCCACGCAAACACGGGGAGAATGTGCAAACTCCACACGGACAGTGACCCAGAGCTGAAATCGAACCTGGGACCTCGGCCCTGTGAGGCAGCAGTGCTAACCATTGTGCCACCGTGCTGCCCTGGATGACAAGTATTAATGTGAGTAAGCATCAGTCAGCTATTCTGGGTCATCTTTTCAGTGCCAACTCATCAACTAACGCTTTTTTAAACCCTTTGTCAGATGCATCTCATATTTAATCAATTTATTCCAGTTGAAATTAACTCACTACAGTATTCAAATCACTAACATTGCTGACAATTTCCAGTGAACCTTATGCTTTCTCTGTAGGAAAACATTCTCTGCACAGTTTCCAGTCCCAGATATCTTGGATATCCTGACAGGCCGCAGCCCCAGGTTTCCTGGTTTATGTCTCGGATTGGGTTTATGGTCTCAATGGGAGTTCTTTAGGGTTTGCCTGTCACCTGAAAGATTCTACCATAGCCTGCTGTTGGTAGAACCCATTCTTGTTTGTTTAAACATCTGTGTACGTCTCAGTGTACAACTCTACACGAGGTTGGATGTTAGTTTCCCTCCATTTCACAGTCTCTTAGTCATGTGAAATTACATCATAGTTACTTTGGTATCAGGTACTCCCAGTATTAACCCTTTACTCTTCATCTCCCCCAACACCACCACCCAACCCCCCCTCCCCAAGTCTTAATCCCAACTATGTACATATTCACACAAATTACATTTACGTAGAACTTGACTTAAATTTACTTTTTAAAAAAATTATTCCTTTATCACTGTTACAAAGCCAGAGCTCAGCGTGTGGATAGGTGCAAATCCCTAATCCAGCTCCTTGCTTGCTCCAAAAACCAATTCAAATTGAATCGAATTCATGGTCCCCACAAGAGAGACATACCAGATCCAGGCATTCCACCTGACCTCACGCTCATCTCAGCCAAAAGGCCAAGAAGCGATAGACTTAAATTTACATTGGCTTCTGCACCACAAGTGAGAACCTGTGCCCATGTTTCCCGTGGATTCCTTAGGCCTGTGCCTAATGGTGATTCCCACCGTAAAGCAAGTGCCAAAGTAGCTCCGCCTTTAGCAATAAGGTCAGCTATGCTTCTGTTTTCTGCTTGGATACTTCACTCTTGGAGCCTCCTTGCTTCTGCTGCTCCTCTTCCTCTGCCCTGGTTACGCAGAACAGGGATGCAAGCCCTCGCACCCCACACACACATTCTGAAGGAGAAGCAGCCGGAATCATCATGTCCTTCAGAATGTGTGTGTGGGGTGCGGGGGCTTGAAAAACATTTTGCAGTGCACATAGGCTGACTGTCAGAACGTTCGGTTTCAGAATATTGCAGAACTCAGTCAAAGAAAAAATAGAAATGAAGGAAATGTCTTTCAAATTCCAGAAATCTTAGTTATTCCCACCATCAGATGACTTAAGGTCATGTTAATTTTGATAGGCAAACGCATTATTCATGTAGGCCCAGGAAAACAAGCTTGTCTCTGTCCTGTTAGGTACACTGGTCTAATACTGGCTGCAACTGTATGCAGCTTAGATCAGAAAGATACTCCAGACCTTGAAGTTAGTTCAATCAGGTTTATTGAACTAATAGCATGGTTAGCACAGTTCTCTGTGAGTTCGACTCTCTGCTAATTTAAGTGTGGTTACTCTGTCTGACCAAACCAGACTAGCTCTTAGCCATGTGGTGGAGGTGTGAGATTGTAACAACACCCTTGACTGACTCTCTAGATGTTCATCAGTGGAAAGAGGCGGAGTGCGAGTGCCTTGTGTCTTTTATAGTCAGATCCCACCCCTGAATGTCCTGCCTGCTTATTGGTCATGTCCTGTTCTCTGTGTCCATTAGCTGCTTGTCTGTATATCATTATGTGTGTGTCTGCATATCATGACCGTCTCCTTTGTGTGTGACCAGCAGAAATGATAAATTAGTTACAAATTTCCACAGAGAACGACATAAAATGCCTCATTTATGTTACAGTTCTGTTGAGTTTTGCCATGAAATTCCAGAATAATTTTCTCTCCCTCTGCACTGTTGCGTCTTTAGTGTCAATAGAGAGGGAGGATAGAGTATTGAAAAGAGAACACAGGCTGTATGGCATATGGAGGTCATGTCATTAATTTATTGTCAAGATAATTTACATTCGGAGATTGGTATTGCATCAAAATATGAAATAGGTGACCTGTGAATTTATCACCACCGGGTGCAAGGTAGCACAAACATTCCATTTCCCAGTGCCATCCGCATCATCATCCTTAAGGAATTCATTTGTAGAAATTTGAATGTTAACAGGAGGAAACTCACCACTCTTTATTCTTATCAGGTCCCTCTGGATCCGTCTCTGTTCTTTGATCATTCTGTCGATGCAATAGAATCTTGCCTCCTCCAAATTGTGTAGTCCATTCCGGAGCCTGGCTTCTGCACGCTTGGACTCCCGTCGCTCTGCCTCCAGCCGCTTTGTTATGTCTCCCTCAAAAATGTGCGGCTTGAGACGTTGCATTTTCCTGATGGGAGCTGCAAGGCGAACATTCGCTATTAGTGGTCACACCACAGATTGACATTTAATGCAAAGACAATTCTGCAAATATTAGGGCCAGTCATCATTAATAGCACAATACGTGAAATGCTTTCAGCTACCATTTATAGAATGAGGGAAAGATTTGAAGATTTCCGATCTGTGTTTGGAACGTAGAAAGGAAGGAACATATAAACAGGAGGAGTTCATAAACTCCCTTGAATCTGTTCCGCTATTTAGTTAGATCATGGATCTGTAACTTGACTCTGTTTGGCCTTAGTTCTGTAACCAATATCCTTATCTATCAAAATCTGCCAAGCTTGGTTTTGAAGTTTGCAATGACCCAGCCACAACAGCGTTTTTGGGAGCGAATTCAAGATTCCCACTTTCCTTTTAGTGAAGGACTGCTTCCCAACATCACCCTGAACTGCTTACTTCTAACTGTAAGATTATGCCCAGTTGCCCTGGGCTCCTCCACCAGAGGATATTGTTTCTTTCTTTCAGTCCTATTAATTCCTTTAATCATATTACACACCTCACACTTAATCTTTTAACTTAAGGGAATTTAAGCTTAGTCAATGCAATCCACTCTTAGAATTTAACCATTTTAACCCTGGTAAATCTGTAATGCATCCCGTCCAAGCTCATATATCTTTCCTGAGGTGAGCAGTCGAGATTGAGTAAAGTATTCAAAATGGGGTGTCGACAGAGTTTTATATAATTGCAGCATGATTTCCATCCCTGGGTATTCCAAACTCCTTAAGAGAAAGACTAAAATTCTATTAGCCTCTTTGTAGCCTTGAGTAAATTGGACATTCTGAATTCTCCCTCTGTGTACCCGTATGGGTGCCGGAGTGTTGGCGACTCAGGGATTTTCACAGTAACTTCATTGCAGTGTTAATGTAAGTCTACCTGTCAGGCTTCCGGTTGCGGCTATGCTGAGCTAAGTCGCACGTTCGGCAGCTCCCACCAGAAACGGACTTTTGGGCTCTTTTGAGGGGCCCCAGCGGCATTTGTTCGACGGTTCCCAGTGTGGGAAGGTGACAGTACGATTTCCCCGGCACTGTATGGATTGGACCAGGAGTGGAGCGGTGAAAAAAGTAATTCTGGTGCAGCGAAAAGTGCGAGGGAAGCCAAGATGGCGGCAGGTGGAGACCAAGCAACGTGGGCGCAGTGGGCGCAAGAGCAGCAGGAGTTTCTGAAGCGCTGCTTCACGGAATTGAAAGCAGAGCTGCTGCAGCCGATGAAGGCTTCAATCGACAAGCTGGTCGAGACCCAGAAGGCCCAAGGGGCGGCGATCCGGGAGGTGCGGCAGAAGGCCTTGGAGAATGAGGACGAGATATTGGGCCTGGCGGTGAAGGTGGAGGCACACGAGGCGCTGCATAAGAAATGGCAGGAGAAGTTTGAGGAGGAAGAATCTGCGGATTCTGGGTCTCCCGGAGGGAGTGGAGGGGTCGGATGCTGGAGCATATGTGGTCACGATGCAGAACACGTTGATGGGCGCGGGTGCCTTCCCGAGGCCCCTGGAGCTGGATGGGGCCCACCGAGTCCTGGCGAGGAGGCCCAAGTCTAACGAGCCGCCGCGGGCGGTATTGGTGCGGTTCCACCGCTTGGCGGACAGGGAGTGTGTCCAAGATGGGCAAAAAAGGAGCGGAGCAGCAGGTGGGAGAATGCAGAGGTCTGTATATACCAGGACTGGAGCGTGGAGGTGGCCAAGAAGAGGGCCGGGTACAATCGGGCTAAGGCAGTTCTGCATCGGAAGGGGGTGAAATTCGGGATGCTGCAGCCGGAGCGACTGTGGGTCACGTTTAAGGACCGGCACCATTACTTTGAGACGCTGGAGGAGGTGTGGCCCTTTATTCAGCCCAAAAGTTGGACACGGACTGAGGGTCGGTTGTGAGGGGAGGTCGCGGGGGGCTACTGTGGTTACTGTGCTTTGGGGGATGTTCTATAATGTTTCCCTGGGTGCTGGGTGGGGTAGGGTGAATTAGTTCGAAATGGGGGTTTTGAGAGAGTGTGGGCGTCGGTGGTTGGAAGGACGGGGCCCCATTGGGGGGAGGGGAGATGGGAGGCCCGAGGTGGGGGAGCTGGGATTAGGCCGCAAAAGGGAGATGCGCCAGAGAGGGCGGGGCCGGTCTGACGGAAAGCGCGGGCTTTTTCCAGCGCTAGGGAACTTTCTAGGGCTGGGGGGGGGGAAGGGCGGTGTTGGAGAGGAGCGCCCACTGATGGACAGGAGTTGGGGGGGGGGGAGACTACCACACTGAGGGGTCGATGGCGTGGCGGGAGTGGCCGGGGTCAGCAGACTTACGGGAGTGCTATGGGGGGAGCAACGCAGCTAGGGGGTGACCTAGCGGGGGGGGACTGGCTTGCTGCTGCATTGGCCAAAGGTGAGCTGGAGCTCGGAAAGAGAGTGGGGGCGGGGGTCTGCCGCTGGGGGGAATGGAGAGTGCGGGCGGAGCGGGCACATGGCTGGCCTAGAAAAGGGGATGGCTAATCGGCAGTGGGGGGTGGGAGGGGCGGGAAGCCCCCTGATCCGGCTGATAACTTGGAATGTGAGAGGCCTGAACGGGCCGGTCAAGAGGGCCCGGGTATTTGTGCACCTGAAGCGACTGAAGGCAGATGTGGTTATGCTCCAGGAGACGCATTTGCGGTTGGCAGATTAGGTTAGGCTGAGAAAGGGGTGTGTAGGGCAGGTTTTCCACTTGGGGTTGGACATAAAGAATCGAGGGGTGGCGATTTTGGTGGGGAAGCGGGTGTCGTTTGAGGCGCTGAACATTGTGGCAGACAATGGAGGTAGGTATGTGATGGTGAGCAGTAAGCTGCAGGGGGTGCGGGTGGTATTAGTGAATGTATATGCCCCGAATTGGGACGATGCTGGATTTATGCGCCGCATGTTGGGCCGGATTCCGGACCTGGAGGCAGGGAGCTTGCTAATGGGTGGGGACTTCAACACGGTACTGGATCCAGCATTAGACTGCTCCAGGTTCAGGACGGGTAAGAGACCGGCGGCAGCCAAGGTGCTGAGGGGGTTTATGGACCAGATGGGAGGAGTGGACCCATGGAGGTTTGTCAGGCCAGGGGCCAGGGAATTTTCTTTTTTTCCCCACATCCATAAAGCCTACTCCCGGATAGATTTCTTCGTTATGAGCAGGGCACTAATCCCGAGGGTGGAGGGCACGGAGTATTCGGCCATAGTCATCTCAGACCATGCCCCACATTGGGTGGAGCTGGAGCTAGGGGTGGAGAGGGACCAGCGCCCACTGTGCGCCTGGATGTGGGCTTGCTGGCGGATGAGGAGGTGAGCGGGCGGATCCGGGGGTGCATTGAAAGCTATCTAGAGGCTAACGATAATGGGGAGGTGCAGGTGGGGGTGGTCTGGGAGGCGCTGAATGCGGTGATTAGGGGAGAGCTAATCTCCACTAGGACCCACAAGGAGAAGAAGGAAAGGAGAGAGGGAGAGATTGGTGGGTTTGTTGGGCGAATTCGTGATGTAGTTGTAAGATGTTTATTTATGTGTTCTTTGTTTTTCTTTTTTCTGTAAGGGGGGGGGGGATTTGTTGAAAATATGTAAAAATTAGAATAAAAATATTTCTAAAAGAAAAAATGTAAGTCTACCTGTGACAATAATAAAATTTATTAAAAATTTAAGAGTAAGGTCATTAGCTGGAAGAGGGGAGCGGCACAGCTTGAAGAATAGTTTTGTGTATATTTTTTTGGAAGAGCGAAAGAGTAAATGGACAAATGATAGAACATACAGTGCAGAAGGAGGCCATTCGGCCCATTGAGTCTGCACCGACCCACTTAAGTCCTCACTTCCACCCTATCCCCGTAACCCAATAACCCCTCCTAACCTTTTTGGTCACAAAGGGCAATTTAGCATGGCCAATCCACCTAACCTGCACATCTTTGGACTGAGGGAGGAAACCGGAGCACCCGGAGGAAACCCACGCAGACACGGGGAGAACGTGCAGACTCCGCACAGACAGTGACCCAGCGCGGAATCGAACCTGGGACCCTGGCGCTGTGAAGCCGCAGTGCTAACTACTGGGACCCTGGCGCTGTGAAGCCGCAGTGCTAACTACTTGTGCTACCGTGCTGCCCTTGATGCCAAGCTAATTCAAATAGTAGCCAAGGTCAGCATTTGGATTTCTAACATGAAGTTTGGCAATACATATTTCACAAAGATTGAAGTGTTTCACGACCAGATTTGATAAAAGGACATTCAGAATTGAAAATTGTCTCAATGAGATTGGGCACCAGAGCAGGGTGGCACCAGGCCACCCATAACACCCGGACGACCCCCAGGTCCATCCGGGCCTGGTCGCTCCAGCGGACGGCCGCCAAAGGGACCCAGGTCACAGGGCGGGAAATGCAGCAGGCCGGCTCCATGGCTGATGTACTGCTTGGGGACCATCTAGATTAGAAGGAGTGTTAGCACAAGTACTGTTAGAAAGATAGACACCAGTTAAATTGGCATAGGTGCAGCACATAGGATGGTGTTAGGGGCTAGGGCACAGTTATTGTACACAGCATTGTCACCAATAAACACCTGTTCACTGACGTTCCGAACTGCCCTCGGCCCTCTATCTGCAGGGTGTGGGGATGGGTTGGGCTGGGTGCAGAGGGTGTGTCAGGTGGAGGGGGGGGAAGTGGGGAGAGAGTGGAAGGCTGGCGGTGTGGTGTGCGGGTGCTGGAAGAGGGCACAGGCCATGCCCCCAGGGCAGTCTGGGGTACCCCCAGTGGCCGCTTACGAGGCGGCAGGGGCCTGGGCCAGATATATAGGGGTGCCATGTGGCAGGGTCTACCAGGTGAGTGTCCCCACACCATTCACCCCACCCCAGAAGGACTGTGGGCCTGTGTGGTGGACTTGCCAACATGCATGCTGGGATCACCCGGGCTGACAGTGGCATGTATCACCGGTGCAAGAATCATTGTCAGCCGAGGCAGAGCACCAGAGCTCATCGCAGAGCGGGTCGTCATCATCCTCTGCCCCATGGGCCAGCCCTGCTGATGCTGCCAAAGCACGGTCAACATCCTGTGGTAAAGCTGGTGGGGCGTTCGGAAGGGGGGGGGGGGGCGGGGTTGGATTGCAGAAGTGGGTGGAGGGGTTGTCCGTGGGGTGGGGGGGGGCGGGATGTTACAGGGGTGGAACGGGACGTTTCAGTTGCTGGTAGCCAGGCCCCCTAGTCGGGGAACCTGGAGGAGATCAAGTTTTCCCTTGCATGGCGGCCCTGATGCACACGTCGTGCAACCTCCTGTACCGGGATGGGTCCCATGTCCTGCCCATCCTGGCCCGCATCCCCATCTTCCTCGTTAGACAAGGCATGGCGTTCCTCCACCACCTCCTCCCGCATGCTTCGCCTCTGCGGCGCGATGTTGTGGAGAAAGCAATAGGCCACCATAATGCGGGGGAGAGCCTTCCAGGGCTCTTCTGGAGGGCTCCTCTAGAGCGATCCAGGCACCTGGACTGCACCTTCAGCATGCTGTGCACCGCTCGATGACGCCCCTGGTTGCTGCATGGGTGTCGTTATAGCGGGTCTCCGCATCAGTCTGAAGCCTCCAGATAGGTGTCACCAGCCATCACGGCAGCAGATAATCCCAAGACCCACCCCCTCACTCCGTGGGGTACCTCAAAGGTGCCTGTGTACGCTGCCTGGATACCATGTGCCAACGCGCACGATATGCAGCCGATGGCCACACACCAACTGCACATTCAGGAAATGGAAACCCTGCCTATTGATGAAGGGCACCTCCTGATGCGCTGGTGCCCGACGGGGGACATGCGTCCTGTCAATCACCCCCTGCTGGGCTCGGTCCATGTTGTAGGTGATATACTCTGTCACCCAGGCATATAGGGCATCCGATACGGTGAGGATGCATCTGGGCTCAGAGGTCTGGAAGATTCCGGAGAAGTCCCCACTCGGCGCTTGGAAGGGTCCCGTGGCATAAACGCTCAGGGCAACCGCCATCTTGTCGGCCACAGGAAATGGGTGTCCTCTCCCATTCCCCCATGGTCCCAGGTACACCATGGTCAAGCAGAGATGTCGCACAGTCTCCCTGCTCAGCCGCAGTCATCGGCGACACGCCCGGTCTGGCAAGTCCTCGTACGACAGGTGCTGTCGGTATACACGCCTCCTTCCCACCTCCTCCTCTGCCTGTTGGCTGGCTCTCCAGCCTCATCGGCAGGTCCCTGCTACTCTGGGGCAGACTCTTGTGCTGCAGAGTCCCCCCCGAGCACCTCATGCTCATGCAGCCACAGTGTATCTGCCAGGTCTGCGGCAACCAGGCAGATGCCAACCACTCCTGGCTGTACTCCGCAATCCATTATCTGCATGGGTAAAGGGCAGGGATGTTAGCATGGTAAGTATTCCTGTGCCCATCCAGGTCCAACAGGTTATGCGGGGGCCTGGCTTGCACTGCAGTCCCTGCCTCCGCATCTCCCCTCCCAATCCTAGCCCCACCTCCGGCAGTTCCCTCCGACACTCTGCCTTCCACACCTCTGGCTCCACCGGTTCCTGTCGCCAGGGGGCTCCAGCCCCACCACGCGTCTCTGCCAGCGTTATGCTCTGCGGCCCCTGCCCCGCACCTGCCCGTGGGGCCTACCGTGGGTGACCTCCTTGAGTGGGCTGCGTGCTAACCCGCCAGGAGGGTGCCACCTCTTTCTGCCTAGCAGAGGTGGAGCATCATGGGAGTCGTGGGAGGGTGAAGACTACTGCGTGTGGCCCATTAATGATGTGCTAATGGTCGTTGCTGTGTGATTTGCATGCCCATGGCGGCGCGGGGCGTGGAACGCATTCACGCCGCCTTTGAGGCACTGGAGCATGGTGTTCCACGACGTGCCTGCTGCCAACCTTGATTATCGGGTGATGGCTGATTCTCTGTCCAATTGCAATTCACGATTCTGACGTGGCTGGATAGAGAATCCTGCCCGATAGTTCCACCATCATTTAAACTGCAAAATGGACCATCATCTTTACTGGATATACTGTATAAGCAGAGTAAGAGTCATTCTTGTCTATTCTTGTCCCAATCTATTTCCTTTGTTCCCATTTCTTTTATTTTACTTCTTTGGTCTGTGGATCAATAATTGGGATGTGCCTTTAAGTAGAGAGAAGAAAGCAGAAGACTCAAAGTTTAAAACAGCCTCCTTTCCAGGATACGGTATTCTCAGGTTTTGTGTTTGAGAGAAGGAGAAGCCAGATTCTTCGGCACTAAGTTGATGGGAGGAACCAGTTTTGAAGGGAATGATTTCAATTGGTTAACTTGCAACCAATGGGTTAACCAGGGACAGTGTTCTGCCTGACAACAGTCAGTGGTTAGTTCCTACTGGGTGGTGGTTCTGAGAGAACTCTCCAGAAATGATTGGACCTCAGAAGTGAAGGTAGCCGTTTTATTTCTCTGCTGCTTGCAGTCTGTCGGTGGAAGCAGCTTGTAGCTCTTCAGGGTCTGAAGTAAATTAACTGATTTATTGTTTTGACAGCAATCCTTTGCTGTAAACCTGAAATGATGCTGAGTCTTTAGGGAAGGTAGACAATCTTGCCTGAGAAGATCATATCAAGCCTGGAAGAATGGAAGTGCCAACCCAGAAGTTTGAAATTCAGAAAGACATTGACTGGAAGTCATCCCTGTGAATCAAAAATCCATAGAAAATGAAAATGAATGAAAATCGCTTATTGTCACAAGTAGGCTTCAAATGAAGTTACTGGGAAAAGCCCCTAGTCGCCACATTCCGGCGCCTGTTTGGGGAGGCTGGTACAGGAATTGAACCGTGCTGCTGGCCTGCCTTGGTCTGCTTTCAAAGCCAGCGATTTAGCCCTGTGCTAAACCAGCCCCTAAAAAATAAATTTAGAATACCCAATTCATTTTTTCCAATTAAGGGGCAATTTAGCGTGGCCAATCCACCTAGCCTGCACATCTTTGGGGGTGAAAACCACGCCAACACTGGGAGAATGTGCAAACTCCACACAGAACAGTGACCCAGAGCCGGGATTGAACCTGGGACCTCAGCGCCGTGAGGCAGCAGGGCTAACCCACTGCGCCACCGTGCCCCCCAGAATCCCTACAGTGCAGAAGGAGCCTATTTGTCTCATCAAGTTTGCACTGATCCTCTGAAAGAGCACCTTACCTAGGCCACTCCCCCACCCTATCCCCTTAACCCCACCCAACCTGCACATCCTTGGACACTAAGTGGCAATTTAGCATGGCCAATGCACCTAACTTGCACACATTTGGACTGTGGGAGCAAATCAGAGCACAAGGAGGAAATCCATGCAGACATGAGGAGAATGTGCAAACTCCACACTGACATTTACCCTAATTGAACCTGAATCCCTGGCCCTGCGAGGTAGCAGTGCCAACCACTGTTGCATCGTTCATTTTATTAATATTTTATTTCCCTTTCCACCATCCTTTCCCCTCTATGTATTTTTGTGGGTGAGTTAGAAAAGGGGCATGTGAGGGGGGGGGGGGGCTTTGGGAAATGGGTGGTCCATAGCCAGCTACACTTTCTGTCTATTTAATTAAAGATACTGTTAATACTAAAGGTTTCTCATGTTTTAAAGCTACAAACCTGGTGACTGACAGAGGTTCCCTACCTTTATGAGGTGGGGTGTGAGGGGGGGCTCGAGGACCTCCTAACTAGTAAGTTGGGGCTTTGGGGGGTCCACAGGCTGCATTGGGGATGGCGAGGGGGTTGAAGAGACTGAGGCAATATTTAAAATGGTGCCGATCTCTTCCTGTACTGATGAGCTGAGCTCCTCAGAACAGGGAATAAAGGTAATTGCGGCCTCGGTGGGACTTTCCTCGCCAAGGCCAAGAAATAAAGTGTCGCATTTGATAACGGGGTCGTCCTCAGCACTGCAGGCGCCGAGAAACACTCCGCTAAATACACCCAAAACGGGAGTCTGTTTCTTTCCGTTAAATCATGCCCGTAGAGTTTAAACTGAATTTAAAACATTAAAAAATGCATGAGAAATAAACTCTGCTTTAAATACACAATCTTCCTGAAGTGGTTGATTCCTGAATAGAGATTGATTAGTGTTCAAACAATTGACACTGTCTATTCTTATCTGTGCTTTTGTACTCCATACTTCTACAGGATGTGCTCCTCAGTTAAACAACAAATGATCAGTGTTCCACTCGCTAACCAAAGTCCTACTTGAGGCAAAGCTTTTGCTTACCCAAAACCTTCTCATTTTTCTTATCCTCTTTCAAATGTTGACTAACCAACACATTGTCTATTCCCAGAATGTTCTGCTTTGTTTTATAATGGTTCTTTTGACCCTGCTAATTCAAGATTGACAATGCACTGATCACTTTCCAGGTGCCATTTCTACCGCAGTTGGACAGCAATGAACAATAATATTCTTCATTAAAACAATCTCAAACCATCACTTTCTATTCAGACATACAAGGAGCAGGACTGAATTCTTCAAACAATGGGTGGTGCTCCTTCATATTGGCTCATGTATCAGTAATATAGATGAAGGGCGGCACGCTGGCGTAGTGGTTAGCACTGCTGCCTCATGGCGCCGAGGACCCGGGTTCAATCCCGGCCCCAGGTCACTGTCTGTGTGGAGTTTGCACATTCTCCTCGTGTCTGTGTGGGGCTCTCCCCCAACCCAAAGACATGCAGGGTAGGTGGATTGGCCACGCTAAATTGCCCCTTAATTGGGAAAAAAAAAATTGGGTGCTCTAAATTTATTTTAAAAATGTATACATGTGCTCATCTGAATAAACCTGGAACATCCGTAATGTTTCATAGTAAGCCCTATTTAAGAGTCAGACATATTGGGAGTAGTATTTACCTTTTTCATCAATAGGATGAAATCCAGGCAGATTCTACAAGTCCATGTGGCGTGGGGGGACTGATCAACAGGATTACCTCCGTTGAATTTCAACATTTTTTAGTACACTTTGTATTAAGTGTTCTTTCCAGAAAGCCAGCTGATGAAGGATGATACTGGAGCCATTCTTTACTCAGTCTTACATCTATTTACAAAATGAAACATTGCAAACATACACCTCTGACTTAATCACACCACAGTTTAAATAAATGTCCCTTTCTATGTACTCAATTGAAACCCCAAATAATGCCCTCGAACTGCATTTAATTAGACAAAATAAATAACAATGAACGTTAGCTTCAAGCAAAACATTCCCATTTTTACAGCTTTTTTGCACCTTTTCCTTTTGGACAGTTTGTTAAAGTTCTTCTGATAGCATTCAGTGGGATGGGGTGCAGATTTCCTTTGCTCTTCAGAAACACATTTACAATTACATTACATAGCAATCATCCCTCATTTTATTCAAATAACTAGGCAAAGGTAGAATCCTGCGAATCAGAAAAGGTAGGCAACTCATTCCAGAAGTGTTACTAAGCTAATACCCAAAAGAAAATCTATTGTCTACAAAATTAAATTGCTCGGGCATGTCTCCGTAAGTTAACTTCCTGATTGATCATTTATTTTTAAATCAATAAGTTAGAGGAGAAATATATCATTGCACAACTTTGAAAGATTTGCTGTGTATGATTTTTTAAGACTCAATTTCCCATTGATGTAAACATTTTAAATTATTTTGTCAGCAGAAGATTAACGATGCAGGTTTGGTAGTTTGGAGGTTTACACTAAAGTTACACTAATCTTATTTAAGTGTTTTGCATCCATTTCTTCATTCATGAAGCCACAAAAACATTTTGAAGATTGAGGTAATCATGTTCCTACTATAATGATGGCATTCACTAGGATTTGTATTATCTGCTCTGTCAAACGCTTGTCTTTGTTTTTGGTTGCCTGGCTATAAAGCTTCAATAATTGGTGCCCATTGTCAGTGGTTCGGAAATGTTTTATGTTGACTATATTCATGTATCTAGGATTTACGTTTGACAAAAGATCATTCTAAAATCTGCCTGAAATATTCAAAATGTTTGAATTCATGGCTTCACGAGGATGGGTCCTTGCCAAATCTTGGCTTTTTTTTTTTGTTTGCGTACAGAATACAAGTTTTATTTGAATGAAAGCGAAGGTACTCTACGCTATGTAACCTTAAGTGGTAAGAAGGGCATATCTGTACACTTGCTCGTACCTCTCAGTCCCTATCATGTTTTAATCTTTTGAATAGCTAGTTAAAGGCAGCATGAGAGAAAATATTTTGAATGCAATTCTCCCTTCTGTAACAAGCAGGAATGTTGTCTGATGCGGTTGTAAGTAAGGCTTACGATATCAGTAGGAAGGCTGCCTCTGAACAGGGAATTCAACACAAAAGATTTGCTCCCAGGTTGAGTCTGACCAGCTTCAAAAGAGAGTAGTTGAGAAATGGAAGTGATTATAGCTAGTCAGAGATCTAGAGGACGGCATAAACCATAAGGATGAAACTTGAACAGTGCTTACTATTTGAATAGCAACTCACTGAAGCTCCTTCGACAGCACCTTCCAAACCTGTAACCACTACCATCTGGAAGAGCAAGGGCAGAAGGTGCATGGGAAAAGCACCCCTGTAAAAATGTTCCACTGTAAGCCACATACCATCCTGACTTGGAATTATGGGCCCGATTCTCCCCAAAAATTTAAAAGTTAATTTGTGGTGGGTTTTTCAGGGAGCTGGCGAATTCCCCACCGCTATTCAATGACACTTCAGTCACTTTTTTAGGCCCTGGGGAGTTTCTCATCGGTTTAGCCCACACTTCAAAACATTTTTTACCACTGGGGAGCTGAACTCAGAGATCAGGCCGCCATTTTGAAAAGGTGCCCCGGTCTCTAATTGGGCAGCTGGGTCCCCCACATTCCCCACCCATGAGCAAGGTCACTCCCCACACACATGGACACTACCCCACATACCACAAGTGAGTACACCCTGCTATGGGGTCCCCCCTCTTCAGGCCCCCCAAGCACCCTTACAGCACCCTTCCTCCTGGAACCCCCACCCATCACCCCCACAACCTCCCTGAGGCCCCTACTTATCTGCCTTGCACTCCCCCACCTTTCAAACCCCCCTTTCCACCCTCATTACATGGGCATGGTCCCCCTTGCCCCCTGACCCTAGGCAGTTCCACTCTGGCACTCGAGCACCAGTGCACTGCCACCCTGACACCCAGGCAGTGCTCCTGCTGGCTTGGCAGTGCCATCTGGGCACCTTGGCAGTGCCAGGGTGTCAGTGTTCTAGGGGGAGTGCCAGAGAACCACCCTGCATTTACCGTGACCACCCTGGGGTCTCTGGTGGCCCAGGAGGCCTCCCCGGGTGCCATCCGCCTGGTCCACGTTTGTGTAGACCAGCACAGATCGCCGCCTGGCTGCAGCCTCGCTGGGGAGGCCGAAGAATCGAGGGAGGCTGCTGGATCCCGCGCAGTAGGCCATAAGTAGGTTAATGGCCTATTTCCGCAAGCATCATTTGGTCCCGCCCATTTGGACTTCGGAGAACTCCTGGAGGCGTGGAGCCTGTCGGGAGGCTTGCTGGAGGCCTTTCCTGGCATTCTCTGGCTGCGTGGCGCTCAAGTGAGAGCCCAATGCAGCCGGAGAATCGCACCCTATATCATCGTTCCTTCATGGTTGTTGGGTTAAAAACCTTGGAACAGCAGTGTGTGTACCTACACCACATCAACTCCAGCAGGTCAAGAAGGTGGTTCACCATCATCTTCTCAAGAGTATTTAGTGATGGGCAATAATGCTCACCCAATCAGTGTTGCCCGCATCCCATAAAATAATTTGAAAACCACCTTGAAGTTGGTTTCATGCATTTATCCTTTTACTGCTATGGTAATGCATTAGGATTAGTAGACGTTGTGGTCGACGCTAAGGACTGCTGGCCATAGAATTCCTACAGTGTAGAAGGAGGCCATTCAGCCCATTGAGTCTGCACTGACCTTCTGAAACAGCACCCTACCTAGGCCCACTTCCCCCGCCCTATCCCTGTAACCCCACCGAACCTGCACATCTTTGGATACTCAGGGACAATTTAGCATGGCCAATCCACCTAACCTGCACATCTCTGGACTGTGGGAGGAAACGGAGCACCCGGAGGAAACCCACGCAGACAGAGGGAGAAAGTGCAAACTCCACACAGATAGTCATCCCTGGCAGGGATTGAACCCGTGCCCCTGGCACTATGAGGCAGCAGTGCTAACCACTGTGCCACCCTTTTTATGTTTTAAGGGAACTCTTAGAATAGGTAGTAAAATTATAGACTTGAGTTTATCTTTATGAAGAAATGATTTTGCCTGGAGGAGAAACTGGGATTATCTGTTGTTCCCTTTTGGGGTGCGGTCTGTGTGATGGGGGGATGGGTGTAGGGAGACATTGTGGTGCGTGTGTGTTGTGAGGAGGTATGGTGTATGCATTGATGGGGGTGTGGTGCGTGTGCTGCGGGGTGTGGTGTGTGTGTGCTGCGGGGTGTGGTGTGTGTGTGCTGCGGGATGTGGTGTGTGCGCTGCGGGATGTGGTGTGCGCGCTGCGGGATGTGGTGTGTGCGCTGCGGGATGTAGTGTGTGCGCTGCGGGATGTAGTGTGTGCGCTGCGGGATGTGGTGTGTGCGCTGCGGGATGTGGTGTGTGCGCTGCGGGATGTGGTGTGTGTGCGCTGCGGGATGTGGTGTGTGTGCGCTGCGGGATGTGGTGTGTGTGCGCTGCGGGATGTGGTGTGTGTGCGCTGCGGGATGTGGTGTGTGTGCGCTGCGGGATGTGGTGTGTGTGCGCTGCGGGATGTGGTGTGTGTGCGTTGCGGGATGTGGTGTGTGTGCGCTGCGGGATGTGGTGTGTGTGCGCTGCGGGATGTGGTGTGTGTGCGCTGCGGGATGTGGTGTGTGTGCGCTGCGGGATGTGGTGTGTGTGCGTTGCGGGATGTGGTGTGTGTGCGCTGCGGGATGTGGTGTGTGCGCTGCGGGATGTGGTGTGTGCGCTGCGGGATGTGGTGTGTGCGCTGCGGGATGTGGTGTGTGCGCTGCGGGATGTGGTGTGTGCGCTGCGGGATGTGGTGTGTGCGCTGCGGGATGTGGTGTGTGCGCTGCGGGATGTGGTGTGTGCGCTGCGGGATGTGGTGTGTGCGCTGCGGGATGTGGTGTGTGCGCTGCGGGATGTGGTGTGTGCGCTGCGGGATGTGGTGTGTGCGCTGCGGGATGTGGTGTGTGCGCTGCGGGATGTGGTGTGTGCGCTGCGGGATGTGGTGTGTGCGCTGCGGGATGTGGTGTGTGCGCTGCGGGATGTGGTGTGTGCGCTGCGGGATGTGGTGTGTGCGCTGCGGGATGTGGTGTGTGCGCTGCGGGATGTGGTGTGTGCGCTGCGGGATGTGGTGTGTGCGCTGCGGGATGTGGTGTGTGCGCTGCGGGATGTGGTGTGTGCGCTGCGGGATGTGGTGTGTGCGCTGCGGGATGTGGTGTGTGCGCTGCGGGATGTGGTGTGTGCGCTGCGGGATGTGGTGTGTGCGCTGCGGGATGTGGTGTGTGCGCTGCGGGATGTGGTGTGTGCGCTGCGGGATGTGGTGTGTGCGCTGCGGGATGTGGTGTGTGCGCTGCGGGATGTGGTGTGTGCGCTGCGGGATGTGGTGTGTGCGCTGCGGGATGTGGTGTGTGCGCTGCGGGATGTGGTGTGGGCGCTGCGGGATGTGGTGTGGGCGCTGCGGGATGTGGTGTGGGCGCTGCGGGATGTGGTGTGGGCGCTGCGGGATGTGGTGTGCGCGCTGCGGGATGTGGTGTGCGCGCTGCGGGATGTGGTGTGCGCGCTGCGGGATGTGGTGTGCGCGCTGCGGGATGTGGTGTGCGCGCTGCGGGATGTGGTGTGCGCGCTGCGGGATGTGGTGTGCGCGCTGCGGGATGTGGTGTGCGCGCTGCGGGATGTGGTGTGCGCGCTGCGGGATGTGGTGTGCGCGCTGCGGGATGTGGTGTGTGTGCTGTGGGATGTGGTGTGCGCGCTGCGGGATGTGGTGTGTGCGCTGCGGGATGTGGTGTGCGCGCTGCGGGACGTGGTGTGCGCGCTGCGGGATGTGGTGTGTGCGCTGCGGGATGTGGTGTGTGCGCTGCGGGATGTGGTGTGTGCGCTGCGGGATGTGGTGTTGGTGTGTCTGTGTTGGGGGATTTGGTGTGAGTGTGCTGAGGGTGTATTGGGGGTGTGCGGTGTGTGTGTTGGGGGGGGGTGTTCGGGGGTGTGTGTGTGTGTTGGGGGGGTGTATGTTGGGGGAGCTGTGCGGAGTGTGTGATGTGTGTGTTGGGGGGATGTGTTGGGGGGTGGGTGTGTGTGTGGTGTGTAAGTGTTGGGGGGTGTTGAGGGGTGTGTGTGTGGTGAGTGTGTGTTGGGGGGAGTGTCTGCGTGTGTTGTGGGGGGTGTTGTGTGTGTTGCGGGGGGGTGTAGTGTGAGTATGTTGGGTGGGGGTGTTGTGTGTGTGTGTGGTGTGTGTATTGGGGGTGTTGTGTGTGTGTGTGTTGAGGGGTGTTGTGATGTGTGTTGTCAGGGGGTGTTGTGTGTGTTGGGGGGTGTTGTGTGTGTGTGTTGGGGGGTGTTGTATGTGTGTTGGGGGTGGTGTGGTGTGTCTGCTCAGGGTGGGGGTGCGGTATGTTTGAGGTGAGGGTTGGCGAGGGTGGCCACAGGGCAGCCTGCAACTGCTTTTGCACCTATTCAAGTAGCTGGACTACTTTTAGCTACCTACCACCCCCCCCCCCCCCCCAAACACATCCAATCATGTGGGAGGCTGAAAATCCAGCCCCAAGTTACTGAGAACTGCCTCTATAGGAACCCACCCCACTTGGCTAACTCCAGTGAGTTAATGTGGGTTTTTAATCCCACACATCTGTTGAAACTGGGGCATTCCTGGGACTTGGACTGGTGCTTTATGCCCTGCCATTCCGATCTGAATGCATTCCATTCTCGGCAGGTGCAAGAGTTTCAAAACCAGGGCTCTCGGATATAACGTTTTGTAATTCTTTGGGTTTTCCCCCAGGTAAAGGCACTGCTTTGACTTTCACATTGAAAATGCAGCGGAGGTTGTCAATATCAAGGCTTGGGGGGTCCCTGACTGCGCATGTCCAAGAGCACTGATAGATATAATCAGGTAAAACTGTGTAGTCTTGCCAAAACTGAGCACCAGCAAGTTTTCCAATTGCTGCTCCAACCTGTCGATTTGCACAGATTGAAATGAGGGGAACAATCTCCGCTGCCAGCAACACATCGGGTTCATTAATGTCCTTGAGAAGGAAACCTCCCGCCCTTACGTGGTCTGGCCTACATGTGACTCCTGACCCACAGCAATATGGTTGACTCTTAAATGCCCTCACAAGCTACTCAGCCCAGGGGCAATTAGGGGTGGGCAATAGGCCCATCCAGCGAAGCCCACATCCCACGTAAGAATTTTTTAAAAGGTCAACTCCTCTGGGTTCCAGTAGCCAGACAGAGTGGTTGTTCAGACACAACTCTGCCCTGCAATACTGCAAACCCAATTCATTCACATCTGCACAAAGAGTTGTCCAGACTCGAAATGTTACCTCTGTTTGCTCTCTCCACAGGATGCGGTCAGACCTGCTGAGATTGTCCAGCATTTTCTGTTTTTGTTTATTCTTATCTGTACCACTCGAGTCAGATGGTCCTGGGTTCAAGTCCCACTCGGAAGCACAAATTATAGGCTGACAGTTGATTGAGGGAGTGCTGCACTGTCAGAGGTACCAGTTTCCCCACATGAAACATTAAACCAAAGTTCCATCTGTCCTCTGGGTCATTATCAAATTGCTCTGGTCATTATCAAATTGCTGCTTATATTTCAACGTTAATTGTTAAAACAAAATGGATAGACTAGTCAGGTATATGCTATATAGGTAAAATATTCTGACAGCAGTTCATGTTGGGTGGATGGGTGGAAAAGATTCAAAGTTGGTAATAAGTAAAGAATTTAATTTTAAAAACAATAAGGGTTGTAATTGGCGAGGCTAGTAATCAGTGTGCAGTAATAGTTGCACATCAAGAGGGGGTTAATGGAGCACAGACACTATATTAAACCATTCTCCAATACCTCTCCTACTCGGCTGCTATTTTTTATATTGCGTTCCCATGCCTGGTTCCACCAGCTGTAACACTCTCAGAAAGTTACACTTACCCACTCGGGGAAATTCAGAGGAGATAATCGAGTGGGTGCTCCCAGCGGGAGATGAAGGCTGTTGTTGAGGGTCACCTTCAGCGAGTGGGCGGCGGGAGATCTTGCAATGCCGAAGCCCATTGACCCGGGCTGCCTCTCTGCGCACTGGCTGCTGCTGTTGCCCGTTGGCAGCTTTGTGTGAAGCAGCGCCTCACTCAACAGCCCGCTCGCCTGCACACCGGCCTTTTAAATACAGCGTTGCCACTGGGAACGAGTTGTCCGTCAAAATTTGTCACAACAAGCCTATTTTTATTTTGCTGTAATCCTACTTTGTAAAAATAGTTTAAGCCGTGATGTGAGGGGATGGGCGTGACGTGACGAGATGGAGGGCGTACCAAAATAACTTTTTAAAAAATCAACATAACAAGATCACTTAGTTTATCGGGAAATAAACAACGGGAGGTGAATGTTTGCAGCAGAAAACTTTGGTCAGAATCAAATATTCTTGGAAGGATCATCGCATGTTTCTCAACTAAAGGCTTCCAACTAAACCTTAATCTGAGGTTTTATTTCACAGATTCATCCTGTTCAGTTATTTTTTTAAAAACCTCAGAGTCTAAATGGGGCAGAATCTGGGGGTATCATTAAAAAGAGTCACATTGTTCAACATGGCTTTAAAATGCAAACCAAGGACATTTCCTGAGCAATAAAATTGAAAATCAGAGAAACTTGTATAGCACCTTGGTTATAGACCACATTCTGGGGGTGAATTATAGAATCTCTACAGCGCAGGAGACATTTGGCCCATTGAATCCAAACCAATCCTCTGAAAGAGCACCCCACCTAGGCCCACTCCCTCACCCTATCCACGTAACCCCAACTAACTTTCACATCCCTGGACGTCATGGGGCAATTTAGCATGACCTATCCTGCATTTTTTGGACTGTGGGAGGAAACCGGAGCACCAAAGGAAACCCACGCAGACAGTGGGAGAATGTGCCAACTGCACACAGTCACCCAAGGCTGGAATTCTGGGTCCCTGGTGCGGTGAGGCAGCCATGCTAAACATTGTGCCACCGTGCCATCCCCGTGTGTACTTTCCTATTCTTCATATTATGAAAAGACACTTGGGAGAATGCACCAAAAGATTTACACGGATGTTATCAGAAAGACTGAACAGACTGAGCCTTTTTTAAAAAAAGGTATTTTGTTCCAAACATATTAAACATAATAACACAACCTTAACGTCCAACAGTTTATACATTTTCCCCCCATTTACTCCCCCCTCCCCGTGACAAACAGCTCCTCACATATAGCTATGAACGGCCTCCATCGCACCTCAAAGCCCTCCTCTGACCCCCTGAGGACAAATATGATTTTCTCCAACCTGAGAAACTCATATAAGTCACCCAACCATGCCACACATGGCCGACCTCCAATTCAAAAGTACCCATCGCCGGGCAATCAGAGATTTCATTTCATACGAAGGCCACAACATCTTCCCTTTCAGCAGCTCTGGCACCATATATATATCCCAATCCTACACCCCCCCAACCACCCCCCCCCCCCCCCACCCCCCCAAACCGGGAGCAACACTTTCTCCAAAAGTGCCTCCTCAGCTGGTTTAAATTTTTTATGGACGACTCCACCACCAGACTCCTCGTCTACTTCCTCAGGGCAAATGGCAGCAGGGCACCAGAGCCCTCAAACTCATACCCTTACAAGACTCCTCCACTAACCAGACCCAATCTTCCCCTCCCCTTCCCACCACCCTCTCACCTCCTCCACATTTGCTGCCCAATAGTAATGCAACAAATTTAGGAGCGCCAGCCCCCTTCCCACCTCTGCCTTTGTAACAGAGCCCTCTTCACCCTTGGCACCTTCCCTGCCCACACAAATTCTGAGATTAATGCATTTACTCTCCAAAAAAAGGCCTCGGAGAAGAAAATCGGGAGGGGCTGAAACACAAACAGGAATCTTGGCGGTATGTTCATCTTCACCACCTGCATCTTCCTCGCCAATGTCAGGCGTATTCCACCCTTTTAAGGACCCCTTAATCTCCTCCACCAACTCGGGCAAATTCCACCTATGCATCGTGGCCCACTCACACGTTACCTGAACCCCCAAATACCGGAACCTCTCCCTTGCCACCTGAAATGGTAGTGCCCCCAGGTTCGCCCCCGTCCCTCTGCATTCACCGGGAACACCTTGTTTTTCCCTACATTCTATTTATAGCCCAAAATGGTCTCAAACCTCTCCAGTAAACCCATGATTGTGCCCATGTTTTCCAATGGGTCCATCACGAACAACAACAGAAATTTCCCTCGCCATAGCCTTGGTGCTCAAACCTCCACGTATCTACCATCCTCATCCTCTCCGTAAATCCTCCCAGCTCTCACGCCATTCTTGACCTCCCCAGCGACATAGGGCTCGACCTATCCACCCTAGGCTCCAATGGGGCAGCACAGTAGCATTGTGGATAGCACAATTGCTTCACAGCTCTAGGGTCGCAGGTTCGATTCTGGCTTGGGTAACTGTCTGTGCGGAGTCTGCACATCCTCCCCGTGTGTGCGTGGGTTTCCTCCGGGTGCTCCGGTTTCCTCCCAAAGTCCAAAGATGTGCAGGTTAGATGGATTGGCCTTGATAAATTGCCCTTAGTGTCCAAAATTGCCCTTAGTGTTGGGTGGGGTTACTGGGCTATGGGGATAGGGTGGAGGTGTTGACCTTGGGTAGGGTGATCTTTCCAAGAGCCGGTGCAGACTCGATGGGCCAAATGGCCTCCTTCTGCACTGTAAATTCTATGACTATGACAATACAATTAAAAGCTCTGGTGAGAGTCCAAATCCGAGATTGCCCCTATTAGCCTCTTCATGAATCCGGCTTTTGTAAAGGCCCCGAAGAATCCAGCACGAGTTTTAAGGATACAAAATAATAAAGTTTATTTACTATAACAATATATACATAGTAGTAGCAGTAACTTCCCTTGCTACCTTCTCCTTCCTCCTGGTTCCTGGACTGGCCAGCTTATTTATAGTAGGAGTTTCTCCGCCCCCCTCATTGGGGAAGTTCATACTCCCATAGGATTGTGGGATAATCATTAGTCCCCAGCCAATCGTCAGTAGGCAGGTTATAACATCCCTCCCCCCCAAAGTCCAAGGAATCCACCGTAGGCCCTGGCGAAGGAAGGCCTCGAACTCGTTTGGCCGCAGGCCGGACGCCATTTGCACGCGGCGCTGGATCAGGCGGCGTATAACGAGACGGAGACCGGCGCTTCCGTGATGAACGGCGCGGTTGTACATCCACGGCCTGTGGACCCGAGGATTCCCCCTCTGATTCATCCTGTGTCTCCATCTCGGAGTCAGAGTCTGCTGCCTCCGTCATGTCAGCGTCTCTGTCCCCATTCGGTCCCGTCATGACCTGTGCAGGCTTTGAGTGAGGCACCAGTGGAAGATTTGGAGGACTACCTTCCCTTGTTTCTGGTCTTTGCCGCTGTTGAACTGAGCTCCGGGGGCGGGGAATCTTTTGCGGGGATGATCTTCTGGACCGGACGTGGTCTACATGTTTTCGCTGGAGACGACCCTGGGCTTGCACTTGGTACGATATAGGGCCCGTTTGGCGAAAGATTACCCCAGGAACCCATTGGGCACCACCAGCAAAATTCCGCACGAATACTGGGTCACCGGGCGCAAACTGCCGAATCGGACGATGCTGAGACAATCCCGGTCCCTGCCGTTCTTGTGTGCGGCGTACTTTTGCGCCAATGTCCGTGAAGACCATACTAAGGCGGGTGCGAAGTCTCCGGCCCATTAGGAGTTCTGCGGGAGCTACCCCAGTCACTGTATGGGGGGTGGTCCTGTACGGAAACAAAAACCGAGCCAGTCTCGTGTCCATTGATCCGGAAGACTGCTTCTTTAGGCCTCTTTTGAATGTTTGCACTGCACGCTCTGCCAACCCATTTGAAGCCGGGTGGTAAGGGGCAGTGCGGATATGGCGGATGCCGTTTATCTTTGTAAACCTAGCAAACTCCTCGCTCGTGAATGGAGTGCCATTATCCGTGACCAGCACCTCGGGGAGGCCATGCGTGCTAAATGATAAACGCATTTTTTCAATTGTTGCACAGGACGTTATCCCCTGCATCTTATGCACCTCCAGCCATTTGGACTGGGCGTCAATTAGTAGGAGGAACATGGATCCCTGAAAAGGGCCTGCGAAATCTGCATGTAAGCGTGCCCAAGGCCGCCCTGACCATTCCCAGTGATGTAGGGGCGCGGCCGGCGGAAGCTTCTGATGCTCCTGGCAAATGGAGCAGTTTTGGGCCACCTTCTCAATGTCGGTGTCGAGGCCTGGCCACCAGACATAACTCCGGGCCAACATTTTCATTTTGGTCACGCCCGGATGCCCATTGTGCAAGTCTGATAATATCAGCTCCTGGCCTTTTTCCGGGACAACCACACGCGTCCCCCACAAGAGGATGCCGTCTTCCACGCTGAACTCTTAATGCTTGGAGGAAAATGCTCGTAACTCGCCTGGGAGCTGTCTATGCTGCCCACCATACAGGACTATGTGCCGAACCTTTGACAGGACTGGCTCCGTCTGGGTCCACTCACGGATCTGTGATGCCGTGACAGGCAAGGTGTCCATAAAATTTAGGGTTGCGACCACCTCACCGGTCGTGGGGGTCGACATGGGGCCGGTCGATAAAGGCAATCGGCTCAGTGCGTCGGCATTTGCTATCTGCGCACCTGGTTTGTGCTCCAGAGAATACTCATATGCAGCAAGCAACAAAGCCCAGCGCTGGATCCGTGCAGAAGCAATGGGCGGTATCGGCTTATCCTCTCTGAAGAGACCCAGCAGGGGCTTATGATCAGTCACGATAGTGAAATGGCGGCCGTACACATACTGGTGGAAGCGTTTCACTGCGAAAACCACTGCCAGGCCCTCCTTCTCGATCTGCGCGTACTTCTTCTCCGCTGCAGTCAATGTGCGGGAGGCGAAAGCTATCGGTCGCTCGGCCCCGTTCTCCATCTTGTGGGACAGGACAGCCCCAATACCATACGGGGATGCATCACATGTGACGAGCAAAGGCTTTCCCGGATCATAGTGGGTTAGTAACCCAGACGACGACAATTGTTGCTTTACCCGCCGGAAAGCGGTTTCTTGCGGCTGACCCCAAACCCAGGTGTGATTTTTCTTTAGCAGCAGGTGTAAGGGGGCCAGCGTAGTTGCCAGATTGGGGAGGAACTTCCCGTAATAGTTTACGAGACCGAGAAAAGAACGAAGATGCGAAGTGTCAGTCGGGGTGGGGGCATGTTGAATTGCACGCACCTTCTCTGCGACGGGGTGCAGGCCCTCGCGGTCCACCCGATAACCTAGGTAGACTACTTCTTTTGCCTGAAATACGCACTTTGTGTGACGTAAACGGACTCCAGCCTCCGAAAGGCGTTTAAGGACAGCCTCCAGATTTTCCAAATGCTCTTGCTCCGACGTCCCTGTAATCAACACGTCATCTAGGTAGACAGCCACACGTGGTAAACCTCTCAAAATGCCCTCCATAACACGTTGAAAAATTGCGCAGGCAGAGGATACTCCAAAGGGCAACCGTGTATATTCATACAGGCCCCGGTGTGTGTTAATTGTTACATATGGTCGGGAGGCAGGGTCCAGCTCCAACTGCAGGTAGGCGTGACTCATATCTAATTTTGTGAATGAGAGTCCACCTGCAAGTTTCGCGTAGAGATCCTTTATGCGAGGCATTGGGTATCGGTCGAGTCGGGAAACTGTATTCACTGTAAGTTTATAGTCGCCACACAAGCGAACTGTGGCATCTGGCTTCATTACTGGCACAATTGGTGCTGCCCAGTCAGCAAAACGGACAGGCCTGATAATACCCAAACTCTCCAAACGAGTGAGCTCCCCTTCTACCTTCTCGAGCAAAGCGTAAGGCACTGGGCGCGCCCGGAAATAGCGCGGTGTGGCTCCTGGTTCAACTTGGATACGGGCTACGGCCCCTTTTATTTTCCCCAGACCAGGCTGGAATACCTCTGGGTATCGTCCTAGCACCTCAGTCAACCCTCCAGAAACTGTTTGGTGGATGTGCTGCCATTGCAACTGCAAATGGCGCAACCAGTCCCGACCCAACAGGCTGGGCCCATGGCCACGCACTACGATAAGTGGGAAACGCCCCTCCTGGCGTCCATAGACAACAGGGGTCATTGTAGTTCCTGCAATGTCCAGTGGTTCCCCCGTGTAGGTGGCCAACCTGGCCTGTGAGTCAGTTAGTGTAAGGGTCTGTATACCCTGCTTGATGCGGTCGAATGTCCTCTGGCCGATCACGGAGACCGCTGCGCCAGTATCCAACTCCATCTCCAGCGGGTGGCCATTGACCCGTACTGTCACCTTAATGGGGGCCACACGGGGAGCTGCCACACAATGCAGCTGCAGGCAGTCGTCCTCCGTCTCCACGTCCTCAGGAGTGGTCGCCGCAGGTTCATCCACATGGAAGGTGCGGCCTCTGGGCTGGTCCCAGTTACGGCCCCTGGGCTGGTCCCAGTTTCGGTCGGAACGACGGCGCCTCTGGCGTCCCCAGGACCGCCGTCCGCGATGGGGTCGGCGCCTACAAGTCTGACACGGACATGGCTCCTCATCCATTGGCTCTGGAGAAGGCTCCCTTCGGGGAGGAATGTCCGATGGCCACTGGCGTCGGTCTGGTCGTTGCCTCGCCCAAGGTACCGCAGGAGTGCGGGGGGACATTTTTGGGCGGAAAGGGTTTCGCCCCAAGGCATGCACTTCCATTCCCTGTAGCTCCTGTACTCCTCGCTCTGCGCTCTCTCGGGACAAGACTATTTGTATTGCCTGTTGAAAAGTCAATGTTGGCTCCGCTAACAACTTTCTCTGGGTGGCCGCATTGTTAATACCGCAAACCAAACGGTCGCGTAACATTTCTGACAAGGTCTCACCATAGTCACAGTATTCCGCAATCCCGCGTAGCCTGGATAAAAAAATCAGCAAGGGATTCTCCAGGGGTCCTCTCAGCGGTATTAAACCGGTAACGCTGGACTATCGTGGACGGGGTTGGGTTAAAGTGTTGCCCCACTATATTCACAAGTTCGTCAAACGTTTTGGTGTCCGGCGCAGCTGGGTACGTAAGGCTCCTAATCACCCCAAACGTATGCGGCCCGCAGGCGGTGAGCAATATGAATACCTGGCGCTCGTTTTCAGTGATATTGTTTGCCCGGAAATAGTAACGCATCCGTTGCGTGTACTGGTTCCAGCTTTCCAGCGCAGCATCAAAAACATCCAAACGTCCGTACAGAGGCATGGTATAATAGAAAACAACTTCCAACCTGTATCCAACTAAAATCCAGGGAGGTGGCTTCAGCAGTGTAGACAGCTATTCACTTTTACCTTCGTCGCCAGTTTTGTAAAGGCCCCGAAGAATCCAGCACGAGTTTTAAGGATACAAAATAATAAAGTTTATTTACTATAACAATATATACATAGTAGTAGCAGTAACTTCCCTTGCTACCTTCTCCTTCCTCTTGGTTCCTGGACTGGCCAGCTTATTTATAGTAGGAGTTTCTCCGCCCCCTCATTGGGGAAGTTCATACTCCCATAGGATTGTGGGATAATCATTAGTCCCCAGCCAATCGTCAGTAGGCAGGTTATAACACCGGCATTATCCCAATTATGCACATACTCATTCATCAACACCGCCGGAGTCCCAACTAACACCCACTTAGCATCACAAACCTTCCCTAGCTCACGTAAACCCAATTTTCTTGTTCAAGGGTTTGGCGACCCCCTATTGACTTCGAGTCAAACTCCAAGTGGAACACTTGCCCCATCCAGCCCCTCCTCAGCCTCACCTGATCTTTCACCCAAAGGTGCATCTCCTGCAGGTAAATACCTCTGCTCTCAAACCTTTCAAGTGCGCGAACACGCGGGACCGCGTAACTGGTCCATTTAGCCCGCGGACATTCCAGGTCACGATTCTCACCAAAGGCTTCCGACCCCCCCCCATCCCCATTCTGAATCAGGCCCACCCAAGATGGACCCCCCGTCCCGTCCATGACCAAACCCACCCTCCATAACTGCCACGCCGCCTCTCCCCTCCCCCGCCCTCAACCCCCTTCGCCCCACCCCACACCCATTTTCCCCTTCCCCCTCCCACACACTGGCTATCCACCGCAGCGCTCCCCTCCCCACTTCACTTCCGTTCACTAGCATTTCTCACTAGCGTGGCAACTTCCACCTGAAGGCCCAAACCCAAAAACCCAACATCCGCACCCCCTCTACCCATTCCACCTGCACCACCCCCGCCCCGTTGTTTCTCTCCAGACCTCCTCCCTGGCCCTACCCCACCATATGCTGTACCTAACCAAATGTGAGAAACATCACCCAAAAATGGCCCCCTATAGAGCATTCATGAGCCACCCCACTGCCCCACCCTGACCCATATCAACCCCTCATGCACTGCACAGAACATCACCAACTGAGTGCAATACAATTAAACACTATATCCCCAACAACGAAGAACCCCCTCCGAAAAAAGCAGCAATAAACTTCAGTACATAAATACAAAGAAAATACACAAAAAATACGAAAAAGGGGAGTACAACCACCCCCATAATAACCTTTCCCAATCGGCAAACAGATAACAAAATTCAACAGAGGCAGAGCCTCCACCCATGCTCCCCCTTCAGCCCTCCCCCAGCTTATGTTCCTTAATAAAGGCATCCGCCTCTGTCAGGGTCCCAAAGTAATATTCCTGGCCATCGAAAGCGATTCAAAATCTGGCTGGTACAGCAGTTCAAACCAATCTGGTGCCGGTACAACACTGCCCTCGGCCTTGCTGATACCCGCCGGTCTCTTGGTCAGCTGAGCACCAATGTCCTGATAAATCCGGATTTGGTGTCCTTCCCAATTGCAATCCCATTGCACCCTGGCCCACCTCTGAATCTTTTCCTTGTCCTGGAACTTCTGCATCCGCACACTCATCACCCACGGCAGCTCCCCTGCTCTTGGCCTCTGCCTCAGGGACCAATGGGCCTGATCCACCTCCAGTGCCTTGTCCAGCTCCTTCTCATCAACAAACCTGGCCAGTATCCTCGTGACGTAGCCCATTGCACTTGTTCCTTCCAATCCCTCCGGTAGGCCCCCAATCCGAAGATTTTGCCGCTTGGACATGTTTTCTTGGTCTTCTACCATTGCTTGCAGCATCTTACACATGTCCCCCAGGATCGGCATCTCCACCTCCAACGACACAATCCGGTCACTCTGGTCAGACACCACCTTCTCCACCTCTTGGATCATCGGCCACTGCACATCCAGGCTCTTTCCATCCATCCCAAAGTCCCGCAAAGAGTTACCACTGCCCCCTCAATTGCCTTTAACCAGCCACTCTGCATTTCTTTTCGCTTCTGCCGAAATTCGTCCTTAATGAAGTTCATCAACTGCTCCATTGGCACCTCTCCAGTCAATGAAGACCCTTCCCCCTCCGCCATTTTTGCAATTGATGCTGCTCCACGAGTCTCCTCCAACCTCTTAGCCAGGGCTCTCACTGTCTTCTGACGGGTTTGGTAACCCACAGACAGGCCCATTCGAGGGAAAACTAATCCCTCTCCACTCTCCGCATAACTTTTCCGCCGAAATTCCCCAACGTTCAGGTAGAAGGAGCGAAAACCAATGCCTTCAAGTAGGAGCCACCCTGTGTGCGACCACTCACTCCAGGGCCTCCACGGGAAGTCCCCAGACTAGTCCTCTTTCTCTTGACAGCTGAAAGCTGAGGGGCGAATGACTGATAAATGCCTTCAAATTATGAAGGGGTTTGATAGGGTCGGCATAGAGAAAATGGGGTCACTTTAATCCCCAAAATGGCCAGGGTTGTGTTGGAAGTTAAAATGTAAAAAACACAGAAACCAAATTGCCTTGAATCTGCAACAGGGAGATCCCAGGAAGTGGGGGGCTCATTTAAATCTTTTATTGAGGCTTCATCTCTAAGATTATATTTTTGCTTCAGGAAAACCCGACAGCTAAAGGACTGTCAAGGTGACCAGCAATGTTTCAATAAGGAGGTAACTTCTTTTCCAGCACATTTCCAGGTTGAAGACTGGAGAAGCAAGTGTACTCCCAGCTCGCAAGTAAAAACTGGAAGGTTCCTCAGCTATCAGATACCACCCAATGATCACAGAGTCTGTCACTGACTCGTCTTCTCCCTCCAACTCCTCAAAACCCTTAACCCCAGCTGAATTCTCTACCTGCATTCACCTCCCCTGATCCTACTAACCGCATGATACCAACCCCTCTCTCACAATCTCTACCTCAAGCAGCAGGAAAGCTACTGCTTCTAGCGGCCTCCATTGCAGCACCCCCCGGGCCAATAGGTAGCCAGCCTTGTTAATCAGGCATGGTTCTGGGCAGGAGTCCTGTTAAAATCAAAAGGCACACATCATGGGATTAAATCCCCAATATGTTCACCAGAATGCCTCCATGTACACACTGTGGGATCAAATCCCCAATGTGTTCACCAGAATGCCTCCATGTACACATTGTGGGAATAAATCGCCTATGTGTTCACCAGAACATCTTCATGTACACACTGTGGGTTTAAATCCCCAATGTGTTCACCAGAACGCCTCCATGTACACACTGTGGGATCAAATCCCCAATGTGTTCACCAGAACATCTCCATGTACACACTGTGGGATCAAATCTCCAATGTGATCATCAGAACATCTCCATGTACATACTGTGGGAATAAATCGTCAATGTGTTCGCCAGAACATCTCCATGTACACACTGTGGGATCTAACCCCCAATGTGTTTGCCACAACATATTCATGTACACCCAGTGGGAATAAATCCCCAATGTGCTCACCAGAACTGCTCCATGTACATGCTGTGGGAATAAATCTCCAATGTGTTCGACATAACGTCTCCATGTACGCACTGTGGGAATAAATCGCCAATGTGTTCACCAAAACACCTCCATGTAGAGACTGTGGGATCAAATCCCCAATGTGTTCACCAGAACATCTCTATGTACACACTGTGGGATCAAATCCCCAATGTGTTCACCAGAACATCTCCATGTACACACTGTGGGATCAAATCTCCAATGTGTTCACCAGAACATCTCTATGTACACACTGTGGGATCAAATCTCCAATGTGATCACCAGAACATCTCCATGTACACACTGTGGGATCAAATCTCCAATGTGATCACCAGAACATCTCCATGTACACACTGTGGGATCAAATCTCCAATGTGATCACCAGAACATCTCCATGTACACATTGTGGGGAAAAATCCCCAATGTGATCACCAGAACATCTCCATGTACACACTGTGGGATCAAATCTCCAATGTGTTCACCAGAACATCTCCATGTACACACTGTGGGATCAAATCTCCAATGTGATCACCAGAACATCTCCATGTACACACTGTGGGATCAAATCTCCAATGTGATCACCAGAACATCTCCATGTACACACTGTGGGATCAAATCTCCAATGTGTTCACCAGAACATCTCCATGTACACACTGTGGGATCAAATCTCCAATGTGTTCACAAGAACATCTCCATGTATATACTGTGGGATTAAATCTCCAATGTGTTCACCAGAACATCTCCATGTACACACTGTGGGATCAAATCTCCAATGTGTTCACCAGAACATCTCCATGTATATACTGTGGGATTAAATCTCCAATGTGTTCACCAGAACATCTCCATGTACACACTGTGGGATCAAATCTCCAATGTGTTCACAAGAACATCTCCATGTATATACTGTGGGATTAAATCTCCAATGTGTTCACCAGAACATCTCCATGTACACACTGTGGGATCAAATCTCCAATGTGATCACCAGAACATCTCCATGTACACACTGTGGGAATATATCGCCAATGTGTTCACCAGAACATCTCCATGTACACACTGTGGGATTAAATCTCCAATGTGATCACCAGAACATCTCCATGTACACACTGTGGGAATATATCGCCAATGTGTTCACCAGAACATCTCCATGTACACACTGTGGGATCAAATCTCCAATGTGATCACCAGAACATCTCCATGTACAGACTGTGAGGTTAAATCTCCAATGTGTTCACCAGAACATCTCCATGTACACACTGTGGGATCAAATCTCCAATGTGATCACCAGAACATCTCCATGTACACACTGTGGGATCAAATCTCCAATGTGATCACCAGAACATCTCCATGTACACACTGTGGGAATATATCGCCAATGTGTTCACCAGAACATCTCCATGTACACACTGTGGGATTAAATCTCCAATGTGATCACCAGAACATCTCCATGTACACACTGTGGGATTAAATCGCCAATGTGATCACCAGAACATCTCCATGTACAGACTGTGAGGTTAAATCTCCAATGTGTTCACCAGAACATCTCCATGTACACACTGTGGGATCAAATCTCCAATGTGATCACCAGAACATCTCCATGTACACACTGTGGGATCAAATCTCCAATGTGATCACCAGAACATCTCCATGTACACATTGTGGGATCAAATCTCCAATGTGTTCACCAGAACATCTCCATGTACACACTGTGGGATCAAATCTCCAATGTGTTCACCAGAACATCTCCATGTACACACTGTGGGATCAAATCTCCAATGTGTTCACCAGAACATCTCCATGTACACACTGTGGGATCAAATCTCCAATGTGTTCACCAGAACATCTCCATGTACACACTGTGGGATCAAATCTCCAATGTGATCACCAGAACATCTCCATGTACACACTGTGGGATCAAATCTCCAATGTGTTCACCAGAACATCTCCATGTACACACTGTGGGATCAAATCTCCAATGTGTTCACCAGAACATCTCCATGTACACACTGTGAGGTTAAATCTCCAATGTGTTCACCAGAACATCTCCATGTACATACTGGGGTTTAAATCGCCAATATGTTCACCAGAACATCTCCATGTACACACTGTGAGGTTAAATATCCAATGTGTTCACCAGAATGCCTCCATGTACATACTGGGGTTTAAATCTCCAATGTGTTCACCAGAACATCTCCATGTACACACTGTGAGATTAAATTCCCAATGTGTTCACCAGAACATCTCCATGTACACACTGTGAGGTTAAATATCCAATGTGTTCACCAGAATGCCTCCATGTACATACTGGGGTTTAAATCTCCAATGTGTTCACCAGAACATCTCCATGTACACACTGTGAGATTAAATTCCCAATGTCTTCACCAGAATGCCTCCATGTACGTACTGGGGTTTAAATCGCCAATATGTTCACCAGAACATCTCCATAAAATAAATAAATAATCTTTATTGTCACAAGTAGGCTTACATTAACACTGCAATGAAGTTACTGTGAAAAGCCCCTAGTCGCCACATTCTGGCGCCTGTTCGGGTACACAGAGGGTGAATTCAGAATTCTCAGTTCGTACTGGAATTGAACCTGCGCTGCTGGCCTTGTTCTGTATCACAAACCAGCTGTCTAGCCCATCTGAGCTGTGGGTTTGGCTCCTGGGTGACAGGGGTTATCTACTGCGGTTGTGTCTGGTCACACCTATCCAGAGACAACATACCTATGCCAAGGGCTGTTAAGAAGGCGTACGGTGTGTTAGCTTTTATTGGTAGAGGGATTGAGTTTAGGAGCCATGAGGTCATGTTGCAGTTATACAAAACTCTGGTGCGGCCGCATTTGGAGTATTGCGTGCAGTTCTGGTCGCCGCATTATAGGAAGGATGTGCAAGCATTGGAAAGGGTGCAGAGGAGATTTACCAGAATGTTGCCTGGTATGGAGGGAAGATCTTATGAGGAAAGGCTGAGGGACTTGAGGCTGTTTTCGCTAGAGAGAAGAAGGTTAAGAGGTGACTTAATTGAGGCATACAAGATGATCAGAGGATTGGATCGGGTGGACAGTGAGAGCCTTTTTCCTTGGATGGTGATGTCTAGCATGAGGGGACATACCTTTAAATTGAGGGGAGATAGATATAGGACAGATGTCAGAGGTAGGTTCTTTACTCAGAGAGTAGTAAGGGCGTGGAATGCCCTGCCTGCAACAGTAGTGGACTCGCCAACACTAAGGACATTCAAATGGTCATTGGATAGACATATGGACAATAAGGGAATAGTGTAGATGGGCTTTAGAGTGGTTTCACAGGTCGGCGCAACATCGAGGGCCGAAGGGCCTGTACTGCACTGTAATGTTCTATGTTCTAAGGCCCGCTACAACGACGTCCATGCAGCGACCAGGAGCATGATCAAGCGGTGCTTCGGCCTCCTGAAGATGCGGGTCAGATGCCTGGAACGCTTTAGAGGGGCCCTCCAGTATGATGCTGAGAGGGTCGCCAGCATCGTGGCGGCCTGCTGCGTCCTCCACAACATCGCGCAGCAGAGGGGCGACGTGTTGGAGGAGGAGGAGAAACACCAGGCCTCGTCCAACAAGGAGGATTCAGTGGAAGATGTGGATGGGCAGAACATGGAGCCCAGACAGGCACAGGAGGCCGCACAACGTGTAGCCTCAGGGCTAACGCGCACAAGACGCTCTGATCGCCTCCAGGTTCACCGACTGGAGAGTGGGGGGGCATGGACACTGCAACCCACCCCCACCCTTTCCCTCCCAAGCCACCCCCATGCCAGCAACCCCCTCCATGATACATACCTGCTGCACTACAGTGTGTGGGCCCTGGTTTGGCAGTAACACTGGCTATGGTCCATGGGATGGAGTATGGTGACAACCCGCTCTGTGATGAGCTCTGGTGCTCCGCATCGTATGACAACATCTGACTTCTGCCCATGGTAGCAATTTCCACCTGGGTCATCTCTGCATGTGAGCTGGTCATCCCATCACATGGTGCCATTGGATCCCTGGCATGACAGTGGTGGGGACAGTCTGGGGGAGTGTGGGGAGTCCTGGCCACCCACAACATCCGCCCATTCCCCCCCCCACGCACCCCCTCTCTGACCAGCCCACCCCTCACACCCATTTGACAGAGCACCGAGGCAGATTGTGACAGTGTTAATGTACACAAATATTTACAGATACGAGCCCTAGCCCCTATCACTAAACTGTGCCCTGCACCCGTGCCGACTTAGCTGGTGTCTAACTTTCTGGCCTTACGGGCCCAAATGCTAGGCCTAGGTGGATCCCCAGATGGTACAGCAGGAGTGGAGGCGGCCTGCTGTGATTGCACCCTGTGACCTGGGTCCCCATTGGCGACTGTCTTCTGGGGCTGGGACTGGACTGCAACACCTGGACTACATGGGCCCAGCTGCTGATCGGGTGTCCCAGGAGGGGTGGTGCCATCCTGTTCTGCCCGCTGCCCACCAGATGCGCCAGGGATATAAGTTGGGGTGTGGGGGAGGGGGAGGTCCGAGGTGCTGCAATGTTCCGGCATCTCACCTGCAGGAATCACCGGTATAGGTCCTATCACCTCCTTCTCCCTCGGAGTGCCAGTTAGCCCCCGGGCTACTCCATGGGACGGGGGGGGGGGGGTGAGTGGAGCTATCCCCTGAGGCCCCCCCCCCCCCCCCAACCTGGCACTGCCAGTTCCGGAGTTCCGCTCTGGCCTCGACCAGGGTCTGCATGTTCACGGCCATGAGCACAGGAAGTGGACCATCGCCCTCTGTGACTGCGCCACATCACCTATTGGCTGTGCCACCACCTTCTGGGCCTGTATCATATTAGCCAGTGACTGCGCCAACTCCCTCTGTGTCTGCGCCATGTCGGCCAGCACCTGGGTGATGCCGCCAACATTCCCAGCCACGGCCTGCTGTGACTGGACCACACTCAGGAGCGCTTCTGCAATTTCCAGGTGGCTCTGGAACATTGTTGCCTGTGAGGCAGCAACCCTGCACAGAATGCCCCATGCCTTGGACATTCTGATCCATAGCTCAATCCCTCGCCCTTAATGCATACCCCGTGGATGCCACCCGTGCGGTGTTGGCCTGGGTGGCACGCATGGTCCGCACCACCTCCTTCTCCTGCACACGGTTGGACTCCTCCAACTGCACCTGCAGGTGCTGGATGCTCGCTGACAACTCCTCATGTTTGATGTGTTGGGTGCTGTGGATCCGTGGAACATGTACAGGCCACCAACACTTAAAATAGTGCAACAGTATTTTATTAAGTCAGAAACAGGCTGAGCTGATCTGCATAAAGCAGCATAGTGGCCAAGTTTGCCACATCTCAGGCATTGTCGGGATTTGGCAGGGCATTGCCGTTTTAAGTGGGCGGAGCCACAGTTGCCGCACGTTGTAGCGGCAGTACGTTCGCTGCGCCACAGTGCATGCACAGTGTGGTCGCACATGGTGCGCGCCTGCGCAGTACGTTCGTCGACGTCGCCGTCCCCTCGTTCGGTGCACACAAGCGCGGGAGTCTGCGAAAAGCGTGCAAAATGGCCGCCCTCATCCAGGCTGAGGTCCTGGAGTTGCTTGATTGCTTGGACCCGTTCTGCCTCGTGGGGACCTTGCCGCAACGTTTCAGCCGCTTGGATGTGGGAATACCGACTAGTGGCGTGTTCGTGTAGCACGCAGGTCTCGAAGGCAGTCGCTAGGGTGAGCTGCTTTACCTTGAGGAGCTGCTGGCGTAGGGGGTCCGACTGAACACCGAAAACGATCTGGTCGCGTATCATGGAGTCGGAGGTAGGCCCGTAATTACAGGACTGCGCAAGGATGCGGAGGTGGGTGAGAAAGGACTGGAAAGGTCTATCCTTACCCTGCAAACGCCGTTGGAAAACATAGCGCTCGAAACTTTCTTTCACCTCTATGCTGCCATAAGTGTCAAATTTGAGGAGGACCGTTTTGAATTTTGATTTATCTTCATCATCAGCAAAGGTGAGGGAATTGAAAATGTGGATGGCATGTTCCCCAGCCGTGGATAGGAAGGGAGCGATCTTCCTGGTGTCAGGCATCTTCCCGGTCTGTGGCTTCAAGATAGAGCTGGAAGCGTTGTTTGAATATCTTCCAGTTGGCCCCTAGGTTACCGGTGATGCGGAGCGGCGGCGGCGGGCGGACGCTGTCCATTTTGCAGGATGGCTGTATGCTGGTGGAAGGCAGATCACTCACAGGTAGGTCTAAGAAGTTCTAATATTCCTCAACTACTGGTACCATGATGTGTTGGGTGCTCTGGATCCATGGAACACATACAGGCCACCAACACTTAAAATAGTACAACACTATTTTATTAAGTTAGAAACTGTTGAACATACTTTCACTGTGGGTTAACACGATGTTAGATTAAACTAAAGACCTATGCCTGTCCTAACCAGTCTATGCACTCAGCACATGGTGATGATCTGTGCTGCATCCCGAATGAGCGGGAACTCTGATGCCCCCTGTCTTTATAGTGAGTGTGCTCTAACTGGTGATTGGCTGCGGTGTTGTGTGTGTTGATTGGTCTTACTGTGTGTCCATCAGTGTGTGTGTCTGCACCATGATATACTGGTGTATATTATGACAATGTTGTCTCTTGATCTGCGGCTGCATCTCCACAATTGATGGGACTGTCCATTCCAGAAGCCTGAAACCCATCTGGATAGCAGCTAGTTCCTGGGGTTGACTGGCCCTCCGACTGTCCGTCCCCTCGGGTGTTCATAACCCCACCTGCTGTACTGGAACAGCTGCGTGATGCGCACCAGATAGTGCCCAGAAGCTTCTTCTTAAAGGGCCCACCCGAGGCCAGCGTCTCTGGGATGGTGGAGGTTGTTGGAAACAGCTGTGACGGGTAATCTGTGTCATCCCTGGACTTGAGCTCTGGGGTGTCTTGGGTCTCTTGTCGAGGGCTGCCATCTGTGTTGCTGCCGTCTTCACTGCTCGGCACACAGGGGTCTCCAGCTGTGGCACTGGCTGGGGGTGGGGGACACCATAAGGACCATCCCCATCACCAGCAGGTCCTGCAAGACACAAGATGCATGATTAGATCGTGGAACGGGGGAAGGAGTGGGGTTAAGGGTGGGGATGAGGGTGGGGATGAGGGTGGTGTGGGGTGGTGTTGTGCGTTTAATGTAGTAATGAGAATATTATGGGTAAATATCGTGATGTTGTTGGGAAATGGGTATATTTTGAATTAAAAACAAATGCACTTGGACATTAAAAAATTAAATTACTGACAAAATTAAAAGACTGACAGATGAAATTCTTTTGATTAGTTCACATGGCAAAATTTTTGCACTTCTAAAACATGAGTTAATCTCAATTATTCTCCACTACTGCCTCAGCACATCCGACACTGAAATCTTCTTCCATGCCTTGTACCTCCAGATTTGAATATTCCAGTGTTCATTGCTAGGCTTTGTACATACCACCCTCTATAAACTTTCTTGTCAAAACCCTGCTGCCTATAACCTAACTCACATCAAATCCTGTTTGCCCATCACCGCCTGTGCTTGCTGACCTACATTGTCTAAATGTCTTAATTTTTAAACATGCCCATCCTTTTGTTCAACTCTCGCCATTGTTTTGCCCCTCCCTGTCTCTCTAACCTCCTCCAGCTCTACAACTCTTCCAGATTGCTCTGTTCCTCCAATTCTGGCCTAGCCCTGGTTATCATTGGCCTACTATTGGAGGCCTACAGTTACTTTGATGCTAGATTTTAGAATTCCCTCCTTAAACCTCTCTGCCTCTCTAAGTCTCTATCCCCCAGGATTCTCCCTAAAGCCTATCTCTGACCAGTCTTTTGATCAACTGTCGTAATGTGGCTTGGTGCCAAATTTTGATTAGTAACACACCTGCAAAGCAATTTTTGGGTCATTTTACCACATTGAAGGCACTATATAAATACAATCTTCTGTTGTTAACATATTTGCATGTCATTAGTTAGCTGAAAGGAATCTGCTTGAGGTAGAATGAATGCACATGCCTTCCAAGCCAATTCCATGATTTTGTAGCATAGATTTGTGATGGTGGGCACTATACCAAATCTTTTAGCTAAATTATTGATGCATTTCCTGTAGTATTACTCATGGTAGACTGAAAGATCGCCAACTCACGTGTGTTTTTTGTCCATTTATTACTGATTCTTGTTATTCTTTTCTGGTTTACTGCTCCTTTTTGATTTCTTTCTGCTTCACGATCCTCCTCTGCTTCCCCCTCTGCCTTATGTGCTTTTCTACTTGGACTTTCTTTGGCTTTATTGTTTTTATTTGGTTCTTTCAGTGACTCCTTTTCTTTCCATTTTCTTCCTCTGCCTTCCTATCTTCCCTTTCCTTTTGCGACTCTTTCTCCTTCTTTGTGACTTTTGTTTTGAGTTGCAAGTGAGGTTATTTATGAAGGCCCCCCCCTTCTCAACCTTTCCCCTCTCCTGAGGTGTGGTGATCCTCAGGTTAAATCACCACCAGTCAGCTCTGCCCCTCAAAGGGGAAAGCAGTCTATGGTCATCTGGGATTATGGCCACTTTACCTTTGCCTTTATTTTGTGACGACTAGTGGTGCCATAGAGGAGAATGTTGCTTCCTGGACCCCCATTCTTATGTTTAGAGGAATTCACATACTCGGAACACCACATACTCAAAGTTCCACTCCCAAGTCACACACCATGCTGACTTGGAACCATATCATCATTCCTACACTGTTGCTGGGCCAAAAACTTGGAACTTCTCCTCCCAAACAACATTGCACCTACACCACACAAACTGCTACAGTTCAAGAAGGCAGCACGGTAGCATAGTGGGGCAGCACTGTAACATAGTGGTTAGCACAGTTGCTTCACAGCTCCAGGGTTCCAGGTTCGATTCCCGCTTGGGAAACTGTCTGTGCGGAGTCTGCACTTTCTCCCCGTGTCTGTGTGGGTTTCCTCCGGGTGCTCCGGTTTCCTCCCACAGTCCAAAGATGTGCAGGTTAGGTGGATTGGCCTTGCTAAATTGCCCTTAGGTTAAATGGGGTTGCTGGGTTACGGGGATAGGGTGGCAGTGTGGGCTTATGTAGGGTGATATTTCCAAGAGCCGGTGCAGACTCGATGGGCCGAATGGCCTCCTTCTGCACTGTAAATTCTATGATCTATGATCTGAGAAGGTGACTTATCATCACCTTCTGAAGGACAGTTTGGAATAAACATTCGCTTTTGCAGGTGAATGAGGGCATTTTAAGAAAAGAAGCATCGCTACCCCAACCAAAAAGGAAATTTTCCTTTTGGAATAAATGACCCATCAGATCCACTTTCCATTAAGCAGAAAATCACCTCTTTTGGTCTCTTTCCCCCAACTCTCTTCCCCTCGCCTTCTGTTTTCCTCCATTCCTGCATCCTCATCTTTCCACCCTTGTCCACCTGCTTCTTGTCACTTCCAACCCATGATCGTCTTCTCCCTCACCCACTCCCCCATCTCCTCCTCCCTTTTTCCATCTCACTTTGCTCCTCTCATTCTTCCTGTGCTTCTTTCCTCCTTCCTTTCCAGCTCGTTCTTCCCTTTACCCTCATCTTTGTGACTCCACTTCTTCTCTTTCCTATCCTTGCCCTCTCCCTTCATTCCTGTCCTCCCTTCCCCCTTCCTCTCCTCTGTTCCTTTCCCCACCCCTCCTCTGCTTGTTTCATGTCTAAGATTGAAACTTATAAAATTCTTGCAGGGCGTGACAGGGTAGATGCGGATAGGATGTTTCCCCTGGCTGGTGAGTATAGAACCAAGGGACCGAGTCTCTGAATAAGGGGTAGGCCATTTAAGACCTGAGATCAGGAGAGATTTCTTCATTTAGAGAGCGGTGAATCATTGGAATTCTTAACTCCAGAGGGCTGTGGAGACTCAAACATTGAGCATATTTAAGACAAGAAATCGATAGGTTTGCAAGGCACATGGGGAGAGCGTAGGAAAGTGGCATTGAGGTGATCAGCAATGATCCGTTTGAATGGTGGAACAGGCTTGATGGGCAGAATGGCCTACTCCTGTTCCCATACTCCGTTATTCCTATGTTCCTCAGTCTCCGAGCTTCTTTCTCCTCTCCACCTTTCTCTTTGCTGTCTCCCTCCCTCCCCACTCTTGTCGTAGGCCATTCACATTGCAAAAGGTCAGACTGAGGAACGCTGCTGCATGTAAAATTGCCTTCTCCCAAAAATTACATGCAGATACTAGTATTTACTAGTAGTGAATAGAAAGCAGAGACCTCTTAATGGATTCAGGTGATTTTTAAACAGTTCCTGATTGTATTTGCCTGTCATTGGCTAACACGGACATTGAATGCTTGTTCCAATAATAATCGTACAAACAGAACTCAAAATTCTCATAATCGTAGAGCTATTACACATTAGCTGCAACTGGGTCAAAACGTCGTACATCTAGTGCACTGGAAGGATGCCAGCAGATAAGCAATGACTGAAGTTGTAACACATAAATACATAGAGAAATTTCCCAGGTGGTGTTAAAAACAATAGAACTGTCAGTCTCTCACTGCTGACTTTCTTATATTATGAAATATCACTTAAAAGCAGGTCTGGTTTGTACTATTTCATAATTATAGGATCACACTGCTATCAGGGTAGTACACCTGGCCTATTGTTAATCTTCAGGGAAGTGACATCGCCTTACTCTAAGAAGGAATTGTTAGTACAAGAGGAAGTTTATCAAACAAGATTCAATGGCCCAGAAAGAAAGAAGAGTCTGTACTTGTTTATGACTCAAAGCATGAACAATCTTGGCAAGCAGCAAAGGACAAAATCATAAAGACATTTCTTTCTCACACTCACTAACTTTGCAGAGTGGGTTAGCTATGCTTTGCTCCAGCTAATTTGGGGTTGCTTTATAAGATCTGACTGTCAACACCTTTGGCCTTAACTGGGTGGGTTAGGAGACAAATGGGAGGTGACTGTCGAGCTCTAAAATAAGTAATTTCAATATAGAAATTGGCAATTAATTGTGAGTTCAACTCAGGATTCTGACTTTAACTGCAGAACATGGACTTCCCGAGCTGTGTGAAACATACCAGGGTCAACAAGTTAAGAGTTCATCAGAGAGTCATCTTTGATCGATGGGTGGGAATTTCAGAACCCCCCCCCGCCCCCCCGCCCAGCCCCCACACGGAGGTTTTCTGGTGGCGGAGGCAGTTCGCCATTGGCCGACGGCACGATCTTCTGGTCCCACCGATGTCTACGGCGTTTTACGTGGATCACCCGTCCCACCACCGGGGAACCAGCTGTGAGGGGTCGCCTTAGACAGGACGGGGAGATCCCGCTGGCGAGAAGGGCCGGAATATTCCGTCCAATGAAACTGATGACTCCAGTACGGAGTTACTACATTACAACAAGCGCCACATGACTGCATGTGGTCATAGAGCAAGCCATTGGGCTGGTGAAAATGTGGTTCATATGCTTCAAAAGATCTGGGGGTACTCTTCAGCAAGCATGAGCGTCCAGGTTGGCACTGGTCTTCGGTGCTTTTCACACCGTGGTGCGCCAGGAGGAGGAAGATTAATGCAGATTGGCATCCTCCTCTGAGGACAAGGAAGAGCCAGATGTGGTTACGGTGTCTTCAGCTGCTTCGTGAGAAGCCTGCAGCAACCTCATACAAACTCATTAGTTTCAATAAAGACAGAAGATGCTGGAAAAACTCAGCAGTTTCTCCTCCTTGGAGGTGGTCACATGTTCCTCATCACCAACCTCCAGCTCATTGCTCCACTGCTGAGGACGTTGTGGAGGACACAGCAGACCACAATAAAAGGGACGACTCTCCGGGCGGTGTACTGCAGTACTCAGAACCGCATCTTGAGGAGACCGATGCACCGCTCAATGACAGTCCGGGTGGCTGCATGGGACTCGTTATACCGGGTCTCCGCTTCGATCTCCTGCCTCTGTACTGGCATCATTAGCCAGGTCCTCAGCAGATACCCCTTATCCCCCAAGAGCCAGCCGCCCATCCTGGGGTGGTCCTCGAAGAGGGCAGGGATGACCGACTGCCTCAGGATGTAGCTGTCGTGCACACACCCCGGGAAGCGGGCACACACGTGCATTATCTTCACCTGGTGGTCGCACATGAGCTGTATGTTGAGGGAGTGGAACCCCTTTCTGTTAACATGGGCACCCCCTGAAGACCCGGCGAACGCAGGGCCACCTGTGTGGCATCTATGACCCTCTGGATTTGGGGCTCCCGGTGATGGTGGAGAAGCCTGCTGCCTGGACATCTTGTTGGGTTTGGTCCATGTCAAAGTGGATGTGGTCTTCCGCCCAGGCATACAGGGCATTTGTGACCTGTCAGATGCACCTGTGGGCTGTGGCCTGTGAAATCCCAAACAGGTCCCTGCTCGAGCCCTGGAATTATCCTGAGGTGTAAAAGGTCAGGGCTGCAATGATCTTGATGGCCATCAGGAGGGGGTGTTCTCCTCCTCCACATGGTGCCAAGCCTGCGAGGATATGGCACAGGTGTCGCACCATCTCCTTGTTGAGGTGGAGCCTCCTGCAGCACACAGTGCCCGTCATTTGTTCAAAGGAGCAGCAGCGCCTGTACACCCGTGTACTCAGGGTGTGGGGCGGGGTCTGGCAATGGACCGCTGGCTCGAGCACCAGCGATTGCCACATTGCGTAGCACCAGCACACCTAGGGCAACCTCTGCATCCAATATCCCTGCCATAGTGTTCAATATCTGTACGGCATTGGGAGAGGGTGTTAGACTGATAAACAGCGGTGGCTCCCACCCTGGACCCTCCATTCCCCCACTGATCCCCTCACCCGGAACGCTCTGCCCACATACTCCAGACCGCAGCGTGCCCCCCTCACCGGGCCCCAGACCTTGTATCCCGGACACCCGCTCACAACGTCAACCAGACTGGGTGCCAGCCCCGTGGCACTCACCCATCCTCTGGCCGTAGACATGTCCCCCGGAGTTGTATCCGATCCCCTGGGTGTTTGGATGTTGGTTGCTGAGTTACCTTCCGCAGTGTTCAGGTACACTGTCCAGGCATTGCAGTCTGGTTGGGAAGCTAGGCAATGACTGCCACATGCTACATGGCCCACCCACCCACGGGACTACACTTGGCATGTGTGAAGTACTCACTTAACCACAATTGCCAATTCCCTATTAGCGAAAGCCTTCAGCTGCACGGCCAGAGGCCTAGGCAGTCCGTGGGGGTTATGGGTGGTCGCTGGGGCAGACGGCAGGGATCAGGTTTGCCCCGGAACGGATACATATGATCCAGGGGTTGGCATGGTGGTGCCGCAGCGGTTGGTCCCCGGTTGCCCCCCCTCACCCTCCCATAGCAGCCCACCCCTGCGAAGGGCTCCTCCGCCTCAGCTGAGGATCCCCCAATGCGCGCCAAGCACTGGGGCGGCAAGCCCAGCACCCCCGGGCTCTTTATCTGTGAGCAAAGATGGCTAATAATAATAATAATAATCACTTATTGTCACAAGTAGGCTTCAATGAAGTTACTGTGAAAAGCCCCCAGGCGCCACATCCCGGCACCTGTTCTGGGAGGCCGGTACGGGAATTGAACCCACACTGCTGGCATTGTTCTGCATCACAAGCGAGCTGTTTAGCCCAGTGTGCTAAACCAGCCCCTACTCACCTTCTCGGCTCCCCAAAGAAGCCCTTCCACCAGGTTCACGTTTTTAAAAAGGGGTACTAATTGGCGTCAGTGTGACCACTTGCTGGAGAGGCCGCTGAATGACAGTAGGCCATTGGATGACAGATGGCTCTCGTTAATTATATGGAAATGGAGCTTAAGTGGTGATAATTGGTTTCTCGCCACGTTATGGCGAGATTCCGATTATGTCTTTGGGAGCGGGCCGGTTGCATGGCAAACTGTTTGGCGCCTGGCGCGGATCTCGTTTTTGGCCTTTCCCGTTATTCATCAGCCTTGTTTTGCTTGAGCGAGAGTGCAAAGAGGCAGGAAGATCGCGCCCATTCACTGGGTTTTGGAATCTCACTAAAGAATGCCCCCCATGCATCTGCGCAGGGCCAGACTTGGGCCGGGATTCTCTATTGCGACTCCACCTCTCTACCGTTGCTAGTGAGGACGGAGAATCTTCGTGTGCCGTTTGCTAGTGGAGGGATTCTCTACTCCTGCCGCTTGTCAATGGGATTTCCCACTGAAGCCACCGCATGCCTCCGGGAAACCCTTGGGGGTCAATTTCCAGTGGGACCAGAGAATCCCGTCACCAGCAAACTACCAGAGGATCCCGCCCTTGGTCATTGGTCCAGGAGGCCGTATGTGCAAGATATCGCGGGTAGGTTTGGGGAAGGCAAGGACTGCGAAGGGGGCACTGCTTTGGCAGAGAATTCCAAAGTCTGGTTGTGAAAAAGACACTGAGACTTGGCCACTTGGTGGTGACTGTTTATTGTGAGCTACACACAGAAGTAAGCCATCTCCCAATCAACAGATCAGGTTAAAGCTCTGCAGTCCTGCCACATCCAGTTGTGGATGACAATTAAACAGAATCATCTCCATCCTGGCATAAACATGGCAGAGACCAGCACGTCAGTGAAAAAGACAAAGCGGAAGAATGTGCAACCATATTCAGCCAGAATGCCAATGAATGATCCATCTTGGCTTCCTCCTGCCCTCTACCATAAGCGGCAATCTTTCAAGAATTCAATTCTCTGCACATGATATTAAGAAACAGTTCAAGACACTGGATACTGGGAAGGCTATTGGGCCCTGACAATATTCTGGTTATGGTACTTTGCACCAGAGCTTCTTGCGCCCGAAGCCAAGCTGTTCCAGTACAGTTGCAACACTGACATCTGACAGGGCGGCATGGTGGCACAGTGGTTAGCACTGCTGCCTCACAGCGCCAGGGACCTGGGTTCAATTTTCACCTCGGGTGTCTGTGTGGAGTTTCCACTTTCTCCCCATGTCTGCGTGGGTTTCCTCCGGGTGCTCCGGTTTCCTCCCACAGTCCAAAGATGTGCAGGTTAGGTGGATTGGCCATGATAAATTGCCCCTTCGTGTCCAAAAAGTTAGGTGGAGTTACTGGGATGGAGTGAGGCATGGGCCTAGGTCAGGTGCTGTTCCCAAGGTTTGGTGCAGACTTGATGGGCTGACCGGCCTCCTTGTGCACTGTAGGGATTCTATGATTCTATTTATCTGACCTAGCATGGGCAAAAGAGCTGAATTCAAGAGTTGAGATGAGAGTGACAGCCCTTAACATCATTTGAACCAGTGTGGCATTACTCAGTTTAAAGGAAGGTGAATGTGGTCTTTGGAAGTCAATTATCTCAGCCACAAGCACATTGCTTCAGGGGTTCCTCAGGGTTAGGTTTAGTGTCCCAGACCTAACCATCTTCAGCTGCTTTATCAATGACCTTCCCTCCATCAAAAGGCTAAAAGGGGGGATGTTCACCGATGATTGTGCAGTTTTCAGCAACATTCATAATGCCTCAGATACTGAAGCACATATATAACAGGATCTAAACAAAATTCAGACTTAGACTGGTAAATGACAAGCAGCATTTGTGCCACACAAGTGGCAGACAATGATCACCGTCAACAGGAGAGAATCTAACCATTGCCTCTTAACGAAAATCGCATTACCATTGCTGAATCCTCCACTATCAACATCCTGGGGGTTACCATTGACCAGAAACATAACTCGACCAGCCATATAAATACCACGGCTACAAGAGCAGATCAGGGATTGGGAATTCTACAGCAGGTAACTCACCTCTGACTCCCCAACACCTGTCCACAATCTACAAGGCACAAGCCTGGAGCGTGATGGAATATTCTCCAATTGCCTGGATGAGTGCAGCTCCATCAGCACCAAATAAGCGTGACACCTTCCAAGCCAATGCGTCACGCTTGATTGCCATTGCATCCACCACTGTAAACATTCACTTCCGCCATAAATGGTACTCAGTGACAGAAGTATCTACCATCCACAAGATCCACCGTAGGAACTCACCAAGCCGCCTTCAACAGCACGTGATCTCTACCACCTAGAAGGGGTACAATGGCTGCAGATACATGGGAACACCAGCACTAGAATGTTTCTCTCCAAACCACACAGCACCCTGACTTAAAACTCTATCACTGTTCCTTCTTCCCTCCCTAACAGCACTCTGGCTACCTGGAACAGCATGTTAAAAGGTGACTCACCTTCTGAGTACTGGGTGCAGTTCTGGTCACCTCATTACAGAAAGGATGTAATTGCACAGGGGAGAGTTTAGTCGAGATGTATGAGGTGTTGCCTGAACTGGGTAATTGTGGCAATGAGGAAAGTTCAGATTGGCTGGGGTAGTTCTCCCTGAAACAGAGGAGGCTAAGGGGAGATTTAGTTGAGATGTACAAAATTGTGAGGGGCCTGGATAGAGTGGATGGGAAGGGCCGATTTATTTCAGCAGAGAGGTCAGTGACGAGGTAACATAGAAATAAAGTGATTGGTGGAAGGATTAGAGCGGAGATAAGGAAAACAATTTTCGCCCTGATGGTCCTGGGGTTCTGGAAATCAGTGCTTGAAAGGGTAGTGGAGGCAGAAACCCTCAACTCATTTAAAAAGGAGTCTGGATAGCAACTCTAAGTGCCGTGAATTGCAGGGGCACGGATCAAATGTTGGAACGCGGCACAGCCAAATGGCGGAATTTACCAACCAGAACGGGGGGGCCCCAGATTTTCGGCGGTGGAAGTGGCCCGCCAGCGGGATGTACCAACCCTGCTGTTGTCAATGGGATTTCCCGGTGACTGCATCCCTCGTCACCGGAAAATTGGTGCGCTGGCGAGGGACTGGATTATCCCGCCAGGGTGAACTGCCAGTATATCGTGCCCAAAATCAGCCAAGTGGCCTCTTACTGTGCTACAAACCTTCCATGATTCTATGATTCTCAAGGGCAATTAGTGATGTGCAATAAATGCTGGCCTTGCCAGTGATGCTCACATCACAAGAAAGAATCGTCAAAGTATTTATACATCATTAGTTAAGGAGCCAGACCATTGGTTCTTTCATTCACCTGATGTGGGTTTCTCAGCTTGTATTTCAGGCACCTTACAGCGTTTCTTTGAGCTGAAAGAGGCAGCAAAAGTCTAACAATGCTCACTTCAAAATATTCAACAACAGCAGATTCTGGGCTATTACAAAACTGCTCAGCTTTTAGTTGCTAACTGCCTCTGTTATTATTCGTATTTACCATACAGATTCATGTAAAAGTTGTCCTCATGATTTTTGGCCTGAACAAATCCATGGGCGGGATTCTCCATCTCGCCAGCCGGCCAATGGGGTTTCCCATTGTGGGCAGCCCCATGCTGTGGGGAAATCCCCGGGCTGCCGGCGTAACAGAGAATCCCGACAGCGGAGAATCCAACCTCATATCTTTCATGTACCTTGTTTAAGAGTTAATCAAAGTTTTTCAGGGATCCATGCCCAGAAATTTCAGAACCAAGTTTCATCCTGGAGATGTGAATGATTTGATTTCATTGTAAATGCATAAACACTAATGAAAATGAGTACCGGTAAATAAATTAATCAATGTCAAATAATTAATATGAATTCTTTAATGTTGTTGGTTTTTACTTTGTTGTATTGTGACGGCCTTCATTTGGGTTTCCCTTGAGTCCAAACCATGGGCATCAGTTGACCCCTGGGATGTTTTATCTGTGCAAAGGCCGACCCATGACTTCAGGCTGAAAAAAAGGTCATATCATTTTGACCATTACACTTGTATTTACAGTTATGCCTTTATTGATGGCAATAAATTATTTTTGTGCAATGGTACATCTTTCAATATTGTACCTCTATAAGCTTAATGTTGAGTTCCACTTTTGATTCTGCTTAGAGAAAATGACAAATAAAATTCCTTAGCATTTGTCCACTTGTTCGTTGTTTCATCATTCAGAAAGTTGTCAGTGGACATTCTTCCTGACGGGGCATCTTTCATCACTGCTGTGTCAGTGGCTGCAAGGGAGATTATGAAAGTGGGCCAAAGAAATTTTCATAGAAATTACAGTGCAGAAGGAGGCCATTTGGCCCGTCGAGTCTGCACCGGCTCTTGGAAAGAGCACCCTACCAAGGTCCACACCTCCATTCTATCCCCATAACACAATAGCCCCACCCAACACGAAGGGAAATTTTGGACACTAAGGACAATTTAGCATGGCCAATCCACCTAACCCGCACATCTTTGGACTGTGGGAGGAAACTGGAGCACCCGGAGGAAACCCACGCACACACGGGGAGAATGTGCAGACTCCACACAGACAGTGACCCAAGCCGGAATCGAACCTGGGACCCTGGAGCTGTGAAGCAATTGTGCTATCCACAATGCTACCGTGCTGCCCTCCTCTTTGATTCCTCCTCTCACAATTGTTCATTTGAAGAAGCCTATATATCTGGTGGGAACAGACCAGTCATTGTGTATCTGTGTGTGAGAGGTGAGGAACTCATTTTGCAGAGGCTTCAGCCATAATTGATCTTCTGTAACCTTGTACAACATGTAAGAGCACCAACCTAATGGTGGTGCCACACAGCCCTTCTGGCTCACTTCTAATTGGGTTGTTACTACACCAACTGCATTTTTACAATATCCGGTTGTTATGGGAACACCGCTATGGCTGGCTGTGGCTCTGGGCCTCACCACTCTGGTTGGCTGGGGCTCTGGGCCTCCCCGCTCTGGTTGGCTGGGGCTCTGGGCCTTATCGCTCTGGTTGGCTGGGCTCTGGGACCCCCGCTCTGGTTGGCTGGGGCTCTGGGCCTCACCGCTCTGGCTGGCTGGGGCTCTGGGCCTCACCGCTCTGGCTGGCTGGGGCTCTGGGCCTCACCGCTCTGGCTGGCTGGGGCTCTGGGGCCTCCCGCTCTGGCTGGCTGGGACTCACCGCTCTGGTTGGCTGGGGCTCTGGGCCTCACCGCTCTGGCTGGCTGGGGCTCTGGGCCCCCGTGCTCTGGCTGGCTGGGGCTCTGGGCCTCACTGCTCTGGCTGGCTGAGGCTCTGGACCTCCACGCTCTGGTTGGCTGGGGTTCTGGGCCTCACCCCTATGGTTGGCTGGGGCTCTGGGCACCCCCACTCTGGCTGGCTGAGGCTCTGGGCCTCCCCGCTCTGGCTGTCTGAGGCTCTGGGCCCCACTCCTCTGGCTGGCTGGTGCTCTGGGCCTCACCGCTCTGGCTGTGGCCCTGGGCCCCACTCCTCTGGCTGGCTGGGGCTCTGGGCCTCACCGCTCCGGCCACCCCCGCTCTGGCTGGCTGGGACTGTGAGCCTCACTTCTCTGGCTGGCTGGGGCTCTGGGCCTCATCGCTATGGCTGGCTGGGACTCTGGGCACCCCCACTCTGGCTGGCTGGGGCTCTGGGCACCCCCACTCTGGCTGGCTGGGACTGTGAGCCTCACTTCTCTGGCTGGCTGGGGCTCTGGGCCTCATCGCTATGGCTGGCTGGGGCTCTGGGCATCCCCGCTCTGGCTGGCTGGGGCCATGGGCCTCCCCGCTCAGGCTGGCTGGGGCTCTGGGCCTCCCCGCTCTGGCTGGCTGGGGCTCTGGGCCTCCCTGCTCTGGCTGGCTGGGGCTCTGGGCACCCCCGCTCTGGCTGGCTGGGGATCTGGGCCTCACCGCTCTGGCTGGCTGGGGCTCTGGCCACCCCCGCTCTGGCTGGGTGGGCCTCTACGCCTCACTGCTCTGGCTGGCTGGGGCTCTGGGCACCTCCGCTCTGGCTGGCTGGGGCTCTGGGCCTCACCGCTCTGGCTGGCTGGGGCTCTGGGCCGCAGCGTTCTGGCTGGCTGGGGCTCTGGCCACCCCCACTCTGGCTGGCTGGGGCTCTGGCCACCCCCGCTCTGGGTGGCTGGGGCTCTGGGCCTCACCGCTCTGGCCACCCCGCTCTGATGGGCTGGGGCTCTGGGCCTCACCGCTCTGGCCACCCCCGCTCTGGTGGGCTGGGGCTCTGGGCCTCCCTGCTCTGGCAGGCTGGGGCTCTGGGCATGCCTGGTCTGGCTGGGTGGGGCTCTGGGCCTCACCGCTCTGGCTGGCTGGGGCTCTGGGCCTCACCACTCTGGCTGGCTGCGGCTCTGGGCCTCCCCGCTCTGGCTGGCTGGGGTTCTGGGCACCCCTGCTCTGGCTGGCTGGGGCTCTGGGCCTCACCACTCTGGCTGGCTGGGGCTCTAGCCACCCCTGCTCTGGCTGGCTGGGGCTCTGGGCCTCACTGCTCTGGCTGGCTGGGGCACTGGGCACCTCCGCTCTGGCTGGCTGGGGTTCTGGGCCTCTCCGCTCTGGCTGGCTGTGGCTCTGGGCCTCCCTGCTCTGGCTGGCTGGGGATCTGGGCCTCACCGCTCTGGCTGGCTGGGGATCTGGGCCTCACCGCTCTGGCTGGCTGGGGCTCTGGCCACCCCCGCTCTGGCTGGGTGGGGCTCTGGGCCTCACTGCTCTGGCTGGCTGGGGCTCTGGGCACCTCCGCTCTGGCTGGCTGGGGCTCTGGGCCTCACCGCTCTGGCTGGCTGGGGCTCTGGGCCACAGCGCTCTGGCTGGCTGGGGCTCTGGGCACCCCCACTCTAGCTGGCTGGGGCTCTGGCCACCCCCGCTCTGGCTGGCTGGGGCTCTGGGCCTCACCGCTCTGGCCACCCCCGCTCTGGTGGGCTGGGGCTCTGGGCCTCACCGCTCTGGCCACCCCCGCTCTGGTGGGCTGGGACTCTGGGCCTCCCTGCTCTGGCAGGCTGGGGCTCTGGGTATGCCCGGTCTGGCTGGGTGGGGCTCTGGGCCTCACCACTCTGGCTGGCTGCGGCTCTGGGCCTCCCCGCTCTGGCTGGCTGGGGTTCTGGGCACCCCTGCTCTGGCTGGCTGGGGCTCTGGGCCTCACCGCTCTGGCCACCCCCGCTCTGGTGGGCTGGGGCTCTGGGCCTCCCTGCTCTGGCAGGCTGGGGCTCTGGGACTCCCCGCTCTGGCTGGCTGGGGCTCTGGGCACCTCCGCTCTGGCTGGCTGGGGCTCTGGGCCTCACCGCTCTGGCTGGCTGGGGTTCTGGCCACCCCCGCTCTGGCTGGCTGGGGCCCTGGACACCTCACCGCTCTGGCTGGCTGGGGCCCTGGGCCTCACCGCTCTGGCTGGCTGGGGCTCTGGCCACCCCCGCTCTGGCTGGCTGGGGCTCTGGGCCTCACCGCTCTGGCCACCCCCGCTCTGGTGGGCTGGGGCTCTGGGCCTCCCTGCTCTGGCAGGCTGGGGCTCTGGGCACCCCCACTCTGGCTGGGACTCTGGGCCTCACCGCTCTGGTTGGCTGGGGCTCTGGGCCTCACCGCTCTGGTTGGCTAGGGTTCTGGGCCTCACCGCTCTGGCTGGCTGGGGCTCTGGCCACCCCCGCTCTGGCTGGCTGGGGCTCTGGGCCTCACCGCTCTGGCCACCCCCGCTCTGGTGGGCTGGGGCTCTGGGCCTCCCTGCTCTGGCAGGCTGGGGCTCTGGGCATGTCCGCTCTGGCTGGGTGGGGCTCTGGGCCTCACCGCTCTGGCTGGCTGAGTCTCTGGGCACCCCCACTCTGGCTGGGACTCTGGGCCTCACCGCTCTGGTTGGCTGGGGCTCTGGGCCTCACCGCTCTGGTTGGCTAGGGTTCTGGGCCTCACCGCTCTGGCTGGCTCGGGCTCTGGGCCTCACCACTCTGGCTGGCTGGGGCTCTGGGCCCCCCCTGCTCTGGCTGGCTGCGTCTCTGGGCCTCACCACTCTGGCTGGCTGGGACTCGGCCTCACCGCTCTGGCTGGCTGGAGCTCTGGGCCCCCCCTGCTCTGGCTGGCTGGGGCTCTGGGCCTCACCGCTCTGGCTGGCTGGGGCTCTGGGCCCCCCTGCTCTGGCTGGGTGGGGCTCTGGGCCTCACCGCTCTGGCTGGGGCTCTGGGCCTCCCTGCTCTGGCTGGGGCTCTGGGCCTCACTGCTCTGGCTGGTGCTCAGGGCCTCACCGCTCTGGCTGGGGCTCTGGGCCTCACCGCTCTGCCTGGGGCTCTGGGCCTCACCGCTCTGGCTGGGGCTCTGAGCCTCACCGCTCTGGCTGGGGCTCTGGGCCTCGCCGCTCTGGCTGGGGCTCTGGGCCTCACCGTTCTGGCTGGAGCTCTGGGCCTAACCGCTTGATTGGCTCACATTCTGGTCCCTGAAACCTACCTTCAGTACTTACCTTCCCACTCTTTGCTGCTCGTCCAATCACAGGCTGGTTTGTCTTTGATTTGCTTACAAGTGAGCCTATTGGCAGCAAATGCAGGAAGGAACCAGCCTGTCATTGGATGTGAGCAGCTTTATCAGTCACTTGAATGTCCAGGTTTAGCGGTCTGCACTGAGTTGACAAGTCTGCTTGAAATCCAAGGTGCCAGAAAAGTGTTCCGTTGCACTCCGGAAGCACCACACCACTGAGCTTTAGTATTTATATTAGACATTTGAGTGCCTCATTATCTCAGAACATAGTATTTGATGTCAATATCATGATATGTGAATTAAGGAACCTCCTTGAGTTTAAAGCTGTCTAAATAAATCACAACTGCATTTTAATTGCCTGTGATATCTTGGCATGTTCTGAGTAATTCCAGTATGTTGAGTTGACACAATTCAACTAATTTCGCTTTCATTTATCAACTTTATTGTGCCAAAAATTATTCTGTCTCCAGAGAACCCATGATCGAAATTAAGCCTGTTATCATCATCATACCATTCTTATAGCCAAAGCAGCCCTTTAGTACAGTTCCAAGATTGGAATAACGTGGGTCTAACACTCCCTTTGATTTAATCATGTGTTGAACATGATCTTTCCAACCTGTCCTTGCTAATCTGGACACACACAACCTCCACAACTCAGCTTTGTAATATAGGAGTGGTACTCAGACAGTACTGTTTCTTCAATGTTCATGTCTTGCTGCTAGGTAAAAGGGATCAGAATGTACCAGTACATTATTTACTGATTGGCTGGTTAGCAGTCACCATGGGGATATAAATGCAATTGTGTCATGAATAAGTATGACTCCAATGTTTCTGAAATTTATGGTTAAATGAAGGGGCGCTCAATGTTTAGAAAAAAGTTGTAAATCATAGTCTCTATTGTACTAATTTAATGAATTTACTGTATATATTTAACTCTTCCCAAAATCTGTTTTTCGATGGGTTTCCCCAAAGGTGTTAGCAGGGAGACCACATACACTCCCCTGTGCAGTGTTTAAGAACCTAGACATGACTTTTAATGATTTTAGCATCTAAACGAGGGACATCTAGCCATGTGGGAAGGCCGATTTTCAGGCGCAAGGCTTATGATGTCTTGTATAAGCAGGTGCTGCCTGTTCATCTAAATGAGTTCAGCCTGCAACCCCGGGTAAAATGTGCAGCTCACTGGCTCCAGTTTAACATGGGGCCCCAACAGCACAATGCACAGATAGCCTGGATCTCTTAAAGGTAGCCTACTCCTCTTAAAGGGGAACTGCGGTCATCCCACAGAAGCTGCTGCAGACTGTTTCTGGAGCGGCTGGCTGAAGGAAAAGTACCGCAAATGGAGAAACAGGGAAGAGAGCGGATTTCCAAGTTTACTGAAGTGACACTGGAGGCCTCAGTGATGGAGGTAGGCTGGAGGAGGCAAACCCTGGGAATGGAATGGGAGCACGTGGCCATGGAGATCAATTCCTGGAGACTGGCTTCGAGGGCCTGGCTGTTGTGTCAGAAGGAATTCAATTAGCTCACATGGTCAGTGATTCATCATCACATGACATCACCCACCACACACGACTCGCAATGCCCATTGCATCACAGCTCTCTTCATTCACCCAATTTCAGTCTCCAGCAACCAGGAGCCAGTCCTAACATTCAAATATTTCACTTTACGCTCACGCTTTTTTAATGCTGTCAGCCTCACAGTAACCTCTTGTTACTTCCACATATCTCTGGCTATTCAGCTGTGACAGGCACATGACCCAAACACACTGCAACACACCGACTGACATTCTACCCTCTTCCTTCAGGACAAGGCAGCATATAGAACATAGAACATACAGTGCAGAAGGAGGCCATTCGGCCTCGAGTCTGCACCGATCCACTTAAGCCCTCATTTCCACCCTATCCCCATAGCCCAATAACCCCTCCTAACCTTTTTGGACACTAATGGCAATTGATCATGGCCAATCCACCTAATCTGCACGTCTTTCGACTGGGGGAGGAAACTGGTGTCATAATATACACCAGTATATCATGGTGCAGACACACACACTGATGGACATGCAGTGGGACCAATCGGCATACACAACACCGCAGCCAATCACCAGTGAGAGCACACGCACTATAAAGACAGGGGACGGGAGAGTTCCCGCTCATTCTAGTAGCAGCCAGCTCGGAGCACAGAGCTCACAGCCTGCAACACAGATATTCACCATGTGCTGAGTGCATCACCTGGTTAGGACTAGGCAAGGGTCAACAGTTAAAGCTGGTATTGCATTTACCCACAGTTCATGTATGTTAATATAGTTAACCTTATAATAAAATAGAGTTGCACCACTTCCAGTGTTGGTGACCTGTTTGTGATCCAGAACACCCAACACATCAACCGGAGCACCCGGAGGAAACCCACGCAGACACGTGGCGAACGTGCAGACTCCGCACAGACAGTGACCTAGCGGGGAATCGAACCTGGGACCTTGGCGCTGTGATGCCACAGTGCTATCCACTTGTGCTACCGTGCTGCCCAAATATAGTCACAGGAGCAGAAGAAAACAGCAGGGGACAAACAGGTCTGCGTCAATTGAGCCCTCTCGAAGAAATGGTGCTCTGCATCATGGAGCTAACTGGGACTGAGCGCTGTAGCATCTGGTTACACAGTAGAACATCAGTCTAACAGTTTGTTCCTGCCTATATGCACATTCTCAAATCCCATTTCACCTTCATTTTGCTATCTAGCATGACCATGGACCTCTTGCTTTCCACACGCCCACCCCGCCGCAATACTGACCTCCCCTCACCCAAACCCTCGAATTCTGCATTTCTCCTCACAGATACTCAAAACCCACTGCCTGACCAGCCAATGCAGCCTCACACGGCAGGGGGGGCGGGGGGGACCTCTGATGAGAAAGCACTGCCACTTGATGTGACAGTCGCAACCACCAGCTCAGATTCGGCCACATTTTGCACCTTAGAGGGTACTATAGAGTTGGCATCAGAACATAATGCATCACCGGGCATGAATGGGTTGGAGCCAGGCAAGGTGGGCGAGGATAGTTTGTGTATCAACTCACCAGACAGCAAGGTTGCAGATGAGTTCTTCGCTGTGGACAGAGATGGGGACAACACACAGGACAATGCCGAGGACTAGTCACACCGAGATGCTTGGCGCATTGTAAGACCTACTCGATAACCTATCGCCGCCACCAATGAGTATGGTGGAATCCAGCTCCAACTTGACATGGCTTTGCACAGAGCTTGGAGCCCATCTTTCCCACAATGGACATGGTGGCTAGCTCCATGAGAGCTATTGGGACCCACTGGGATGCAGTTTCCGATGGTCGATATCTCAGCTTCCGTTTCAACATAGGGAGAAGCAACTCAGTGTCTCAGCTCGCACTGGAAGCTCAGGCTGAGCTCATTGGGATCCATGCCTGATGCCACATGAGCCCATGTTGCCACGTGCTATATTCCAGAAAGCTAGGTGGTGAAGGAAGGAACTTAGGTCAATCTTTACACACTTTTGTAAGCATTTCTTTACAGGGATACACTTAAAAGCATATACCTCTTAACCCAACAATCAGCCTGTATCCAATAGGCACAGGTGAATCTTTAGGTATTCCATTCCAGGTATTAATCTAATAAAACTCCTCTGAACCGCCACAAACCATACGCATTTACATTCTTCTTTAAATAAGGAGACCAAAACTGCACACTGGGCAGCGATCTACCAGCTGCATTGGGCTCAAACAGGAGCGTGGCGTGGCCAGTAGATGTCAGGAGAGGCCTACCACAGACTTCCCAACAGTCTACGATCTACCCAGGTATCCCGAGGCGGCGCGATCAGGAGGTGGGCGGGATCAAGCCTCGCACACCTCAGCAGGTTTAAAACTTGCTTGACGTGTTGACCCATTATCTATCGGGCTCCAGGCAACTACTGACCTCCTGAGGGAGTCCCCAGCCGGACACCGTTCAACACTGGTCCACACAAATGTGAACCAGGTGAAACCTGAGGTGTCTCCTGGGCCATCGGAGGTCCCGGGCCGCCCCCTGGAATGCAGTCACCTTAACACTGCCAAGCTGGCACCTTGGCACTGCCAGCCTGGCACTGCCAATGTACCAGGGTGGCACTGCAAAGTCAGCAGGAGCACTGCCAGGGTGCCAGGGTTGCAGTGCCAGGGTGCCCAGGTGCCAGGGTGGCATGGCCAAGGGTCAGGATCTGAGGGGGCCCATAAAAGGAGGGTGGAGCGGGTGTATGGAGTGGGGGGAGGGGTGGGGGGAGTGTAGGGTGGGTATGAAGGGGCCGCAGGAAGGTTGGGTGGGGGGAGTGAAGGGTGGGGGTACTGGAAGGGGGACCCGAAAGGAGGCATGAGAAGGCCTGAAAGGTGGTAGGGCCCTCAGCATCCTCACAGTGGGGTGCTATCACTTGGTGTAATACCCATGTGTGTGGGGGGGGTGACATTGCCAGTGGGCGGGGGTGTGGGGAACCCTCAAGCCCACTTAGAGATCAGGGCACCCTTTCAAAATGGTGGCCCTGTCTCTGAGGAGCCGGTCTGGCCTGCGGGTTCAGCTCCCCAGTGATGAAAATAATTCTAATGGCGTGATCTACCGGCCACACTGCGCTCTAAAATAGTGCACTGCGGCACGACGTGGCCTGTAAATGATGGGAGACCATGCTCCCGGGGTCTACCCGGCTCGCCACGCTGTGATGTGAAGCACATCCATTGTGGGTGGGATCACCTTTTGGCAAATCTGCATATTACAGCGAGTCAGCTAGTCTTATTTTAATATGCAGTTCCCCGAGTTAACCAAGGCATTGGGATCTATCCCCTTCACCTTGGAGGCTTCAGGCAAGCACCGTTCAGAACTGGTCTTCACATATGGAGACTAGACGGAGCGGCACATGTGGGAGGCCCCCAGGTGCATGCCCTTTGGGAAGAGTGGTACCCTGGCACTGTGGGTGCCACCTGGATCACCTGGCACTGGCAACCTGGCAGTGCAAGCCTGGAAATACCAAGGCGCCCAGGTGGTACTGTCAAGGTGCCAAGCTGGCATTTTTTGCATGCCGGTGATGGGGCGGGGGTGCCCTGTCTGGCTGGGGGGTGAGGGGAGCAGGGTGAGCGGTGGTGGGCAGGTCGTGTAGGGGGGTTCTGGGGTCACGTCGGGGGCTAAAGAGATTGCAACGCCATTAAAAATGGTTCCCTGACCTCTCCCTGCACTGAGGAGGTTCAGCGAGTGGGGCTCCTCAGTGCAGGAACTGGGACTAAGCACAGCCTCAGCTCGAATTCCCCACTGAGGCCACGTATCTAACCGGAGTCAGGTTAGATAGCGGTGTGTCTCCTGGCGTTGCGAGTGCCGGGCAATGCTCGCTATCGTTCCCATTTGGTTAAATCACGGCCTAAATATGGACTAGCCCGATGATAATCTCCACAGGGCCCCAAAAAGTGACTAAATGTGGCTAGATAGTGGTGGGGAATTCGGCAACAGAACGGAGGAGCAACCCCCAGCAAAACCTGCCACAAATGATGCATGGAGAGTGTGATAATATGCGGGGGAGACCAAAATCGGGAAGTGCACCGGGCGCCGTTTGGTTTGCGGTCTGACCGGTCCACTCCCATTGGCGAAATCAGGATCTCGCCATAGCATGGCGAGAAACCAATAATCAACTCTTCAAGCCAATCTCCATACAATTAACGGGAACGACCCCATATCTAATGGCCTCCAGTGATCATACCGCCTCCCCAGCAAGCGGTCATGCGGGCGCTGATTAATACTCCTTTTTTAAAACGTGAAGCTAGAGAATGGCTGCTGTGGGGATCCAAGAAGGTGAGCAGCCATATTCGCTCCCAGGCAATGAGCTCGGGGGCACTTGGGTTGCTGCCCCAGTGATGGGGAAGATCCATGGAGGGGGGGGGGGGAGGTCGCCATCGGTGGGGGAGTCACCCCGGGCTGAGGGTATGTGTGCCTCAGCGGCCGCGGGTCCTTAACGCCACCCCTGGATTATGTGTACCACCGGCTACCCATAACTCCCACTGACCATGGAGGCCTATGGCCATCCGGCTGAAGGTTATCGCTAATAGGCAATTGACAATGGTAGTTAAGTGAGCACTTCACACATCCCAAGTGAATCCCCGTGGGTGGGCGGGCCGTGGTAGCATCTGAGAGTTATTGCCCAGCATCCCAATCAGACCATGTTGCCTGGACACTGTGCCTGAACACTGCAGGAGGCAACATCATGGACACAGCAGCCAACATCAGAACACCCACGGGCTGGGCCTCAGCACTGGGAGGGAACCAGTGCCCTGACCTGGTAACATTACATGTGGGTGTCTGGGGTATAGGGTCTGAGGCCTGATGACCAGAGGGTGCGTGGGAGGGCATGTTAGATAGCAAGGGGTGTGGGGGTGGGGGGGAAGCAATGGGGAATGCAGGGTCCCAGGGTGGATGACACCGCTGGTTGTCAGTCTCCCACCCTCTCCAATTCTTTGCAAATATTACAGGGGATGGACGATATGTTGGACCCCGTAGAGGCTGCCCTCGTGGTGCTGGCCAGGTGGCCAGAGGCTGGAGAAGGCAGTGGCAGCAACGTTGATAGAGATTTGAGTCAATGGCCTATGTGGCAGGGCCCTGCCCCACACCCTGAGAACCCGACCATCCATCAGGCCAAGGAGGGACCCAGAGGGGGAGGCTGGCGATGGTCCAAGGTGTATAGGCATCGCTGGTCTTTTGAACAGATGACAGACAGCGGGTGCCACAGGGGACTCCGCCCCAACAAGGGGATGGTGCGGCACCTGTGCCATGTCCTCGTGGTCTTGGCCACGTGGAGGAGGAAGGCACCCGCTCCTGGTGGCCGTCAAGGTCACCACAGCCCTGAACCTTTATGCCTCAGGATCATTTGAGGACTCGAGCGGGGAGTTGTGTGGCACCTCACAAGCTACAGCCCACAAGTGCATCTGTGAGGTCACGGATGCCCTGTTTGCCTGGGCAACTAACTATGTAAACTTTGACATGGACCTGGCCCAACTGGATGCCCGGGTAGCAGGATTCTCTACCATCGACCCAAATGCCCGAGGTCCAGGAGGTAAGTGATGGCATGCATGTGGCATTGCACCAGGCCATCAGGGAGTGCCATATAATCACCAGGAAGGGGTTCCACTCCCTGAACGTCCAGCTTGTGTGCAACCACCACATGATGATCATGCACATATGTGCATGCTTCCAGGGAGGAACAGCTACATCCTGGGACAGTCAGACATCCCCGACCTCTACGAGGACCACCCAAGGGTGACTGGTTGGCTCTTGGGGAAGAACCGATATCTGCTGAGGACCTGGCTAATGACGCCAATACAGAGGCCGGGGACCAATGCAGAGACCCGAAATAACGAGGCCCATGTAACCACATGGGCTGTCATTGAGTGGTGCATCAGACTCCTCAAAATGCGATTCAATACCTTGACCGTTCTGGTGGTGCACTGCTGTACATCCCCCAGAGGGTTGCCCGCATTGTGGTGGTCAGCTGTACCATCCACAACCTGGCACTGTACCGGGGTGATGTGCTGGAGGCGGAGGGGGAGGAACATGCGGCTACCACTGAGGAGTCAGCAGACAGGCTGGAGTCAGACTTTGGCATTGATTGAGGAGCACCAGCACTCAGCTCTCAGCGGGAGGAGGACGAGGAGAAGCTGGACCAGGAGGGGCTGGACTTTAACCTGGTGTTTTAAGACTTCTTACTGTGCTCACCCCAGTCCAACACCGGCATCTCCACATTGTGGCTCTCTCAGGATGACTGCATTCTTCCTCCCACCACTGCCTCTCTCACAGTGCCCTTGCTGTGTTACTAATTGTGTTTCTCTCAATTTGGCTCTGAAGATGGCGGCCAATATGGTCGCCTTCCTTAATTCAAATTACGTTTTGCTCTAGAGTCGCCAGGTATCCTTCAATACCGCCACAAGGTTCAAAACCGAATACTGATCAAAGACTCGATACACCAGTTAGTAAGTTCAAACTCAAGGCTCATTTATTTACACACACAGTTAAATATACTCATGCATAAAACACTACAGACTAAACTATCACTACTGCTAAAAGCCTATACTTAGCTTCGGGCGCCCACTCAGTCAGAGGAACAATGGCCGTTGTTCGGTTCTGAGGCTGCTGGGGTCGAACTGGTACGGAATAACAGCTAAGAGCGTCTGTCTCGTAGTGTGCGTTGACCTTGGACTTACTTGTTCTGATGTTGCTGTTGGGCAGGTCTCTCCTTGGTGAGAGATGGAGCCAAGAGCGCGATTCTCTCTTGGGGGATTCTTCTTATACCCAAAAGGGGCTTTGTGCGCTTTTGGGCGGGACTTGAATTTGTCCCCAATTAATTGGGCCGTTTCCCAATCGTTCCTATCGATTTCCTCTCATGAAGGGGTGGGTGCCCTGATGGCTAGGCGTGTCCTAGGTGGCCGTTGGCCTGCTTTGTTCTGGTCTCCTCTGGCGCCGGGGTGTCTGCCTTAGTATTATTTACTTAAATGTTACCATTTTGTTCCCGGGGATGGCTCATTAGTATGGAAATGGTTTGCAGTATCGGTCTTGTCTGGGAGCTACGGCTCCAATCAACAGACAAACCCTGCACCTGCTTGCTTTCTCAGTATTGTCCATTTTCCCTGAAATCCTTGCAAAGTGTCCATTTTGTAATCGGGAAGTGGCCATCCCAGATGACTACAGCTGTTGCCCAGACTGATGCTGCCCATGCCTAGGTGGAGCACTTCAAAGCCAGGCTCTCAATAGCTGGCAGAGGTTATCCTGCAAGGCCCTCTGCAGTCTCTCCCAGTGAAATTCAGCAACCTTCCACCCTCCATGCTGCTGCCACTGGAATAGTTCTGTGTCAGAGAGCAAAGACAATACATACAAGACACCAGGAGAATGCACAAGGGTTTTAGATGTATTATTGCAAATGTTATTTAATGATTTTTCTTGTTCTCTTTTATTTCAGGGATTTGTGGTCGGAGGAGCCCGTGATGGAACAATGCAGCTGAATTGTAGGCTGGGGGATTGTGGAATTGTTTTTTTTGAAAAACATTTTCTTGAAGGCATTTTAAATATACACATAATCACAAAAATACAGAAGTCAACTGCGGCAACAGGAAACAACTCCCCGCCCCCCACGCATCCTCCCCCAACAACATCTCGCTGCCACTCAGGTACCCACTCCCTTATACAACTCATCACCCCCCCCCCCCCAAACAAAAAGTAAACATCCCTCTGCCCCTTGCTGATGACTCAATACTCCTTAAAGAAGTCGATAAACAACTCCCACCTCAAGATGAATCCCTCCTCCACCCCTCGAATGACGAACGTAAGATTTTGCAAATGCAGGAACTCTGCCAAATCACTCACCCCTACCCCTGCCTTTGGCGGCTCCGAGTTCCGCCAGCTCAACAAAATCAGTCTCCGGACTATCAGCGAGGCAAAGGCCAAGACATGGCCTCTCCTCCCTCCTGAACTCCCAGATCCTCCGACACTCCAAATGTCGCCACCTCCGGACTCGGAGCTACTGTTACCCCCAAAATCTTTGACATTACGTCCGAAAATCCCTTCCAAAACTTCCTCAACCTTGGACTTAACCAAAACCTGTGCTCATGGATCGCCAGCTCCCCCGCACACCTCATCTCCACCCCCGAAAAGAACCGACTCATCCTGGACACCATCATGTGGGCTCTATGCACCACCTTAAATTGGATTAGAACTTAGTTGATAAGACGAGGACTCATTCACCCTCCGCAGAGCTTCCCTCCGCACTGTGGCCCACAACGTCTCCCCCCCCCCCAACTCTTCCTCCCACTTCCGCATGACCTCCTCCAGTGACGCTATCTCTTCATCAGCTTCCCTGTGTCCGCAACCCTATCTTCCCCAATGTTGTCCTTGGCCAAAAGCTTATTCTGCAGCACCGGGGCAGCAGCGCTGGAAAGGACGGCACCTCCTTCCTAACAAAGTCCCTAACCTGCAGACACCTGAACCTATTCTCCCTTGGTAGCTGGTATGTCTCCTCGAGCTCTTCCAGGTCTGAAAACCTTTCTCCCATAAACAAATCCCTCAGGTACTCTTTCCCCACCTGCCGCCACTCCTGGACCCTCTCATCCAACCCCACCAGCGCAAACCGATGATTGTCACAAATTGGCACCCACAGGGACATGCCTTCCAATCCAAAGTGCTGCTGATACTGGTTCTAAACCCTCAATGCTGATACCACCACGGAACTTGTGGAGTGCCGAACTGGTGAGAACAGAAGGGGCGCCAACAACAGTGCCCTCAAGCTGATCCCTTTACATGAGGCTGCCTCTAATCGCCCCCAAACCGATCGCTCCTCCACAGCCCCTCTCCTAGCCATTATGATGTTTACTGCCCAGTAATTCAACAAGCTCGGCAATGCAAACCCCCACTTCCCCCCCCCCCACCCCTCACCCTCTCCACGCATGCCAATCCCCCTCCAAGAACACCCTCCTACCCGCGGAGCCTTCCCCGTCCACACAAACCTCAATATCAACCAAGTCACTTTTCTAAAAAAGACTTAGGGACAAAAATCGTCAGGTTCTGAAACACAAACAAAACCTTTGGCGGCACCGTCATTTTCATCGTCTGCACACACGCACCAAAGACAATGGTAGCACATCCCATCTCTTGAAATCCGCCTTCAGTCTCTCCACCAGCCACTCTAGATTCAGCTTATGCAGCTGGACCCAACTCTGTGCCACCTGTATCCCAAAGTAACGAAAACCCGCCCCCAACCATCCAAAACAACAATTCCCCCAACCTCCTCGGGGATGGGGGTCGCTGGTCAAAGCCCCTCCCTCCTCCACCATCTTCTCCAACATATTCGCCACATACTTTGTGGCCTGTGTTCCCTCAATCCCTTCAGGCAGCCCTGCGATATGGAGATTCTGCCTCCTGGAACAATTCCCGAGGTCCTCCATCTCCGCCACGAGCACCATCTCCACCTCCAGAGGGGCCAGCCAGTCCTCATCCTCCCCCACAACTCCTGCATCTTCTGGAGTGCCAGATCCTGCACTTGCAGCCTCTGCTCTACACTCTCGATAGCCGCCCATGCGGCTCCACCACCTTTGCCAGGTCTTCTGAGGCCTCCTGCCTCGGCTGCTGGAACTTTGCGATCAAAAAGTCCACAAACTTTTTGGTAGACCATTGGCCAACAATAACGCCCCAGCACCCTCTGTCATCCTTTCCTGTGTCGCACCTTGAATAAACTTTCACTCAAGCTGCTGTCTCATGCACCTCTCACCAGCAAACACCCCCTAAATCGGGTGGGAAGTGACCAAACCTTGAGCAGCAGCCACCAACTCACTCTGTGGCCACCACCGGAAGTCGGGATTGTGGGATTATTGTGATGTAGGAATGGCATCTTCGGGGAACTGGAGCCCCAATAGAAGCTCATGGAAAGCCTACCCAGAGTGGAGAGGTCCCGGACGCCTCCTGTATAACCAGGAATCTCTGAATCGTTGGTACTGTCGTGGCCTGAGGTACAGGGGGATTTGGCGAGGGGATCATGGTGCCTGGGAACTGTCAGGCAGAGTGGAACGATTGCCGAAAGAAAATGTTTCGCATTTCTTTAGCGTTATGAAATATCCCAAGATACTTCACAAGAAAGTTGGAAAGCAAATTTTACATTGAGCCACAGAATTGTTCCATCCTCGCAGAGATGGAAAAAAGATGAACAGCCAGTTGAAAGAATCAAAGGACAAAATTTCACCGTTTAAAGCTTTTACTTTACAAAATGGCAGATGGTGAAATTTTAATTCAACAAAATCTGGAGTTACATGTCTGATGATGACCATGAAACAACTGTTGATTGTGGTAAAAAATGAATGTCCTTTTGGGAAGGAAATCTTCCATCCTGGTCTGATCTAGCATACATGTGACTCCAGACCCACAACAATGTGGTTGACTCTTAAATTCCCTCTGAAATGACCCGGCAAGTCACTCAGTTCAGGGGCAATTAGGGGCAGGCAACAAATGTAGGCCCAGCCAGTGAGATTCTCATCCATTGAATGAATAGAAATAAAAAGTCACCCAGTGTCTTTCGGCAATCGTTCCACTCCACCCGAGGGTTCTCTGATGCCATTATCACCAGAATGGTACAATCCGCTGAATCCCCCTCTCCTTCAGGTCACAATAGACAATTCAGGATTCTAGAGATTCCCATATCCAACTCATTTAAAGGTTTAGTTGGTTCTGGTACAATTGTCTTCCCCATAGAGAGCTTTACTTCAGCCCCTTGTCATTTTGTTACAGAACAGCAAAGATATTTGAGTTTCTCTCTCAATGGTAACCAGACCACATGGGCATTTCTCCAGACTGAGGTGCTTATCAGGAATTTTCGGTTCTCCCCTTTTTCAGAACATTCTGTCTTACCTTAAGTTAAAGGTTAACTTTTAAAACACAAACATTGTCTTGTAGAGTTCAGCATCCATATTAAGCAGATGACTAAAAGCTTGGTTAAAGAGGTAGCTTTTCAGGAGTGTCTCAAAGGAGTAAAGTGAGACATAGACAGGGAAAGGTTTTGGAACTTTTGTAAGGGCCCCGAAGAATCCAGCACGAGTTTTAAGGATACAAAATAATAAAGTTTATTTACTATAACAATATATACATAGCAGTAGCAGTAACTTCCCTTGCTACCTTCTTCCTCCTGGTTCCTGGACTGGCCAGCTTATTTATAGTAGGAGCTTCTCCGCCCCCCTCATTGGGGAGGTTCATACTCCCATAGGATTGTGGGATAATCATTAGTCCCCAGCCAATCGTCAGTAGGCAGGTTATAACATCCCTCCCCCCCAAAGTCCAAGGAATCCACCGTAGGCCCTGGCGAAGGGAGGCGTCGAACTCGTTTGGCCGCAGGCCGGACGCCATTTGCACGCGGCGCTGGATCAGGCGGCGTATAACGAGACGGAGACCGGCGCTTCCGTGATGAACGGCGCGGTTGTACATCCACGGCCTGTGGACCCGAGGATTCCCCCTCTGATTCATCCTGTGTCTCCATCTCGGAGTCAGAGTCTGCTGCCTCCGTCATGTCAGCGTCTCTGTCCCCATTCGGTCCCGTCATGACCTGCGCAGGCTTTGAGTGAGGCACCAGTGGAAGATTTGGAGGACTACCTTCCCTTGTTTCTGGTCTTTGCCGCTGTTGAACTGAGCTCCGGGGGCGGGGAATCTTTTTCAGGGATGATCTTCTGGACCGGACGTGGTCTACATGTTTTCGCTGGAGACGACCCTGGGCTTGCACTTGGTACAATATAGGGCCCGTTTGGCGAAAGATTACCCCAGGAACCCATTGGGCACCACCAGCAAAATTCCGCACGAATACTGGGTCACCGGGCGCAAACTGCCGAATCGGACGATGCTGAGACAATCCCGGTCCCTGCCGTTCTTGTGTGCGGCGTACTTTTGCGCCAATGTCCGGGAAGACCATACTAAGGCGGGTGCGAAGTCTCCGGCCCATTAGGAGTTCTGCGGGAGCTACCCCAGTCACTATATGGGGGGTGGTCCTGTACGTAAACAAAAAACGAGCCAGTCTCGTGTCCATTGATCCGGAAGACTGCTTCTTTAGGCCTCTTTTGAATGTTTGCACTGCACGCTCTGCCAACCCATTTGAAGCCGGGTGGTAAGGGGCAGTGCGGATATGGCGGATGCCGTTCATCTTTGTAAACCTAGCAAACTCCTCACTCGTGAATGGAGTGCCATTATCCGTGACCAGCACCTCGGGGAGGCCATGCGTGCTAAATGATAAACGCATTTTTTCAATTGTTGCGCAGGACGTTGTCCCCTGCATCTTATGCACCTCCAGCCATTTGGACTGGGCGTCAATTAGTAGAAGGAACATGGATCCCTGAAAAGGGCCTGCGAAATCCGCATGTAAGCGTGCCCAAGGCCGCCCTGGCCATTCCCAGTGATTAGGGGCGCGGCCGGCGGAAGCTTCTGATGCTCCTGGCAAATGGAGCAGTTTTGGGCCACCTTCTCAATGTCGGTGTCGAGGCCTGGCCACCAGACATAACTCCGGGCCAACATTTTCATCTTGGTCACGCCCGGATGCCCATTGTGCAAGTCTGATAATATCAGCTCCTGGCCTTTTTCCGGGACAACCACACGCGTCCCCCACAAGAGGATGCCGTCTTCCACGCTGAACTCTGACAGCTTGGAGGAAAATGCCCGTAACTCGCCTGGGAGCTGTCTATGCTGCCCACCATACAGGACTATGTGCCGAACCTTTGACAGGACTGGCTCCGTCTGGGTCCACTCACGGATCTGTGATGCCGTGACAGGCAAGGTGTCCATAAAATTTAGGGTTGCGACCACCTCACCGGTCGTGGGGGTCGACATGGGGCCGGTCGATAAAGGCAATCGGCTCAGTGCGTCGGCATTTGCTATCTGCGTACCTGGTTTGTGCTCCAGAGAATACTCATATGCAGCAAGCAACAAAGCCCAGCGCTGGATCCGTGCAGAAGCAATGGGCGGTATCGGCTTATCCTCTCTGAAGAGTCCCAGCAGGGGCTTATGATCAGTCACGATAGTGAAATGGCGGCCATACACATACTGGTGGAAGCGTTTCACCGCGAAAACCACTGCCAGGCCCTCCTTCTCGATCTGCGCGTACTTCTTCTCCGCTGCAGTCAATGTGCGGGAGGCGAAAGCTATCGGTCGCTCGGCCCCGTTCTCCATCTTGTGGGACAGGACAGCCCCAATACCATACGGGGATGCATCACATGTGACGAGCAAAGGCTTTCCCGGATCATAGTGGGTTAGTAACCCAGACGAGGACAATTGTTGCTTTACCCGCCGGAAAGCGGTTTCTTGCGGCTGACCCCAAACCCAGGTGTGATTTTTCTTTAGCAGCAGGTGTAAGGGGGCCAGCGTAGTTGCCAGATTGGGGAGGAACTTCCCGTAATAGTTTACGAGACCGAGAAAAGAACGAAGATGCGAAGTGTCAGTCGGGGTGGGGGCATGTTGAATTGCACGCACCTTCTCTGCAACGGGGTGCAGACCCTCGCGGTCCACCCGATAGCCTAGGTAGACTACTTCTTTTGCCTGAAATACGCACTTTGTGTGACGTAAACGGACTCCAGCCTCCGAAAGGCGTTTAAGGACAGCCTCCAGATTTTCCAAATGCTCTTGCTCCGACGTCCCTGTAATCAACACGTCATCTAGGTAGACAGCCACACGTGGTAAACCTCTCAAAATGCCCTCCATAACACAATGAAAAATTGCGCAGGCAGAGGATACTGCAAAGGGCAACCGTGTATATTCATACAGGCCCCGGTGTGTGTTAATTGTTACATATGGTCGGGAGGCAGGGTCCAGCTCCAACTGCAGGTAGGCGTGACTCATATCTAATTTTGTGAATGAGAGTCCGCCTGCAAGTTTTGCGTAGAGATCCTCTATGCGAGGCATTGGGTATCGGTCGAGTCGGGAAACTGTATTCACTGTAAGTTTATAGTCGCCACACAAGCGAACTGTGGCATCTGGCTTCATTACTGGCACAATTGGTGCTGCCCAGTCAGCAAAACGGACAGGCCTGATAATACCCAAACTCTCCAAACGAGTGAGCTCCCCTTCTACCTTCTCGAGCAAAGCGTAAGGCACTGGGCGCGCCCGGAAATAGCGCGGTGTGGCTCCTGGTTCAACTTGGATACGGGCTACGGCCCCTTTTATTTTCCTCAGACCAGGCTGGAATACCTCTGGGTATCGTCCTAGTACCTCAGTCAACCCTCCAGAAACTGTTTGGAGGATGTGCTGCCATTGCAACCGCAAATGGCGCAACCAGTCCCGACCCAACAGGCTGGGCCCATGGCCACGCACTACGATAAGTGGGAAACGCCCCTCCTGGCGTCCATAGACAACAGGGGTCATTGTAGTTCCTGCAATGTCCAGTGGTTCCCCCGTGTAGGTGGCCAACCTGGCCTGTGAGTCAGTTAGTGTAAGGGTCTGTATACCCTGCTTGATGCGGTCGAATGTCCTCTGGGCGATCACGGAGACCGCTGCGCCAGTATCCAACTCCATCTCCAGCGGGTGGCCATTGACCCGTACTGTCACCTTAATGGGGGCCACACGGGGAGCTGCCACACAATGCAGCTGCAGGCAGTCGTCCTCCGTCTCCACGTCCTCAGGAGTGGTCGCCGTAGGTTCATCCACATGGAAGGTACGGCCTCTGGGCTGGTCCCAGTTACGGTCGGAACGACGGCGCCTCTGGCATCCCCAGGACCGCCGTCCGCGACGGGGTCGGCGCCTACAAGTCTGACACGGACATGGCTCCTCATCCATTGGCTCTGGAGAAGGCTCCCTTCGGGGAGGAATGTCCGATGGCCACTGGCGTCGGTCTGGTCGTTGCCTCGCCCAAGGTACCGCAGGAGTGCGGGGGGACGTTTTTGGGCGGAAAGGGTTTCGCCCCAAGGCATGCACTTCCATTCCCTGTAGCTCCTGTACTCCTCGCTCTGCGCTCTCTCGGGACAAGACTATTTGTATTGCCTGTTGAAAAGTCAATGTTGGCTCCGCTAACAACTTTCTCTGGGTGGCCGCATTGTTAATACCGCAAACCAAACGGTCGCGTAACATTTCTGACAAGGTCTCACCATAGTCACAGTATTCCGCAATCCCGCGTAGCCTGGATAAAAAATCGGCAAGGGATTCTCCAGGGGTCCTCTCAGCGGTATTAAACCGGTAACGCTGGACTATCGTGGACGGGGTTGGGTTAAAGTGTTGCCCCACTATATTCACAAGTTCGTCAAACGTTTTGGTGTCCGGTGCAGCTGGGTACGTAAGGCTCCTAATCACCCCAAACGTATGCGGTCCGCAGGCGGTGAGCAATATGACCACCTGGCGCTCGTTTTCAGTGATATTGTTTGCCCGGAAATAGTAACGCATCCGTTGCGTGTACTGGTTCCAGCTTTCCAGCGCAGCATCAAAAACATCCAAACGTCCGTACAGAGGCATGGTATAATAGAAAACAACTTCCAACCTGTATCCAACAAAAACCCAGAGAGGTGGCTTCAGCAGTGTAGACAGCTATTCACTTTTACCTTCGTCGCCAGTTTTGTAAGGGCCCCGAAGAATCCAGCACGAGTTTTAAGGATACAAAATAATAAAGTTTATTTACTATAACAATATATACATAGCAGTAGCAGTAACTTCCATTGCTACCTTCTCCTACCTTCTCCTTCCTCCTGGTTCCTGGACTGGCCAGCTTATTTATAGTAGGAGCTTCTCCGCCCCCCTCATTGGGGAAGTTCATACTCCCATAGGATTGTGGGATAATCATTAGTCCCCAGCCAATCGTCAGTAGGCAGGTTATAACAGGTGGCATGGTGGCACATTAGTTAGCACTGCTGCCTCACATTGGCAGGCGCCCGGGTTCAATTCTAGCCTCGGCTAACTGACTGTTTGGAGTTTGAACATTCTCCCCGTGTCTGCATGGATTTCCTCCGGGTGCTCTGGGTTCCTCCCATAGTCCAAAGATACGCAGGTTGGGTGGATTGGTCATGCGAAATTGCTACTTAGTGTCCAGACATTAGGTGGGGTTATGGGGATTTGGTGTGGGCCTAGTAGTGTGCTCTTCCTGAGGTTGGTGCCGATTCAATAGATCAAATGGCCTCCTTCTGTACTGCAGGGATTCTATGATTCTAATAAAAATGTGAAACATGCTACCACAAGAAGCAGTTGAAATAACATAGAAACTTTTAACAGGAACCTAGAAACTAGAGTTCCACACTAGTTTTCTGGAGTTAAACAAAGGCAGGCTCGATGGGCTGAACTGGCTACTCCTCGTTCTTACGTTCTTATATCCTTCTATTCCTTCATGCGCTTACCTAAAACATTTCAGCTATGCATCAAAGAAATTACAGTGCAGAAGGAAGCCATTCGGCCCATCGAGTCTGCACCGGCCCTTGGAAAGAGCATCCTACTTAAGCCCACGCCTCCACCCCATCCCCGTATCCCAGTAACCTCACCTAACCTTTTTGGACACTAAGGGCAATTTAGCATGGCCAATCCACCAAATCTGCACATCTTTGGACTGTGGGATGAAACCGGAACACCCGGAGGAAACCCACGCACACACGGGGAGAACGTGCAGACTCCGCACAGACAGTGAACCAAGTCGGGATTCGAATCAGGGACCCTGGAGCTTGAAGCAACTGTGCTAACCACTGTGCTACCGTACGGCCCACAAGAAGCTGGTTAGAACACAGTACATAGAACAGCACAGCACAGTACAGGCCCTTCGGCCCACGATGTGATGTCAATTATTTATCCTAATCTAAGATCAACGTAACTTACACCCCTTCAATTTACTGCTGACCATGTGCCTGTCCAAGAGTCACTTAAATGTCCCTAATGATTCTGACTCCACCACCTCTGCTGGCAGTGTCATAATATACACATCAGTATATGACGGTGCAGAGACACACACTGACTGATACACTGCAAGACCAAACAACACACACAACACAGCAGCCAATCACCAGTTAGGGCACGGTCACTATAAAGACAGAGGGCATTAGTTTTCCCGCTCATTCGGGATGCAGCCTCTGAGACAGACAGAGCCCGCAGTCAGTAGCACAAACATCCACCATGTGCTAGCAGTATAGGCTGGTCAGGTTAGGCATAGGTCTTCAGTCAATATAACATAGTGTCGACCCACAGTGCAAGTATGTTTAACAGCTCTTAGTTAAATAAAATAGAGTTGTACCATTACAAGTGTTGGTAGCCTGTCTATGTTACTGCTAAGGTAAACGCGGTCTCCACAGATCCAGAGTACCCAACACATCAGGCAGTGCATACCACACATCCACCACTCTCTGTGTAAAGAACCTACCTTTGACATTTCCCCTCTACCTTCCTCCAATCACCTTAAAATTATGTCCCCTCGTGACAGTCATTTCCACCCTGGGGAAAAGTCTCTGGCTATCCACTCTATCCATGCCTCTCATCACCTTGTACACCTCTATCAAGTCACCTCTCTTCCTTCTTCGCTCCAGTGAGAAAAGCCCTAGCTCCCTCAACGTTTCTTGATAAGACATGCCCTCCAGTCCAGGTAGCATCTGGTAAATCTCCTCTGCACCCGCTCCAAAGAATCCACATCCTTCCTATAATGAGGCGACCAGACCTGGACACAATATTCCAAGTGTGGTCTAACCAGGGTTTTATAAAGCTGCAGCAAAACCTCGCGCCTCTTAAACTCAATCCCCCTGTTAATGAAAGCCAACACACCATACGCCTTCTTAACAACACTATCAACCTGGGTGGCAACTTTGAGGGATCTATGTACGTGGACCCCAAGATCCCTCTGTTCTTCCACACTTCCAAGAATCCTGCCTTTAACCCTGTATTCAGCATTCAAATTCGACCTTCCAAAATGAATCACTTCACATTTATCTGGGTTGAATTCCAACTGCCACTTCTCAGCCCAGCTCTGCATCCTGTCAATGTCCTGTTGTAACCTGCAACAGCCCTCGACACTATCTACAACTCCACAGACGTCTGTGCCATCGGCAAACTTACTTTTGGCTGGGGTTGTCAAACCATATAACCCCTACAGTGCAGAAGGAGGCCATTCAGCCTATCGAGTCTGCACCGATCCTCCAAAAGAGCATCCTACATCAGCACATTCCCCCACCCTATCCCCATAACTCCAGTTAACCTGCACATCTTTGGACACTATGGGGCAATTTAGCACGGCCAATCCACCTAACCTGCGCACCTTTGGTCAATAAATACTGGACAACCCCGCGACACCCATATTCTGTAAATGTATAATTATCAAAATATTTGAAAGGAAAACATTTGAAGGACCAGGTGAAAGAACAGGGAGGTGGGACTAATAGTCAAAAAGCTGGCACAGGCCTGATTGGTGAATGGCCTCCTCCTGCACTATAGATTCTATGCCAAACGCAAAATACTGTGGATGCTGGAAAACTGAACGAAAAACAGACAATGCTGTGGAGCACTCATTTCTGGAAAGGCAGAGAGAGCCAATGTTTAGGTCAATGGGCTTCCCTCTGAACTAGATATGTCATTACTTGGTTGAGAAATGTGGAATAGAGAAGGTTGGGAAAAGAGGGATGCTGTAAAAGAACGATCAAAATAATATCCAGATGGCACTGTGTTTTGCTCCAATCTAAATGAATAAGATGTGGTTCATTAGACAGAAAGGCCCCACGGGGAAATGTGAGTGTCTCGTTACTTAGTTCTTAGCGATATCAGATTGAAATGCTTCCATCTGAGATCTTTGTGTTCTCCCTTATCACACAAGGCACAGACCCTTCAGAACACACCGTGTATAATTCTGTGTGTGATTATTTATTCGGTTCACAGCAGAACTCTTGGCTATCCACTGAGCTGTGCTGGACATTATCATTGTGCATTTTGAGGCATTACTGCTTAAACAGCGCGCAATCGCCTGGAGAAAATCTGTCAGCATCTCTGCAGCAAACAAGAGATCAAGCCCTGTGCTACAGAACCATTTGTGTCCCGTCTGATTAACTGTGACTTCCAGAAAACAACAGGCATGACTTTTTTATTAGCTTTAGTGAGACAAGAGTAGGGTAATGCTGAAATTACACTGTGTGTGCCACTGCAACGTTGTGGAAAAAGCATGGGCATGCAATAAGCTGCCTAAGGGGGAAGTTTGCGGGGGTTTCGATGCTTAACCTCATACACAGCTAGGAACATAGGATTGGGCAGCACGGTAGCATGGTGGTTAGCACAATTGCTTCACAGCTCCAGGGTCCCAGGTTTGATTCCCGGCTTGGGTCACTGTCTGTGCGGAGTCTGCACGTTCTCCCCGTGTGTGCGTGGGTTTCCTCCGGGTGCTCCGGTTTCCTCCCACAGTCCAAAGATGTGCAGGTTAGGTGGATTGGCCATGCTAAATTGCCCTTAGTGTCTAAAATTGCCCTTCGTGTTGGGTGGGGTTACTGGGTTATGGGGATAGGGTGGAGGTGTGGGCTTAGGTAGGGTGCTCTTTCAAAGAGCCGGTGCAGACTCGATGGGCCGAATGGCCTCCTTCTGCACTGTAAATTCTATGATATCTATGATAACATAGGAACATGAGGAGGACATTCAGCCTCATGAGTTTGTCCTGCCATTTAATGAGCTTGTGGCTGATCTGTGACCTAACTCCACATACCTGTCCTGGGTCCACACATCCTTAATATCTTTGCTTAACAAAAATCTATCTATCTCAGATTTAAAATTAAAAACTGATCTAGCTTCATCTGCTGTTTTTAAAAAAAAATATTTTTTATTCTCCTCCTTTTTCACATTTTCTCCCAAATTAACACCCACCAACAATAATCAGTAACAAATATGTCAATACCCATATCAATAACAACGATCCAATCCTCCCACCAAACCCCAAACATTAGCCCCCATGTTCACACTAACAAATGACAAAAAGGAATTAGGGATCACCCATAGTCGCCATTAACACACACAGCCCCCCTCCCCCCAACCCTCCCATCCGCCTCCCCCCACCCCCCCTACGAATGTTCGATGTTATCCAGTTCTTGAAAGTGGCTAATGAATAATGCCCATGAATTGTAGAACCCCTCCATCCTTCCCCTCAGTTCAAACTTAACCTTCTCAAGAGTCAAGAATTCCAACAGGTCCCCCCGCCACGCCAGGGCACAGGTGGAGAGGTTGCCCTCCAACCCATCAGGATCCGCCTTCGGGCGATCAACGAGGCGAAGACTACAACATCTGCCTCCGGACCCGTTTCCAACCCTGGCTGATCCGACACCCCGAATATGGCCTCCCGGGGGCCCGGGTCCAGTTTCACGTGCACCACTTTAGAGATTATCCTAAACACCTTCCAGTAATCCCCCAGCTTTGGACAGGACCAAAACACATGAACGTGATTTAAGCGGCGCCCCCCGCAACGTTCACACACATCTTCTACTCCTTCAAAGAACCGGCTCATCCTCGGCCTCGTGAGATGTGCTCTGTATACCTCCTTCAGCTGTATCAGCCCCAACCTCGCGCACGAGGTGGAGGCGTTCACTCTCCGGAGCACCTCACATCAGAACCCCTCCTCCATATCCTCTCCCAACTCTTCTTCCCACTTTGCTTTGATCCCTTCCAGTGGTGCCTTCTCCTCTTCCAAAATAGCTCCGTAAACCGCTGACACTACCCCCTTCTCCAATCCCCCTGCCGTCAGCACCTCCTCCAGCAATGTGGGGGCCAGCTCCACCGGGAAGCTCTGTATCTCCTTCCTGGCAAAATCTCGAACCTGCATGTATCTAAACATTGCCCCTTCGCCAGCCCATACTTCGCTTCCAGCTCCTTCAATCCTGCAAACCGACCCCTAAGAAACAAATCTTTTAGTGTCTTAATCCCCTTCTCCTCCCATTTCCAAAAATTTCCATCCCACCTCCCTGGCTCAAATCTGTGGTTCCCCCAAATCGGCATTTCCCTTGACCCTGCCCCCAACCCGAAGTGTTGGCGAAACTGCCGCCAAATTCTCAATGAAACTATTATTACCGGACTCCGAGTATTTCCCCGGGGCTATCGGGAGCGGCGCTATTGCTCGTGCTTTCAGTCCCGACCCCCTGCACAAACTCTCCTCCATTCTGACCCACTGGGAATCAACCCCTCTGTCCTAGCTCGGCACCTTCTCCACATTCGCCGCCCAGTAGTAACACATCAGGTTCGGAAGACCCAAATCTCCTGCCTGCCTTCCGCTCTGTAGCAGCACCTTTCTAACTCTGGCAATCTTCCCTCCCCATATGAACGAAATAATCCTAGGTTGTCCTGATGTTAAGTAAAGTTTAACACTTATTTATTGGCGCTTTTTTTCTTGGTGCAGAATCAGCAAGCAGAGGCAGGAGGCATCGAAGTGCATTTTTTGGTCAGTTAATGTTTTATGTTATTATTGTTTAGCATTTATAAATATGTTTAAAGTGCAAATTATGTGAAAGGAAGATATATTTTTTATTTTTTGTAAACTTTGGTTTGTCATGAGGCTGCTAATTCCATCAAATAGTTACTTCACTGTATTATGTGAGTTTGGAGTGTTACAGATGCCTGACTCAACAAAGAGACTGAACCACAGCCATAACTTTTTAAAGTTTTAAGAAGGTGCGGAAAGATCAATTCATTCCAGGAGTGATAATATAAGAAATAGGGCTTGGTTATTTTATAAACGAACTTTATTGAAACAAAAGAAAAGAAAACAAGATTTAAACTTTTAAATTTCAACTCTAACATTGACAGAGTACTTGTAGTTTCTTAACCTTAACACACTGGTTCCCATTAAACAGCATTTTAAATAAACGTGCAGCTCGTGGTCCACTTACACAGACAGGTAAAGGCAGTACTTTTATATAGGAAGCAATCTTTTTTTGTTAGAAACATTCATTCAGAACCTTTCCCAAAGCCTGCCTCTGTGGCAACTTTCATGACCACTCTTGGTCAATTTCCAAAGCCTTCTGCCTGTAACTGTTCAGAACTGAATTATTTATCTCTCTCTCTGAGTCTGCCCACCCCCTCAAAGAAAAGTTCTCTGCTGGGTGGGGCTTACATGCTTGAACCCATCAGTGTTATCTTTGCTGTTTAATTGCCCACTCTCGTTTATATGAAAGAACAGAGCCATGCTATTGACATGCAACTAACCCCCCCCCCCCCCCCCCCCCCCACTGATGGACAAAGAACAATGGATCTAGGGGTATCATGTGTATTCCCACTAATAAGTTTAAGTTTGACTGGGACAATGTAACTTGGCCAGGTGTGGGCATATCCCTCTATCTCCTGCTAGCAGTATTTTACCTCAGTCAGCTTAACCCCTAGATTGCCTGCTACATCTTCGATATCATTTCTGGACCCAATTTCCTAACATCTTCATCACGTAACAGGAGTCACAGAAAGTGAAAGAAAGGGTTTTTTAAAAACTTAATTTTGTCATGAGGATTTTATTCCATTAACAAAACTATAATAGATAGAATGGTTTTGGAGTGTATGTAATCGCTGACGATCACTCGCTAACGAGTATGATTGTCCATCTAAGATACTCTGTGTTACTGGTCGTTGGTTCCGTGGGTCCTTGCGCGGCTGATGAGCCCGGTCCTAGAGCTGCATCTTCAATCACTCACTTGGCACGAGTTTCCAAAAGGTGGGATCGGTCCTCGGACTTTAGGTCATGGGAATTCCTTTCTCAGGCTCCTTTCTGGGTCTCCTCTTGCCATCGGATGTTCTCAGTGAGGAGGTTCCTCCAAGTAGGTTCCTTCTGAGCAAGGGTCTCCCAGGCATTGATATCTATATTCCATTTCTTGAGGTAAGCCTTCAAGGTGTCCTTTTCAGCATGCCACGCGACACTCTAATCATATTTTTACTTCGCACATCAGCCAGAATGCATGCCAAATATCAAGATTAAAAAGAACAATATTGTTCTTGGCTTGTGTTGTACTTGGAGGAAACCTTCTGCCTAATCTGTGATGCACCAGATATGCTGCAAAGAGGAAAAGTCTGGAGGTGCCACACTCTTGGATTCTTAGAAACACCACAAGAGGTTTTATTAAGAGATGTTGCTCATACAATCTAAGATGGAGAACTGAAGCCCGTGCAAAAAAAATCTGCTAATGTCGCTACAGATCACCTGATGTTCCACCAGTAGAGATGTATTCTCTAATACATAACAGTCATTGAATATTGGAGTTGGATAGGAAGAGAATTGAAGGAGCATGAAGTGGACCTCTTAGAAGAAATGGACTTGGAAGAGGGCACGGAGAGAGAGAAGGGAGTGATTGAAGCGGAGAGACCAAGAGAGGGAGAGAGAGGGAGGGATTAAGTGCAGCATAAAGCAATGGTAGCCACAGAAACACAAATATACTCAGACAGCAAGAAAATCCATTGCATGGCAAGGATTATATTGATTGTGGCATAAAGTAGGAAGAAGATCTTTTGTGGCCCTTTTGAAGCATGGTTTATTAATACATGTTATCATAGTTACAGTAAGTAATTGAACAAGTTGAAAGAAATCTAGCCTCAAATACAAACAAGGAACGGCAAGTTCTTTAACAAAACTGTACCTTATACAGTAGCTGATTGCAGAATGACAGCATTGTTAGGGTGCAGAAGGAGGCCATTCGGCCCATTGTTTCCATGCCAGCTCCCCAAATGAGCATTATGTCTAAGTGCCTTTCCCCTGCCTTTTCCCCAGACTCCATTGTTTCTATTCAAATAATCATCTAATGCCCTCTTGAATGTCTTGATCGAACCTGCAGGCAACGCATTCCAGATCTGAAGATAAAAGCAAATTACTGCGGATCTGGAATCGGAAACAAAATCAGAACACCTGATTTTGAACACCTCCACCGAATCTCCTCTTAGACTTCTACCCTCGAAGGAGAAAAGTCCCAACCTCTCCAGTCTATACTAAAATTGAAGTTTCTCAATACCACTGTGGTAAACCATGGTATTGCATTGTATGACATTGTATTGTATTGTGCATGCCTGGGCTTGTCCAGGCTGGCTCCGCCTGTGGCTCCTCCCTTCGGGCTTATGTATAAAGGTGGCAAGTCTCCGCCTCCGGACCCAGTTCAGGTCCAGAAGCAGGAGGCTTGCTGTTTAGTGTATTAAAGCCTCAGTTACGTTCATCACTCGTCGTGTGTTATTGATGGTGTATCAATTTAATACACTAAACTTCTAAAGATGAACTCATCACTCAAGCCTGATCGTTTGGAGCAGGACCCACAGGCAGCCGACGCTACAGAAATGTTTGAACACTGGCTAAGCTGCTTCGAAGCGTACCTCGCATCCTTCACCGAAAACTTCACAGACCTCCAGAAGAAGCAGATCCTCCACGCACGGGTGAGCCCAGGAGTCTATCTCCTCATCAGGGACGCCCCTCGTATGCGGAGGCAATAACGCTGCTAAAAGGACAATATGTTGTGGTACTATCAGGTATTGCAGTACCCGAGAGGCTGTAAACCATTGGGTAAACCTAGGAGTTTACCATTGGCTGTTTGGTATGTAGCTCCGCCCTGACAGGCGGGGTATAAGAACTGGTGCCGTCCCAGCAGCCCTCATTCTGTACCGAAGCTGCTGGGGAACAGATCTAGTCTATTAAAGCCTTCAGTTATGTTACAACCTCGTCTTTGAGTTTAATTGATCGTGCATCATATGTGAAATCCGTTAACGAGGTGTATGCTAGGCACCTCCTCGCCACGAGACGACAACGCCCTGGGGAATCACTTGCAGAATTCCTGCATGCCTTGCGCATACTCTGCCGGAACTGTGACTGCTGGGCGATATCGGCTGCCCAGCACACGGAACTGCTGATCAGGAACGCTTATGTTGCAGGCATGAATTCTAACTATATCCGCCAGCCTCCCAGAGGCAGTACAACTCTCCAACTCGCTCTGGAGGCCTCCCAGAACATGGAGGCCTACACCTCCAACCGCGCGGCACCCTCGTGGGCCTCGTGGGTGCAGCCATCAACCGACTCGGGTGCGGCGCAGGCCTGCGCCGCGCAGCGGCCAGCCAGCTCCTGAGGCCCGAGGTGCTACTTCTGCGGCCAGAGTAATCACCCCAGACAATGCTGCCCGTCACGGAATGCAACTTGTAACGTCTGTGGGAAGAAGGGCCACTTTGCAAAAGCCTGCCAGGCCCGATCCCCCCCCTAAACCTTCCAAGCCCAACAGCGCTGCCTACTGCCTGTCGGGGCCGCCCCCAGCCGCCGCGCCACCCGCCATGTGTGACCCGTGGGTGCCGCCATCTTCGCCGCCATCTTCAATTTCGGCCGCCACGTGTGACCCACAGGGCCGCCATCTTGGACGCCATCGCCGCTGCCACGCGCGACCCATGGGGGCCGCCATCTTGGACGCCATCGCCGATGCCACCCGCCACGCGCGACTCATGGGGGCCGCCATTCTGGGACCACTCCGCAGCCTCCCGGGAGCCCAGCTCGCCCGACCGTATGCTGGCCGCCGCTACCTCCGACCGGCTTACCGACTGCCTTCTGAAGCTCACCTCCATCACGCTCGACCAGTCCCGGCTGCACCACCTCGCGAAGTCCACGATGACCATCTGGATCAACGGGCACGAGACAGCTTCATACACCCAGATACGGTAAGGCGCTGCTCCCTCACAATTTTACCCGCCACCCAGAAAATCTCCCTGGCTTCTGGATCCCACGCAGTAGAAATCCGGGGGTACAGTGTCACGACCCTTACTGCACAAGGCGTAGAGTACGCTAACTTCAAACTCTACGTCCTCCCCCATCTCTGTGCTGCCCTATTACTGGGGCTCGACTTCCAGTGCCATCTCCAGAGCCTTACCTTAAAGTTCGGCGGACCCCTGCCCCTCCTCACCATCTGTAGCCTCGCGACCCTTAAGGTCGCCCCACCCTCCCTCTTTGCAAACCTCACCCGGACTGTACGCCCGTCGCTACCAGAAGCAGACGCTACAGTGCCCGGAACAGGGCCTTCATCAGGCCGGAGGCCCAGCGACTCCTGCGAGTGGGGACCATTGAGGCTAATAACAGCCCCTGGAGAGACCAAGTGGTGGTCGCCAAGACTGGGGAGAAGCATTGGATGGTCATCGATTACAGCCAGGCCATTAACCGGTACACGCAGCTCGATGCGTACCCCCTCCCCCGCATATCTGACGTGGTCAATCAGATTGCGCAGTATCGAGTCTTCTCCACAGTCGACTTGAAGCCTGCATACCACCAGCTCCCTATCCGCCCAGAGGACCACCAACACACACTGCCCTCGAGGCAGATGGCCGCCTCTACCGCTTCCTCAGGGTCCCCTTCGGCTTCACCAATGGGGTCTCGGTCTTCCAAAGAGAAATGGACTGAATGGTTGACCAGTACGGGCTGCAGGCCACGTTCCCATACTTCGACAATGTCACCATCTGCGGCCATGACCAGCAGGACCATGATGCGAACCTCCGGCGCTTCCTCCACACCACTAAACTCCTGAACCTAACCTATAATAGAGAAAAATGCGTCTTCCGCACAACCCGCCTCGGCTCCGTCGTGGAACACGGTGTCCTAGGGCCCAACCCCGACCGCATGTGCCCTTCTTGGAACTCCCCCTCTCCCACTGCCCTGAAGAAATGCCTGGGGTTCTTCTCGTACTATGCCCAGTGGGTCCCCAACTATGCGGACAAGGCCCGTCCACTGATCAAATCCACCACTTTTCCCCTGGTGGCTGAGGCCCGACTGGCCTTCAATCGCATCAAGGCAGATATTGCCAAAGCCAGGATGCACGCTGTGGATGAGTCCATCCCATTCCAAGTGGAGAGCGATGCGTCGGACTTTGCTCTGGCCACTGCCTTCAACCAGGCGGGTAGGCCCCTGGCCTTCTTCTCCCGTACCCTCCATGCCGCCAAAATTCGACACTCCTCCTTCGAAAATGAAGCCCAAGCCATCGTAGAAGCTGTGCAACATTGGAGGCATTACCTGGCCGGCAGGCGATTCATTCTCCTCACTGACCAACGGTCGGTTGCCTTCATGTTCAATAACACACAGCGGGGTAAGATTAAGAATGACAAGATTCTGAGGTGGAGGAGTCCACCTACAACTACGAGATCTTGTATCGACCCGGGAAGCTCAATGAGCCCCCAGATGCCTTATCCCGCGGTACATGTGCCAGCGCACAGGTAGACCAACTTCGGGCCCTCCACAACGACCTCTGTCACCCGGGGGTCACCCGGTTTTTCACTTCATCAAGGCTCGCAACCTGCCTTACTCTATCGAGGAGGTCAGGTCCATGACCAGGGACTGCCAGGTCTGCGCGGAGTGCAAACCGCACTTCTATCGGCCAGACAGATACACCTGGTAATGGCCTCTTGCCCCTTTGAGCGCCTCAGTATCGACTTCAAAGGGCCCCTCCCCTCCACTGACCGTAACGTGTACTTCCTCAACATCGTTGACGAGTACTCAAGATTCCCCTTCGCCAACCCTGCTCTGACATGACCTCTGCCTCCGTTATCAAGGCCCTGCACAGTCTTTTCACCCTGTTTGGGTTCCCCGCCTACATCCACAGTGATCGGGGCTCTTCCTTTATGAGCGACGAGTTGCGCCAGTTCCTGCTCAGCAAAGGCATCGCCTCCAGCAGTACGACCAGCTATAACCACCGGGGAAACGACAGGTGGAGAGGGAGACCATGTCCTGCCGTCCTCCTGGCCCTACAGTCTAGAAGTCTCCCAGTCTCCCGCTGGCAGGAGGTCCTCTCCGACGCGCTCTACTCCATCCGGTCGCTCCTGTGTACAGCCACCAACGAGACTCCTCATGAATGTATGTTTGCCTTCCCTAGGAAATCCACCTCCGGGGTCTCGCTTCCATCCTGGCTGACAGTCCCGGGGCCCATCCTTCTCCGGAAACATGCGAGGAGCCATAAAACCGACCACTTCATCGAGAAGGTCCTGCTCTTCCATGCAAACCCACAATATGCCTATGTGGCACATCAGGACGGACGGCAGGACATGGTCTCCTGTTGGGATTTGGCACCTGCATGTTCCCCAGCGACCATCACCATCACCCGCCACCCTACACCGCTTCCTCCCACCCCTGCTCACCTCCCTCACGAACTAACAACCGCAGGCCCACCGGTGACAAGCACCACCACCTCCGCCCATACACCGCCCCCCCCTTCGCCGACTCAACATCTGGGTGAAGAAGAAGAAGGCAACACGCTCCCGGACGCGCAGGTCTCGACACCGGTGCCCACCCCAGAGCCGGGACTGAGGCGATCACGGCAGAAGGTCAAGGCCCCCGACAGCATTGACCTTTAAGACCACTTCACCCCTGCCGGACTTATTTTTAAACAGGGGACAGGGGGTGAATGTGGTAAACCACGGTATTGCATTGTATGACATTGTATTGTATTGTGCATGCCTGGGCTTGTCCAGGCTGGCTCCGCCTATGGCTCCTCCCCTCGGGCTTATGTATCAAGGTGGCAAGTCTCTGCCTCCGGACCCAGTTTGGGACCAGAGGCCAGGAGGCTTGCTGTTTAGTGTATTAAAGCCTCAGTTACATTCATCACTCGTCGTGTGTTATTGATGGTGTATCATAATGTTAAAACAGTAACAGTTGCTGCCAGATTTGAAGAAGTTTTTCTTTCAAATGGGAAGATTCTATCTATAGGTAAGCAACACGACTCGTAATCTTAGCTTTCAAAGCTGGTTTGCTCCCAATTCTTTGCTTTTCAAGGTGATTTGACAACAAGCTTATTTTAGAATACAGCAACCTGCTTTAAAATAAGCAAAGCATCTGTCTCTGCGGAATCTGGCGGTGTTGGGCTTCCTTGCAGCTATGCCTGGGAATGCCAGGATAATCCCCTGGTGCTGGTTTAGCACACTGGGCTAAATCGCTGGCTTTGAAAGCAGACAAAGGCAGGCCAGCAGCACGGTTCAATTCCTGTACCAGCCTCCCCGAACAGGTGCCGGAATGTGGCGACTAGGAGCTTTTCACAGTAACTTCATTGAAGCCTACTCGTGACAATAAGCGATTTTCATTTCATCCTGGGCCTTTAGAATTTAACACTGGAAGTGTTCATGTTGCCTAGCATAATTTCCAGTCTCTAACACCATTTCCCATTTATTCAACTTCTGTGTGTAAATGCGACATGTTAACAATTCAGTAAGAAAACTAGTCATGGGTCTCAGGGCCACACACCCTCAAGCCAAACCATCTGCCATGGTGAGCTGTGAGAGGAAGTGTCAGCACTGATGAGTCCGAAGGAGTCACTTGACACTCGGGTCTGTTACAAACGTCAAACAGTTTATTGATTTAACACTGATGGAGAGCATGTTGCTGGGATCACCGTGCGCTTCTCCATTGAACAAAGAAAATCATCAATTCTTAAGACAGTTACTCAGCCCACCCCGACTACACGCAATCCAATCGTAATGATTACTGATTACATATATTACTTAGCGATCGGTTACTAGGCATGATAGGGCTGCCTGATCAGCTCATGAACAGATAGAGGCCCCATCATGATGTTTTCCAGACCACTTATCAACATTCTTTGGGTCTTCACAAACTTAGCCTGCCTTATCTTAACCTCATTTATGCCTGGTAGCGCAGGCTGCATTACTCAGGGGCAGCTGCCTGGGGGCGGCAGCTGATAAGGGAGATCCTACTGAGCGAGCTGGTCCCTGTATTTGTGTAATTGATCTGCTTCAAGAATGTGGTCAAGTCAGTTTGTCAGCTAAACTCCATGATGCCTCACAAACTATTATACTCCATTTTAGCTAGGATCTTTCATTACGAGTGGGTACATAGAAAATAATATGCATGTAGTTATATATATTTGTATTGGCGAAGCACGGTAGCACAGTTGTTAGCACTGTTGCTTCGCAGCTCCAGGGTCCCAGGTTCGATTCCCGACTTGGTTCACTGTGTGGTGTCTGCACGTTCTCCCCGTGTCTGCGTGGGTTTCCTCCGGGTGCTCCGGTTTCCTCCCACAAGTCCCGAAAGATGTTCAGGTTAGGTGGATTGGCCATGTTAAATTGCTCTTAGTGTCCAAAAAGGTTAGGTGGGGTTCCGGGGATAGGGCAGAAGTGTGGGGTTTAAATAGGGTGCTCTTTCCAAGGGCCAGTGCAGACTCGATGGGCCGAATGGCCTCCTTCTGCACTGTAAATTCCATGATCTATGATGTGCCTCCACCTAAGGCTCGCTCTAACAGGAAGGCAGTATTGCTTTGTGATAATATCTACATTACAACGTAACTTTCTTTCAGGTATGTAGTCCTAGGAGTAACTTTCCATGTTCTATATGTATTGGCTGCTGTACAAAACAAATAAATCCTTTGTTAAGTTGGTAAACAAGTAAAAAGACTTCAGAACCCTGATGTCAATCAAAGTTTGTTTAATGGGTTTGCCCAAAAGGTTTAAATTGTTTCCAAAGCAATAAAGGACTATCCAAATTGGCCAGGCTTCTTCACTCTAGTAACAGAAAAAGCTGATGTCTTATATCAGTAAACTAATGTTGTATTTCTCAGACATTCCTTCAGGGCGGAACTCCCAGAATGTGCCATTGAAAATTAGTACTTGACACAATTATACAAGGTTAACAGTTGTTGTTTCGAAGAAATAACTATTGGTGCATCGAACTGTCACATCTATTTTATAGACCAGCTTTAGAAATATTGACCCAGGGATTTCCGGTGGCGGCCATGGAGGAGTAGGTTGCACATTCGCTAGCTCCCGCCTGAATCGGGCTTTCGGACCTTTTTTCCCGGATTTTTGTGGACTTTATGAAATAAATCAGTGGAGTTGGCATCAGTAAGGAGGATTTCCCCCCTGGTGTATGGATAGCTGGACCAGAAGTGGCCGTGTGAAACAAATTAGTCCCAATAGAGGGAAGCGAGAAGAGCTGGCAGTGCAACAAAGCATGGCAGACGGCAAGGACCAGGGAGTGGCGGCTCACTGACCGAAGGAGCAACAGACGGAGTTTTTCAAGAGTTGCTTTGCCGAGCTAAAAAGGGATATGCTTGACCCGACGAAAGCATCGATCGACCAAATGGTCGCGACTCAGGCAGCCCGGGGAAAGCAATCCAGGAGATCGAATTAAAACTCTCCAACCAAGGGGACGAGTTAACTGTGCTGGAGCAAGGTGGATGTGCTAGAGGACCGCCACAAGCAGATGCAGGAGAAGCTGGAGGAGCTGGAGAACAGAACCAGGAGGCAGAATTTAAGAATCGTTGGTCTTCCTGAAGGTATCGAGGGATCAGATGCTGGAGCGTATGTGGCGGGTATGCTGGAGTCGTTGATGGGAGCGGGGGCTTTCCCTCGACCCCTGGAGCTGGATGGAGCGCACAAAGCCCTCGCAAGGAAACCCAAGGCGAACGACCCGCCAAGGGCCATAGTGGTCCGTTTTCACCGATTTTCAGACAAGGAGCGTGTCCTGCGATGGGCCAAGAAGGAACGGGGCAGCAAGTGGGAGAACAGTGAGGTGCGCATCTATCAGGACCTGGGAGCGGAGCTGGCCAAGAGATGTGCGGGGTTCAACCGGGCAAAGGCGACCCTCTTGAAGAAGGGGGTGAAGTTTGGGGTGTTATACCCAGCGAGACTGTGGGTAACGCACGAGGACCGACACTATTATTTCGAGTCGCCAGATGATGTCTGGACATTTATTAAAGAAAAGAAGTTGGACTCGAGTTAAGAGACACTTAATGCTTCGAAGATGGGAGGAGGCGGCGGTTTGTAATTGTGTTCTGTTTTAAACAAGATTGTGGTTAGTTGTGGGCAAGAGCGCGGGTTGGGGAGACGGTTGGAGGGCGCTTTGTTTAGAAGATCGTTGATACAGGGAGGAGAGGGGGGCCCTGAAGCTAGCACTACCCTTTGGGGGACTGGGTTTTGCGTTAAGTGAGTGTGTCTGTTTGGCTTTATGGTTATGCTAATGGCTTTTGGAGAGCTGATGTTTACTTACTGGGGAATGTGATCTTATAAATAAGTTTTTTCTATGTGGGGAGAGGGGTCCGAACAATAGGGCGATAGTCAGACCGGCGCCAGGGCGGGGGCTATCGGGATCAGCATGGATCAGCTGACTCTCGGAAGCGTGGTGGGGGGTGACTTAGTGTTGAGTTGGTGTTTGATTTGGGAGATTAAGTTTCTGGTGTTAGGGGGAAGGGGGGGGAAGGCTGCTCTGCGGGCAAGGGAGAAATTTTCTTCAGGGAATAAAAGGAGGGTTGGGGGCGGCTGCTGCTTAAGGGGGTGTCCGGGCAAGCGGGGGGCACGGGCTCGGGGTTGGCCAAGAAAGGATGATGGTTAGTCGGCTGCGGGAGGGGGGATGTTAGCCCCCTGTCCAGGCTGATTACTTGGAACATGCGAGGTCCGAATGGGCCAGTGAAGAGAGCACGCGTGTTCACGTATTTAAAGGGACTAAAGGCAGACGTGGCAATGCTCCAGGAGACACATCTGTAGGTCACAGATCAGATGAGATTAAGGAAGGGTTGGGTGGGTCAGGTATTCCACTCGAATACCAGGGGGATAGCAATTCTGATCAGCAAGCGGGTGGCATTTGAGGCTGGGAGAATAGTGGCTGATAAAGGGGGTAGGTATATCATGGTGAGTGGGAAGCTGGAGGGGAATCCGAGTGGTGCTCGTGAATGTCTACGCCCCGAACTGGGACGATGTGGATTTTATGAGGCGTGTGTTAGGCAAAATCCCAGACCTTGAGTCACACAATTTGGTAATGGGAGGGGACTTTAATACGGTCATTGAACCTGAATTGGATCGCTCAAAATCCAGGACAGGGGAGACCGGCGGCGGCAAGGGAGCTGAAGGGCTTTATGGAACAGATGGGGGGCGTACACAAAGGTTTACACGGCCGAGGGTAAAGGAGCTTTCCTTCTTCTCCCACGCCCACAAAGTTTATTCCAGTATTGATTTTTTTGTGCTGGGCAGGGTGTTGATCCCAAAGATGGCGGGGACGGAATACTCGGCGATTACAGTCTCGGACCATGCCCCGCACTGGGTGGATTTGCGGCTTGGGGAGGAGAGAGGGCAGAGTCCGCTGTGGAGACTGGACGTGGGGTTGTTAGCGGACAAGGTGGTTTGCGGGCGGGTAAATAAGAATATCCAGACCTATTTGGAAATAGAGAGGTATCGGCAGCGACTGTCTGGGAAGCCCTGAAGGCAGTTATTAGAGGGGAACTTATATCGATCCGGTCCCATAGAGAAAATAGGGAAAGGGCGGAGAGGGAGAGATTGGTGGAGGAGTTATTCCGGGTGGATAGGAAATATGCGGAGGCTCCGGATGCGGGACTCCTGAGGGACAGCGCAAGCCTCAGGCGGAGTTTGAATTGTTGACCACAGGGAAAGCGGTAGAACAGTTGAGGAAGGCTAGGGGTGCGGTGTATGAATATGGGGAAAAGGCGAGCAGGATGCTGGCACTCCAGCTTAGGACGAGAGAGGCGGCCAGGGAGATTGTGGGAGTAAAGAATAAGGAGGGCAACTTGGTCTCAGACCCAGAGGGAGTGAATGAAGTTTTTAAGGAATTCTACAGCAAACTACCCCCGGCGGGTGCGGAAGGGATGCGGCAATTTCTGGACCAGTTGAGGTTCCCGAGGGTGGAGGAGGATCTGGTGGAGGGGCTGGGGGCACCGATCGAGATAGAGGAAATTATTAAGGGGCTGGAGGGAATGCAGTCAGGCAAAACTCCGGGGCCGGATGGTTTCCCGGTGGAATTTTTAAAAACATTTTCAGAGGTGTTGAGCCCACTGCTGATGAGGACCTTTAATGAGGTGAGAGAGAAGGGAATCCTTCCCCCTACAATGTCGCAGGCCTTGATCTCACTCATTCTGAAACGGGAGAAGGACCCTGAACAGTGTGGGTCTTACAGGCCAATCTCGTTGCTAAATGTGGATGCCAAGCTATTGGCTAAGATCTTGGTCCTGAGGATAGAGGGTTGTGTCCTGGGGGTGATAGTAGAAGACCAGATGTGATTCGTTAAGGACAGGCAACTTAATGTTAATGTGCGGAGGCTTTTAAACATTGTTATGATGCCCACGGAAGGGGAGGAAGCAGAGGTTGTGGCAGTGATGGATGCAGAGAAAGCTTTCGATCGGGTGGAGTGGGAGTACCTGTGGGAAGCACTGGATAGGTTTGGGTTTGGTGAGGGCTTTATCCGGTGGGTGCGATTGTTGTACCAGGCGCCTGTGGCAAGTGTGCGTACAAACCGGCTTCAGTTGGAGTATTTGAAATTGCACCGAGGGACGAGGCAAGGGTGTCCCCTTTTCCCGTTATTATTTGCTCTAGCCATTGAGCCGCTGGCCATTGCTTTAAGGGCTTTAAGGAATTGGCAGGGGCTCATCCGGAGAGAGGTGGAGCATCAGGTCTCGCTCTATGCGGATGATCTCCTCCTGTATATCTTGGACCCACTGGAGGGGATGGGGGAGGTCATGCGGATCTTAAGGGAATGTGGCAGTTTCTCGGGGTATAGATTGAATGTGGGGAAGAGCGAGTTGTTTGTGATCCAGGCTAAAGGACAGGAGAAGAGACTGAGGGAGCTGCCGCTGAGGAGGGTAGAGAAGAACTTTCATTACCTGGGTATACAGGTGGCCCGGAAGTGGGATTTGTTGCATAAGCTTAATCTGACCCAGCTGGTGGAACAAATAGAAGGCGAATTTAAAAGATGGGACATGCTCCCGCTGTCACTGGCGGGGAGGGTACAGACAGTGAAAATGACGGTCCTCCCCAGGTTCTTATTTGTATTCCAATGCCTTCCCATCTTCATCCCGAAGGCCTTTTTCAAGCGGGTTAATAAGGTCATCTCGGGATTTGTGTCGGGGGGAGGGTGGGCTGGCGCTGCCGAACTTGTGCCACTACTACTGGGCGGCCAACATTGCCATGATCAGGAAGTGGGTATTGGGGGAGGGGTCGGCATGGGAGCGGTTGGAGGCGGCATCATGCAAAGGCACCAGTTTGGGAGCGCTGGTAACGGCACCTCTGCCGTTCTCGTAGGCCAGCTACTCCACAAGTCCGGTAGTGGTGGCAACACTGAAGATCTGGGGGCAGTGGAGAAGACACAAGAGGGTGGAGGGAGCATCGGTCTGGACGATATGGAAGAACCACAGGTTCCTTCCAGGTAGGATGGATGGCGGGTTCCAGAGCTGGCAGAGGGTGGGTATTAGAAGAATGGGTGACCTATTTATAGATGGGAGCTTTGCCAGCCTGCAGGCGCGGGAGGACAAATTTAAATTGCCGCCAGGGAAAGTCTTTAGGTATCTACAAGGGCGAACCTTCCTGAGGAAGCAGGTGGTGGTCTTCCCGCTGCTGCCGCCACGGGGGATACAAGATAGAGTAGTGTCCGGTACGTGGGTGGGGGAGGGGAAGGTGTCAGATATCTACCAGGAGCTGTCGAAGGTGGAGGAAACCCCGGTGGAGGAGCTTAAAGGCAAGTGGGAGGACGAGTTAGGAGGGAGTTAGAGCCGGGACAATGGACGGAACCCCTAAGTCGGGTAAATTCCTCCTCATCATGTGCCAGGCTCAGTCTAATACAGTTTAAAGTGGTACACCGGGCACACATGACGGCGGCAAGGATGAGCAAGTTTTTCGGGGTAGAAGACAGATGTGTGAGGTGTGCGGGGAGCCCAGCAAACCATGTCCATATGTTCTGGGCATGCCCGAAGCTTGAAGGGTTCTGGCAGGGGTTTGCCAGGGCAATGTCCAAGGTGCTAGGAACACGGGTGGTGCCGAGTCCAGAGGTGGCGATCTTTGGGGTGTCAGAAGACCCGGGAGTTCAGGGAGTGAAAAAGGCCGACGTCCTTGCCTTTGGCTCCCTGGTAGCCCGGAGACGGATCCTGTTAATGTGGAGGGACTCGAAGCCCCCGAGTGTGGAGACCTGGGTCAGTGACATGGCTGGGTTTCTCAGCCTCGAGAAAATAAAGTTTGCCTCAAGAGGATCAATGTTAGGGTTCTCCCGGGGGTGGCAGTCGTTCGTCGACTTCTTCGGGAAATTTAATTTAAAATGTCGGCAGTAGACATTTTACACTATGTTAATGTTTAACGCTTATTGTTCTTTTTCTCTTTTTGTTATAAAATTTTACAAATACTTCAATAAAAATATTTTTAAAAAAGAAAAGAAATATTAATCCAGGTCTGCCTTGTGTCCTGTTCAAACTGAAGAACAGGTTCTACAAAAAGCAACACAACATAAAAAACATTCCTCATACTTGGCTGTGCATTCACAGTTGATCGGAGAGGGAGCACAGGCACTCCACTCACTTCCCCCAAATGTTGCTGCGGGAGCCCATACAGGGACCTGCCTGTTCATGTAAACATGAAGTATTCTATGTTCCAGTCCTATTCAGGCACCGTCTCTACAAGATGACTATATCCTTACCATTTTCTGCTTTTGCCGCAAAACTGGAAAGGTTTGTGAACTTTGCTTCCAATTTCCTGCCTTCCCTCGTTTGGCCATTGTCCACCTTTGACTCTTCCCTTCCTCAATTTCTCTCTAGTTATACCTGGAGATATGTTGTTGGCCAATATCTATGATAAGACCACAGCTAACTTGATTCCTCCCGCTCCCTGTAAGGATTCTATTCCATTCCTTCAATTTCACCATCTCCATTGTATCTGTTCTGAGCAGTTCTTCTGATTTGCCTTCCTCACCTGAAGAATCCACACTACTGTGGTTGACAGCGCCCTTCACCGTCCATCCATTTCCTGGACTTCTGCTCTCATACCCTTCCCTTCCATCCCAGAATCATAGTGTGTTCTCCATGTCCTCACCTTCCAATCCACTAATGTCCACGTTCAATTAATTATTGTCCTCCATATTCCACTTTCGATGTGGTAACACCACCAAAGACATCTTGCCCCCTTCCCCTTTCGACCAGTGCCGGAAGATGACTCATTGGTCAGGGCACCATTTTGAAGTGCTGCCCCGATCCTTTGACACCCTTCCATCAGCCCACCCGGCCCTCCGGAACCCCCACTGCACCCAAATTAGACTCTTAGGGGTCTTCGAGCCCTCCTCACTCCACCTCCTAAGGGCCTGAACCCTGGCACGGGCAACCTAGAACATGGGCACCTTGACATTGCCAGCGCCACCCTGGCACCTGGGTGCCCAGGTGGCAGTGCCAACATGCCAACATGCCAGACTGACAGTGCAATGGTGCCAGCTGCCAGCAGATGTGCGAGGGTAGTACCCTGCTCAGAGCCCACCCATCCGGGGGTCTCTAATGGCCTGGGAGACCCACTAGGTGCCATAACACCTGGTCAACATTTACAATAATAATAATAATCTTTATTAGTGACGCAAGTAGGCTTACATTAACACTGTAACGAAGTTACTGTGAAGATCCCCAATCATCACACTCCAGTGCCTGTTCGAGTACACTGAGGGAGAATTCAGAAAGTCCAAATCACCTAACAGCACGTCTTTTGGGACTTGTGGGAGGAAACCAGAGCATCCGGAGGAAACTCACGCAGACACGGGGAGACTGAGCAGATTTCACACAGACAGTGACCCAAGCGGAGAATCAAACCCAGGACCCTGGCACTGTGAAGCAACAGTGCTAACCACTGTGCTACAGTGCGTGGAAATCAGTGCTAAATGGCACCCTGGCAAGGATGCCCTGGCGAGGCCGTTAGTTCCCGGGAGCCGGGTGAATACATTGAATCTCGAGATTCAACGGCCATGTCACATCACCAAGTCAGGTACGACAAGGCCAGTAAATTGCACCCAACTTTATAAAATGTCTTCCTGAAGTTAATACAGACACTATCCGCAGACAGTTTCCTATGTTGAGGTTCTCATCAAAGAAATCCAATCAGATTAGTCATAGAGAATCTACTCTTCACAAATTCATGCTGACCACTCACTGATCATATGGTACTTGTCCGAGTGTCATGTCATTTTGATGACAGATTCCAATAACATCCCTGAAAGTGATGTTAAACTGACGGACCTGTAGGCTCCTGCGAGAGAATCCTCTTCTTACTTTGAGGGTTCCGATAACCGAACCGGAAGTATGCAACACTTCCACTTGGAGGTGGGGTGGCTAGCCCTGTGTCCATCCAAGTCCTAAGCACTTGGCTTCCTCCATGGAGAGGTTGGCAGTTGCCATGGCGAGCCATGTCTGGTAGAACACTCAGTGGCTGCCAGATAGGTGCCCAGACTGGTATTGCAGCACTCTGGCCATGGGATCGATGCAGTGGTAGGTGAGATGGAAACCAGGATTCAGGGAGGTGCCATCACGCACTGATAGAGGACAGAGCGTCAGCAATCTGCCCCAGTGGCATCATCGCATGGCACTCCAAGGGTGCGCTGCCAATCTTCTCCCTTCTGATGCGACCCCATCGCCTCCAGCAGGTGGAAGGTAATGTGCCAGTTCTGCTGGCACTTACAGAGACATTTCATGAGGAGATTGAGTGATCTTGCATGCGTTCATTCTGGCTGGAATCTGGATATAATAAGGGTGACATGTGCCTGCCTGGCGTGTCGCTCAATCACTCTGGCATCTGCAGCTCGAACTGCATCATCCAGTCCCTCATTAACATCAACTTCTTCTCCTTCTTTCTTGTCTGAGGGGCCTCCTGGTTCCTCCAACTCCCCAGCTGAATTTGGATGCAGCGGAACACGATGATCCTGGAGACTGCCTCACCTGAGCAGTCCAGGCAGCGGCATCTCACCTTCAACTGTCTAATGGGCTGTTCTACTGAGGTTGCCCTTGTTGAGGTGTGGGCAACATTACACCTCTCCTTTGCTGGATTTGGTGGCTTCTACACAGGGGTCATGAACCATATCCTCTGTGGATATCCCCTGTCACCCAGATGCCACCCCATCAATTGCTGAGGGGGAGCAAACAGTTGTGGCATTGGAGACTGAGTGAGGATGTAAGAGTCAAGAGAGCTCCCTGGGAAGTGAGCAGACAGCTCTGATACTCGACGCTGTGGTGGCTTTTAAAACTGTGAGGACGTATGTCTTCCTGAAGGAGCTGACACAGATGAGTGTCATCTTCAGCAGTCTCCGACATTGCCTCCCTGATGTTTGCAGGCTCTTACTCCGCCTGTGGAATATTCTATCACGTGCCAATGCTCAATGTCTCGCTGGCCCCTTTTACCAGCAATGTGAGCTGCATGATGCTCTGCTGGCACCCTTTGGTGGTGTTCTGGCCATTGCTGTGCCTGTCACTGGGCCACCCTCTGTTGGTTCCTCTCCAGCTGCACCAGAGCTAGTAGAAGCACTGGCTGTGTGTGACCATCTCGTCTGCCTGAGGTGAGTTGCAAACAAAAGACAGGCAACGATCTGGTCAGCACTGTCCTTAAGGCCCTCCCTCCTATCTTGAGCACGTTCAACCAGTGGGAAGCCCTATACTTTGCATCAATCATCCCCTGACCTCCACCATCCCACCTTGGACAACTCCATCGCAACATACCACAGTTCTCTTGTTGTAATAACCATGTTTGCCTCCCATTCAATTAAGTGCACAGCCTGCCTCATTTCCTGCTCCCACGAGCTTCACAAGATTCTGCTCCAGTCTCCTCCCTCCCAATTTACATCAGCTGTTGCAACGCCCCCCCCCTCCCCCCTCCCCCCCTCCCCCTCCCCCTTGCCACTACCTTTCTCAAAGGGGTTGGCCAGCTCGAATCTAGTTTGTGTGGTTGTAATGGTGGCTCAGCAACTCTTCTAGTGGTTTCCTTTAGTGGCAAGACTGTGGATGTTGTTTTATGACCTTTTGGAGATGGTTGGGGAGGGTGTGTAGAAATTCTCTCTTTTGTTTGGTGCATAAGTCTCCAGAGGCGGCACTGTTTAATCTACAGTAGTGCAGGTTAGGTAGGGTTCCGGGGATAGGGTGGGGGAGTGTGCCCAGGGATTTCAGAGGGTTGGTGTAGATGTGATGGGCCGAATGGCCTCCTGCACTGTAGGGATTCTATGGATTTTATGCAACCTCAATTAGCTATTATCCACCAGAACTTTTGCGCAAGGTGAACCCACTAATCTATTTCTGTTGGTGATACATCAAATGCAATTTTTGTTTGTCACATTTGAATGTTTCTTTTGTGCTAAATCGTTAGTTCTTCAGGTGCAACACCTCCAGCCAGTTCTGAAAGTGAGACCTTGGTCCCTTTTGTGGTTTATATTATTCATTTAAACTGAAAGGTAGGGGGTTTAATAAAGAAGTTTGCAGATGATACAAAAGTTGTTCCACTTGGTTCACAGTGAGGCAGAAAGCCTTAGACTGCATGAAGATATAAATAATCTCATTAGTTTGGCAGAAAAGTGGAAAATGGAGTTTAATTCAGGAAAGCGTGGGGCAATGGATTTTTGGAGGGGACATAAGGCAAAGGAATACACAATAAATGGGAGGGCACGGAATTGTGTGCGGAACAGAGGGTTCATAGTATCATAGAAGTTACAGTGCAGAAGGAGGCCATTTGGCCCATCGAGTCTGCACCGACTCTTTGAAAGAGCACCCTATCCAAGCCCACAACTCCGCCCTATCCCCGTAACCCCACCCAACACTAAGGACAATTTTGGACACTAAGGGCAATTTAGCATAGCCAATCCACCTAACTGGCACATCTTTGGACTGTGGGAGGAAACTGGAGCACCCGAAGGAAACCCACGCACACACGGGGAGAACGTGCAGACTCCGCACAGACAGTGACCCAAGCGGGAATCGAACCTGGGACCCTGGAGCTGTGAAGCAATTGTGCTAACCACTATGCTACCGTGCTGCCCCTATGTATCATCAAATGTGGTAAGGATAACAGATAAAGTAGTTAGAAAGACACACACAATTCGAATATATGAGTTAGGGAGATCAAAATACAGTCCTGGTCAGACCACAGCCTATGTACTGTGTACAGTCTGGTCACGACATTACAGGACCGATGTTATTATACTGGAGAGGACGCAGAGATTTACCAGGATGTTGCCAAGATATGAAAATTATAATGATAAGAAAAGGCTGGATAGGTTAGGGATTTTGAACACCTCTTTAAACTCTCCTCCTGATCCTCTCTTCCCCAAGAAGAACATTGATTGTTTCTCCACCCCATCCATGAAACTGAAGTTCCTCGTCCTTATTGATGTAAGGTAGGTGCAAGAACAAGCACTAGTGGAGGAAAAGAAGGGATGGAGAAATAACGGGGGACGGATAGGCCATAATGGAATATGGAGGAGCGAGGGAAAGCTAATAGCCCCCGAGGCCGTGCAACAATCCCTTCTTGTGAATCTTTTCTGCCTCCCTCTCTAATCCTTGCTAAAGTGCGGTGTCCTGAACTGTTGAGACTGAACCAATGTTTCACGTAGGTTTAGCAGGCCTTCCACATTTTTGGGGGAGTAACTAATTTTTCCCCGAGAAAGTAATCTTCCTTCCTGATTGAAACCTCAATTTAAAACAGCTGAAGATTTCTTGGGAGTTGAAAACAAATAAACATTGTAAGTCGGGACTCCAGATGGATATTTGTGCTGGGGTCTCTCACACGGTGCAACCTCTGAAAATCTGGCTGTGACTTTCTGCTGTATGGGCTGCACAGTGGCACAGTGATTAGCACTGCTGCCCCACGGCGCCAGGGACCCAGGTTCGATTCCCGGCTTGGGTCACTGTCTGTGTGGAGTCTGCACATACTCCCTGTGTCTGCGTGGGTTTCCTCCGGGTACTCCAGTTTCCTCCCACAGTCCAAAGATGTGCCAGTTAGGTGGATTGGCTATGCTAAATTGCCCCTTAGCATCCAAAGATGTGCAGGTTAGGTGAGGTTACGGGGATAGAGCGGGGGCATGGGCCTGGGCAGGGTGCTCCTTCAGAGGGTGGGTGCAATTCGATGGACCAAATGGCCTCCTTCTGCACTGTAGGGATTCTATGGATGGCTCGGGTACTCCAATATCATGGGATCCATTAAACAGTATAACTGGCTTCTTAATATTTCATAAGTCCTTAATCTTTGGCTTGGTTTTCACTGGTGTGAAATATCATCTTCAGCACATGTAAGGGCAAACAATGCAGAGAATATGCATCGCTAAAGTGGCTCATTAGATAAGGGGATTTATCAAAAACCAGAAGGACACCTGATGGCTCCATTAAATGCGACGCTGAGACGAAAAGTGCAGTGATACAGGACGATCAGTAATAGTTCATCCCGAGTGTTATATTTACCAGACTGCTTATAACGAATTAGCATAGCACCGACAGGAATTTAAGGAGTGCACTTTAATAAATAATCGCCACCGCTAAAAATAGCAAGGAAATCAAAAAGTCTCTTCTGAGTGGTTCCTGGCACACGGACAAATGATAACTTGCAATGCATGCACAGTGCCCAGTTTAACGTGGCTTCCTCAGTGGTGTGCAAGTGGCGGGAGGCGAATTCTTGCAGGACCAGGTGTCAGTGCGTGGAAGCAATGTAGGAACTGTTGTAACTTTCAAGGCAACACTCTTCATTCAAGCAGGCAAACGTAGCATGGAGTTTAAATGTGCCAAATCGTCAGCCAGCGACAATTTCGAAGGTGAGCATTTTGGCTGGCAGGAATTGTCTTGGGTGAAAAGATTTGGATAAAAGGATTTCCCTCCCGTCCCTCGACCCGGAGTATGGATGGGCCGTCCATCCTGCTACCCCTTTGCACGAGGTGCTTAAGACTGCTAAGTGTGGTGTTGGTAGCCCGAGTGTTGGCGGCTGCTGGCTGTGCCCCCGAATGTAACTGTAGCCAGTTTCTCACCAACTGCACAGGTAGGCAGCTCCGGCACTTCCCAGCAGCAATCCCACTCAGCACCAGGCAGCTGATTCTCGCCGACAACAACATTTCCAGCCTCCCCGCCCTTGACCTCAACTACCTGGGTGGCCTGCTGCACCTGGATTTCAGCTCCAACTCCCTGGCCGAGATCCCGCCCAGCTCCTTGCTCAACCTGCAGGTCCTGGTGTACCTGGACCTGAGTCACAATCAGCTGCGGAAGATCACTCACCTGACCTTCAGGTACCTGACCAATATCATCGTGCTGAAGGCCAGCAGGAACAAGGAGCTGAGCTTCATTGACAGCCGCGCGTTCTCGGCAAACCACAAGCTGCAGGAAATTGACATAAGCGGGAATGGTTTGACATTCATTGACGCCGGCATGCTGGAGACGCTGCCGCACTTGCGCTCCGTGCGTCTCTCTGGGAACCCCTGGACATGCAATTGCAACACCCAAACCCTAACTAGCTGGATGAAGCTAAACAGAAGAATCATCCCAGGTACAGCTTTTACTTTCTTGTCTTGTTATTGCTGGGTGAAAAGCTATTTCAGTCTCAATCAGCTGCAAGGGACTTGCCCTGAAGCTGCACAAACCCATTTCCCTTAACAGTCCCGTATATTAGCCAGAGCGGTGCCTCTGGTCTTACCAGCCGAATCTGACTTCGAAGCGAGGCTCCAGCCACATAGCCCAACTCCTGCCTCTGATTTCACTCCACCTTTGTGTCTGAAATAATCTGTTTGAGGATGACTGTGTTCAGGACACTTGTCCGCCTGTGTATACATTTGCACAGTACAATGCAATGCTGCCGAAGTATATTACTTGACTGAAGAGTTTCTAACCCAATGACGTGAGATATAATCTTCAGCCAGATGGACATGCATGGAATACATGTTATAATCAACCCCAAGTACTGAATCCAGAGATATAATTCTGCTTTTACATTCCTGTTAGATATAACATTTGATCAATGTGTAGCACACATGTACATTCTGATCTATGTATTTACCGAACATATGAACTGGACTTCCGATTTATTCCTCCTTCCATCACTGCTGAATGCATTGGCTCTCACTGCGATCCGGTTCCCCAGATGACAATAGGGTCCCAGTGGCTATTCTTCATGTCCAGTCTGGAGATGACCTTATTTTGCTATGGGAAGATATCAAAACTGAATCTAATCCCAGAGTCCAGGCACACTTTTCAACAGGTGGGATTAGCTACAATCTGGAGTTGGAACTCGACATGATTCCCCTCTTACAGTTGCAGTTCTATGACGCGCTGGGTAGACCTAATTTAGAATATTGCATTCTGGCATGGGTACCTCACCCAGGAAGGATACATTGATCAGTCTGTTTCGATGTGAACAGGCTTGAAGGGGTGAATTGCCTATTCATCGTCCTATGATCCCCTTTCCTCATTTCCTGTGAAGCTGCAGAGGCCGATTATATTGCTTCCAACACTCCTATTTTGGGGTAAAACAGATAACCAATTAAACTAAATCAAATGAACTGAGGGATACATTAAAGGGACAGCCCTCTTAAAGAGATACTGCCTTAAACAAAATGCAAATCACAAACAAAACTTAAAACAACAAATCGAAACATGATTAAAAGGGACACCCCAGTCCCCTGTGGTACCCACTGGACACAGAAGGCTACTTCCACCACTCAATTAACCTAATTTTACACCAATGGTCAAACCGTAGAGATTTACAGTAAAACTCTTCTCAAATTCTGTCAATACCATTGGATGAAACAGTTTATTAGGGAGATTATCCAGGTTTTCAGGTGGAAAGAAAAGGCTTATCAGTCAATTATTTAATAGAATTAAAGCTAAAGGAATCAGCATCATGGAAATGCCTGGGGCGAGATCCCTGAACCTGTTCAGCAACCCGTTTATGAGACATGTTAAAACATACCATGAGTGAGTTCAACCATAAATGTCTAAGATTGTATACATGTGATTACGAGTAGAAATGGTGATGATGCTTGTTTCCTGCAGCTACTTGCTAATTAATTTTTCTCATTGTTATTGTCCTTGCTTAAAATATAAAAATGAATGGTTGGTGACAACTCCCAAAACCCCTGGGGACCTAAACCATCCTTAAAATCCCCAAAGCTGGCCACACCTTGTGTCTTCAGGCACTTTGATTTAGGAGTCATCTCCTCAGATTTCCTCTGATTTTGTGAGCATTGACGTTATATCTTAACCACTTTGACCTGTTCCATAGAACCTTGGAAACTGGCGGCATTATATATTTTTCTTGTTCTTGGGATATATGGGTGAATGTGATAAGCCCATTCTTAGTTACACTGAGAAGATGGTGATGAACCTCCTTTGGAACCAATGACTGAGTGAGTTGCTAAGTCATGTCGGAGTTCACCGCATGCTGTAGATTAGAGATATACAGGACGGCAAGGTAGCACAGTGGTTAGTATTGTTGCTTCGCAGTGCCAGTTCCAGGTTCGATTCCCGCTTGGGTCACTGTCTGTGCGGAGTCTAACATGCTCTCCCCGTGTCTGCGTGGGTTTTCTCCGGGTGCTCCGGTTTCCTCCCGAAAGACGTGCTATTAGGTGAATTGGACATTCTGAATTCTCCCTCAGTGTACCTGAACAGGCGCCGGAATGTGGCGACTAGGGGATTTTCAGATTAACTTAATTGCAGTGTTAATATAAGCCTATTTGTGACAATAATAAAAGTAATCATTACATGTATGAGCTGTTAGGTAGAAGGTTCCCTGATTGAAGGACAATTGTATTTTTATATCAATCCAACTGCTTACATTCTTATTTTTTGTTTCTGGAGTTGTCCCACTGATTTCCAGATTCATTGAATTCAATCCGATTTCACCACTTTCTAAAATGGGCTTTTGAACTTTAAACCTTTGGGTTGAACGGTGAGCTCCTAGACTAATTTAAATTGAACCGAATTGGACATCTTTGGAAGTTTTTTTCAATGTGTCAGGGATAGGATTAGACTTGGTTTTGGCTGATAGTTTTAATGGCATTTTCAGTCACAAAGTGTGAATTGTATCATCCAGATCTTCCTTTAAACTGCCTGCGTGCCAAGTAAATCTAATTTCAGAAATCGTTTAAAATGAATCATCTCATGGGATTGTGAGCAAGGCCAGCATTTGTTGCCCATCTTTAATTGAGTGGCCTTGCTAGGCTATTTCAGGGAGCAGTTAAGAACCAACCACATGTAGGCCAGACCAGGTAAGGACAGCAGATTTCCTTCCCTAAAGGATATTATTGAACCTGATGGGTTTTTACAACAATGGACAATGGTCATCATTCGACCTTGAATTCTAGATTTTTATAGAATTCAAATCCCACCATCCTCCATGGCGGGATTCGAACCTAGGTACCCAGAGCATGATCCTGGGTCATGGATTTCTATCCCAGTGACAATACCATTATGTCACCACCTCCCCATGGGGGAATTGGGATTCAGATTTGCTAATGCATCCGAGTTTGTGTATTTGAATGAACTAGTTACAGCACCTTCTAATCAACCACTCTTTTCTTTATCCTTATCAGATGCTGCTAATGTCACTTGCACATTTCCAAGTCCTTTGCAAGGAGTTCTTGTTGTGGAAGCTGCAGATAAACTGTTTTCCCTTTGCCGTAGCAAAAGACAACTCAAATTGAGAGAAGTTCTTTACTTTTGTCTTATTGGCCCAGGATTATTTTCCGCAAGCATTATTCTCAATTTGACTTTCAGTTTGCTGATGGCTCATTTCAACAGATTCAAAAAGAAAGAGCTCAAACGTTATCGGAAACTCCGCAGGGCCATTTCGTTTAAATATTCCAAGCGGTCTAATGTGATTACTCAAGAAATCACTGCCAAAGCCAATACAAATATGAGTGTTTGTCGAGGAACAGAATGCAATCAATGACTTTATACTTGACTGCTTGCTGCTGTGAAAAGATGGCCCATATTGAATAGGAATGTAATAAACTGGCATAAAGGATGTTAAGTGAATATTACAGTATTGCCTTAATACAAAATCCATCAGCTAGCAATTGGTGCCTATGCAAACAACTTATAATGAACTCTCTCAACTGGACTTTCAATTAATCCTTAGGAGACTCAATTTTGTAGCATTTTGTATCCTGTACCACACACAAAATGGTTTTGACACATTTATTTGTTTCTGAATAATTTTTGATCCATATTACTTTTGCAAATGACAACTGTTAATACTACAATCTTTATTGCTATAATGCAAGATAGATCCAAAGAAATAAGTTTGAACTTCTTAAGACTTTTCCCTGTTCCATTGTGAACAGCCATAATAAGTAACTTTGCATATAATGAGAAAATATTGAAAGACAAAATAGTTGGCAGTAATGGATGGACACTTTATCGATGGTGTGCAAAGTAAAGAAATTTGATATACAAAAGTTTCCACTGTGCGATTTTTTACGTTTTTAAGCGGAGTTAAGTTTGACTTTTGATATGGGGTTAATGATGAAGTCTAGCGTCTAGAGGTGGTGGATTATGTTAAGATGCTCTCCTTTTACCATACAAACCTGGCTTTGAATCCAGACCATTTCAATGGATTGAAAGTCCCCTTTTTCTATTGGAGTCGCTGAATAAAACATAGTGGACAGTCAACACAAGTTCTAGGGAATTTAAAGCATATGAAACTCACCATGGCTTGGCACAAATAAATAATCTTTTACTCCGAGAAGCATGAAAGTGGCTGTTGAGAGAATTGTAAATGTGACAGTGTAATAGGAAATTGCCTTCTTAGGCTGGGATTAAGGCAAATTATTGGGGCTGGGTAGACCGAGTCTAAGGCTGCATTTTGGCTGTGCAATACCTGGCCTGGTTTTACATTATGCTGACACAGACTGACAAGAGTGGACAGATGTTTCATGTCCCACAACTGATAACACTTAACTTAATGAGCAGCAAATAGTCTCCAGAAGTCCAGAATTTGAGTGTTGCAGAAAAAGAGACATGTTGTTGAAGTATTTGCCTTGCACTCATCAGGGGAGATGCAAGAATACCAACTTTCACAGGCTGCAACAATTTATACAGTATGGGAAAAGGGTGCCGATAGGATGGTAAGCCGTCTCTGATTGATCTCATGGAAATTCTTGTTCCCAAAGCTTTTGTTTAATTCAAAAAAGGTGCAATGCCTGGACATGTTCCTTTTTCCTGCAGAGGACAGGCCCCTGCGTATGGATATATGAAGCTTTTAACAAGAATAACTCTGCCACATTGTGAACCTGTCTGATAATCTTTAATTGGATGTTAATGCAATGGCTGTTACTATGCTGTAGCAACATGAGTGATGTTTTCCACTACCAGGATTCTGCTCTCAAGCCACAAAGACATTCTGACTAGCACACAAATGCGCAATGTGTTGTATGAATTTTATGTGCGAGAGCAATGGCAGGCAGGTAGGCTGTACATTCTCATAACTGGCATATGATATCAAACAGCACGATCCTTTGGAGTTTGTAATAGAGTGAGCACTGACTTTAGGTACTCAACTAGCCTGTGCTACTAACTTCAGGATATAATGTCAAGACTAATCATTTTAAGGTTGGGCTTTATTAAATGGTGGTGGTAAATAGAGAGTTTTCGAAATCAAGTAGATACCATGATGAGCTGGCTGGCAGGTTGTATCGGATGTGGGGTGGCAAGTAGAGAGTATTCTGTCACACTCCTGACCTGTGCCTTGTGAATGATGGATAGATTTTTTGGGGGGGGTCAGGAGATGAGTCACCTGCAACAGAATAGCCACCTGCTCTTGCTCTTGTAGCCACAGTTTATGTGGCTGGCCCATTAATGTTTCTGGCCAATGAAGACTGTTAATGATGGTGGATTGAATTATGTCAATGCTAAATGTCAAATGGAGGGGGGCCTGATAATGGGGGGAGACTTTAACACGGTGTTGGATCCGGCACTGGACCGCTCCAGGTCTAGGACGGGTAGGAAGCCGGCGGCGGCTAGAGTGTTGAGGGGATTTATGGACCAAATGGGAGGGGTGGACCCTTGGAGATTTACAAGGCCGGGGGCTAGAGAATTTTCATTCTTCTCACATGTCCATAAGGCTTATTCTTGAATCGACTTTTTCATTTTGAGTAGGGTGCTGATAGCGAGAGTAGAGGAAACCGAGTATTCGGCAATAGGCATTTCGGACCACGCCCCGCATTGGGTGGACTTGGAGATGGGGGAGGAGAGGGACCAGCGCCCGCTGTGGCTCTTGGAGGTGGGGCTGTTGGCGGACGAGGAGGTGAGCGAGCGGGTCCGAGGAAGTATAGAGAGGTACTTGGAGACCAACGACAATGGGGAGGTCCGAGTGGGGATGGTATGGGAGGCACTGAAGGCGGTGGTGAGGGGAGAGCTGATCTCCATTAAGGCCCACAAGGAGCGGGGGAAGAGGGAGAGGCTGGTGGGGGAAATGGTGAGGGTAGACAGGAGGTATGCGGAAGAGGCTGAGGAAGGATTGGTGAGGAAGAGGCGCAACCTCCAGGCTGAATTCGACCTGGTGACCACCAGGAAGGCGGAGGTGCAGTGGAGGAAGGCCCATGGGGGCGGTCTACGAGTATGGGGAAAAGGCAAGCCGGATACTGGCGCATCAGCTTCGGAAGCGGGATGCAGCTAGGGAGATCGGAGGAGTTAAGGACAGGGGAGGGAGCGTGGTGCGGAGTGGGGTTGGCATCAATGGGGTCTTCAGGGACTTCTACGAGGAATTGTACCTATCCGAGCCCCCATGGGAGGAGGGAGGGATGGGCCGTTTCCTGGACCAATTGAGGTTTCCAAAGGTGGAAGCGGGACTGGGGCCCCCGATTGGGCTGGAGGAGCTGATCAAAGGGATAGGAAGCATGCAGGCGGGGAAGGCACCGGGGCCGGACGATTTCCCAGTCGAATTCTATTAAAAATATATGGACCTGCTGGGCCCGCTGTTAGTTAGGACCTTTAATGAGGCAAGGGAGGGGGGGGGCTTTACCCTCAACGATGTCCCGGGCACTGATCTCCTTGATCCTGAAGCGGGACAAGGATCCCCTGCAATGTGGGTCTTACAGACTGATTTCCTTGCTAAATGTAGATGCCAAGGTGCTGGCGAAGGTCTTAGCCACGAGGATTGAGGATTGTGTGCTGCAGATCATCCATGAAGACCAGACGGGGTTTGTGAAGGGGAGACAGTTGAACGCGAATGTGTGGAGGCTTTTGAACGTTATCATGATGCTGGCGAGGGAGGGGAAGGCGGAGATAGTGGTGGCGATGGGCGCTAAGAAAGCCTTCGATAGGGTAGAGTGGGGGTACCTGTGGGAGGTGCTGAAGAGGTTCGGGTTTGGGGAGGGGTTTGTCAGGTGGGTTAGGCTGTTGTATGAGGTCCCGATGGCGAGTGTGGCCACAAATAGGAGGAGGTCCGAGTACTTTCGGTTGCACCGAGGGACGAGACGTATCCCCCCTGCTCTTCGCACTGGCGATTGAACCCCTGGCTATGGCACTGAGAGAGTCGAGGAACTAGAGGGGGTTGGTGCGGGGTGGGGAGGAGCATAGGGTGTTGCTTTATGCGGAGGACCTGCTGCTGTATGTGGCGGACCCAGTGGGAGGAATGCCAGAGGCAATGAGGATCCTTAGGGAATTCGGGAACTTTTCGGGGTACAAGCTCAATATGGGGAAGAGCGAGCTGTTCGTAGTTCAGCTAGGGGATCAGGAGAGGGGGATTGGCGAGCTCCCACTAAAAAGGGCGGCGAGGAGCTTCAGATATTTGGGGGTCCAGGTGGCAAGGAGCTGGGAGGCCCTGCATAGGCTTAACTTTACAAGGCTGGTGGAGCAAATGGAGGAGGAGTTCAAGAGGTGGGACGCGTTGCCGCTGTCCTTGGTGGGCAGGGTGCAGTCAATCAAAATGACGGTGCTCCCAAGGTTTTTGTTCCTGTTCCAGTGCCTCTCCGTGTTTATCCCAAAGGCTTTTTTAAGGTTGGTTAACAGGAGTATAATGGGGTTTGTGTGGGCGCGAGCGACTACGAGGGTGAGAAGGGTGTTCTTGGAGCGAAGTAGAGATGGGGGGGGCTGGCGCTGCCCAACCTCTGTGGGTACTACTGGGCCGCCAATGCGGCGATGGTGCGCAAGTGGGTGATGGAGGGGGCTGCATGGAAGAGGCTGGAGACGGCGTCCTGTGTGGGGACGAGTCTGGGGGCACTGGCAACGGCGCCGCTGCTGCTCCCTCCAAGGAGGTATACCACGAGCCCGGTGGTGGTGGCGGCCCTCAAAATTTGGGGGCAGTGGAGGCGGCATAGGGGGGAAGTTGGGGCCTCGGCGTGGATCCCATTACGGGGGAACCACCGGTTTGCCCCAGCAAGAACAGGTGGAGGGTTTTCGGGGTGGCACAGGGCAGGGATACGAAAGTTGGGAGACCTGTTTGTGGATGGGAAGTTCGCGAGCTTGGGTGAGCTGGAGGAGAAGTACGGGCTCCCCCCGGGGAACACCTTCAGGCACTTACAGGTAAGGGCGTTTGCCAGACGGCAGGTGGTGTAATTCCCGCGGCTACTGCCACACACAGTACAGGACAGGGTGCTCTCGGGGAGGTGGGTGGGAGTGGGGAAGATCTCGGAAACTTACCAGGTGATGCAGAAGGAGGAGGAGGCCTCGGTGGTGGAGTTGAAAGGTAAGTGGGAGGAGGAGTTGGGAGAGGAGATCGAAGAGGGGATGTGGGCAGATGCCCTAGGGAGGGTGAATTCTTCCTCTTCGTGCGCGAGGCTCAGCCTCATACAGTTTAAGGTGCTGCACAGGGCACACAGGCCCGGGACAAGGATGAGCTGGTTCTTTGAGGGTGAGGACAGGTGTGTTAGGTGCTCAGGGAGCCCAGCAAATCACACCCATATGTTCTGGGCATGCCCAGTGTTGGAGGAATTTTGGAAGGGCGTAGCGAGGATGGTGTCGAGGGTGGTAGGATCCAGGGTCAAACCGGGCTGGGGGCTCACAATATTTGGGGTGGCAGAGGAGCCGGGAGTGCAGGAGGCGAAAGAGGCCGGAATTCTGGCCTTTGCGTCCCTGGTCGCCCGGCGAAGGATTCTCCTTCAGTGGAAAGATGCGAGGCCCCCAAGCGTGGAATCCTGGATCAGCGATATGGCAGGGTTCATTAAATTGGAGAGGGTGAAATTCGCCTTGAGAGGGTCAGTACAAGGGTTCTTTAGGCGGTGGCAACCGTTCTTAGACTTTCTGGCAGAATGATAGACATTGGTCAATGGCAGCAGCAGCGCAGGGGGGGGGGTTTACTTTATTTTTGTTTATGTTATTTACACTGGAGGGTCTGAGGGGGTGTATACACCTGTTGTGTTAAGTCGGGGTGTTAATGTTAATTTATTATTTATGTACAGGGGGGGAGGGGTTTGGGGGGTTGCTTTTTTAGATTGTGTTTTGAACTTAACCCTGTTGGGTTCTTTTTTCTTTCTCATTTTGTTATTGATATTTTATGAAAACCTTTCATAAAAATTATTTTAAAAAAAAGTCAAATGGAAGGGCAGCACGGTGGCCTATTCGTTAGCACAGCTGCCTCGCGGCACTGAGGTCCCAGGTTCGATCCCAGCTCTGGGTCACTGTCCTGTGGAGTTTGCACATTCTCCCCGTGTCTGCGTGGGTTTCACCCCCACAACCCAAAAACGTGCAGAGTAGGTGGATTGGCCACACTAAATTGCCCCTTAATTGGAAAAAATAATTAGGTAATCTAAATTTTAAAAAGAAAATGTCAAAGGAAAATAGATTGGAGGTAGTTGTGTCATAATATACACCCGTATATCATGGTGCAGACACACACACGCACACACTGATGGACATGCAGTGGGACCAATCAGCATACACAACACCACAGCCAATCACCAGTGAGAGCACACGCACTATAAAGACAGGGGACAGGAGAGTTCCTGCTCATTCTAGTAGCAGCCAGCTCGGAGCACAGAGCTCACAGCCTGCAACACAGACATTCACCATGTGCTGAGTGCATCACCTGGTTAGGACTAGGCAAGGGTCAACAGTTAAAGCTGGTATTGCATTTACCCACAGTTCAAGTATGTTAATACAGTTAACCTTATAATAAAATAGAGTTGCACCACTTCCAGTGTTGGTGACCTGTTTGTGATCCAGAACACCCAACACATCAGTTGGGGGTGCCTGGCATCTATGTAGTGTAAATGTTACTTGCCACTTGTCAGCCTAAACCTGAATGTTGTCCAGGTCTTTATGAATGCAGCCACAGACTGCTTCAGTATCTGAGGAATCACAAATAGAACTGACCACTGTGCAATCATCAGTGAACATCTCCATTTCAGAGCTTCTGATGAAGGGTAGTTCATTGATGAAACAGATGAAGATGGTTGGGCCTGGGACACTACCCTGAGGTATTCTGCAGCAATGTCCCGAGGCTTAAATAATTGGCCTATATGACTCCAACTAGTGGAGAATATCCCCCCTGATTCCCTTTGCCTTCAAGTAGGGCTCCTTGATGCTGCACTTTGCCAAATGCTCTTAAGGGCGATCCTGCCATACTGTGTTGTTGCCAGACTGGCCCCTCACCTTTAAATACTCCAAAACATACCACTGACTGCTGCTCATTTGTGCTGGAAAATTACACTTGGCACCTTACACCAGATATAGGACATATAAAATGGGAATACCGAATTTGCTTTTCGCTATGTACCATACCAGAGTTTTCTTTTTTAAAAATATATTTTATTCAAGATTTTGTGGCCAAACATAACAGTACATAGTTTTTCTTTTAAACAACAATAAAGCAATATTAATAACCGTGGCCAGTTTTAAACAAATAAATAAATAATATATAAACAAAAACAAAACTGAGTGGCAACTGCCTTGTCAACATTAGTTACTTTCCAAAGATACAATCCAACAGTCCAATATACATTACCTCTAACAAGTGTCTATACATATACAATGACATCCCTGAGAGTCCGCCCGGTTCCCTTGGGGCAACCCATATTTTTCCGTCAACGCTCCCAGACTCGCAAACATCCCATCTACGAACAGATCTCTCAATTGTACTACCCCAGCTCTTTGCCATGCTCCAAATCCCCCATCCATTCTCCCCGGAACAAACCTATGGTTATTTCTTATCGGGGACCGCACCGAGGCTCCTGTCCTTCCCCTATGCCGTCTCCACTGCCCCCAAATTTTTAATGTAGCCACCACCACCGGGCTTGTGGTGTATTTCTTCGGTGAGAACGGCAACGGTGCCGTCACCATTGCTTGTAGGCTGGTCCCCTTGCAGGACGCCCTCTCCAATCTCTTCCACGCCGCTCCCTCCCCTTCTCTCATCCACTTACACACCATTGAAATATTGGCGGCACAGTAATAGTCGTTTAGGCTCGGTAGTGCCAGCCCCCCCTGTCCCTAGTACGCTGCAAGAACCCCCTCCTCACTCTCGGGGTCTTCCCGGCCCACACAAAACTCATAATACTCTTCTCGATTCTCTTGAAAAAAGCCTTCGTGACCATTACAGGGAGGCACTGAAACACAAAAAGGAATCTCGGGAGGACCACCATTTTAACCGCCTGCACCCTACCTGCCAGTGACAGGGACACCATGTCCCATCTCTTAAAGTCCTCCTCCATCTGTTCCACCAACCGCGTTAAATTAAGCCTGTATAATGTACCCCAATTCTTGGCTATCTGGATCCCCAAGTACCGGAAGTCTCTTGTTACCTTCCTCAACGGTAAATCCTCTATTTCCCTGCTCTGCTCCCCCGGATGCACCACGAACAACTCACTTTTGCCCATGTTCAATTTATACCCTGAAAAATCCCCAAACTCTCCAAGTATCCACATTATCTCTGGCATCCCCTCCGCCGGGTCCGCCACATACAACAACAAATCATCCGCGTACAGAGATACCCGGTGTTCTTCTCCTCCCCTAAGTACTCCCCTCCACTTCCTGGAACCCCTCAATGTTATGGCCAGGGGCTCAATCGCCAGTGCAAACAATAACGGAGACAGAGGACACCACTGCCTCATCCCTCTATAGAGCCGAAAATAATCAGACCCCCGTCCATTCGTGACCACGCTCGCCATCGGGCCCTATACAGCAACTGTACCCATCCGATATACCCATCTCCAAAGCCAAATCTCCTCAGTACCTCCCACAAATAATCCCACTCCACTCTATCAAATGCTTTCTCGGCATCCATCGCCACCACTATCTCCGCTTCCCCCTCTGGCGGGGGCATCATCATTACCCCTAGCAGCCTCCGTATATTCGTGTTCAGCTGTCTCCCCTTCACAAACCCAGTTTGGTCCTCATGAACCACCCCCAGGACACAATCCTCTATCCTCGTTGCCATTAACTTGGCCACAATCTTAGCATCCACATTTAAGAGGGAAATGGGCCTATAGGACCCGCATTGCAGCGGGTCTTTTTCCTTCTTTAGGAGGAGCGATATCGTTGCCTCTGACATAGTCGGGGGCAGCTGCCCCCTTTCCCTAGCCTCATTAAAGGTTCTCGTCAGTAGCGGGGCCAGCAAGTCCATATACTTCCTATAAAATTCCACTGGGAATCCGTCTGGTCCCGGGGCCTTCCCCGCCCGTATGCTCCCAATCCCTTTCACTACTTCCTCCATCTCAATCTGTGCTCCCAGTCCCGCCCTCTCCTGCTCCTCCACCTTAGGGAATTCCAGCTGATCCAGAAAGCATATCGTTCTCTCCTTCCCTTCCGGGGGCTGAGCTTCATATAATCTTTCATAAAATGCCTTGAACACTCCATTCACTCTCTCCGCTCCCCGTTCCATCTCTCCCTCCTCATCTTTCACCACCCCTATCTCCCTCGCTGCTTCCCTTTTCCTCAGTTGGTGGGCCAGCAACCTGCTCGCCTTCTCCCCATATTCGTACTGTACACCCTGTGCCTTCCTCCGTTGTGCCTCTGCATTACCCGTAGTCAACAAATCGAATTCTACATGTAGCCTTTGCCTTTCCCTGTACAGTCCCTCCTCCGGTGCCTCCGCATATTGTCTGTCCACCCTCAAAAGTTCTTTCAGCAACCGCTCCCTTTCCCTACCCTCCTGCTTTCCTTTATGTGCCCTGATAGATATCAGCTCCGCTCTAACCACTGCCTTCAGCGCCTCCCAGACCACTCCCACCTGAACCTCCCCATTGTCATTGAGTTCCAAGTACCTTTCAATACACCCCCTCACCCTTAAATACACCCCTCACCTGCCAATAATCCCATGTCCATTCTCCAGGGTGGGTGCTGTTCTTTTTCCTCCCCTATCTCCAGGTCCACCCAATGTGGAGCGTGGTCCGAAATAGCTATAGCCGTGTACTCCGTCCCTGTCACCTTCGGGATCAGTGCCCTTCCCAAAACAAAAAAGTATCCGTGAATAAACTTTGTGGACATAGGAGAAAAACAAAAACTCCTTACTCCTAGGCCTACTAAATCTCCAGGGGTCTACTCCTCCCATCTGCTCCATAAAGTCCTTGAGCACACTAGCTGCAGCCGGCCTCCTTCCGGTCCTGGACCTCGATCTGTCCAGCCCTGGGTCCAGCACCATATTGAAATCTCCACCCATTACCAACTTTCCCGCCTCTAGGTCCGGGATACTTCCCAACATACGCCTCATAAATTCGGCATCATCCCAGTTCGGGGCAGATACGTTCACTAAAACCACCGCCTCCCCTTGCAATCTGCCACTCACCATCACGTATCTACCCCCACTATCCGCCACTATGGTCTTTGCCTCAAACATTATCCGCTTCCCCACTAATATAGCCACCCCCCTGTTTTTTGCGTCTAACCTCGAATGAAACACCTGCCCCACCCAGCCTTTGCGTAGTCTAACCTGGTCTATCAGTTTCAGATGCGTCTCCTGCAACATAACCACATCTGCCTTGAGTTTCTTTAGGTGTGCGAGTACCAGTGCCCTTTTAATCGGCCCGTTCAGCCCTCTCACATTCCACGTGATCAGCCGGGTTGGGGGGCTCTTTAACCCCCCCCCCCCCCTTGTCGATTAGCCATCTCCTTTTTTAATCCAGCTCCTCATCCGGTTCCCACGTAGCTGTATCTCCCCCCGACCGCGCCCTCCCTCCCCGACCACCCCACCCCGTACCAGCTCCTCCTTCTCCCCAGCAAACTCTGGCTGACCTCGGCTTCCCCCCGTGACCTCGGCCCCCACTGTGCGAGGCCCCCTCCTTCCTGCTTCCCTGTTCCCGCAATGATTACCATAGCGCGGGAACAAAGCCCGCGCTTCCCATTTGGCCCCGCCCCCAATGGCCGGCGCCCACAGCTCCTCATCCTCCCTCCCCCCCTCCCCGACATGGGGAAGAGAGAAAAGTTACAGGGTCGCAAGATTAACAACTTGAGAAATCACCCCTTCCCCCTTTCCCCCCCCCCCCTTCACCCCATGTAATCACCCCACCACTTTGTCCCAAACGTTCTTTTTCTATTTCTTTTTCCTATTCCTGCTTCTCCTTGACAATAAATGTCCACGCCTCTTCTGCCGTCTCAAAGTAGTGGTGTTTCCCTTGGTGTGTGACCCACAGTCTTGCCGGCTGCAGCATTCCAAATTTGACCTTCCTTTTGTGAAGCACCGCCTTGGCCCGATTAAAGCTTGCCCTCCTTCTCGCCACCTCCGCACTCCAATCTTGATATACGCGGATCACCGCGTTCTCCCACCTACTGCTCCGAGTTTTCTTTGCCCATCTGAGGACCATCTCTCTGTCCTTATATCGGAGAAATCTCACCACTATGGCTCGAGGAATTTCTCCAGCCCTCGGTCTTCGCGTCATAACTCGATCAGCTCCCTCCACCTCCAATGGGCCCGTTGGGGCCTCCGATCCCATTAACGAGTGAAGCATCATGCTCACATATGCCCCGACGTCCGCCCCTTCTGCACCTTCGGGAAGACCAAGAATCCTTAAATTCTTCCTCCTCGCATTATTCTCCAGCACCTCCAGCCTTTCCACACACCTTTTGTGTTGTGCCTCGTGCATCTCTGTCTTCACCACCAGGCCCTGTATTTCGCCCTCATTCTCAGCGGCCTTTGCCTTCACGACCCGAAGCTCCTGCTGCTGGGTCTTTTGCTCCTCCTTTAGCCCTTCAATCGCCTGTAATATCGGGGCCAGCAGCTCCTTCTTCATCTCCTTTTTAAGTTCTTCCACACAGCGCCGCAGGAACTCTTGTTGGTCAGGGCCCCATATTAAACGGCCACCTTCCGACGCCATCTTGCTTTGTGCTTGCCCTCCTTGCCGCTGCTCTAGAGGAACCACTGCAATCCGGCCACTTTCCTCTCCTTTTTCCATCCGTGTCCAGGGGGTATTCCCTTCTGGTTTACCGCACAGTGTTTTTAGCCGTTAAAATTGCCGTTGGGGCTCCTATTAAGAGCCCAAAAGTCCGTTCCACCGGGAGCTGCCGAAACATGTGACTTAGCTGGTCATCGCCGCACCCGGAAGTCATACCAGAGTTTTCTTTCCACTGACTTCAATGGAATGGTAATAAGGCATGGTGTATATTGGGAAGCCAACTCAGTATCCTACCCTACTTTATGCCATTGTCCAAAAGTAAAATTAGCCCTCAGTTTACGAAATTATAAAGATGAAAAGTTATCACATGTTTCACACAGTTACATGCAGATGATCTATTTAAATGTTAAAAATCTGTAAAAGATTGCCATCTGGGGGTCGGATGATTCACCAACCTGTTCCAGGACCTATTTATTGCCTGCAGCCAATAGAGCAGAGGGGAGGGGAGGAGCGGGGGGAGCACAGAAGGACCACAAGCACCAGAAAGGGAAGAATGGTTGGTTGGGGTTGGGGGTGTGGAATAAGGAGGCATATATGCCGACCACACCCTTTGGGGGGGGGGGGGGGGGGGTTGTAAATTTGCAGTAGACTAAGATTGATTTATCACTATGTAATAGATGTGTCACTATACGACCTTGCTATGTATGAAAATGAAAAACCAACAAATTAAAAAATTAATCTAACTGAAAGTAGCTTGTGAAATTTCCCTTTTAGTTTATTTCCGCAAGTTGTTTTGCAGCTAAAGAAAAATTGGCTAGCAATGCAGGGGATAAATAGGACTAGTATACCTGAAACATTGGGGGTTGTTCACATACCCAGGACTACATTCAGCAAACAGAATCCGACAGCTCTGAGCACAAACTCAAATCACTGGACACAGGTGTGAAAACTTTCATCAGAACATTGAACGGCACCAAATACAATTCAATAGATTATTGTGTTATTGTGAAATACAAATATATTTTGATTTTTAAAAATGTGCTTACTTTCTTATCTTGAACATTAGAAATTCTGGTTCCGGAGACAAGAAAGGCCATGAAAACATTTTGAGCAATCGGAGAACGACAATTCAAGTGCCACCTGGTGGCCCAGCCTGCAATTGCATGCTGTAAACTCCATGCTTTCTTGTGTTAAAGCTGGAGCATCACAGGTCAGTGATCTGATTAACAGTGGAAGTTCGACTAGCACAATACTCACTGCACTTCTAATTAATCAAATATTTTAAAATGAGAAAGTGGGAACACTTATATCGAGTTTTTCATTGGGTCACGCACAAACACGTTGGTGTCTATGGTAATACCCATGGTGAAACATGAGCATAGACACTTTCAAGGGAGATAATTAAGCCAAATTGGAGTAGGTGATGAAGAGGTGGTGAGGAAGGAGATGGAGCAGTGACAGTGAGGGGGGAGAGAGAGAGGAAAGGGCAGGGAAAGGATGCAGAGGGTGAGGAGAAGGCACATAGGCTGCGGTTAGGGTGAGCAGAAGAGAAGAGAAAATGAGGGACGGTGAGGAAAAGGGAAGAGCGTGTTGGAATGTACCTTTAAAGGATAGCAGCGTGACATCCCGAGAAGGGAAGTGTGTCATGTGATGCAGTCTCACTTTTGGGGGCCATTCTCCCCTCATGTTGAACCCAGCCCCTAAATGGGATTCGAGCTGGGTGCCAAAGGGAGCATGATGCTCCCGCCCACAACACCGGACGCAACGCTTACTGGGCATTGGCCTGATTTGCATATTTAAATACGTATTTGAATGCATTTAAATATGCATTTCTGGGTTTAATAGGGAGTTTCCTGGCTCCAGGGATTGACCAACCCCATAGTGTGAGGCCAGCAGGAATCACTACTTGCCTCCAGCAACAGAGACCCAGGCGTGATTACTACGCCAGGGGGCCCGGAGGCCACCGGAGCCCAAGGGTAATTGGGGGCAGCCACTGGCACGCTGCCGGGTTGGGGCCTGAAAGGGTGGGATAAATTGAGAAGTGGTATGAATGGGAGGGGACTTAAAGGGCAGGACTTAAAGGGGCAACCCATAGCTGGTGTCAGTCCCTTGCAGTCACTTGGGTGGGGGTTCCGCTGCTGAGTAGGGTGAGTGGTGAAGGGTTGACTGGAGATCGGAGTGCCTTTTCTGATCTCCGAGGAGCCATCTAGGCATTGTTACGTCCTGCATAACCCACCAAGCTACAAAACAAATGACTAAGTGTGGAAGAACTGTGATGGGAATTGCGCTGGAACAGCTGGTGGGATTCTCACCAGTTTTCCCACCCAAAATGACACTGAGGCTGGTTTAGCACAGTAGGCTAAACAGCTGGCTTGTAATGCAGAACAATGCCAGCAGCGGGGGTTCAATTCCCGTACCGGCCTCCCCGAACAGGTGCCAGAATGTGGCGACTCGGGGCTTTTCACAATAACTTCATTGAAGCCTACTTGTGACAATAAGCGATTATTATTATTATTATTATGGCTGAAATTCTCCGGCCATTAGGATGCTCTGTTCCTTCCGGCAATGCACTCCTGCCTGAGGGTTTCCCAGCAACGTAGGGTGGGCGGGCTTCAACGGGAAATCCCATTGACAAGCGGCAGGAGTAGAGAATCCCATTGCCAATGAAAGGTGCACTATCGAGAAACATGCAGCTGGGGGACGAGGGAATCCCGCCCTTAATCATTTTTTGGGAGAATCCCGCCCTTTGCTTTTGTGCAGAGCACACACACACACACAAATAGCTTTGCTGGTGATTTCTTCAAGCTTTCTACATGAGCATAAATATTACCATGTGTCGTGTCGAAATAAATGAGCCCACAATGTATTTACATAATCCCTTATGAGTGATTAGTGTCTTTATATAATTATAGCAACACAGCAGAGGAATGGGCGCAGGACAAGTTAACAGACGATTCTCCGTTGTGAGTCTGCCCCGTCACAGCTGCTGGCAAGGATGGAGAATTTGGCCCTCAGCCAAATCTCCCATTCACTGCCGCTCTCCTGTTCACTGCCGCATGACCGGAAAATTCCGCGGCCATGAACGGATAGAGAATCCCGCCCACGAGTGGAGAAGGTGAACACGGGGTGGGGGGGTGAACTATAGGTATGAGAGTGGCAGAGAAAGCGAAGGAGCAGGACAGGCGAGATTATGAAAAGGACGAAGAGGAGGGAAAGCAGGGAGGTGTGGCAGATGAAATTTAATGCAAACAAGTGTCAAGTGATCAATTTTTGCAGGAAGAATGATGAAAGGCTCCCATCAACAACAATGTGGTGATGATCAGATCATATTTTTAAAAATATCTGTGGACAAGAACGGGAAAACTAAAATAAATCAAAAGGAAGAAAAAAATCAGAAGAAAAAGAGAGAAGTTAATTCTGAAAAAGGAATGTACAGTGCAGAAGGAGGCCATTCGGTCCATTGAGTCTGCACCGGTCCTTGGAAAGAGAACCCTACTTAAGCCCACACCTTCACCCCAACCCTGTAACCCAAGCCAGGTCCATGCCCCCACTCCATCCCAGTAATCCCACCTAACCTTTTTGGACACTAAGGACAATATATCATGGCCAATCCTCCTAACCTGCACATCTTTGGGTTGTGGGAGGAAACCAGAGCACCCGGAGGAAACCCACGCAGACACGGGGAGAACATGCAGACTCCACACAGACAGTGACCCAAGCCAGGGATTGAACCTGGGATCCTGGAGCTGTGAAGCAACAGTGCTAACCACTGTGCTACCGTAATCATGTAGGCTAAATACCAGGCAGTCCTTCCTTTATTGAAACTTGAGACTTTTCCAAGGCCGAGATCATATTATCACAGATATCCTTGTGCCAAAAATCTTGCTGTGCTTCCAGTTTGCAAACTAAAACTTGATATAGGCGGCCAAAATATCACATGAGAACAAAACATTCCGCCTGCTATTAGCAATCAACTGCAACTTTTCAGAAATAGAAAGGTTTAAACAGTCTATTGCTTGTATGTGCTACACGTAGCATCATGTCATCTGATAGCAGGCAGTCTCTTTCTGCAGAGGATTTGACATGTCCTATTTGTTTTACGGACTATGATTTGGAAATCCATCTGCCCAAAGTCCTTCCATGCCTGCATACTTTCTGTGAAGATTGTCTTCAAACTCTTGCACTGAGCCATGAAGATGTTACTTGTCCTTTGTGCAGGACACTGGCACATAGAAACGATGCTGTTAACACAAAAATTGTGGCAACTCTCGTGCAGGCTGTTCAATTGGATGAAGAAGGTCCTGCTTTGAGCCACAATGTGATTGAAGATGAATTATTAGAAGATGAGGAAACTGCTTCGAGACCTGGACAATGTCCTCTCTGCTCCTATAATTATGATGACTTGACAAGAAAACCCAGAATCCTGGAATGTTCTCATATCTTTTGTGAGAACTGCCTGTCAGTATTCTTGTCTTCCTCTCCTGGTGGCTGGGTAAAGTTTATTTACTGCCCAATATGTAACGCTCAGTCTGCTGTGTTCTCTTCATCCAACCCACTGATTCCTCCAAGCGTTTGTTTGCCTGCAGCCGTCCAGTGTGGCGCATCAGAGCCCCCCCAATTTATCTTCAGCTCTGCTGAACCTTGCTGGTACATGGAAGGCCGGATGTTCAATGCAAGAGATCTTGAAGTAGAATTAGATGAAACGATTGGCGAGAATGAGATCTCTGAACCAACTTTAAATAGCAGATGCTGTGATGTGCCACATTTCTGTGCTCTCTTATAACGATGCTACAACAGAATATTTTTAATGGATGGCTTTTTTGGTAGAGAGTTTGATTTAAATCACCGCAGGTTAATCATTGTAAGTTTTAATACTAAATAATTTTCTGTAATATCTACCTACCATTTAAACATTTTAATTTCAGATTTGTAAGATTTATATTTTAATAACTTTAAGTGCTGCATTAAAGTGTATTTTATTATCTTCCTCAATTAATTGTGCATACTAAATATCATTTCATATCGGATCTATTATGCAGAATGCTTTAACAGTTTATGCTATACACAGATACATATTTCATATGATGGAAATGCTGCATTCAATTGTTCTGCATTAAGTCTGTTAGTAAATAAAATATCTATTAATTAATACTTTGTAGAATAGCATGTTTCTAGGATTCATTATACCAGAAATATTAAGAAAACAAAATCAAAAGAAGCGAAATTAGATCATTTGATTCAGAATAGGTAACAACAATTAAGGAACAATGTCACATTTTAAAAATTGTAAGACATTCGCACAAAGTTACAATAAATGTATTTCTTCATGTACGCTGAGGACAAGTTCTTCACTTGTAAACAAAAAGTGAAATACTGCAAATGTTGGAAATTTGAAACTGAAAAATACTAGAAACACTTGACAGGTCAGGCAAAATCTGTGAAGAGAATAGAAAAGTTAGTGAAACACTGAAGATTCGGCGCTTAAACATTCATTTCTCTGCTCCTGGCCCAGATGCTATCTGAACTGTTTGTTCTGAAGTGTTTTCAACATGTTGTTTTCATTTGCATCGTTCCTTGTTTGTTAACCATTACAGCAAAGGTACTCAGAATATTAAGGTACTACAATGTAGTACTAAACATAGTACTAGAAATATTGTACTTATATATAAATGTTTAAATTACAACCTCTTTTCAAAACCCCCATCAAACTTGAACAATAACACAGTTCTTCCAAACTTGATACTAATTTATATGAAGAATCGTTATTTTTAAGCTCTCTTGAGTATAAACAAAACTACAGGAAGGCTTTTTGCAGACAAGGCCTTGCCTGCCCTATTCAGTGAATGTCTAATGTGAAAAAACATATACAAGTTGGTGCCCTGGCCCCTTTTGCTAAACAGTGCCCGACACACAGGCCAACTTAGCTGATATTCAATTTTCTAGCCTTACAGGCTCTAACGCTATGTCTAGGTGGATCCCCAGATGGTACATCCAGAGTGGAGATGGCCAATTGTGATTCCCGTTTGTGACTGGGTCCCCTTTGGCGGCCGTCTTCTGGGGCGACCGGGCATGGTTGGGCCCGGTTGCTGCTCGAGTGTCCTAGCTGGCGTGGTGCCACCCTGTTCTGCCCACTACCCATGTGATGCACCAGAGTAAGGAATGGGGGAGTCCGAGGCATTGCACTCTCTCCGGTACCTCTCCTGCCGGAGTCAATGACATGGGCCCCATCACCTGTTCCTCCCTCGGACTACTCCATGGGATGGGGTGCGAGCGGAGCTAATCCCTGAGTCTTCCCCACTACCTCGTGCTGCCAGTCCTGTAGGCCCGCTACCGTCTTGACCATGGCCGTCGTGGCCATGGAGTACAGGGAGTGCAACACCTCCATCTGGGACTGCGCCACGTCACGCTGCAACTGTACCACCACATCCACATGGCTGCCTGTGAGAGGGCAATCCTGTCCTGGGCCTTGGCCACTGCCTGCACAGAGCACCCCAGGCATGTTGATCCACGGCCAAAACCTTCCCCCCAAAGGCCTCCACTGTGGACGCCACCCGTGCGGTGTTGGCCTGGGTGCCACGCATGTTTGGCTCCACCTCCGGCTCCTGCACGCGGTTAGTCTCCTCCAACTGCACCTACAGGTGCTGGATGCTCGCCGTCAACCCCTCATGTAGTCCCTGGCTCTGCGACTGGATCTCCACTATCGTTGGGACCATCCGTTTCAGAAGCCCGAAACCCGTTTGGACAAGCATCTAGTCCACGAGGTCGGCCCACCATCCAGCCCCTCGGGAGTTCCCACCTCCACCAGCTGTACCGGAGCATGTGTGTGGTGCACATCAGATAGTGCCTCAGTCGCCTCTTCACTAACATGCCCAACCAAGGTTAATGTCTCTGGGATGTGGGAGGGTATGGAGACAGTTGGGTTGTCCTGGGATGCGGGTTGAGAGCTCCCCTCTACATCAGTGTCTTTATTGTCGCTGGTCAGCACCTGGGATTTTAGCTGCGGCTGAGGTCATGGACACCAGAAGGGCCAGCCCCATCACAAGACAAAAAGCTTGATTGCATTGTGGGTCGGGAGGGGGGGCTGAGTTGGGAGGGGTGTTGGGAAGGGGGTGTAGGGGGGAGGGGGACGTAGGGGTGATGGACTGGAGAGTGGAGGTGCTATGGAGGTGGGGGTGGTGTGGGTTTGAGGGTGGTGTGAGGGTCGTGGTGATGGGGGGCGACACACGTGCCATGGGAACCGCAACTCAGCGGTCACAGGATGCTGACTTCCACCCCAGTGACTGCCGTTTCTTCGGGTCCGCCGACCACGTCCAGTGCTCTCTACTCTGCTACGGTGAGGGGCCGCAGGTCTGGTTGGCCCCTTCCAGTCTTCTCCTGCTCCTGGAGGTTATGATGGTCTTTCTCCTGGCGGGTGGGGGGGGTGTAAAGAGTAGATGCCGTGTTAAACAGTCCAATGCATACAGCGCAGGGGGTGGGTAGTTGGTGGCTTCAGTGGCCAGGGCACCTGGCCATTGCGGCTGGTATGGGTGCCGGCATGTTGTGCAGGGTGGGTGTTCGGCCGCCCTCCGGGTGTGTGGGAGGTAGGGTTACGGTTGCATGGGACAAGGATTTTTGCCAGGGGCACACTGCTGCTTACTCACCCTGAGAAGGTCGTACAGTTTTTTCCGGCACTGCTGGTCGGCCCAGACGGTGTTGCCCACCTCTGCCACCTGCGTACAGGCCCGACAAACAACAGTGGCTGGCAGCCTCATTCCCATCCCGGAGTAAAGGGTCACCCATCTCTCCCCCATGGTGTTTAGCAGGGTTTCCAGTTCTGCGTCGGTGAACCTCGAGGAAGGGGGTCTTGCTGCCATCTTGTTGGCTGGGATGGTGTGTGTGGGGAGTGAAGTGTGTACATGCGGCTGCAGCTTGTGAGTCTCCTGAGTGTCAATCATGGGCCTGGCGAATCCCACATTGTTTCTCATTGGAATCAATGGTGTTCTACGTGGCGCCGGTGCTATTTCTTAACAGTCATTGAATCGGTCCAGGTGTGGTGCCAGTTTTGCTGTCATACAACTCTTAGTCTCAGGAATGAAGAAACTAGCAGGTGACCACAAAACCATTCAGCAGAACAAGCACTCATGGAACAAAGTGTAGCCCTTTGTTTTAATGATAGTGCGGAACGCCATATCCAGTTCCACCAGATCCACTCTCCATGTTTTAATGACCAGGCAACCCATATGAGGAATCGTGAGGTTGTTTAAGGGCACTGGGAAGGGGGTTCCGATGCCCTTCCATGGCAAACTCCAGCTACACAATTCCCAACACTCTTCAAAGGCAGCTTCTAGCTGTGAAACTCTGCATTTTACATTAAATCGCAGGACGCAATATATCTTTGTACATTAAATCCTAGGACCCCATGATACGCTTCCAGCTGTGAACCACTGCGCCTACCTGTGGCACCACAGGATTCCCCCATGCAGCTCCAGCTGCCAACAAATTCTTCCTGATAGTCACACTCTTCTATTTGTGACATTTTACCACCCCAGGAGAACACAACCAAATTACACACGGATTTCAAAAGAAAATCCTACTGATAACACCATTGTTTTTTAAAATAAATTTAGAGTACCCAATTTTTTTTTGCCAATTAAGGGGCAATTTTGCGAGGCCAATCCACCTACCCTGCACACCTTTGGGTTGTGGGGGTGAGACGCACACAGACACAGGGAGAATGTGCAAACTCCACACAGATCGAACCCGGGTCCTCAATGCCTTGAAGCAGCAGTGCTAACCACTGCGCCACCGTGCTGCCCTGTTTTTTTTAAATTAATTTTTTTAATTCAATTTTTTTAAAAAGACATCCCAGTGGGGGGGAAACGGAAAAAGGGAATTAGGTAGTAACAGATGTTGCTCTGAGTTCCTCTCCAGAATGAACTACATGGCACGTTTGTCGCCGCCTCCCCACCACTTTCTCACACCCACCATCACCCCCACACCATCCTCAGACCACCCCCACTCCACCACCCCTACAGCCCCCTCCCTCCGACACCCCCTTCCCAACACACACCCTTTGGTACCGGGGGCTACTTGACCCTGAATGGACGCAGCAACCCCAGGCTACAGACCCCACACTGATCAAAGACCAGAAGATCAGGCTACAATATCCTGGATATATGTGGTTCACCCCATCAGAGGCAGGCAAGAGCGAGGATGGCATCCTATGGGTACACCCCAATAGGAGTGTCACCTATGGGTGCAACAACCAAAGAGCGATGTATCGGAAGGATAATGGTAGCTCCGATTACTGCTCCCTAAGGACGGCCCTCACCAATGACTGTTGGGCATACATTAACCATGGGTGAAAGGAGCTCGCCGTCCTAGCCCATGGCCTGGAGAAAGGGCTGGAATTAGGATAGAGGTGCCCCGGTAAAGTATTTCAGAACAAGTACATTTATAATGTAATTAGAAATGGGTTACGACCAACAGCTAGAGCACCCCTCCCCACTTCTCCTGGAGTTACCCAGGGCCTCAAAACGGATTAATATCAAAACATACGGGGAAGATATTATTCAACAACACCCACCACGAATTGGTACCCAAACACAATTGCCAGACTGGTTCCCCCCCCACCCCCACCACCACCTCCCCCACTTAGGAAGTTATAACCCCACATGACCCGAAGGTTACTAAGCAATAAGACTGGGACAGACGAGGGAGAGGATACACCCAGGTCAAGGGGGCGCAAGAGGAAGGAAATCCTGAATGACTTGCCGACCGCGTATGGGGCAAGGGTATCCACTATTAACACACTTGATTAGGCTGATTTGGACAATAATCTCAGAGGCCTAACCTGACAAGTTAAACAGACCTTGGGCCTGTTAACTGAAAATGCTTGGCCAGTATGGCTGGGAACAGTGCCAGTAGCCTTGTGGTTGCTGTACAAGAAGGACACATCCAAACCATTAATCAGATCAGCCAAGGGAGTTTGGAAGATGATGCCAGCAACAGAATTGAACCCTGTGTAGTATATATGGGCAATGGATTGTCGCGCAATTAAAAGAAAACCTTGACCAGTTTAGCAGGAGGAAGGTTCCATCCTGGGTCAGCGATGAACAAACTGAACACCTGTACCCAGGAAAAAGGACACTCCAATATCACTGGCAGCCAACTGCAGAAACTGACCATGGTCTGATCTAACGACAGTTATAGAGGGATCCTGGGGACCGCACTAGTGATGGTGTTAGGGATCCCAGTAATCTTAAAGGACATGGTCGGGTTGACGTATTGAAGCCAAGAACATAGGAATCATCTAATGAGGGATGCGGTTGGGGTGTCAGGGGACTCTAACGTGGTCGAGAAAGAAGTGAAGCTCAAAGGCCCCAGTCTGGACAAATGTGAACACACAGACAAACCGGTCATGTGCCCATATCCGGTGTATGAAAATGAACCTGTCCCATGTGGATTCAGAACAATAACCAACCTAAATTGTACTTTGGAGATCCGCAATCTGGAAAGGGAGGGTGGCGCTGTCACCCAGGTAGCCTACAGGGGGAGGGAGAATACCGTGTCACAACCTCGTTAGCAAAATACCAGTCTGGGGCAGCAACATGTAACATTCACAACACTACCTTTTGCGTTAGGCCACACATCCCCGCGAGGATAGGATTCGTTGAGATGGTGGACATATACCAGAGAGAGAAAATACTGATAAAATGTTAGCAAGGAGTTTAGACAAAACTTGGGAAAGCATTTTGTAAAATTTGATACCGGGATAACACTTCTGCCCGAAAACCTCCAACAAATTTGGGCTCAATTGGTTACTGCACACATATCCAAGTGGTGCAACAAATAGGGGAATTAAAGAAGAACATCAGTGAAATTAAAGCCATTACTTGGTGGAAGGACCTCTGAGTTTGAGGTTTAAACATTCAAATTCACCCATGGGTCTGTGCCCTGTCACACCTGACCGTAAAAGGCATTCTACTCATGGTTGTGTCCCTAACCATCCTCACACTGAAATTTGCCCGGTGGAAGAAAGAATTCATACGGTGCCTGAATTCAGAGAGCGCAATCCAACACCATGGCAGGTTCTATGATGAAGAGCTATGATGTACATACCCCCCTTGCTTATGTTTCTTGTTTTTATTTGGTTTTGTTGTTCATTATCGTCTTGACAAACTTATTGACGCAACGTATTTATCTGTTTTCTATTATTGCCTTTGTGGTCGTCTAATGTGATTTATTTATTGAGTTGTTTTCTTGAACATTGTGGGTTCGGGAAATAGTATTGTAAGCCCAAGATTTGGATACTTGATCATTTAGATGGTTTGGTTAGGATTGTGTGATCCGGTTTGCTGATGCTCACTGGATCAAGAGGAGGGACTGTGATAATCTGACAGGGCCTAGTTTGAGTCAGATTAAAATTGGATATCCTAAATTAAAGATTGGACACTTTAAATTACACTGCAGTCAGCTTCAACGAATGGCCTGATGGGAATTCGGACTTGGCCAAACTGAAAATTAGGCAAGCTTCCAGGGCTTGTCTGGACCTGTGCCGTCAATCGCCCATCAAGAGATAATCGATCCTATAGATATGCACCAGTCTATTGTCAGTAGCCCAGATTGAGCCAGACTCTCGGGCGCCCAGAATTCCCATCTTTAACTTATTTGGTAAGGGGTTATGCCGACACCACTGGAGATTGACATCCGGGACGAGCTCATGTGTCCTGTCAATCACCAACTGGACCATTGGGTGCTGAGACCCCCTCCCAAGGCCTCATTGGCAGAAAGCCATAGGATATGGTAAAAGGGCACGAAGGGAGAGTGTTAAAAATAGGCACCTGAGGGGCATCATCAACGGAGACTCGACATGGGACGTGACCATGACCATCCAGACTGACCAAGAAGGAAGAAGCTGCCAGCGAGACTCACCTTTGTGACAACGGACCAGAGAGACTCAAGAATCATACTCACAGTTCAATCAAGCCATCATTGTGTGTAGTATAGGCAAACCTAGGGTATTTTTTTGTCTTATATTTGTGGGTTAATTTATGGGTTAATATTGTATGTTTAATAATGTTTATTGAATTTATACTTGTGTTGTCCTGTGTTCTCCTTGCTAGTAAAGACACTGAGGTAAAACGTTGAGTAAATAAGCTGGTTGAAAGTATCTGAATTGGACAGTTATTTTCCTGCTTCTCCCGTAACCTGGCACATTTTTCCTTTTCAGATAACAATCAATCCTCTTTTGAATATTCCGATTCATCCTGCCACTTCACTCTCAGATAGTGCATTTCTGACTTAACCACTCACTGTGTGAAGGAGTTATTCCTTGTGTCGCTTGTCTTTTACCAATTACTGTAAATTTGTGACCTCACATTCTCGATCCTTTCACAAGTAGGATGTTTCTCCCTACCGCCTGGGAAAACCCCTCATGTTTTTCAATATCTCTATCAAATCTCCTCTCAGCCTTCTTTTCAGCAAGAAAATCAGTCCCAACGTATTCAATGATTACTTTGCACCTGTGTTCACTACGGAGAAAAATAATGTAGGTGTAGAAATCAAGGAGGCGCACTGTGATTAACTTGAATAACAACATTGTGAAGGAGGAGGTTTTAACAGTTTGAATGGGCTTGTACATGAATAAATCCCCAAGGCCAGATCAGATGTATCCCAGGTTGCTGTGGAAGGCAAGGGAGGACATTGCAGTGGCTTTGTCAAAAACTTTCCAATTTTCTCTGGTCACAGGAGAGGTGCCAGGGGTCTGAAGGACAGCTGAAGTGGTGCCTTTATTCAAGAAAGAAGGTAGGGACCACCCAGGAAATAACAGGCCAGTGAGCCTAACTTCAGAGGTTGGGAAACTACTGGAGAAAAAATTCTGAGGGACAAATTTTTTATTTTTTAAAATATAAATTTAGAGTACCCAATTATTTATTTTTTTCCAATTCAGGGGCAATTTAGCGTGGCCAATCCACCTACCCTGCACATCTTTGGGTTGTGGGGGTGAAACCCACGCAGACATGGGGAGAATCTGCAAACTCCACATTGAAAGTGACCCAGGGCTGGGATTCAAACCCGGGTCCTCAGCGCCATAGACACAGTGCTAACTGCTGCGCCACATGCCGCCCTCTGAGAGACTGAATTAATCTTCACTTGGAGAGGCAAGGATTAATCAAGGATAGTCAGTATGGTTTTGTCAAAGGGAGATCATGTCTTGAGGAGGTGACTAGGTGTGTAGATGAGGGTAGTGCAGTTGATGTAGTCTACATGAATTTTAGTAAGACTTTTGATAAGGTCCCACATGGGAGGCTAATGAAGAAGGTAAGAGCCCATGGGATCCAGGACAATTTCGCAAATTGGATCCAAAACTGGCTTAATAGTAGGAGGCAGAGGGTGATAGTTGTTTTTGTGGCTGGAAGTCTGTGTCCTGTGGTGTTCTGCGGGAATCGGTGCTGGGTTCCTTGTTGTTTGTGAGATATATTAATGATCAGGATGTGAATGTAGGAGGTATGATAAGAAAATTTGTAGATGACAGAAAATTGGTGGTGTGGTAAGTAAGGCTTTAGATGACACGATGAAATAGTTGGGCTGGTTAGATGGGCAGAAGAGTGGCAAATAAAATTTAACATGAAAAATATGAGGTAATGCATTTTTGGAGGACTAACAAGGCAAGGGAATATGTAATGAATGGTCGGACCCTAGGAAGTACAGAGGATTAAAGGGACCTTGGTGTGCATGTCCAGAGATCTCTGAACACAGCAGGACAGGTAGATAAGAAGGCTTCTGGGATTCTTGCCTTTATTAACTGAGGCATTGAATATAGCAGCGAGGAGGTTATGTTGGCGCTGTATAAAAAGCTGGTTAGGCCCCAGCTGGAGTGCTGTGTGCATTCTGGTCACCACACTACAGGAATGAAGTGATTGCACTGGAGAGGGTGCAGAGGAGATTCACCAGGATGATACCTGGGCTGGAGTGGTTTAGCAATCAAGAGAGACCGGATAGGCTGGGATTGTATCCCTGGAGCAGAGAAGGCAGAGGGGGGGACCTAATTGAGGTGTATAAAATTATGAGGGACATCGATAGGATGGATAGGAAGGAGTTTTTCCCCTTAGTGGAGGGGCCAATAACCAGGGGGCATAGGTTTGAGGTAAGGGGCAGGTTTAGAGGGAATGTGAGGAAAGACTTTTTCACCCAGAGGATGGTGGGAATCAGGAACTCACTGACTGAAAGAGGTGGTAGAGGTGGGAACCCTCTCAACGTTGAAGGAGTATTTTGATGAGGACTTGAAATGTCACAGCATACAAGTCTATGGACCAAGTGCTGGAAAATGGGATTAGAATAATTATGTGCTTGATGGCCAGCGTGGACGAAATGAGCCGAAAGTCCTCTTTTCCTGCTGTAAAATCCGATGGCTCTAATTGACCTTCATAAATGAAGTTCCTCATCCTGGCAACCATTCTCGTGAATATTTTCTGCACTCTCTCCAACACCTTCACATCATTTCTAAAGTGCGGCGCCTGAGAAGAACTGGACACAATATTGCTGATGCTGAACCAATGCCTGATGTAAGTTCTTTAAAAAAAATCTTTTTATTGCCATTTTCAACATTATGTACATTGCCGTTTGTTTTTATTTATTGGACAGTATAAATAAAAGGCTTTTGTCTTATGTTACTTTATTTACAAATTGTTGCCGTCTACTTCGGCGTGTCCTCCCCCTCCGCCCCCCTTTCCCTAACGTCTCCCCGTCTCCCCCCTTACCGTCCTCCCTTGGTCAATCCGGGGGTATGCTCCCCCTGATCCTTGTCCCCCCCCCTTCCCCCCTCACTTTCTTTTCTCCCATTGTCGGCTTCAGCCGTGTTCTTTTTGTGGATGGGGGGGGTTTGACCCTCCTCCCCGACCCCAGTGTTGCCCTTCTTTGTCCGCCTCAGACTCTCTGCCTTCTCCCCCCCCCCCTCTCTCCTGGGTTGTGCGTCCCTGGCGTTCCTCCTTGTATTTTGTTTTTTTCCCCCTCTTCCTTGTCTAATTCTTCCAGTTCCCTCTCTATTGGCTGTTGTTGGCCTCCAACAGGTTTTGAGAGAGACCGACAAATTGCCCCCATGCAGTAAGGAAGCCTTCCTCCCACCCTCGGATGCCGTATTTGATCTTCTCCAGGTGGAGAAATTCCGAGAGGTCAGCGAGCCAGTCTGCAGCTGTGGGTGGTGCTGCCGATCGGCAGCCGAGCAGGATTCTCCGGCGTGCGGTTAGAGAAGCGAAAGCAAGGGCGTTGGCCCCCTTCCCCATGTGTAGCTCTGGCTGCTCCGATACCCTGAAGATTGCCACTATTGGGCATGGCTTCACCCTCACCCCCATAACCTTGGACATTGCCTCAGAGAAGGCTGTCCTGAACCCAACAAGTTTGGGACAAGCCCAGAACTTGTGGGTGTGGTTGGCCGGGCCCCTCTGGCACCATTCACATTTGTCCTCCATCTCCGGGAAGAACCTGCTCATTCGGTTCTGGTCAGGTGCACTCTGTGCACCACATTGAACTGTATGACGCTGAGCCTCTAATAGTGTGGTCTCTGGGGCCCGAGGGGTATCTGACCGTCTCTTTCCAGAGGAAGTGTTTTATTTGTTAGTGTCTCATATCATGTCCTGTCGGTAGTCCCCATTACTCTGTTAGTTTTTTCAGCATCGCTAGTCTGTGCCCTACGTAGAAGTCCTTAACTGTTAGCATTCCCCCATTCAGCTTCCATTTTTTAAACGTTGCATCTAGCATGGCTGGCGGGAATCTGTGGTTACCGCAGATGGGAGTCATGGGGAAACGTCTTGGTCAGCCCGAAGTGCTGTTTTAGTTGGCCCCACGTTTTCAGTGTGGCCCCTACCACTGGGCTCGATGTGTATTTCACCGAGGAGGATTGGAGTGCTGCTGTGGCCAGGGCTCGGAGGGTCATTCCCTTGCAGGGAGCCTCCTCCATCTGCACCCACTCAGAGTTGGGTCCTTGCACCATTTTAAACGGGAGTCCCTCCAGCTCTGTCCCTCCCCTGTTTGGGTTCACGGGAATGCCTCGCTTTTGCCCAGGTTGAGTTTCTAACCTGAGAAGGTTACGAACTCTTCAGATCCACATGATTGCTTTCAGTCCTTCCTATGGCTTTGTGACGTACAGGAGCAGGTCATCCGGATAGAGTGAAACTCTGTGCTCTCTGTCTCCTCTTTGGATGCCCTTCCAGTTTTTCGTGCCCTGTAAGGCGAATGCAAACAGGAGCGGGGACAACGGGCATCCCTGCATTGTACCTCTTTGTAGCTGGAGGTTTTCAGAGCTGGTGGTGTTAGTTTGAACACTCACCTTGGAAGCGTTGTGCAGGAGTCTCACCAAAGCGGTGAATACTGCTCCTAGCCCAAACCATTCCAGTACCTCAAGGAGGCACTTCCATTCGACTCTTTGAAGGCCTTTTCTGCGCCCAGGGAGACAATCACCTCTGGTGTTCTCTCCCCGGGGGGGGGGTGGGGGGGGGGGGGGGGGTGGGGCTCATTGTTACATTTAACAGCCGCGTGATGTTCGCAGTGAGTTGACAAAACTTGACAAAGCCCGTTTGGTCTTCAGCGACCACCTCTGGTACAGAGTTCTCCAGCCTTTTAGCCAGGACTTTTGCAAGTATTTTTGCGTTAACATTCAGCAGTGAAATGGATCTGTATGATCCTAATTCCGTCAGGTCTTGGTCTTGTTTGAGTATCAGTGAGATTCTGGCCTGCGCTAGCATAGGGGGTCAAAGTGCCCCTTGTCAGCGAATCTGTGAACATGTCCTTTAGATGTGGGGCCAGAGCCGGTGCAAATTTTTTGTAAGAAGTCCGCTGGGAACCCATCGGGTCCCGGTGCCTTCCCTGCCTGCATGGAGCTGATGCTCTCCATGATTTCTCCAAGATCTATTGGTGCAGCTCCCCCGTCTGTTTTCCCCCACAACTGGTAGTTCCAGTCCGTCGAGGAACTGTTTCATCCCCGCATCCCTGTAAGTGGGTGGGGGGGGTTTGGAGGTGTACAGCCCTCGGTAGAAAGTCTCGAATGCTTGACTGACCTCTTTTGGTTCTGCTACCAGTCCACCTCTGTTGTCCCTCACCTGCGCTATTTCTCTCGTGGCTGCCTGCTTTCTCAGCTGGTGAGCCAATAGGCGGGCAGCCTTTTCTCCGTGTTCGTAAAAGGTCCACGTGTCTGGTGGAGTTGGTGCACTACGTTCCTAGTCGATAGCAGTTTAAAGTCCATTTGTAGCTTTTTCCTCTCAGCCAGCAGCCCTTGTCGGCTATAAATTCCCTCTGATTACAGCCTTCAGTGCCTCCCAGAACATGGAGGGTGAGACCTCCCCGTTCCGGTTGTTACTCACGTAGTCGCCTATGGCATGTGATGTTTTCTGGCAGAAGGCCTTGTCAGCCAGGTGGTCTGTGCCCAGCCTCAATGTGAGGCGCTGGGCACAGCCTGTCTCTAACCTCGCATCCACGTAGTGCGTAGTGTGGTTGAGAATTATTGTCGTGGAGTACTCCGTTCCTACTATTCCTGGAAGCACCGATTCCCCCACTGCAAAGAAGTCAATACGAGTACGTAACTTGTGCACTTGCTCCATAAATGTTCCCAGTTCCTTTTCCATGCCTGTCTTTTTGCCTGTTCTGGGGCTCGATCGGTCAGTAAGCGGGTCCTGTACACAGTTGAAGTCACCCCCCATAATCGGTTGGTGCGTGTCAATGTTGTGGATTTCCGCCATGGTCTTTTTTATAAAGTCTGTATCGTCCCAGTTGGGAGCATACATGTTCACCTTCTAGGACTCTGCTGACCATGACGTACTGTCCCCCTGAGTTCGTGACTGTCCTAGTCTCCATAAATCTCGTCCTCTTGCTAATCAATATGGCTACTCCACTAGCTCTCGTCCCTTAGAATGAATGGTAGGTCTGTCCCATGCAGCTCTTTCTTACCAGCAGTCGGTCCTTCTCTCTCAGGTATGTCTCCTGCAGGTAGACTATGTCCTCCTTCAGGCTTCTCAGTTGGGCGAAGACTCTGGATCTTTTCACTGAGCCGTTAAGTCCCCTTACATTCCATGAGATTATCCTGATGAGGGGTTTCTGACCCCCCGGTCCTGCGAGATCAACCATACTTACCTGTTGGATCCTGTCGCCACCTAAATTGGCCAACTCCCGATTTAAAATGGCGAATGGCAAAGGCTGATGGGAAAGTCAGCCAACAAGACAGAAACTGGCAGGTGCAGGTTTGCTGTGTATTAAAACTCTGCAAAAGGCCAGACAACATCGATACCAGCGACCATCACCATAACAATGTAGCAGCCATCTGCATACTGATGAGCAATCCCCGGGAACAATAAGTAACATTTTGGACACACAAAGCAAAGCCAGACTCCCCGGCGCCAGCAGGAGCCAACACAAAGGAGGTGAATGAGCACCTCAAGATCGCCCATCGATCAGGTAACCGCTCCAGTATTGGAGAAATCAAACCAAGCAATTGGGACAAAGTCCAATCACTTGGGACCAGATACAGCGGGAAGCCCCTGGGGACTATAAGAGTTAAGCCTCAAGTTCAACTCGCTCACTTCACCTCTTCGTCCTGCCCGGGTCACCCAGCAACATGAACCAACATTGACCGTGACCGGTGCAGTGACCACCGAACGAAGGAAGTCTTAATTCAACGCTCGCTACGAGATAGGCGCTCCTAGCTACCAATCCGTACCAACTTCAAATCCCACGGACTCAGAACCCGAACAAAAGGCCATTTGTTCCCCTGACCTGGTGGGCCAGTCCGAAGTTAAGTATAGGCCTGTTAGTTGTAGAAGTAGCTTAGACGTAGAATTTGTGCATGAGTAGCGATTACTGTGTATAATAAATGTGCTTTGATTTGAATCTTACTAATCGGTGTATTGAGTTATTGATCATTACTCGAACTTGAACCTCGTGGCGGTATCATAAAGAAATGAATGAAATGAAAATTGCTTATTGTCACAAGTAGACTTCAAATGAAGTTACTGTGAAAAGCCCCTAGTCGCCACATTCCGGCGCCTGTTCGGGGAGGCTGGTACGGGAACCTGGCAACTCGAGAGCAAAGGTAATAAAACAGAGCAATTGAACCAAGGAGAAAGTTAGCGACATTATTTGGCGACTTCCTGACGGGACCCGATCTAGAAGTGGCATAACCACCCCGGGAGAACCCAAGAATTTGAATTAGAGATCCAATTGGGAACAGAAAACCACAAGTGTTCAAGCAGTTCTGATCAATACTCATAATTCGGAAGTGTGTGTATGCATGCGTAACTAACAGGGCGATAAGGTAAAACTGATAGATTTTTTGTTGCGACAAAACTGTCGGGAGTTTGTACTTCGAAACGTAGCGAAAGCAGTACCCGTATTTACAGCACCGCCTTAATACCCCTGTCCCAAAGGGGAGAGAGGGCAGCTTATGTAAAATAATAAATTCACCACCAACTGCATTGCTGCATTTTGTTGCAGTCAAAATTCGACACACTATCTATGAGAAATGAGCATTTTATGTCGTTTTTACATGTATAACTCTGGTTCACAATTAAGATGTCAACAATAGGGCCTGATGGTAAAATAAGATGTCAAGTGGAGTTCTGTGTAAGCTACAGTGAGCAAGTTGTTGTAACTATGTACATGAATGAACGGGATGTACAATAACAGGATGCAGGTGCAAGCAGGGGGCGTCATTCTTATCTTTTAATTGACGGTCCAAGGATGTACCAGGAGCTAACAGAAACCACTAAGCAAGGGGGAAGACAAAATGAACATAACAAGTCCAAATAAGGAATCACTGATAAGGAAACTGACCTTTCGGCAGTTTGTGGGATGTGTTTCTCACAGATTGTATATAACAAGTGATGCTGTATGAATTCTGTGTGTCTGCCAATGTTGACAGGCTGCACACGTTCTTGCAAGATCGATTGAATAAAATACTTCTTCAGAATTTGGCTAAGTGTAAATTATTATTAAGTAAGCGGTGTTTCTCACACTATCTCAATTGTGAAATCCCTTAACCCAAATTCCTTAAACCCCAAGCTGTGAAATGGCTAACTGTCCTAGTCTTTATTTTAACTTCTTCCCGCCGTTTTCAACCATTCATTTCCCAACCCGGGCACATCCTCATCCTCCGGAGTTAATTCCCGTCAGGCGGAATTTCAGCATTTTATGAAGAAAAGCTTCCTTCACCTTATAATTCCACCTCACATCAAACTTCCCCACAGCGTGGTCCAGCCATGCCCGGGTCCAGAGCTCCAACTCTTCCCCGAGCGGGGTGTATAAAACCCCACACAATTCTGCTCCTCTTAAAACGGGACACGAGGGAAGTCGCCATTCCGTGTCCGCCGGGGCCAATCAAAGAGCAACTGTTCGACCGGTGGTGGAAGTACTTCTCCGGCCCCCTTTCGGTAGGGTTGCTCATGACGGAGGCAGCAAGTGGTTGGCAATGAAGATTGCTCGGTCCATGCTGCTGGTCTGAACCCCAGCGAATCGCTGATACATCGCCCCCCCCACACACACACACATACTGACTGAGCTTCAGTTGACGGTCGCTTCTGGCGAACCCCTGTTCATTTTGCAAACTGGAACGCCTGCAAGAGGCACAACTGAAAATCGCGCTTTGTAGGAGGGGGGGGGGGGGGGGGGAATACGGGGGGACCTCTTGGACCAGGGTTTCCACCAAGGTGGCTGAAGATGGCCCAGTGCCTGGTGAATATCTGCAGTTAACACGAAACACTCCCCCCACACTCTTCTGCTTTAAGACTGTCCTTACATCGAAGACGTCACAAATGCGTTAACTGGCAACTGGTGTGACATTGGATGAAGGGGTTGGGTCACAGTTACTGTCAAGTCCGACAACTCTTCTTAACTTTCAACGCTTATCTCTTCCATTAGGTAAGCTCTTCTGCCAGCGCAGAGGTGCCGAGTAACTTATTCATTCAACCATGTGTTAGCTGTTGCAACAGATCGAAGCCTCCGTCCAGTCATTCTTTTTTGTGCATTTGTATGTGTGTGTGTGTAAATGTAAAAAAAAAAGTTCGAATGTGAGTTTGCACCAGCAACGAAAGTGTAGAATGAGCATGGAGTTACAGTTTGGATAACACCACATCAAGATGTTTCTGTGTGGTGCTCAGCCTCAGGGACTACTTTGGGAATTGCTGCTGATGGGAGTGATGTTGGCCGCTGCATGCCCGCCCAAATGTACATGCAGCCAGTTTAAAGTGGACTGCAAAGGCATCGCCCTGACAATGTTCCCAACGCCTCTCCAGTTAGACACCAGGCACCTGAACCTCGCGAGCAACGACATCGCCGAGATCGACTCCCTGCAACTCAGCCTTCTCAGTGACCTCGTGCACCTGGACTGCAGCCACAACAAAATATCGGAGATCTCCAAACTGCACTTCCTCAGCGTCGTGAAGCTGGTTTACCTGGACCTCAGTCACAACCGCTTGAGGAATCTCGGTGAGTCGACATTCACACCGCTGACTAACCTGGTCATCTTGAAGCTCAACGGCAACAAGGATTTGAAAGAACTGGACGATGGCATCTTTGCAAACAACGTGGGGCTCCAGGAGATTAATCTCAGCAACAATGGCTTGTTATACTTAAACACCAGCTCGATAAAGAGCCTTCAAGGTCTGAAGGCCGTGTACTTGGCCGGTAACCCCTGGGACTGTCAGTGCCCAATTTCACAACTCAGTGAGTGGATTTTCAAACATAATAAGTCTTTTCCAGGTGAGTTCAGTAAATATTTTTTTAAATATAAATTTAGTGTACCCAATTAATTTTTTTCCAATTAAGGGGCAATTTAGCGTGGCCAATTCACCTAGTCTGCACATCTTTGGGTTGTGGGGGCGAAACTCACGTAAACACAGGGCGAATGTGCAATCTCCACACAGACAGTGACCCAGAGCCAGGATCGAACCTGGGACCTCGGCGCCGTGAGGCTGCAGGGCTAACCCACTGCGCCACCGTGCTGCCAAGGTTCAGTAAATCTAACCGTCTCTTCATTGCCTGGTTTGCTATACTGGTTGGCATGATAGGTAATGGATGTAGTGGGTGGTGTGTGCATAAACACAATCTTGTGTTAGTAGAAATAATGAATGTTCTGAAAGTGGACATGGAGATATTTCCTCTTGTGGGGCAATCTAGAATGAGAGGTCAGTTTTAGGATAAGGGATAGAAGATTTAATACTGAGATGAGGAGAAATTACTTCTCAAAGGGTTGTGAATCTGTGGAATTCACTACTGCAGAGGGCGGTGGACGCTGGGATATTGAGTAAATTTAAGGAGCAAATAGACAGATTTGTAATTACCAATGGGTTGAAGGGTTATGGAGAATGGACAGGAAAGAGGAGTTGAGGGAGAGGAGATCATCATGATCATATTGAATGGCGGAGCAGGCTTGAGGGGTTGAATTGCCTACTCCTGTTCCTAATTCATATGCTCTTATGAATCAAGGAATGTGGCAACAGGGTCCTTTGGCCCCTCGAGCCAATCCTGCCGCCATTCAATGAGGTCATGGCTGATCGGCAACCTAACTCCATTTACCCACTTTAACCCCCATATCCTTTAACACGAATGGCTAACGTAAATGTATCAATCTCAGTTTTGAAATGAACAATTAATCAATTGTCCTATGCAGAAAGGAGTTGCAAACTTTAACCCCCTTATGCATCAAAGTGTTTCTTAACTCCACTCTTTAAACATGTGGCTCTTTTTTGTGGCTGACCCACTCCATTCAGTGGAAATGGTGTAGAACGGGAGAAACTCTGTTCCTTTTAAAATCTTGAACACATCAATCAAATTTGCTCTTGGCCTTCTAAATTCCGGGGGATACATCCACAGTTTTTTTTAACGCCCTTTGCAATTTAACCCCTGGAATCCAGTCACCATTGCGTGCATAAAATGTGATGCCCAGAGTTGTTGACCGTACTCCAGGTGTGGTTTAACCGGGGCTTTGTGCTGCTGAAGCGCCTCCTCAACCTTTGAAACAAAGACTGAAAGAGAAACAAAGGGTGTGATTTCCCGGCCCCTCCTGCTAGCAGGATTTTCCATTCCCGCTGAAGGCAAGCCCTCGTGGCAGGTTCCCCGGGTGGCGTAAAGGACCATTGGGCTCGCTGGCGAGCTGCTTCCATTACTACTGGATAGCTGCTAGGAGAGGGGGGAGAAAGGGGGTGTAATCCCACCCAAAGTTACCTGTCAAAAGTAATGATATAGTTTGAATAGTTGGCCGTGGATTCTGGATTTAAACTGTCCCAGCAGAGAGGCAATAGGGAGTCTGAATTGACTGGACAACCATTAGATAAATAGATTTTTACACATGAGCAAGAAATTAAAAAAAGACTCGCCAATGCTGGAAATATGCACCAGTTCAGCCAAGCAGCGAAGTTGGGAAACAGGTTAACTTGGTTCTGATGAAGGACCTCAGCTGTAACATTAAACCTTCCTTCTCTTGCAGAAGCAGACTGATACTTCCTGCTGTCTATTTCCAGCATTTTCCATGTTTTGCAGACCAGGTTGTGGAGTTGAAGGAGTCGAGCCTGAAAAGGGGAAAAAAAAGAGGGATTAGAACATAGAACATAGAACATAGAACATAGAACAATACAGCGCAGTACAGGCCCTTCGGCCCACGATGTTGCACCGAAACAAAAGCCATCTAACCTACACTATACCATTATCATCCATATGTTTATCCAATAAACTTTTAAATGCCCTTAATGTTGGCGAGTTCACTACTGTAGCAGGTAGGGCATTCCACGGCCTCACTACTCTTTGCGTAAAGAACCTACCCCTGACCTCTGTCCTATATCTATTACCCCTCAGTTTAAGGCTATGTCCCCTCGTGCTAGCCATTTCTATCCGCGGGAGAAGGCTCTCACTGTCCACCCTATCCAACCCCCTGATCATTTTGTATGCCTCTATTAAGTCTCCTCTTAACCTTCTTCTCTCCAACGAAAACAACCTCAAGTCCATCAGCCTTTCCTCATAAGATTTTCCCTCCATACCAGGCAACATCCTGGTAAATCTCCTCTGCACCCGTTCCAAAGCCTCCACGTCCTTCCTATAATGCGGTGACCAGAACTGTACGCAATACTCCAAATGCGGCCGTACCAGAGTTCTGTACAGCTGCAACATGACCTCCTGACTCCGGAACTCAATCCCTCTACCAATAAAGGCCAACACTCCATAGGCCTTCTTCACCACCCTATCAACCTGGGTGGCAACTTTCAGGGATCTATGTACATGGACACCTAGATCCCTCTGCTCATCCACACTTTCAAGAACTTTTCCATTAGCCAAATATTCCGCATTCCTGTTTTTCCTTCCAAAGTGAATCACCTCACACTTCTCTACATTAAACTCCATTTGCCACCTCTCAGCCCAGCACTGCAGCTTATCTATATCCCTCTGTAACCTGCTACTTCCTTCCTCACTATCGACAACACCACCGACTTTAGTATCGTCTGCAAATTTACTCACCCACCCTTCTGCGCCTTCCTCTAGGTCATTGATAAAAATGACAAACAGCAACGGCCCCAGAACAGATCCTTGTGGTACTCCACTTGTGACAGAACTCCATTCTGAACATTTCCCATCAACCACCACCCTCTGTCTTCTTTCAGCTAGCCAATTTCTGATCCACATTAAAACTTAATTTTAGTTGAAAGTAAGGATTTGAATTAGCATGTAGTTACAGTCGGGCTAATATCTCTTCAACTAGGAAGGAAAAATAGAATCACGTTTACTGCATGAATGTTGCTGAAATAGTCCTGAATGAAGTTTTAAAAAGACCCAGCAGTTTTAGTAGACCAGATGCCAAATGTGTCCAATTGGTACAGAGCAGCAATCAACAAAGCTAATAAGATGCTGAACGACATAGCCAAAAGAATAGACTAGAAGTCAAAGGAGGTACAGTAATGATCAAACTGCTTAGTGGGCACCTTGAATACTGCATCTCATTCTGACCACCAAGGAGCAATAGACACACGAGACTAGAGGCACTGCAGAGGAGCGCCATTGGGCTCTGCCCAGTGTCTGGGGTCCTAATTATGAAAAGAGACTGAGGCTTTCCATTTGGAATGTAAGCCCCAAAGAGGTGATCTTACAGATTTATATAAGACTCTCAAGGGTATAAATAAAAAGAACCTCTGAGAATATTGCTTTAAATTAAACTTTGTGTCACAGAATCCAATGAGCCTAAGGTAATTTTGGGGGCGACATTGTGAATTATTTAGCTCCAAAAGAGTGACCATCCTGGAAAACGAGGACCTAGCTAGATACATGGGCAGGGAAAGAAAAACAGGGGAGAAACAGTTGGATGGTGCAACAATTTCAAATACAATTCCTTGCTCAGCTTTTCATTTAATAACTTTTTCTGCTTTATCGTTTAAGTAACCACAAGCACTAAATACATTAGTACCTTGTTGATTTTTGCACAAAATAGTTTTTTTTAAAATAGATAATATATTAAAGTTTAAAACATCACATACCTGACTTCCCTTGGATAAACCTTTCGACAATTCCCAGGAATGTATGCTTGGTGAATTCTGATTCCTGCTATTGGGAATGGGCTCAATTTCTAACTTAGAATCATAGAATTTACAGTGCAGAAGGAGGCCACTCGGCTCATCGAGTCTGCACCGGCCCTTGGAAAAAGCACCCTATTTAAGCCCACACCTCCACCCTATCCCTGTAACCCAGTTGCCCCACCTAACCTTTTTTGGACACTAAGGGCAATTTAGCATGGCCAAACCACCTAACCTGCACATCTTTGGACTGCAGGAGGAAACCAGAGCACCCGAAGGAAACCCACGCAGACACTGGGAGAACGTGCAGGCTCCGCACAGACAGTGACCCAAGCCTGGGATCAAATCTGGGACCCTGGAGCTGTGAAGCAGCAGTGCTAACCACTGTGCCGCCCTTAGTGGTGGTATTGGTATTCCCATTTAATTTAAAAATGAAACAATAAATCTGAATAAGGAATTTTAAAACATGTATAAATTGCTAAAAACCTGAAGAAAGCTCCAAACTCTTTGTTTGTGATATAGCACAGAGTGTAGCTCCTGCGGACTCTGGTACTTGGTGCTGGGGGTTCAAGGGTGCACTGGAAGAAGTTGAGGCATTAGGGAAAAAGTGTAAATGATTCTATGTCTTCAAATTAAGTTCTGCTACTATTGTGTTACTAGATACTAAGGCAAAATAAATCCAAGTGAGGGCTGCACGGTGGCGCAGTGGTAGCACTGCAGTCTCACGGCGCCGAGGTCCCAGGTTTGATCCTGGCTCTGGGTCACTGTCCGTGTGGAGTTTGCACATTCTCCCCATGTCTGCGTGGGTTTCCCCCCCACAACCCAAAGATGTGCAGGGTAGGTGGATTGGCCATGCTAAATTGCCCCTTAATTGGAAAAATTGAATCTAAATTTAATAAATAAATAAATAAATAAATCCAAGTGTGGTACACATTTAACACCCTAGAGCTCTAGTATATCTCACTCTTAGTAAAATCATGTTTGTTGCTGTTTCATTTGTTTTCCTATTGCTGGATATGGAAAACAGCGATGCAGACTTGCTACAGTATCAGTCACACACTTTGCTTTAAGAATGCAGCCAACGTTGCTATTCTAAATTAAAAGCATCGATCCGCATCCTGAATTGAATATAGATTACAAGCTGTGCCTCTCTTGCTTTCTGATTTTCAAACTGTTTTGTGTGGTGGGCCTATGCCAGTATTGATACACCCCTACACTTAGGACCCCCAATGTGAAAGGCTAACTCCTTTTCTCCACACACTTCAATCCTTTGTTTGCAAAAATATACAAAACTCAGATTTTAAATGATCAATTGATCAAACATTTGCCATTTGCGGAAGAGTTTTCCAAACGTCTACCACCCTTTTCCGAAGTAAAAGTGATTTCGAACTGCACTCCTGAAAGATCTGGCTCTAACCTTTAGTCTACATCCTCTAGTCCTAAGTTCCCCAACCAAGGGGAATAGTTTCCGTCTCCCTTCCCTAATAATTAATTCCTTAATCACATGAAAAAAGCTAACCTTCTAAATTCCAGGGAATAGGACTCTATTTTGTGTAATCTAGCCTGGTAACTTAACCCATGGAATCCAGGTATCATTTCTGGTAAATCCACGCTGCAGTGCAAAGGATAACCTTTCTGGTCCTCCAGTGTTCTTGTCAGAAATTATTTAAAGTTGATGGTTAAGTGGACATCTTCTTTCAATGACAGATGACACGCAAGAAAACACGAAGGTATGTAAGTTTTAGTTCTTTGTATAGCTGTGTGTATACTTTTTTGCTTATTTGTATTCTTGTTTGTGTTTCAATGTAATTCAACAAACAGTAAATTAAGGAAATAATTTTCTTTTGATTAACAGATGAAGCTAATACATTCTGCACTTCGCCAAAATCAATGGTTGGCATTCGTGTATCCAAAGCTTTAGTCAAGATATTCGAGGTTTGTCACACACCCCTGGGTTACTTCGACTATTTCTTTTTTGTGATTGTTGGTTTTGCAATATTTATCAGCGGTATCATCGTTGCCTCACTTACGGGTGCAATTCTGGTCTTCTTTGAACGTAAAAAGATGTTTACAGACGAAGAAGATATAGATATGAAGCAATATAGATCAAATAGAGTTGTTGTCAGGCTTTCCAAAGTTACATGATATGGGACCTTGTAGAAATATCATGCCACCATTGCATGTACGCAATCAGCAGGTGTCTTCATTATAACATATATTCACATGCCAATGGATCAATGCAATGATCTGTTGTGGAGGACTGGAGTGTATCACTCTGCTAACTTATCATGGTTCTAATTACTTTATATTTCCTTTGCAATTTATGTATTATCAGAAGTACAAATTTATTTTGTAAACTATATGCCAATAAAGTTTATACTTTTATCCAAAATCTGAGATTTTGTCATGTCAATGACTGAGTGTAGTGCATTGAGTATATAAGAATCATCTTCCCCCTCCATTGTACAATTGGACTCTGGATGAACACTGGATTGCTGATATTGCAATCGGGCATCAAAGTGCTTCAGCTTTTATCCTCCCTCAATATTTCTGAAGATGTTGGATCAGCTGGCTGCAGCCATGCCAGACAACCTTCATGGCTGGCCATTGCTCACCTTTACCTAGCATCTGTGCATGAATATTAGATTAGAAATGGAAGCCCAGGATTCCCCCTTAGCAGAGCCCAATTGAGGCCTTGATGAAGATTATCTAACTCATCGCAAACCACATACCGCCCAGAAACAGGCCATTCAGCCACCAGTCAATACTAGTATTTATGGTCTACCCGAGCCTTCTCCCATCTTTTATCATCTAAATCTACTATCATAACCATTTATTCCCATCTCCTAGGATCTGAACATGAGGTGCTCCAGGGGATAGTCTTCACCATAGCAGCTTGGGAAACAATGTTTGGGTCCGTAGTGCTTGTGGCACTACTTGTATGACATTCCATGCTGAGAAAGGAGCCTGCATGGGTGACACAGGGCATGTTCCTGAAGCGTCTGAACTGTTGATGTCATAATGCCATTCAGCCCAAGCTAATGATCTGTTTGCAAATTTGGACCGTACAGGTCCATTCAACTTATTCAAATTGTTTGACTGCAAGAGGAACCCAGTATTAATGTTATTTAAAGGGCCAGGCACCCAACCTGCAGGTAAAGAGATTATAATAGCAAAGCTAATTAGAATAACTAGAGCAAAGCTTGTGGAGTATTTGTGGGGGAGATATGGTGATTTGGCAGTAAGTGTTGCTGTATTTTTTACAGATCGTACAGGGGTTTTGGTAACCTGTCCACATACAGGCTGCAACAGATATGGAGGCTACAGCTAGTGTCTCTGGGTTAGTAACACAAAAGGGAGTTGGATAAGAGGCTGTGGAGAGGGGAGGCTCTGAGTGATGCCCTCTGCCTTGGAATTGATCTCCTTCATGCTCTATAACAGTGACAGGAAGCTGTCTGTCTGGCAGGCTCCCACTATCTCGATATGAATCCTCATGAGCCTTCTCCTGTAGGCTGCCCCATTGGATTCTTCCTACAGCAGAATTTCTCAGCGACTACCAACCCCTGGTGAGCTGGCCCATGGACTTTCCTTTCTCTCGGCCTGGCTGCAGCCCATTCATGCACCGTGGCTCATCACATGCTGACCCCAACCCTTTGCTGCAATCCAAGGAACCTGAGTTGGTAGAGGATTTGTCAGATCAAGTGATGATGCTTCTTTATCACTGGTGTGGGGCTGTCCCACTCTTCCTTCTGGGTATATTGTGGCTGGACAGGTGGCAGTTCTTGTGTGTCTGAAAGCAGGAAATCGGAAAGGGAAAGATTGTGCTGAGGGATTGGTCTCGGGAGGGAAAGAAACCCATATCACTGCATCTGTAGCTTGATCGTTGTGGCAGGAAGGAGGAGGCGGTGGCGGAGTGGTATTGTCACTGGGCTGGTAATCCAGGGTAATCCTCTGGCGATCCGGGTTCGAATCCCACCAGATGGTGGAATTTAAACTCAATGAAACATCTGACCATTAACCCATTGTCAGTTGTGGTAAAAAAGCATCTGGTTCACTAATATCCTGACTCCAGATCCACAGCAATGTGGTTGACTCTTAAATACCCTCTGAAATGGCCCAGCAAGGCACTCGGTTGTATTCAACAGCTACAAAGGAATGAAACCGAATGGGCCACCCAGCAACGACAAGGCACCGGAAACGACAATGGCAGACCCTGCCCTGTCGACCCTGCAAAGTCCTCCTTACTAACATCTGGGGGCTTGTGCCAAAGTTGGGAGAGCTGTCTCACAGACTAGTCGAGCAACAGCCTGACATAGTCATACTCACAGAATCGTACCTTAGATATAATGTTCCGGATTATTCCTGTTACAGGCAGGGCAGACCCAGCAGAGGTTGAGGCACAGTGACATACACTCACGGGGGAGTTGTCACGGGAGTCCTCAACATCGACTCTGGACACCATGAAGTCTTGTGGCACCAGGTCAAACATGATGACCACATATCGTTCCCCTCTCAGCTGATTAATCTGTACTCCTCCATGCTGAACACCACGTGGACATAGAACATAACAGCGCAGTACAGGCCCTTCGGCCCTCGATGTTGCGCCGACCTGTGAAACCACTCTAAAGCCCATCTACTCTATTCCATTATTGTCCATATGTCTATCCAATGACCATTTGAATGCCCTTAGTGTTGGTGAGTCCACTACTGTTGCAGGCAGGGCATTCCACACCCTTACTACTCTCTGAGTAAAGAACCTACCTCGGACATCTGTCTTATATCTATCTCCCCTCAATTTAAAGCTATGTCCCCTCATGCTAGACATCACCATCCAAGGAAAAAGGCTCTCACTGTCCACCCGATCCAATCCTCTGATCATCTTGTATGCCTCAATTAAGTCACCTCTTAACCTTCTCTCTAACAAAAACAGCCTCAAGTCCCTCAGCCTTTCCTCATAAGATCTTCCCTCCATACCAGGCAACATTCTGGTAAATCTCCTCTGCACCCTTTCCAATCCTTCCATATCCTTCCTATAATGCGGCGACCAGAATTGCACGCAATACTCCAAATGCGGCCGCACCAGAGTTTTGTACAGCTGCAACATGACCTCATGGCTCCGAAACACAATCCCTCTACCAATAAAAGCTAAAACACCGTACGCCTTCTTAACAACCCTCTCAAACTGGGTGGCAACTTTCGGAGATCTATGTACATGGACACCGAGATCTCTCTGCTCATCCACACTGCCAAGAATCTTACCATTAGCCCAGTACTCTGTCTTCCTGTTATTCCTTCCAAAATGAATCACCTCACACTTTTCTGCATTAAACTCCATTTGCCACCGCTGCAGCTTATCTATGTCCCTCTGTAAACTTGTAACATCCTTCCGCACTGTCCACAACTCCACCGACTTTAGTGTCATCTGCAAATTTACTCACCCATCCTTCTACGCCCTTCTCCAGGTCGTTTATAAAAATGTCAAACAGCAGTGGCCCCAAAACAGATCCTTGTGGTACACCACTAGTAACTGGACTCCAGTCTGAACATTTCCCATCAACCACCACCCTTTGTCTTCTTCCAGCTAGCCAATTTCTGATCCAAACTGCTAAATCACCCTGAATCCCATGCCTCCATATTTTCTGCAGTGGGGAACCTTATCAAATGCTTTACTGAAATCCATATACACCACATCAACTGCTTTACCCTCTGATGTGACCATCAATTCACTGAGAGACACGTTGAGAAGTAAACCGCGGTTTTAATCAGCTTACAACTGAGCCTGCCTGTGACCAGTACAACAATGAACGCGGCCCCGCAGGTCAGCTGCCTTTATACTTCCTGTAACGGGTGGAGCCGTGGGCGAGCCCATACATGCCCCAACATATCCCCCTGTGGGTGAAGCCATACAATGGTGGAGCCCACAGGGTTAAACACATAACGTAACACGATACAGCAGTAACATGATATCACAGTGCACTGGTGAATTAACAGTAGTTCCATTCACCACACCCTCATCCACCTGTTTGGTCAGTGGTGGAAGCACTGAGGGTGGAAAGGGTGCAGAATATACTCTGGGTGGGGGGAGTCAATGTCCATCTGAAAGGACATAACTGCTAGACTATGACTGTGGCTGGTGGTGAGGGAACCAACAAAAAGGAAAAACAGACTTGACCTTAACCGCGCCAACCGGGCAGCACGGTAGCATTGTGGATAGCACAATTGCTTCACAGCTCCAGGGTCCCAGGTTCAATTCCGGCTTGGGTCACTGTCTGTGCGGAGTCTGCACATCCTCCCCGTGTGTGCGTGGGTTTCCTCCGGGTGCTCCGGTTTCCTCCCACAGTCCAAAGATGTGCAGGTTAGGTGGATTGGCCATGATAAATCGCCCTTAGTGTCCAAAATTGCCCTTAGTGTTGGGTGGGATTTATGGGTTATGGGGATAGGGTGGAGGTGTTGACCTTGGGTAGGGTGCTCTTTCCAAGAGCCGGTGCAGACTCGATGGGCCGAATGGCCTTCTGCACTGTAAATTCTATGATATCTAACCTGCCTGCTGCAGATGCATTTATGCACGACTGTATCACAAGGATTGACCATGCAGGATTACATTGATATCCTCCATTGTGTTCTGTGGCACTGCCACCATGCTAAAAGGGATAGACTTTGAACAGATCTAGCAACTCAAGACTGGGCATCTTTGAGGCGCTGGACGCCATCAGCAGTCGCAGAATTGTCCTTGAATACAGTCTGTAATCTCATAGCCTGGCATATCCCCAACTCCACCATTACCACCCATCCAAGGTATCAATGCTGGTTCAATGAAAAATGCAGGAGGGGTGCCAGGAGGAACACCAGACATACCTAAATTGAGGGGCGGGATTCTCCGTCCAGCGACGCCGGAATCGCGAAATGCGATCGGGCGAAGAACCGCGCATGAGCCGGAAATTGTAGCCGCTGCCGGATGTCCGATGGAATGCCATTCTCCGGTGCCTCGGCAGCGGCGTCAATGCATTCTACTCCGTACGTGCAGTGAACGCCCTTGGCATATCATTAATAGGCTCGACCCAATATTCTCTGGGGTTTCCGTGATCTTCCACCTCCGCCAGGAGGAATTACCGCTGGCGGAGTTCACTTGTGGTTCTAAAAACCGTGAAACAGGCGCTGCTGAGGGAGAGAAAGGAGGTAGGACATGTTCCCAGAAGTGTGACCGTGGGTTGCCGGTCCTGCCGCTGGCAGGGCTGATAGGGGGTGGAGGAGGGGGGCAGAGCCTGGGGGGAATAGTGGGGGCGACCATGGGATGGGCCATGGAGTCGGGGTGACCCCCTGCCTGAGGACTGGGGTGTCCAGGCACGAACCGCCATTGCTGCGACCTTGCTGCCCACCCCACTAACTGCTCACCCTGGCCCATGGTTGCATAGAGTGACACCGGCCGTATGGGTGCCCCCACCTCACCACCCCTGCACTCCACCACCCCCTCCACCTCACCAACCACCCCCACCCACAACTGGGCGCCTCTCACTGGCAAGGCATCATGCAGCCACCCAAGGGGGACGGCCACATCTGTCCCTACAGGAGAATGCTGGACAGGGGCCGCAGAGCACACCTATGGCATGGGTACAGCCAGCCACCGGTACCCCTGCTGGCAGGGTTGGGTGCTGGGGCCAGGGGCCCATGCCGTGCCGGGCACCGATGGGCAAAGGATGTGGTGCGGAGGGCAGAGTGCGGGTGAACGGTCGGGTGTGGAGATTGGGGTAGGAGGGTGGAAGGGGGAAATACGCGGGGGCAGGGGCTACACTGCAAGCCAGGGCCACAGTGGATCTGGTTTGGCACGGGGGTACACACCATGCTAAGATGTCTGCCTTCCACCCGCTGCAGACAATGAACTTTGGAATCCATCTAGGAATTGTGGTCTTCATCCTGCCGCCACAGCCCTGGGGGAAGCATTGGGACTGTACGAGCGGGTGCAGCTCGGGGAGAACCCTGCAGCGGCAGAGCCTGCCCCAGAGGAACAGGAGCCAGCAAGTGTGGATGGAGCCCAACAGGCTGAGGGAGAGGTGGGAAGGAGGTGCTGCATCAGGCCTCGAGTGTACTGGCAGCACCTGTCTTTCAAGGACCTGCCAGACCGGGCATGCCATCGAAGTCTCTGGCTGAGCAGGGGGACTGTGCAACATATCTGCCAGATCATGGCGCAACTGGCAACACGGCGGTATGGGGGAGGACAACCGCCCCCGGTAGCCGTCAAGGTGACGGTTGCCCAAAACGTTTATGCCATAGAGTCCTTCCAGGCACCGTGTGGGGACCTGTCCGGAAGCTCACAGACCTCGGTGCACAGGTGCATCCGCGCCGTCACGGAGGCCCTGCATGCCCAGTCGACACAATATATTAAATTCAATGTGGACCGAGCCAACCAGGATGCCAGGGCAGTGAGGTTCACTGCCATTGTGGGGTGCCCCAGGTCCAGGGATGATGAAATGGATGCATGTCCCCCTACATGCACTGCCCCATGATGGTCCGGACTTCACAAACCGAACTCGATGAATGTGCAGCTCTTGTGTGGCCACGAGCTGCACAACATGCACATCTGTGCCCGCTGCCTGGGCAACGTGCACAATGCCTTCATCCTGGCACACTGGATGGTTCCTGACACCTTTGAGGCGTACCCCCGGGTGAGGTGTTGGCTCTTGGGCGACAAGGTTGATCGGCTGCGGTCGTGGCTGAAGACGCCTATTCGGAGGCCCCAGCCCGACACAGAGACCTGCTTCAACGATGCCCATGCAGCGACCTGGGGTATGATAGAGCGGTACAGGTAGCTGGACCGCTCTGGATGGGCTCTCCAGTATAACACTAGGAGAGTCTCCCACAGGTGGCCTGCTCCATCCTCCATAACATCGCGCAGCAGAGGGGCAACGTGGTAGAGGAGGGGGATGAACGCCAAGCCACGTCCAATGAGGAGAATGTGGAGGAGGGCTGGATGAGCAGGGCTTGGAGCCCGGGCAGGCACAGGAGGCTGCACAACGCGTGTGCAAGGGCTGGCGCGCACGGCACGCTCTAATTGCCTCCAGGTTCACCCACTAGGGCGCCTGGCAGGTGGCACAAACATCCCATCCCATCCCTCCCTGCACACCCCACCGCAAGTCACTATGGGGTGTGGGCCCCAGGTTGGCAGTAATCCCTGCATGCAAGCTCGCCAAACCATCACACGGTCACCCGAACACTTGGGGATGGAGTGCGGGGGTGGGGGGGGTTGGAGTTCAGAGGGAGTGGGAGGGACCGGGTACCAAGGGGTTTGTGGTGTCCGACCTCGTGGTCCGGGCCCGTGCCCAACTCCAGCGTCTGCCCCCGCACCCCCAAAGCGCCCGCCCTGCCCAGCCCAGCCCATCCCTCACAACCTTCTGAAAGCACCGAGGCAGTTTGGAAACTTTGTACACAGCTGTTTATTTTGAACACAGCAGATGAACATCTCTATAACAGTTTGTGCCCTCGCCCCAAACGCTATCCTACGTCCTGCACCCGTGTCAATTTAACGTGTGTCTACCAATACTTGTAGCCACCTGGGTTGGCCAATTCCCGACGTAAAATGGAGAACAGCAAAGGCTGAAGGGAAATTCAGCCAACACAGGCAGAAACTAGCAGGTGCAAGTTTACTGTGTATTAGACTCTGCAAAAGCCCAGACAGCATCGATAAAAGCAGCCATCGGCATAATAATGTAGCAGCCATCTACATACTAATGAGCGATCCCCGGGAATAATCAAAACATTTAAGGTAAACAAGGCCAAGCCAGACTCCTCGGCGCCAGCAGGAGCCAACACAAAAGAGGTTAACGGACACCTAAAGACCGCCAAACGATCAGGGAACCGCTCCAGCATTGGAGAAATCGAACCAAGCGATTGGAACAAAGTCCAATCACTTGAAACCAGGTACAGGATCCGCCCCGAAGGGCGGAAAGCCCCTGGGGACTATAAAGTAAAGCTCCCAAGTTCAAATCGTCCTTCTTGACAGGGTCACTCAGCAACGCAAACCAACCCTTGACAGTGACATGTCCAACTGCCTCCAAAGAACGTAAGTTTCAAGTCAACGCTCGCTACAAGATAGGCGCTCCTAGCTACCAGTCCATACCAGCTTTTGAATCCCGCAGACTCAGAACCCGAACGAAAGGCCATTTGTTCCCCTGACCTGGTGGGCCAGTCCGAAGCTAAGTATAGGCCTGTTAGTGATAGAAATAGCTTAGAAAGTAGAGTTTATGCATGAGTAGCGATTTACTGTGTATAATAAATGTGCTTTGATTTGAATCTTACTAATTGGTGTATTGAGTTATTGATCATTACTTGAACCTGAACCTCGTGGCGGTATAAAGATACCTGGCGACTCTAGAGCAAAGGTTATAAAACAGCCAATTGAACCAACCAAAAGTTAGCAACATATTACTGGCGATATCCTGACGGGACCCGATCTAGAAGTGGCTTAACCACTCTGGGAGAACCCAAAATTTGAATTAGAAATCCAATTGGGAACAGGAAAACCACAAGTGTTCAAGCAGTTCTGATCAATCCTCATAATTCTGAAGTATGTTCAATGCATGCGTAACTAACAGGGCTATAAGGTAATACTGATAGATTTTTTGTTGCGACAAAACTGTCGGGAGTTTTATTTTGGAAAATAGCGAAAGCCGTACCCATAATTACAGCACCGCTTTATTACCCCTCGTTCCAAATTTAAGAAAGCATTCAGATAGGAAAGGTGGCTATGCAGGCGATGCAACGCCTCATGAACCCAGAAGAATTTGTGGTCGCAGCGACCAGCAGTAGAGTAGGACAGTGTCCTGTTTGGGAAGAGGAAATCAGAAAGTACCTCAAAGGGAAAGGATGGCCCCTTTGGAGCGAATTCTGTGAAAATGAGGAAACAGGTCCCGGGAGTGTAGGACATACTTGGTGGGAGAACCTGAGCGAGATTCACAAGAAGAGCTTGGGAAAAGCTCGCAAGCTGATGGCAATCGTGTCCTGTCTGGCACAATTGCGAGGCACAGAGGAGGTCGTTAGGGCGTTCCGAAAAGAGATAGAAGGCATACATCGAATGAGAGAGGTTGATGTCAGTAAGGTCGAGAAAGAGAACGTAGAGTTAAGGAGGAAGTTAGCAGCAAAAGACAGAGAGGTGGATGATGACAAGCAGGCACACCTGTCTTGTCTGGCGCACTTAAGCAGCTTCCAATCCCAGTACGAAAAGGCCTATCAGGACACGCAACGTGCAGTCCTGGTACGAGAGGAAACAGAGAAACAGGTAGAGGCATTGCAGAGGCAGTGTAGTGACCTGAAGGCAGCATTAAGAGCACTCCATGCTGCCACCACGGAGCAAAGACAAAGCTCATTGGCCACGCAACGTGCCGGAAGCAGATTGCAGAACTGCAATCTCTGCTTTCAGTTAAAAAAAGATTCCTGGAAACCTTTGGATCACAGTTAGATGAGGAAGACGGCCCTGATTGGGAAGAATTGAGTGAGACAGCGCAGAGATATATTCAGGGAACATGTGCGCAGGGAAAGCCCCAGAAGAGAAAAGCGGCCCAAACCCCCACAGAGCAGATAGTTCAGGCTCCAATGAACCCAGTCACTACCCACCGCACAGCCACATCGGACGACACGGAATTTCTGTACACCACCCCCTTAACAGTGACCCAATTACGGGACGCGTGCGATAAAATCAAACCGTTCCTCCCCACCTCAGACCCCCACCACTTCTTTGCCAGAGTAAAACAGCAGGCTACCATGTACGGCCTGGATGAGCGAGAGCACATAAAGCTCACAGTTTTGAGTTTAGACCCTTCGGTTGTAGCAGCCCTTCCCGACCCACAGAATGTAGGAGGAGGCACCCTTGCAGAAATGCATGCAGCGATCCTAGACGTGATCGGCGACAACAAAGGTGACCCCGTAGAAGGCCTGAATAAGTGCAGGCAGAAAAAGACAGAACACCCCACAGCGTTTGCTGGATGCCTGTGGATCCATTTCACAGCAGTTTTTGGTAATTTTGAACGTGCCCATTTGTCCCAAGACGGTATGGCCAAATGGACCCGCACCCTTATCTCCCATGCCACAGAGGCAGGACAAAAAGCCTGTACGAATTATGACCACTCAGAGGAAGCCCACAATGAGAAACGGGTTTTAAAAAGATTGTCCCGCACCTGGGAGCAGTCTGTACAAAACAAACCCGCAGTTAGGAAAGCCGAGGAAGAGCAGGCAGACATGCATCCAGTTAAAACGCACCAGAACCCCGCATGGGTAAATGAAGGAAGGACCAGCCCCACACAGAAACCACCGGAATGTTACAATTGCGGACAATTAGGACATTACGCACGAGAATGTCAAGCCCCCCTGAAACAGCAACGGAATCAGCCCACAAATGCCCCCCCGAACCAGCAAAGACAACAACAGCCCCGACCCTCCACCCAGGGAACCATACCCAAGGGAACAATGCACCAGAGAGCCTGCTCCACCTTATGTGCCCCAGGGGTCATGTTACAACTGTGGGCAGTCAGGACACTTCGCCCAAGATTGCAGGAGACCCCCACCAGCTAGACTAGCCCCCAGATATGAAAGAGAACACCACCCACAGCAGCTAATAAGGTCCCAGCTGCCCCATGCAAACTGTGAGCGCTTACCCACCACTTATCATGGCAGCGATACCTCAGCAATGCCATTTCATTTTTGTTTTGCTCCTTCTGCCTCTCTTCGGTCACGCTGCACTCCCTCCATATGCTAGTTACACCCCAGTCCAAATGTGATTTACGATGTCCTTTCTGATGGAACCTGCACCATGTTGTATGTTTGTTTGTTTAATGTACATGTTAAATATTGTTTGTGAATTTAAAAGTTTTCATGGCCCCACGCCACCACTCTTTTAACGCCCACTGGCTGTTAAAGGTATAAGTTTGTCCCAGACAATAGTTCAGAGGAACTAGTCTGTCGGCATACAACAATCATAACTACTCTCCTGATTCAAAGGTAATCACGAGAGGCAGCCCCCACGACGACCACCGGCATTGGTCTCCGCCCTGCCTGAGGACCCCCCTCTGGTCAGCTACCCTCGGGTAGAGCACACACGGCATTGGTCGTCGTCCTAGCCGAGGATTCCATCCAATTCTGACCCACCGCGGCCCATAAGCACCTCGTTTCGGCATGTTTTGGTTCAAAAGTTTTTGTTTCATTTTAGGGCGACCCCTAGGTTGCCAATTCCCCATGCAATTTACATCCTACAACATTTGGATGGTAGATCGCACAGCCTGCGAGACGGCTCGCATTGGTACAGTATTTGTAAGTGTGTCTTGTCCTGAAATTCGTTTTTTGGAGAAAAAAAATTGAGGGAGTCACACATAGTGACCAATTATAAAGGGAGTAATTGGCACTAAAGGACAGACAGGCTATCATACGAGATATTAAAACAAGGTAGTGACACACTATGCTTGATCCCACAGAACTCCAGAAGCTCCAGCGAAGAGAAGAGAAAGAAGAAGAACCATGAGGACATCTTCTGTGTTGCTCATCACCCTAATGAACAATTGGTTGCGCGCCAACGCGAACCCCCTGACCCCAACCCCCCCCCCCCCCCCCCCCCCAGCCATTAATGATTCACTTCCCCATAGCACCCAGAGCCCAGTCACAAGCGACACCACACCATCTTGGTGTGACAGGTTTATAAGCTGATACTCCCTGTCCTACTTAATAGAATCCCTACTAGTATTGGCGATACTCTGCTGCATCGTGCAGACTATTCGTCTGAGGAAATGGTGAAGGAGAGCCTACCGCGCTCGCACCCCGGTATATAGGATAAGATCCCCTATTTTCAGTTATGACCAGACCCACGACCCCCGCGATCTGTAATAAAGAACATTCGTTTGCGTTCCTTTTTGTGAATAAAGAAATGTTTCATGAGCGATTGTACAATCCTGAGCTTGACTGCCAAGCCAGGAAAAATGTGAATAATGCTGCTATGATTTTGTTTGTATTATTTAGGAAGTTAGTATGATTGAATGTTTGAGTGAGTGTAGTTTGTTAAGGACAGTTAGAGGTACCGTTTTTCTTATTTTGTAATGCATGTCCCTGTTTTGGCATAGCTCCACTTAGAATTGTCAGTAAAAAATTTTCCTGCATAGTTATGGTCAGTGTAGAGGCCATAAAAGAGTGCTCGCCGGGTCAGGGAATGAAGAACAACGCATAGAACATAGAACATTACAGTGCAGTACAGGCCCTTCGGCCCTCGATGTTGCGCCGACCTGTGAAACCACTCTAAAGCCCATCTACACTATTCCCTTATCGTCCATATGGTCTATCCAATGACCATTTGAATGCCCTTAGTGTTGGCGAGTCCAGTACTGTTGCAGGCAGGGCATTCCACGCCCTTACTACTCTCTGAGTAAAGAACCTACCTCTGACATCTGTCCTATATCTATCTCCCCTCAATTGAAAGCTATGTCCCCTCATGCTAGACATCACCATCCAAGGAAAAAGGCTCTCACCTTATCCAATCCTCTGATTATCTTGTATGCCTCAATTAAGTCACCTCTTAACCTTCTCTCTAATGAAAACAGCCTCAAGTCCCTCAGCCTTTCCTCATAAGATCTTCCCTCCATACCAGGCAACATTCTGGTAAATCTCCTCTGCACCCTTTCCAATGCTTCCACATCCTTCCTATAATGCGGCGACCAGAATTGCATGCAATACTCCAAATGCGGCCGCACCAGAGTTTTGTACAGCTGCAACATGACCTCATGGCTCCGAAACACAGTCCCTCTACCAATAAATGCTAACACACCATACGCCTTCTTAACAACCCTCTCAACCTGAGTGGCAACTTTCAGAGATCTATGTACATGGACACCGAGATCTCTGCTCATACACACTGCCAAGAATCTTACCATTAGCCAAGTACTCTGTCTTCCTGTTATTCCTTCCAAAATGAATCACCTCACACTTTTCTGCATTAAGCTCCATTTGCCAACTTTCAGCCCAGCGCTGCAGCTTATCTATGTCCCTCTGTAACTTGTAACATCCTTCCGCACTGTCCACAACTCCACCGACTTTAGTGTCATCTGCAAATTTACTCACCCATCCTTCTACGCCCTTCTCCAGGTCATTTATAAAAATGACAAACAGCAGTGGCCCCAAAACAGATCCTTGTGGTACACCACTAGTAACTGGACTCCAGTCTGAACACTTCCCATCAACCACCACCCTTTGTCTTCTTCCAGCTAGCCAATTTCTGATCCAAACTGCTAAATCACCCTGAATCCCATCCTGTATTTTCTGCTGTAGCCTACCGTGGGGAACCTTATCAAACGCTTTACTGAAATCCATATACACCACATCAACTGCTTTACCTTCATCCACCTGTTTGGTCACCTTCTCAAAGAACTCAATAAGGTTTGTGAGGCACGACCTACCCTTCACAAAACCGTATCGACTATGTCTGATCAAATTATTCCTTTCCAGATGATTATACACCCTATCTCTGATAAACCTTTCCAAGATTTTGCCCACAACAGAAGTAAGGCTCACTGGTCTATAGTACCGGGGTTGTCTCTACTCCCCTTCTTGAACAAGGGGCAACATTTGCTATCCTCCAGTCTTCTGGCACTATTCCTGTAGACAAAGATAACTTAAAGATCAAAGCCAAAGGCTCAGCAATCTCCTCCCTAGCTTCCCAGAGAATCCTAGGATAAATCCCATCTGGCCCAGGGGACTTATTTGTTTTCACACTTTCCAGAATTGTTAACACCTCCTCCTTATGAACCTCAAGCCCTTCTAGTCTAGCAGCCTGAATCTCAGTATTCTCCTCGACAACATTGTCTTTTTCCTGTGTGAATACTGACGAAAAATATTCATTTCGCACCTCTCCTATCTCCTCGGACTCCAAACACAACTTCCCACTACGGTCCTTGACTGGTCCTACTCTTACTCTAGTCATTCGTTTATTCCTGACATATCTATAGAAAGCTTTAGGGTTATCCTTGATCCTTCCTGCCAAAGACTTCTCATGTCCCCTCCTGGCTCTTCTTAGCTCTCTCTTTAGGTCCTTCCTAGCTAACTTGTAACTCTCGAGCGCCCTAACTGAACCTTCAAGTCTCATCTTTACGTAAGCCTCCTTCTTCCTCTTGACAAGTGTCTCGACTGCCTTAGTAAACCACGGTTCCGTTGCTCGACCAATTCCTCCCTGCCTGACAGGTACATACTTATCAAGGACACGCAGCAGCTGTTCCTTGAACAAGTTCCACATTTCCATTGTGCCCATCCCCTGCAGTTTTCCTCTCCATCCAATGCATCCTAAGTCTTGCCTCATTGCATCATAATTGCCTTTCCCCCAGATATAACTCTTGCCCTGTGGTATATACCTATCCCTTTCCATCACTAAAGTAAACGTAATCGAATTGTGGTCACTATCACCAAAGTGCTCACCTACCTCCAAATCTAACACCTGTCCTGGTTCATTACCCAGTACCAAATCCAATACGGCCTCGCCTCTCGTTGGCCTATCTACATACTGTGTCAGGAAACCCTCCTGCACACATTGGACAAAAACGGACCCATCTAAAGTACTCGAACTGTAGCGTTTCCAGTCAAATTTTGGAAAGTTAAAGTCCCCCATAACAACTAACCTGTTGCTTTCACTCCTATCCAGAATCATCTTTGAAATCCTTTCCTCTACATCTATGGAACTTTTCGGAGGCCTATAGAAAACCGCTAACAGGGTGACCTCTCCTTTCCTGTTTCTAACCTCAGCCTATACTACCTCAGTAGATGAGTCCTCATCAAACATCCTTTCTGCCACCGTAATACTGTCCTTGACCATCCCGTTTGTAGAGGTCCCACCGACCGCAGGATGAGCCCCAATTATCCAGAAATCTGAAACCCTCCCTCCTGCACCATCCCTATAGCCACGTGTTCAACTCCTCTCTTTCCCTATTCCTTGTCTTGCTATCACGTGGCACGGGTAACAACCCAGAGATAATAACTCCGCTTGTCCTAGATCTAAGTTTCCACCCTAGCTCCCTGAATTCCTGCCTTACATCCCTATACCTTTTCCGACCTATGTCATTGGTACCTATGTGGACCACGACTTGGGGCTGCTCCCCCTCCCCTTTAAGGATCCCGAAAACAAGATCCGAGACACCACGCACCCTGGCACCTGGGAGGCAACACACCATCCACGAGTCTCTTTCGTTCCCACAGAATTTCCTATCTATCCCCCTAACAATGGAGTCTCCAATGACTAATGCTCTACTCCTCTCCCCCCTTCCCTTCTGAGCAACAGGACAGACTCTGTGCCAGAGACCTGCACCCCGTGGCAGTTATGTGATCCTTCACGTTTCGCGTTAGGATCACAAGGAGGGAGTGTAGCCACCTGGGTTGGCCAATTCCCGATGTAAAATGGAGAACAGCAAAGGCTGAAGGGAAATTCAGCCAACACAGGCAGAAACTAGCAGGTGCAAGTTTACTGTGTATTAGACTCTGCAAAGGCCCAGACAGCATCGATACCAGCAACCATCGGCATAATAATATACCAGCCATCTACATACTAATGAGCGATCCCCAGGAACAATTGAAACATTTAAGGTAAACAAGGCCAAGCCAGGCTCCTCGGCGCCAGCAGGAGCCAGCACAAAGGTTAACGGACACCTAAAGACCGCCCAACGATCAGGGAACCGCTCCAGCATTGAAGAAATTGAACCAAGCAATTGGAACGAAGTCCAATCACTTGAAACTAGGTACAGGGCCTGCCCCAAAGGACGGGTAGCTCCTGGGGACTATAAAGAAAAGCCCCCAAGTTCAAATCGTCCTTCTTGACAGGGTCACTCAGCAACGCGAACCAACCCTTGACAGTGACCTGTCCAGCTGCCTCCAAAGAACGTAAATTTCAAGTCAACGCTCGCTTCGAGATAGGCGCTCCTAGCTACCAGTCCATACCAGCTTTTGAATCCCGCAGACTCAGAACCCGAACGAAAGGCCATTTGTTCCCCTGACCTGGTGGGCCAGTCCGAAGCTAAGTATAGGCCTGTTAGTGATAGAAATTGCTTAGAAAGTAGAGTTTATGTATGAGTAGCGATTTACTGTGTATAATAAATGTGCTTTTATTTGAATCTTACTAATTGGTGTATTGAGTTATTGATCATTACTTGAACTTGAACCTCGTGGCGGTATCATAAAGATACCTGGTGACTCTAGAGCAAAGGTTATAAAACAGAGCCAATTGAACCAACCAAAAGTTAGCAATATACTACGCCCAGGTGGATCCCCAGGCTGTACATCAGGGGTGGAGGCGGCCTCCTGCGAATCCCACCCTGTGAACTGGGTCCCCTTTGGCGGTCGGTCTATGGAGCGACTGGGCCTGGATGAGTCTGCAGTCGCTTGGGTGTCCCAGTTGGCATGGTGCCACCTTTTTCTGCCTGCTGCCCATCGGATGCGCCAGGAGGGGGGAGTCCGAGGCGCTACAGTGTTCCAGCACCTCCCCTGCAGAGTCACTACTTAGCTGGGGCCTCATCACCTCCTCCTCCCTCAGTGTGCCCAGTAGCTCCCGGGCTACTCCTTGGGGCTGGGGTACGACCGGAGTGAACTGCCAGACCTGGAGACCCGCTTTCGTCTCGACCAGGGTCTCCATGCTCACGGCCATGGAGCACAGGGAGTGGGCCACCTTGCTCTGAGACTGTGCCACATCACTCAGTGACTGTGCCACCTCCCTCTGGGACTGGCTCAGGTCAGCCACTGTACGGACAATACCGTTGACGCCCTCAGCCATAACCCTTCGAGTCTGGGCCAAGCTCTGGAGCGCCGGTGCAATCTCCAGATGGCCCTAGTGCATAGCTATCTGTGATAGGTCAGCCCTGCCCTGCGCCTCAGCCACCGCCTGCACAAAGGGCCCCATCCTTGGACATCCTGACCTATGGCCGATACCTTGACCCCCAAGGGCTCCATCACAGGCGCCACTCATGCGGTGTTGGCCTGGGTGGCACGCATGGATATCACCACCTCCTGTCCCCGCAACCATTGGACTCCTCCAGCTGCATCTGCAGGCTCTGGTTGGTTGCTGACACCCCCTCATGTAGACCCCGGCTATGTGTCTGCAACTTCATCATCGATGGGACTGCCCTTTCCAGATGCCTGAGACCTGTATGGACGGGAACTAGTTCTTGGGGTCAGGCTGCCCTCCGACCGTCAGCCCCCTCCTGATGGTGCCACTGAATGTGTGTGGTGCACACCATCTCGTTCCCCAGGAGCCTTTTCACTAACATGCTCAACCGAGGTGAGTGTCTCTGGGATGGTGGAGGGTGTTGGTGACAGCTGTGACAGAACGTCAGTGTCGTCCCTGGATTGATGCTCCGGGGTTTCTCGGGCTGGCATTTTGGGGCTCACTTTGCTGTCCTCGATGGAATATGCTTGGGGTTGGGGTTGGGTTTGGGATGGAGAACACCAGAATGACCTGCCTTGTCGCCAGGTGATCCTGCAAGACACAAGACATGACGCATGATTGGATCGTGGATTGGGATGGTGGGTGGTGTGGAGGTGGTGAGGGGATGGTGTGGGGTGAGAGGTTGGTGTTGGAGTGATGAGGGGAAGGGGCCGCAGGTCCGACAGGCACCCTCCTGTCTTCTCTCTCTGTGGTTATGCGCCGCCTTCTGGGGGGTGAGGGGCGGAGACAGAAAGCGCACAGTGGTAGGTAGTTGGCTGCGTGCAGCACAGGGGTGGGCAGCTGGTGACCTTTGTGAAAATCGCACCGGCCATGACGGGCTGTATGGGTGCTGGCATGTGATGCAGGATGGGGTGCGGTTGCCCTCCAGGTCAGGGGGGGGGGGGGGGGGGGGCGGGGGGGGGGGGGGGGGGGGGGGGCGGTGGGTGGGGGGATTTGTAGGTTTGTGGGACGGGATTGATGCCCGGAGCACAGTGTTGGTTACTTATCCTGGCCGCCCTGAAGTCACTATGGTTAATAAACTCAGGCTGCTTCTCAGTTCTTTCACATTTGTACTGTACCAGGAACACAGGAAGACCTTGAGCTCGGGCGTGTAGCCACCTGAAGCTGTATTGTGTATAAATGTATGTTCTTGTAACTGCTCTTTGAAAGATTCTGGAGCTTGGATCTTTCCCTTGTATGCTCAAAATAAAGATTTTCAGATTTTAACCAGACTGAGTAGCTTTTATCCCACACCACACTTCCCTCCAAGACCACACTTCCCTCCAAGACCAATCTGTGACGCAGTGTCCAGAACTGGTAACTCTACTCCACGTGGAGTCTACACACAGCTTTGTACAACTTTGTACAGCTGTTACAGAACTTCGACCCCATTGAATTCTAGCCCTCTTGAGGTAAGAGACAACATTCCTTTTGACCTTTATATATTTTTTGAAACAGTCCAATAGTTTTTCGTGATCTCTCTGATTCATTAATCTCTGTTCATACACAGTTCCTCGCGACTGACAATTTAGAAAATTCTACTATCTTGGATCCAATCTCTGAGTTTCTCCCATTGAAACTGCATCGGCCACTTTTTTGTCCAGTTTGACTGATATAGTAAAACATTCCAAGGGGTTTCACAGGAACCTCACCAAACAAAGTTTGTAACAAAGCCATAGAATCATAGAATTTACAGTGCAGAAGGAGGCCATTCGGCCCATTGAGTCTGCACCGGCTCTTGGAAAGAGCACCCTACCCAAGGTCAACACCGCCACCCTATCCCCATACCCAATAACCCCACCTAACACTAAGGGCAATTTTGGACACTAAGGGCAATTTATCATGGCCAATCCACCTAATCTGCACATCTTTGGACTGTGGGAGGAAACCGGAGCACCCGGAGGAAACCCACGCAGACACGGGGAGGATGTGCAGACTCCGCACAGACAGTGACCCAAGCCGTAATCAAACCTGGGACCCTGGAGCTGTGAAGCAATTGTGCTATCCACAAGGCTACCGTGCTGCCCATGTAAGGAGATATTTGGATACTGGACCAGAAACTTGCTCAAAGAGGTAGGTTTTAAAGATAATTTCAAAGGAAAATGGAGGGACGAAGATTGTCATGAATTTACATGTGTAATACTCTGTGCTGTATGGTCATAGCCTAAGCTAATAATCCAAGCATATCATCCAATGTAAATGGGGGAAATATATCATGCAGTGGAGTTTTCAGAGTTACCTTCTTAAACAAGGGAGGTCATCAAGAATGCTTCCAACATCACTGGGGTGGTGGAGAAAGTTTTGAAAGGTACAAAATTATGAATTGCAGTGTCAAGAGAAGAAGGAAAAGCAGGAACATTTTCAAAATCTGGAGCCACCGAAAGAGTCCTGTGGGCTGGTGAACACTGTGATAAGGTACAACACCAAAACTCGTTCCCTCTGCCCAGCTAAGGGAGTGCCCCTGTTGTGCTAGCACTGATATAGCACCAAGCCAAGACATGAAAATTGGCCTGACTTCAGAAAATCTGACGAGATCAGGGTGACATCAGTGGCTGGCACAAGTCCTACTCTGTCCCAGATTCTCTGAGCCAAGAGGCTCTGTATTTAAAACATTTTCCTGCTGTTTGCAGCAGGCCTTAAGGGCTGAATGGCCTGCTCCTGCTCCTATTTCTTATGTATGTTCTTCTTCTAACATTGGCTTTGTAATCAATCACCTTGTACTCCTGTCCTACCATCCAGTTGTACAGAGAGTAACTGATCTGTGATCATAAGCATAACAGAAAAGGGATGAAACACCATTGAGATCGATGTACAATGCTGAATTCCATTCTCCACTATAGTGTTGTGAACCTGCTTTCCTTGGTCCCTGGAATTTTGGGGCTAATAGCAATTGGACAAACAATAACGAGGTCAAGTTATGTTGGGGACACCGATGAATGTACATGTGTGTGATGAGAATAGAACTCCTAATATTGTTTTAGAGGATAAAAACCAATTGGTATTTTATATCGTAATCTGATCAATAACACACTATGGGAGTAACTGATGAATTTACGATGTATTTTACTGATGCTTCATTCACCTAATCTCAAAGGGCTTGACATAAACAATGTGTGTGAAACAGAAATGAGGAGAATTCCTCTTGTGCGTTAGATGTGGAAAGAGCGGGTTTATAATATCGCAAGAACAACAGTCTGAGGAGATCTTACATATTGGGAAAGATCAACGGGCGACATTACAAAAATGTAGAAACACAGTATCAGAACAAGATCATGATTTCCCAGCATGTCGGTAAAGAGACAATTCTATTCACTAAGTTGAAAAATGAGTCAGTAAAATTGGACTGAATGTTAATTTGAAAGGCTAAAGTTTATTTATTGGTTGTGATCTGTGCACTATACCTTGGGGCAGCCACCACAGAGACACAATGGGCAAAGGTCGCTGTCTAAGATCCTTCAGCTATAGTGCACTGAGGGGCTGGGAATTTTATAGACCCCCTTGGGCAGTATGACTAACATTGAATGTATTCCAATTCTAATTCTCTTCCTGCTCCTAGTGGTGCACCAAGGTAGACTTGCGTCCATTTCCATAGCTACTTATTCCTGGGATTGTCCGCTTGTCTGTCGCACATTGAATGAGTGCAGTGAATATTACATGTATCACAATAGTGTTGAAGAACTTCAGAGTGCAATGTGATATATATAGACAACTTAAATACCTTTGCAATTTATGTAATGATGAATTTCTACTGTCTGTAATGTTCCTTTGATTGCATTGAAGCACCTCAGGCTGCAACATGATTTATGTAGAAAACTTGAATATTATTGCACTTTCTATAATGGCCATTTTGAAATGTTTTGTAATGTTCTTTCAGATATTTTATGAATAAAGTATGTTTTTGCAGAAATAAATCTGTAGAATGTATGCTAATTCAGTGGGTGATTAGCACCTTCTGCTTGGAATTGTGATGATACCAGTTCAATTGTGGCTCCTGCCTGTAGATATTTATTGCAAACCTTTCCAGAAATAACTGAGGGCCCCCGAATAACAAGTACTGACCGACATAGAGCAGCAAATGACAGCAGCAGTGTTAGAAAGACCAAATGTGTTGGTCTTTGTAATACACAGCATGTAATGATTTCTTACACTTTTGCTTTATCTACTTGCTTTTGAAGCTTCCAGGATGGGACCCAACAAATGGTCAGCTCCTGTCTGTGTACCACATAATTTGGTCAAAATAGAAGTAACAAAGCCAGGCAGGTAACAAAATGATACTGGGCTTTAACCTTTCAGGTCCTTTGCACCAGTTTTGGACCATCCATCTGTCGGATGAGACATTAAACGGATGCCTCCACTCATGCCTGTTCAGGTGGCCTCAAAGGGTCCTTCCTGTTGTATTTTTTTGAATAAGGTCAGGGCCATCCCCAAGTGTCTTGGCAAATTTCCATCCCTCAAACAACAAAGCAAAACACACTGAGCTGGTTTTATGGTTCAATATGTTAGTGGAACCTTCTGTGCAAAAGATGGCTGCTGGGTTCCCTTTAAAGTGCTCACTCACACTTCATTGCATAGGTTGAGATAGTTTGCCTCCGAATTCTGACTGGCACCTTTGTGCACAACATTTTCACTAAAAAGTGTAACAGAGCAAAAGTAAAAGCAATTCAAAGAACAGGCTAGTGGGACTAGTGGCTCTATCAAAGAGATAGTACAGTCAAAATGGGCCGAGTAACCTTTTCTCTATGATTCTCTTTATGGTTACTGGGGAAGGACTAGGCTGATTTAACTACAATAGTTCCAACCTGAGGCCACAGTCAAATTATGATGCTATTGGTAACCCTAAATCCTCCTTGTCCTTTCAAAACTCAACAAATATTGGCCGAACACTTTTTTAAATATGTAAATTCATCCTTTAACTAGGAATTTGTTACAGTCTCTAACCTTGCTTGTGCTTTCAGCATTCAATGGTGTTACTAATCTCGCAGCATCCTATTCTGTTGGAAACCAAATATGCCACCTTGTTGCATTTCCACATGGGCTGTTGTCTCCACGAGGGTTGATACATGACATTCTAATTGTAGCTTTCCAGGGTTACAATCAATTATGAGAACACAAAGAGCTGCAATTCCTTTTTATGAGTCATGTGATCTCATTATGGTACAGAAGTAATGATAGTAGAGTTTGTTAGAATGTTACGAATCTCTTTCCTTACCCACTCCCTCCAGCCCCATCTTTTCTCTCTTTAGCCTTGTTCCGGGAACCAGGTCAAAAGGAATGAGCTGGATCCCCCTTATTCAGCCCTTAGTTGGTCACAACAAAGGGTTTTAAAAATGTATTTTCCCTGAAAATGCCTTTTCCAATTCAAATGTAATTACTTTTTAATAAGGGAACAATCAAACCAAGTTTTCTTGAGTCAAAGAAAGTTTATTAGTTATTCAACCCAAGAAAAAAATAAACAACGCAATGACACACACACACACACACACACACACATAGATCTCAGAAATAAGAAAAGTTAGAATCCAAATAAAAGTTAAAAGAGTATGCGATTGTTTGTCCCTGAGGTATAAATTGTTGAAAACTGCAGGTGATTTCCTTTAAAATCCTGGAGTTGAATTGAAGTTCAAGTAACTGCACCTTGCTGGAGACACTCACAGCTTCAGAGAGAGAGCGAGAGAGAGAAAGTGAGATATAGTCCTCACTGCTTCCTTTGGCAGTGTTTCTGGGTGACTTTAATTTTTCTCCTCTTTCTGGATGGCAAAACTAATTCTTGGACCTCCCATTTGTATATACCAAGAGAAGAAATTTAATTAACATGTCGTACAGTCATTGTGCAAAACAGGAAATCACACGTGGCGGCACAGTGGCACAGTGGTTAGCACTGTCATGTCATAGTGCCAGGGTCCCAGGTTCGATTCCCGGCTTGGGTCACTGCCTGTGTGGAGTGTGCACGTTCTCCCCCGTGTCTGCGTGGGTTTCCTCCGGTGCTCCGGTTTCTTACCACAAGTCCCAAAAAGCATGCTATTAGGTAATTTGGACATTCTGAATTCTCCCTCTGTGTACCCTAACAGGCGACGACGGAGTGTGGCAAATAGGGGATTTTCAAAGTAACTTCCTTGCAGTCTTAATGTAAGCCTACTTGTGACAACAATAAAGATTATTATGTTTGGTCTTTCATCTCAGAAATGTTTGGCACATTTCAAGATAATGGAAACCAGCAGGAGGTAGGTTGTTTCGCTCTCCATAAGGGGTTTTGAATGTGTGTTGGGTATCTGCTGTTTAGCAGTTCCCATTGTCTTGACAGAATAACAGTTGATTAAAGTCCAGCACTTTGAATTTTTAGTGCGTTCCTTTAAAGAGTCCCTTTTTCCGTTTGTGTCTTTCCTCAAGTTAATTTTCAAAAATAGGTCCTCTTTAAATAGTTCAATGTTTTTCGTTAGCTAGTGAAATTACAGAGAGCGCTCACTCAGTCACAATTATCTGTTGTTGTGACACCTCCCATCAGGGAGCATTAAATGAGATTCACTCTCATTTCATTATAAGTGAATAAAACAACAACCACATTCATTGCCATTCATTATTAGCCTTGGTCTGGATTATCCCATCAATTTTAACTGGGTCTTGATACCCAGATGCCGCTGAACTATATTAGTTCCTGGATAACCTGCTACTAAACCGATTTTTTTTTCAGGAGGACGGTTACCTTCATTTGGAAGATTTACCAGCGGACAACACTGCATAGATTTGATTGGTATCGCTCTTGTTATTTCCACAAGTGCTGTCTGCTTTGGCATAGGTTCTCCTGTATTCCTCTTTTGTTTTAGGAAGTTATGTTCCACTAACTAGTCCCATGTCCTATGGAACACTATTTCCCTTAGGTGGATGCTTAGCTCCTGCTGTATTCCTCTGTTGCTGTTCATCTATATGGGAGATCACCCTCACTCTTTCTTAATTTTGGGGGGAACTTCCCTGGTCTACATTTAAATCTGCCAGGAAACTGTCCGCCAAACAGATCAGTGACCTCTTTTCTTTGCCTATTTAACCTCTACAGGCCCCTCACAGATCGCTTTTATTTCTGCTTTGTTCCTTTTAATTTCCTCATTGACAAAGGGTCATCTGGACTTGAAATGTTAGCTCTTTTCTCTCCCTGCAGATGCTGCCAGACCTGCTGAGATTTTCCAGCATTTTCTCTTTGGCATCTATTCTTTGTGCAGCTATCTTGTTCACTTGGCAAATCTTCATCGCCTTTTCCAGCACCAAATCTTCCTCCCTCAACAAAAACACCCAAAGCTTATCATCAGCTATACCAAAGACAATTTGGTTGCCGATTAATGAGGATTTCAGGTCACTGAAGTTGCATGACTGAGCCTTCAGCCTCAAGTCCGTGACAAAACTCTCAAATGATTCAACAGGTCGCTGGGTGCGCATACGGAACATATAGCGCTCAAACGTTTCATCACTTCATCAAATTTCTTGTGCCCCTCCTCATTATCAAACACACGAGTTCTACAGTTCGAGCGCATGTTGCCCTGCCACTGTTAGCAGCAACGCAATTCGCCTTTCATCAGGCTGGGCCTGTAGGCCCATGGCCACAACAAAGTTTGAACTGCTGTTTTAACAGCCGCCAGTTCTCACCTACATTACCGGACATCTGAGGTTGGTGGGGGAGGGGGGGGGTGGCGGGGGGGGGGAGGGCTCAGTCCGTCCATCTCCAGCTTCAGCATTTTCTTATGCATTGGGTCATCTCAGGTTGCAGTTCACCAGACTGGTCTTCAAGCCGAATGCCTAGCGTTGGTGGCTCCCGTTTTCGGTCGGACTTTTGGACCTTTCCCCCTGACGTTTTTGCGCTCTTGAGCGCAGAACTGGAAAGCAATAGTACTCAGGCACTGGACCCATACAGAATTGTATAGACCTAAGAAGCCGGAGGGACCGTAAACAGCAGAAGAAGTGGTCGAGTAAGGGCACAGTGGAGGCTGTGAGAGAGACCAGCATGGCTGGTGTTCAGAGCAAGGAGCCGACAGCCCAGCCCACAATGCTGCAGACTATGCAGGAGGGCTTTTTGGCTTTGAAGCGTGACAGCTTGGAGCCGCTTCAGAAGTTGATTGATCGGATGGGAAAAAGGCTGGATGATCAGGCTGAGAAGCTCCAGCAGTTGGAGAAGTCAGTGGAGGAGCAGGCTGACTTTCAAACGGGGGCGGATGTGGAAATTTGGAGGCTGAGGGACCAGCAAAAGGTGCTTCTGGAAAGGCTGGAGGACCTGGACAACAGATCTCGCCGGCAGAACATGAGAATCGTGGGCCTCCCGGAGGGGGCAGAGGGGCTAGATGCTGCCACATATGTAGAGGGTATGTGTCAGAAATTGCTGGGGAGCGAGGTGTTCCCGTGCCCGCCGGTGGTGGACAGGGCACACAGAGTGCAGGTGAGGCAGCCGCAAGGGGGTCCCCCACGAGCGATGGTGGTACGCTTTCAGAGGTACCTTGACAAGGAACGGGTGCTGCAATGGGCAGAGAGTACACAAAGCTGTATTTGGGACAATACCACCCTGTGTGTACCAAGATTTGAGTGCGGAGGTGGCAAGGAGGAGGGGAGGCTACAGGCAAGTGAAGGAGATACTGTATAAAAACAAGGTGAAATTCGGGCTGCTTTTTCCGGCGCGACTGTGGGTTACGTGTCAGGGTCAGCACCACTATTTCGAGGAACCCGAAGAGGCGAAGAAGCAAGGGCTGGCCCTGAGCTGAGGACGTTTGGACTCATGTTAGAGCTTTTACGTAAATGTGGTACTCTCCTGTTTTGGGATGTATCTTTTTTTTTTTGCGTGCTTTTTGTATGGTGTACCTGAATGTTTCCTGTTTGGGCTCTTTGCTTAGTTGGAGTTTGGCTGGGGGGGGAATTAATAAATAAACAGTTAAAGGGGTTGGGTTAAAATGGATGCTTCAGGGTAACTTTGTGCAATCTTTTTCTGTGTCTGTATGGGAAGGACTGACGAGTGCCTGTTATTTCTTATCTCTTTTTTTCTTGTTTAACTTGCGTTGTGCTATTGTGGGGGTTGTTTATGATTTGTACAGAGTGTTTGCTTAAGTAGGGCTGATCTGGGGAAGTGGTGTGGAGGGGTCGGGGGGAGGGGTGACTGGGAACAATGGGTGGGGGACGGGCTGGAGCCGAGGCTGGGAGCCCCAGGCTAGCTGAGTGCAGCTAGTCAACAGGAGCCGAGGTGGGGGGGGGGGGGTGGTGTCCATATAGTTAGATTAGAGCAGGGGTTAGGTGATAGGAGGGTGTTACTAGGGGGGAGTTGTTCTGCTGACGGGGATGGAAACTGGGCATGGTAACAGTGAGGAGGTCATGGGTGGAGCCGGCCAGGGGGCGGGCCAGAGGAAGCGTGACAGATGGCTGGGGGGCTGGCCAAGGAAAGAGGATGGCTGATCGGCAAAGGGGGGGGGGGGCAAAGTGCCCCCCAACCAGGCTGATCACGTTAGAGTGTTAAACGGGCCAGTGAAGAGGGCGCGTGTGTTTGCGCCTCTGCGGGTTCTAAAGGCGGACATAGTCTTGTTGCAGGAGACGCACCTGAAAGTGGCAGACCAGGTTAGGTTAAGGAAGGGCTGGGTCAGCCAGGTCTTTCATTCGGGGCTTGATTCTAAGACGAGGGGGGTTGCGATCCTGATTAATAAAAGGGTACAATTTAAGGCGGAGGGCACAGTCGTGGATGGGGGTGGCAGGTTCGTTATGGTGAGGGGTAAGCTCAAAGGGGTGAGAGTAGTCCTGGTCAGTGTGTATGCCCCTAATTGGGATGACGTGGATTTTATTAGGAGGATGCTGGGGAAGATCCCCGACTTGGATTCGCATAAGTTGATCATGGGCGGGGACATTAATATGGTCCTGGACCCGAGCCTGGACCGGTCATGCTCAAGAAAGGGCAGGGTGCCAGCGATGGCAAAGGAACTGAGAGGGTTCATGCAGCAAATGGGGGGAGCAGATCCGTGGAGATTTAGCCGGCCGACGGCGAGGGAGTTCTCGTACTACTCCCACGTCCACAAGGTGTATTCCCGAATTGACTACTTTGTTGTGAGTAGGGACCTGCTGGCCGGAATGGTGGGGGCAGAATATTCGGCAATTGCCATATTGGACCATGCTCCGCACTGGGTAGACCTGCAGTTTTGTAAGGACAGCTTTCAGCGCCCACCATGGAGGCTGGAAGTTGGACTACTCGCGGACGAGGCGGTGTGTGAGAGGCTGAGGAAGTGCATGCAGAATTACCTGCAGGTGAACGATACTGGAGAAGTCTCGGCAGCGGTGCTCTGGGAGGCACTGAAGGCAGTGGTGAGAGGGGAGCTGATTTCAATCAGGGCAGGGACAGGACAGACAGGGCAGAGACGGACCAACTGATTAAGGAAATTCTACGGACGGACAGGATTTATGCGGAATCCCCGAGGCCAGAGTTACTCAGGAAATGACAGAGACTGCAGGCCGAATTTGGGGTGCTGACTACAGGCAGGCTGTAGAACGGCTGAGAAAGGTAAAAGGCGTGATTTATGAGCATGGGGAGAAGGCCAGTAGAATGCTTGCGCAGCAGCTGAGGAAGAGGGAAGCGACTAGGGAAATAGGGAAGGTAGTGGATGGGGAAGGTAATCTAGTGGGTGATCCAGCAGGGCTGAACAAGGTCTTTAGGGACTTTTATAGGAAGCTGTACACTTCAGAACCACCCGGGGGACCGGGACTGACCTTCCCAAGAGTGGGGAGGGGGTTGGTGGGCAGACTGGGGGCCCTGGTCAGGATCGAAGAGGTGTTGGGGAGCCTGAAGGTCATGCAATCGGGTAAAGCCCCGGGGCCAGACGGGTATCTGGTGGAGTTTTACAAAACATTTGCCGGGATAGTGGGGCCGGTGCTGGTCAGGGTCTTTAGCGAGGCAAGAGACAGAGGGAGTTTTCCCCCGACGATGTCGCAGGCCACCATCTCGCTCATTCTGAAACGGGATAAGGACCCGGAGGCCTGTGGGTCATACAGGCCGATCTCTTTGAACAACGTAGACGGCAAGATACTGGCCAAGATCTTGGCGACTATAATTGAGGACTGTGTACCAGATGTAATTGGGGAGGACCAAACCGGGTTTGTAAAGGGGAGGCGGCTGGTGGCCAACATAAGAAGACTGCTCAACGTGATTATGATACCCCCGGAGAGTAGGGAGATAGAGATAGTCGTAGCCATGGATGCGGAAAAGGCTTTTGACCGGGTCGAGTGGGATTATCTGTGGGAGGTACTAGGATGATTCGAGTTCGGGCGGGGGTTCATCGACTGGGTTAGGCTATTGTATTAGGCCCCGGAGGCAAGTGTAAGGAAGAACAGGACGACATCGGACTACTTTAGACTGCACCGTGGGACAAGACAGGGCTGCCCTCTCTCCCCATTGCTAATGAGAGCTGAGGATACACAGACCGAGGACCTGAAGCTTAAGTGGGAGGAGGAGCTTGGGCGGGGGGGGAGCTGAGGACGGTATTGGCAAAAGCCTTGAGCAGAGTAAACGCGACCGCAACATGCACCAGGCTCAGCCTAATCCAGTTTAAGGTCATGCACCGGGCCCACATGACGGTGGCCCAGATGAGCAGATTCTTCAGGCTGGAGGACAAGTGTGCTAGATGCGCCGGAGGGCCAGCTAACCATGTACACATGTTTTGGTCGTGCCCTAAACTCGGGGGTTTTGGCAGGGATTCGCAGATGTCATGGCCCGGGTGTTGAAAACTGGGGTGGTAATGAGCCCGGAGGTGGTAATCTTTGGGGTTTCGGAGGACCCGGGAGTGCAGGAAGAAAGGGAGGCCGATGTTCTGGCCTTTGCTTCCCTGGTAGCCCGGCGACGAATATTGTTAGCATGGAGGGATTCAAAGCCCCCGAAAGCTGAGGTATGGCTTTCGGACATGGCGAACTTTCTTGGCCTAGAGAAAGTCAAGTTCGCCTTGAGAGGTTCACTACTACGGTTCACCCGAAGGTGGCAGCCATTTATTGACTTCTTCGCAGAGGAGTGAGTGTCAACAGGGGGTGGGGGGGAGGGGGGGGGTAGAGTAGAGTACAGTAGGGGGATAAAGAGGCAGGTCCGTGCGTGAGCAGAGCCGTGGTTTGCAGTATGTTTCATGTGTAATTTGTGTCTTGACTTTTTTTGTTTGTACTGTACAATGTATTTTTATCTATATGCTTAAAATACCTCAATAAAATTGTTTGTTAAAAAAAAAATAAGATCGCAATCTGTTACAGAGCATGTTATCATGGAGTCTGCTAACTACTCCTCTGGAATCTGTACCGAGCACCGACCAGTCACTTGTATGTCTTATTACCCTCTCAATCTTCTTCTGAAGATGGCCGGATGTCCCCTTATGGGTGTCACTGCTCACATGACCTTGGTCTAGAGACTGCATGGTGTTTCTGCACCACCACCTGCTGGCTGGAGGTCACCCACCAGTCATCTCTGATATAGCCCATAGGCATAACACCACAACCTTGACCTTTTTAACTTTAAGCAGCTGTTTCTTAGCTACTCCATCCTTCACAGGTTCCAGCGCTCCCTGCAGGGCCTTTGGATTGGATAGGATTGGATTTGTTTATTGTCACGTGTACCGAGGTACAGTGAAAAGTATTTTTCTGTGAGCAGCTCAACAGATCATTAAGTACATGAGAATAAAAGGGAATAAAAGAAAATACATAATAGGGCAACACAACATATACAATGTAACTACAAAAGCACTGGCATCGGATGAAGCATACAGGGTGTAGTGTTAATGAAATCAGTCCATAAGAGGGTCATTTAGGAGTCCGGTGACAGTGGGGAAGAAGCTGTTTTTGAGTCTGTTCGTGCCTGTTCTCAGACTTCTGTATCTCCTGCCCGATAGAAGAAGTTGGAAGAGTGAGTAAGCCGGTTGGGAGGGATCTTTGATTGTACTGCCCACTTTCCCCAGGCAGCGGGAGGTGTAGATGGAGTCAATGGGTGGGAGGCAGGTTTGTGTGATGGACTGGGCGGTGTTCACGACTCTCTGAAGTTTCTTGCAGTCCTGGGCCGAGCAGTTGCCATACCAGGCTGTGATGCAGCCTGACAGGATGCTTTCTATGGTGCATCTGTAAAAGTTGGTAAGAGTCAATGTGGACATGCCAAATTTCCTTAGTTTCTTGAGGAAGTATAGGCGCTGTTGTGCTTTCTTGGTGGTAGCGTCGACGTGGGTGGACCAGGACAGATTTTTGGAGATGTGCACCCCTAGGAATTTGAAACTGAATTTGAAACCATTGCAGGTTGCCTGCACTCATTCAGATTCCTGCTGTCTTTCTCCAGCCTTTTTATTCTCTCCAGCCACTTTCAGTGTACTATCATGATACCTACCATTATTTCCCTTTCAAGTTCCTATAATCTTCTTTAGAAAGCGTTTCCTCTCTCTAATTCTTGGAGTTCTAACTTTCTTCATCTCTGTTCCAGCTGGATTTTAGTCAATTCCATTTTGTTTCCTATTCTTGACTTACGTTCTCAACCTAATTCTCTGGTCACATATTTTAACATTGTACATATTTCGGGTGAAACTCTAATTCTAAATGCCTAGCCATCCCTTTTAGTTCCTAGAGGGACAGAACATTTACATCCTCATAAGTCACTTCCCTCTTCTAGAAAAGCACTGTCATCAAATGTGAAGCTTTGTGCACTTTAGTATTTCAGGCCCAAGACAACCTTCATCAATTTTTGAATTGTTTTCAAAGGAACAATTTACTTCCCCCACTCTTTTAACTCCTTTGTTAATCTGTGAGAACAATTCTGGATAAGAGTCCACAATTTTGTTGTGGCTGGGTGGGGAGGAGTGAACTGGCCCCCCTTTATTCTCCCTCCATGCTTGATTGCAACAAAGGTTTTTAAAAAATTATTTTCCCCGTAAATGCCTTTTCCGATCCAATTTTTAATTCGGAGCCAATTGAACCAGGTATTCTGGAGTCAAAATAGGGTAAGTTAATTAGTAACAAAAAGGCTAGATGGCATACACACAGATCTCAAAAGTAGAAAACGTTAGAGCCCAAATAAAAGTTAATAGGATATTCAATTGAAGCCTTTTGCTTGTACTTAAAGCATAGATTGTTGAACATTGCGGCCGTTTGAAGTTAGCTAGTTTCCTTTAAAATACTGGAGTAGAACTGGACAATATTCAGGCTTGGGTTGACAAGTAGCAAGTGCCAGGCAATGACTGTTTCCTACAAGAGAGGATCTAACCATCGGCTCTTGATATTCAATGTCATTACCACCGCTGAATCCCCCACAATCAACATCCTGGGAGGAGTTACCATTGATCAGAAACTGAACTGGACTAGCCACATTAATACTGTGGCTACCAGGGCAGGCCAAAGCCTAGGAATCCTATAGCAAGTAATTCACCACCTGAGCCCCTCAAAGCCTGTCCACCATCTATAAAGCACATGTCAGGAGTGTAATGGAATAGTCTCCACTTGCCTGGATGAGTGCAGCTCCAACAACACTCAAGAAGCTCGATACCATCCAGGATAAAGCAGCCCACTTGATTGCTCCCCCTACCACAAACATCCAAACCCTCCAGCATCGAAGAACAGTGGCAGCCATGTGCACCATCTACAAGATGGACTGCAGTAACTCACTAAGGTTCCTCAGACAGCACCTTCCAAATCTATGACCACTAGAAGGACAAGAGCAGCAGATACCTGGGAATTCCACCACCTGGAGGTTCTCCTCCAAGTCACTCACCACGCTGACTTGGAAATATATTGCTGCTCCTTCACTGTCGCTGCGGCAACAGCCTGGAACTCCCTCCCTAACAACACAATGGGTGGACCTACACCTCAAGGACTGCAGCAGTTCAAGAAGCCAACTCACCACCATCTTCTGAAGGGTAACTAGAGATGGGCAATAAATGCTGGCCTAACCAGCGACACCCACATCCTGTAAATTAGTTTTAAGAAACTGGACAGAAATCTCAATATTTTATTTGAATTTTGTAAGATGCCTCGCTCCAGGAGTGATTTCACAAAAAACAGGGAAAAGGTATATTAAAACAAACTTTATTACTAATACAATATTAAAATATCTTTAACATCACACAAAAAAACTTCCAATTACTCCTTAAACAATGCTAATCAATACAGTGGCGCAATACCTCTTAACTGCTGTCTTTAATCCCACTAGAACAACAAGAAAACAATCTCAGCTCTCAATCCACTTTCAAATACATTTAGCACTCTGTAATACCTGCTTTACAGAGATGTTCTTTGAGACTATTTTAATGAAAATACCTGAATCCTGTCAGAACGATGCAGAAATTCTAGTTGTATTTCTTCAGAAGCTGTTTCTCAGCTTGTTTCAGCTCACATTCCAGCCACACAATTCTGAATTGCTTGGAAAGAAACGGCTAATCTGTCTGCAGACATATTTTAACTGAACTGCAGTGAGAGCAGATGCTTGACTTCTGCTCACATCCCAATCGAAAACGCAACTAACATGCTTTTGCCTGATACCTTGGCTTCTCCCATTAATTATGTTATGTTATCAAGTTGAAATCTAATTAACACCATGAGAATCTCCCTTAATCCAAACAAAACTCCATTCGCTCAAGCTTTCTAAAATGCCCTAATTGAACTCCTGGCTCTCAAAATCTTTCAAACGAAGATTCTTTAAAAACATTACTGCAACAGCCATACACAGACAAAGCCAGGTTATTTTACCCTTACCAAATACATATCATACAATATATCTGAAATTCTTACATTCATCAGACAATTGATTAACATCCAGCACTTTGCATTGTAACACCCTTCAAGAGTCCCTTTGAAGTCCACCTTGATAGTCACGAAGTATGAGATTCCATGCGACAGGTCAGGGCAGGATTATAATACAATCCACAAAGGAACATTCCAGAAAAATGGTCAATTTACAGTGTGAGAAATCAGGTGACTGTGGCAGCCATTTTTGGTCAGTGTCTTCTTGTTTTTTTTTGAACAGGTATTCTTTAGACAGTTCAATACCTATTTGGTTAGCTGGTGATGGTATAGATAGATCTCACTCAGTCTTAATTTCCCATCATTGTGACACCCTTCATTTCCTGAATTGTAATTTATTTACTTAAAATACTGAATATTTCTTAGGAACACGGGAACAGGAACCTTTTCCACCATCCAACTGATCTGCAACCTAAGTGTACATGCCTTTGCCCCATATCCTTTAATACCTTTACAAAAAAAGTATCAATCTCCATTTTAAATTATCAATTGATCTAGCATCTATTGCCATTGGTGGAAGAGAGTTTCAAATTTCTACCGTGCTTTGCATGTAGAAATGTTTCCTAATTTCAATCCTGACAGACCTAATGTTTAGATCATGCCCTCAAGACCTGGTTCCCCTAATTAGCAGAAATGGTTTATCTCTATCTACCCTATCTGCTCCCCTTAATATCTTGAAAATATTGATCAAATCACCGCTTAACCACCTAATTTCCAGCCAACATAACCTTGGTGTTAGCGGGAATGAATCCGAAAGAATCACTTGACACCCGGGTCTGCTCCAATGGTCAAACAATTCTCTGGGTGACCCAGACACTTCACCGCCGTACAAAGAAATACAATTTCAAACAGTTACTCAGCCCATCCCAGCTGGACACATTCCATTCATAGTGATTGTAGATTACATATATTGACCTTTAGAACCAACAAAATTGGTTACTGGGCAGCAGGGAACTGCATGATCATCTCTTGGACAATTAGGGGGGGGGGTTTTCATGCCTTATGATATCTTCCCAACCCCCTTATCGACTGTCCTTGGTGTCATGTTGGGTGATATACAAACGAACCAACATGGTTGTAGATGGTACAACTCTGTTTTATTATTCTGTATAATAACAACTGTTAACTTCTGGCTGTGGTTTGTACTTCACCAGTTAACCTGTGGACCCAGCCCTAGCACTAACTTAGAGAGGCACTCAGCACATGGTGTATGTCTGAGTGGCACGCTGTGAGCTCTGTGCTCTGAGCTATCACCTGGTGGAATGAGCGGGAGCTGTGGTGTTCCTTGTTTTATAGTGCATGTGCTCTCACTCGTGATTGACTGTGATGTTGCGTGTGTGTTGATTGGTTCGTTGACCTGTCCATCAGTGTGTGTGTGTGATTGCACCATGGTATGTTAATATGGATATCATGACATCCCCCCTTTTCACAAGGATATGTGCCTACATGGTAATAAATGTTGGTGTGTACTGAGTGCGGCTGAGTATGTGTGTGCAATATTTACAATGTGTCCATGAGGCTAAACTATATACATAGGAAGGTGTCAGGTGCAACATAGCAACGAGGTTGTACCACAAACAAAACAAGTGCAATCATCAAATATCGAAAGAGAACTCCTGGAACAACAAAAAGAGAAACACGTTAACATTGTTGCACAACAATTCAATGAGTCCAATGCGCAAACAGGCTCATAAGCCCAGCCTAGTAGGTGGGCGACGAATTCGGGTTGACCGCCTCAAGGGTGGGTCCGGATCCACCAGCTGAGGAATGGGCCTGACCACGGGCGATAGAGTAATAGGCAGAGTGGCAGGAAGCTCTACAAAGTGGACATCAGGGACAACAGGAGGGCGTGGCACCGGTGCATGATCACGTAGCGAGCGCGGAACCAGACAAAGGGTCCGCCGATTACGCCGGCGAATGGAGCCATCAGGCATGCGAACCATGAACGAGCGGGGAGCCACGCGGCGGGGAACCTCGGCAGTTGCCGACCAGTCATCCTCTGATAGGTGTATGCAGACTTTGTCTCCAGGCGCCAGGGCAGGAAGATCAGTCGCCCGAGCGTCATGTGCCACCTTCTGCTGAGCACGCTGCTGTCGCATCCTTTGCAGTACTGGAGCATGGTCGGGTTTGGGAACATGAATGGATGGCACAGTGGTCCTGAGGGCGCGATCCATCAACAGCTGGGCTGGTGAGAGGCCTGTGGACAGTGGGGCGATAGGCCAGCAGGGCTAAACAGAAGTCAGATCCGGCATTAGCAGCCTTGCAGAGGAGCTGCTTCACGTTATGGATGCCCTTTTCCGCCTTGCCATTTGACTGGGGATGCAGAGGGCTGGACGTCACGTTTGTGAAGCCATATGAGGCTGCAAAAGAAGACCATTCTTGGCTCGCAAAACAGGGCCCATTGGCCGACATGACGGTAAGCGGAATGCCATGGCGAGCGAAGGTTTCTTTACATGCTCTGATTACAGCTGATGATGTCAAGTCGTGCAGGTGTATGACCTCCGGATAATTGGAAAATAGTCAATTATGATGACGTAGCCCCTGCCGAGCGCATGAAAAAGGTCCACACCCACCTTTGCCCAGAGGGACGTTACCAACTCATGGGGCTGAAGCGTCTCAAGGGGTTGCGCTGGCTGAAACCTTTGGCAGGTGGGGCAGTTGAGCACCATGTTGGCAATGTCGTCGCTGATGCCCGGCCAGTACACAGCTTCTCGGGCCCTCCGCCTGCACTTTTCAACCCCGAGATGGCCTTCGTGCAATTGTTCGAGGACCAGCCTGTGCATGCTGTGTGGGATCACAATCCGGTCCAACTTTAGGAGGACACCATCAATGACGGCCAAGTCGTCCCGGACATTGTAGAATTGTGTGCACTGCCCCTTGAGCCACCCTTCCGTCATGTGGCGCATCACACGTTGTAGAAGGGGGACAGCCGCAGTCTCACGGCGAATGTGGGCCAGACTTGCATCAGTAGCTGGCAGATTGGCCGATGTGAAGGCTACATGTGTGTCGACCGGACAGACGAACCCCCCCGATTCGGGCGGTGTGCTCACTGCTCTGGATAGGGCATCCGCGATGATGAGGTCCTTTCCCGGGGTGTAGACCAGTTGGAAGTCGTACCTCCGGAGCTTGAGCAGAATGCGCTGGAGCCGAGGGGTCATCTCATTGACGTCCTTTTGTATGATGCCGACCAGGGGGCGATGGTCGGTCTCCACGGTGAACTGAGGAAGACCATACACATAGTCGTGGAATTTATCTATGCCGGTTAACAAAGCCAGGTACTCCTTCTCAATCTGCGCATAGCGCTGTTCTGTGGGGGTCATGGCCTGCGAGGCATAGGCGACCGGGGCTCATGATGCAGTGTCGTCCCGTTGCAGGAGTACCGCCCCAATGCCGGACTGACTGGCATCAGTCGAGATCTTTGTATCTCGAATAGTGTCGAAGACCGCCAATACCGGGGCGGTAGTGAGCTTGATCTTGAGCTCCTCCCATTCTTTCTGGTGCGCGGGAAGCCACTGGAACTCCATAGTCTTCTTCACTAGGTGGCGAAGAGCCGTTGTGTGGGAGACAAGGTTGGGAATAAACGTCCCCAGGAAGTTGACCATCCCGAGAAGCATAGCACTGCCTTCTTGTCTGCCGGCTGCGGCATGACTGCAATAGCTGTCACTTTGTCTGCATCCGGATGCACCCCTTACCGCAATATGTGGTCCCCCAGAAACTTTAGCTCAGCTTGGCCAAAAGAACACTTGGCTCGGTTGAGGCGCAGGCCATGTTCTCGTATCCGCAAAGACGCGCTGGAGATGACTGATGTGCTCCTGTGGTGTGGTGGACCAGATGATGCCGTCGTCAACATAGACGCGCACCCCTTCGATGCCCTCCATCATCTGTTCCATGATGCGATGAAACACCTCGGATGCCGAGATGATGCCAAACGGCATCCTATTGTAGCAGTATCTGCCAAAGGGAGTGTTGAAAGTGCACAGCTTCCTGCTGGACTGATCCAGCTGAATCTGCCAAAAGCCCTTTGAGGCATCAAGCTTGGTAAAAATTTTAGCCCGGGCCATTTTGCTCATGATTTCTTCCCGTTTGGGTATGGGTTAGTGTTCCCTCATGCTGTTATTGTTCAGGTCTTTCGGGTCGATGCAGATCCGGAGCTCGCCAGAGGGCTTTTTTACGCACACCATGGAGCTGACCCATGGCGTGGGCTCCGTGACCCGGGAAAGCACTCCTTGGTCCTGCAGATTCTGCAGCTGCTGCTTGAGGCGGTCCTTGAGTGGTGCTGGGACTCTATGAGGTGCGTGAATGACCGGGGTGGCATCCGGTTTGAGCCGTATTCTGTAAGTGCAGGGCAGTGTACCCATGCCCTCGAAAACCTGCTGGTTGTGGGCGAGGAGCGAGTGGAGCTGTGCCGTAAAGTCTGCATCTGGGAAATTGGACGTGCCTTCTGGAGACAGAGTGTGTACCCGCTGAACGAGGTGGAGGATCTTGCACGCCTGTGCGCCTAGCAGGGAGTCCTTCGAGGCTCCAACTATCTCAAAAGACAGTGTGGCTGTGTATGAATTGTGTGCAACCTCGAGCTGGCAAGACCCCATGGCCGGGATAACATTACCGTTGTAATCGACCAACTGACAGCGGGATGGCCGAATCGGTGGTCTGACCTTCAAGGCGTAGAAGGCTGACCATGCAATGAGATTGGCGGAGGCACCAGTGTCTAAACGGAATGTGATTGGTGATCGGTTGACCGTTAGGGTGGCACACCATTTATCGCCTGGATTACCGCTGTGCACTTGCATCGGCTGGTGGGTCCTACTTGGGGACATCTGATTTCTATCTATTACCGCAACGCGGAAGGCTTCCTGGTCGTCAGTATTACCGGTCTGTACGTCATCAGGGTATGACTCGGTGTATGGAGGCTCAATGGCCCGCACGTCCCTGCGAGGCTGGCGGAATTGCGGAGCGTTGGCAGGTTGAGCTGCTCAACAGCAGGCAGCGCAGTGGCCCATCTTGCCACAGCAGAGGCATTGTCGAGTTTTGGCTGGATATTGCCGCTTTAAGTGTGCGGATCCACAGTTGCCGCACGTCGTGACGTCATGGCAGTCGTTGTGCCACTGCGCATGCGCAGTTCGGTCCTGCGTAAAGCGCATCTGCGCGCCACGTCCCTCTGCGCCGACGTCCCCTCTTTTGGCGCGTACAAGCGCGGGAGGCCTCGGAAAGCGCTCGAAATGGCCGCCCTCGTCCGGGCCGTGAGCCGGGAGGAACTCAATCGACTGGACCCGTTCGGCCTCGTAGGACCCCTGCCTTGCCGATTCGGCCGCCTGGAATTGGGAGTACCGGCTGGTCGCGTTTTCATGGAGGACGCAGGTTTCGATGGCGGTGGCTAGGGTGAGGCTCTTTATTTTGAGGAGCTGCTGACATAGGGTGTCCGAGGTGACCCCAAAAACTATCTGGTCCTGAATCATGGAATCGGAGGTGGCCTCATAGCCGCAGGACTGCGCGAGGATACGGAGGTGTGTCAAAAAGGATTGAAAAGGCTCATCCTTACCCTGCAGGCGCTGCTGGAAGAGGTACCTCTTGAAGCTCTCATTCACTTCGACACTGAAGTGTTGCTCAAGTTTTAGAAGGACCGTTTTGTACTTCGTCTTGTCCTCGCCTTCCGCGAATGCCAGGGAGTTGTAGATGTGGATGCGTGTTGCCTGCCGTGGAGAGAAGGAGGGTGATCTTCGTGGTGTCCGATGCATTCTCCCTGTCTGTGGCTTCTAGGAAGAGCTGGAAGCGCTGTTTAAACAGCTTCCAGTTGACGCCGAGATTTCCAGCGATTTGGAGCGGCTGCGACGGGCTGATGGTGTCCATAGCGCAGGATGACGGATCTCTGAAGATGTGCATGTAGGTCTCACAGTTGCTGGCGAGTTTCCAATCCTGGTATGTCGTGTTGGATGTTCCGATATACAAATGAACCAACACGGTTGTAGATGGTACAACTACATGTAGTGTAGTGTAGTGTAGTGTAGGTTAGATGGCTTTTGTTTTGGTGCAACATCGTGGGCCGAAGGGCCTGTACTGCGCTGTATTGTTCTATGTTCTATGTTCTAACTGTTTTATTATTCTGTGTAATAACAACTGTTAACGTCTGGCTGTGGTTCGTACTTCACCAGTTAACCTGTGGACCCAGCCCTAGCACTATCTTAGAGAGGCACTCAGCACATGGTGTATGTCTGAGTGGCAAAGCTCTGTGCTTTGAGCTATCTCCTGGTGGAATGAGCGGGAACTGTGGTATCCCCTGTCTTTATAGTGCGTGTGCTCTCACCGGTGATTGGCTGTGATGTTGCGTGTGTGTTGATTGGTCCGTTGACCTGTCCATCAGTGTGTGTGTGTGATTGCACCATGATATGTTAATATGGATATCATGACACTTGGGTCTTATTTTATAAGTTTAGAATACCCAATTCATTTTTTTCCAATTAAGGGGCAATTTAGTGTGGCCAATTCACCTACCCTGCACATCTTTTGGGTTGTGGGGGTGAAACTTATGCAAACACGGGGAGAATGTGCAAACTCCACATGGACAGTGACCCAGAGCCGGGATCGAACCTGGGACCTCAGCGCCTTAAGGCAGCAGGGCTAACCCACTGCACCACCATGCTGCCCACAGGATCATGCTGCCCACTAGTATCATTGTCCGCATTCCACAAGAGCATCTGTCCGAGGACTGCTGATTAGGAACATTCCTGCTGAGTGTGCCTTGTTGTGGCTGTTTCACCATATAAAGAATGTAGTCAAGTTCGTTAGCTAAGTTCCCTGATGCCTTGCAATCATCTCATAATTAGTTATGATATGCACTCATATAGATAGATTTATACAGAAGTACATGTGGGTTACATAATATTTATTGCAGGTGCCTCTGCATTAGGAAACTCACTTCAACAACTAGGTTGTGTGATTTCTCCTCGTAATTTAACTCTTGAAATCCATCCATCAACCTGGTTATCCTATGTTGCATTGTCTCCAAGCCCAATATGTCCTTCCTAATGTGTGGTTACTCTGCTTACAGTACTCCTGGCATCGTTTAACCTGGGCTCTGTAAAGCTGAAGCATGATTTCATAACACAATCAAAATTTACATCAACATCAAATTAATGAAAATGTGTGGACTACAAATAAATAACACACATACAATATCACAATTGCTTTCCAATAACTTTGGCAAAACACAAGCAATAAATGCTGGAAATCTGGAACGGAAAACACAAATGCCTGGAATTGCACAGCATGTCAATCAGCACCTGAAAGTAAAAGCTAGCTTAAACTAGTCTATGTGTCCAGCATTGAGATCTCTCTTGTTTATATTTTGTTTGTTATGCTACCTTGTAATGTCTCCATTGCTCTTCAATACATCTGCCTGCACTGACTGATATAACATTACAGTATACCACAGAAGCAGGCCACTTAGCCCACTAAGATGCGTCAACTCTTTTGAACAGCAACTCAATTAGCCCCATTCCCTGACTCTTTTTCCCAACCCCTGCAATTGGATATCATCATTTATTTATCCAATTTGCTATTGAAGGCTACTATTGAATCTCTTTGCATCTCATTATCAGGCATTAAATTCCAAGTCCTAAAAACATCTTGGATTCTCCGCTGTCGGGATTCTCCATTAAGCCGGGAGCAGACCCACGCGTGGGGATTTCCTGACGGCGTGGGGCTGCCCGCAATGGGAAACCATATTGGCCGGCTGGCGGGACGGAGAAACCCGCTGCCGGCAGGGGTGTGCTGAACCAGAAAACTGATGCGGCCCGCGGGATGGGGAATCCCACCCCTTGAATAGACAAACATGAGAAAATCCAAACTCAAAAGTGCCTATAGATTTTGGTAGAAATGAGACAGTATTGTAAAGTACTTTACAGAAACACGTAGCAAACTACAGTAATGCAGCAGCAAACAGGATAAGAACATTATCAAGATGCACGTGGATAGATGGAAACTTGTCATTGCCTTTATCAACCGATCTGTGCTGGTGACTTTCCTGTTGGGATTAGGTTTAGGGTTAGCTTTGAATTACAATTACAATTAGAGTCACAGTTACAATTACAGTTCGGACAAGGATTCAGATTACTTTATTTGTCACCGCTTGGTGACCAGAATCCATACAGTTGTTAGTTTTAACAATTGTTACAGTGGCTGCATCATTGGTAACCTTTTAATTCTCCTCCTCAAAGATTTTCAAGGAGAGTTCAAGTACTTGGACACAATTATACAATAAAAATCTTTAGATTCATTGAGATGAATAGATCAATAAATAGCAGGTAAATAGACATAATTCAGAATGTTAATTTGTCACAATAATTTGTGTTATATTCTTAAATCATACATACATACAGTGCATAAGGAGGCCATTTGGCCAATCGAGTCTGCACCGACCCACTTAAGCCCTCGCTTCAACCCTATTCCCTTAACCGAATAACCCCTCCTAACCGTTTTGGACACTAAGGGCAATTTAACATGGCTAATCCACCTAACCTGCACGTCTTTGGATTGTGGGAGTGAACCGGAGCACCCGGAGGAAACCCACGCAGACACGGGGAGAACGTGCAGACTCCGCACAGACAGTGACCCAGCGGGGAATCGAACCTGGGACCCTGGCGCTCCCGTGCTGCCCTATCATCGCAAAGAGAAAAAGTATAAAGATGCCACACACTTGGGTTTGTTCAAAACACAATGCAATGTTTACTCAGGAGATGTTGCTCAATCAAGTTTAAGATGGAGAACTGAAGCCCGGGCAAACACTCTGCTGACGTCATTACAGATCACGTGATGTTTAACCAGCCAGGATGTACTATTTAAATACATAATACCCCTCCCCTTTTAGTCCAAACAACAACTTTTCTTAATGTTTAAACCACAGATCCAATTATACATTAGATTCATTACCTGGCACCATTATGTTTTTACATATATACAACTCAATATGGCAGCCTCTCTCAGGTGGACGTCTATTTCTTTTGCGTTGCACTCAACATTCTGGAATCTGGCTACTCGAGACCTTTGAAGTGTGTTTTTTCTTCTGTTGATTTTACTTCCTGTGAAGTTACTTCAGTGCCCGTCTCCAATGGTGTTAAAGATACTTTGGAAGCAGGATCTGAATTTATCTCTGGTCTCTGTTCAGGAGTATCATTGCTTTGGTTTTCCAATGGAAATCCTTCCTGGGAAGTTTCAGCGATTTCACTTCATGAAGCTAGTAGTGGTCAGTATGACATTGCCAAACTCTCTCATCATCCGTCTGTGCGTTGTATGAGGGGTGGCACGGTAGCACAGTGGCCTCACAACACCAGGGGTCTCGGATTCAATTCCAGCCTTGGGTGACTGTGTGGAGTCTGCACTTTCTCCCCGTGTCTGCGTGGGTTTCCTCCGGGTGCTCCGGTTTCCTCCCAGTCATAAGATGTGCCAGTTATGTGGATTGGCCATGATAAATTGCCCCTTAGTGTCCAAAAGGTTGGGTGTAGTTACTAGGTTACAGGGATAGGTACGGTCGGGTGCTTTTTCAGAGAGTGGGTGCAGACCCAATGGGCTGAACGGCCTCCTTCTGCACGGTAGTGATTCTATGATATTGAACTTGTTTTTGCTTGGATAACAGCAGATATCTGTCTTTCATTGTCGTGTAGCTTCTTGCTTGCACTCCCTCTTCTTGAGGAAACACTCTCTTTTTCGGGTTTTGTTCCCTTCGGCGACCTATGCTTGTTGTTGTTGACAATCTCCAAAGTATCAGGTTGTATCCAAAGGTCAAACTTTGTTCTTAGCTTTCTTTTGAAAAGCAGAATTGCTGATGAACCCTGTGTCATTGCGTGCATGATGTAAGACATCAAGAGGTTATTTACCAGTCTTTTTTAAAAATATTTTATTCAAGGCATTTTCATATAAACAAACAAAAGCAGAAGAAAACCAAACAACTCTATAAACAATAAGCACCCGCACCAACCCCACTTCCCTAATACCATCCTCTCCTCCCATCCCACCTTCCCTATTTTAACCCCCTTACTCCCGACACCCCAAATATCGCTACCTCTGGATTCGGGGCCACCTCCACACCTAGAACCTTGGACATCACGTGCATAAACACCTGCCAGAGCCCCTTCAACCTTGGTCACGCCCAGAACACGTGGACGTGAATCACGGCCCCCACCCCCCCGCACACCGCCCACACCCATCCTCTACCCCCTCAAAGAACCTACTCATCCTTGCTACTGTCATATGCGCCCTGTGCATTACCTTAAACTAGTTGAGGCTTAACCTCGCACACGATGAGGATGCATTCACCCTCCTCACGGCCTCTGCCCATGTCATAGCCCCCACCTCCCCTCCCAGTTACGCTTAATGTCCCCCACAATAGCTCTCTCCCAATCCATCAACTCCTCATAGATATTGGACACCTTCCTCTCGCCTATCTCATCCCTCAACAGCCCCTTGTCTTGCAACCCCAGAGGCGGCAGCCCAGGTAAGTCTCAGACCTGCAGGTACCTAAAGCCCATCCCCCTGGGCAATTCGTACTCTTCCTCCAGGTCGTCCAACTTTGCAGTTTCGCTCCCGATAAAGAGATCACCAAATCGCTCAATCCCTTCATATCGCCACCCCTAAACCCTCGCATTCAGCCCCATCGGTGCAAACCTATGGTTGTTGCCGATCGGTGCCCACACCGAGGAACCCTCCAGCTCTAAATGCCGCCTCCATTACCCCCACACCCTTAGGGCCAACACCACCACTGGGCTCATGGAGAACCTGGCTGGCGAGAACGGTAGCGGCGCCAACAACAAAGCCCTCAAACATGTTCCCCTACCCTACATGATGCCACCTCCATCCGATGCCCCGCCAACCCTTCCCCCACGATCCATTTCTCAACCATAGCAATATTCGCTGTCCAGCAGTAATTAATCATATTCGGCAGTGCCAGCCCCCCGACCTCGCCCCAGCTCCAAGAAAGCCCTCCTAACCCGCGGGGTCTTCCGCGACCCCACAAATCCAGAGATCAACCCATTGATGTCCTTAAAAATCGACTTGGACCAAGATTGGGAGATTCTGAAACACAAACAGAAACCTCGGCAGCACCGTCATCTTTACTGTCTGCACCCAACCCGCCAGCGACAGCGGCAGCACATCCCACCTCTTGAATCCACTTTCATCTGCTCCACCAGCCAAGCCAGGTTCAACTTATGCAACTGCGCCCAGCTCCATGCCACTTGGATACCCAAGTATCGAAAACTCATCCCCACCACCTTAAACGGTAACTCCCCTAACCTCTTTCGCTGCCCTCTAGACTCAATCAGGAATACCTCACTCTTCCCCATATTCAACTTGTATCCCGAAAACCAGCCAAATTCCTCCAAAATCCCCGTGATGTCCTCAATCTAGCCCAATGGGTCTGAAATATACACCAACTGGTCATCCGCATACAGTGATATCCTGTGCTCAACGCCCCTCCCCCGGCTCAATCCCTCTCCAGTCGCTTGACGCCCTAAGCACCATTGCCAGTGGCTCTATTGCCAAGGCGAAGAGCAACGGGGAGACCGGGCACCCCCGCCTCATCCCATGATGCAGCCTGAAGTACCCCAAACGCACTTGGTTCGTCCGCACGCTCACGACCAGCACCTTATGCAGCAGCCGGACCCAATCCACTAACCCTTGCCTGAGCCCGAACCGCCCCAACACCTCCAGCAGATACTCCCACTCCACCCAATCAAACGCCTTCTCCGTGTCCATTTTCACCACTACCTCCACCTCCACAATGATTACATTAAGCAGCCTTCTCACATTCTCCAACAACTGCCTCCCCTTCACAAACCCCGTTTGATCTTCGCCTATCACCCCCGGACACAGTCCTCGATGCGCGAGGTCAAAACCTTCAGCAACAGCTTGGCTTCTATGTTCAGTAATGATATCGGGCAGTGCGACCCACACTGCTCCGGATCCTTATCCTTCTTTAAAATCAAGGAGATGGAAGCCTGCGACAATGTAGGGGAGAGTTCCCCGCTCTCCCTCGCTTCATTATACGTCCTCACCAGTAATGGCCCCAGGTCCACCACAACCTTTTTATAAAACTCCACTGGGAACCCATCCAGCCCCGGGGCCTTCTCTGCCTGCATCGCCCCCATACTCTCCATCACCTCCCTCAGCCCAATTGGACCCCCAGTCCATGAATCAGCACCACCGCTACTTTGGGAAACACCAGCCCACCAAAAACTGCTGCATCCCCTCTCCCCCACCCCAGCTGGGGGCTCAGACATATAGGGCGGGATTCTCCGACCCCCCGCTGGGCCGGAGAATCGCCAGGGGAGGCGGCGTGAATCCTGCCCGCCACCCCGACGCCGGCTGCCGGATTCTCCAGCGGCGGTTTGGCAGCGGGGGCGGGAATCGTGTCGCGCCGGTCGGGGGCCGCTGGCAGTGGACCTCCCAGCGATTCTCCCCTCCGCGATGGGCTGAGTGACCGCCCATTTTCGCCCAGTCCCGCCGGTGTAAATCAAACAAGGTCCTTACCGGCGGGACCTGGCTCTGCGGGCGGCCTGCTGAGTCCTCGGGGGGGGGGGGCACGGAAGATTCTAGCCTCGGGGGGGGGGGGGGGGGGGGGGGCACCGTGGCCTGGCCCGTGATCGGGGCCCACCGATCCGCGGGCGGGCCTGTGCCGTGGGGGCACTCTTTCCCTCCGCGCCGGCCGCTGTAACGGTCCGCCATGGCCGGCACGGAGAAGAACCCCCCTGCGCATGTGCTGGGATCACGCCAGAACACGCTGGCGCTCCCACGCATGTGCCAACACGCGCCGGCGGAGGCCCTTTGGTGCCGGTTGGTGCGGCGCCAACACCGCCAGCACCAGCTGGCGCGGCACAAACCCCGCCGGCATCGCCCTAGCCCCTGAAGGTGCGGAGGATTCTGCACCTTCCCGGTTGCCCAATGCCAGAGTGGTTCACGCCACTCCTCAGCGCTGGTATGGCCTGCCCCGCCGGATAGCGGAGAATCCCGGTCATAACATTTTATAAAACACTTCAAACATGCCATTCACCCCCTCTGGGTCCATCAGCACCTCACTCCCATCATCCCTCACTCTGCCAATCTCCCTCACTGCCTCTTGCTTTCACAACTGATGGGCCAACATGCTGTTCACCTTCTCCCCATACTCATATACTGCCTCTCTAGCCCTCTGTAGCTGCCCCACTGCTCACCCCGTAGGCACTAGTCCAAAGTCCATCTGGAGCCTCTGCCTCTCCTTCAACAGCCCTGCCCCTGGCAGGTATCTCCTATCCACCCTCAAAATCGCATCCACCAGTCTTGCTCTACCCGCTCTGCTTTCTCCCTATGTGCCGAATTGAAATAAACTCCCCCCAACCATTGAATTGAGTGTCTCCCACAGTGTGGCAGCCGTGACATCACCCATATTGTTTAACTCCACAAACCCCCGAATGGCAGCCCTCACCCGCTCACACACCTACTGATCTGCCAACAACCCAACTTCCAGCCTCCACTGCGGGCGCTTGACCCCCCCCCCCCCCCCACCCCCCCCCCCCCGCCCCCACACCGGGCCACGCGCAGATCCACCTAATGTGGCCCGTGGTCTGAAACCACAACCGCCGAATACTCCAAGTTGACCACCCCCGCCAACAGCTTCTTATCTAGCATGAAAAATATCAATGCGGGGGTACACCCGGTGCACATGGGAAAAGTATGAAAAATCTTCATCCTTGGCTCCCAACCTCCACATGTCTATAACCTCCTCCTGTGCTCCATAAACCCCCTCAGCTCCTTCACCACTGCCAACACTCTCAATAACTTGGGACTCGACCGGACCAAGCTCGGTTCTATAACTCTGATTAAAATCTCCCCCCAGAATCAGCCGATGTGAGTCCAAGTCAGGAATCTGCCCCAACACCCGCCTCATAAAATCTACATCATCCAAATTTGGGGCACAGATATTTACCAGAACTACCGGCATTCACTCCAACTTTCCAATCCCCATCACATATTTCCCCCCCAGGATTGGCCACTGTACTGCCCACCGCGAACACTACCCGCTTATAAACCAACACCGCCACCCCCCTTGTTTTCCTATCCAGCCCCAAATGAAACACCTGCCCCACCCATCCTTTCCTCAGCCTCAAATGGTCTCCTAACTTCAGGTGTGTCTCCTGCTAAAAGGTCACGTCCGCCTTCAGACTCCTCAAGTGCCCGAACACACGCGACCGTTTGACCAGCCCACTCAACCCCCTCACGTCCACGTGACCAGCCTGGTCAGGGCACTCCCGGCCCTGTCCCCTGCCGATCAGCCAAACCCCTTTTTGAGCCAGCCCCAGCCCGCGTCACGTTATCCTCCAGGCCCGCCCTAGGATGTCCACAGTAATCGATTTCCTTCAAACTGCGCCACACCTACCACACCCTTGTCAGCAACCATCCCCTGCCCCTTCCCCCCACCCTCAAAGGAACAACCAGCCCCATTCCACCCCCCCCCCCCCCACTACACTTGAAAAACCCCCACCTCACTCCCGTTAACTAGCCTGCGCAGCTAGCAGTTATTTACTAGTCTTGATAATATACCGTTGTCTTTTGATGGCTTGATTGAGTGTATAACTGACTGTATCAATCGTTCAGCAAATCCATTTGCAGAAGGATGGTATGGAGCCAACTTGATGTGCTATATATCATTTTTTAAAGTAATGTTTGGACTCCTTGGAAGTGAACTGTGTTGCATTGTCACTTATCCTGGTCTACCAAATCTCACAAATATTTCATCCAACTTTTCAATAGTTTGTTCTGCCATTGTGGCTTTCCATAATCACTACTTCAGCTATTTAGGATGTGCATCTACAATTACTAGGAACATGTACCCCTCAACTAGACCAATGTAGTCTTGTGTATCCTCTGTCATGGCTGTTTCGGCCACTCCCGCATATGGAAGGGTTGGAGCGGTGGTGTGTCTCTTGGTTTTGCACAGGACTGACGTTGCCCCACTTTCTCTTCGATTTGACCATCTAATCCCGGCCACCAAAAATAACCGCGTGCCGGTTCTTTGATCCTCACCACACCAGGATTCCCCTCATGTAGTTGGTCAAGGATCTTTTTTGTGCAAACACGGAGGAAAAATCTCAGATTCCCCATAATAAAACTCCACTCTGGAATGTCAACTCTAGTCTTCTTGTGATGTAGGACTTGAGGTTTTGATTTTTATGATGTACGTCTGTCATCATTCCTTTTAGGACCATTTCCATAACTTTTCCATCACTGGATCAGTTCTTGTGTCTCTCTGAACTTGAGATGATCCATGTGTGAAAAATATAGAATGTTGGTGAAATTGTCTTCAGGCTCTTGCTTGATTTGTAACAGTTGTGATTTTGCAGCCATATTCATTTGTAAATATGCCTGCGATAGATCTATTTTACTGAATTTCTGACGTCCAGAAAGTCCAGCAAGTAAGTCTTCAATCAGCAGCAATGCATAGTGACTTGCGCATTATACCGGGTTTATTGTTATCTTAAAATCTCCACATATCCTTACTAAGCCATCTGAGTTTAGTACAGGAAATATTGGGGTAGCCCAATCACTTGTAGTAACTTGTTCAATGACTCCTGTTTGGACTAGTCTTTCTAGTTCTTCTTCGCCTTTTGGCCTAATGGCGCTTGGTACTGTTCTGGCCTTGAGATATTTTGGCATACTGTTTTGAGTTGGCCATCAACACCTGTCACTGAGCCCAGTGAATTTTCAAACACCTTTTTATACTTTTTCAAAAGTTGCTCTTGCCATTCTTTGAATCAATCAGTTCATAGAGCTTCATAGAATATACAGTGCAGAAAGAGGCCATTTGGCCCATTGAATCTGCACCGGCTCTTGGAAAGAGAACCCCTACTTAAGCCCACGCCTCCATCCTATCCCCGTAATCCAATAACCCCCACCTAACCTTTTGGACACTAAGGGGCAATTGATCATGGCCAGTACACCTAATCTGAACATCTTTGGACTGTGGGAGGAAACCGGAGCACCCGGAGGAACCCACGCAGACACGGCGAGAAAGTGCAAACTCCGCACAGTCACCCGAGGCCGGAATTGAACCCGGGTCCCTGGAGCTGTGAGACAGCAGTGCTAACCACTGTGCCACCATGCCACCCATTGATTCACAGCTACCTCATTGAGTTTGATTTTTCCCAACCATGCTCTACCGAGTAAAACAGGAAAGCTCCCCTGGACTACATGGAGAGGCAACTCTGATGTTTGTCCATTTACTTCCACTTTTAGTGTGGTATCATGACTTCTGTGTAGGTCCGTAGGATGTCATTTGATGGTTTCATTGGAGATACTTTACCTTCTGGTTATGGATTATCAATGGTAAAGCCGCTCCCGTATCCACTTCCTTTTTCACTTGGTTACCATGAAGTTTTGTGAATATCCAGAAATGTTGTTGATCGCCCCTCGTGGACAAGAAGCCTAGTTTCAGCTCTTGAAGTTGTTCGGGTACATCGTCTCCGAAGGGGTTTTGAACTTTGCCTATCATCGTGTAGACTTGATTAGTAGTTTTAGATGCTTTCTTTTCTGACACATCTTAGGTGTTGGTGAAGTTCGGCGCGGTCAGCATGCTTCGACAATATGGCCCATTTTACCACAGTTCTTGCGCTTATTTCCTCTACTCCAGCTTTCCCTCAACTTGAACACATCGATGGCATGCTTGTACCGTTGCAGGCTTGTTTTTGGCGGTCTCCATCTTGCCGTCCAGGGTTGCACCAAGCTTACAGTATTTTGCTAATCTTTTTCAGGTCCCCACGAATTGTAAGATGCTTTCACCTTCTTCCTGACTACGGTGGGGAACTGAAACCTTTCTGTAATTACAGATGGTCTTGGTGACAAATGCCCTACTAGAATCTTCGTCAATTCATTGTAGGTTTTAGCTCCCAGCTTGTATGGATGGACCAAGTTTTGCAGTAGCATAAAAATTTTACTTCCTACTGAACTGCGAAATGTTGCAACCTTTATCTCCTCTGGTATTTGATTAGCTATGAGATAAAGTTGAAATCTCTCTTTATCTGAGTTCCAATTCTCACCATCTTCATCAAATGCATCCATGGCACCACCTTTACCCACCATTTTGGATATTGGCTCTCAGTGTCTTTACTTTCTTTTGCAGAAGCTAATGTTTTTTTTGTGTTTTTTTCATGCAAGTAGCAAGAGGTCTCCTAATCCACAATACATTTTTTTTGCCTGAGCTATTTTTCGCCTTTTTGACTAATAGCTTGCATAAAATCAGACAGACCTTTGAATTCCCATTCCCGCAGCCCGTTTCACTTCATCACATGCCCAATGCCTGCAGCCTAAAGTCCACCAGTAAGCAAATTTTTAAAACCTTTGTTCTGCTTACTCACAGTTGTGCTTCATTTTTATGTTAAACCTTCCTTAATCGGCGGCTTTTTCCTCGGTCAGCATTTGAATCCAGTCCAGATAATCTTCTCACTTGGTCTTGTCGCCCGTTTTCACTTTCCTCGTCGACAGTTTTAGTGCCTCACCGGTTTTCTCTCTTGCCTCAATCCTCAGCGCCAGTTTCTCTCTTGTTATATTCTCAATGTGCTGCAAAAAGGAAAGGTATGGAAGTGCCACAGACTTGGGTTTCTTGCAAACACGATGCAAGAATTATTCAGGAGATGTTGCTCAAACAAGTCTAAGATGGAGAACCAAAGCCCGAGCAAACACTCTGCTGAAATCGCTACAGAACACGTGACGTTCCACCAGCAGGGATGTACTACTTAAACATATAACAATTAGCAAGCCTTGCATTCTGCTACAGCATAGATTGCTGGGCTGCAGCAAACCTACTAGTCTCTTTGGGCACAGGGATCCATACTCATCATGGTAACAGATTGAGCCTGCATGGCCACAAACATGGGTCCCATGACCTCTCTTTGAGCTGCCACTGCAACTTCGAGATGTTGGGTAGCTTCTGCTTATACTGCAGTGGAGAGAGCAAACACCAGATGCTCCATCATGGTTGGATCTGCTATTGCTGCCGTGAAGCTGGCCACCTCTCTTATGTTGCAAAGGAAGGGCTCCAAATTCTGCAGAATGATCTGTACTACATTGGAGTCAGACCTACACACTCCTTGGCCATGTGTGCCAATCCACCAAACATCTTAGTGAACATGTTCGTTATCAGCGTTCTCCTGTAGGCTACCACCATCTCCCCCCTCCCCCCCACAAACCACATCAAAGTCATCACTTGAATCCCTGTAGCTGACACAAGCACTCCCCTTTCCCCCTGGCCTTTCTGACATTGACCAGTGACACACCATGTACTGATGTGGACTTAAGTAGGGTGCTCTTTCCCAGGGCCGGTGCATACCCGATGGGCCGAATGGCCTCCTTCTGCACTGTAAATTCTATGATTCTATGATCCCAACTCCATAGTCGCCTCTTAAGCTATGAGCATTATCTGAGCTGGTGCCTGCGAGGGTCAGATCAAGTAATGGTGCTTCCTCACCATTGATGTGGGGACTCTCTGGGCTGGATGCTCTGCAGCCCCGCACCAAAATCACGTTTGGCGTGGAGGCGGAGAATCAAAGTTCCCGACGGAATCAAGCCCGGTGCTGCTCCGGCGATTCCCTGGGCCACGAATATCTGCGGGTCCGCGATTTACTCCGCGCGGCTGGGGGGCCATTGACAGAGGCCCACCCAGCAATACTCTGCTCCCAACTGGCCGAGTTCCCGACGGCGTGGATCTAACATGGTATTGTCAGTTGGGACTCTTGCGTGGCGGCTGCGGACTCAGTCTGCGGCCACCCTGGTGGGGGGCGGGGAGATTGAACACCGGTGGGGTGGGCCTTATGGGCGGTCGAGGCAGTGATTGGGCCATAAGGGTCCTCGGGTGCGCGGCTAATCGGGGGGGGGCCTAGTCTGCCTCTGGAGGCCGCCGCCGTGCGCATGCGCGGACTCGGAACCAGAAGTGCGGGGCCCGTCTCCGCAGCCAAAGCTGCGAGACGCTCCCTGGGTCCCTGCTAGCTCCCAAAAGGTAAGTGAATCGGCTTTTATTTTTTGTGGGAAACTGGGGAGTGCAACGTCTGCGTTTTTACGCCAGCGTGGGGACATAGCCCCATTTTAGGAGAATTCAGCCAGTTGTGTTTTCTCTGCTTGTCTCAATGCTGTCGTTACAGGACTTGGCATTCCTATTTTCGTCACCCGCAGCTCCCCTCTCTTTTTCCATCTCCTTTTTCATCAGGTGGAGTATCCATTTTCCTTGACCTTTTTGATGCCTTTTGTAATCCATAATAAATTTGCCCCATGTCTTCATTCGCTTGAATCTGCACAATTACCTGTTATGTGAACAATAATTTACATCTGACATCATTGGTTGTGATCTTGATTTTAACAAATTAATTCAACTAGATGGAAAATAATACCTTGCATTTTTTCATTTTTTTGTGTCTGCCAATCCATAGACTTTGTCACTAGTAGTTAGATTAGAAATGCACAATTACTGAAAGATTAACTTGCATGTATTAAGGCAAGAACACCCATAGGCTGCTGAATAATCTTTAAGTAACTTTTAAAACAAAGAGGCTCCATTGTAGTAACTGAGATTTGATACATTTCATTATGTAACAGACCACAGAGGTTATTTCATCAGATGAGGTTGGTAGTTATTTGTTTTACCTGTATTTAATTGTGAAACACAGGCTGTACAGGGAAGGGATTCAGTATAATAGCTGAGAACGTAGTTTGGCAGGTTAACAAGATAGAGAAAAGGGCAGTTAGCTTTCTAATTTATTAGTAACTTAAGATGTGCCTGTTACTTACCTGCCAAATGAAGTGCGTTCATTAACATTTTATGATGCTATTCACAGCCGCAGTCTGCTGTGAGATCGGCAGCAAACCCTGTCCGCATTTCCTCTAACCTTTCACACAAATTGAATTTTGATCTGAATCGGAAGGGGAGACGGAGGGTGCAAACAGGAAGCTCCACGATCCCAAACCCTCAGCTTGATAATTCTGGTTCCAAACATCCGAATGTGGCAATCCAAGATATTTCCATTAACTAGCGTCAAATCCAAAGCGAGATGTGATGGGGCAAGCCGGCAGGAAACAGAGGCTGATCTAAGCAAGAGGGCTGTGCATTTCCTAAACTCAAAAGATTTGGCTTTGGATAATGGAGATAAGCCAGCTAGTTCCCATAGCAACCTGGCATTAGCTTCATCCAATACCTCATCTTCCAGCCCAACTAGTGTGTCAGTCAGTACAGTATCGACATGCCAGTGCAAAGGTTACCAGTTGCCAATTTCAGCCAGTGAATGGCCCAATGGAAAACATGCATCAGTCCCAGCATTGGGCCATGGGACGACAGCTCCAGTCTTTGATGTTACAGGACGACCATCACTCCATTACTACACCAACTGGGGTGACCACTTGAACCATTCAATCAGTGCATCAGATCCATCAAAGGAAGGTAATTTAGTTGCATGGACAGTTTTGTGTCTGGGGCGTGACTTTCTCATCGGCCGGCTAGCTGCAGGCAAGGGCACAAGCATAATTGTGCAAAAAAAACACACAACAAAGATCATTTTAGACAGCTCACACATTATGTGGAGGTATTAACACCAGCAAGAAGGCACACAGCCCTCATTTTGAGAGTCTGGCAAAACGAGGATTGTGCTGCTGTCTGGCTCAGGAAAGCTTCGAAAATGGCATGAGACAAATTTCAAATCATGCGGGTCCTTCTCTGGATGGACTTTTGACATGTAATTCATTTAGTTGAGAATATAAATTCCAGTGAGACAGCAAATCTGAAAAATGCTACACAGTACATTATAAATCAGTCACACGAAATCACATACCTGATTTTATAACCGGCATATGAACAATGTCGGCCCAGAGTCTGGTAAAATCAAGTACACAGAGGTACAGTACTGCATACCTACTGACTTGTGTCCCTCACAATTTAACACATATGTTAATTATTGCAAGTCTCACTTCACCATGATTAATTTTTCGTGAGGAAAGTATATAATTCCCTAGTATGAAGATCCAAGCTATACATGGTACTGCAGTCTTGCGAAGCGCTGTATAATTGCAGCAAGACCTCCTTACTCTTATAATCTAACCACCTTGTCATAAAGGCTAACCAAACTTGCCTTCCCAATTGAGTGCAGTATTTGCATGTTAACTTGCCGCGATTATTCTCAACTTTCATTTTAATAGTAGCCAGCTTAGAAAAATAGTTTACCAATGCCATATCTGTGTAGTTCAATAATAGAGGAAGAAATATGTAAAAACAGCAATCATGGTTTGAAATTATAGAGTCGTGGGCGGGATTCTCCGATTTCTATTTTTTAAATTTAGAGTACCCAATAATTTTTTCCAATTAAGGGGCAATTTAGCGTGGCCAATCCACCTACTTTGCACATCTTTAGGTTGTGGGGGTGAAACCCACGCAGACACGGGGAGAATGTGCAAACTCCACAGTGACAGTGACCCAGGGCCGGATTCGAACCCAGGTCCTCAGCACTGTGAGGCAGCAGTGCTAACCACTGTGCCATCGTGCTGCCCCCGGGATTCTCCAATTTCTGACGCCGAACTCGTGTTCGGTGATCAGCCGGAAAATCCACGTTGGCACCAGAATCGGGGCCGGTGTCGTTTTTGAGATGCTCTGCCCCCTCCAAAACAGCTCCAGGAGTATGCTGCACACCATATAGACGGCCTCAGGACGTTACCTGAGGTCCTCCCCCGATGCTCTGTCCCCGATGGGCCGCGATCCCAATGGCATGGGTCTTTCATGCTATTTTTTGTTGGGAACTCGGCATGGCGGCTGCGGACTGAGTCTAGCGCCACCACAGTGGGGGGGAGAGACGATCCGTGGGCAGGAGGCGCTTTGGCAAGAGCTGGGGGCACTGGTGGGGGGTGGTCCGGGGGTGGTCCGGTGGTGGTCCATGTTGCATGGCCCGGCCGCTGCAGGCCGCCGCTGTGTGCATGCGCGGCCATGGACCCAGCAATTCTCCGGCCAGATCGGCAGTTAGAGCCGGGTGCTCTACGCTGCATACCTGCTAGCCCCCCACCAGACAGGGGATCGGTGGCTGTTTTGCACCGTTTTTCCTGTCGTAAAAGACCACCGTTCCCACGCCGGCGCCGGTATTTAGTCTCAGAATCGGAGAATCCAGCCTATGGAGTCATTAACTGGCCAACCTTGATCTATCAAACCATGGTTTAATGGCGTATATTTGCCCTTTCATCACGAGAAGAATGAGAGATGACCTTATTGAGACATGGAGGATTTTCAGCGGGCTTGACAGGGGAGATGCTGAGAGTTTGTTTCTCCTGGTGCGAGAGTCTAGGACCAGAGTAAGGGATCGTCCATTTAAGTCAAAGGTGGGGAGGAATTTATTTCTCTCAGAAGGTTATGAATCTGGAATTCTTCATCACAGAGGGCAGGACAAACAAGGCAAGGGAATACGTGATGAATAGCAAGACTCTGGGAAGCACCGAGGATCAGAGGGACCTTGGTGTGCATGTGCACCGCCCCCTTAATGTAACGGGGCACATGGATAAAGTGATTACGAAGGCATATGGTATACTTGCCTTTATTAGCTGAGGCATAGAGTTTAAGAGCAGGGAATTTAGGCTGGAACTGTATAAAATGTTTGTTGAGCCGCAACTAGAGTATTGTGTGCAGTTCTGGAATCCACATTATAGGAGAGATGTGATAGCACAGAAAAGGGTGCAGAGGAGGTTTACCAGGATGTTGCCTGGGCTGGAGAGTTTTAGTTATAGACAGAGGTTGGATAGACTGGGGCTGTTTTCCTTGGAGCAGAGGAGCCTGAGGAGGGATATTATTGAGATGTAGAACATTATAAGGGGCATAGAATAGAGTAGACAGGATATACTTATTCCCTTGGTGGAAGGATTAATGACCAGGGTGTAAGGGGTAGGAGATTTAGAGGCAATGTGAGGAAAAACCTTTTTTTCCACAGAGTGTGGTGGGAGTTTGGAACTCGCTGCCTGAAAGGGTGGTGGAGGCAGAGACCCTCATAACATTCAAGAATTATTTAGATGTTTACTTAAAATGCCAAGGCGTGCAAGGCTATGGGCCAAGTTGTGGAAAATGGGACCAGAATGGTTAGGTTGTTGTGATGGGCCAAAGGACCTTTTCTGTGCTGTAGATCACTATGACTCTGTGGCTAAAGTTGTTGGTGGGATCCCGGCGGGACGGAGTGGCGTGAACCACTCTGGCATCGGGCCGCCCCAAGGTGCGGAATGCTCCGCACCTTTAGGGGCTAGGCCCACCCCGGAGTGGTTGGCGCCCCGCCGGCTGGCGTGGAAGGCCTTTGGCGCAGGAGCGTCAGCGGCTGCTGACGTCATCCCCGCGCATGCGCAGGGGGGGTGTCACCGACGCGTCAGCCATGGCGGAGGCTGACGGTCACCCCCACAGCACAGGCCCGCCCGCGGATCGGTGGGCCCCGATCGCGTGGGGGCACCCCCCGGGGCCAGATCGCCCTGCACCTCTCTCAGGACCCTGGAGCCCGCCTGCGCTGCCAGATCCCGCCGGTAAGGGATCTAGTTCAATTTACGCCGGCGGGACTGGCATAGAACCAGCGGGACTTCGGCCCATCGCGGGCCAGAGAATCGTCGGGGGGGGGGAGGGGGGGCGCCGACCGGCGCAGCGCGAATCCCACCCCCGCCGAATCTCCGGTGCTGGAGAATTCGGCGGCCGGCGGGGGCGGGATTCACGCCGCCCCCCGGTGATTCTCCGACCTGGCTGGGGGTCGGAGAATCCCGTATGTTTCAGGCTCAGATAGACAGATTTTTAATCAGCAACTGAATCAGGGATTATGGGGATAAGGTGTGAAAGTGGAGTTAAGATTTATTGGGCGAAATTCTCCCCCAACGGCGCGATGTCCGCCGACTGGCGCCAAACACGGCACCAATCAGACGGGCATCGCGCCGGCCCAAAGGTGCGGAATGCTCCGCATCTTTGGCGGCCTAGCCCCAACATTGAGGGGCTAGGCCGACGCCTGAGGGACTTCCGCCCTGCCAGCTGGCGGAAATGGCGTTTGTTGCCCCGCCAGCTGGCGCGGAAATGCGGCGCATGAGCGGGAGCGTCAGCGGCCGCTGAAAGTTTCCCACGCATGCGCAGTGGGGAGAGTCTCTTCCGCCTCCGCCATGGTGGAGGCCGTAGCGGAGGCGGAAGGGAAAGAGTGCCCCCACGGCACAGGCCCGCCCACGGATCGGTGGGCCCCGATTGCGGGCCAGGCCACCGTGGGGGCACCCCCCGGGGTCAGATCGCCCCGCGCCCCCCCCCAGGACCCCGGAGCCCGCCCACGCCGCATGGTCCCGCCGGTAAATACCAGGTTTGATTTGCGTCGGCGGGACAGGCAATTCCTGGGCGGGACTTCGGCCCATTCGGGCCGGAGAATCCAGCGGGGGGTTCTGCCAACCGGCGCGGCCCGTTTCCCGCCCCCGCCCAATCTCCGGTACCGGAGACTTCGGCGGGGGCGGGATTCACGGCGGCCAACGGCCATTCTCCGACCCGGCGGGGGGTCGGAGAATGACGCCCATTATATCAGACCAGTCATGATCTCATTGAAGGGCGGAGCAGACACAATGGGCCAATGTGCCTACTTCTGCTCCTACGTCTTATAGCCTTATGGCCCAACCACTGCGCCCTCTGACATTGCTTTCTAATTCTGTCAAACAGGACTCTGCTTTATTTTGGGCCTCGGTGAGGAACGCCCCGCCGAGGTCACACTCAGTCCCGTTTTCTGCACGAGCGAACTCCCCTCGCCAGAGCAGGAAGAGATCGGGGTGCCATTTTAAATGGGGGGTGTTGCTGGGCAGAGAGAGTGGCCGCACGTGGCCTGGGCTGGGCCCGGGGGTGGGAGGAGATGGTTGTCTCAGCGCCTGCGGGTCCACCATACCAGCCCCTCGACCATGTGGTCTCATTCCGGGGGCAACCCCAGCCCTTGCCCACCTGCCCCACCGATCACCCATAACTCCCACTGATCACGGAGGTCTCTGGTCACGCGGCCGAATGCTACGACTAATAGGAAAATGGCAATCGTAGTTCAGTGAGAACTTCACACATCCAAAATGGATCTCCGGGGGTAGGGGTGAAATGTAGCATGTGGGAGTTATTGCCCAGCATCTCAATCAGACCATGCTACCTGGACACTGCGCCTGAACAGTGCGGGAGGAAACACAACGGATGCAGCGACCAACATCCAAACACCTGGGGGTTGGGCACCAGCACCAGAGACATTACCACAGCCGGAGGATAAGTGAGTGCACCAGGAAGGTGACCAGTGCCGGATTAGGTAACCTAACATGCAGGTGTCTGGGGTACAGGGTGTGAGGTCCAGTGAGCAGGGGTCCCCGCTATGGCCGGGGGCTTCGTGGGCAGGGCGCGTTGTTGGGTGGATGCAATGGGGGAATAGAGGGTCCTGGGGTGGAGGACACCACTGGTTGTCAGTCTCACACCCTCTTCCAATTCCTTACAGATATTACACGGGATGAATGATATCTTGGACCCCGCGGAAGTTGCCACCGTGGGGCTGCTGTCAGGCCAGACGGGCAGATGCTGGAGAAGGTGGTGACAGCAGCGCCGACAGGCACTCAAGGCGGCGGCCCAAGTGCTGGGTCCTGTTGGACACCCTGAGGTCCCCGGCCGACCATCAGGCCAGGGAGAGACCCAGAGGGGGAGACCTGCGACGGCCCAAGGTGTACAGGCGTCACTGGTCGTTCGAACAGATGACGGACAGCGTGTGCCGCAGGAGACTCCGCCTCAACAAGGAGATGGTGCGGCCCCTGTGCCATACCCTCACAGATGTCACCATGTGGAGGAGGAGGGTACCATGGCTGTGAAGATCACCGCAGCCCTGAACTTCTATGCCTCAGGATCATTCCAGGGCTCGGGTGGGGTCTTGTATGGCATCTCACAAGCTACAGACTACAAGCCGTGAAGTCACTGATGCACTGTTTGCACAGGCAGAGAACTATAGAAACATTGATATGGACCAAGCCCAACCAGATGCCCGAGAAGAAGCATTGAGGCCTATGTGGCCAGTCAGTCTTTCACTGAGCGGTGCATCGGACTCCCCAAAATGCGGTTTCGATGCCTCGATCGCTCTGGTGGTGCCCTGCAGTACACCCCCCACCCCCCACCCCCCCCCCCCCCCCCCCCCTCCACCGGAAGGAGTCCAGGACCCCCAGGACCAGAGAGATGGGGCATGGGATTGGTACTCGGCCCTCATTGCTGAACAAAGTGCCAGAGGCATCATACTGATCGAGGCCAACAGACTTTAATGATGCTGCACCCCTCACCCCACCCCTCCCAGACCCCCCGACTTTCTGCCAGCAACCCCTCTTACCCCTACCTCACCTACACCCCACTTACCCCCTGCACCTCCCATACCTCCTCCCCATCCCCAGAGCCCTTTCAATGATCCTATGTGTGCTTAGCCTTCTGTGCTCTACCACTATGTTTATATGTGTCCTAGGATGTATATCAGAGGTGGAGGCAGCCTACTGCCTATGTGTCCCATAACCATTGATGCTGCTGATGGGCGTCCCCTCGGGGCTCTGTGGCCAGAGGAAGCTGACACACTTGCCGGCAGCATGCCCCGCCGTGCTGCATTGTACCAGGTGCTGACAGCGGGACTCGCCATTGTCAGGGGGGGTGGAACGCGGTGGAACTGCCGGCCGCCGTCGCCACTCTGCAGGATGGCTCCGGGTTGCCACCCAATGCACCCTCTTCCCGGTCGGTGCCTATAGGTCCCAGGGATGCACCCCGGGCAGGAGGGGCAACAGGATTGAGCCCCAGCTAGCCCTGCGCCATCTGGCTCTGCCAGCCCTGGAGACTGCCCAATGTCTGCAACATGGTGTCGACATCCTCGGCGATGCCCCTCTGTGACTGGGACACATCCCCCAGTGAACGGGATATGCTCCGCAGTGCCTTGGCAATGCCCACCTGAAAATGGGACATGCTGTGCAGTGCCTCATCAAAGTCTACCTGGGACTGGGACACGTCCCCCAGCGCGTGGGATATGCTGTTGAGGCACTCTGCCATGGCCGTCATTGACTGAGCCACTCATGCTGCTGATGTCATGCACTAGACTCTCCACTACGGTTGCCATCCTAGCAGTGTTGGCCTCGGTGCCATCTCCTGGTGCCTGTCGCCTCTGGCACTCCTCCAATCGGCTATGAGGGCGCTGGAGGGCTGCTGACATCCCCCTCTGAATCCCTCAGCCGCACCCTATCGTCTGCATCATAGAATCATTGAATTTACAGAGCGGGAGGAGGCCAGTCAGCCCATCGGGTCTGTACTGGCACTTGGAACGAGTACCCTACATAAGCCCATTCGACCCATCGAGTCTGCACCGACCCACTCAAGCCCTCACTTCCACCCTATCCCCGTAATCCAGTAACCCGACCTAACCTTTTGGACAGTAAGGGGCAATTTATCATGGCCAATCCACCTAACCTGCACACCTTTGGACTGTGGGAGGAAACCGGAGCACCCGGAGGAAACCCACGCAGACACGGGGAGAAAGTGCAATCTCCACAAGACAGTCACCCAAGGCCAGAATTGAGCCCGGATCGGGCAGCACGGTAGCATTGTGGTTGGCACAGTTGCATCGCAACTCCAGGGTCCCAGGTTCGATTCCCGTCTGGATCACTGTCTGTGCGGAGTCTGCACGTTCTCCCCGTGTGTGCGTGGGTTTCCTCCAGGTGCTCCAGTTTCCTCCCACAGTTCAAAGATGTGCAGGTTAGCTGGATTGGCCATGATAAATTGCCCTTCGTGTCAAAAAAAAATTAAAAGGTTAAGTGGGGGTTACTGGGTTACGGGGATAGGGTAGATACATGGGCTTCAGTAGAGTACTCTTTGTAAAGGCCGGTGGGCCAAATGGCCTCCTTCTGCACTGTTAATTCTATGATCTATGATCCCTGGAGCTGTGAGATCGCAGTGCTAACCACTGTGCTACCGTGCCATCGCCAGCTCTGGGTAAACCTGGTCCAGAGGCTCAGCCTGGGGGCTCCTGCCTCCACCTGATGTGCAGTTGTGTGGTGCTCACCAGAATGTGCCCCAGAAGCCTGTCCACTACTTTTGCCCACCGAGGTGTGTGTCTGTGTGCTGGTGGGGGGGGGGGGGGGGGGTGTGTGTGGTATGACAGCATGCCACGAATATTATGGCGGCATCGTCGGAGCTCTCCTCCGAGGTGTTCCCTTGGGAGGTGGGGGGGGGGGGGGGGGGGGGGGCGCCCTGGATGGACCAGTGCCATCGGCTGCAGGTCCTGCTGGAGAATGGTCGTGTGGTGAGTGGGAGGGATGGGTCAGTTTGTATGGCATTAACAACTCACATTTGATGAGTCATGTGGGTGGGGGCCGGGGGATCCTCACCTCTGTGATCCACCCTCCACGGTGGTCCATCGCTCGGTCATCGGCCACTCCCGTGACCTCCAGCGCCCGTTCCTCATACGGGTGAGGACCCTGATGTCCCGCAATCCATGTGGTTTCATACTTTCCCGCCGGTTGTGGGCCAATTCGCATGCGGGGACGTAGAGACATTGTTAGCCGCACGGGTCATTCATCGTGGGGGGAGGGGCTTGGGGGTTCTGGAATGGGGCTTGGGGAGATTGGGAGTATGGTGGGGTTGCGGAGTATGGAGGGGTGGTGGGGGTTGGGTGTCCAGTGCCGGCGACCTGGTGGAGGTGGTTGACCTTCTTGTGGCACTGGGTGCTGGTCCCCCTGGTGATGCTCCCCAAGCTGACGGCAACTGCCATGTCCTCCCAGGTGGCTGTGGCTGTCCTGTGGCTGACCCTCCTGGACCCTGGGGGAACAGGGTATCTCTTCTGGCGTCCACCATGTCTAGCAGACATTCCAGGTCGGCGTCGCCAAAGAGTGGAGCTGGTCTCTGTGGAGGCATGGCTGCGAGCGGAGTGGGGTTGGCTGTGCAGGAACGGTTAAAGTGCTGCTGTCACTTGTTATCAGGGGGCTGGCGTGGTCCCAGCGAATCAACTGGCGAACCATGATTTGCGGTGTGAATCCTGTGGGACCAAGTTAAGTGGATCAATTAACGTTTTATCGGACTGATGCCTTGCCAGGCCGAGCGTCAGGGAGCTTGTGGCATTTCCTGCTCGCTACCACACTTAGAAAAGTTTTGGTTAAATCGCGCCCCATGTGCGACAATTACTGGCTGCAGAGATTTCAGCCAATCCCTCCATAAGACCAAGTGACAGGAGAATCAGTGAAGCCCCGCTCCCCTCATCCCATTAGAATCAACATTATAATCAACCCATCTCCCCCTTCTCATGCATTGCAATTAGCCCCTCTCACCCTGCCCCTCACCCACACACAATGTAATCAGCCCCACTCACCCCTCACCCCCCCCGTCCACACAGTAATTAATCACTCTCCTGCCCCACACACACATTCCAATCATCCCCTCTTGCACCCCCACTTACTCAGGTCTGTCACTGGTGGTGGGGAGGGCATGGCAGATATAACAACCCGAGCCAAGGTCCAAACCTGAGCCCAAGCTAGTGTGAGGTTGCATCCCTGCCAATGATATTTGTTAACAGTCATGAGAAGGAAAAGTCCTGAGACCGAGAGATGAGTAAGTCAAGGGCAGGGCCGAATGCTGCCTGAGACTCAGTGCCTGGCACATTCTCAGTGGAGGGATAGCACGCGAACCCAATCACTATTTCTGCGTACCTTATTGGGGTCGTGACCAATAGTTAGGAACTGCTGCTATAAATGCTTTGGGCCATCCCTTGCTCCCATGCTTATGAATGGTGCTAAATAAATAACAGTTCTTTATTTATAACACTAGAAGCTCATACTCCCCCATTTTCACACCATTTTGTCAATAAGCAGTCCTTATCTTTTTTGATATGTACTGCAATAAATGGCTGTGATAAGTGTATCGTTCTCAGTCTCATGAACAAACAATTGATTTACATTTGTTTCCAATTCAGTTGAATATTTTAGTTATCAGAACTGCATTGTTGCATAGTGATCAATGGCTACAAAATGTTCTTGCCTTGATTAATATTGAAATGCACTTTAGATGACTTGTTAAAGATGCAGAAATGTAATTATTTAAGCATTTTGGCAGTAGGTTTATCCAACAAAAATTATAAAAATACAAAAGACAGTTTGTTCCTGGAAGTGGAAAAGCCCAGGCACAACAAGTACAGTTCTGGACGCCATACTATAGGAAGGATATGAACACATTGGAGAGAGTGCAGAAGAGATTGACAAGAATATTTCCAAGGATGAGAAACTTCAGTTTTGAGGATAAATTGGAGGTTGGGACTGTTCCCCTTGGAGAGAAGAAGGCTAAGAGGAGATTTGATAGAGGGGGCGCTGGACAGACTAGATAAGAAGCAACTGTTCCTGTTCCGAAAAGGATCTAGGGAGAGAGGTCACAGATTTAAAGAGATTTGCAAAAGAAGCAAATCTGATGTAAGAATACTTATTTTCACAAAGCGAGTGCTTCCTGTGTGGAACGCACTGCCTGGGAGTCTGGTGGAGGCAGGTTCAATTGAGGCACTGAAGAGGGCATTAGATGGTTATTTGAATAGAAACAATGTGCAGGGGCACAAGGAAAAGGCAAGGGATTGGCAAAGTCGCAATACTCATTTGGAGAGCTGGTGCAGACACAACGGGTTGAATGGCCTCCTTCTGTGCTGTAACAAAGATGTAATTCCGTGATTCTGTAAGGCTGTCTGCTCTCCTTGTTATCAACCTTCTTTCGAATTCTTTGCCCACCAATTTTCCTAGCCCCTAATTATGATTAAGCAAAGCTTGCCTGAAGTATGGGATTAATTTCAACCACAAATATGTCCAAAACACCCTTATCAAATCAAGATATCACCCAGGACAAGTGTTTATATGATGGCCTCATATTTCACCTCATCTACCTCAATGATAATCTTCCTCTTGATTGTCATCCAGTGTCTAGGGACACAAGGCAGAAGAAGCGCATGCTCACACCTGTTTCCATAGCTAGTTTTGCCTGGAATAGGTTGCTAGCCTGATAGCAGAGACTATAGCTTGAGCAATGTAGGGAAATTGATTTTAAAGATTGGTTTTAGTTTAGTTTAGGACAGCCGGTGGCATGGTGGTTTTGTTGCTGGGATAGTAATCCAGAGAGCCAGAGTAATGCTCGGGGATCTGGGTTTGAATCCCGCCACTGCAGATGGTAAAATTTCAATTCAATAAAATATCTGGAATTAAAAGTCTAATGATGACCATGAAACCATTGTCAATTGTCGTAAAAACCCATCTGGTTCACTAATGTCCTTTAGGGAAGGAAATCTGCCATCCTTACTTGGTCTGGTCTACATGTGACTCCAGTCCCACAACAATGTGGTTGACTCTTAAATGCCCTCTGAAATGGCCGAGCAAACAACTCAGTTGTATTCAACCACTATGAAAACTTAACAAAGGAATGAAACTGGACGGTCCACCCGGCATTGACCCAGGCACCGGAAACGACAACGGCAAACCCAGCCCTGCCGACCCTGCAAAGCCCCCCTTACTAACATCTGGGGGTTTGTGCCAAAGTTGGGAGAGCTGTCTCACAGACTAGATAAGCAATAACCTGACATTGTCATACTCACAGAATCATACCTTACATCCCAGACATCACTAGCACCATTCCTGGGTATGTCCTGTCCCACCGGCAGGACAGACCCAGCAGAGGTGGTAGCACAGCGGTATACAGTCGGGATGGAGTTGCCCTGGGAGTCCGCAACATCAACTCTGGACCACATGAGGTTTCATGGCTTCAGGTTAAACATGGACAAGGAAACCTCCTGCTGATGACCACGTACTGGCCACCATCAGCTGATCAATCAGTACTTCTCCATGTTGAACACCACTTCGAGGAAGCACTGAGGGTGGCAAGGGTGTAGAATATGCTCTGGGTGGGGGACTTCAATGTCCATCACCAAGAGTGGCTCGGTAATACTACAGACCAAGCTGGCTGGGTCCTAAAGGACATAGCTGCTGGACGAGGACTGCAGGAGGTGGTGAGGGAACCACCAATAGGAACAAACATGCTTGACCTCACCCTCACCAATCTCCCTGCTGCAGATGCATCTATCCATGATAGAATCAGTAGAAGTGACCACGCACAGCTCTTGTGGGAACAAAGTCCTGTCTTCACTTTGAGGATACCCTCCATCGTGTTATGTGACGCTTCCACTGTGCTAAATGGGATAGACTTCAAACAAATCTAGCAACTGAAGGCTGGGCATCCATGAGGCGCTGTGGGCCATGAGCAGCAGCATAATTGTATTCCATCACAATCTGCAACCTCATGGACCGGCAGATCCCCCCTCTACCATTACCACCAAACCAGGGGATTAACCCTGATTCAATGAAGAGTGCAGGAGAGCATGCCAGGAGCAACATCAGGCACACCGAAAAATGAGGTGTCAACCTGGTGAAGCTACAACATAGACCTACTTGTGTGCCAAACAGCAAGGCAGCAAGTAATAGAGAGAGCTAAGCGATTGCACAACCAACACATCAGATCTAAGCTCTGCAATCTGCCACATCCAGTCGTGAATGGTGGTGGACTATTAAACAACTCCCTGGAGGAGGAGGCTCCACAAATATCCCCATCCTCAATTTAGGAGAAGCCCAGCACATATGTGCAAAAGATAAGGCTGAAGCATTTGCAACAATCTTCAGCCAGAAGTGCCAAGTGGATGATCAATCCCGGATTCCTCTGGAGGTCCCTGGCATCACAGATGTTCGTTTTCAGCCAATATGATTCACTCCGCGTGATATCAAGAAACGGCCGAAGACACTGGATACTGCAAAGGCTCTGGGCCCTGACAATATCCCAGCAATAGTACTGAAGACTTGTGCTCCAGAACTAGTCGCACCCCTAGCCAATTTGTTCCAGGACAGCTACAACACTGGCATCTACCTGGCAATGTGGAAAATTGACCAGATATGTCCTGTACATAAGAAACAGGACAAACCCAGCCCAACCAATTCCTGCCCTATCAGTCTACTCGCCATCATCAGCAAAGTGATGGAAGGAGTCATCAACAGTGCTATCAAACGGTACTTACTCAGCTATAGCCTGCTAACGGACGCTCAGTTTGGGTTCCACCAGGGTCACTAGGTCCTGACCTCATTACAGTCTTGGAATACCCCACAATCAACATCCTGGGGGTTACAATTGATCAGAAACTGAACTGGACTAGCCACATTAATACTGTGGCTACCAGGGCAGGTCAAAGGCGAGGAATCCTACAGTGAGTAACTCACCTCCTGAACCCCCAAGCCTGTCCACCATCTACAAGGCACAAGTCAGGAGTGTAATGGAATACTCTCCACTTGCCTGGATGAGTGCAGCTCCAACAACACTCAAGAAGCTCAACACCATTCCAGTGTAAAGCAGTCCGTTTGATTGGTACTCCTTCCACAAACATTCAAACCCACCACCACCGAAGAGCAGTGGAAACCGTGCGTACCATCTACAAGATGCACTGCAGTAACTCACCAAGGTTCCTTCGACAGCACCTTCCAAACACACAACCAAGAGTAGCAGGTACCTGGGAACCCCACCACCTGGAGGTTCCCCTCTAAGGCACTCACCACCAATGGGGCAACATCTTGGAACTCCCTCCCTAACAGCACAGTGGGTGTACCTACACTTGAAGGACTGCAGTGGTTCAAGAAGGCAACTCACCACTACGTTCTGAAGGGCAACTAGGGATGTGCAATAAATGCTGGCCTAATCAGCGACGCCCACATCCAGTAAATGAAAACTATTCTGTAAGTTTAATTGGCATATACCAAGCACTGATACAACAAAAACATACTATAGCAAAGCAGTTGTCTCAGCAAAACACATTGACAAGTGTCTGTTTTAATGAAATCCTATAGATCAATTAGACTTTGCATGCTGGCATATCTCAAGTAAAAGCAGACATGAAAACTAGTCTCACTTATATTCTATATATATTTTATATTCATACTTTATAAACTTTATTAGTTTTCAGATTAGAAGCAACTTTACCACTCTATTCTTTGTTTTCAAAGTAAAGTAACTCATTCTAAGTAACAGGAAGTACCAGAAACCTTCAAATAATCTGTCCAAAACATAAAGAGTCACTGATAAAGGTCTGTTTTAATGACCTGTACCAACTAAGAATGTCTGAAGGGCATGACAGCAGATTACCCCCATCCTGGACAAATGGGCAAGGAATATCAAAACATAATTTCATTTTAACGCGAAGTAAAATGTCCCACAAGTAATAGACACTTTTGAGGGCCTGCTGGGGAACTATGGGAAACAATGTCATTAGATGGCCAGCACCCTTGAGAAATCAATTACAAACTGATCATGCCCACCTAGACCAATCACAGATTGGTCACACACCCCTTAAGCTGATCAAGAATTAGTTTTGTCTAGTTTAGGCCAATGTACACGTACATGTCACAAGCAAGTGACGAGTGGAGATAGTGGGCCGTCAGTTCCCTGACAAGTGACGGCTGGTGGTTGTAGTGATATCATGATTGTGTTGTAATTCATCAACTGACCACTAGGAGCCTCATTAGTTATATAAGTTAATGTTAGAGTCAGGTGACCCCTCAGACTGGCTGGAGGAAGGTGAAGAGAGAGGTTGCTTGTGCTTGATCTTACTGTTATTCATCTGTTGTTTTTTATATAATTTACCCACAGTTAACGTTAATAAATCACTTATAGTTTTAGCTACAAGTGTTCTTGTAATATAAATCAGGCCATCTGACAAGAACAAGTGGTGTTTGGCATTAAGGTCAATCAGAATGCAATAACATTGTTGATCGCCTTGTGGGTTGTAATTTGGGATGAGTTAATGAGCAGGAACTTTCACTGAGCAAGTAGCGCCACAAGTGACTGCCGTCCAGAGGAAAGGAGATACTATGGAGAGAGAACAAAGATCGAGTGTCAACCTATGCCCAAGGCCGAACTAGTCTTCTACACTACTTAAGTCCCGTCCTGTCTTTAATAGGTACCTACAACTTACTAAAGTTTTCCTGAGTTACTTCACCAAATTGTCTCTTGTTGCCTAAATGGTTAAAGTCCCAAATGAACATGATTAGAATTTAAGTTCAGATAACTCCTAGAATTTACAGGGATGCCAGTCCACATCAAACATGGCTGAACCAGAGACTTTCCTGCTCTTATTGCCTGCGTCTAGCAAATTGGAAGGATTTACAGATTGATTATCAATCAATTTGGCCATGTCATGAACATCTCATGGCACCTTCCGTTGCCATCAAGTCCTGGCTTTTGGATTATGGTCAGGGGTACGACCCGCTGTGCCTAAATACCTTTCTTGGTGACAATAGCCCCTTGCTTATAGTTGATTGACCTTCAAATGTACAGTTGTATCATTAGCTTTTGACATAATATGTACATGTATTCTCTTGCAAAGACCTGAAAATACTGCAAAACATTTTGCAACATTAAAAATGGTTTGTTTTTATGACATTGAAATGTAAGTATTGCTTGTCGGCATAATTGATTTCGCAACTCAAAGGTCAGCCATTAAACAATGTAAATTAAATTGCCAGCAGAAATATAGACTAAGTGGATGGCCATGTAAAAACCCCAAACTCACGGAAATGTTGATACTTATCCAATGGAAATGTTTAACTTCTGCATGTTATATTCCTGAACAGAGGGTGGAATTTTGTTCAAAAGATGGAGTCCCGGATGTCAGCAGGATTCCCAAGTGAGTGGGAAGGAGCAATCAGAGAGGCGAAGGCCACGACGTCGGACGTCCTCCCCTGCATCAGCTCCTGCATTTCCGATACCCTGAAAATCAGCACCATAGGGTCTGGCCCGACCTCTACCCCCACAATCTTTGCTACCGTCCCAAACACGCCCGCCCCGTATCTCTCTAGCTTCTCACACCCCCAGAACATATGCGTGTGGTTCGCTGGTCCTCACCCACACTTCTCACACTCGCTTGCCACCCCCTGGAAGAACCTCTCGTCCTCACCTGAATCATGTGCACCCTGTGTACCACCTTAAACTGTATCAAACTCATTCTCGCACACGAGGTGGTCGAATTTACCCTGCGCTGCGCCTCACTCCACACTCCCCAATCTATCTCTCCCCCCAGCTCCTCCTCCCATTTCTCCTAAATCCTTACCACCTGCTATCTCCACTGCTCCCCAGCCACCCGATATGTCCCCACTCCTACCCTCCCCTTCCACATCTGGAAGCAGCAAGCATTCCAATAGGGCATACTTCGGCACCCTGTGGAACCCTTTCAACGCCTTCTGAGTGAAGTCCCGCACTTGTAAATACCTAAATTCACTTGCCTTTGGGAGCTCTACCCTCTCCCACAGGTCCTCCAGACTCGCGAACCACTCCTCCAAATATAAATCCCACCCCCTCACCAACCCCACCTCTCGCCGCCTCCTGCACATATCATCCGTCTCCCCCTGTGTTTGCACCGACATTCCCTCTATCCCAAAGAGTCTCCTCAGCTGATTCCATACCCTAATCATGATCTGCACAACCAGGCTCTCCATATACCTCCTCAGTGCAAGTGGTAGCACCACCACCACCATGGCCCTCAGGCTGGACCCCCTCAAGACTCTTCCTCCACCCTAACCCATTCCGACTCCTCTCTCTCCCATCACCGCCTCACTTTCTCCACATCCACTGTACAGTAGGAGTGCAGTAGATTTGGTAATGCCCCCCCCCCCCCCCCCGCCCCCCCTCCTGCTGCCTCTGCCTCAGTAGCAGGGCCCTCTTCACCCTTGGCACCTTCCCCATCCATATGAACTCTGAAATAACTGAGCCCAACCTCCTTCAGAATAAAAGGCCTTCAGAATAAAAATTGGGAGCTTCTGGAATATAATTAGGATCTTCGCAGGACATTCATTTTCACCACTTGGACACTCCCCGCCAGCGTCAGGTGCAGTGTATCCCATCTCCTAAAGTCCTCCTTTATCTCCTTCACCAACTTTGTTAAGTTCCATTTGTGCAATGTCGTCCACTCCCCCAGCCCCTGGATCCCCAGATACCTAAACCTATCCCTAGCTACCCTAAATAGCAAACCCACTAAATTAGCTCCCCAACCTGCCTTGTTCACTGGGAACACCCCACTTTTTTACATATTCAACTTATAACCCGAGAAAACCCCAAACCTCTCCAATAAGCCCATAATCCTCCCCATACTCTCCAGCGAGTCTGACACATATAACAACAGGTCGTCCGTGTACAGAGACACCCGGTGCCCCCTACTCCCCTTCATAATCCCCTACCACTCTGTTGACTGCCTAAGGGCCATCGCCAAGGGCTCTATCGCGAGTGCAAACAGCAGCGGCGATAGCGGACACCGCTGCCTTGTTCCCCTATGCAACCCGAAACTCCGTGAGCTCATCTCATTGGTCCATATACTCACCACCGGGGCCACGTACAGCAGACCACCCATGCCACAAACTTTGGTCCAAACCCAAACCTTCCCAGGACCTCGAAGAGGTACCGCCAATCTACCCGATCAAAAGCTTCTCCGTGTCCATTGGCACCATGACCTCCGGTGCCCGCCCTCTCAACGGGGTCATGATCACATTCAATAGTCGCCTTATATTACTCAAGAGTTGCCTGCCCTTCAAAAAGCCTGTTTGATCATCTGCAACCACCCCTGGAACACATCTTTCCATCCTCCCCACCACTAACTTAGCCATACACTTTCACGTTTGTATTCAACAGTGATATGGGTCTGTATGACCCACATTCTAATGGGTCCTTTCCCTTCTTTGGTATTAGCGGTGATCATTGCCTGTGTCATTGTCTCCAGCAGCTCCCCCTTCTCCAGCGCCTTGCTAAATGCCCCAGTAAGTGTGATGCCAGCACAGCCGCAAACTCCTTATAAAATGATGCCGGGTAACCATCCGGCCCCAGGGTCTTCCCCGATCTCATCCCTCTATGCTTTCCATCACCTCTCTCAGCCTTAGAGGCTCCTCTAACGCCTGCCTCCTCTCCTCATCGAACCGTGGGAATTCCAGCCGGTCCAGAAACTGCCCCATATCTCCTTCCTCACCCCCCCCGGATCAGCCCTGTACAATACCTCAGAATATTCCCTGAATGCCTCATTTATCCTCCCCGGCTCCGACACTACCTTCCCCTTCCCTGTCCGTACCCTCAAGATTTCTCTGGATGCTGCCTGCCTCTGTAGGTGAGCCAGCATGTGGCTTGGCTTCTCTCTATATTCGTATTGCACCCCCCTCACCCTCCATAGCTGTCCCACAGCCCTTCCGTCGACAACCTATCGAACTGCATCTGTATCTTTGTTCTTTTTGCCAATCCCTCCACAATGGGCCCCTCAAATACTCCCTGTCCACCTTGACTATCTCGCCCAGTAATTGTTCATACTCCTCTCTCCATTTCCTGTCTCCGTGCGCTTTGAACAAGATAATCTCCCACCCCCTAACCACTGCCTTCAATGCCTCCCAAAATATGGCCGTCGATATCTCCCCATTTTGGTTCAACTCCACATACTCCTTAATCACCGACCGCACCTTATCACTGAACCCCCTGTCAGCTAACAACCCCGAGTCTAACCTCCATCCCGTCATCTTCTCCTGTGCCGAACTAAGTTGAACCTCCAGCCAGTGTGGCACGTGGTCCGAGATTATAATCCCCGTGTACTCTGTCCCCACCACACCCACCAACACCTCACAGTTCACCACAAAAAAGCGATACTGGAATATACTTTGTACACATGCGAGAAGAAGGAGTACTCCCTCCCACTCTAGGTTTTTAAATCTCCATGGGTCCACCATACCCATCCTTTCCGTAAATCCTCCCAGCTCCTTTGCCATCCGCAGCCTTCACATTGACCTGGGGCTCGACCTGTCCACCCTCGGCTCCAGCACACAATTAAAGTCCCCTTGCATAATCAACTGATGTGTGGCCATCATTCCCAGCTGCCCCCTTACGAACCCCACATCGTCCCAATTTGGTGCATATACGTTCACCAGCACCACCGGCGTCCCCTCTAACACCCCGCTCACTATCACGTATCTCCCGCCCGGTTCCTTGGCACTTACAAACCTTGTCTTTTTACTCAACAGAATGGCCACCCCCCGTGACTTTGAGTCAAACCCCGAGTGAAATACCTATTCCTTTCTCACTTAAGCTGATCCCTCACCCGGAAGTGTGTCTCCTGCAGAAAGACCACCCACGCCTTCAAACTTCTGAGGTGTGCAAAGACCCGAGATCTCTTCATTGGCCCGATCAGTCCCCGCATGTTCCATGTTATGAACCTTACTGGAGGCTTGCGCATCCATTCCCCTCTACTGTCCACCATACTCCCCTACTGATTCCATCCTCTTTAATTTCACCCTAAAAGATTGCCCCCTTCTCCACCCATGACCACGCTTCCCCTCCAACACTGTCACATCGCACCCTGGGCGGCACGGTAGCACATTGGTTAGCACTGTTGCTTCACAGGTCCAGGGTCCTAGATACGATTCCCGGCTTGGGTCTCTGTCTGTGTGGAGTCTGCACGTTCTCCCTGTGTCTGTGTGGGTTTCCTCCGGGTGCTCCGGTTTCCTCCCACAATCCAAAGATGTGCGGGTTAGGTGGATTGGCTATGCTAAAGTATCCTTCGTGTCCAAAAAGGTTAGGTGGGATTACGGGGATAGGGTGGAAGTGTGGGGATAAGTGGGGTGTTCTTTCCGAGGGCTGGTGCATACTCGATGGGCCGAATGGCCTCCTTCAGCGCTGTAAATTCCTTGAGTTTCTGTGATGATCTCCCTCGTTCTCCCTCCCCCTCCCCTCTTCCTCCCCATCATTCCTTGGCCAACCCCCGCGGCCATCTCCTCCACCTCACTTCCGTTCACCAGCATCAACTGCCAGCGTGGCAGCTCCTGCCCGAAGGCTCCTCTTATCTACCCCTCCCCCCACCCCTTCCTTCCTTGGTCTGTGCAAGCGACTTGCTGTGGACCTCCCCCTCCCCCACACATCCAAAACCACAGGTCACCTCCTTCAAAAATTAAACATCACCACAGGCGGTGGTGGTGGCGGTGGTGGTGGTGGGGTGGGAGGTGTGGTAGTATCAAGTATTGCAGTACCCGAGAGGCTGTAGACCATTGGGTAAGCCTAGCAACTTACCATTGGCTGTTTGGTATGTGGCTCCGCCCTGACAGGCAGAGTATAAGAACAGGTGCCGTCCCAGCAGCCCTCATTCTGTACCGAAGCTGCTGGTGAACAGATCTAGAACATAGAACATAGAACAATACAGCGCAGTACAGGCCCTTCGGCCCACGATGTTGCACTGAAACAAAAGCCATCTAACCTACACTATGCCATTATCATCCATATGTTTATCCAATAAACTTTTAAATGCCCTCAATGTTGGCGAGTTCACTACTGTAGCAGGTAGGGCATTCCACGGCCTCACTACTCTTTGCGTAAAGAACCTACCTCTGACCTCCGTCCTATATCTATTACCCCTCAGTTTAAAGTTATGTCCCCTCGTGCCAGCCATATCCATCCGCGGGAGAAGGCTCTCACTGTCCACCCTATCCAACCCCCTGATCATTTTGTATGCCTCTATTAAGTCTCCTCTTAACCTTCTTCTCTCCAACGAAAACAACCTCAAGTCCATCAGCCTTGCCTCATAAGATTTTCCCTCCATACCAGGCAACATCCTGGTAAATCTCCTCTGCACCCGCTCCAAAGCCTCCACGTCCTTCCTATAATGCGGTGACCAGAACTGTACGCAATACTCCAAATGCGGCCGTACCAGAGTTCTGTACAGCTGCAACATGACCTCCCGACTCTGGAACTCAATCCCTCTACCAATAAAGGCCAACACTCCATAGGCCTTCTTCACAACCCTATCAACCTGGGTGGCAACTTTCAGGGATCTATGTACATGGACACCTAGATCCCTCTGCTCATCCACACTTTCAAGAACTTTACCATTAGCCAAATATTCTGCATTCCTGTTATTCCTTCCAAAGTGAATCACCTCACACTTCTCTACATTAAACTCCATTTGCCACCTCTCAGCCCAGCTCTGCAGCTTATCTATATCCCTCTGTAACCTGCTACATCCTTCCACACTATCGACAACACCACCGACTTTAGTATCGTCTGCAAATTTACTCACCCACCCTTCTGCGCCTTCCTCTAGGTCATTGATAAAAATCACAAACAGCAACGGCCCCAGAACAGATCCTTGTGGTACTCCACTTGTGACTGTACTCCATTCTGAACATATCCCATCAACCATCACCCTCTGTCTTCTTTCAGCTCGCCAATTTCTGATCCACATCTCTAAATCACCCTCAATCCCCAGCCTCCGTATTTTTTGCAATAGCCTACCGTGGGGAACCTTATCAAACGCTTTGCTGAAATCCATATACACCACATCAACTGCTCTACCCTCGTCTACCTGTTCAGTCACCTTCTCAAAGAACTCAATAAGGTTTGTGAGGCATGACCTACCCTTCACAAAGCCATGCTGACTATCCCTGATCATATTATTCCTATCTAGATGATTATAAATCTTGTCTCTTATAATCCCCTCCAAGACTTTACCCACTACAGACGTGAGGCTCACCGGTCTATAGTTGCCGGGGTTGTCTCTGCTCCCCTTTTTGAACAAAGGGACCACATTTTCTGTCCTCCAGTCCTCTGGCACTATTCCTGTAGCCAATGATGACATAAAAATCAAAGCCAAAGGTCCAGCAATCTCTTCCCTGGCCTCCCAGAGAATCCTAGGATAAATCCCATCAGGTCCCGGGGACTTATCTATTTTCAGCCTGTCCAGAATTGCCAACACCTCTTCCCTACGTACCTCAAAGCCATCTATTCTATTAGCCTGGGGCTCAGCATTCTCCTCCACAACATTATCTTTTTCCTGAGTGAATACTGACGAAAAATATTCATTTAGTATCTCGCCTATCTCTTCAGACTCCACACACAATTTCCCATCCCTGTCCTTGACTGGTCCTACTCTTTCCCTAGTCATTCGCTTATTCCTGACATACCTATAGAAAGCTTTTGGGTTTTCCTTGATCCTTCCTGCCAAATACTTCTCATGTCCCCTCCTTGCTCGTCTTAGCTCTCTCTTTAGATCCTTCCTCGCTACCTTGTAACTATCCATCACCCCAACCGAAACTTCACACTTCATCTTCACATAGGCCTCCTTCTTCCTCTTAACAAGAGATTCCACTTCCTTGGTAAACCACGGTTCCCTCGCTCGACGCCTTCCTCCCTGTCTGACCGGTACATACTTATCAAGAACACGCAGTAGTTGATCCTTGAACAAGCCCCACTTATCCAGTGTGCCCAACACTTGCAGCCTACTTCTCCACCTTATCCCCCCCAAGTCACGTCTAATGGCATCATAATTGCCCTTCCCCCAGCTATAACTCTTGCTCTGCGGTGTATACTTATCCCTTTCCATCATTAACGTAAACGTCACCGAATTGTGGTCACTGTCCCCAAAGTGCTCTCCTACCTCCAAATCCAACACCTGGCCTGGTTCATTACCCAAAACCAAATCCAACGTGGCCTCGCCTCTTGTTGGCCTGTCAACATATTGTTTCAGGAAACCCTCCTGCACACACTGTACAAAAAACGACCCATCTATTGTACTCAAACTATATCTTTTCCAGTCAATATTTGGAAAGTTAAAGTCTCCCATAATAACTACCCTGTTACTTTCACTCATATCCAGAATCATCTTCGCCATCCTTTCCTCTACATCCCTAGAACTATTAGGAGGCCTATAAAAAACTCCCAACAGGGTGACCTCTCCTTTCCTGTTTCTAACTTCAGCCCATACTACCTCGGAAGAAGAGTCCCCATCTAGCATCCTCTCCGCCACCGTAATACTGCTCTTGACTAGCAGCGCCACACCTCCCCCTCTTTTGCCTCCTTCTCTGAGCTTACTAAAACACCTAAACCCCGGAACCTGCAACATCCATTCCTGTCCCTGCTCTATCCATGTCTCCGAAATGGCCACAACATCGAAGTCCCAGGTACCAACCCATGCTGCCAGTTCCCCTACCTTGTTTCGTATACTCCTGGCATTGAAGTAGACACACTTCAAACCACCTACCTGAACACTGGCCCCCTCCTGCGACGTCAAATCTGTGCTCCTGACCTCTATACTCTCATTCTCCCTTACCCTAAAACTACAATCCAGGTTCCCATGCCCCTGCTGCATTAGTTTAAACCCCCCCAAATAGATCTAGTCTATTAAAGCCTTCAGTTATGATACACCCTCGTCTTCGAGTTTAATTGATCGTGCATCAGGAGGTGGGGGGGGGGGGGGCATTTGCCCACTTGCAAACATATTACCCCTTAATAAATAGTCACCCCAATGAAATTCTGCACCCGAGATGAAAGAAAAGCCCCCCATCCTCCAACCCCCACAACCTATGTCCTCCCAACTCCGCTGTGCCAATTCCTCCGTCTCCCATCAAAGTTCTATTCTCCCCCAGTTTATGCTCTTTAATAAAGTCATTGGCCTCCTCTGGGGTTTCAATATAATACTCCCGGCCTTCATAAGTCACCCACAATTTCACCAGGTAAAGCACCCCAAACCTGATCTACCATCGATAACATTGTCTTGGCCCTGTTGAACCCTGCATGCCTTTTGCCAGTTCAGCTCCAATGTCCTGGCATATTCGGACCTTGTTCCCCTCCCATTCACATTTCCGTTTCTCCCTGGCCCACCACAGAATCTTTTCCTTCTCCACAAACTTGTGGAGCCTTACGATCACTGCCCGCGGCGGCTCCCCTGCTCTTGGCTTCTGCCTTAGAGACCTACATGCTCTATCCACCTTTAGGGACTTGTCCAGTACCCCCTCCGCCACTTGCACTGACCCATCCCCCCTCCGCCATCTTTCCACAGGTCTCTTCCAATTTCTTGGCCAGGTCTTTAACCTTCTCCTGTCGGGTCTGATAACCAGCAGACATGCCACCCAAGGGACAACTTCTCCACGCCTTCAGCTACATTTCCTGTCAAAATTCTCCCGTTTTCGTGTAAAATGAGCTCAGATCCATGCCTTCGAGCTGGAGCCGCCTGTGCGACCAGTCACTCCTTGGCCGCCACCGGAGGTCACCGTCCCTGGATTTGATGTTCCGTTCTGTTTCCCTCAGACTGTTCCATAATGCTCTCCCACTCTGATTTGTGTCCCTCTGACTGCAATTTCACAAACTCCTTCTGTCTCCCTGTGGAAGGCAGCAGCAAAATGATTGGTCTGCTGTCTCCCCAGTTAAACACCACCAGCTTTCACTTGTCAGGGATCTGATGGCTCACAATCCCCACTCGTCACTTGCTTGATCCCAAAATGTACATGTAATACCATTCAGCGGCTTGCTAATGAATGATAACAGCCTTCTTAACCATCTAAATTGGCTTCCCGCTACATTGATGTGGGATCACCACCCCAGTGCCTTCCCAGTATTAGTTTCTACTGTTGATATTCCTACTTGGCCATCCCTACCTGAATCTATGGCCTTTGCCACCACAAAACACACTTTGGCAGGTTGCACTAAATTCCACCCAGAGGGTTTATTTCTGTAGGTTTTTAAAGGAATTGTTGTCAAGCACAAGGATATGTCTGAGATGCAAAACCCACATTGATGTTGATTTCTCGTGCTCTTTTGGTTGTAGTAAGTTCTTTTATCTATTCTTTAAATTTACAAGATAAAACTGTTAATGAACTTCCTCCAAAGAGAAGGTGGTAAGCTCCATATCAATGAGAAATTGTTCTTAATTTACTCAGGTATGAAGTCTCATGGAGGTAGCAAGAACAAAGATATACGTGATGCTACATATTGGGTATGAACCTTTGAAGGAGCCTCTTAAAAATCTCCTATGAGTTTGCATAAAAGTACAGCTTTTACTTGAAGTAAATATTTTCTGTGGTGTGAGGATGAAAATGTTTTATTTTAGGCAACGGTGGATTCTAAAGATTCAAGTTTACCTCCACAAGCACCGAGGTGTCCATTCTGTCACACCATTACAACAAAGATCTCACAAGGCTTTTCTGGCATGGACCATGTGGACAGATTCTCTCAAGAAGATGCTTTGCACCTGCCAAATCCTGAAACGGATGAAGAATTACATACGGATAAAGTTCAACAGTTTAGGTTGAGAATCAAAGAGGGGGTTAGGCCTTTTGGAAGGGTATTGACATTGTACGAAGAATTCGCTCAATATAAAAGCTCTTGGCTCACTTTGTGGTCTACAGGAGGCTTATGTCATCATTACTATGTCATCACTTTAATATGTTGTCTAACAATTATTATTGTACTAATCTTAGTTCTCATCACAAGCATAATTTTAAGGTAACGAATGTTGAATAACAAAAGATTTATTCTATGTCAATGGGTAATTGACAGGACCGTTTCCGAAGTGACGTCATTGAAGTTATGCAAGTACATAATGCGGTGGTGAAATAAATCCTGAATGTGGTTTACTTTCAAATGGCCTGTGTTCTTTCTGAATTGGAGCTATCAAGTGATTGGGATTGTGCAGGATATTCTGATTGCATTCATCTAAAGAATCGGCCCACTTGCCCTGCAAAGGGAAGAAATAAATTCTAAATTTCCAGTGTTGGATTAATCTGCTGGTACTGACAATAAAGCTAGATATCTTGACATTTTCTTTGGTTCCTTGAATGCAAGGCCTTTGCCTTACAGTGAATCTACTGATATTATTTATTTTTCTCACTGTTCTGGTTGTACGATGATTTAATGTTCGCCATGGAACACATCTCCAAAGGGAAGGAAGGAGGAAACAAGTCAATGGGTTCACGCAAGTAACCCAGTGTGGCATTGAGGCTAAGACCTATCACACCATAAAGGACTGAGAAACAACAGGAAGCTCCAAGAAATATACAAAGGTAGGATGAAAAATAAATTGGAGAAGAGGACTGGAATTCTCCAGCCATTGGGATTCTCTGTTCCCGCCGGCAGCGTACCCTTGCCCTCGGGTTTCCCGGCAGGGTTGGGTGGATTCAATGGGAAATCCCATTGACAAGCAGCAGGAGTAGAAAATCCCGCCACCAGTGAGGGCGCACCGTCGAGAAACATGTGGCTGGGGGATTGGAGAATCTAGCCGAGGATTAATAGAGAAAGAGCAAAAGGCATCATTGAAGATTTACAGTGCAGAAGGAAGCCATTCGCCCCATCGCGTCTGCACCGACCCTTGGAAAGAGCACCCTACTTAAGCATAAGAGTGAAATAAAAACAGAAAATGCTGGATAAACACAGCAGATCTGGCAGCATCTGTGGAGATAGAAACAGAGTTAACCTTTTGAGTTCATATGACCAGATAAAAGCAGAAACACTCTCCCGGTGTCTACACTGTCAAACCCTTTCAGAATCTTTTTTTAAAAAAAATATTTTTTATTCTCCCAAATTTTTCTCCCAAATTTACACCCAACAATAATCAGTAACAAATGTAATGTCAATCCCCATATCAATAACAATGATCCCATCCTCCCACCAAACCCCAGACAATAGCCCGCATGGTAACATAAACAAATGACAAAAAGGAATCAGGAATCACCCATAGTCACCATTAACACATACAGTCCCTCTTCCCCCAATCATCCAAGCCCCCTCCCTAATGTTCAATGTTACCCAATTCTCGAAAGTGCATAATGAATAATGCCCATGAATTGTAGAACCCCTCCATCCTTCCCCTCAGTTCAAATTTGACCTTTTCAAGTGTCAAGAATTCCAGCAGGTCCCCCCGCTATGCCAGGGCACAGGGTGGAGAGGTTGATCTCCACCCGAACAGGATCCACTCTCGGGCGATCAATGGGGCGAAGGCTACAACATCTGCCTCTGCAACCTTTTCCAACCCCGGCTGGTCCGACACTCTGAATATAGCCTCCCGAAGGCCCAGGACCCTTTTCAGAATCTTGAACGTTTCAATAAGATCGCTTCTAGTTCTGTTAAACTCCACAGTATGGATCTAATTTACTCAGCCTCTCATTATATCCCAGAAACCAATCCATTGAACCGTCACTATATCACCTCCAAGACAAGTATATCCGTCCTTAGGTATGGAGCTCAAAACTATGACCAGTGCTCCAGGAGTGGACTCACAAAGTCCCTATACCATTGTAGCAAGACATCCTTATGCTTGTATTCCAGTCACCTTGCAGTAAGGCCAACATGCCATTTGCCTTCCTAATTGCTTGCTAGACCTGCACGCTAACTCTCTGTTCCTTGTATGAGTACAAAAGAACATAAGAACATAAGAACTAGGAGCAGGAATAGGCCATCTGGCCCCTCGAGCCTGCTCAGCCATTCAATGAGATCATGGCTGATCTTTTGTGGACTCAGCTCCACTTTCCGGCCCGAACACCATAACCTTTAATCCCTTTAATTCTTCAAAAAACTATCTATCTTTATCTTAAAAACATTTCGTGAAGGAGCCTCAACTGCTTCACTGGGCAAGGAATTCCATAGATTCACAACCCTTTGGGTGAAGAAGTTCCTCCTAAACTCAGTCCTAAATCTACTTCCCCTTATATTGAGGCTATGCCCTCTAGTTCTGCTTTCACCCGCCGGTGGAAACAACCTGCCCGCATCTATCCTATCTATTCCCTTCATAATTTTATATGTTTCTATAAGATCCCCCCGCATCCTTCTAAATTCCAACGAGTACAGTCCCAGTCGACTCAACCTCTCCTCGTAATCCAACCCCTTCAGCTCTGGGATTAACCTAGTGAATCTCCTCTGCACACCATCCAGTGCCAGTACATCCTTTCTCAAGTAAGGAGACCAAAACTGAACACAATACTCCAGGTGTGGCCTCATTAACACCTTATACAATTGCAGCTTAACCTCCCTAGTCTTAAACTCCATCCCTCTAGCAATGAAGGACAAAATTCCTTTCGCCTTCTTAATCACCTGTTTTTTGCGACTCATGCACTAGCACACCCCGGTCTCTCTGCACAGCAGCATGTTTTAATATTTTATCATTTAAATAATAATCCCTTTTGCTGTTATTCCTACCAAAATGGATAACCTCACATTTGTCAACATTGTATTCCATCTGCCAGACCCTAGCCCATTCACTTAACCTAGCCAAGTCCCTCTGCAGACTTCCGGTATCCTCTACACTTTTTGCTTTACCACTCATCTTAGTGTCGTCTGCAAACTTGGACACATTGCCCTTGGTCCCCAACTCCAAATCATCTATGTAAATTGTGAACAATTTTGGGGGACAACACTGATCCATGAGGGACACCACTAGCTACTGATTGCCAACCAGAGAAACACCCATTAATCCCCACTCTTTGCTTTCTATTAATTAACCAATCCTCTATCCATGCTACTACTTTACCCTTAATGCCATGCACCTTTATCTTATGCAGCAACCTTTTGTGTGGCACCTTGTCAAAGGCTTTCTGGAAATCCAGATATATCACATCCATTGGCTCCCCGTTATCTACCGCACTGGTAATGTCCTCAAAAAATTCCACTAAATTAGTTAGGCACGACCTTCCCTTTATGAACCCATGCTGCGTCTGCCCAATAAGACAATTTCCATCCAGATGCCTCGCTATTTCTTCCTTGATGATAGATTCCAGCATCTTCCCTACTACCGAAGTTAAGCTCACTGGCCTATAATTACCCGCTTTCTGCCTACCTCCTTTTTTAAACAGTGGTGTCACGTTTGCTAATTTCCAATCCGCCGGGACCACCCCAGAGTCTAGTGAATTTTGGTAAATTATCACTAGTGCATTTACAATTTCCCTAGCCATCTCTTTTAGCACTCTGGGATGCATTCCATCAGGGCCAGGAGACCTGTTTACCTTTAGCCCCATTAGCTTGCCCATCACTACCTCCTTAGTGATAACAATCATCTCAAGGTCCTCACCTGTCATTGCCTCATTTCCATCAGTTAAGTCTCTCTGAACACTAATGTTTGAAAGTTTGACATCTTTAAAAATTATTCCGCTTTTCTATTCTTGCTGCTGTCAGACCACACACTATGTTTTCATTTTGTATAACATCCTGGCTAATATCAAATTTTTTAAAAATTGGACAATGGATTTAAACTGACTAAAGCCATGATTGTCTATGACTCACGCTGAAGAAATTTTTGGCCTTCAGAACAGCAGAAATCCTGGGCGTCATTCTCCGACCCCCCCGTATGGGCCGAAGTCCCGCCCAGAAATTGCCTGTCCCGCCGGTGTAAATCAAAGCTGGTATTTACCGGCGGGACCAGGCGGCGTGGGTGGGCTCCGGGGTCCTGGGGGGGGGCGCGGGGCGATCTGACCCGGGGGGTGCCCCCATGGTGGCCTGGCCCGCGATTGGGGCCCACCGATCCACGGGCGGGCCTGTGCCGTGGGGGCACTCTTTCCCTTCCGCCTCCGCCACGGCCTCCACCATGGCGGAGGCGGAAGAGACTCTCCCCACTGGCAACAAACGCCATTTCTGCCAGCTGGCGGGGCGGAAATCCCTCCGGCGTCGTCCTAGCCCCTCAATGTTGGGGCTCGGCCCCCAAAGATGCGGAGCATTCCGGCGCGATGCCCGTCCGATTGGCGCCGTTTTTGGCGCCAGTCGGCGGACAGAGCGCCGCCTGTTACCTCCAAAGAAGCTCTAAGTCCTGTGACTGCAGAGATTAAATCCCAAGGATAAAAGGAAATTACTCCGCTTGCTGCAATCTGAAACAAAAACAGAAAATGCTGGACAATCTGAACATGTCTGACAGCATCTGTGAATAAAGATAGAGCTAACATTTCAAGTCTGAATAGTCATCCAGACTGGAAATGGGAGGCGCAATTTAACCAAACAGTTTCTAAGGGTGCGATTCTCTGGAAAGATTTCTAAGTGTGATAGCGAGTGGGAACTGCAGCGAGCTTCACGGCGCTCGGCCCAGAAAGGCTGCCAACGCTATTCAATGTTAATTGTTCCACTTAACGAGGTCCCACGGGATTCTCGCCGCAAATGAAGGTTCATCAGCTGATTCACCAGGACCCCGCTCGAGCAGGTCTTAAGCAGCACTTGCTCAGCCAACCCCAGCAAGCTAGCAACAATGGCGCCGAGGAGACCAGCTCCATTCGGGGACGCTGACCTGGGGAAGCTCCTAAAAGCAGTGGAGACCAGGTTGGATGTCCTGTTTCCCTGAGGGTCCTGGAGGGTGAGCCACATGGCAGCCAGTGCTGCCTGGGATGAGGCGGTGGTGGCTATAAGCTCCAGGAGTGTGAACAGGAGGACTGGCCTCCAGTGCCGAAAAAAGGTCAATGACCTACACCACGAGTGAGTCGATACCAACGACCCCCCACCTGAGACCTTTCTGCCCCCATGCAAGCACCCCCCCAACTCTCCATGTGGCCCCAACCCTCCCTTCACACCCCCCTTCCTTCAAGTTCCCCAACCCATCCTTCCCCCCACTCACGTGTCCATTCTCCCGCATGTCCTCCAGCTGACGGCGCCGGCCCATCCAGGGTGTCCCTTTCTCCAGCCTCCCAGGAACCCACCTCAGAGGGGAACTCCGAGGAAGACATGATTGAGGCATCACAGCTGTCATCCCCACCCTCCATCAGCGCAGATGCACGCACCTCGGTGAGAAACGTTAGTGGTCAGGCTTCTGGGGCACAATCTGGTGAGCACCACACAGCTCCTGATATACATCAGGTGGAGGCAGGAACCCCCAGGCGAGACAGCAGTCGGAGGGCTGCTGGATCCCAGGACTTAGCTGGTCCCAGTCTGATGCTGAGCCTCTGGAATAGGGTGACCCAGAGCTAATGGAGACATTAGGAAGCAGTCAGGTTATTCAGAGGGAGATGTTAGCGATGCTCCAACAGGTCTCTAGCCGATTGGAGGAGTCCCAGAGGCTACGGGTGCAGGAAATGATGCCGGCAATGTATGGCTTCAAGCCCAACACTGCTAGTGTGGTGGCCGCAGTGGAGAGTCTGGTGCACAACGTCAGCACCATTAGTGGAGGTCTCCAAGGCGTCATGCAGTCGGTGACGCCCATGGCTGAGGGTCGCGGCAAAATGTCCGACCCGCTGGAGGATGTTACCCAGTACCAGGCTGACCTTGATGAGATGCTGCGGCACATGTCCCACTCTCAGTTGTCCTCCACCTCTGGGGAGGTCTTTCAAGTTCCTGTCAGATGCGCTCTGTGCATCACTTTAAGCTGCATGAAGCTTAGCATTGTGCAGAAGGAAGTAGGGCTGGCCCTGTTCAGGGCATTGCTCCAGATTCCCGCCTTACTTCCGTCACAAACTCTTCTTCCCATTTCTCCCTTTTTCCGTCCAATGGGGAGTGTGTCCTTTCTAATAGTCATCCGTATATGTCCCCTCAGTTCCCCTTTCCCAGACTGTCTGCGTCCAGTAATTCCTCCAACATTTTGTCTCTCATGGCCCTAGAGTACATCGTCGTCTCCTTGCGGAGAAAGTTATCGATTTGCAAATGTCGGAGTTGTGTCCGTTCGGTAGTTTCAGTCTCTCTAGCAGTTCTTCTCAGATCTCTAGTCTGTCCCCTGTGTAAAAGCCCTTAACTGTCAGTGTCCTCCCATTCTGCCTCCACTTCTTAATGGCGGTGCCTAGCCTGGCTGGTGGAGATCTGTGGTTGCTGCAGATGATGGCCATGGTCAACACCTCAGTTAAACCAAGGTGCTGCCTCATCTGGTTCCAGGTTCTTAGTCTTGCTGCCACCACTGGGCTGGTTGAGTGTTTTACCTGGGGGGAGCTGGGAGTGCTGCCATGGTGAGGGCCCAGAGGGTCATTCCTGTGCAGTAAGACTCCTCCCATCCTCACCCATTCTATGTATGGTTCCTTTACCCATCCCCTCACTCTCTTGGTCACAGCTGCGGCTATCTGGATCCCCAGGTAGCGGAATATGTTTCAGGCTATTTTAAATGGTAGACCCTCCAGCTCGGTCTCTCCCACTCTTGGGTTCACCCGGAAAACTTCACTTTTGCCCAGGTTGAGTTTGTAGCCCGAGAAGGCTCCAAACTCCCAGAAGCTTTGCGATTTTGTTCATGCCATTTTGCGGGCCTGAGATGTAGAGGAGATCATCCGCATAGAGACTCTGTTCTCTGCCCCGCTTCGGAGTCCCTTCCAGCCTCTCGCGTCTCGCAGGGCGATTGTTAGTGGCTCAATTGCCAGGGTGAAATGCGGGCCGACCTCCGAACCCTTGGCCCATCTCGCCAGGCATCACCCCTCTTCCCTGGGCACACCATGTGCAGGTGATGGGTGTGAGCAAGCACTCAGCAGACAGGCAGGTGTCAGAGTATGGCCTAGATTGAGGAGCACCAGCACCCTGCTCTCTGCGGGTTATCATCACCCCCCTTCCCTCGACAGTGTCCCGCTGACGTGCCGGCACAGTCCCAGTACCCTGGAGTGATGTGACACATACCCTGGGATGGTGGGAAATACTAATGTAGCGATGATGGACCAGGCCACGTTCTAAGTGAAGTGAGCGAGTATGAGGGCATCCCTGGTCCTCTGTATTGCTGGATCCTCGCCGCTGCTGCTTGTTCTGCAGCCTCCAGCTGGTCTTCTGATTCTTCCCTGGTCTCATTCTCCAGCCCCTGCTGGTCCGGCACTGCTTCATTATCCTCGTCCTTCTCCTCCTCCTTGGAGGTGACCGCATGTTCCTCATCACCATCCTCCATCTTGTCACCTCGCTGCTGTGCGAAGTTCTGGAGGACACAGCAGACCACCACAAAGCGGGCAACCCTCCGCGGGGGTATTGCAGTGCGTCACCGGAGCAGTCGAGGCATTGGAACCGCATCTTGAGGAGTCTGCTGCAGCACTCAGTGACAGCTCGAGTGGCTGCATGGACCTCATGTACCGGGCCTACACTTTGGTCCCCACCTCCATATGGTGTCATTAGGCAGGTCCACAGCGGGAACCCTTACCCCCAAGAGCCAGCCACCCATCCTGGGTGGTCCTCGAAGAGGCCGGGGATGACCGACTGCCCCAGGATGTAGCTGTCGTGCACTCTCCCCGGGAAGCGTGCACACACGTGCATTATCTTCATGCGGTGGTTGCACACGAGCTGTATGATCAGGGAGTGGAACCACTTCCTGTTAACATAGAGCACCCAGATGGCCCGGTGAGCGCAGGGCAACATGCGTGCAATCTATTACCCCCTGGACTTGTGGCATCTTGGCGATGGTGTAGAAACCTGCTGCCCGGGCATCCTGTTGGGCTTGGTCCATGTCAATGTAGATGTGATTTTCCACCCGGGCAAACAGGGCATCCATGACCTGTCGGTTGCACTTGTGGGCTATGGCCTGCGAGATGCTACACAGGTCCCCGCTCGAGCCCTGGAAGGATTCTGAGGCGTTAAAGTTCAGGGCTGCGGTGACCTTAATGGCTACAGAGAGCGGGTGTCCTCCTCCTCCACGTGGTGCCAAGTCCGCGAGGACATGGCACAGGTGTCGGACCGTCTCCTTGTTGATGTGGAGTCTCATGTGGCACGCCCTGTCCATCATCTGTCCGAATGACCTGCGACGGCTGTACGTCCTGTGCCGTCATGGGACTCCCCCTCTGGGTGCCTTTGTGGCCTGATGGGCGGCCGGGTGCTCAGGGTGTGGGGCGGGCCCTGCTGCTCTGAGCATCTGCTGTCGCTGCTGATGCCACCGTCTCCAAACGTCTGACCACCTGAACTACCAGCAGCAGCACTAGGGCAAGTTCTTCTGGGTCCAAAATCCCTGCTGTAGCATTGAATATCTGTAAGGCATTGGGAGAGGGTGTTAGACTGACAACAGTGGTGGCTCCCACTCTGGGATGTCCAGTCCCCTATTGATTCCCCCCCCCCCCCCCCCCGCGGAATGCCCTGCCCACATAGTCCTGGCCGCTGTGGCCTCCCCTCATCGGACCCCAGACCCTGTATCCTGGACAGCTCATAATGTCACCTGGACCGGGCCCTTGTCCCCTCCACGTGGCACTCACCCACCCTCCGGCCGTATCCCCAGAGCTGTGTCCCATCCCCTGGATGTCTGGATGTTGGCTGCTGCGTGTGTAATGTTGCCTCCCGCAGTGTTCAGACACAATGTACAGGCATCACGGTCCGATTGGGCTGCGAGGCTATGAGTCCCACATGCTACGTGGCCCGCCCACCCACGGGACTACACTTGGGTTGTGTGAAGTGCTCACTGAACCACGATTGCCAATTCCCAATTAGCAATAGCCTTCGGCCGCACGGCCAGAGGCCGCGGCAGTCAGTGGGGGTAATAGGTGGTCGGTGGGGGAGACGGCCATGGACAAGGGTTGCCCCCAGAATGGATACACACTATTCAGGAGTTGGCATGGTGGTGTTGCACGCGGTTGCTCCCCCTCCCGGTTGCCTCCTCCCCAACCTCCCATGGCAGCCCATCTCTGTGGAGAGTTCCCCACCCCCAGCCGGGGTTCCCTCCCCACCCACCAGCCAAGGGTCCCCTACCCCCCGCCGAGCACTGAGATGGCAAGCCCAGAACCCTCGGGCTTTTTTACCATTGAGCAGAGATGGCTACTCACCTCCTCGGTTCCCCACAAAAACCCTTCTGCCAGGTTCACATTTTAAAAAGGAGTACTAATCGGTGCCAGCATGACCATTTGCTGGGTAGGCCGCAGAATCATGGGAGACCATTGGATATGGAATGGCTCCTGTTAATTGTATGGAAATAGGGCTAATGTGGTGATAATTGGTTTCTCGCCATGCTACGGCGAGATCCTCGTTTCACTGGAGCGAGAGTGCAATGAGGCCAGAGAATCGTGTCCCTAGTGTCATTTTAGGTGTGTTTGGTGGGGTGCTTCCAGCCAGCCTTTTAGGTCAGATCCACACCGGTATTCACCCAATAATCATTTTTGGGGGTCTGCAGGAGTTTCTCCCCGGTCCAGCCCACACTTAGAAATGTTTTCAGCGATGGGAAGCAGAACCCGCTGGCGAGTCTGGCTCCTCAGAGATTGGGGCGTCATTTTGAAAGGGTGCCCCATCTCTAAGTGAGCTTGAGGGTCCTTCACAACCCCCATCCATGGGCATTGTCACCCCCGCAAGGATGGACATTATTACCCCACATCCTCCCAAGTGAGGATACCCTGCTATGGGGTCACTGAGGGCCTCCTTTTCAGGTCTCCTCACCCTCCCCTTTCAGCCCCCGCTTTCAGGACACCCAACCTTCACCCCCCCAACCTTTATTAGGCCCCTCTATACTTGCCCTTTATCCCCTCACCCTTCATCCCATCCTCATCCCCCTTTCATGGGCATGGCCCCCCTCAGGCCCTGACCCTTGGCAGTGCCATCTGGCACACTGGTACTGCCAACCAGTCACCTGGCAATGCTACCTGGTGTTGCTCTGTTTACTTGCTATAAATATGGCAGTTAATAAGGTTGCCTTTCTTAATCCTAATTATGAGTGTGCTTTCAGAGTCGCCGGGTATCTCTCGATACTGCCACAAGGTTCAACCCGAATACCGATCAAAGAGCCAATACACCAGTTAGTTAGTTCAAAGTCAATACTACTTTATTTACACACAGTATGGTTTACTCATGCACAATGACACTACAGGCTAAATTATATCTATCACTGACACCTATACTTAACTTTGGGTGCCCACTTAGGTCAGAGGAACAATGGCCATTGTTCGGATCTGAGGCTGTTGGGCTCTAAGAGGTAACAGGAGTACAGCTAAGGTCATCCGTCTGGTAGCGAGCGTTGAACTTACTTGCTTCTGGTAGTGCTGGTGGAAGGGTCTCTCCGCTTGAGAGCCAAATCCAAGAGACTGAACCTTTCGCGGGGGTTCCTTCCTATACTTGGAGGGGCTTTGCGCGCTTTTAGGCGGGCCTTAAACTTGGTCCCAATTAATTGGTCAGTTTCTTGATCACTGCCATCGATCTGAGCCAATAAAGGGGCGGGTGCCTTGATGGCTGGGTGTGTCCTAAGTGGCCGTTGGCCTTGCTTTGTTTGTGTCTTCTGGTTGGGGTAGTGGCGCCGGACTGTCTGGGACAGTATCGGCTACCTGAGCACTCATTCTTTGTTTCCCGGAGATGGGCCATCAATATGTAAATCGACCCAGAGTTTTGGTTCCATCTGCAGACTGCCTTCTGTTGCTAACTTTTGGTTGGTTCAATTGGCTCTGTTTTATAACCTTTGCTCTAGAGTCGCCAGGTATCTTTATGATACCGCCACGAGGTTCAAGTTCAAGTAATGATCAATAACTCAAAACACCAATTAGTAAGATTCAAATCAAAACACATTTATTATACACAGTCAATCGCTACTCATGCATAAATTCTACTTAATAAACTATCTCTGTAACTAACAGGCCTATATTTAGCTTTGGACTGGCCCACCAGGTCAGGGGAACAAATGGCCTTTCGTTCAGGTCCTGAGTATACGGGATTCAAAAGCTGGTATGGACGGGTAGCTAGGAGCGCCTATCTCGTAGCAAGCATTGACTTGAGACTTAATTGCTTGGAGGCAGCTTGGGCAGTTCACTTTCAAGGGTTGATTCGCTGCTGAGTGACCCTGCCAAGAAGGACGATTTGAACTTGGGGGCTTTACTTTATAGTCCCCAGGGACTTCCCGCCCTTCGGGGCGGACCCCGTACCTGGTTCCAAGTGATTGGACTACTTTCCGATCACTTGGATCGATTTCTCCAATGCTGGAGCGGTTCCCTGATCGCTAGGCGGTCCTAAGTGTCCGTTGGCCTTCCTTTGTCTTGGCTCCTGCTGGGGCCGAGGAGTCTGGCTTGGCTTTGTTTACCTTTACTGTTGCCATTGTGCCTGGGGATCGCACATTACTATGTAGATGGCTGCTGGTTTCGGTGCTGTCTGGTTGTTTTGCAGGTTCCAATATACATGATTCCTGTATTTGCTAGTCTTTGCCTGTGTTGGCTGAATTTCCCTTCAGCCTTTGCGGTTCTCCATTTTAAGTCGGGAAGTGGCCAACTGAGGTGGCTACACTGCCTCCTTGTGATCCTAACGTGAAGCGTGAAGGATCACATAACTGCGTTGTCTTCATTCCCTGACCCGGTGAGCACTCTTCTATGGCCTCTACACTGACAATAACTATGCAAGAAAAATTTTAACTAACATTCTAAGTGGCGCTATGTCAAAACAGGGACATGCATTACAAAATAAAAACAGTACCTCTAACTGTCCTCACTAAACTACACTCACTCAAACATTCAATCATATTAACTTCTTAAACAATACACACAAAATCATGGCAGCGTTATTCACATTTTGCCTGGCTTGGCAGTCAAGCTCAGGATTGTACAATCGCTCATGAAACACATTTCTTTATTCACAAAAGGAACGCAAACGAATGTCCTTTATTATAGATCGCGGGGGTCGGGGGTCTGATCATATCCGAAAATAGGGGATCTGATCCTATATACCGGGGTGCGAGCGCGGTAGGCTCTCCTTCGCCATTTCCTCAGATGAATAGTCTGCACGATGCTGCAGAGTATCGCCAATACCTATTAAGTAGGACAGGGAGTACCACATTATGAGCTTATCACACCATGATGTGTGGTGTTGCCTGTTACTGGGCACTGGGTGCTATGGGGAAGTGAATCATTAATGGCTGGGGGGGGGTTTGGGTCAGGGGGTTCGCGTTCGCGCGCAACCAAATGTTCATTAGGGTGATGAGCAACACAGGATGTCCTCATGGTTCTTTTTCTTTCTTTTCTCTTCTCTTCGCTGGAGCTTCTGGAGTTCTGTGGGATCAAGCATAGAGTCTGTTACTATCTTGGTTTAATATCTCGTCTGTTAGTATGTCTGTCCTCCAGTGCCAATCCTCCCTTTACAATTTGTCACCATGTGTGACTCCCTCATTTTTTTTTTTAACCGAACATTCAGGACAGGACACACCTAAAAATACTGAAACAGTGCGAGCCGTCTCGCAGGCTGTGCGATTTACCATCCAAATGTTTGAGGATGTAAATAGCATAGGGATGGCAACCAAAGGGTCGCCTGAAACAAAACAAAACTTTTTGAACAAAAAGTGCCGAAATGAGGTGCGTATGGGCCGCGACGGGTAAGATTTGGATGGAATCCCCAGTTAGGACGGCGACAAATGTCGTGTGTGCTCTACCTGAGTGTAGCTGACCAGAGAGGGGATTCACAGGCAGGGCGGAGACCAATGCCGTTTCTCCACTGCCTGAGCAACCGACAAGAACGGGCAAGAAATGTAGTCATCGTGGGGGTTGCCGTATTGGTTCTACCTTCGAACCAGAAGAGCAGTTATGAACGGGGGTCTGGCAAGCTCTCAGCGGTTTCTGCCGATGAGCGTGCGGGCAAGTTCTCAGAGGTTTCTGCCGACAAATAAGGCGTGGGGCCGTGGAAAAAAAATTCCGATCTTACAAACAACATTTAACAATACCACTACAAACAACATTAAACATGCTGCAGGTTCCATCAGAAAGGACACCGTTTTCTCCCAAGCGGTTCCTTTTTAAAACATCATCTGGACACCTCAGTTATCAGTTGCGAACAGGGTCGCAAAGGGGTTCTCGCTTTGGGAGTCAGACTCAAAGTCGTCATCTACTCCCGGATGCCATACCCTGGAATGTATCAGGGCTGATAGGGCTGCATGGTGCGATTTGGGGTCCATCGCGTCGTTCCAGACGAGGCTGTATGAATTGTCGCGGTGCCAAAAGGTGGTGTCTAGTTCTGTGGGGAAGGAATCGGGGTCGTAATCGTAGGGCGGTGGTCTTTGGTGGGGCTTATTGAGGAATGTGATGAGGAAGGGATCACTCGAATCGTGGTCAGATTCACTGGGTGAGGGTCCTGTTGCATGGGGATAGTAGGGAGGCGTGTAGTGGCTGTTGTCTGAGTCACAGTCGCTGTCGCTGCTGCAGTCTGTGGGCCTTCCAGGGCGGAGTCTAGCGTTCGGGGGTGGAGTCGAGGGCGAGTCCGTGGATGTGGTGGGCGTGTTGGGAGGGGGTAGGGATTCGTTGGCTGTGGGCGGGGTGTGGTCTGCTGCGTCGAGCATGACATAGTGTGCGTGGTTGGACTGTGGGCCATATGCCTTAAGCTGGTAGATATGGAACCACACAGTCTTTCCGTTGGGATACTTCATTTTGTACACGGAGGGGTTTACTTTGTCCGCAACGGACCCGAATATTTAGGTGCCAGGAATGTGCTGGGGTTGTATATGGAGAGCATGATTTGCTGTCCTACACTGAACTCAGTCGCATGTACTGTCTTATCGAAACAGGCCTCACTCTGTTTCTTTCGTGTGCCTAATCGTACCGCGGCTGCTAGCTGAGCCATTTTAACATTCTCTACCAATTGTTCTACTGCGTTCTCGTGTGTGAGGGCCGTCACTTCGGGGCTGGTCAAATCTAATCCCAATAAAAATTCTGTGCCTTTCATGGGGCGTCCGGTCATGAGGGTGTGTGGGGTGTAACCTGTGGATGTTGAAACCGTATTTCGCAAAAACATCAGCGCGAAAGGGAGGACTGAGTCCCAAGTGGTGTTTTTTTGCTGGACCATTTTTCGGAGGGTAACGTTTAGGGTCTGATTCATGTGCTCCACGATACCACTTGATTGGGGGTGGTATGCGATGTGGAACTTTTGGGTAATGCCAAATATCGTGAGGACGTTCTTCATGACACGTCCCGTAAAATGGGAACCTTGGTCGGTTTCAATGCTGCAGGGGAGTCCCCATCTTGTACAGATGTGGTGGGTTAAGAGTTTGGCTGTGGTCTTTGCCGTGTTCCTTCTGGATGGGAATGCCTCTACTCATTTTGTGAACGTGTCTATCACAACGAGTACATACTTACAACCATTCCTGCAAGGGGCCAATGGTCCTATAAAATCAATCTGGATGTTAGTCCAGGGGCCATTAACGGGGTGGGTGTGACTAAGTTGAGCTTTCTTGGCGTATCTGTCCGGATTGTTCTGGGCACAGATAAGGCAATTCTCAACGTAATGCGTTACGTCTTTTTTTAAACTTGGCCACCAACAGAGCTGCCTGAGGTGGGCTGTAGTGGGATCAATTCCCTGATGTCCATGACTGTCATGGAATAAACAAATAAGTTGATTCCTGTCCTGTTCAGGAACCACATAGAGGGTGTCTTTTAACACCACACCGTCATATGTGGTCAGAGCATTTTTAAATCTCTCGTAAGATGCCGTAAATTTTCCTTTCAAAATCTCCCTGAGATTGCTGTCCTGCTTCTGGGCCTGTACTAAATCCTCGATATTAGTCTGCGAGACCTGAACTGCATTCACTGGTGCGCTCTCGGGGGGTGTCCAAAAATATCCATGCCTGGAACCTGCCTTAGCTAGTGCATCGGCTTTTACATTTCCAGGGGGGAAGGAACGATGGTGACTACGAACTTTAACTATTCCAAAAGTCCTGCCCTGGGCTTTTCCTAAAATGTGGCGGAGCAATGGGGCTGAGAGGAGGGGGTTTCCGTCTGCGGAAACAAATCCTCTTGCTTTCCACAGGGGTGGGAACTCTGTAAGGCTGTTGCAGACATAGAGGCTGTCTGAGTATATGTCTGCTGGGCTGGGGAAGGAATCTGGGTGATCTACAATGTACACCATGGCTGCTAGTTCTGCCGCCTGTGCGCCTAAGTGTCCTGGAAGTTTCATTGCGATTTCTTTTAGGGCGCGTCCCTGCGCGTCCTCGACATAAATGCCGCATCCTGTTATGCGCTTCCCTTCTAATAATGTGGAAGATCCATCCACATATATTCTTATGGGTTCGCAAGTGTCTGTGTGCTTGGGGCTCTGGGTTGGACTACCTATCTTTCTGGGGGCTGTTTTTGCAATAAGAGGGCCTGTGTTGTGGTGTGGTGAGATGATTTCACATTCTTGGGGGGTGCCTGGGTACTGTAGGTTACCTGCTAAGAAAGTGTGTGTCTGTGTCCTTTTAACAGTGATGTCCCGTCCCTGAAAAGAAGGGTCCTTCTAGCTGTTCTTATTTGACTGACTGTACCGTCCTTAAGTCGTCCGTCCAGTAAAGGTTGGGTGGGGTTGTGTTCCGTCAGGATTGTGATGAGGTTCAGTCGAGTTAGGGATGAGAAATATTGTACTGCCCAAAAAACTGCGAGCAGGTGCCTTTCAAAGGCTGAAAATCCCTGCTCCACAGCATCTAAGACTCTGGAGGCGTAAGCTACGGGCCTTAACTGGCCGTGCCATTCCTGGAGGAGCACGGCCGAAAGGGTGCGGTCTGTGGTCGCTACCTCTATAGCGTAAGGGGAAAGCGGGTCTGGAACATGTAGTGCGGGGGCTGCAATGAGTGCCTGTTTTAAAGCGTGCACAGCATCCGTATGCTGCGGATGCCATTCCCAGGGGGCTCCTTTCTTTAGGAGGTCTGAGAGGGGTGCTGCCTTGCTGGCGAAACTGTCAATGTGGTTTCGGCAGTAGCCAACCAGTCCTAACAATGACCGGAGGTCTGAAACATTCTGGGGAAGGGGCAATTTGGCAAACGAGTCAATCCTTTTATGCTCGATCTCGCGTTTACCATGTGTGATAATTGTACCCAAGTATATCACCTTGTTTTCCAAAATCTGGGCCTTTTTGGGGTTTACTTTACAACCAATTTTCTGTAGGAGTTCCAGGAGTTCGGCCAGAAGCTCGATGTGCTCTGCCTTGGTGTCTGTCTGCAGTAATAGGTCGTCCACATACTGGACCAGACATTCGGGTCGAGAAAATTTTGACAAACCATTTGCCAGCTGTCGGTGGAAAATGGAGGGGGAGTTGTGGAATCTTTGTGGCAGGCATGTCCACGTGTACTGCTGATTTTAAAAAGTGAACGCAAATTTATACTGGCACGCTTTTGCCAATGGAATGGACCAGAATCCATTACTGATGTCCAAAACCGTAAAATATCGTGAGTTGAGTCCCTGTTTGAGCATGGTCTCGGGACTTGTGGCTACCGTGGGGCTGCTGCGGGGGTGACTTTGTTGAGTTCCCGGTAATCGATGGTCAGTCGCCATGATCCATCGGGCTTTCTCACTGGCCAAATCCGGGCATTATTAGTGGAGGCTACCGATCTGAGTACGCCCTGCTCTAATAAGCTGTCGATTACTTTTGTGATTTCTCCCTCTGCCTCTTGGGGAAATCCGTATTGCTTTTGGGGTCTAGGGTCAGGTCCTGTGATTTGAACGGAACCAGTCATCCGGCCACAGTCGTGTTTGTGGGTCGCGAATGCTGTCCTGTGCTTCTGCAGAACTGCCCTAACCTGCTTGTCTGTGCTAATCGTGGTCGGGTGAAACCAAAATTTGCCTACTGCGCTAATCTTGTTTGCATATTCTCCGATGGTGAGCATTGCGGGGGCTCGTGCGGATTTTGCCATTTTCCAAACACATTGGTTGACTGGATAAAAGGACAGGTTGTGGGAATTCATAAAATCTATGCCTAAAATGTGTTCTGCTGTGTGGGGTAGATCGACTAAGACTATGGGGTGCTTGGTGGTGATGTTGCCGATTTGAATGGGTACAGGGGCGGTGATGTGTCCCTGTTGTGAGTGGCCTGTAAAGCCGTTGAGGGTGATGGTGGCTGTAGTGGGCCACGTGTCCTTTTGAAACATGGTGGAGGAATTGATTGTGGTGCGGGACCCTCCTGTGTCCCAGAGAAACTCGATGGGCTGTCCCCGAATCTTTGCTGCAACTACTGGTCAGCCGGACCTATCCCAAAGGGTGTCGCAGACCCAACTGGGGGAGCCCGAACACCGTCAGTCCGTTCCGTTCAGGTCCGTCTGATCTGAACGGGTGCTCACACTATGTATGGGCTCTGTCCTATTCTTATTCAGAGTGCCTGCCTGCTGGGCTCTGTGGCTTTCGTGGGGCATTGCATTCTCTTGCAAAGTGTCCTAACTGTCCACAGTTTTAACACTCCTGTGGCTTTTGTGGGGGGCTGTTCCTGCCTTCATTTACCCATGCGGGGTTCTGGTGTGCCTTAATTGTGTGTATGTCTGCTTCTGCCTGCCGTTCTTTGGGATTTTTGTTTGTGGGTTTGTTTTGAGCAGATTGCTCCCAGGTGCGGGACAATCTTTTTACAACCCATTTCTCATTGTGAGCCTCCTTTGAGGGATCATAATTCGCACAAGCTTTTTGTCTTGTTTCTGTGGCATGGGAGATAAGGGTGCGGGTCCATTTGGCCATGTTGTCTGGGGACAAATGGGTGCGGTCTAAGTCTCCGAAAACTGCTGCGAAATGGATCCACAAGCGTCCAGCAAGCGTTGTGGGGTGCTCGGTTTTCTTTTGCCTGCACTTATTGAGGCCTTCTACGGGGTCACCCCTCTTATACCCGATTGCGTCTAGGATCGCGGTATGCATTTCTGCAAGGGTGCCTCCTCCTACATTCTGTGGGTCGGGAAGGGCTGCTACGACCAAAGGGTCTAAACTCAAAACTGTGAGCTTTACATGCTCTCGCTCATCCAGGCCGCACATGGTAGCCTGCTGCTTTACTCTGGCAAAGAAGTGGTGGGGGTCTGAGGTGGGAAGGAACGGTTTGATTTTATCGCACGCATCCCGTAATTGGGTCACTGTTAAGGGGATGGTGTACAGAAATTCCGTGTCGTCCGATGTGGCTGTGCGGTGGGTGGTGACTGGGTTCATTGGAGCCTGAACTATCTTCTCTGTGGGGGGTTGGGGCTCTTTTTTCTTCTGGGGCTTTCCCTGCGCACATGTTCCCTGAACATATCTCTGCGCTGTCTCACTCAATTCTTCCCAATCAGGGCCGTCTTCCTCATCTAACTGTGATCCAAAGGTTTCCTGGAATCCTTTTTGAACTGAAAGCAGAGATTGCAGTTCTGCAATCTGCTTCCGGCACTTTGTGTGGTCTAATGAGCTTTGTCTTTGCTCCGTGGTGGTAGTATGGAGTGCTCGTAAAGTTGCTTTCAGGTCTCTACACTGCCTTTGCAATACCTCTACCTGTTTCTTTGTTTCCTCTCTTACCAGGACTGCAAGTTGCGTGTCCTGATAGGCCTTTTCGTACTGTGTCTGGAAGCTGCTTAGGTGCGCCAGACAAGATTGGTGTGCCCCCTTGGCATCATCCACCTCTCCGTCCTTTGCTGCTAACTTCCTTCTTAATTCTAGGTTCTTTCTCTCTCTCTCGCCCACATTGACCGTACTCATTCGATGTGTCTCCTCTATCTCTTTACGGAGCGTCTGAACGACCTCCTCTGTGCCTCGCAATTGTGCCAAACAGGACACGATTGCTATCGGCTTGCGAGCTTTTCCCAAGCTTTTCTTATGGATCTCTGACAGGTTTTCCCACCAAGTATGTCCTATACTCTCGGGACCTGTTTCCTCATTTTCACAGAATTCGCACCAAAGGGGCCATCCTTTCCCTTTGAGGTACTTTCTGATTTCCTCTTCGCAAACGGGACACTGTCCTACTCTACTGCTGGTCGCTGCGACCACGAATTCATCGGGGTTCATGAGGCGTTGCATTGCCTGCATTGCCATCTTTCCTCTCTAAATACCTCTCTTAAAATTTGGAACAAGGGGTAATAAAGCGGTGCTGTAATTACGGGTACGGCTTTCGCTATTTTCCGGAATACAAACACCTGACAGTTTTGTCGCAACAAAAATCTATCAGTTTTACCTTATAGCCCTGTTAGTTATGCATGCATTAGCACGCTTCCGAATTATGAGGATTGATCAGAACTGCTTGAACACTTGTGGTTTTTCTGTTCCCAATTGGATTTCTAATTCACATTTTGGGTTCTCCCGGAGTGGTTAAGCCACTTCTAGATTGGGTCCCGTCAGGATGTTGCCAGTAATATGTTGCTAACTTTTGGTTGGTTCAATTGGCTCTGTTTTATAACCTTTGCTCTAGAGTCGCCAGGTATCTTTATGATACCGCCACGAGGTTCAAGTTCAAGTAATGATCAATAACTCAATACACCAATTAGTAAGATTCAAATCAAAACACATTTATTATACACAGTCAATCGTTACTCATGCATAAATTCTACTTAATAAACTATCTCTATAACTAACAGGCCTATACCTAGCTTTGGACTGGCCAACCAGGTCAGGGGAACAAATGGCCTTTCGTTCAGGTCCTGAGTCTACGGGATTCAAAAGCTGGTATGGACGGGTAGCTAGGAGCGCCTATCTCGTAGCGAGCGTTGACTTGAGACTTACTTGCTTGGAGGCAGCTTGGGCAGTTCACTCTCAAGGGTTGATTCGCTGCAGAGTGACCCTGCCAAGAAGGACGATTTGAACTTGGGGGCTTTACTTTATAGTCCCCAGGGGCTTCCCGCCCTTCGGGGCGGACCCCGTACCTGGTTCCAAGTGATTGGACTACTTTCCGATCACTTGGATCGATTTCTCCAATGCTGGAGCGGTTCCCTGATCGCTAGGCGGTCCTAAGTGTCCGTTGGCCTTCCTTTGTCTTGGCTCCTACTGGGGCCGAGGAGTCTGGCTTGGCTTTGTTTACCTTTACTGTTGCCATTGTGCCTGGGGATCGCACATTACTATGTAGATGGCTGCTCCATTACTATGCAGATGGCTGCTGGTTTCCGTGCTGTCTGGTTGTTTTGCAGGTTCCAATATACATGATTCTTGTATTTGCTAGTCTTTGCCTGTGTTGGCTGAATTTCCCTTCAGCCTTTGCGGTTCTCCATGTTAAGTCGGGAAGTGGCCAACTCAGGTGGCTACACTTCCAAATATACATTCAGGCTCTGTGCCTGCTTGTTGTCCATTTTTCCCTATAGGCTCTGCGAGTGTCCATTTTGTATACTGAAAGTGGGCATCCCAGATGGCTACACTGGGCACCTTGGAAGTGTGAGGGTGGCAGTGCCAAGGTGCCAGGCTGGAAGCACCAAAGTGCTCAGGTCCCAGAGGGAGAGCAGTGGGGGGGCACCCTGCCCCCGGCTACCCAATGGCCTGGGAGATACCCCAGATGTCTTTTCACCTAGTTCACATTTGTGCGAACAGTATTAAATTGCACCACGGAGAGGCCTAATTGCTCATTTAAATATGCTAATCTGGGTGAGATCCAGATTGCGAAGTGTCGCGAGGTGCGGCTGAATCTTGAGAGAGGTCTCGAACGTCACGAATCATCAGCCTTGTCGCGACACCAAGTTGGGCCCGTTAGCTCTGTTCTCACTCCACAGATGCAGTCAGACATGTAGCACCATCGATCACACACGAGGCGAGACGTAGAGAACTTCAATCGGGGCTTTATTGAGCAGACTTGTTCCCCAGCAGCTCAGTTACAGAATGCAGCTGCTGGGAGAAACCGGCCCAGTAGGCGGCAGATACAATCAGGACCCATCATCTGTCCTCCAATAGCTCCTCGGCATCATGGTGTACCGTATTACCCCTAATACATACCACCACATTCACCCCTTGTTAAAAAAGAACCCGGCGGGGTGGTGGATGGTATGGTGGTAGGGGTTTACAGGGTCGGTATGGTGCCTTAACCATTTAACTATATGCAACCATGCCGCTTTTACTGGGCCACTGAATTATTTACATCTTAACCCGATTCGCAGCATTAACTATTTACAACAATGGCGCTTTGCTGGGCCACTGAATTATTTACATCTTAAGCCGATTCAATGAGTCGAGATGGTGCCCTGGTCGCCCTTTCCGATCGTCTCAGCCCGGATGGTGGTGATGCAGGCTCGGGTCCGGTCGACTCTGGGAGCATCGCTCTGTCCATCCCTGTTTCCTTACTCCTGGGCGGGCCTGGGAGGAGAACCGATCCGCCCGGGTAGGGGGTGGCCGTGGGGTGCACCGGCGGGAGTGAGGGGGTGATGATTGGTGTTGGGGGGGATGTGGGGAGCTCCGGCGGGCGCCAGGTCCCGCTGAGAGACCGTGTCCTGTCTGGGTACGCCACGTAGGCGTACTGCGGGTTTGCGTGGAGTAGATGTACCTTTTCCACCAGTGGGTCTGATTTGTGCTTCCTAGGGAAGACAAGGAGGCGCTCGTGAGGCATTTGGTTAGTGGTGGTGCACAGCAGGGACCGGATAGAGTGAAGGGCATCCGGGAGGACTTCCTGCCAGCGGGAAGTTGGGAGACTCCTAGACCGTAGGGCCAGTAGGACGGTCTTCCAGACCGTTCCGTTCTCCCTCTCTACCTGCCCGTTCCCCCGGGTGTTGTAGCTGGTCGTCCTTTTCGAGGCGATGCCCTTGCTGAGCAGGAATCGACGCAGCTCATCACTCATGAAGGAGGACCCCCTATCGCTATGGATGTAGGCGGGGAAACCGAACAGGGTAAAGATGGTGCAGAGGGCTTTAATGACCGTGGCCACGGTCATGTCGGGGCAGGGGATGGCGAAGGGGAAACGGGAGTATTCGTCAACGACGTTAAGAAAGTACGTGTTGCGATCGGTGGAGGGAAGGGGGCCTTTGAAATCCAAACTGAGGCGTTCAAAGGGACGGGAAGCCTTTATCAGGTGCGCTCTATCTGGCCTGAAAAAATGCGGTTTGCATTCTGCGCAGATTTGGCAGTTCCTGGTGACTGTACGGACCTCCTCAACGGAGTACGGGAGATTGCGGGCCTTTATGAAGTGGTAGAAATGAGTGACCCCTGGGTGGCAGAGGTCCTCGTGGAAGGCTTGGAGACGGTCCACTTGTGCGTTGGCACATGTGCCGTGAGATAGGGCATCGAACGGCTCGTTCAGCTTTCCGGGACGGTACAAGATCTCATAATTGTAAGTGGAGAGTTCGATCCTCCACCGCAAGATCTTGTCGTTTATTATCTTGCCTCGCTGTGCATTATCGAACATGAAGGCTACCGACCGTTGGTCAGTGAGGAGAGTGAATCTCCTACCAGCCAGGTAATGCCTCCAATGTCGCACAGCTTCCACTATGGCTTGGGCCTCCTTTTCTACTGAGGAGTGGCGAATTTCTGAAGCGTGGAGGGTCCGGGAGAAAAAGGCCACGGGTCTGCCCGCTTGGTTGAGAGTGGCCGCCAGAGCTACGTCGGATGCGTCGCTCTCGACCTGGAAGGGGAGGGACTTGTCGATGGCGCGTATCGTGGCCTTTGCTATATCTGCTTTGATGCGGCTGAAGGCCTGGCGGGCCTCTGTCGACAGGGGAAAAGTAGTGGACTGGATTAGTGGGCGGGCCTTGTCTGCGTATTGGGGAACCCACTGGGCGTAATAAGAAAAGAAGCCCAGGCAGCGTTTCAGGGCTTTGGCACAGTGGGGGAGAGGGAGCTCCATGAGGGGGCGCATGCGTTCAGGGTCGGGGCCTATCACTCCATTACGCACTACGTAGCCCAAGATGGCTAGACGGTCGGTGCTAAACACGCATTTTTCCTTGTTGTAGGTGAGGTTGAGGGCGTTAGCGGTCTGGAGGAATTTTTGGAGGTTTGCGTCGTGGTCCTGCTGGTCGTGGCCGCAGATGGTGACGTTGTCGAGGTACGGGAACGTGGCCCGTAACCCGTGCTGGTCAACCATTTGGTCCATCTCTCGTTGGAAGACCGAGACTCCGTTCGTGATGCCGAATGGAACACTTAAAAAGTGGTATAGCCGCCCGTCTGCTTCGAAGGCAGTGTACTTGCGGTCACCGGGGCGAATGGGGAGCTGGTGGCAGGTGGACTTAAGGTCCACGGTGGAGAAGACCTTGTACTGTGCAATCCAATTGACCATGTCGGATATGCGGGGAAGAGGGTACACATCTAGCTGCGTGTACCTGTTGATGGTCTGACTGTAGTCTACGACCATCCTCTGCTTCTCCCCGGTCTTCACAACTACAACCTGGGCTCTCCAGGGACTATTGCTGGCCTGGATGATGCCTTCCTTCAGCAGCCGCTGGACTTCGGACCTGATAAACGTCCGGTCCTGGGTGCTGTATCGTCTGCTACTAGTGGCGACGGGCTTGCAATCCGGGGTGAGGTTCACAAACAAGGAAGGCGGTTCAACCTTGAGGGTCGCGAGGCTGCAGATAGTCAGTGGGGGTATAGGGCCGCCAAATTTGAATGTTAAGCTCTGGAGGTTGCATTGGAAGTCCAGCCCCAGGAGGGTGGGAGCGCAGAGGTGGGGAAGGACGTACAGCCGGTAATTTTTGAACTCTCTCCCCTGCACCGTTAGGTTTGCGATGCAGAACCCTTTGATTTCAACGGAGTGGGACCCCGCCGCCAGGAAATGTTTTGGGTGCTTGGACGAATTACAAGGGAACAGCGTCTTACCGTGTCCGGATGAATAAAACTCTCCGTGCTCCCCGAGTCGATCAAACACGGCGTCTCGTGCCCGTTCACCAGCACCTTTGTCGTTGTTGTCTGGAGCGTCCGGGGCCGCGACTGGTCCAGGGTCACCGATGCCAAACGTGGTTGCTGCATCTGGTCGTTGTCCTCAGGCAGCGTGGAGCCGTCCATGCTGGGGTCCTTGCCTGTCTGCCAAGATGGCGGCCTGCGGGTAGGAAGATGGCGGCGCCCATCCCCACCTCGTGGTGTCCGGGGTCCAAAATGGCAGCGCCCGTTGGCCGCACGTGGGTCGCTGGGGGGGTTGAGTCCGTGGTCCCGTTTCTTCCCCGGAGATAGCGGTGACCCCACGGGACTGGCACACCGCTGCGTAGTGCCCCTTTTTGCCGCAGCTTTTACAGGTGGCTGAGCAGCGCTGGCGGGGGTGTTTCGGCTGCCCGCAAAATAGCAGCGGGGCCCCCACGGGTGGTCTGGGATTCTGGCCACGTACGCTTGCGGGGGGGTGGAGGGTGCCAGGGGGTCGGTCGCGGCGGGGGTCCACGGAGCCCAAGGGGCTGTAGTGCGGTCGGGGGCATAGGCGCGGGCGTTTTGGGAGGCCACGTCGAGGGAGGCCGCAAAGGCCCGTGCCTCTGTGAGTCCAAGAAAGTCTTTCTCTAAAGGTCTCTGGCGAATTTGCAATGATGCCAAACCTGCTACATACGCATCTCTGATCAGGAGCTCCGTGTGTTCATTCGCCGTTACTGCTGGGCAGTTGCAGTTTCTTCCCAGGATCGTTAGAGCATTGTAGAATTTGTCTAGCGATTCCCCGGGGATTTGTCGTCTCGTCGCGAGCTGATAGCGTGCATAGGCCTGGTTGACGGGCCGAATGTAGGTCTCTTTCAGCAAGGTGATCGCCGCTGGGAAATCTTCCGCGTCCTCGATGAGTGAGTAGATTTTGGGACTCACCCTGGAATGCAGGACCTGCATCTTCTGGTCTTCTGTTGGTCTGCCGGGGGCTGTTCGGAGGTATCCCTCAAAGCACGCCAGCCAGTGTTTATACACCGATGTTGCGTTAGCTACTTGGGGGCCGATTCGCAGGCACTCCGGTGCGAACCGGAGCTCCATATTCCTTTTTAAGTCTGCTCAATAAATTGTAGCACCATCAATCACACACGAGGCGAGACGTAGAGAACTTCAATCGAGGCTTTATTGAGCAGACATGTTCCCCAGCAGCTCAGTTACAGAATGCAGCTGCTGGGAGAAACCGGGTTCTTATACCCCGCCTATCTGGGTGGAGCCCAGTAGGTGGCAGATCCAATCAGGACCCAGCATCTGTCCTCCAATAGCTCCTTGGCATCATGGTGTACCGTATAACCCCTAATACATACCACCACAAGACATTCGGAGGTTTTCCAGCATTTTCTGGTTTTGGTACATCCCAAGGGTGTGTACAAAGGCCCTCTGCATTTATAAGGCTAGGCTCATGCCAACAGAGCCAAGGGCAAAAGGACTTTGAAACCTCTGTCGAACTTATTCATTTAAAAAAAAATGTATTTTATATCAAACATATTCAAAAGCACAAATCATAAATAAATCGGAGAACTTCTCCACATCTCTCGGTTTACATATTGTACAGGGCTTTCTCCCCCCCCCCCCCCCCCCCCCGCCCCGTGACAAACAATTCCTCAAACATGGTCATGAACAGTCCCTACCGTGTCTCAACGTCCTTGATCCCCTGAATTCGAACTTAATCTTCAAACTTGGTCGTACAGGTCTCCCAGCCAGCCATTACCCTCGGCGGCGTTATCGACTGTCATTCAAGCAAAATCCTTTGCCGGGCAACTAGAGAGGCGAAGGCCACCTTCTTCCCCTCAGCAGCTCTAGCATGTCTGATACCCCAAAAATCGCCACCATAGGGTCCGGCCGGGCCTCTATCCCCACAATCTTTGCTGGCGCCCCAAACACTTCTTCCTAGTATCCCTCCAACTTCTCACACCCCCAGTACATATGCGTATGGTTTGCTGGTCCTCGCCCACACCTCTCACACTCATCTGCCACCTTCTGGAAGAACCCACTCATTCTCGCCCGAGTCATGTGCACCCTGTGTACCAGCTTAAACTGTAGCAAACTCATCCTCGCACATGAGGAGGTCGAATTCACCCTGTGCATCGCCTCACTCCACACTCCCCAGCCTATCTCCTCCCCCCAACTCCTCCTCCCATTTCTCTTTGTTCCTCACCACCTGCTATCTTCCCTGCTGCCCCCAAATACCCATATATGTCCCTGATCCTACCTTCCCCTTTCATATCTGGGAGCACCAAACGCTCCAACAGGGTATACTTCGGCAGCTTGGGAAACCCGCTCCCTTCCTTCCGCGCAGAGTTCCTCACTTACATATACCTGAATTTGCTTCCCTTTCGAAGCTTTACCCTCTCTCGCAACACTGCTAGTCTTACAAACATCTCCACCAGGTATAGATCACTCATCCCCACCAGCCCCCCCTCCCGCCACCTTCTATACATCCCTCTCCCCCTGCTTGAATCCGTGGTTCTCTTACAGCGGTGTTAACACCGACATCCCTTCCATCCTGAAGTTTCTCCTCAACTGGTTCCATACCCTAATCATGGACTGTACAACTGGGCTCTCCGTATACCTCCTTGGTGCCAACGGCAACGCTGTTGAATAATGGCCCTTAGGCTGGACCCCATACAGGACTCTTCCTCCATCCTAACCCATTCTAATCCCTCTCCTTCCCACCGGCATCTCACTTCTCCGCATTCGCTGCCCAGTAACAGTGCATCAGATTCTGTCGTGCCAACCCCTCTTTCTGCCTCTGCTTCTATAAGAGGGCCCTTTTCACCCTAGGTATCTTCCCCGCCCATATAAACTCCAAGATCGTTGCGTCCAGCTTCCGAAAAAAGGCCTCTGGAATGAAAATTGGGAGGGTCTGGAATACAAAGAGGAACCCTGGCAGAATGTTCATTTTTACTGCTAATTTTGCACATAGCAAACTCCCACAAACAAGAATATGATAATGACCAGATAATCTGTTTTAGTGATGTTAATTAATGGGTGAATATTAGCCAAGACACCAGGGAAATTTCCCTGCTCTTCAAAATACAAAAGAATGATTCTTAAAGCTGTGCTAATTTTTTTTAAATGGTTAAAACATGGAGCCAAAATCCAGATTGTGAGCTTTGGTTTATTATGATTATATGCAGACCTTTATACTATATCTAAATTATAGCCAAATAACAGTAACTTTTAAGATGGCAGCTGTGTTTAATTTTGAGTGTCTGTGCGCATGACAGAGGGGGATGAAGGAGAAGGATGGTTCGCCATCGAACTGGGTTTGTGACAGAGGAAGGGAGATTGGGGCCAGGGCTTGAGTTAGGAAAACTGGGTCCAGTAGCAGTAGCTTCTAGGATACTGACTTTTGAAAGTTGCACACTAATTTTTTTTTGATGGGATTTGCTTTCTCCAAGAAAGGCAACCAATGTTGCAATGGAGGCCTGGAATAGTCCCCTATTTGCGTGCCCAAAATCACCAACTGTTTTGAGGTCACAAGGGGCTGCATAGCACCTGAAAACTGAGTTCCACAGCCCAATTTAACCTGCATAACATTTAAATCTAATTAATGACTGACAGAAAGGTAGAATGCAAAAATTGGCTGTTCATCCATAATCATCAAGAATATGGACTGGCCCTAGGAAGATGCGGTTTACAGTGCACAGGACAGATAAAGTACAGAAATCCAGGCAACTATTTTTCTGTTCTTTAATTTTTGTTTGTCCGATTAGTATTTTCATTCACTGGAGAAGGATGTTTGAGTATTTTCATTCACTGGAGAAGGATGTTTGAGTTTTAGATTATAGAGTCATTGGGGCTTCCAAACAGTGCTCTCTCGTGCATCCGCTATTGTCCATACAAGACTCTGCACCAAGTTACAGGAAAATCAGTGACTTGCACCCCCTCGCTGACATAATTTACATGTCATGAAAGTAAAATTCCAGGCTTTTGTTTGTTATTGTTAAATTCCCCAACCTAGCTCACGAACGAGTGTAAAAAAAAAGTTCATTATGTAATAACGAACAGAACACCAAACATTATAGCTGACTCAACACAGTCAATTATTTACTTGGCGGTTATACCTGATTTATTCCTGGTAACCAGAACAACTTAAAACTGAGACTAAACAGTGTAAAATATTTATTCCGACTGCTTGATACCTGGATGAAGTTTCAGTTGGCAGCATTTATTACCAGACTTAGATGTTTGTGACTTCTTTAAGACACATTACAAATTTGAGACCTTGAGATTGACACTGCAGCCTCTACAGTACAGAGGGATCTCTGCATTATCAGGGATTCTGTGTTTGGGAAGAGATGTTACATTGAAAATGAAAATCGCTTATTGTCACAAGTAGGCTTCAAATGAAGTTACTGTGAAACGCCCCTAGTCACCACATTCCGGCGCCTGTTCAGGGAGGCTGGTACGGGAATCGAACCGTGCTGCTGGCCTGCCTTGGTCTGCTTTAAAAGCCAGCGATTTAGCCCAGTGGAGCACAGATGTAAAAGATCCCAGGGTATTCTGAAGCACAGGGGTGTTTTTCCAGTGTCGAAGCTAACATTCATTTTAAAACTGCCATCACCAAGACTGATAATTTAATTTGCTGATTGTGGGACCTTGGTGTTTGGAATTTGGTTGGTGTGTTTGCCTACTTAACAACAGTCAATACACTTCATAAAAAAATTAACTGGTTGTAAAGCACCTCTGGATTTTCTGAAGAAGTGAAGTCACGATATAAATGCAAGTTTTTTCTTTGGAACAAGGCTGTATATCGTCTTGTCCTCCTTTAAATCTCCTTGTGCTTTGTATCATTCACTGAGAAAGAAGGCATTGGCCGGGATTCTGTGATACCGTGGCCAAATGTTGACGGCGGCGTCAAAACCGGCACGAGCGCCGCCGGTGTCAAGGTGCCTCCAGGCCCAGGAGTTCTCCTCTTCTTCGGGGGCTAGAACGGCGCCGGAGTGCTGTGTGCTGCTCCTGCACCGAAAGCCGGCGTGGGTCCGCGCATGCGCGCATCGGTTTGTGCATGCGCGCGACTGCCGTCTCCGTGCTGGTGCATGCACGTGACCTTTTCAAGTGTCAATAATTCCAGCATTTCCCCTCGCCACGCCAGAGCACAAGGTGGCGAGGTTGATCTCCACCCTAACAGTTCCGCCTTTGGGCGATCAACGAGGCGAAGGCAACAACATCTGCCTCTGCACCCATTTCCAACCCCGGCTGGTCTGACACCCCGAATGTAGCCTCCTGAGGGCCTGGGTCCAGTTTCACGTGCACCACTTTAGAGATTACCAGAAACACCTCCTTCCAGTAATCCTCCAGCTTTGGACAGGACAAAAACATATGAACGTGGTTTGCGGGCGGGCCCGGCACCCCCCCCCCCCCCCCCCCCCCCCCACCCGCAACGTTCACATCCATCTTTTACCCCTTCCAAGAGCCAGCTCATCCTCACCCTTGTAAGGTGCGCTCTATACACCACCTTCAGCTATATCAGCCCCCAACTTGTAAGTCATTGTTCCTTTTCAGCTTGTTGCTGATGCAA